>NC_055989.1:29113826-30549888 GCF_018446385.1 Zingiber officinale
ATCAATTGTGCTGGATTCCGGTTACGTATTGCTGTGACATGTCAATCCCTATTGTTTGATTATTGGAAAAACAACTGAGCAACCCATTAAAAATAAGGATGGCAGCCTGCCACAACTATAACAAGTCTAGAAGTTTGCATATATAAGATATAAATTGGAAACATGTTATGTTATAAGACATCCCCTATAGTTGTGGCTATATTTAGATATTACCCTACCCAATTTAAGAATTATCAGTTCGCACCTGGCCTAACTGTACAATGAACTCATTTTTCTGATGTTCTTTACCCTTTGTAAGTTCTGGTAGCCCTAATTCTCTTGAGATAATATCATGAAAGAATTCTTTGCCGTAAAGCTTTCCATCTTGAATCAATAAAATCTGGAAATGTCTCCAAACAAGAAAATTGAGATAAATGGTATCAAGGAAAAATAATAATCTTAGTTGACAAGGTAAAAGGTGTAGATTCATGAGAAAGCAAGATTATTATTGCTAAAGGATCTGGTACTCCAGAATGGTAAATTACCTAAAGAAAAAGGAATTAGACCAAGCAAACCAGGTATTTATTTTTAAAAAATCCAAAGAGTATATATAAGCATAAAAATAGAATAATCATCCATAAATACTTAAATGACTAATCTCGCTACAGATAATAAAAGCTAGTTAATCAACAAGACTATTATATAGGTTGCATTTTGCAGAGAGAAATTTAGATGTTTATATATCTTTCCACAATGAAAGGAGACGGAGCTTCACTGAATGACAAGCATTCCCCAACTCATGACTTCCAATGAAAAGACAAACTTTGTGGGGAGAAATTAGGGTAAAGATAGATAGAAGATTTATCATCAGGCACTTAAGTGCATACCTTATACATTGACATTATTATTGCACGGGCAGTAAACCAACAAAAGCGGCTGCAATGTGTACAAATGAACTTACCTTGAGTTTGGAACTATCCTTGTTTAACAGTCAATAATAATAACCTCATAAGGGCTATTTTGTTTCTTTTCCAGTATTCCTCAACTATTAAAGGTGTCACATTACACCTCTTATTGATTGTATAGCATTAGTTTATCCACTTCTACTTGGTAGTACAGGGAGTTCTGAAACAGCAACTAAGCCTCCTAGAGGAGAAACTCCGGTGCCACATATGCCACCCACTTGTTGCATTAAATACACTTACACGTAGGTAAACATCAGGTTGGGGAATTTCTAAATTCAAAAGGCTAATCCTTGGCCTCCTAATTTAATACTCCTTTTTTTCTTTTCATTTTAAGTTGATCTCTCCTTGGTTGAATCTACTTTCTATCCTTCTGATTTTAAGCCACTACTTGTCACTTTCGGAATGGAATGAGTTTCACTAGTTTAACAAACTCAGGCAAGAAGTATCTGTCTTGCAAATTCTAGCATGTAGTTGGTTTATTAATAACATGATACTCAATTTCAGTGTTATTATCATTGCTCTGCTCTACTACTAAACAATTATCTGAAACTTTCTCCATAAAATTTATGTCAACACATGTGGAACGTGTTAGGTATCTTTTTGATCCCCCGAGCACCATGACTCGAAGGTCATTTCTCATACTGCAGATACAACCTATTTGCACATAGTGAATTCTCACATATGCCTCATGTTTGCATCATTATTAGTGGAAATGTGGTACAGGTTCTTTATCACCTTCCATTATTCTTGAGTCAGTTCCCTTCAATGTTTCCTCTATGCTCAGCCCAAGCAGTCATTCTATTCTCACATTTCTAAACAACAGTAACATTGTTAAACAAAATAAAACAGGCATTTGTGTACAAACATTACTATTCCATATCAGAGTTCTTGCATCATTTCGAGTTAATGCAGTTCAAAGGGCATATTGTGTTACAAATTGCAAGCCTTCTATGGATGGAGAAGTAGTTTACGTTATTCCATAACCTAGGAGAGAGTCCCTCCTAGCTATCTATATTATCATGTTACAGCTTCACAAATAAACCCTCAAAATTTGCAATATTGTAATTGGATCAATGACAATCCTCCCTAAGATGGTTTGAACATATAATAAAATCTCACTTTCTTACAAATATATTCAATTTTAAAACTTTCATTAAATTTAGCCAGGGAATCTTCTACTTAATATTAAAACTAATAAATCAAGTAAGATTCTCCTTTGATTGCAAATTTCACCACAAAGTAACAATCAACCTTTTCATGTTTTGTCCTCCCATGGAAAATTGAATAAATGCAATGTGCGTTGTAGCATGATATCACAATAAAGTTCTTCTGCTTAGTAGGAGAATTATCCAGTTTAATCATCAAGTTTTGAGCCATAAACCAAATAACCTAATATGTGGCAAGAACTATAGCCTTGTAATTTGTCACCAAACTTGATTCCACCTTTGATCTTAGCCACTAAAGTTAGCTTGTTTTTTCTTTTACAAGATATAAGAGTATCTCCTAGTCAAATACAATAGTTGGATGTGGATCACCATTGTGAAAGAACTTGCCCTACAGGTATATCCTGTAATCTAAAGATGGTCTCAATCATAATATAGGAGACCCTTTTTAGAGCATTCGTAAATTAGCAAAAGAGTCCTTGAAGTTTGTCATACAAGTAATTTTCAATGAAAAAGATTTAACTAGGGTAATGCTAGCCTATTCTGTTACCCAAGTTTGTCATACAAGTGTCACAATAATGAGAGATGATGTCTTCCTTGAAACACTCAAAATTCTCAATGTTGTAATTGAATTTTTCTTTTCTTTTTAAATCAGCAGACTAATCTGCAATTTTCAAATTTGTTGGACCAATATGCAAAATTACCAGATTTCAAGTCTGGTGTGGTGGCAAAGCAAAGGAGTTGCCCCAATTGTATAGACAGCAAGGTGCCTTTGCTTGTGCAAATAAGGTGGGAGAGATCTTGTGGCAGACCTTGAGCAGTGCATGGCATAGCATGGCTGGCCAATGGTCGAGTTGGCAGGTGATACAGTGATGAAGCTCTCCCTCTCTTCGTGTGCTTGTATTCCACTTCCTCCTTAGTGGATCTAATGGAGCAGTTGGATGTCTGATTGATGTTAGCATCTGTGGGTTCTCAGGTTTCCAAAAAGGGCACAGGCGTAGGGCATGTCTACAGGATTATGGAAGCACACAGGTTTCAACTAGTGGTGATGCCCATTGATATAAGCACACCACAAATGCACACTTGATCATGTGCAACTAATGGACAACCCTATAGACCAATAGACATGGAGAATCATCAATGAATTATTCTGATTTAATTTCTTCTACACATTTCCAATCCAAATTAGATTTTTCCACTAAAAAATCCCATAAATGATCCCTGCACGTAAAAATTTGTGCAAATTAACAATTCCTCTAAATATAATCTCTGCATATAAACAAATTAGCAATTAAGTCCTCTCCAAATTAACAACCAAACTCATACTTACTAGAATATAAGCAAGCCTACAGTGCTTAGGGGATAAGCAAAAGTAACATTTTCACAGATCTTCAGGGATAAAAAAATTATGTCAAATTCAATTCCTTTCCTATTCTTGAATTCTCCTCAGCTTTCTGTATATTGTCCCCACAAGAAAATATGGAACTCGAGGTATATAAGCATTCAAGTGTAATCTCTTCCTTTCTTGGCTTCAGACTTCCAGCTGCCTCATGTTTCTCTGGTGTGCCTCAAATTAAAATCCTTAGATATTCATACAAACAAATGTTGAATTTAGCCAACTCATTGTATGATTCAGTATCATTCCCTACTTGATCTCTTTGAATTTTGTATTTGAAGGTATGATCCATTATTTGAAATCTTGTACCATGTAGGCAAAATGATCGAAACGTATCGGTTCAGTAAATTACCAAAACCACCGAGGTTCAAAATCTCGAGTTTAGTAGTTTTAGCCTTTGACTAAAAAGATATGCATGGTGCCGATGACTGATTGGAGGTTGAAGGAGAAAGGAGATTAAGCAAAGGAAGGAGACATTGTGTGTTGAGTTTTGATCTTTGAGATATGCATGGATCAGAATGTTATGTTTCAGTAATTTAAAATCATGTTCGGCACAGACAATGTATCCTTCCTATTTTCATTTCCTCCTACAACTTCAATTCATTACCGACACCATACATCGAAACATTGATACAATACGTACTAACATAATATTATTTCATTCAAAGATCAAAACCTCGGCATAGCTTGAGATTTTGAACCTTGGTATGATCGGATCTATTTATTAAAGGGAGATGATTAGATATATTTCTTATGTATCAATAGATTTCACACAGATTCGAGATCAATTTATATGGATCAACTACCTCAATTATTACTGCTAGCCCATACATTGTGTCTATTTTTGGATCTTCCAAATTATTTCTGGAGAAGGATGGGCTGATTTTCTTTTCCTGTTCTTTTCGATAAAAAAAACTATTCTCTTCTTAGAAAAATGGTAGAACCTAAAAATAACCAAAAATACATATATTGTTCACATTGCTATATAAAAGCTGTAAAACTATTGTAGGAACCTTCATTCCCTAGATTATACTAGTAAACATACAAAAGAAATTAATGAACTTTCTTGAGAGATCACTATTGTCATGAAACTCTTATTTAGACCAAACTGGTCGAGTTTGACGACGACATAGAAAAGCCTGATATGGTATTAACATTGGCTGATGGAACATTATTACAAGAACAAATAACAAATGTGCATTTTCAATTTTCTGGGATCACCTAACATTATATGTTACACACTTGTGGTAAGTCCCTTGCCTCTTGGGCCTAGTGGAAATTACTACCTTGTCATTTTTAAAGAAAAAGAGAGAAAGAGAAACTATTATTATTCTGATAGGTCTTTAGTTATTGCTACAAAGCCAAATAGCACTAAAATATTGATATCTATATTGTTAAAAATAATTATATTGATAGATACAGGTATATTATTCAACATTCTCAATGAACTACCTGGAGATGAGCTCTAGCCACCAGATCAGGTTGAGGTTTCTGGAATTGGACAATAAAGCAGAAAACATCATCAAGCACTAAATCCGTGTTCAAGGAACATACGAAATCTAAATCACTCAGCAGCTTCTGAAAATAACTGACAGCCTGGAAATCAGATTGGAAAATGTTTAATGTGTATTAAAAGTTTAAAACAGCACATGCAACAATATAGTTAGTTTAGGAATTGACATTTCCCATCAATAAAATGAAGCAAAGATATCCCTAAGGTGTTCCGAAAACTCACTTCTTTCCAACTAAGGATATGTGTTGCCCGTGGTGGAGTTGGAGCAGAAAATCTGTTGTTTAAGCTAGCATCAAAACCAATAGGCCTACAACCTGAGGCAGTGGTGCTACTTTGAATATCATCTTGATGAAATCCATATGACAAGGCTCTGAGGAATTCTTGTGACTTAGTGATGTGAGTTAATTCAGACAAGCATGATGCCACATGTTTACGAGCCAACTCCAAACCCTTTCCTTGGGGTTTCTTCATACTCGTGAGAACAAGGTAATAGTGCTGAAAAAGGTTTCATAATTTAGTAACAGATTGGCAGGAGGAAAGCATAAAAATGTATTAGCAATTAGTAATACAAGAAAATAAATAGAATCATTAACAGCATTATGACTATCAAGTTGATCACAAATTTATCAAGTACTATTAAAATGTGCTCTACAACTTTGATACATGGTCCTTTCATCTATTCTCTACATACATGTGCCCGAAGTTGGTACTCCAAGTTAACACTCCACATTTCTATTGATTACGTGTAATTAAAAAAAAACAGAATAGTACTCCTGTCAAAATAACGTCAAACTACAACAGAGAGCAATTGACTACAGAAGTGTAAAAATGAAGGAACCTACATGAATTACCAAACGTAGCATCTCTGATATCAACAACTTGAAAGAGATAAAACTAGGTAACATATAGGTCAAATTTTACGAGACAAAACCAAGGCAGTCTTAGATGAATTTTTATGCAACATCCTAGTATATTTGAAAATTTAGGAAACATGGGCTAAGACCTTACGAAAACGTAAACGACAAAGAAGAGCTCTGCAATAGCCTTCTTCCAAGTCAGGATTACTTTGTAGAGGCTCAATATCTACAGGGAAAAAAGGGAATTAGCGTTAACAATCTTGCAAAAAATAAAGTATAAAAATAAAATAAAATATCTAGCAATAAGGAATGCATATCCATGAAAGATCAAGGATAGTGTGACAAATAGTTTTCATTGGCACCCATATCACACATCAGGTAGCTACCCAAAGTTTGGCATACTCAAGTTTTGTCTGAACGTGCAAATCTTCATTAATTCAAGATATGCTATATGAGTTGCCCAAACTCCATGAATGGATGAAGTAATCAAACTATAAATTGGCAATTCACAAATGACCAAAATAAATTGTGTATCTCTTTTTTGTCATGGTGTAAAGTTGGTGTTCTCTTCACCACAAAGGAACTGAAATCCTGATTTTACATTCCTATTCGTTACATGCTCCAGTTTTCCTATTTAATCAAAGTAAGATGACTGATTTTTTGTGTCTATGAGTATATATAGAAACAGATATCAACCACCAATATAATGCATGTTGGTTTCAGAAACACGATCACCAAACCTTTTTTTTTAATATAATCAAGAATTAATTAGTTATCATGGAAAAGTTGTCACAAGAAAATAATACAAACAAGAACAAGATAAGCTATTTAACAAGTAGAGACAAGAAATAATACTCTGTTCTATAAGGAAATTCAATAAACATCACTCAGAAAGACATCATACCAACATCAACCACATTAATGGTCAGTGAAAGTCATTAAGAAGAAGAGAGCAGTAAAGTTCTACAAAAGTGATAAACTTTTGAAGGTTACTTTGCATGTATGTTCCATTCCCTATGCACGCACCTAAACAACCCCATAACAGCGTCAAACCACATTTAACGCTGCAGCTCAGCCAATCTTGCTGGATATAACAAACTAGCAATACTCCCAAACTGGGTATAGTGTCTTGTACTGTATTACATTTTCAAGTGTCCAGCAACAATGTAAGCCACTATTTCAGCATTACAAGAATTTTGTTAGTTAATTTTGTACTGATATTTGCAGATTAATTATCTACTTGTCCTTGAAGCTGAGAATAAGCATCAACCAGAACTACTAAATTACTCTTTGAGGGTAGTCTTAACCAGCTTAAAAAGATAAGTCAGTGCAGGTGAAAATGATATAAAGTTTATGTACCTTCTAATTGCTTCTTCTTTAATGACTGGGCTTTGCAAGCTCGAAGTTGGCGAGAAATTGTTTCCTCAACTGAATTTAGAATTGATAAGCATTTTTCGTCACCTTCTCCTTTCAGAGGAAGCCCATAAGCCATTGTGAAAAGGTCCTCCTCCTATCAAGAAAATTTTAAAATATGATTCAAGGACATAGGAACGAAAAAAGGAAAAAAAAGGAATTTAAACAACCCAATGGAAATGTGGTAACTAATCTAGAGTTTGAATTTTGAACCAAAAGGAAAAAAGAAGGTTTTAAAAATAAAAATAAATTCTTCCAAAAAACATTAAATCAATCTAAAAAATCGAATTAGTTCTGGGTCTAAATTTCTATTTTACACTATAATTTTATTTTACTAGAAAATTTATGGGGCCTTCGGAGACAAATATTTCTCATTGTTCTCGACATTTGAGCAATAATGCAAATTCTATTTTGACATTCTTCACATGAGATTGCCAAGACAAACGGATTTGCCCTGTGCTAGATCAATTGACCATGTGTAATCTGGGATCCACCCACACCCACCTCAACACCTTTTTATAGTTGTATTCCTCTATTGCAATCAGTCATCCATTTTTCATTGTCTACTGCAACTGACCAGATTCTCCTCCATTGCATACTTTCTTTTCTTTCCCTTGTCACCTAGTGCTCTCTCTTCAAAAAATTATAGCTATTCCAGAATTCCAACTACACAAATCCCACTTAAAGTCAATATCCCACAAACTTCGATGCAATTTCACCTGCTGCAACTGCTCCAGACAAACAAATACAAGTTCACAGTGCAACTGTATCTGGTCTCCCTTCTTCATCAGAATTTCATACACCCTCCCCATAGTCCTCCACTACCATCTTCCAACAAGCCTATTAAAATGTCCTGTTTTTTATATGCCTTGCATCCATCAACACGTTCAACTTCTTGTCACCACGAATGCCTTATCCAACAAAGCCTAGAACTCAGAAGCAATGTCCAGCACCTTCATGTCCAAATAGTACCCACCACATCAACTGCAATCCATCTTGATAAGCCTACTATATGAGGAAGAGAGCATACTGCTCACCTCTTATTTGCGAGAGCGAAGATCCACCCTCATCAGCAAATGACACATCTAGTGATTGACAAAGAAGTCAAGGTGATCCACTACTAAAATAGCCAGTTGCAAAGATCCAACGTGAGAGCCCAAAAGTATCATTTTAATTAATTGTGATATCTACTGATTGTGGGCTCCACTACATGTAAAAAAAATCTCTTGGAAAATTGGGATAATGTGAAAGAGAAGATCAACATTGAGCAGAACACAAATTGCAAAAAATAAAAATAAACAAATAAATGAAGCAAAAAAAAAAATTTGTTTAAAAATGTAGTGCAAAGAGAACTGGAGGTCCAATGAAATAATAATTGCAACATAGCAAGAGGATTTCAGAATGTATTATAAAAAAGTTTGGAGTTCATGAAAATTACAAAATTACAAGAAAAACTTTCAATAGACCAATATACAACCTAGAACTCCCCTAATGTTAATGAGATCAAGATCATTCAAGCAGGGTAAAGGTCATTAAAGAACATGTTATATGAGAGAAGGTTATTTGCAAAAAAAAAAAAAAATGACAGTCCGGTGCACGAAGCTCCCGCCATGCGGGGTCCCGAGGAAGGATTTATTGTACGCAGCCTTACCCTGCTTTTTGAAAGAGGTTGTTTCAAGGATTCGAACCCGTGACCTTTTGGTCACATGGCAACAATTTTACCATTGCGCCAAGGCTCCCCTTCAAGAAGGTTATTTGCAATAACAAACAATAGGTAGATACTAAGTTAATATCAAATCTACACTTCTACCAACCGTACCAAGAGAGAGCAGTATTATTGTCAAGATTCAATGATCAAAAAAACAATCATCCATATCAGATTCATAGGTAGGAAAGGTCAAATCAGAATGATTAGGAAAATTTAAAAAAAAAAAGTGAAAAATTAAATAATATGATATAAGAGATGGCAAATGATGGGTTTACATAAGAATAATCTATATTGTCTTATTAAATAGTTTTATTAATAGCACAATATAAACAATGAATCATAGAATTGATTAATCAGACTAGTTAGAGTATCAGTACTATCATATGTTGTTATTTTAAGTTAGTAATATCAAGTTATTATTGTTATTATTTGGTAAACAAATATTCAAAAATTGTTAAATAGCATCAATTGGAAACTAAATGTATTCCATTTAGATTATCATAGATAATAAATGATATTTTATTTAAAAAATCAATAATTAAAAATATTTTTGAATGCTATCACACATGGTTTGAAATCCCGTACTGTGCTAGGTGAAACGGTCGAAACGTATCATTCAGGTAAATCACCAAAACTCGATATCACTCCGCACCAAGGCTTACAATCTCAAGTCATACCGTAGTTTAAGTCTTTGACTGAAAAGATGCTATCCAATATCATGTCGATTGTCGGCGCTTGAATGCATGGTGTCGATGACAAATTAGAGGTTGAAAGAGAAAGAGATGAAACAAACGAATGAGACTGTACTAAGTGGTATTGAATTTTGTACCGAGTGGTATCGAGTTTCAATAATTTACAAGAATATTTCGACTTTCGCCCGACATGGTATAAGATTTAAAACCACTCTTTCCTATGCTTCATCTTCTTCATTCTTCAACTCCAAAATATTATCTGCACCATGCCTTGAAACATCAACATGATACCAAAATAATATCGTTCGAGTCAAAGAGCGAAACTTCAGCATGACTCGAAATTTTGAACTTTGCTATCACATTAAAAGAAAAACAAAGTTAGTTATTAATATACCAATCACTAAGAAAGGTTATTATTTAATATTCCGTATTTGAGGCATTATTTATCAAAAGAGGTATTATATCTCTCTCAACCAATAATGTCATCTCTCAATCAATAGTGGATGAATAAGAGACTAATGAGATGTTTGGTCTACTAATGGCAGATGGCATACAACAACAAAGTTATTTTGTTGATATCATAACAAATTCTAGATGGAGGTTAGCAATTTAAGCTAGAATTCACGAGAGTAACTAAAGAATATTCCCTCGCGTGTATGACTTTGCTAGTAAACACGATTAAAATCAAGAATGAGTTGGTAGATTGGACAAGTTTGACAAAATCAATTCAGCCAGTCAAGTTCTCGTTCATGATCTATTAAGCTTTCAATTAATTTACTCTGTTTTCTGAGAGTCAAACTCATTTTTTTAGGTAATTTCTTTCAATCTATACTTTTGTAACTTTTAAAACTTCTCCATCCATCTATATGAGATGATTAATTTCTCAAGAAAAATGGATTAGGCTATACCAATATCAATCCAAGTCATCCGTATCAGTAGTAGATTGTATCAGTAGTTGATTTTTTACAACCATGGTTGATATCCACTAAACACATACTTCCTCTCCCTTTTGTGTGCCTCACAAAATAGCATAGATAACCATAATTTCCTTTAAAAAAAATTGTCAAAGTAAAAGAGTCCAGAAACTCTTATCAAGACTTGGACACATGGCACTTCAACAACTTGCTCACATATTAGTAGAGTTGCGCGTCTTTTAAAAATTCTTTTGTTTAATTTTTCAATTAATTTAGTTTATTTTAGCATTTGATTAACTTTCTCAAAGAAACAACAACAACAACAAGCCTTATCCCACTAGATGGAGTTGGTTATATGGATCATTTTACGTCATTGAGCTCTATCTCTACAATATCATCATTTACACTTAAATAAATTGTATCTTACTTTATTGTTGCTAACAAAGTCGTTTTTTGTCTTCCTATTCCTCGTTTGATATGTTTGTCATAATTTCACATCGACTAACTGGAGTAAATCGGCAATAATGAAAGAAAATATCACTACTGCAGGCCGCAAAGTTGCTAGGTAGGTCTTGAAATTAAATCCTTTATAAAATATAAAGGATGAGTTTAGATCCATGTAAAGTAGGTTTGGCTACCTAGCTAGCTTTAAAGAATTTATTTATAAGCTATTTTATAATTGACTGAAGAAAAGAGTTTTACTCACAATTAACGACAACACATCAAGAGTATCATGAAACCCTAACATGTGTTAGAACTCAAAATTACACCACCCAATGTCTAGGAAAGATTATCAATCGATTACCTAAATACTATCCTACACATGCAACTAGACCAAGATTGGAGTTAGAGGGCATCCCAGAATATGTTGAATATTGAACCACTAGTTTCATGGTCAATTAAATCCAAAAGCATTTTAATTGACTAGCTAACATGAATTCATGAGAAACTATTACTTGAGAAGAAGAATGATATACTAGAATAAAACTTATTGGGGGTATTAGCAAACTATGGAAAAAGGATGAACTCAACTTAGGTGATTAGGAAAATCATTTATCACTGTTAAGAAATGTTGGAAGAAAAAATATGTTATTAATTTTATTCATCAATCTCATACATATATAGAGTATATAGATTTAATCAAATCTCTACAATCAAGATAAATCATATCCCTACAATTATTGTAAATAATATCCCTATATTTCTTATTTTTATTTATATAATTAATAACATTCCCCCTCGAGTTGGAGCATAAATATTAATCATGCCTAACTTATTAAAAGATAATCAAACCCAACCCCTATTTAAAGTTTTTGTAAAAATATCTCCTAGTTGTTCTCCTATCTTCACATACAATCAAACCTTGCTATATATTTTCACCAACAAAATGACACTCAAATTCAATATACTTAGTTTGCTCTTGAAATACGCGATAGGAAACAATATATAAAGTCACTTGGTTATCACACCACAATCTGAAATTTTAAGATCTATTTTAGTCAAAAGTTGATATATCCACATTATCTCACATACAACATTTGTTATAGCTCTATATTTTGATTTTGTACTTGAACGTGAGACGACATTCTACTTCTTACTTTTCCATGAAACTAGATTTCTCTAACAAACACACAATGATTACATGTGGATCTTCAATCATCCTTGGATCTTACTAAATCATCATTTGAAAAACAACCTTAGTATGTCCATGATTGGTATACAAAATACCTCATCTAGGTTCTCCTTTCAAATAGCACAAAATTTGTTCCCAAGGATTAACTGTTGGAGAAGTCATATACTAACTCAATACCAACTGAAATATGTAATATTTGGACGAGTCACAATAAGATAATTTAACTTTCCAATCAATCTTCTATACCTATCAGAATTTTTAAATAATTCACCATCTTTTATGAGTTGTGGATTAGGAGTCATTGGAGTAATATATGGTTTAGCTCCTAATTTTCCCATCTCAGATAATTAGTCAAGTACACATTTCCTCTAAGATAAGAAGATTCCTTTCTTACTTCTTGTTACCTCAGCGCCCAAGAAGTATTTTAAAATCCCTAACTACGTTGAACGAAACTAACTATGAAGAACGGTTTTAAGAAATGAAATGCCTACAATATCATTCCGAGTAATGACAATATCATCTACATATAAAACCAATAAGATGATACCCATTGCAAACTGTTTGTAGAACCCAGAATGGTTAGACCTACATTTCGAATAACTTGTCCAATCAGGCATGGGGGCTTCCTAGGGGATTGCCCATCCTAGTACTGTTCTCATCTAAGCACACTTACCTCTTCGCAAAGTTTGAAAAGAAGCTTCTTTGTCGTAAGATATTGAAAAAGCCAATAATCGGAAAGAATGAGACACAATAGTTAAAAGTACATGTGAGTTTGCTTGCATAAATTAAATTAAAAGACAACTGAGGTAAGCTTACAATAGAGTGTAATGGAATCGAAGGAATTGGTGTAACTATGTCAGTCCTAAGAACATAAGAGGTTAACCCATCTACTAATGTAACAATACAAGCATAGGAATGTTAAAATAAGGCATGTACCTGACTCAGCGATGGTAGTAATTAGAGTAGATGAAAATTTTAACGATTCTTGATACTGAGAGAATTTGATATATTCATCATCAAAAATCATGACAAACTTCTTCTCAACCATATCATCAAAGAGCCGCAAGAACAAAAGAAAACAAAGAACTAAATATGGAATACCAAAGAAACTCTAAACTTGTTGCACAAAAAGTCTCACACCTGAATAAATGTTGAATCAGGTATACGAAGATGTTGTATGATGAAATAGTGGCAATCGAAGATATTTCCTATAACAAACACACTTTCACACGCCGACTCGTGGGACTAGACCAAAAAACTAGTAACGGCATATGTGCCTCATGTGCAGAGATTCCGATGACTAGAATTTGGGTGATGATAGATCAGTGATTCCTCCTAGGTCAATGGCAGCTAATGCAAGCAAAGAGTTGTCCCAATCAATCAATATGAGAGAGAAGTGGGGGCTAGGGTTTGAAATGATGGCTAGGGCTTGGGATGACGACTAAGGTTCTGGATGACAGCTAGGGTTTGCTCTGATATCATGTTAAGAAATTTTAGAAGAAAAAATATGTTATTAATTTTATTAATCAATCTCATACATATAGAGAGAGTATTTACACTTAATCAAATATCTACAATCAAGATAAATCATATCCCTACAATTAAGGTAAATAATCTCTCTATATTTTTTTTATTTATATAATTTGTAACAATCACAAACTAACTTAAGATGAGACTCAAATAGGAAAGGAATAGTTCTCATTTGGTTGATTTTAGGTTATAAATTATAGACCTAAGTGGACAAATGGAGAATGATCATCCTCAAGCAAAATAGAACAAAAAAGTCATTTGGTTGATTTTGTATATCTGTTATGACGTAACGAAAGACCTAAAATTGACCCTCCATAGGTTCATTCACAAATTACAATAATCCAAAGAGAAGTAAAATTATTTTTGCTTAATTTTATAGAAGAGGAGCATATGACGCCTATAGAGATGGAACAATACCATAAGCTTTATCTAGAGTTAATCTAAGACCCTAATTAAATAGGTGCATAACTCAAATCAACAGACTTAGAAACACTCTATCTCATAGGACCACCCTTTTAGGGAAACAACTTTTCAAAACATTACCTAGAATAGATACTAATTCTCCACCTTACACAAGCTAATAAGAACCAAGAAATGTTTAACCCTAAACCAAGAGACAGACAATATCATCAAGTGTGGCAATCATCAACATACATAGCATCAAAATGTCCACATTGAGTTTTAGCAATAATGCTTGACAAACATTATGGAGATTTTAAGTATTAATATGAAGTTAAACCATTGGATAAAGATAAAAATGAAGAAGAAATTAAGAGACATGTTGCGTATTGTAGTTAACTACGCTTACCCTAGAGGATATATGGAAAAGTACTAGTAATTTCTATAAAATTGTGAAAGGTGGGAATAATGAGATTTATAAGATGCCATAATGGAACATGAATATAGTCAATGTTGATTAATCACTAGGATGCAACCAGCACCATAGCCTTGTTGATACAAAGTTACTTTGGTGTAATACAGATAAGTCCTTAGCATTCTTTGAAACAGGAGATTGTTGTGAAATTATTTGCATGAATAATCAATGGGAGAGATAATACATGTTTTTAGACACAATTAAATAAATTTTACAAATATTCCTATTCTAGGTTTAGAATCTCATTCAAATCCGACGTAGAGTTTCAGTTCCCAACTCATCTAGAAAGAGACATGACATGTCTATTTTGCAAGTTATTAACCCTACTGCCTTGTTTACTCCGGAGCGCAAATTAAGGGATTAATTTGATGGAATCCCTCATACTTAGCTTAAAAATGATCCGTGGACAGATTCATAATTTGTCGGTCGATCATTTTGTACTTATTTTTTTGTCCACACGAAATCTGGTGGAACGAAGTCTACATCCTTCTCACAACAACTTCCCAATGAACTCCAATAACCAACAGCGGGATCGCATCCCTTGCAATTCCCCCCAACAAACTCCGATAACTAAGTCACCCAACAAAATCACAACCACGAAGGCCACAAGCTCACGGCCAGATTGCAGCTCTCAAGACTTCCTGACGAGCTCCCGTAACCAAGTCGCCCAACGAAATCGCAACCACGGAGACCATAAGCTCACGGCCTAGCCGCAACTTGCAGTCGCGGAGGCGCAATTGACAACCACAAAGGTCACGATATGCAGCCATGAAGGCCCCAATTTGCAACCACAGAGGCTGTGATTCGTGGCCACAACGACCACGAGCTCATCTGTCGTTCTTCCCTTTCTTCCGTCCCATGTTTCTCCTTTTCCTCTATCTTCTCTCTTCCTTTCCACTTAAGTTTTTTTTTAAAATGTGATCTGTTTCCCTCCACCCATCAGTCATCCACAATTTTGGGGGAAGGAAGAGAGGGAAAAGAAGTTGCTTATCTCTCGCTTCACTTGTGTCACATTGTGTAACTTGATCATCAAAGAAGATGTCCCTTGCCTATACTATGCCACTAGATTGTCACATAAGAGGTTGCTTACCTTCCTTGTGTTGTGACATTACTGAAGTTTCTCACCCCTCATCATTGTTGCACGGAGCAGAACCCTTCAAATGAGAAAAGAATTAATCAAACAACCCGATGAGGGTTTCAAGGTCTCAACCCAACTTTGCCCATCAGTGGACAACTAGAATGTGGTATTTTGCTCTTGCCACTTGGCACAGAACAAATTTGTAAATCCATAATTATATTAAACTTAGCAAACTTAAAATAGAAACTATAAAGCAATTATCACACCTTCCCAACCTGAACTCAACAAGAGAAAATGAAAAATTCCAAATTTGAAGCAAGCCTTAATATCCTAGGAGATAAAAGTAAAAACCCCTAACTCAATTAAGTTTGAGCCTCAGGAGTTAGCTCTACAAATTTGTATTATTTGTAGTACATCTAGTCTATTTTTCAGATTTTGATGAGAACAATTTATTGTAAAGACTATAAAAAATGATTTAATCTCACTGTTCTGAACATTCAAGCAAAAATAAAATACCTGTTTTAAGATTCTCTCTTATATTTCACAGGATTGCCAACTGAGGCAAATAGATCTATCTTATGGTGTCATAACATCTTTCAGAAACCATTGAACCAATGAGTCCCAGGAAAAGGGTAACTTCTACTAAGGTTTAAAGTCTGAATAAGAGTGTGTACGAAGGTTCTTTTACTATTCTCATCTGTTAATCATGTAACTATGCACACATAAATAATAATACAATGCTATTTTTTAACGTCAAATAGCCTGATATTATAAGCAGGCTTGACAACCGTGGGATATTCAAATTTTTCATAGGACAAGGATTCAAGAATAAGATGATGAAAAAAATAACTTTATTAAATCATTGACCCATGACTATCAAAATGAATTTCCACTTTAATCTGGTGAATGCCATGTTAACTCAGAAGAGTTAATTAGATACGAAAATACCTCATGTGTACGTGAATCAGAAACTACAGAGATAACAGCATTACAAGTAGCTCGCATAATTCTGCAATATGAATGCAGCAATGCATGTGAAGATGTCCGTTCAATCCTCAAGAGATATATGCATGAAAAAACAGTTTGTGCCAACGTATGACCTTTGTACCAAGTAGCCTGTCAAACAAATATGTCAAATAAATGTAGAAGTTTCTATAGTCCTAAATAGATTTAAAGAAAACAAAACTGCTTTCAATACCTCACAAGAAAAAAGATGGTCAATGACATCAATCACACGTTGAACATCAAGAGTCGGGTTCAGGCTGAGAGGAACTGGAGCAACATTATTTTCTATAGCTTCCTCGATCGAGTAGTATCCACATTTTTCAACTCCAGCATCCATCTTTGGATCCATTATCTAAAACAATATGCAAGTAGTCAAATTTGAGGAGTTAAACTCCAGCATTCTTCTTTTGTACCTTGATGAATGATGATTCTGATGTTCATTCTGTCATTGCTGAAATTCAACTCAAATTGACTTTGTTACACATTGATAATTCTTATGATGATTTTTGTACTTCAATTCTTTTATAAGTACTCATGACATTGTTCACTCTTCCTCATGCCTGAATTTTGGAATGATAAAAAAAATTATTTGATTGAAACTGCAGTGACTATGATTCTTCATATGAAAGTTCCATTCATTTCTGGGGATGTTGTTTTAGTGTTTATTGCCTTCTTCTGTTAAAAATAGGCAAAGTCAATATTTCTTTTCCTCATGGTGCTCTTCACATTTTTTTGAATGCCTTTTTTTCTGTTAAAAACATGTCTCCAGATTTAAGAAAGTTTAATGCATATTTTTATAAATGTTTTTCCTTGGATATGTGCATTATCAGAAAAAATATAAGTGCTACTATACCAAATTAAATCATTTTTCAGTGTTGAACTTCAGCTAGTTGAGTCAACTTCCTTTTTCTCAACATCCATATACACAACAGATCTCAATATTGCTCTTCTCCTTTCTTTTCTCTTTTGATCCCATATTATCAAATTTCATTTAGCAATAACACTCACTCGGACAAACGGTATACACCCCATAACATTACATGAGAAGGCGATTTAAGTGTAAGCATATAAAGAATACCTATTCAGCAAGACAGTGAGCACTCTGCACTCCCTTGTCCTTATTTTTCATACTCAACATAGAGCATACAAAAAAACTACAGTATTATTTCAGTAATGAAGATGGTTAAGAAATCGAATTGAGCCAAGTGATGCACATGATGTGAAGTATTAAATGAAGTAAACTTAGTATTAAATGAAGTAAACTTTTTTTATTTTTTTTATCTTCTGTAGCCTCCCCATTGTCTTTTCTCTCACCATGGGATCAACTGATGCATGCATCCTTGTGTTAGAGTCATATATACACTCCTGCATGATGATGGGGCAGGAAGACAAGTGATTTATTATGAGGGTGCCCTTTTTATGAGATTCACTGACCAAGGCATACGGACTCCTCACTGTGACAAAAACTAAGACACCGGAGCTCCATTTATCCTTCATCATTCACACCTTGTTGATCTCATGTATCACACTCCATCTACACCTTTATTGTCTAACTCATGGGGTTTTCATTGATAGACAAGAATGGCAAAGAAGCTTTCAAGATTTGGTCTTTCTAGATTTGAAATCTTATTTAATACAATGTATATAGATTATTCTATTAGCTGAGTCAGCACAATAGTTTATACTATCCTTATATCATGGGAGGAAGAACCTATATTTACATGTTTCTTGATTCAATCAATAGTTTATTTTTTTTTATATTAGTCTATTAGCTAGCTTAATAGTTCGTTATCATCGTTTTTATCTTTGGATCAAATATATATAGACAAATTAGTAAGATACTTAATATTGAATTAGTTATGAATTAAATTATTGTTTAATAACCCCTTGAACTACTCTCCTCTTCTCTCTTGTTGTCAATTTTGGCAAATGGCCATGCTTTGTGTCACTAAGACACCAAGATCATCAACATGCAAAACTGAAACATAGGAATTTCAGTAACCAACGATGATAAGCAGCAAACAGCAACAACAAAGGTTATAGTAGCAGGTGTAAGTTTTCTCCTCCACACTTTCTCAACCTAGTCTTGCCCTCTTCCTACCCATTTTGAATGTTCCTTACATTAATCATCTGCATGTATTTGTCTGCCTTGTCACTATGCAGCCTGTGTTTCTGTATTACTCCAATGCAACTCATGGGACAAAAGACTCTCAGATACATACTAATACAAGGTCTTGAGGGTGACGGCCAGGTAACTTTGATAAAGAAATTTTTCTTCAGCAGGAAGTTCCAACCCATCCCTCCATGTAAAATATCAAGATTTTGCTGCACAAACTATTGTACATTAATTTTAATCTTACTGTCTAAAATATAATCAGACTGAGTTTTCTCATAGATTCATTCTATATAAAATAGAGTTAAATTTCTCAGTATTGCACACAAACAAACTGCATGGATTATACACATGTAAGTATGTAACCATATGTTATCATGGCAATGAAGGAAAACAAACAGGAATGTGGCTCAGACCTCCAGAGCAGACATTGCTGCAAAAAGGCTGAAATTTTCTCCATGTATGAGCTGACCATCTTGAAGATCTGTGAACAAAAGATACAAGCTAGTATAAGTTCGCAAAATATTATTGATATAAAGAGGTAGAGTCAATAACATGACCTGACAATGGTGTATTTTTACAAACAAGAAAGACAAATTTTGACTCAACAATTTAGCACACCATACACCATATCTGAACATATAGACATAACATTGTCAAAGTTGTTCTTTGGTCTAACAATACTGCATAGTACTCAAATGCACCAAATTCGAAGTTACAAATGGTATGAAAGCAGCTTCTTGTTACATTGTAATTAGCTTAGACGCACAATGGCAGGCAATAAAGATGCTTACCACATACAAAAATAATATACAGGTATCAAAAACTTTCATTGCTCTGAAAATTCTTGCTTGAAAATATTTCATCAGCTGACTAGCTGTATAGGAATGTCATGCGGTTAGAACATTCTGTACATACTTAAACTTGTAGTTTGAATCAAAACAATATTAGATATTGTCCTTACTTTATAGAGGCCCACCAGCAGATTATAATACAAATTGTTTAATCCTTATACATATGTAAGTATATAGATGAACACACACAAACCTCAAATAGTAAATCAGACCAAAGAAAATAAAGCATTGAATGACAAGAAAGTTGAGCCACTAAGATTTAATACTCTACATAATTGTAGCCAGCAAAATTGAACATCATAGTTGATAAGTATGCCTTAGATATTAAGCATCTCGTATAGAAAGAGGAAAATGCAAATGCTCCATTGAAATTTAGAGATTAATGGATATATAAACATTTGCATGTCAATCAAAGAAAGAGACACAAGTTTAGCATGGTTTCATTTAGCCGAATCTTCTTTAACTTGTGTAAAAGTTTGGTTAGTTAGCCCCACCAATAAACCTGATGGTTATTTGGTAGGAAATATATGCTGCAAACTGATATGACTAAAATGCTATATTCAAGTCTCTTGGTAATTTAGTCCATTAGTTTAAAGCTGACAAGGTGATGATTTAGAAGCTATACAAGGCACCAGAATCAGGGAAATAATAGCTTGCTATGTTATGTGGATTAAGAAGACAGCTGAAGTTTTTTTTTCCATAAACAACTTTGTATAGTAGGCATTTTTGCAAAACCTTGGGAAAGAGGAAGCTCTTAGCAATCATTCTAACAATTTGAGGAACAAGAACCAAGGGAACTCAAGGTCAACAAGGGGAGAAGCTTTGAGTATGTAGGAGCAGATTAGTGTTTTTTCATCTTTCATTGGTTTAGAAGGTATCTACCTTTTTCAATATCCAAATGTTTGACAAAAACAGGACAAATCTTTTCCCACTAAACAATGGAGAAACATTTTATGTTATCAAAGAAAATTTAGATGAATTTCAATTGAAATAGAAAAAGATTCAGTCCCTATCAAAACATTCAACCAAGGTTTAAAATTCCAAATCATAATTGGCAATATGTAATTGTCCAAAAAAGTTTTGAGTGCAAATATTGGTAAGCACCCTCCATACCCCTCATAACTCTTTGTAAAACTGTAGTCATTGGGCCATGCAACAAACTGCAATGATTGACTAACATAGATGTTTTTTTCTGATATAGGTTGTTTTAGGTTTTCAGAGCACCTTGACCTCCCATTTCAGAGGATATAAACTTGTATATATATCAAAGGATCAAAAATCTTAGTGCACTTTTGAATTCTGTGGCTTTCATCAAGGGATAACAATTTCAAACCAGTATGTAGTGCACAGGTCTGATTGTAGTGGGAATGTGAGATTGGCCAAAGATGATCATGTTATAACATGGGATCAGTCTGAAATTCATAAACCCAGTTGGTGACAAGACAAGGCCTGGTATTCCTCATCCTTGTCCAAGAATATTAATCCAACTGTTGCAATTCATTAGTATAATAGATATTAAATAGCATAAAGTCCGAGTGAACACAAAATGAAGTTAGTGTTTGTTTCTAATTAAATTATCTGCTATCTTAGTTTGCACTTGGCAAACTTCATGTAATGATATTGTTTCTAGTGATAAAGGGTAGCCCGGTACATGAAACTCCTGTCAATGCAGGTCTGAGGAAAGGTCTATTGTACACAACCTTACTCTACTTTGCAAGAGGTTGTTTCCGAGACTCGAACCTATGACCTCTACGGCGGCATCTGTATCATCGCACCAAGGCTCCCCTTCATATTGTTTGCAGTGATAAAATCTAAATAGTGGTACAATTTAATGGGATTTGTTATAAGTCTTTCTTAATCTCTAAAAAAAGGCAGCTCAGTGCATGAAACTTCCAGCAATGCGGCGTCCGGGGAAGGGTCTTAACCTGCATTAGCGCAACAATAAAGTTGTTGTCGTGTTACATGGTGGTGGTCGCAGGTTCAACTCGTGGAAACAACCTCTTGCAATGCAAGGTAAGTCTTTCTTAATCTCTAAATCACGTTTTTTCCATTTAGTTTAATTTATATTTAAATGTCATTAAGAGACTCATAAAGTTATAAAGGGTGAGTAGAGGAAAGGGCAGTCTGGTGTACGAAACTCTGCCAACGTGGAGTCCCGAGGAAGGGTCTATTGTACACGACCTTACCCTGCTTTGCAAGAGGTTGTTTTCATGATTCGAACTCGTGACCTTCGAGTCATATGGCAGCAAGTTTAGTTGCACCAAGGCTCCCCTTCTAAAGGGTGAGTAGAGAAAGTTGTGGAAAAATGATGAGATTGATTTCTAATTGAAACTGCGATGGTATTTTATTTAAGAGAATTGGTGCATGGCAAGACATGTCAGGGAAATTTTGATTTGAGTTGGATTATAGTGGAGAATGGGAATAGAATTGTATCAAAGGCAAGGAGATTTAGGAATGGGTAACGAATCTCCAAACAATAAGGGCAAAATAGATCCAGCTATATCCCGCTGCCAATATCACTTTCATCATTCCATGTAAGCAAAACCACAAATTGCTAATCATGAAGATTAGCATATTCTTTTGCCAAGAGTAATTGATATATGCTGAGAAAATCAACATTAATCCTTCCTCCTACCAACATGTTTCTTGCTACATCACATGTATATCAATGGCTCAACCTTTCTCCAGAGTACATCTTGGTGACCTTCACAATACAAAGTTGGGATCAACCTTAATTTATTCTAGCAATTTTTGCCCCACCTTAAGTACATGATATCCTTATCATAACCATAAGAACTCATGCTATAATTTATTACTAGAGATGAGGAAAATAAGCATACACTTGGGTTGAAAAGGGCACTTAAAAAATACCACCATACAAGGTCCACCAATTCTGATTCATAAAAAGTGGTTAGGATATCGTACAGAATAATACCCCATGTTTGTTCTCCTCCTACTTGCTTGTTCAAGCATGGATTGGCATTTGCTTCAAGTTAAATCTTAAATCTTAAATCTTGGGCTCCAAAGTAGTTGAATTTTCTCAATTAGAAAAGGTTTTAACTTGATATGTATGTGAAAGACATGATGACACTCTCCCTCTTGTTGCTTCCTCTTAAATTTTCACTAAAAGTCATATTGTGCACAAGGTTTGGTTGTTGTTGTCGATGCAGTTGTCCATTTAATTTATATTGTAAATAACATGGTGTCACACAGAAGATCATATTATCGGTTCCTTATAAATTATAAATAATAGCTCACAACCAAGATAGATAGGGACAAACTATTGAACGGTTGTAGTGTAATTTGGTATTAGTTTGTCTTGATTATATAATTACACTAGTACACTATATGTATATTGAGCAGGATCATTTGAGGTTGTTCGATTTATACTGACTATATAAAAGAACAGAACCTCTATTAATATGAATGTGCGTACTCTTAATCCCGATATAATAACAAACACATATAATTAGTATTTATTTCTTTAACTTATCAATGAGTGAGATTTATTCGTTAAATCAATAGGTCCGATAAGTTGGGAGATAGTACCATTTATATGGTGTGTTATTGATTATAAAGGAAAACTGTGTCCTATTTATTTAGGTTGATGATATCCCTTGAGGAGCTCATAAGGATTATCATATAAACCCTGCAGGTGGACTTAGTCCGACATAATAATAAAGTTGAGTGGTACTACTCTTGCAGTCAGATGTTAATTAAATGAGTTGTCAGTAACTTATTTAATTAACGGACATACGATATCATTAACGCACTCATAATAAGTAGGAGCTCATATTGTAATATGGGATTGGTGCGGTAGTTCAATAATGACCCTTTAGTGGTATGGGTTATTATTGATAAACTTGAGTTGGGTGTTCGGATCGAACACAGGAAGCTCAAGTCAATTCCTCCTCTCGGTCCCTGTTGTAGCCTCTATAAAGCCTCGCATCCACCCATCCATAACCGAGTTTGGGTTTGTTTTAACTTGGTTTGGTTTAACTTAACTTGGTTTGTTTTAACATAATTTGTTTAGATTTTTCTAAACAAAATTTTGTTAATTTTTTCTTTCCTTGTAACCAATGGCAAGTCTATAAAAAGGAGTAGGATGTGACCCCTAAAACCTAACTTTCTTATTCTCAATAATCCCTTCTCTCCTTGTGGTTGCCGCCCCCTCTCCTCCTCCTAGGGTCGGCGGCACAAACCTACTCTCCCCCCCCCCCTTTCCCTCTCCTTCTCCTTGCTTAGGGTCGGCGCCCTTATTCCCCCCTTCTCCCTTGGTGGCCAGTGGCCCCTTCTCACTTGGTGGTCGGCGCCCCTTCCCATCCACTTGTAAGCGGCGGCTTGAAGAAAGGGAAGAAGAGCAAGAAAAGCAAGAAGAGGAAGAAAAAGAGAAGGAAGAAAATTAGAATGTGCCCCATCCTAGCGACTTTTTTGTGGCCGGCGGTTTTGGAAGAAAAGAAAAGAGGGTGGTGTTGTCTTGGTAGATCGTCGCCCACACGACGTCCAAGAAGAGGAGAGAAATACGACAGAAAATCTTGAGGTCTTTAGCTACGAAGAAAGGAACAACTAGTTTTTTAATTCCGCTGTGTATCTAGTTTTGTTTTTCTTTGTATCGATTTTGTGTATGGATTTTGAATATCAACACAAGAGGTCAGCGATCTTGTGCTTCGATCAAGGTGTGCTTTGATCAATCAAGAACTTGCTTGATTGTTCAAACGCATGTCTGATCGAGCATGTGGGTTGCTAGGAAAGGTTCTGTGCTCGTACAAATTTTTGTACAGGGGATTTACGCAGAACGGAATTCCCAGCGCCAACAATTGGTATCAGAGCGAGTTTTCTGGTTCTGTGTGATTGGTTTTCGGTTAAATTATACACTGATCATACATAAGTTTAGGCCGGATAATAGTAGGATGTGGTAGATAGATTAACTCTATGGTTGCAGGCATCCTAGATCCAACTATTATGGTTTTTGTGTGCTTGTGTGTGATTTGAACCCTCGGGCATGTCGAGGTTGTTGTGTGTGCATGATTGTAATAATTAAATACGGTCGATTGTCATATTATTATTATTGTTGTTGTTTTACATTCTGTTCGATCTAGATTACATGTAAATTCCTTTGTGAAATATAGGATCGATAAATGTAAAATTTTACTTTTGTTGCAGCTTGTATCCTTGCTATGCGTGGTGTTATTTTAAGGACCAGAGGCACAGCGGAGAAGGAAGCGAGATAGACGCGACGGCTTGATCCATCAGCGGCACATTGGAGGACAACGATCCATTGGCGGCATATTGGAGGGCAGCGTTGGATGAGGCCATAATAGTTGGAAATTTTATTTTCATGTTTATTGCCTTATATGTTGTTTTTATATGCTTTGATGTATGTGTTGTGTGTTGTGATGTGCGTGCATGATTAAAATTCCTCAATTTAAATAACTAAGTAGGAGAGGGATTATTTAAATAAATTTCACAATCTCCATTACTGGTTTGTAAGTGATGCATTCAAACTTGCGCGTTGGCTTTAAATGTCTTCCTCCATATCGGATGAGTTTGCTTGCGGATCACTAAATCAAACTTCCTTTATGGATGATTATAGGAAATTATTTAGGTATGTGTGATCTTCTCCATATGAAGGGACACAATCCTAATTAATGGACTAAATATCAAGTAATGATATATACTTAGGCGCATTTAATAGTATCCTCCCTATCGGAATCACTGCTATTATTTGTGTGACCGAAGATGAACCAACTATTAATTTTATTTATCATAAAATTAGGTTGACAAGATAATCAAATTAATGGGTAAAACCTCCTCTTACAAATGTTTGAATTAGTATACGTCCACACTATCGTGGCATACGAAATTCACGGTGTTTTGAGGTGTTGGTGAATTTAAATTATATTGTTCGAAGAATCAATATTATTTTAAATTCTAAAATTTTGACGAAATATTTTATTTTGTGATTCTCAAGATTTCAACATGGTTTTCAATCCTCTTGCTGTTATTTTAAAAGAAAACAAACTTACTGGTCTCAATTATATTGATTGGAAACGAAAGTTGGACATTGTCTTAACTGCTGAAGGATACAAATTCGTACTTTTTTAGGTCTGTCCTAGCGTGCCTGATAAGGATTCTAGTAAAGAGGAGATAGAGAGACATAGTAAATAGGTCAAGGCAGATGAGATGGCGCGGTATTACATTTTGGCTTCTATGTCAAATGTGTTGCAACATTAGCATCAGGCTCTACCCACTGCCTATGACATGATGCTCAATCTCAAAGAACTCTTCGGACACCAGAATCGGACTGTCAGGCAGGAGGCCATAAGAAACTTGATGACGACCACCATGACTGAGGGGACACCCGTGAGGGATCATATCCTCAAAATAATGACTCACTTGAACGAGATACAAATCCTTGGAGCTGAAATCGATGGGGAACCCCAGATCGATATCATTCTCCAAACGCTACCTAAGAGTTTTGAGCAGTTCCGCTTGAACTATAACATGAACAAAAGGACTTATTCGTTGGCAGAACTTCTGACAGAACTCCAAGCAGCAGAAGGGTTATTTCGTCAAAGTTCTCAAATTCACGTTGCTGAAAACGTTTCTGCTTCTAAGCCGAAAGGCAGGAAGAAGAAAAAGAAACAAGTTGGTTCAATAAAGAAAATGATTCGACCTCAAGGGACTGGACAGCAAGCAGGTGTGAAGAAGCCGAAGGGCAAGTGTTTCACATGCAAGCAGTCTGGACATTGGAAGGTGAACTGTCCTCGCAGAAAGGAGAACAATAAAGGTATATCTCATTCATTAGTTATTAAAACATGTTTAGCGGTGTTATCTACCAGTACCTGGTGTGTAGATACGGGAGCCACTGATCATGTCTGCAATTCATTGCAGGGTTAAAGGAAACCCGACGATTACATGAAGGGAAAATCACCGTCTACATGGGCTATGCTACGAGAGTGGCGGTTGTTGCAGTGGGAGATGTTTATTTATCTTTTGATAGGAATAAAACTTTGATTTTGAAAAATTATCTTTACGTACCATATTTTAGAAAAAACTTAATTTCAGTTTCTAAATTATTTATGGACAGATATTCTGTTTCTTTTGATGACAAAGTGGTCGTCAAGAAAAATAGGATGGTTATCTGTTTTGGTGCGTTGGTTGTCAATTTGTATACTCTTAATCCAATAACTTCCATGATGCAACAAATGAAAATTAATAGCACATCTTCTAATTCTAATAAGAGAAACCAGCCTTCGAAAATGAATCAAACATATCTTTGGCATCTAAGGCTAGGTCATATTAACTTGAGTAGGATTCAAAGATTAATAGCCGATGGACCTTTGGATTCATTGGTAGTGGAAAACTTTCCAACCTGCGAATCTTGCTTAGAAGGAAAAATAACCAAGAAAAGTGTTGGAATTGGTTCATTCTAATTTGTGTGGACCTAAATATCCAGGCGAGAGGTGATTTCGAATATTTTGTCTCTTTTATAAGCGACTATTCGAGATATTGGTACATTTACTTGATGCGCCGCAAGTCTGAGTGCTTTGATAAGTTCAAGGAGTACAAGGATAAAAGAATCAAGATACTACGGTCAAATCGTGGTGAAGAGTACCTCTTAGGAGAGTTTAGGAATTACTTATCAGAGGCCGGGATTCAATCTCAATTGTCTGCACCTGGTACACCCCAACAGAATGATGTGACGGAATGAAGGAATAGACTCTTATGGAAATGGTTAGATCAATAATGAGTTATTCAGAATTACCAAATTCGTTTTGGGGATATGCTTTGGAAATAGCGGCGTGCATTCTGAACTTGGTACCTTCTAAATCAGTACCCTCTACTCCCACTGAATTGTGGAATGGGTGTGAGCCTAGTTTGAAACATATTCGAATTTGGAGTAGTCCAGCACATGTGCTGAAGGGAGACGCTGATAAGTTGGAATCACGTACAAAAGTTCGCTTGTTCGTGGGATATCCTAAAGGAACGAAAGGTGGTTTGTTTTATAGTCCTAAAGATCAGAAGGTCATTGTTAACACCAATGCCCGATTTTTAGAAAATAATTATGTAATGAACCACAAGCCCATGAGTAAAATTGTTCTTGAGGAAATAAGAGAGGACACGTCTAATTTAGTACCAACGGTACAAGATGAGATACCATAAATAACTGCAACACGTGTCACAAATGATGCACAATTACAGGTAGTGTCTCGTCGTAGTGGGAGGATTGTTAGGCAACCTGATAGATTCATGTTTTTAGGAGAGTCTTCGGACTTGATCCCTGGTGAACATGAACCTGATCCCTGGACATATGATGAAGCACTCCAAGATAAAGATGCAGCATCTTCGCAAAGTGCAATGAACTCTGAAATAGAATCTATGTATTCTAATCAGGTCTAGGAGCTTGTAGAACCACCAAATAGTGTAAAAGTCATTGGATGTAAATAGGTCTACAAAAGAAAAAGAGGAATAGACGGGAAGGTGAAAACTTTTAAAGCAAGGCTTGTTATAAAAGGATATACTCAAAAAGAAGGAATCGATTATGAGGAAACCTTTTCGCCGGTAGTTATGCTTAAGTCTATCCGGATTCTTTTATCTATTGTTGCTCATATGGATTATGAGGTTTGGCAAATGGATGTCAAGACAGCTTTCCTTAACGGAAGTTTTGAAGAAAACATCCATATGAAGCAACCAGAGGGGTTCATTGCAAAGGGCAAAGAGCATTTTGTTTGTAAGCTCAATCGGTCCATTTATGAACTGAAGCAAGCTTCGAGATCTTGGAACATCCAGTTTGATGAAGTAATCCAGTCTTATGAATTCATTCAGTGTCCGGATGAGTCTTGTGTATACAAGAAAAGTGGCGGAAACTTTGTGGTATTTCTTGTACTATACGTAGATGTCATTTTGCTCATTGACAACAATGTCAAAGTGTTGTCAGACGTAAGGGTATGGTTGTCCAAGCAGTTTGATATGAAGGACTTGGGAGAATGTGGGTATATTCTTGGGATCAAAGTAATAAGGGATCGCAAGAAAATGATGTTGTGTTTATCCCAAGCTTCATACATCGATACTATCCTAGCTCGTTTTAGCATGCAAAACTCCAAGAAAGATTTTTTATCTTTTCAGCATGGAGTACCTTTATTTAAAGAGATGTGTCCTAAAACATCAAAGGTGATAGAAGAGATGAAGGCAGTTCCTTATGCTTCGGCTGTAGGAAGCCTAATGTATGCGATGCTATGTACGAGACCGGATATCTGTTTTGTCATGGGCATAGTTAGCAGATATCAAAATAACCCAGGACAGGGACATTGGACTGCCGTAAAACATATATTAAAGTACCTGAAAAGGACTAGAAATTATATGCTGATTTACCAGGTAGATGATTTGGTTACACGGATTCTGACTTCCAATCAGATAGGGACAATAGTAAGCCAACCTCAGGGTATGTGTTTACTTTGGGAGGTGGAGTCATAACATGGAGGAGTGTTAAGTAGAAATATGTTTCGGACTACACCATGGAAGTTGAGTATGTGGCAGCCTCTGAGGCAGCCAAAGAAAGTGTATGGCTCAAAAACTTCTTGATGGGCTTAGATGTGATTCCTAATTTGCCCAAAATTATCACAATTTATTGTGATAATAGTGATGCAGTAGTAAACTCGAAGGAACCACAAGCCCATAAGGCAAGTAAACACATCGAGCGCAAGTACCACCTGATACGAGACATCGTAAAGCGAGGAGAAGTTGTTTCTGCCAAGATTGCATCCGCAGATAACCTGGAAGATCCTTTCACTAAGGCTCTTCCGGCGAGAACTTTTGATGGCATGCTAAGGGGATGGGAATCAGATGTATGGCAGCATATATGGCAGCATAGTCTTTTAGTATAAGTGGGAGATTGTTGGGAGGTATACTATAAGCCTAGCTTTTGTATGAACATCTGTTTTTGAGATATTTTGAAATAAAAATCACTTTGATCAAATGTCTGCATTTTATATTTATATATATGTCGATGCAGTTGTCCATTTAATTTATATTGTAGATAACATGGTGTGTGGTGTCACACAGAAGATCATGTTATCGGTTCCTTATAAATTATAAATAGTAGCTCACAACCAAGATGGATAGGGACAAACCATTGGAACGGTTGTACTGTACTTTGGTATTAATTTGTCTTGACTATATAATTATACTAGTACACTATATGTGTATTGAGCAGGACCATTTGAGGTTGTTCGATTTATACTGACTATATAAAAGAACAGAATCTCTATTATTATGGATGTGCGTATTCTTAATCCCGATATAATAACAAACATATATACTTAGTATTTATTTCTTTAACTTATCAATGGGTGAGATTTATTCGTTAAATCAATCAATAGGTCCGATAAGTTGGGAGATAGTACCATTTATATGGTGTGTTGTTGATTATAAAGGGAAATTGTGTCCTATTTATTTAGGTTGATGATATCCCCTTGAGGAGCTCATAAGGATTATCATATAAACCCTGCAAGTGGACTTAGTCCGATATGATAATAAAGTTGAGTGGTACTACTCTTGCAGTCAAATGTTAATTAAATGAGTTGTTAGTAACTTATTTAATTAACGGACATACGATATCTTAAACACAAGGAGATTAACATACTCATAATAAGTAGGAGCCCATATTATAATATGGGATTGATGCGGTAGTTCAATAATAACTCTTTAGTGGTATGGATTATTATTGATAAACTTGAGTTGGGTGTTCGGGTCGAACACAGGAAGCTCAAGTCCATCATGAAGCTAAAATCAATTCCTCCTCTCGGTCCCTATTGTAGCCTCTATAAAGTCTCGCATCCACCCATCCATAACCGAGTTTGGGTTTGGTTTAACTTGGTTTGGTTTAACTTAACTTGATTTGGTTTAACTTAACTTGATTTGGTTTAACTTAACTTGGTTTGGTTTAACTTAACTTGGTTTGGTTTAATTTAACTTGGTTTGTTTTAACATAATTTGTTTAGATTTTTTCTAAACAAAATTTTGTTAATTTTTCTTTCCTTATAACCGACGACAAGTTTATAAAAAGGAGTAGGATGTGGCCCCTAAAACCTAACTTTCTTATTCTCTATAATCCCTTCTCTCCTTGTGGTTGTCGCCCCCTCTCCTCCTCCTAGGGTCAACGGCACAAACCTACTCTCCTCCCCCCCTTTCCCTCTCCTTCTCCTTGCTTAGGGTCGGCGCCCTTATTCCCCCCTTCTCCCTTGGTGGCCAGCGGCCCCTTCTCACTTGGTGGTCGGCGCCCCTTTCCATCCACTTGTAGGCGGCGGCTTAAAGAAAGGGAAGAAGAGCAAGAAAAACAAGAAGAGAAAGAAGAGGAAGAAGAAGAGAAAGAAGAAGATTAGAAGGTGCCCCATCCTAGCGACTCTTTTGTGGCCGGCGGTTTTGGAAGAAAAGAAAAGAGGGTGGTGTTGTCTTGATAGATCGTTGCCCACACGACATCCAAGAAGAGGAGAGGAATACGGCAGAAGATCTTGAGGTCTTTAGCTACGAAGAAAGGTACAACTAGTTCTTTAATTCCGCTGCGTATCTAGTTTCATTTTTCTTTGTATCGATTTTGAATATCAACACAAGAGGCCAGCGATCTTGTACTTCGATCAAGGTGCGCTTTGATCAATCAAGAACTTGCTTGATTGATCAAACACATGTTTGATCGAGCATGTGGGTTGCTAGGAAAGATTCTGCGCTCGTACAAATTTTTGTACAGGGAATTTACACAGAACGGAATTCCCAGTGCCAACAATCATTTCATATCAATTGTAGTGCATATGTGCTATGATAATGTAACATGGATATGTGATATATTTTAGGCAACTTTACTAGTTGAAGTAGAAGAATCTAAATCATTCTAATGGAACACCAATTATAACCAAAATTAGAATTTGGATGAATTCAATGAAGCACAAGGACAATTATTCCATGCAAAGAAAAGGGGTCTTAAAGAGATAAATCAAACTGAGCTAAAAGATACCCAATATATTGCCACAACAATTTTTAGATACTCAAACACTAAGTTAGAAAAAAAAATCCACTAATTTGTTAAACTACTACCCCAAAAAAAACTACACTTCATCACACCAAAATTGAACAATTAACAAATTAAATTAATTTCTTTTTTTGCATTATTATCACTAAAGAGTACTCAACTCTAAGGGAGTTGTAAGCATCTTCGAATTTGAATTAGGTTATCCTTTCCAATATGTAAATAAAATAAAATCATTTATGTCTTCTCATTTACGTACCATAATATCTTCATTATGAATCTTTAGACGTATCTTCCAGTGAGTAAAAAATTGGTATAGTTTATTAGTCTCCGGAGCTTTAACTTCATTTCCTTCCTCTTTGGTCATTCCTTCCCATGAATAAGAAAACTCAATTTATCATTGGGCAATGATGATGTCCTCATCTTCATAGTAGTCTTGGGTACGAAAGTGGAAATGTTGAGGATGAATTCATAAAGACAACCTATGACAAAATTGCTATGAAAGGACAAAGGCCTGAATTTCTCCTAGCAAATTAGAATGATTTCTTTTTCTTTGTTTGCATTGCATTCATATATTTATCGCTGGTATTATAATTTCTTAACTCATCCACTACCTCTCCTCACAACAATCTAGTAATTAAAAATATAAATCTGTCCGTTAAGCATATGAAACCACAGCAGGTTTCTAAAGGAATAATTTAGAGCAACAACAGATGTGGCAATAGAGGATTAAGTGATGAGTGTGTCATTTAACTAGACATACTATGCATTGTGCGACAACTGTCGTTATAGAAATGATGCAGGGTGACCATGGACATGACTTATTGACCACTACTTTATTCGTATTTGGGAATAAAAAACTTCAGAATTTAAAAAAGGCTGACAGAAGATTCAACCGCATCAAAAATACAACTTTATATGTTTTAACTAGATTAAAATAATTCGTTTTCCAACTTATATCAGCTGTCTTCCTTTTAAACATTTATTTTCCTTCATTCAGTTTTTCAGTTATTAAAGAACCATAACAAGAATAAAGGAGCAGAACATGGACTGCTATAGTACGGATACTCCAACGCGCTGATAGAACAAATGAGGACCATGTCAACGGTTGCAAATTCTTTGTAGGTCGCTAACAATTCCCACCGTGAATTTGAGGAAAACATCAACAAATACCATATTTTCAGGAAATAATAAGGAAAACTATCAAACTTATTCAAGAAGTATTTTGGATCGGCATAATAAATAGGACATTTGGAGAGCGTAAAAGAAATAGGCGAGCAGGATCACCATTGCAGGCGGAGGCGATGAGGGGACTGACGTCGGCCCAGACGGTCTGCTCGCCGGCAGGGATGATAGGATAAGAAATAGATGGGTCGGCGAGACGCCCTCCTGTTTCTCCTTCTTGTCCTTGTACAAGTCGGCTAGCCATCGGCGAGGGAGAGTTCCGGAGGTTTAGGATTTTGGGGAGGCGTAGGAAATGATCGGGAAACAACGGCGAGCGATCGAAGGCAGGCGAGGAGTGAGATTAAGGGTCTCCCACACAAGCAAAAGGTATTATTGCGTCAATGAAAGCGGTTTGGGCCCAGCCCACACACCCGACTACTTGGTGAAATTAACCAAGAATCTTAGCTCCTGTCATACTAGACGAACATGGCAGTGGCCTACTTTCCATTGCAACCCAACCTGATAAAAAAAATAAAATAAAAAATAACATTTTTAAAAAAATATAGAGAGAGAGTAATATAACATATTATATCATATTTGACTGGCACTTTTACTTCAAATAATCGATTCCATAGATTGCTAATTAATTTTATGGAGTAATAAAGTAATTTTTCTACAAGTGCATATAAACTTCGTAAATTGAAGGCTACAATGACATCTACCCATCCTAAAACGAAAAATCTCAGTCAACTCCAATTTAGAAACAATTGCTTCAGCCGCCCACGACGCCACGACTCACAGCTCACGATTTGCCATGCGAGCAACCTACATTGGCGCCTAAGCCAACTTCCTTGGTCCTCCTTACAGGCATTCGGTTGTGACTCTACGAGCATAACTACGGCTTCCCTTCTCCCTAATAACACACGATATTTGCATAACCATCACTGCAACAATTGCCCTAGCCCTGCATTGCCGCCTTCCTCCCTCAATACCACTGTGTCGGGTTAACTGCTCTCCTCGTCGAGAGCTTCATTATCGCTACTCTCCCTACCACAAGTGACGTTGACTCTGTCTTATCGTCGTGACCATCCTTTCTAGAACACCAAGGTCGCCCATAGCTACCCCAATCCTGTGCTACTACTAGCGGTCCGTCATTTAATTAACAAGTACTAAATTCTTCCTAGGACGACCATCTACATGAACACATGGATGATTAGTATGGATTCGGATGCATGGGAGAGACCGAAGATGTTTGACCTAGAGAGGTTTGTGAACATGACGTCACTAGAGGTTGTGTCAACCTCTTGTACTCCAGAACACCAAAGCCACCCATAGTTGCCCCGACCCTATGCTACCACCACCCGCTGATCCAATGTGAATGCATGTGCGATCAATAGGGATTTTGATGCGTGGGAGAGACCGAAGGTATTTGACCCATAGAGGTTTGTGAACATTGTGCAAAAAGGCGGGTCCCGCCGCCCAGCGGCCCCCTAGGCCTGGCCCCACAGGAATCCTAGGAGGAGGTAAATCAGCGGTGAATGCTGGCCCGGGTAAAGCGTGGTGTCTCCGGAATTTAACACAGTCGGCCCAGATTATTCATCCAGTGCGCGTCCGTGGACCTTCGACCCTACAACTCATTGTGAAAGGATGTCACGCCTTAACCGGTTGATCGTCATTGGTGGTTGTGACAACCTCCTGTGCTCCTTCCACTGACAGTTACCTGTCGTGAAGGATGTGAGCATAAAAGAAACATGTAAAGTTTATGGCCAATCTAGATAGTTTTCATTTCTAGCTATGCCCCTACTATCATTGAACTACTTGTGATAAAAATGATAACGCTCATTCCAAGAGGCTTAGTATCATCGGGCCCCTAACTAGATATAGGTAGATAAATCACAGGAAGTTTCAACCAGCAATAGTAGTGCAAAAAGGAGGTGAGATAATCTGTGGAGCTTTTGCATCCACTAGGAATCAATTCAATATTTATTTATGGCAACACCACTGTATAAACCATTTATATCAATCCATGGGGTAGATTATCATTGAACTACCGGTGGAGCTAATGGTTGCACATGAACAATGCCAATGCACAATGGATAGCAGATTGTGATGGCTTCTACTTTAGGGTTGTCGACTGCTGAGAACCTACACTTCTAACGGATAGTGGCATTACTTGTATTACACAGAAAACGATGGAGAGAGTTGGACTATGGAAGCGACATAGTCCTAGGCATGTGTAGGGTCATAGGTTGTTGTCTTTTCCTCTTTTAGTGGTGTTGTTGTGCTTGAATGGTGCAAGTTTGTGCCTAGGACAAATGGGAAAAATGAAGACACGAGGGTTGACTTCCAACCATGCAAATGTTCTAACATGTAGTGTGTCCTTGCAAATGGTTATCATGTGTCTACACAAGGTGTTAAGGTGGATGAACCAGCTGAGGCTAATAATAGGAGAGTTGATCCTAATGCAATAGATGTAGTAGTGAGGATTGATGATATGGCATAGCTAATGTTGTAGCCTTGGAAGTTGATGTGATGGGCTTTGAAGCTAATGTCGTAATGGACACCTTAGCTGTAGAAGGGGAGCATACTTCTATACACGAGGGAGATCCAGCATACACACCCCGTTGAGGAGACCATACCACACAATCGGTAGCCTAAGCAACACATTTGCATGGTTCCACATCAAGCTACAATAGCAAAGCACAATAAGGGTTGGAAACTAAGAAGATGGCCAAACCTTGGTTGAGCCTATTCAAGGACAACCCGTGCATTGAACAAATAGCCCAACTGTAGTAATTTGATAAGAAAGGTGGACAACTGAGGCCCAATATAAAGATATTGACATAGTAGAGGAATCACTAGGGTATTACCTTATTGGATACTTTACAGGGTGGTTCCCAAGTAAGTGTGTTGTTGTTGTGGCTAGCCATTAGGGAGTCCATTATGAGTATAACATCCATCATAGTGGATGGACAATATTCTAATTTGACTTAGTTGAGGATTGCGATAAAATGTTCTAAGGGGTTCTTATTTTGCATATGGTAGGTCTCTCTTCATTACGATAATATTAAGATATTTTTTCATATACATAGGAGGAGTTGAGATTCTTGCATGCTTGGAGTCAAATTCATGTTTTACCACAAGATAATTGGTCTCCAAAGGTGCTCAGTATGGTTGGTTTAGAAATTGGGTGGCATGTACACCGACAAACTCATTCACATGAGGGAGTGACTTCTCTGCATGTATTCTTATGAAGGAGGATCTTACTGCCCTGAGGGTGACCATGCTTCCTATTTGGATTCCCCAGGGGGTTAAAGTAGGCATAGGCATCTAGTTTGAATTCTTCTAAGATATTTGTTATATTTGAGAGATGTTCTAAAGACATATTACCTTAAACATTGTCTTAGTTATTTATTAAATAAAATTTACTATGTGGGTGTACATTCTATATGTTTGTGATATGATTTTAAACTCAATTAATGAATTTTATAATATAAAGCATAGCATAAGAGAAATTATGATTGAATTATAATTAGTAGATATTTCATCATGTGTAATGATGTACGCATTAAAATCTTCCATAATCAATAAATTGATGAGACTAGATGTCATCAATTCTATAACATTAGCACATATTATACTCCTTAGTTTATCTAAGCAATCGATCCTTACTGGCTAGAAATATAGGGGTATTAAGAGTTAACATGTGGATACTAGTTAAGGGCAACTAGTTTATCGAATGTGACCTACTATGAGACTTAATATGATTCTTTACATGTCAATGAAGATATCATTACAACATGAATAAAAGTTTCTTTAAACTTGAGGTATTCAAGTATCTTGGTCATGGAGGCTTATTTTTTGACACCTTAGTTAAACATTTCCTAAATGGTATAGTTCTAGGATGATTGAGCATAAGTTAATATACTCGAAGATATTTAAATAGCCCACAAAGGATTCACCACTCCTTTTATAAGAAGATATATACCTTATGACCTCTTGTTAGGATTATTACTCATAAGTCTTTGGCTAAAGCAAACATGTCAACAAGATAGTCTTCTTGAATATATGTTTTTCTACTTTGAGTCATTTGAATCCACATGACAAAAAACTACAACTTATGTTAGGTGTAACGTAGTCAACCTAGTGAGGACTAACATATAGACTATGTTATAAACCAAGTATGTATAAGATAAGTGAAAGGAATAGAAATACTGATAGCTATAGCTACTAATGAGTTCAGAATATATTCTGAAGTCAATTGTGATTTTTCAGTCAATTGGAGGTTATGTTGTACTATTAGGTGTGACTCGTGATCTATTCATAATTAATGGTTAATTATAAATAACCAACATAATCAGAAATCTATTGGATCACACGCACTATGAGTATGCCTTTAAAACATAAAAACAAGTTAAAGAATAAGATTCTCAAAGAGTGAGAGAGATTAAGTCTGATTAGACCAGGTAAAGGGCAAGTATGGAAAATATTTACTGTGTCAGAAGTGCTCTTAGCCATGCTTCTTGTAGACAAGTTGGACCTATTCATGCAACATAAGCTTGGGTTTTTTGTTCACGCCTCTTATAGGCGAGTTTGAGCTTACACATATGATATGGGTTTGGGCTTGTTCCTCAAGCCTTAATGAAGAGGTATAAAAAGATCTCTTCATGGAATAAGAAAAGGGTTTTATTTTCTCCTCTTGGTTTTCTCTCGCCACCCAAGTGTCGCCCAACCTTTGTTGCTCGGCTTCCCCTTGTACCACTACCTAAATTGTTGGCCAACCTCCTCTTGTGTCATCGACGCCCTCTTATATTGTTGACCTCCTTTTGTGTTATCGGTTCCTCCTTGTACCATCAATGATCCTGTCTAAAAGTGATGAGATGGCATGCTGGCTCTGGTGCTTGAGGAATGACTGTAACGACCCACCTCCTACTGATACTAGGCTGCGAGGTCGGACCGTCACATTATGCTGTGCTAAACTATAAAGTGCGGAAAACTGATCTAATTTAAATGTTCTTTATGCTAAGTCAGTTTCTTTGTTCTACATGTGCTAAGGGATGGAATCTAAGGTTTACATGACATATCTTTCATCCCCCATGATCAAGGAGCTACAACTAAAGATTTCTAGTCAAAATCCAGCTTCCCGGTCGATTGATCTTATCACTCAATCGATTGGAGCTATTGGATCGATCCACTGATCGATTCAGCGTGCTACTGTGCACGGATGAATTTCTGGATCGATCCAGCTGGACTGATCGATCCAGTGATCGATTCAGCGTGCTACTGTGCACGGAAGAATTTCTGGATCGATCGGCTGATCGATCCAGGATGATCAATCGCTCCAATGATCGATTCGGAAGCTCTCTGTTCGCGGGAGCAAATTCCCCGATCGATCGGCTGATTGATCCAGGAGCTTACTGTTCGCGGAACAAGCTGCCCAGTCGATCAGCTGATCGATTGAGGAGCCTCCAATCGATCGGCTGATCGATTGGGGTTTCTGATTTCATATCAGAAGTCTGATTTCAGCACTGTTTCGTACTCAAATCACATATATCAACTCGATAAACAAAAACAAAGCTACTAGACCTATCATTACTCATGATTAGCTATCTAATATCATGACAACTAACAATTTATGCATAACCTTTATAATCCAAGACACTTAATCAACTAAAGTGCAGAAATTGAATAACGTAAAGGAAATGCTAAGTTCTTTAGTCGCTAGTTTCTCCAAAGATCTTTATTCCAAGTTCCTATCCACACACATCTTCATTGCATTGTCCTCCAGCCTCCGCTAATCCATCTTTCCTTTACCTTTATCTGCAGTATAAGGAAAAGAAGTATCTGTAAGCTTGGGAGCTTAGTAAGAAACCATCTACCTCACAAAACATGCATACGATGCGATTTATGCTTTTAAAACATGCTATTTGAAATATATACTGAACATGTTAGAGCATGGCATGACATACTATCCTACAAAACATAGAAATCAAAAACTGATCATGGCAATATCTTCTAGTATCAACAAGTTAGAACTAAATTGATACAATAACTAACTAAACTAATGCTAATGCTGATATAAATTCTGAACTGTAATCACATAACTAAATTGTGAAGTTTTGAAAAACTATTTATCATAAATAGATGAATATACTAATCATGCTACTGTTGGGCCCGGTAACTGTACTTGCTGTGCGCGCATCCCTAACTAAACTCGGGGTTACAAATCCCGATTCTAGTAGGGTTTACTAGGTTATCTAAACCTAGGGACGACTGTGGGAGCCCAACCCAAGGACAACTGAAGTCCAGTACAGTGCCACTGAAAAGTAAAATACTGATTTGTAGCTAATATACCTTACCTTGCTTTTACTAGGTTATCTGAATCTAGAACTAGGTTATCTGAACCTAGAGGCGACTGTGGGAGCCCACCCATTGGACCATAGTCCCCTATAAGCTCAACCAAGGCTAAGTATGCTATAAAATGCTCCTATTGCATTTATCTAAGCTATTAAAAATGCCTATGTTGCATTTAACAGAGCTAAATATTTTATCAAACATTTGGTGTGCACTAATTCACACCCTATGTGCTGAAAATTCTGCATATGACTAGACTAATGCATAAAACGTATGAAAAGCTACTTATACTGCAGGCGAGGGGTTTCTTACCTCTGCTCGAAGTTTCTTACAAATTTAAACGCTAGGTTTCCGGTGGAGAAGATCCCTTCGTTGATCTCCTCGCGTCTACGTGCCCTTCTCGCGAAGAGGAACGTTCTCGTGCTGAAGTCGTCGCCGGAAGGTGCTCCTATGGCCCTTGGAAAGGAACCCTAGGTTCCTTAGACTTGGGCGCCAAGAGGGTGAGGGAGAGAGGAGTCGGCGGCGTGTGAGGGTTTAAGGGAAAAGTTTTCTCGTTTAAGAAAATAACAACTCCTCACTTAAAATTCCCTATTTATATTAAGTGGGTAATTCGGCCCAACTCGAATATAAATATAATTGTTCCTCTTTCCTTTCAGCACGGCCCTGCTGGGTTCACTTAGTTACTAAAGCTACCTAAAGGTTATCGGACCCGATAGGTCCCGGGTTCGATTCCCCCTTAAGCTATTTTACGTTTCTATTTATTTTTGCTATTTCTGCTATTCCAAAAATTCTATAAAAATACTCTAAAATTCCAGAAAAATCATAGAATATTTCTAAAATTGATTTGAGAATTTTCGGGCGTTACAATGACAAGATTCTCAAGATATGAAGGAACTCCTTGATGACCCTACACACACTCTGAGGATCCAACAAAGCATTAGTAACCTAAGATTGAGGTAGGAATCCCTTGTTAGTCCAGGAAGCACCCGACGATCGAACCTGTATTTTGCTTATGTCAAAGGGTCAAAAGTTAAGTTGTCTTGTTATCTAATAAGATTTGTTAAGTTTGTAGGAAAGTCCTAAGTATACTTAGGTAAAAGCCCTAGTTGAGGTTAGGCAGGTGGAAAACCCTAGGAGGCGGTAACCCTAGGTCCTGGGATGGTAACCATAGGTGGAAAGTCTTGGTGGATCGAAGGCTTCGGGCAAAAATCCTAGAGTCGGGAACTGTAGATTGAAATCCTGGTGTCGTGAACCAGGTGGAAGACTGGACGGGTCGTGGAGCAGACGCCCAACAGAAAGTCCTGGAGTCTCAGATGCTGAGCAAAAGTCCAGTCCATCTGGAAGATCGGTCTGGCAACAGGTAAATTCTCCTGAGTGGAGTAGGTGAGGGCGCGTTCCCCAGTGAGGAAACAGTAGGTGTCGGTTCGACCTAGGGTTTCTGGACAGGAAATTCGAAGTCAGAACTAGATAGTCCGGAGACTGTCAAATACTTTATTTATCATGTCCATATTGTGCTGACTTTGTTTTGCAGGGTATGATTAGTTTCTGGGACTAACGTATTTTGCAAGAAATGAATTGGACACATTTGCCTCGGATGAATAGTACTCGAAACGCTCTCCATAGAGCTTAGAGGCATCTCGGGGTCACTTGCATAGATGGCCTCGCAGCAAGGCTCGAGGGCACCTCCATGGAGCTTGGAGGTGCCCTGGACATTGGCACGAGGGTGCCCTCCATGCAGGTTGGAGGCGCCCTCAAGCTGATAAGCAACGACCAGTTCGGAGCTCATTGATGTGCGTAGATTGTATACACTTGTTTAGCATGTTTTGACGCACATTCTTATAGTTTATACATGCTTTATCTATGCACTTTTATGCTCCTTGTTTTATTTTTAGTATATTTACTCTTCTTTGTTTGGAGATTTGCTCTTGTGCATTTTCTATTTTTAGGAGTTGAATTTGAAGAAGAATTGATGCTCGTAGCCAATTTTGCAATCAAACAAAGGAAGTTGACACCAGCCATGAGAGCTACACGGTCATGCCAAGGGAAAATGACCTTGGCCGTGTGGAGATGATAGGTTGTGTAGCATCAGCAGCAAAGGAGAATGACATGGTTGTGTGAGAGCCACACGATCGTGTCACTTTTAAAGCCAGCTAGTACACAGCCGTGTATGGTTACACGGGCGTGCAACCTTTCCAGAGACAAAAAAATGACACTATCGTGTGTGTCACACGGTCGTGTGTGCCACACGGCCGTGTGATGTTTCCAGAGATGAAGACTGACTAGGCCGTGTGGATCTGCACGGCCGTGCAAGCCAACCAGGGATAAAGCATGGCATGACCGTGTGACCTTGGCCGAGAGGGAAGTGGGCATAGACGTGTGAGGTTCACACGATCGTGCCACGGGCCGTGTGGTGCCCAAATGCCCTCTTCTATATAAAGGGGATTCTTCCTCTTTAAAAGGGGAAGACTCTCCCTTTGGGGAGATCCATTCTTGAGGCTTCTTTCCACATCTTTGGCGTGTCTCCAACAATCAAGAGGCATTCTCATCCAAGATTCGACTCCGATAGCATGGATTGGTTCCGAAGATCACTCGTCGTCTTTTAGATAAACATTTCCTTTCTATCTTCTTGATTGTGATCAAAATGTTTACGATCTTCTTGTTTTCGATTCCTTTCTTGTGTTCTATGGAGTAGATCTTATTGTTCTAGAATGGAGGGAGTATTTGTGATGTAATTGATATGGGATTTCAAGGATTCGCCATTTTTTTGATTCAATGACGTTGAAATGTTTTGTATCAATTCAATCTTGTATGGATTGTTGTGCTTTGAACCTAATTACCATTCTTGATTGGTTGTTTGTATTTTTTGTGGAATCTTGTAGAGGAATTCTCTAGATTATATTACCGCGGGACATCGTGATAGGGCTGCCCTATTAAACGAACATTTAGGGGATAACTTTGAGGGGTGAAACAAGAATCTACAAAGAAGGAGGATGGATTGATGTGTTGAATTCTATATTTTAATGTGAATTGATTAATGATGCGTTTCTATGTTGTATGATCGTGGGCGTCGTGACAGGGATCATAACTATTTGATTACTTAAGGTTTAGATAAGAGTCCTTGACTGGTGTTTTTTGCAGGAAATAAACCGATGACTTCTTACAAATATATTTTAATTGAGGATAGGATTAGTAGATCGTTTCACATTAATGAGTATCACAAAGAAACCAGATCTCCTAGAACCTTCACAAAACTAAGTTTCAGCATTTAACCTTTTACTTCTATTCTCTGATTATTTCTTAGGTCATATAATCTTTTGTTTGATTGTTTAGCTAATTCGTTTTGAGACATCTTTAGTGGTTATAACTAGTCCCTATGAATTCGATATTCTTTATATTACTAATGACATAACCGTACACTTGCGGTGACGTAACAAGTTTTTGGCGTCGTTGCCGGGGACTACGTCCATAACATTAGATATTATCATTTGAGTTAGACTAAACTTTTCTTTTCTATTCTTTTCTTACATCTAACTTGGAACTAGTTTTCTAATTCTGTTCTGAAATTCTTTTTTTGCATTCGTTATTCTTTAATTCTTTTTGTAAATCAAATTCTTTCCGTTCTTTATTCTTTTATTTGAATGAAATTCTTTAATCTTGTTCTTGTATGCGAAGATCTAACTTTACAAGTGAATTACTTCCTCTTGATTCTGAGATTGATAGAACTTTTCATAGAAGGAAGTCCTCGTAAAGACATCAAGAAGAACAAGAACATTCAAATATGACTAATAAACCACTTAAGGATTATGCAGCACTTATGCCAGAGGGTTTCGTTCAAGCATTACAAGACCTTCTGTCGAAGCAAATAATTTTGAGATCAAGCCTGCAATAATCAATATAGTTCAACAAAATCAATTTGGAGGTGGACCGCATGAAAATCCTAATCAGCATTTGGAAGTCTTTTATGAAATCTGTGGTACCATGAAAATGAATGGTGTTCCTTCTGAAGCAGTGAGATTATTATTGTTTAGCTTTTCTTTACGAGATAGAACTAAACAATGGTTAAATTCTTTACCTCCTAATAGCATTACCACTTGGGAACAATGTGAGCAGTAATTCTTAGACAAGTTCTATCCTCCTAGCAAGATAGCTCATATAAGAAATCTTATTGCAAGCTTCAGACAATCCGACTCAGAATCTTTATTTGAAGCATGAGATAGATACAATAATATGCTCAGACAATGCCCACATCATGGATTAGAGAAATGGTTAGTGTTGCACACATTTTATAACGACATTAACTATCATACTAAGGTGTCCCTAGATTCAGCTGCTAGAGGGGCACTTATGAACAAGAGTTTAGATGAGGCCGAAGAAATCATTGAAAGTGTAGCACAGAATCATCATCAATGGGCAACTAAAAGAAGTGTAGGCTATTCTTATACAAACCCAACAAAAGCATCAAGAAAATTTGATGTAGATGCAGTTACCTTAATGACTGCAAAGTTGGATGCTCTTACTAAGAAGCTAGAAAACATGGGAACAAATTTTAACATGGTAAATGACATAGTATGTGCTTGTGAAACTTGTGAAAGTTCTTAACATTCTCTAGACTCATGTCCTTTAGGAGCTATATCTGCACAAATAAATCAATTAGAGCAATGTGACGCTATAATGTGATTCAATCAAAGGCAGAACAATCTATATTCCAACACATATAACCCTGGGTGGACGAATCATCCAAATTTTTCCTACAGAAATAATCAAGAACAAGGACCATCCATGGGAGGTAGACCAAATTTCCAATCCGGGCAATAAAATTTTCAACAACAACAACAATCTTCTTAGGGCTATTAGTTTTCAAAAATTGAGAAAATGCTTGAGGAAATTATTACCAATCAAAATGAAATGAAGCAAGATATTTTGAAGCTAACTCAGAGAATGGATGATTCTGACAAGCATCAAAAGATTCAGGATAGCCAAATTGCCCAATTAGCTTCATCATCTTCAAGAGCACTAGGAAAATTTTTTGGAAAACCTGATGTCAATCCAATAGAGTATTGCAATCGAATTGAGCTTAGGAGCGGGCGGACCTTGAGTGATCCTCAAGTGATTACTCCAAAGGGGATGAAAACTGAAGAAGTGCTCTCTCCTCTGGCACTCGAACCCATTCAAATTCAAGAAGATGAGGAGAGTACCATTAAGGTTGAAGAGACTCTTCCACTTAACCCACAGAATCAAGTAGTCCATTTTCCTCAAAGATTAGTGATGCTGAAAAAAGATGAAGAGTTTGGCAGATTTTTGGAAAAAGTTAAAGAAATTTGTACCGAAGTTCCTTTAATTGATGCAATCATACAAATACCAAAGGTTGTCAAATTTTTGAAAGACATCATGTTAAATAAGCGAAGAAGGGGAGACATTGAGACCATAGTACTTACTGAGGAATGTAGTGCTTTGTTTGAAAAGAACACTTCCCCAAAGCTTAAAGATCTAGGAAGCTTTTATATTCTTTGCAATATAGGAGCTGAATTTATAGAAAAAATCTTTTGTGATTTGGGGGCAAGTGTTAGCCTCATTCCATATTCAATTTGTAATAAATTAGGTCTCAAAAACTTTAAACTTACTACCATGACACTATAAATAGCTGACCATTCTTGCAGATATCCTATGAGCATTATTGAAGATGTGTCGGTAGAGGTTGGTGGGATTATAATTCCCACAGATTTTGTGGTACTTGACATAGTTGAAGATCCAAAAATTTCTATCATTTTAGGAAGGTCTTTCCTTGCTACAGCTGGAGCAATTATTATTGTTAAAAACCATAAACTTTCATTGGTAATTGGTAAGAAAAGGTTGGAATATGATTTATCAAATTCTTCTAACCATGTCTCTTCTCTCTTGGTGAGTGTTTGTAGTGATGTGGACACTTACAAACTGGAGGATTGGAACTTTCATCCTCATGGGAGGCCACCGGATAAGGAACACGATCTGGCGAGTGATGTTGGGAGGAGGTCTCCCAATAAAAATGAAAAATACATCTACCCTCCTAGGGTAAGAAAATGAGAAATGGATCAAGGAGATCGGTCAAGCTAATGACCTTAAACAAATGCTTCTTGGGAGGCAACCCAAGGGTTTCTTTAGTATTTTCAGTTCAAGTTTTTCCTTTCATTAATAGTACTTTTAAATTTTCTGTTATTCTTGTTTTCAGGTTGCTTTTCGCTTTCATGAGCTGGCCATGATTACTTCATGGGCATGGAAACATTGGAGAAGTTGGGAAGGAGTAAAATAATTCATGTGGAGCAAAACAAAACTTGGTCGTGTACCACACACGACCATGTAAAGGTTACAGAGGAGTAGGAGCACTCGGCCGTGTGACTTGCACGGGTCGTGTGAACCCATCTGAGAAGGAGATGTACTCGGTCGTGTCTCACACATGGTCATGTGATTATTCCAGAGGAGGAGAAATGTCTCGGTCGTGTCTCACACACGGTCGTGTGAGAAAACCAGAAAAGAAGGGTGCACTGCCTGTGCAAACCAGCACGATCGTGCAGAGATTCCTAAGAAGAAGAAGGGCCTGGCCGTGTCTCAGACACAGCCATGTGAACAAAACCGAGAAGGAGGCTACATTGCCCGTGGTAATTGACATGACCGTGCAGACTTACCCGAGAAGGAGAAGGATAAGGTCATGTAGATCTACACGGTTGTGTGGAGTGACTTCACCTTGGCCGTGTCTATAAGACACGATCGTGCTTAGGCCGTGTCGACCTCACACTCCCACACCCTCAAGTCACTTCTCTCTCCCAAACTCTTCTCATCTTCAAACCTTACCTCTCGTCTTCTCAGATCTAGTTCTTAGACTTATTTCTCTCCATAAACTTCATCAAGATCTAGAAATTCTCCTCTCCTATCTCCAAGATCTACAATTCCTTGTACCAAATATCTTGCTTTTCAAGATCTATTATTACAAGATCTTACTTCTCCAACAAAACATCACCTTTCCCTACTCGAGCTTGTCAACATGTCTAATCTTTTGAAGAAACTTCGCAAGGGAAGCGATGGATCAAGTGGAGGAAGGGAGCCAACGAAAGAAAAAGGAAATGAAAAGACTACAAAGGGGCAAAGGAAAGAGGATTGCACGCGATGAAGGTAACGACAATGAATTCAATATTGTATTTAGAAATGAGAATCATAAATCTAGATTTGAAATTCTTGTTAATAGAAAGATTGAATGTACACGATATATGGACCCGACTGTTTTGAATATTCTAGGAATTAGAGATGACGTAGATTGGATGATTGGGTCTATGGATTAGAATGATATTATATACACACATCTACCTACATATCCTCGTATCATACTGGAGTTCTTGAGTTCACTAGATGTTCACTTTGTTAATGAAGATGATTATGTTGGCAAATAACTTTTAGATTAATGAATCAAGAGTTTCAGTGGATATTTTTTTTTATTTTGTTCAAGACTATGATATTGATCAAACTAGAATGAGAGAATTCATGCAGGGCATGAGCATTACTAGTCAACAAGTGGATGCTGTCTATGAATATCATAAGATCCTGAGTGAGACTCTAGGTTTTCCTAGTTTTCCTATTGGTTGTCCACGTAGACCTCCTTTTCCTCGTCCACCTCCACCACCATATTGATTTCATCGGGACGATGAAAAGTTTAAGTCGGGGGGGGGGGGGGGGGTTTGCAAATCTGAAATTTTTTATTTTTCTGTATTTTTGTTTGTTTTTTATCTTGCATTTTTTACATTTGGTTTTTAACGGTCATTTAACTGTCTTTTGAAGTGTTTTGTGGCATTCCTATTGAAAATATCAATCCTCACTTTTATGCTTTTTTGTCCTAAAGTAAAATTGTTAGCATGTTCTTTATCTTGATTCATGATGTTGTAAATAATGCTAGTATGTTTAGTGTACCTCTTTTCTCTATTTTAAGTAGCATGATGTGAGCTAAGTATCATATGGAAATAAGTTTGAGTTTTGGCTTAACTTTAAGGATCTTACCTTCACTTCACTTAACTTGAGCTTGAATAGTTGATATCATTAAAATAATCCTGATTCATCCTATTTATTTGGTACTTGGAATTTTTGAATTTTGAAAAGTATTTCCTAATTAAATTTGAAGCTTCTAAATATAAAAATTATTTCCTAATCCATTTAGAAATTTTTAAATTTTATAAAGTATATCGTAATCTGGTTAGGAACTTTCAAATTTGAAAAATATTTCCTAATTTGATTAGGAATTTCTAAAATTTGAAAGTTGTTTCCTAATCTGATTAGGAACTTCTAAAATTTGGAAATTTTCTAAATTTAAACGTTGTTTCCTAATTGGATTAGGAATTTCCAAATTTTGAGAATTTTTGAAATTTAAAGGTTGTTTCTTAATCTGATTAGGAACTTTCAAATTTAGAAATTTTTTAAAATTGTTTCATAATCTAATTAAGGAATTTTAGTTGTTGAAAATCAAATTTTTAATGTCATATATATATATATGGTTTAATATATGATAATTATGTCATGTTCATACCATGACAACTGTGTCATATTTATATCATGACAACTATGTCATGTTATGTCTTATATGGAATTAATGAGACCTTAATAACATAAATCCCTTGTTTAAATTTTAAAACCTACATCTTCCATTAATATGGTAAGAAATAGAGTTTAATATCTTGTTAAAGTTTTTGGACTCTCTCTGACCTAACTTGACATTGAACATGTTCGGACCATGGAGATATGATCTCTTGATTAATAAGTTAGTTTTAAATTGAAGCATTATATCACACCCTAGTGATTGACGATTGACATCGGTGTTGCTTTTAAATATAAAATTTAAGAACAATCAACCTCAGTTGTACAGGAATTGTGAACAAACCAGTCTTTACATAATTCAAAACTAATTGAATTACATTCATTTGAATCTAATAGTTCATTATTGTAGTGAACTCCTAGTCTTCCTGTCAGTAATTAGAGCGAATTCTCCATCCCCAAAGCTCTTTATCCTCAATTTCATTCTCAGTTCCCATTTCGTCTCTAACTAAATATTTCATTCTTGATTCCCATTTTATCTCTAACTGAAATAGGTTATAATGGATGAGTAATTTGGAAGTCACTTAACAAGTGAAGGGTAAAAATATAAATACAGTAGCTTTTTAGTAGTAAAATAATAGTAATCTCAAAACAAAAATTAATGCAAACACTGAGATAAAATCATATTCCTTATAGTCTAAACTAATATCAGTCCTCTAGAATTATTCCTCCTAGCGGAGAGATTGATAATTAGTAGTAATTCAGTAATTAGTAGTGTTCAGAATATATATCCCTACCATTTAGTTCATAATCAATTTAGTACCTCAAAATTCAATAATGATAGTAATCGGTAATAAACAGTAATTGATAATAATAGTAGTAAAACAGTAGTACTTAAGAGAAATGATTTTTGAATCAATAATATTTGAATAATAAGTCCACTTATAGTAATCCTTAAAAATTGAAGAAGTGATGAGAACAATTGAATTCTTAAAATATACTTCTCTTTCCTTGCCAAAATAGAGATGAATATCTACTCTTCTCCTTCCTTCTCCTTTTTTAAATTATACTTCTCCTTCTCTTAGGTGTATGGGTATTTATAGAGATGAATATCAACTCTTCGCCTTCTCATTAAGGTGAAGATAAATATCAACTCTTCAACTTTTCATTAAAGTGGAGATAAATATCAATTGTTCAACTTCTTATCTCTTCACCTGCTCATTAAGATGGAGATAAATATCAACTCTTCACCTTCTCATCTCTTCACCTTCTTATTAAGGTGGAGATAAATATCAATTATTCACATTCTCATTAAGGTGGAGATAAATATCAACTCTTCATATTCTCATTAAGGTGTAGCTAAAATCGTGGTTTTGAGAGTTGAGGACAAAACTTTCCATAAGGTGTATCAACTTTGCTTTAGTTGTCCCCAACATCATATTATAGTGAGTGATTACTTATCCAATCTTTCTATGATGAATTATTGTCGATGGGCAAGTACATGGTGGATATAGCTAGTGGAGGCGCCTTGATTGACAAGACTCCTGATGAAGCTAGGTAATTATTAGAAAACATGGTCGTCAATTCTCATCAATTTGGAAGTAGACAAATTAGGTGTGGGGACACGCAACAGCAGAATACTCAGTCTCTTCCAACATATCAGACTTCACGTAGATTCCAGGATAACTCGATGCCTACTTGGCTATAGCCATTCCAGGTAGATATGTTTGAGGAGAGGGATTGTAGAGCTACTGATAGTATAGATCCTAATTCAACTGCTCTATAGGACTCCTCTAGTTTTTTATCTTGTGATGATATAGTTGTTGTTGATCCTAAATTTTTTAATATTATTGTTGCAAATATTGTAAATGAAGCATGCATTCTTGATGATAAAAGTATAGGGGCTTGCACGATAGAAGTAATGCTCCAAGAATCATCTCTTTTAGTTGCACAACCACCTGATGATGAAAGTGTAGGTGTAGAACCCTAAAAATCACTTCTCATAGATGCACCACTTGAGCTAGAGGTAGAGCTAGAACTCTAAGAGGAAGTCACATTCATTTGTCTAGATCCTTTAGGTATCTTTTAGTATAACAAGGTTAGTATCTTTTGTTATAGTCTAGAAAATTCCATGGAGGTGCCTATAATTGATTTCATTGAATGTGACTCATATTTAGATACATGTTTAGGTAAGATGGATATTGTGTTGGTTGCTACTCGGAAAGCCTAACAGTTCCACTGTACAAAAATTTTGTACAAAGGTCTGAACCTTTTCCTAGCTACCATGTGTTCTTTTAAATTAAACTTGGATCACCTGCGGAACTTAACACGTTTGATCCTAAGTTTAACTTATTTGTTCTTTTAGGTTTAGACTTGGATCTCCTGCAGAACTTAACACGTTCGATCTAAATCACCTAGGTCACGAAGACAATTAAATATCTATTTCCAAAATCGGCTTCCAGTACTGCATGGCGAGGCACTTGGCCTTCTTGGATATAGGAGCAACCACCACCGACTAGACAAAGCCTTTTAAGGAAATTAAATATTTAACCTTCCCATAGTAACCCTAGGTTAACCACTAAGAACAATCAAATCACAAGGAAAAGAAAAAAAAAATAAAAGAACACAACTTCGAAAACTAATTCGAAAAACTAGAATCGCATGCCTCTTGTATTTGGTATTTTTACAAAGAAACAAAACTAACATGATGCAGAAAATAATTATTAGTTATACCTTTCTTTAAAGATAATGACCTCTTGATCTTCTACCGTATTCCTCTTCTAATCTCGAACGTTGTGTGGGCAACGATCTTTCGAGATGAGAACCACCTAGCACCTTCTTCTTCTCCCGTCAAGTTTCGGCCAAGCACAAAACCTCCTAAGGATTAAGAACCTTTTCCACCAACCAAGCTCCAAGGGATGCAAGCTTCCTCTTCTTCTTCTCCAAGCTAAGATCCGACCACCACTTGATCTTCAAGAGGAAGAGGAGGTTCGGCCACAAAGATGGAGAGAAGAGAAAAGGAAGAGGCCGGCCACACCAAGGAAGAAAAGAGGGAGAAATAAAATAGAGGTTGTGTCTCATGAAGGCACCCCAACCCCCTCTTTTATAATCCTTGGCCTTAGCAGATAAGGAAATCTAATTACAATAAAATTTCCTTAACTTTCTTTGACAATAGCTATTAAGGAAAAATTAATTTAATCTCCTTTAAAACCATGCTATGGCCGACCCTATCAAGTTCCACCAAATAAGGCAAGTTTCAATCAACAAATTAAAACTTCCTTATTTGTTTCCAGAAATTTTTTTAAAAAAATTCTCTTTAATAATCCCTTCATGGTTGATGTTTATAAAATGAAATTTCTATAATTTAAAATTTATCTTTTTAACATGTGGATGATTTTCAAATATGGAAAGTTTTTACTAAAAATTAAAATCAACCTTTTAATCTACAAATAAAGAAAGAGATTTAACTCTTCTCTTAATCTTTTGTAGAATCTTATAAAAGGAAATATTTTAATTTTTAAACTCTCTTTTAAACATGTATTCCACATAAGAAAAAAAATTTTAAATTAAAATTCCTTTTCTATTTTTAATGGTCGGCCACCCCTAACTTGAACCCATGCTAGGGCCGGCCACAATCAAACCCATCTAAACATGGTTCGGCCTGCCCTTGCTTGGGCTCCAAGCAAGGCTTGGCCGACCCCTTTTAGATGGGTACGAAGGTGGGTATAGGTGGGTGTAGTACTCTATAATTAAGAGGCTATGATAGAGACCGAGAGGAGGAACTGGTTTTGGTCTCCTGATGAAATTAAGCATCCTGTGTTCGCCCAGAACACACAACTTAATTTCATCAATAATAATTTATTCCACTAAAGAAGGGGCGTTGGATCCCGGGATCCCGGGATCGGACGGTCGGCTTGAAGGGGGGTTGGATAGACGGCGCCCCCAAATACTCGCTTCTTTCTACAACGTTAGTGCGCAAGCGGAAATGCAAACAAAGCAAGTAGAAAGCTAAATACTAAAGGAAAGAATGCAAACCAAGCTACACGATTATTTACGTGGTTCGGAGATAAAGCTCCTACTCCACGGCGTGTTCGTAAGGTGGACGATTCCTATCCGTCGGTGGATTACTCCCCGGAAGATCTCCGGCTAGCTCAAACCTCCTTGTGGGTGGAGAAACCTCACCACAAACTCACCAAGACCTCTTGGACACAAGGGAAACTCTTGAGCACGTGTAGACTACTAATTAGACCTTAACCAAGTCTAATTTCGTCAGGGATAACCAAGCTTCCAAGCCTTGGTTATATAGGCCGCGGGTTGGATCCCGCCTACCAGTCGACTGCTAAAACATGCAGTCGACTGCCTTCTATGGAAATTCGACCGTTACATCCCAACGACTTGATTCCACACTAACCGAGCGAACAGAGACATTCTGTTTGCTGCCAGTCGACTGCCCCAGTCGACTGCACCAGTCGACTGCTAAAACATGCAGTCGACTGCTATAGTAGCGCTACAGTACTGCTACAGTAAAACCCTAAAACTAGGATTTTACTCCGAGTACAATCTCTCATGCACTCGTACCCTCACCCTTATGACTCATTTGAAGCTTCATTTGCAGCTTTGACCTCTTGCCTTCAAGCCTACTTCCTTTGGCTCTCGTCCCTCGGATGCATTCAAGCCCGCGGCTCGTCCCCAATGCCATCCTTCGCGTATGCCTCGAAGTCGCTTCCCTCGACCCTTGTCCTCGCTGCCTTGTCCACGGTCCCTTGGATGCTCCATCCTTCACTGGACCCGAAGCCATCAACCTGAGTCACATGTGTATCCTGCAAACCTGCACAACTCAAATACACATATCAAATACAAGGGTGAACCTAACTTAAACCTTTTGCCCAAACACCAAAACACATGGTCCCGCGGACCATCGGGATTGCTCCAACAATCTCCCCCTTTTTGGTGTTTGACAATACGTTTAAGTTAGGGAAAACATATAGCAAATAAACATGCTAAAACAAATGGACTTACGTTGCCAAGGCTACACACTTGGACTTACACTACCGAATGGACTTACGTTGCCAAAGCTACACACTTGGACTTACACTGCCGAATGGACTTACGTTGCCAAGGTTACACACTTGGCAACCGCCGTAACAATGCATCATGCATTTGAACCTATCCCAAGGCTCCCCCTACACCTACGCTCCCCATGAGCTAGGATTTTTATAACGGGTTTTTTAAGAACCTATCCCAAGGCTCCCCCTACACAAAGGTACTTTCAGGTTTTCCCAACTAAACCTTACTTCTCCTCCTTTGCCTAACATCCAAAAAGTTCTCCAACAATATCCTAATTATTGAAAACTTGTCATACAAATGACCCTAAACTCATGTATGTATCCCCCATGGAACCCATACATCTATATGAGCTGACCCGATCAAAATCCAGTGCTGAAAACACTTTCAGACTGGTATCAGTCGACTGCAAGAAGTACCAGTCGACTGCCCCGATGAAAACGAGCTTACAGAGACATTCTGTGCTCGTGAACAGTGTTACCAGTCGACTGGTAACTGTACCAGTCGACTGGTACACTATTCATGAAAAAATCAACCTTTTCTGGCCAACTTCAGATATGCGCCAGAAATTCCACAGACCTCCAAAAATCTCCAAATTTTGTGGAGAGGTCTATTATATCAATATATACTTGGGAAAAATATATATAAAAATATATCTATCACCAATCCCAGGATTGACACAAAACACAAAACTAGCTAAAAAGTTCAATTGAACCTTGACCTAAAGTCTTAGTTTTGGCTTCCTCTTGATGTATTTGCCCATACTAACCCACAATGCATCCCTAGCATTGGTTTATATGACATCTATACATCCAAAATCAATTATCATGCTATATGACCCCAATGTCATATTTTCAAGCATGAAACACAACCCATGTGTGCCAATTCCCTAGGTTTGAGACTCAAGTCCGTCTCCAAACCATTTGGCACACTGCATGGCTCATCTAGACTCCCAAGTAGTACCCACCTGAGATCCATTTGCCATGAGTCCCAATTTAACTCTTTGAGCTCCCCTTAGAACTCTTAACCTTAGCCACCTCCTTAGGTGACTCATCTATTGTGGCTAAACCACAATGATGTCTCTTAGAAGATTTCCTTATCTTCTTGACCTTGGACACATCATCCTTGCTATAGTCATATGCAACCCTAGCATAAGACTTTCCCTTAGCCTTGGATGATCCTCCCTTGCCATGATCATTTGCCACCCTAGCATATGATCTCTCTTTGGCCTTTGAGGTGCTAGATCGGTATCCCAAACCTGATCTATCATTATTGGGTCTTTGACTACCCAACACCATATTTAATCCCTTAGATCCAATAGTGAATCTCTTAAGGAATTTCTCCAAATTATCAAGCTTTGACTTCAAAGCTTGATTTTCCCTTTCTAGGTTCCTAACCCTAGAGTCAACATGTCCACCTTGGACATTCCTAGACCTACCATTTCTAGGCATGTGCCTCCCCTTCTTGGGATTAATGTCTTGGTTCTCTATTACCTTCTTCTCCTTAGGTAATGAGAATTTAACTTGCTTAGGTCTATCATGCATAGGTCTCCTAGGGTTTTGATCGACATTTACCCTATTCCTATCAAGATATCTAAAACCAAAATTTTTCATTGCTACATAATGATAATCATTATTTTTCCTAGCATGCATGGGAACATAAGAATTTGAATTTGAATTACGATTCAAATTAGGGTATACCTCCCTTACCCTTGAAGCTCCCCCTTGACTCAAGCTCCTCTTCTTCTTCTCCCATTTCTTTAAATGTGCCAGCTTCTTGATTTCTCTCTTCTTGGGGCATTTGGTGTGGTAGTGTCCCTTCTCCCCACACGTGAAGCATGTAATGCACATTCTCCTCTTTTGAGCTTCTTCATTCCTACAACCCATGTAACTATTCAAAATACCTTGATTGGGTTTAGGAGTTACCTTCTTCTTACCCAATGAACATCTACTCTTGTAGTGTCCCTTCTCATTGCAACCGAAGCAAATTATGTTGTTCTTTGACTTCACTTCGGTGGAGGTGCTTGCTATGTTGGCTTCCAAGACTTCTTCTTCTTCACTTGTCTTGGAATCTTCTTCAATTCTTGAGGATGTAGATGATGCCTCATCTTCCTTCTCCTCCTCAGATGTTGAGCGTGACTCAACTTCCGTTTGCTTCACCTCCTCTTCTTGAGCTACTAAGCCCATCTCCTTGGCCTCCACATCCGATTGGTCCTTCTTCTCCTTTTGGACCACTTCGTCACTTTCTTCGGATTTTTCTTCTTCTTGTGTAGGCATAGGTTCTTCCCATTGAGCCTTCTTTATCTTGCTCCACAAATCGTGAGCATTCTCGTATTTACCTACAAGGCTCATTACGTCATTAGGTAAAATATCAATTAATATAGATATTACCTTGTCGTTTGTCTTTGACCGAGAGGTTTGCTCCTCCGTCCAATGTCGTGGTCGGAGATTCTTCCCTTTCTTGTCCTTCGGGACTTCAAACGGCTCTTTGACCACCATCATGGTGTTCCAAACCGTGTTGAAGAAGACCTCCATCTTCATCACCCAATATGTGATGTCCCATAAGCCTCTACCTTCAAGCTTTGGCGGTTCAATCAAGCCGGTCATCTTTGCTTCCTTGGCGGTTAATCCAATGGAGAGCGGCCTCGCTCTGATACCACTTGTTGGGGATCGGACGACCGGCTTGAAGGGGGGTTGGATAGACGGCGCCCCCAAATACTCGCTTCTTTCTACAACGTTAGTGCGCAAGCGGAAATGCAAACAAAACAAGTAGAAAGCTAAATACTAAAGGAAAGAATGCAAACCAAGCTACACGATTATTTACGTGGTTCGGAGATAAAGCTCCTACTCCACGGCGTGTCTGTAAGGTGGACGATCCCTATCCGTCGGTGGATAACTCCCCGGAAGATCTCCGGCTAGCTCAAACCTCCTTGTGGGTGGAGAAACCTCACCACAAACAAACCAAGACCTCTTGGACACAAGGGAAACTCTTGAGCACGTGTAGACTACTAATTAGACCTTAACCAAGTCTAATTTTGTCAGGGATAACCAAGCTTCTAAGACTTGGTTATATAGGCCACGGGTTGGAAAACCCCGCCTACCAATCGACTGATAAAACATGCAGTCGACTGCCCTCTATGGAAATTCGACCGTTACATCCCAACGGCTCGATTCCACACTAACCGAGCGAATAGAGACATTCTTTTCACTGCCAGTCGACTGCCCCAGTCGACTACACCAGTCGACTGCTAAAACATGCAGTCGACTGCTACAGTACTGCTACAGTAGCGCTACAGTACTGCTGTAGTGACGCTACAGTACTGCTACAGTAAAACCCTAAAACTAGGATTTTACTTCGAGTACAATCTCTCATGCACTCGTACCCTCATCCTTATGACTCCTTTGACGCTTCATTTGCATCTTTGACCTCTTGCCTTCAAGCCTACTTCCTTTGGCTCTCGTCCCTCGGATGCATTCAAGCCCGTGGCTCGTCCCCAATGCCATCCTTCGCGTATGCCTCGAAGTCGCTTCCCTCGACCCTTGTCCTCGCTGCCTTGTCCACGGTCCCTCGGATGCTCCATCCTTCACCGGACCTAAAGCCATCAACCTGAGTCACATGTGTATCCTGCAAACCTGCACAACTCAAATACACATATCAAATACAAGGGTGAACCTAACTTAAACCTTTTGCCCAAACACCAAAACACATGGTCCCGCGGACCATCGGGATTGCTCCAACATAATGGTCCTACTCAATACACTCTAAGTGTACTAGTGTAATTATATAGTTAAGATAAACTAATACCTAATTACACTACGACCTTCCAATGGTTTGTTCCTTTCCATCTTGGTCGTGAGCTACTGTTTATAATTTATAAGGTACTGATAACATGATCCTCTGTGTGTGACACCACACACCATGTTATCTACAATATAAATTAATTGAACAACTACATTTATCATAAATGTAGACATTTGACCAATGTGATTCTTATTTCTAGATAAATGCTTATACCAAAAGCTAGACTTTTAGTATACATCCTAACATATTGTTTCATCTCTTCTTTACCTCATATGCGTGTGGGAGGTGCATTCTTTCCCTGACCTTGTAGGTTTTCACAGGACCCTAGATTGGATACTTCTATTGAACTTCCTTCAACCATCAAGAACTAAAGAGAAAATGGTAGAGAAAGTGACACTCACGTCATCTCGAAATATTCCACTTCAAGAGTGGATTTTTGATCTAAACTGTCTCCAACCACCAAGAAGGACCATTCTACCATCGACATGACTCTTGCTTCTAAATCTTCTTTAGCCACCTAGAATAAGGGGAGTTCATTCTTTGTTTTTCTTTTTACTGCATATTTTCTTTACTTTCACACTTGCTCTCATATTTTTCTTTCATATTTTATATTTTGTTTGGTCTACATAGTATTTAATTTTGAATAAAATTCTCTATGTGTGTTTTTAGTAATACCTTGAGAATCGTAAAAGTTTTTTATGTTTGACCATCAATTTTTAGGTCAATGGACATGATTGAATGCTCTACTTGCATGCTATTAATTAGTGTGATGATGGATTCTATTTTAATTAATTGAGTTTCATTGCTAATATTACTATAATGCTCAAGATCCCTTAACATGAAGTACCTTAAGGTAAATAGTTAAACTGCTAGATAAATTTAATTAAATGATTTATTCATTTCATTAGTGTTTATTAGAGTCTCTTGAACTTCATCAAGTTCAACCATACTCTCACTTTCTTCTTGTAAGAGAAATTCTTTCTCTAGGAAGGTAGCATGCCTTGAAACAAACACTTTTTGTTCCAAGGGCTGATAGAATTGGTAATCCTTAGTTTTCTTAGGGTATCCAATAAATAAACACTTATCAGATTTGACATTCAACTTGTCTGATATAGTCCTCTTCACATAAGCAAGACATCCCCATATCTTTAAATAAGATATGAGAGGTTTCTTGCTAGTCCATACCTCATATGGAGTAGTTGAGATTGCCTTTGTCGGGACTTTGTTTAGCAAGTAAATAGTTGTCATGAGTGCATAACCACAAAAGGTCTTGGAAAGGTCTGCATAATCCATCATTGATCTAACCATGTCTAATAAGATTTGATTACGCCTTTCTGATGCACCATTATGTTGTGGTGTATAAGGTGAAGTCTACTGAGACAATATACCATTATCCCTTAGATAATTTAGAAACTCTTGACTTAAATATTGACCACCTCGATCGGATCGAAGTATCTTAATATTTTTACCAAGTTATATCTCCACTTCACTTCTGAATTCTCTAAACTTTTCAAAGGCTTCAGATTTATGTTTCATTAGATATATATACTCATAATGAGAGTGATCCTCAATAAAATTAATAAAGTAGGTATAACCTCCTAATGCATGAGTTGTCATTAGTCCACATACATCGGTATGTACGAGCCTAAGTAACTCATCAACTCGTTCACCCTTTCGAGAAAAAGGTAACTTTGTCATCTTGCCTTTTAAACATGAATCACATGTATCTAATTCAAATGATTCAAGAACTACAATCTTTGTAATTCGAACATGCGTTTCTTGCTTATATGGCCAAGGCGACAATGCCACACGAATAAGAGGTTAATTGATTATCTATTCGGGCGCGTTTATTGATCTTTTTGATATTGAGTGTGTTACTAGATATATCTAACGTGTAGATGTCATTGCATAAAGTTTCAGTGCTATAAAGAACACCATTTAAAGTTATATAACAATAATTATTACTAAAAGTTAATAGAAACATTTTCTATTTAAGCAAGAAATAGAAACAATGTTCTTTATTAATGCTGGAACAAAATAACAATTATCTAGTTATAAGACAAGTCCACTAGGAAGCTTAACAAGTATGTTCCGATGGCGACTGCAGCAACCTTTGCTCCATTCCCAACTCATAGACTTGTTTCTCCCTTGATGAGTCTTCTGCTATTAGGGATCAAAAATGAACTCGACCCAACGACCCAATCTGAGTCTACCTGAAAAAAATCAAATTCGGGTTGGGTATTTTCGGGTTCGGGTTTGGTTCAGTTTGGAGAGTTGGAGGGTTAAAAATTTTTGGGTTGGGTCAGGTCGGGTTTGGGTTGACCCCGGTTGACCTAAATATAGGGTTTAGTAGATTTTTTTAGGTTCAATCAAATTTTATTTTGAAAATTAAAATATTTTAATGTATATTAATATCATGTTTGTATGATAATGATAGAGTATTGGGATAAAAGTAAAGAATTATAGGGAAAATAGCAAAAAAAAAACTCAGTTTGAATCATATTTTCGGGTTATCCGGGTCGGGTTTGGGTTAGTCGGGTTCGGGTTCGAGTTTAGGGGTTTTAGGTTGAACGAGTTCAGGTTGGGTTAAAAAAAAACTCAACCCGACCCAACCCACCCGAATTGATACCCTTATTTGCTATTCCTTAGCCCCTGTATGTCATTACATATATGTGAGCCACACCTGGCATCCAATATCCAATTGTTTGAGGAAATAGCATGGCAATCAATGATGAAAGTACCTGAAGAGGATGGGACATCAGATGCCTTATTTTTCTTCATAGACTCAAGATAGATCTTGTATTTTCTTCGCCAGTGCCCCATCTTGCCACAATTATAGCATGGATCCTTTTGTGTCGGTTCTGCTATTTGTCCTTTTTGCTCTTCCCTTTAGCCTGATATTTTAGCTTCCTTTTAGAACCTTTCTTGGAGGAGTCTACTAACATCACAGTTTTTTGTTTACCCTTAACAGAAGGCTTCATTGTAACGACTCGCCTCCTACTAACTAGGTTGTGAGGCCGATCGTTACATTATGCTGTGTTAACTATTCCATGACCATCATTAAATCTAAGTGCGGAAACTGTACTAATTAAAATTTTGCTAAACTATTATCATTTCTTGGTTCTACATGTGCTAAGGGGTGTAATCTAAACTATTCATGACATATATTACATCCCCCAATGGTCAAGAAACTTAACTAAGAGTTTCTTGCTGATATCAGGCCTCCCAATCGATCCACGGATCGATTGGAATGGCCGGATCGATCCATTGATCGATCCAGGTGGCTACTGTATGTGGGGCTTAGGTTGGATCGATCCAGTGATCGATCCAGCACGCTACTGTGCTCGGGCAATATTCTGGATCGATCGGTTGATCGATCCAGACTGGCCAATCGATCCAGTGATCGATCCCAGAGCCTTCTGTTCGCGACAGAATTTGCTGGATCGATCGGCTGATCGATCCAGAGGCCTACTGTTGGCGGTACGAACTTCTCAATTAATCGGCTGATCGATTGAGAAGCCTCCAATCGATCAGCCGATCGATTGGGGTTTCTGATTTCGTACCAGAAGTCTGATTTCAGCACTGTTTCGTGCCTCAATCACACATACAAGTTCTAAAATGACTGGAAAACATTCTAACATCATATAACTAAGGTTTTAAGCATGGTAGAGTGCATAATTTACTAGTTCATGGCATTTAAACATACTAAAGTGCGAAACATGGTAAAATGCTAAAAAGTTCCAATAATTTAACAAAACTTGCTAGATCCCTAAGATCTTTATTCCAAGTTCCATCCACACACATCTTTGCAGCATTGTCCTCCAGCCTCCGCTAGTCCATCTTCCCTTTACCTTTATCTGCAGTACAAGGAAAATAGTATCTGTAAGCTTGAGAGCTTAGTAAGAAACCATCTACCTCACTAAAACATGCATTCGATGCAATATTATGTTGTTAAAACATGCTACTTGAAATACATACTGAATATGCTAAGCATGGCATGACATACAACACATAGAAAGCAAAACTGATCATAGTAATAGAGCTAATCATAAACTATCATGTTGTATCAACAGAAAGCTACACCGATATAAAACTGAGCTAAGCTAATACTAATCTGATGCTGAAGCTGTACTGAGTTCACATAACTATTTTGTGATATTTGAAAACTATATTCATAATAGATTAAAATAATAATCAAGCTACTGTTTGGGCCCGGCAACTGTACTTGCTATGCGCGCATCCCTAACTAAACCCGGGGTTGAAAAATTCCGAATATAGTAGGGTTACTAGGCTAGCTGAACCTAGGGACGACTATGGGAGTCCAACCCAATGGATATCTAATCCAGTACAGTGCCACTGAGAAAGTAAAATACTGAACATAAGCTAATAAATTCTTGTCTTGCTTTTACTAGGTTGTCTAAACCCAGAACTAGGTTATCTAAACCTAGAGGCGACTGTGGGAGCCCACCCATTGGACATCTGGTCCTGTAAAAGCTGGAGCAAGACTCAATAAGCTATGAAATGCTTCTATTGCATTTATCTAAGCCACTAAAATGCCTAAGTTGCATTTTTCTGTGCTAAACAATTTAAATCGAACACTTGGTATGCGCTAATTCGCATCCTTTGTGTCGGTAGTCTACATATTACTAAACTAATACATGAAATTCACACGAGAGCTACTTATACTGCAGGTGAGGGGTTTCTTACCTCCTGCTCGAAGTTTCTTACGATTCTAATCTCTAGGTTTTCCGGAGGAGAGATCTCTTCGACGATCTCCTCGCGTCTACGCGTTCTTCTCGCGGAGAGGAGCGTCCCCGTATCCTTGATGTTGCCGGGAGGTGCTCCTAGAACCCTTGGCTTGGTGCGCCGAGAGAGAGAGAGGAAGAAGAGGTGGGCGGCGGTGAGGGTTTGAGGAGAAGAAAATTCCCGATCAAAAATAAAACCTCACTTAATAATTCCCTATTTATATTAAGTGGTAATTTCGGCCTAACTCTAACTTAAATAAAATTGTTCCCCTTTCCTTTCAGTACGGCCCTGCTGGGTTCACTTGGTTACCATGGTTCACCATAAGTTATAGGACCAAATAGGTCTCGGGTTCAATTCCCGCGTACGCTATTTTACGGTTCTATTTGTTTTTGCTACTTCCGCTGCTCTAAAAATTCTATAAAAATATCCTAAAATTCCAGAAAAATCGTAGAATATTTCTAAAATAATTTTGAGAATTTTCGGGCGTTACATTCATAGTCTTGAGCATATTTTTCATCTCAGGGATGGTCGATTCCAAATTGTTCATCCGATAGTTCATCACAAATTGTGAATGACTTTCGGTAAACTATATAGAATTAAGTCAATACTTAACTCATGATCCATCATAAAATCGAGTGATGCTAAACACTCTATATAGCCATTCATCTTTACTATGTATTGTACTGCAAACGAACCCTCCTGCATCTTTGAGCAAAAGAGAAGCTTGGAGACCTCGAACCTTTCAAATCTAGCTTGCTCATCAAATATCTCAAAAAGATGATAGACAATATCATAAGCATCCAAATGCTCATATTGTTTCTGTAATTCAGGAGTCATAGCAGCTAGCATGATGCAACTAGCAAGTACAGAATCATTCTTATATTTCTGAAGGGCCAACAGTTGGTCCACAGTTGTATCGACATCAAGACTGGTGGGAAGGGGCTGATCAAGGACATAAGCTAGCTTCTCAGCTTTGAGAACAATTCTCAAATTTCGAAACTAGTCCAAGAAGTTCGACCCAGTCAGTTTGTTCGAGTCCAAAATCGAACGCAGATTAACAAAAGTTATAATTAAATGATTAACCCAGAAATACAAAAATGAGAATGTATAAGGGCCATGATTTTAATTATGTATACAATTTATATAAAAGCCCTCTTATTTATCAAATTCAAATACCCTTATTTTGAATTCGGGAGATGGTAGGCTTTCTCCAAGTGGGTTGATATCCACCATAAATAAGAATAACATTGACTTTGGCCAACAAGCCATTCTTAGCTATAGCGGTAGATAACATATTTATCGATTGCATATCACTTATATGTAACTATCATATTATGCTAGCAACTAATTGATCTTTATATAAACATCGGGTTGTTAATACATTAACAAGTATACATCAAATGCATATCACCCAACTTCACCTCTATCCACATTGATCATGACTTTGGCACAAGAAATCAATGCTTCAAGTTTAAAAACAACCCATTAATCATGAGATTGCATCTCTATGGCTTGAACATGTTTAATTTCAAGTTGAGCTTGACTTTGACCAACAACTCAAACAAGAACTTAAACTCTGGTTCTTACCATATTAACGAAAGGTGTAGGTTTTAATATTGAGTAAGGGATTTTGGTCTCATCTACATCATGCAAAATTCTATGTACATGACATTACACGCATGACATAAATGATGACTTGGCTCGTCACACATATGACATAAATGATGACATGACACATCACACGCATGACATAGCACGATACATCATACATATGGTAAGATCTAATCACATCACACGCATGACAAAATCTAATCAAGTTATAATTAATGCATCTACATGGCATACAATATAGTATGTTAATGGCATAAATTTACATATCTTATAATTCTATTTTAGAAATAAAAATATGTTATAAATCTGATTTTAATAAATCAAGATTTATCTAATCAAATTAGGAAACCAATTTATAAATTTAATTAACATATCTCATCTAGAATCTTTCTATCAATCAAGAATCTTTAATAATTTTGGAAACAAATTTATAAATTAATTTTCTAACTATTTAGGAAATAAATAATTAATATTTCTTAATTTATTACAGAATAATTCAAATCAGGATTTTTTGTGATTTTTTAAATCTTTCTGAATTTGGTATTTCCTAACAATTTAGGAAAATTTTCAAACATTTTAGAAAATATTAATTCTATAATTTAATTTAGAATATCTCAAATTTAGTTTTTTTTTATGATTTTTTAAATCTTTCTAAATTTGATATTTCCTTACAATTTAGGAAACTTTCTAAAAATAGAATATTTAATAAATCTAAAATTTTCATAAAAATTAATTCTACAATTTAATTTATAATATCTCAGATTTGGATTTTTTTTTAAATTTCATAATATTTCCATATTTAAATTAAGATTTTTTCTAAAAATAGAATATTTCTTAAAATTTTATAAAATTTTAAAAATGATAATTTCTAAATTAACATAATATTTTTAAATTTAATTTTCCAAAATTATATGAGAAACTTTTTAAAAATTGAATTTCCTAACAATTTAGGAAACTTTCCAGAAATAGAAAAATCTTAATAATTCTAGAGAAATTCCAAAATTAATTACAACACAAATTATGAACCGTAAAATAATTTTATGAACATGTCAAAGTACGATCAGACTCTGATACCGCTGTTGGGATATGCTTGATGTGGTGTGTGCTAAAATACGTTTCATAAATATGCGTAGCGGAAAATAAAATATTAATAATTCATAAATTATTACATCACATGCACTACACACATATAAGGATACAACATGCCAAACATGATCGTATAATTAAATTTTTACGGAAAGTAAATTTACACTAGGTGTACCTTACGTATGACCTATAACGAGAAGGGCATCAATCGTAGCGATATTGTCGAACCTCGCCTCTATTCGTATCCACGTCGAGCTCCTCAAACCAACTCCTTGAGTACAAGCATCTCCTTCAGAAGTTACTAGCCACGAACAAAGAAGAGGGATCAAGAGGAAGAGGAAGAGAAGCACACAAGGAAGAGATTTCATCCTTGTGGTGGTCACGACAACAAGGGGAAGGGCATCCCCTTGTTGGCAGTGGTAAAGAGAGAGGGGAGAGGGAGAGGAGAAGAGAAATTGTGTTACAGTTTTCCAAAAACCTTACAAGCCAATTAATGATCTCATGTGTATAATTTTCTCTTAACCATATCAAATATAACCCTCATTAATAAGTTGGATTAGAAAGCCCAAATTCAAACCATTATTCCTTAACCAAAAATTAGTCCATTAACCCCTTTGTTTGGTTCACAACTAAACCAAGTTAGTTCATGACTAATTCATGATTAAACCAAATATGGTCCAACTCTTCCATAAGAGATGTGACTCATTCACGCTTCCATTGCGATAAATATTTCCATATTTGTCTTATGTATGGTCCAACCAAACATTTATCTCTTGATCTAAGAATCCTATTCTTTAATTTATTTTACATCTTTTAGAGACTCATTAGTGCATGTGACCCAATAGATTCCTAGTTTATCTCGGTCATTCATAATTAACTACTTAATTATAGAACCATCATGAGTGGAACCTGTCCCCTCGGATGAGTCTAGTGGCTAGCGCATGAGGTGTTGCCATCATAAGGTCTGGGGTTCGAATCTCAGCAAAGCTGAGGTAAATATCTTCCTTATGTGCTAGTCACTATTCCAAAGGCTAGTAGACGTCCGTGATTTACCTCCTCTGTATTGGCCCTTGGACGGGATGGCGGGGGTGCTGAGGGCAAGCGTATTCGCCTTTTGCCACTATCATGAGTGGAACCTAGTAGTACATCATAATCCTCAATTAGTTAGAAAATCATAGTTGATCTTATAATTAATTCTAAACCCTTCAGCAGCTACAGTGAGTCGTGCCTCGTTCCTTTCACTCGTCTTATACCCACTTGGTTCAGGACATGGTCTATGTGTCTTGTCCCCACTAGGCTGACTACATCCACTTAGCCCAAGTAATACTTCCTCGTTTTGCAAATTCAAATTACTCGTACATGTGTACAAGAGTCTCTCACTCTTAACATGTGATACTTTGGCCAAAGACTTTGAGTAATAATCCTAACGAGTGACCATAGGGTATACGCCTCCTCGCAAGGAGTGGCGAATCCTATGTGAGCTATCCAAATACCTTTGGGTACTTCAACTTATACCCAATCATCCTGGGTCCACACCTCAATGAGATGCTTGCTTAAGATGTCAAAGTATAAGTCTCCATGACCAAGATGACTTGTATACCTCAAGTCGAATGAAACTTGCACTCATGCTGCAGTAAAAACTTGACAAACATATCTATATATGTGTAGAGAATCATATGAAGTCTTACAGTGAGTCACTCCAATAAACTAGTTACCATAACCAGTATCCACGTTTAACTCTCGACATCCCAATGTCTCCAGCCAGTGAGAAAATAGCTGCTTGGCTGAACCAAGGAGTATAACCCATGCTAGTCTTACAGAATTGATGATGTCCGAATGCATCAATTCGATGACTAGAAAAATTTCAATATATTCATAGTTTTATATGTAGAGAATCACTAGTTACGATCCAATCACAAATTCTCTCATGCTATGAATTATATTACGAGCATTCAGCAAATGAGTTTAAGACAATCAAACATATAATATGCACTCAAATAGTGAATCTATAGTTATCAAATAAATAGACAAAAGACATAAGATGATTGTCTTAGGACATCCCTTACATTCTAACTTTCACAACCCCCCAACTGGGTTATTACTACAAGGTTCTTCCTCCCCTTTTGAAAATCCTTGAAACTCTAACATTTAGACATTCGCAGCAGTTCGGACATCCGAAACCTACTAGACACTATTTTTCCTATGGTACGGGTCCCTCTTGATTCAATTTCTTAGATTTTCGTGCCTCTTTGAAATCACTTCATGAGAAGCAAGACTTCCAACAACACATGCTAGACGGTCACGTCGGATTATCTACCAGTCAATTCTATGAGCTACGGGATCATTTTTAATTTCAGAGAAATTTTCAAGGCCAGGTGGCTGAATTTATTCAAGACTATGATATTGACTAGGCAAGGATGAGAGAATTTATGGATGCCATGGATATCACTAGACATCAGGTGGATACTCTTTTCCACTACTATGAGTACATTGGCCGACTCCCTGGTATGCCTAGTTTTCCTTTCGGCCGATAAGGCTAGGTCCTCCCTCCCCCACCTCCCCCACCATATTGATTTCATTAGGACGATGAAAAGTTTTAAGTCCAGGGTGGGGAGGGGGGTGTTGTACATAGTATGATTTTCTTTCTTTGCATTTCTTTTCTTTGCATTTGTAGCATTCTTGCTTGTTATTTTATGACATATTGAGAATATCAATCCTCACATTACTACTGATTTGCCAATAGTAAAGTGGTTAGCACATTCATTTCTTCATTCATGTTATTGTGGAGATAGTGCTAGTATGTTTAGTGGATTCTTTTTCTCTATCTTTAGTAGCATGAAGTGAGCTAAGTATTGTAAGGAAATAAAATTGAGTTTTGGCTTAATCTTAAGGATCTTACCTTCACTTCACTTAAGCTTGAATAATAGATAACTTTGGAATAGTCATAATTCATTTGAATTGTTTAGTACTTGGGCTTCCATGATAATTTCTTGGATTATATTTTGTTACTAGATGACCTCGAATTATGACAACTCACTTAAAAAAATTAATATCCCTACATTTGCATTATATATGCATATGTGTTAGTGCTTCACCTTATAAAGCACAAAAAAAAATTCATTTGAATAAGGGATAAAAAAAATAGTTGTCATGAGTGAAAACTAACAATTTATCCCTTTGAGACCGAGTTAAGTTACTGGAGAAATAAATATTATATTTTTCTTGATTCTAAGTCCTTTGAGACCTTGTGTAGTCTAAGAAATATAAACCAAGTGTGTGGTAAGTAAGTATTTATCACTAGGAACATAAGAAACTCAATTGGATGAGGAATTGACTAGGATAGAGATTGAAACTTGAAAAACTTGGGTCACCTATCACACTATGCATAAGAACTTATGCTTAGGCCATACTTAAGTTACTCCATAATCATGCTCACAAATGAAATTAGTTGATAGAGTTAGACAAGTGCACTAGGGATTATGATGCATTATAGGAGCACATGAATTTAGATTGTGACATTTTACTTGAGGATAAACAAAGGTTCAAGTCTGGAGGTGTGATGTTCATAGATTATATAAACTTTTATGTATGTTTTGACACATATTCACGTATTTTTTTTGCGCTTGATCTATGTAGTTTTACACATCTTATCATATTTTTAGTATAATTACTCTTCTTTATTACATATCCACTCTTTGTGTGTTTTCTTGTTAACATGATGCGCCTTCGGAGTGAAAACGACGCTGGTAGATGACTCAGAGAACGAATAAAGAAAAAGGGTCCGACCATGTGGAATCCACACAGCCGTGCCACATGCCTAGAGGAGGAGAAGGCTCCGACAGTGTGAACCCACATGGTTGTGCCACAAGGTAGAGCAATCAATCCTCGGCCGCATGGAATCTACACTACCGTGTCAACTAACCAGAGATGAAGCAAGCTTCAGCCATGTAAAATTTCTAGAGATGAAGCAGCTTCCAACCATGTGGAATCCACACCGTCGTGCCATCGGACTAGAGTCATGGTAGCTTTCGGCCATGTGGATCCCACATGGCCATGGCATGAGCCATGTCAGGCCCGTGCCTAGCTCTATTTAAGGAGAGTTCTTCCTCTTCTTTAAGGGAGGAGGGTTCTCTCCTTTGGGAGATCCAACTTGGATGAGATCTAGACTTCTTCAACACTTTTTTGGATGATCTATAGCTAAATTCAGTGTCTCCATCATTCTGGAAACTTGGATTGGATTCGAAGATCACTTTTCGTATAGTATAAGCCTTCTTCCCTTTCTCTTCTTGAGTTTTGATGTTTTTGGCTTAGATCTTGATTTCTTATGATTCAATTCTCCTAGTTATGGAGTAAATCTCTTGTTCTAGAATTAAAGGAGTAATTGTAATGTGAATTGATGTAAAACTCATGGATTTACTAATTTCCTATCTATATGATATTGCTATACCTTATATCTATTTGATCTTATGTGTGTGTAGTGTGCTTGAGCTTAATTTTCATATTTGATTGAATGTTTATGTTGAATTGCAAATCTTGTTGGGTGAATGTCCTAGATCATATGACTGAGGGACCCTAGTGACAAGGGTATCCCGTTTTCGGATATCTAAGGCATTGTCTTGAAAGGAAAAGTAATTCTCCACAAGAAAGTAGGGAATTAGATATAATTATTATTTCTATCTCTATGTTATTGAGTGTTAGTGTGTTTTTGTGATATATGATCAAGGAGCTCTAGTGACAGGAGTATCCTATTATCGAACTTCATAGGAATCACTTCAATTTAGTAGCATAGGATATGGATTAAGATAGCATTCCGGCTTGATCTCCACGGGAAAGAGTTGATAATGAATCTAACTTCCTACAAGTGCATAGGAATAGAGGATGGATGATAGGTGATCCATGATACATTGCTTAGCATCATAATAAAATCGAACCCCTAGAATATTTCCCTAACCAAGTTCCTCAACACTATTTCTCTTTCTCTTAGTACTTTCCTTTACATTTATGATTACGATTTTCAACCTTTCAACAGTTTAGCTAATTCACTGTGCTTAGATTCTAGTGCTTATGTCTAGTTCTTGTGGGATCGATATTTTTATTACTTGATGATATATGTATACTTACGGGCTCACATCAGGCTACTCTAGGGTTTCCCTAGATAGGGAAACCCCTGAGTTAGGAGGCTTTTTGGGCTTTTATATCTCTCCCGACTATCAAAATTTGTTGGGGACCTCAAGTTGTCGGGAAACAATCCATGTCACATGGTTGTGTTGCTCTCGGGACTAGACACGACAAGGCTTAGGAGGCACAACCTCATCGTGCCTAGCTTAGCTATTGAGTCAAGGACATAAATGCTCGTGCCTTAGAGGCACGATTTGGGCTTGTCTGGTCGGATGATGGAGGCACAACCATCCCTATCTATTTAGTTCTGTGATGAGTTTGGGTCGGACATGACCGTGCCTCCCAAGTTTGATCGGGGCATGTTCGGCTCGGTAGAAGGAGACATGGCTGTTGGAGACTCTAGTTGAGGCACAACATTTCCTAGGAGGCACAATCGAAGTGTGTTAAGTGCCAAAAGCTCTGTTTCTGCTCCATTCTTTAGTTATTTTTGTCCAAGGAACACACCCATGTCATAGGACACGACCAGAACATGTTCCTTATTGTAACTTCTCATTCCAAGGCCTAAATGACTTGATTTTTCTCATAAAACACGTATTTTAATGAAAATAAGCAAACAATAGTTTTCCAAACTAAAAAAGTAAAGAGTAAAACAAACAAAAAGGAAAATGTGAAAATGTGAAATATGCTAATGAAATGCCACATAATGCATGCTAAACAATGCTAAAAAACAAAAAAATCTAAGAAACACACACATCAAATGTCGACGATGGATGCCATATATTTTCTTAGGAAACTAGTTGAAAAGTATTGGGAGCAAAAGCAAGATCTATACATGATATTCATTATCATTGACTTTGAAAAAAACTTATGATAGAATTGTAAGACAAATTATATGAAGACTAAAAAAGAGAGGTATTAGCATAAATATATTGAACTAATTAATAATATGTATGAGGATGTAATGATCAGAGTGATAACTTCAGATGGATTAATTAAAGCATTTTCAATAAAAATATGGTTATATTAAGGATCAACTCTAAGTTCTTATCTTTTTAAACTAATCATGGACAAACTCACTAGATACATTTAAGACAGTACTGTGGTGTATGTTTTTTACAAATGATATTATTTTGGTAAATGAGACATGTGAGGAGTAAATGCTAAACTAGAATTTTGGTAGTAAATACTAGAAGTGAAAGATTTTATATTTAATAAAGTAAAGATTGAAATATATAGAATTTAAGTTTAGCAATATTAGACGTAATGAGATAATTGTTAAGATATAAGAGATGACGAATTGTTTGGATCTGAGAGCTTTAATTATTTAGGATTATTTTTATAAAATGATGGAGGAATTGAGAGAAATGTCTTATGTAAAATTCAAGCATGATGGTTGAAATGGAGGAGTCTGTCTAATATTTTATGTGGTCGTAAAACACCTCTAAAACTTAAGAAGTTCTAAAAATAGCGGTTAAACCTACTATGTATATGATGCTGAATGTTGGGTTATGATTCAAACACATGAGTAGAAGATGAACATTGCAGAGATAAAGATGTTAAGGTAGATGTGTAGACGTACGAGAAGAGACAGAATAAAAATGAGAGAATTAGAAAAAAAAATCGGAATTACATCTATTAAGAGAAAACTCCGAAAGACTACATGTTTAAGATGATGCAGATATATACTTAGACGATCAATAAATACTCCAGTTAAATGATGTGAAACTATGACAAATACACATATCAAATGAGAAAGATGAAGGCAATTTTTTTTTTATATGTAATAATAACATAAGATAAAATTTATGAATGCATAACTGATGATATAGTGGGAAATAAAGTCTAATAACATAGAAGTATTCATATAGTCAACATCATTTAGTGGGATAAAACTTGATTATTATTGTATATTAAAATAAATATTTTTATTTTTATAAAAAATTAGAACATCTTAATCAATTATTTTATTTTTTTAAAAAATGTATTATCACAAATAACAATGATGTTTCACTAAATAATTTAACTAGCTAAAATTAACTTTTAAAATTAAAATTATTTTTACTCATAAAATTAAATGGTTATTTATCTCTCATTTTCTATCACTAACGTGCTCACGAAGCAATTTGATGATTCAAAGGAATCAAGTTACTTTCACAATAAAGGATATTTTAACGTTAAAGTCTAGAAGCAAATGGCAACCCTAATCAAATTTACAAAAAGGATCACAATACAATAGCAAGCATAGCAGCCATATGTAACAATGACTGCTACAACATCATTGCCATTTCATTATCAAACATGCAATATTGATACAAAAAATCACAATCTCTAGAATATTTAATCACACGGCCTTGTGCAAAATACATCATCAAACTTGCAATTGATACAAAACCTGACATCCTCTTGAATTTAATCTCACCGCTGTGCGACTGATTTACAAACAATCTTTTTTACATCTTTAACCAAGCTCAATCATTTATGGCTCCGACGTACATAAAAAATTGAATTCTATGTATTAAACAATCATAGTCTACCACTACCCTTTTGACAGCAAATCTTGACCTCAAATGAAGTTGAAAAAAGGGCAAGTATTGGCACTCGTAAAAGAGCATTACCAATGATTTTATTGTGGGTGCACTCATAACTTGATCTTCTATCATAAAACAGTTTCCCGTTGTGCAACATCCTCAGATACTTCAATGGGAGTAGATGTTCCTTGATAGCTAACAGTTGGTTCTAGTCTGCACACTTCATTTTCCAGACTTGATAACTTCTCTTTAGAGACTCCTTTAAGTAAACCAGTAACCTCAGGCATCTTGGGTCTTCTTTCAGGGTTTTTCTCTGCACAAATAAGCGCAATAATCACAACGCTCTTCAATTCTTCTTGTATATAGTCTCCATTGAGCTTGGGATCTGCAATCTCTTCATATTTCTCCTCCCTCACAAGAGGTAAAGCCCAATCTGTGATTGGCAGATTTTTATGTATTGGTCTTTTTCCAGAGACAAGCTCTAAAAGGAGTATTCCAAAACTATATACATCGCAACTCTCTGAGGCTTTACCAGATTTGATGTACTCAGGTGTGAGATAGCCAAGAGTACTCTTAGCAGTAGTTGTCTGAAGATTCAAGCCACCAGGAATTATCTTCACAAATCCAAAGTCAGCAACTCGAGCCTGGAAGTCAGAGTCTAACAGAACATTGCTTGCTTTAATGTCCTGGTGGATGATCGGAGGTGTTGTCTGTTGGTGAAGATGTCTGAAAAAAGTAGAGTTTTACGTATCAATTGAAATGTACAGAGATTTCAAGAGCAATCTAGTTAATTTCATAAACATACGTGATTCCCTCAGATGTTCCAATGACAATTGACATTCGCCTGCCCCAGTCGAGGAAGCATTCATCTGAGTGATAGCCATGAAGATGTGAATGCAAACTCAAGTTTGGCATATAGTCATACACAATGAGATGCTCCTGCCCTTCAGCACAATATCCTCGGAAACTTAAAAGGTTTTTATGCCTCACTGCACCCAATTTTTCAACTTCTGCAGCAAATTTTTCTTGCTCAGAGTTACTCCAGACTTTCAATCTCTTGACAGCAATCTGAACAAGGAATGAGCAATTTTTTTTTTAAATTAAAATGGGAATCAATAGTAAAACCAAAAAGTCATGTCCTGTGCAGCTCAAAAGATGGCAGCACTAGGAGTCTCAAGCACATTTCAGAAAGAAATGTGACAGTCAGTTTAGAAACAAACTTTGTAGTAAAAATATAAACCAACTTTGTAATAACTATTTTCAAAAGTAAATAATCAGTCATTTGATAGTCCCAAGTATGTTCCTTTCAGTTCAACCAGGAGGAAAAGAGGCTCCCGGTTCCTTCCACACCATCTCCACCATGAACTTTTTCCAATGGTCCTGGACCACAATCTTCACAGCCACTACAAACCTTCCTGAATGAAACCACCTACACACTACAAAGTAAACTCTCCACCAGCCACAACACCTACAGACTGAAGTCTCCGACAACCATCCAGCACAATACCCACCACCTCCTGTACCAGCAAGACCCTTTGATCAGTGGAGTCATTAGCTCTTTCAGTATCAGCTTCGAGATCGATGGCTAGTCCTGCACCCATGTAGGTCCAGCCCCAGCATAGAGCTAACAGTCTGCAGAACTAAGAAGACGCAAATGCATCTTCCACCACTTTAATTGTATCAGTTCGACAGCACCCTCCCCTGCAGCTAATGGGCCATCTTCCTGCTTCAACAAAACCATTGCCCACAAGGCACTTCCTGGCCTTGTCGATCCCAATGGAAACTCTACCACATGTAGGGAAACTTGTGGCACCTCAACATCTAAGGCTCCACACCCCAGTAACAACCATGTGGAGCCATCTTTCACCAGATTCTCTTCTTCCAAGTGCTCCAAGTCCTACCACTAGTAGTCTTATCAATCACCCCTCTTATACAATACAACCCTACATCCTCGTTGCTTACTTGTGACTTTGCAAATGAATTTTGATTTAATCGACCATAATCGAACTGAATTAGTCTCCAGTTAAAAATACAACATTTACCTCATTTTCCCAATTTAATTAACAGTCAACAACAGTTTGTTATTTTTATATTTTATCTAAAATAAAAAATCATGGTTTTTTTTTTCTATTTGAATATCGTTTATTTTTAAATATTTGTAGTTAAATATGGGTTTTTTAAATAATAGGGACAAATGCATGTGTCATTGGTTAGGACATTGGTTCCTTTACGTTTATCCATAGAGTTTTGTTTTTTTGGCAAAATGTTTTAAGAGTTTGTATTTGATAATCTCCTCAAGCATGCCGATCACTCATGTTGGTTAGCATGCAGATCATCCATGTTGATTCAGGAGATTGGAGTGATCAAGCTTAGATGATGTGCTTAGTGGATCAAGAGTGAAGTTGTGTAGAGCGAGCCTTAGGCTCAAGGATTGACATCAAGCTTAAGGTACACCAATTGGACCTGAAGACCCATTGTGCTATAATTGTAATGGATTTTAAGTTTGTTGATGTAAGATGAATGTAAAGACTGGATTAAGATTTTAGATAGGGAGAGTTATCCAGTGAGCTTCATTTTAGTACTTATTGTTAGGCCACCTACAACTATGTTAAAAAAAAAAGGGGCAGCTCGGTGCACGAAGCTCCCGTCATACGGGGTCCCGGGGAAGGATCCATTGCACGCAGTCTTATCTTGTTTTTTTGCAAGAGGTTGTTTCCAGGACTCGAACCCGTGACCTTTTTGGTCACATGACAACAATATTACCATTGCGCCAAAGCTCCCCTTCCACCTACAACTATGTTGACCTAAGAAAAAGTCTACATTGATCTAAGATGATAGTCTAACAACCTAACTTACAAAACATAAGTTATGTTGACCTACAAGTGTTGGTTGGTCGACCTAGGTTAGGTGAGACGATCTAAGATTTTTTTCTAGGTCGGCCTAAAGTATCTGTTGGATTTCAAAGTCATAAATCTAGGTAAGGCCAGCCCACAAATTTTTGTAGGCCGAACTAGAGTTTTATTGAAAAGTGAATTTGGTGGTTCTTTTGCAATTAAAGCTCACAAGAAATATCTTTATTATTTCTGTATTATTGTTGAAGTGCCAAAAAATCACAGAAAGCTTGGAGAAGAAAAATTCAAGATTTTATAGTTATTTTTGGAAGCTATATTGGTAACCCTCTTCTCAACTAAAGGTTAAATTTTCATCCATAAGGTAAGATAGAGATATAACTTATCTTACACTTATTGCATATCATCTTGAGATTGCTTCCACATGGATCTATAGGCAATCAGTATATGTTGTATCCTTCACTAGAAAGCCTCTAGCAATGATAGTTTGTTCAGAATGACTAAGGAGGGCCATGGGAGGTTCAAGCTAGGAAACTCAGTGGCTACAGTTCTCTTGCTGCCCGTTTAGAGAGAGAAATTCTCCCTTCTCTCTAGAGAAGGTGAATAGGCTATGAAGGAGGGTTGTCGGAGCTCCTTCGCCGGTGATCTTTGTAGCGAGAACTCAGAATCGACAAGGGGAGGTAGCCTCTCTGGTGGGAAAGTGGAGACCTTGAAGGAGGCACTGCCACTAGTGATGGCGAAGGGCCTATAGGAGCACAACCCCGCCGAGGGAGAGAGTGTGCAGTTGTCCAGTTACATTGTTGGAGTTCTAGGATTGTGTTGTCACTGCAAGGAGTTCCAAATCCTTTCCATGGCTGCTGCGAATATGATGATGGAGTTTATAGGAAAGGTTGTTGGGAAACACTAAGGTGTGAGGCCTTGGCAACAACTAAACCTTAGCTAAGAGACGTTGTAGTATGAGACTACAACAGTGTAAGTACCCAAATTGATTTTGATGTAATCAATCGAGTTAAGTTAGGTCCTGTGTCATTTTGATATCTTGTGTCTAAGTGTGTAGGACTTAGGAATACAAGAAGTAGAGAGGAAGACACAGCGAATAGAAGGATGGCACGAGAAGCGAGTCAACGAAATTTGTGCATCCGAGGGACGAGGAGCTACGAAAGAGTACACCGACGGACAAGAAGGATGCACGTGGCACTTTAAAGGGACAAGAAGCTGAGAAGGAAGACTGCTTGAGGAGAAGACTGGAGTTAGGTTTGGGTGAGCTCAACTCCGGATGGCCAGAGAATCATCTAAGGTCAACTCTGAGTTGACCGTGTCCAAGCTCCTGGTCCAGGCACCCGGACTCTAGGCACCCGGACCATCTCTTGTCACCTGGAATGTATCGCCACATCAGTGAGCCATTGTGACGAAGAGGATTAGCACAGAGTCCACATCAGCCGACTCTAGGCACCCGGACCGAGTCTAGGTGCCCGAAAAGTCGATAAACTTTGGAAAGAAGCAGTTACAAAGTGAATGAAGTTGACCAAGTCCAGGCGCTCAGGAGATCTCACTCCAGCCAACGGCTAACTTCAATCAGTAGGCTATAAATAGAGTCCTGGTGCTCAAAGTTCAATACAACAATCAATATACTCGAATTTGTTTTCTATTTTCAAGTTTGCACCGTCAACGTCTGTAAGAGACTACTCTGCCTACTCGAAGGAGATTCTTTTAGTGGAGCTTTAAACTGCCTTGGATTAACAACCTTATATGTTATAACCAAGTAAATCCTTAGCCTTCTTACTTTCTTTTATATTATTGTTTTTATGTTAATTATATCTGTTAACTAATCTTTGTGTCCTTGCTAAGTTCTATAGCGAGAGAATTGTTAACTTTCTTTTTAAGGCTATTCACTCCCCCCTAGTTGGCCCTATCTGAACCTATAAATGGTATCAAAGCCAAACCATTTTAGAAGGACTAACCGCTAGCTAAAGCAAGAAGATGATGGTCGGATTGAGCATTCACCCACCGAAGTTCAAAGGGGATTTTGCGATTTGGAAAAAGAAAATCGAGGTATTTTTTAAAACTGATTTTGAAATTCTTCTAACTATTAAATACGGGGTTGTAGCACCCAAAGATCATAACGGAGATAAAATGGAAGAACACCTCTGGAACAAGAAAAAGCAGAGTGACTTCGTAACCAATGGTAAAGCAGAGTTTCATCTATTAAGCGTACTTCCACCTCAAGAAGTTAACTGGATCTACGCCTACGACTCCGCAAAAGAGCTTTGTGAGAAGTTCTTGGAACTATACTACGGAAGCTCGGAGGTTAAACTCGTAAGACGAGACCTGCTCCGGAACCAACTTAGCAATCTCCGGATGGAAAAGGAAGAGATCGTAGCTCTTTTATATGCAAGGATTAAGGAGCTAATCAACGAACTCATGAACCTCGAAGAATCGGTAAGAAATTAGGATTCGCTAAAGTATGCGTTAAATGGGTTCCCGAGAAAATCGGAATGGACGTCTATAGTAGACTACTACTATATTTCCAAGGACCTTGAGGTAAGTAGTTTAGAAAATTTATTCTCTACTTTTGAATTACATGAGTCTCGATGTATAGGATAAAGAAGCAAAAGGAATGTTCGATGCTACAATTGCCAAGAAGAAGGACATATTAAAGACTACTAGCCAAAATTGAAAAGTAAGGCAAAAGAAAAAAAAGCAAAGGACCAAAATGATCAAAGCAGGAACCTAAAAGCTACGTGGGATGAAATGTCGTCAGAATTCGAAGTCGAAGAATACGCCAGACTTGCATTAATCGTAAGTCACTAAGAAGAAGAAAACGACAAAAGCTCGCCTGAGATGAGCATCGAGAGAATTGATGAGGGCGGGGGCGGAAACTATGAGTCTGACACAGTGAGGTATGGCTCTTACCTCTTGATCAACTTTATGATGTAATATAGATGTTATCTAGATCTTTATGTCAATTACGAACCAAATATGTTAATTTAAAAAAGAATAACATTGAATTAAAAGTTAACTTAATCAATGCATGCCCACTAGAACGCATTGATAAAATTCAAATAAAAAATGCAAAATTAAAAGACAAAATAGAACTATTAGAAAAGAATTCTGCATGTGGAAATTCACTTTGGTTATGGGTCAAATTTTAGAAATTATCAAGGACTTAGTTGTTATTTGAAAAATCATAAGGGTCAAATTGCAAAACTGGCTAGAAATTACATTCCTAAAAAATACTTGAGAAATCCAATAGGTAGGGACCTATTTTGGGTTATGAAATCCTGACATGTTAGATTTTTATATATTTTGTTAGGAATTTAAATTGTTTTGATTTAATATCATTTTTGGTAAAAGTAATTATTTCGTAAACCTTTTGTTCATATTTTTTTTATTTTTTTTTATGAAAAATGAAGCTATTATCTGCTAACAGAAAAATTTTCATAATTTTTTGACCAATATATTATTTTCTAATTTTTTTTCTTTCGAATGAATTTTAATGATCAAAAATGTTTCCAAAATTAATGGTTGGGAAACTTAATTTTTTTTTTTTTTGTCATAATTGAATCATATTTTCGGTTAGATTAAAACTTTTCAAGATTTCTCGACACTTATATAATTTTTTATGAATTTTTATCAAAAAATGTAATTTTTAAATTTAATTTTTTTTTTGGAGAGTAATTTTGAAAAACTTGATTTTTTTTTTACTGAAGATTATTATATTTTGGATGTTTTAAAAAATCAACAAGAAAAGCATTTAAATTTGAAAATCACTATTCTGTTAAAAAGTTATTTATTCTAGATAAAAGAAAAATAATATGTTTGTGAAAAATTTTCTCTTAGTTTGAATGCTTATGCTTAATGTTGACAAAAATTTTAATGATTTTTCAAAACTTAAAAATAATTATCAAATTATTTTTGGAAAAAAAGAGAATTAATTGGTAACAATTACTATCTTTGAAAAATAATTTTAGTAAAAAGACATATTTTAGAATACTCTGTTTAAAACCCCAGGAAAACTTTCCTAATATTTTTCTAACATTTTGCATATTTTTTCTAATATTTTTTTATGTGATTAAAGGGGGAGAAATTAAGGAATTAGGGATTAAATTAAGGGGAGATAGAAGTATAAAAATTGTGTTTGCATTATTTGATTGTACTAAATTGCAATATTTCATGTTTGTTTTTAAACATACATTATTTTATCATTTGTTTAACCCTAACCTTAATTCGGGTTGATACATATTAAAAAGGGAGAGATTGTAAGTACTCCAGGTTGTTTTTGATGTGATCAACCGAGTTAAGTTAGGTCTTGTATTGTTTTGATGTCTTGTGTCTAAGTGTGTAGGGACTTATGAACACAAGAAGTCTAGCAGAAGATGTAAGGAGCGAGAAGGATGGCAGGAGAGGCAAGTTGATGGGCTCGGTGCATCCAAGGAAAGAGGAGTTACGAAAGAGTACACCGGCGGACGAGAAGAACGTACGCGGCGCTTCCGAGGAACGAGAAGCCAAGGAGGAAGACTACTCGAGGAGAAGACCATAGTTGGATTTGAGTGAGCTCAACTCTGGACTACCGAAGAATCACCCAAGATCAACTCTGAGTTAATCGTGTCCAGGTGCCTGGACCAAGTCTAGGCACCCAGACTGTACCGCCATATCATCGAGCCATTATGGCAAAGAGGATCAGCACGGAGTCCACATCAGCTGACTCCATGTGCTCAGGCCGAGTCCAGGCGCTTGGAAGCCGATAACCTTTGGAAAGAAGTCGTTGTAGAGTGGATCGAGTCGACCAGGTTTAGGAGCCAAGGAGGTGTCATGTCAGTCAATGACTAACTTCGACCAATAGACTATAAATAGAGCCCTGGTTCTCGAAGTTCAATACAACAATCATCGTACTTGAATTTCTTTTCTATTTTCAAGTCTGCACTATTAACGTCTATAAGATGCTACTCCTCTTGCTTGAAGGAGATTCTTTTAATGAAGCTTTAAACTGTCTTGGATTAACAATCATCTAGGTTGTAACCAAGAAAATCCTTAGCCTTCTTACTTTCTTTTACATTATTGTTTTTATGTTAATTATATTTGTTAACTAATCTTTTTGTCCTTGCTAAGTTATATAGCGAGAGGATTGTTAACTTTCTTTTCAGGGCTATTCACCTCCCTCCCTTAGCCGACCTACCTGGAACTAGGAACTATAAACAATTGCCATCTCCGGTCGGCGGGGGAGATGGATAGCCACACGCCAACGGTCTGTCATGGACAATAGCGTGAAGAAGTAGCATGGGGGTTCCTTGCCTCCCCCATGGCCTCTAGTCTGGACACAACAACCTAGTAGCAAGCTTCAGTGATGAAGATGTCAGAGTCTTCTGTTGGACGAAAGGAATAGAGGAGTGGAAACCAACTCAGCTTGTTCTTCTTCCCTAGGTTACTACTGTCAGCCACTGCTGTTGTTGGTTGACCTGCCATGCTGATGTTGACGAGAGCCTCTCTAATTGCTCCGAGATTGTCGGGGAGCCCCCGTGACTGGTAGTAAGGAGAGGAGAACTCTAGTTAGGGTGTCCTGAGAGTTTGTCGATTAGAGGGGAAGTAAGGTGCAACAACTGGGGACTGCCAGTGTGGCCTAGTGATGCCCAGGCTGCTACCTTGCTTGTCGGACGGTGATCAGAGCTTTGATAGCTTGTCAGAGTTGAGAAAGATGACTATCATATGTGTAAGGGATCGGTGGACGGCTTGAATGGGGGTTGGATAGACGGCGCCCCCAAATAATCGCTTCCTACGTATTCATTAGTGCGCAAGCGGAAATACAAATACTAATATGAATACGAAAGCTAAAGACAATGAAAGAGAACAAGCAAACCAATACATGTCGTTTAACGTGGTTCAGAGATTAGGGCTCCCACTCCACGGTTGTCCGTAAGGTGGACGATCCCTATCCGTTGGCGGATTAGCCCTCGACAAACTCCGGTTATCTCAAGTCGCTCCTTGTGGATGGAGAAACCTCACTATAATACTCACAAACACTTGAGAACTAGTAGACTACTAATTAGGGTTTACTACCACTAATTTCGTCAACTATAACCAAGCTCCCAAGCCTTGGATATATAGGCTACGGGTTGGAAAACTCCGCCTACCAGTTGACTGCCAAAACCATCAGTCAACTACCCTCTGTGAAAATTCGATCGTTACATCCCAACGGCTATTACCAGTCGACTAGTAAAAGTACCAATCGACTGCTCCACACTGGCCGAGCGAATAGAAGCATTCTGTTCGCTCCCAGTCGACTGCACAGTCGACTACACAAGTTGACTGGTACCTAAGTATATTCACTCAGCACTCAGACCCTCATCCTTACGACTCACTTGACGCTTCTTTGCAGCCTTGACTTCTTGCCTTCAAGCCTACTTCCTTTGGCTCTCATCCCTCGGATGCATTCAAGCTCGCGGCTCGTCCCCAATGCCTTCCTTCGCGTATGCCTCGAAGTCGCTTCCCTCGGCCCTTGTCCTCGCTGCCTTGTCCACGGTCCCTCGGATGCTCCATCCTTCACCGGACCTGAAGCCATCAACCTGAGTTACATGTGTATCCTGCAAACCTGCACACTCATATACATATATCAAATAACAAGGGTGAACCTAACTTAAACCCTTTGCACAAACACCAAAACACATGGTCACACGGACCATTGGGATTGATCCAACAATCTCCTCCTTTTTGATGTTTGGTAATACGTTTAAGTTAGGAAAAACATAATAGCAAATAAACATGCTAAAACAAATGGACTTACGTTGCCAAGGCTACACACTTGGACTTACACCGTCGAATGGACTTACGTTGCCAAAGCTACACACTTGGACTTACACTGCCGAATTGACTTACGTTTCCAAGGCTACACACTTGGACTTACACTGCCAAATGGAAAACAATGAAACATGCATTTGAACCTATCCCAAGGCTCCCCCTACACCTATGCTCCCCAATGAGCTAGGATTTTCCTACAGGGATATTTAAGAACCTATCACAATGCTCCCCCTACGCAAAGACACTAAGGTTTTCCCAACTAAATGTTACTTCTTCCCCTTTGGCTAACATCCAAAACGTTCTCCAACAATATCCCTATTGCTGAAAACTTATCATCCAAGATGACCCTAAACTCGTGTATTAATCCCTCATGGATCTCATACACTTACATGAGCTAACCCGGTCCCAAACCAATGCTGAAAACAAATTCAGACTGACATCAGTCGATTGCCCTTATCGAAATCAACACACAGAACTATTCTGTGTTCGATACACACTGTTACCAGCCGACTGACACACTGTTTTCAGTCTATCTTGCATTCTGAACCCAATTTTAGAAATGCGCCAATAATTCCACAAACATCCAAAAATCTTCAAATTTTATGGAGAGGTCTGTTTTACCCATATCTACTTGGGAAAAATACATTAAAAAATGTATCTATCATCAATCTCAAGATTGACATAAAACCCAAAACTAGCTAAATGGTTTAATTGAACCTTGACTTAAAGTCCTAGTTTTGGCCTCCTCTTGATGTATTTGCCCATACTAACCCACAATGCATCTCTAGCATTGGTTTATATGACATCTATACATCCAAAATCAATTATCATGATATATGACCCCAATGTCATATTTTTAAGCATGAAACTCAAGCCAATTGAGCCAAAACCCTAAGTTTGAGACTCAAGTCTGTCTCCAAACCATTTGGCACACTCCACGACCCAATCTAGACTCCCAAGAAAAACCCACTTGAGATCCATTTGCCATGGGTCCCAACTTGACTCTTTGAGCTCCCCCTAGAGCTCTTAACCTTAGCCATCTCCCTAGGTGACTCATCCACAATGGCTAGGCCACATCGGTGCACCTCCGGTGACACTTGGCCTACAAACCTAACCTTCTTAACCTTGGACACCTTATCCTTGGTTAACTTCTTCTTATATTTAAATGACTTTCCCTTGCCATTTATTGACTTCTCCTTGCTATAGTTATATGCAACTCTAGCATACGACTTTCTCTTATCTTTGGAGACACTAGATCAATATCCTAAACCCGATCTATCATTGTTGGGTGTTTAGCTACCCAACACCATACCTAAACCCTTAGATCCAACCTTGAATTTTTCTAGGGTTTTCTCCAACTTATCAAGCTTTGACTTCAAAGCTTGATTTTCCTTTTCTAGGTTCCTAACCCTAGAGTCAACATGTCCATCATGGACATTCCTAGACCTACCCTTTCTAGGCATATGTCTCCCCTTCTTGGGATTAATGTCTTGGGTCTCTTTAGATATACCATTTCTAGAGTTATCATGAATAGATACCTTAGGGTTTTGATCTACATTAACCCTACTTCTATCATTGTATCTAAATTCGAAATTTTTCATTGCTACATAATGATTATCATTATTTTTCCTAGCGTGCAGGGAGGAATTTAAATTTGACTTCAAATTTAAACTAGGGTTTACCTTACCCTTTACCTTTGGAGCTCCCCCTTGACATGAGACTCCATTCTTCTTCCACTTCTTCTCCTCCTTCAAATGCACCAACTTCTTGATTTCTTTCTTCTTTGGGCATTTGGTGTGATAATGACCCCTCTCACCACATGTGAAGCACACTATGTGCCATTTCTTCTCCTTCTTCTTCTTGGCACCATCATTCTTACAACCCACATTAGTATCTAAAATAACTTGATTGAGTTTAGGAGTTACCTTTTTCTTACCCATAGGACATTTACTCTTGTAGTGCCCCTTCGCATTGCATCCGAAGCATATTATGTGGTCCTTTGACTTCACTTCGGTGGATGTGCTTGCTAGGTTGACCACTTCCAAGACCTCTTCTTCATTCTCTTTACTTGTCTTGGATTCTTCTTCAATCCTTGAGGATGTAGATGATGTCTTATCTTCCTCATCCACACTTGTAGATGACCTTTCTTCATCCTTCTCCTCCTCGGAAGTTGAGCATGAGTCGACTTCCGGTTGCCCCATCTCCTCTCCTTGAGCAATTAGACCCATTTCCTTGGGCTCTTCTTCTTCTTGTGTAGACATAGGTTCTTCCCAAGAGACCTTCTTTATCTTGCTCCATAAATCGTGGGTGTTCTCGTATTGACCTACACAACTCATCACATTAGAAGGCAACATATATATTAAAATTGATATTACCTTATCATTTACCTTCGATCGTGCGGTTTGCTCCTCCGTCTAATATCGTGGTCGGAGCTTCTTCCCTTTCTTGTCTTTCGAGACTTCGAACGACTCCTTGATCAGCATCATGGTGTCCCAATTCGTATTGAAGAAGACCTCCATCTTCATCATCCAATACGTGATGTCCCATAAGCCTCCGCCTTCAAACTTCGGCGGTTCAATCAAGCCGGTCATCTTCTCATATTTGCTGTTCTCGATGATTAGTCCAATGAAGTGCGACCTCGGCTTTGATACCACTTGTAAGGGATCGGTGGCCGACTTGAAGGGGGGTTGGATAGACGACACCTCCAAATAATCTCTTCCTACGTATTCGTTAGTGCGCAAGCGAAAATACAAATACTAATATAAATACGAAAGCTAAAGACAATGAAAGAGAACAAGCACGCCAATACGCGACGTTTAACGTGGTTCGGAGATTAAGGCTCCTACTCCACTGTTGTCCGTAAGGTGGATGATCCTTATCCGTCGGGGGAAACCCTAAACCCTAAACCCTAAACCCTAAACCCTAAACCCTAAACCCTAAACCCGACAAACTCCGGTTATCTCAAGTCCCTCCTTGTGGATGGAGAAACCTCGCCACAATACTCACAAACACTTGAGAACTAGTAGACTACTAATTAGGGTTTACCACCACTAATTTCGTCAACTATAACCAAGCTCCCAAGCCTTGGTTATATAGGTCATGGGATGGAAAACCCGGCCTACCAGTCGACTGTCCTCTGTGGAAATTCGACCGTTACATCCCAACGACTATTTACCAGTTGACTGGTAAAAGTATCAGTCGACTGCTCCACACTGACTGAGCGAACAGAAGCATTCTGTTCGCTCCCAATCGACTATACAGTCAACTACACCAGTTGACTGGTGAAACCATCAGTCGACTGGTACCCGAGTATATTCACTCAGCACTCGGACCCTCTCCCTTACGACTCACTTGACGCTTCTTTGCAGCCTTGACCTCTTGCCTTCAAACCTACTTCCTTTGGCTCTTGTCCCTCAGATGCATTCAAGCCCACGGATCGTCCCCAATGCCATTCTTCGCCTATACCTCAAAGTCGCTTCCCTCAGCCCTTATCCTTGATGCCTTGTCCACGGTCCCTCGGATGCTCCATCCTTCACCAGACTTGAAGCCATCAACCTGAGTCACATGTGTATCCTGCAAACCTGCACACTCATATACACATATCAAATAATAAGGGTGAACCTAACTTAACCCCTTTGTACAAACACCAAAACACATGGTCGCACGGACCATTGAGATTGTTCCAACAATATGTTGAGCACACGCACGGACAACAAGACAGGTCGGGGAAGCAAGTAAATTCTAATTTCAAATTCAAAATTGAAACTCCACAACAGCTGCATTCTTGGAACTAAAACCAGTGGATTGTGGACTACAGTTTTGGGTCGACCATATCGAATTGGAGCTTTAAGATTTGCTTAGATTTAGGGGCATTGATTCAATGTCTGAATGCTTGCTAGATTTGATCAGGCTAGGCTGTGACAAAAGCCCAAAGAAGATCGGGCTGCTAAGGAATGACTTGCTCTCCCTTTGGGGGTCATTAATAGTTCAGTTTCAAGCTAGGCTGATGGGCCTTGGATGTTGATGAGCCTTACCTACTATATCACAAACTAGGCTACCCAATCTAGATTGAAGCCGAAGGTGCTACAATTCATGAACACACCACATGACACTTCTGTTTGCTTTGTTTGGATAAGTGGTTGAGTGTATATGAAGAGGTTAAGGTGCATTAGTTGTGGGTGATGGATTGTATGGCTGTATGAACTTGATTGAGCTAGCTCAATCATGATTGTAAAGTTTTACTCGGATATATATTTACCTTTATCGAAAAAGAAAACTCAACGGTTAGATCGACCATAAAAAGTCTAGACTAAAGGCATGTCTTGATTTGGGAAAGTATATATCAAAGGATGTCTCAACTAGGAAGTCAAGTCAAAGAAGGTTGCATTCAGTAGCTCAAAGCCTGATTGTTGTGAGAAGACAATAGCATCATATTCATATTCCTAGCAATTTACTCCCTTACCTTATTTAAAGGAGTGTTTAGTGGATTTATTTTGGTAGTGTTGCATCAGACATGATTGTCAGTATTAGCCATAGTATCAATTATAAGATAATTGTAAAGGGCTCATTTTGTATTATATTTCATTACTAATAAAAGGCAAAGTTGGTTATTATATTTATTTCAATTCAGTGTCGAATGAATAAGTATAATAATGTCCTTGGATAGTAGATTCTTATCTACAACATATCAATTAGTTGAATTGATAATGAGATATTGTAAATATACATAGAACACTACTCTTAATTATTCCTAATCAAGCATTAATATATAAGGACAATATTAATGCGTTGAGACTAGCATGTAGGTCAACGGATGACTTAGGTGGCGTTTGGTTTATGAGTTTGGGAATAAGAGAAAGGATTTATTCCCAAACCTTGTGTTTGATTGATGGGAATAGAATCAAGATTTTGGAATAAAATCCAAAAATTTGGGTATGGATGAAACCACCCCCTCCCTTGGGTTTTGATGAAATAGGAATGTGAATTAAATTTAAGATAAAAATACCCTTAGTATATTTGTTCAATTTTTTTTAAATTTCACACTCTCTCTCTTTGTTTTCTCTCATCATATTTTCTCTCTCCTTATTTTATCATCACACTTTCTCTCTCCTCATTCTCTCTCATCACACATTCTCTACCATTTTCCCTCTATATTCTCTCCCATCATACACTCTCTCTCCTCATTTTCTCTCTCTTCATTCTCTTCCATCACACTTTCTCTCCCATTACACATTTTCTCCTTATTTTTTCATCGCACTTTCTCTCTCATCATGTGTTCTCTCTCATCGCGCTTTCTCTCTCCTCAATCTCTCTTATCATACTCTCTCCTCATTTTCTCTTATCACATTTTCTCTCTCTTTATTCTCTCTCATCACAGACTCTCTCTTTATTTTCTCTAATCATACTTTCTCTCTCAGCGCACTTTCTCTCTCATCATACTTTCTCTCTCCCCAGTCTCTCATTTTCTCTAATCACACTTTCTCTCTCTTCATTTTTCCCTATCACTCTTTCTCTCTCAACTCACTTTTTCTCTCATCACACTTTCTCTCTCCTCACTTTTTCATTTTCTCTCATAATACTTTCTCTCTCTTTATTTTTTCCATCACTCTTTCTCTCTCAACATACTTTCTCTCTCCCAGTCTCTCATTTTCTCTCATTAAACTTTCTCTCTCTTCATTTTTTTCGATCACTCTCTCTCTCAATCCACTTTCTCTCTCATCGTACTTTCTCTCTCCTCACTCTTTCATTTTCTCTCATAATACTTTCTCTCTCTTTATTTTTTCCCATCACTTTTTCTCTTTCAGCACACTTTCTCTCTCATTATACTTTTTCTCTTCTCAATCTCTCCTATCATGCACTCTCTCCTCATTTTCTCTCATTATACTTTCTCTCTCTTTATTTTTTCCCAACATACTCTCTCTCATCACACTTTATCTCTCATCATTTTCTCTCATCATATGTTTCTCTCACATTCAACTTTCTTTCCCATCTAATTTTTTCTCTTATTTTCCTATAAGGGTATAAAAGGAAATTTAGGTTCATTCCGATTGAAAATATTTAACTAACCAAACATCATTTTTAAGAATGATACCCAAGCTCATACTCATTCCCATTCCATAATACTATGATACTCATTCCCATTCCGATTCCTAAGAGAGAACCAAACACCCCCTTAATCTCACAAGTCATGGATATGAGATATCAGGTTGACACATGAGTATATATTAGAGAATATATACTGAATGACTCGTCATGAGAATGTTTCATGGATCGTTATATGAGTGTCATAAACATTCTCATGTTACTATTGGTATGAATAGTCTTTAGACCTGAAGTCACTACGGTTCCCTACATAAGAAGTTGTATATTTGGTATTGGCAAACGTTGTTGGTGCAGCAGGGCTGGCAAGAGGGGGGTGAATTGCCTGCAATCAAAGAGTATACCCTCCTCTAAGAACTTTAACTCAAAATAAAAGCAACAAGAGTGTTATAAATTAAATAACAGAAACAAAAAGAGAGACGACTCCTATTTGACTTGGTTACAACCGAGATGGTTGTTAATCCAAGGCGGTTGGAAAGCGCGCTAGAAACATCTCCTTCTTTGAAGGCGAAGAAGCATTTTACACTTTGAGAGTACAGAAGTTGCTAAGAATAAAAGTACAGAGTTTCTTTTCGTTGTCCACAAATAGCTGTTCGAGACCCCTTCATATAGAGGTTCCAACACTTATCCAGATCACCTGATCTTCAGGATCAGGATTTAACTTGAGAGGGATCGGTCGACCGATCCCTAGGTTCGGTCGACCGAATCTGATGAACTTTCCCAGTTTTCCATCTAGATGCAGGCTCTGTGGATCGAGCTTAGGTTCGGTCGACCGATCCTTGTGTTCGGTCGACCGATCAGCCAACGGTCCCTACTCGATCTGACCCGATCAAATCGCTCGACCAAGTCTCTGATTATCTTCGGTTCGGTCAACCGATCAGAAGGTTCGGTCGACCAATCACTTCACCAACGACTGGCTGCTTGTCGTGGCTTCTGACGTGTCACCAACAGCTGGCTTTCTGATGATAGGGGTTTGGTCGACCGATAACAGTGTTTGGTCGACCGAACACTTATCAAGTCAACGTCCGGGTTGACTTGCTTTGGTTCTGCTCACTTGGGTGATTTCGGCCATCCGGAATAGGGCTCACCTGAACCTAGTTCCCAGCCTTCTCCTCGAGCAGTCTTCCATCCCGGCTTTACGTCCCTCGAACGCCGCGCACGTTCTTCTCGCCCACCGGTGTACTCTTCCGCAGCTCTCTCGTCCTTCGGACGTACCGAGCCGTCGGCTCCCTTCCCGTGCCGTCCTTCTCGCTAGCTGCGTCTTCCGCTCGGATTCCTACGCTCCTAAGCTCCTGCACACTTAAACACAGGGATCAGACAAACATGACCTAACCTAAACTTGGTTGATCACATCAAAACAACCACGGGGTCCAACAATCTCTGCCTTTTTGATGATGTGCATTAATCCAAGTTTAAGTTAGGGTAAAAACAAACAAATAGTAATTTTAAGAAAATTACTAAACTAACATTTTAAGCACAAAAAACAAAAAAAAATTAATTTTCCTGACTCTCCCTAAACTTGTTACTTAACTCTCCCCCTTTGATCACAGCAAAAACGGGGAAAAGAAATTTTCTAAGTAAAGAAAATGATTTTCCAAGGAAATGTTTAAAAACTTTTCAAAGCATTATATAATTTTAATTTTAATGATTTTATCAGAAATTAAACATTTTATTTCGATATTTCGGCTTCCAGGTCGTGGCGAGGCACTAGGCCTTCTTGGTTTTGGAGCAACAACCACTTCCTTAGACAAAGCTTCATAAAGAAATTGTAAACATTTAATTTCTTTTCTGACAGCCTTAATAACAATTTTAATTTAGCACAAATTTTGGAACCCAATAGAGGTTCTTTCCTACAGGATTAATCAAAAATTTGGGAGGTACATAAGTTTTAGGAATTTTCCTAAGTTGACCTTGATGCTTTCTAATATACCAGTTTAATTTACCAAAAATTCTTAATTTAGATTTTTGAAAAACATTTGAACATGCAACAGATTTCAACTTTTCAATTTGCATTTTTAAATGATCATTTTTTGATTTTAAATTATCTAGCAATTTACTTATCAGTGTTCTCATTTTCTAATTTAAGTAAATCTTTAGAAAGAGATTTAATAAACTTAAAGGATAACTTGAGAGTTAGATTATCATCGCAGCTTTCTTCTTCTGATGTTCCTCCCCCTTCATCTATGCTCATTTCTGAGCTCGACTCTTCTTCCAGCTGATGGTTAGCTATTAGCGCTAGCCCCGAGAATTCTTCGACGTCTAATTCGGAGGATGAGTCTGACCATGTGGCCTTCAGGTTCTTCTGTTTGGAGGAAGATTGTCGCTTTTCCTTTCCTTTTTCCCTTTTCTTCAATTTTGGACAGTCATCTTTGATGTGCCCTTCTTCGTTGCAGTTGTAGCAACGAATCGCCCTTTTATTTCGCTGAAGCCTCTTTGTCTGCGATCTAAATTTATTAGTATTAAAAAATTTATTGAAACGACTTACCAATAGAGCCGCTTTGGATTCGTCGATCGAGACTTCGGAGTCAAAACCGTTTATTCTTTCCTTTAAGGCAATATTCTGACTTGTCTTCTCTACTCCATTGGGCTCTGCAACTCGAGATTCGTGAAGTTCAAAAGTAGAAAACAAAATTTCTAAAGTACTTACCTTCAAGTCCTTAGAGATGTAGTATGCATCTACTAAGGACGCCCATTCTGGAGTTCTAGGGAAGGCGTTGAGTGTGTACCGAATCGAGTCCTGGTTCGTTACTTCTTCTCCAAGGTTGCTTAGTTGAGTTATTAGCTCCTTAATCTTTGCTTGGAGTTGCGCTACCTTCTCGCCATTGTTCATCCGGAGGTTCGTAAGCTGAGTCCGGAGGATGTCGCATCTTGCAAGCTTCGCTTCGGAGGTACCTTCATGAAGCTCCAGGAATTTTTCCCAAAGGTCTTTCGCGGAGTCGTAGCTTCCGATCCGACTTACCTCCTGATGCGGCAGAACACTGAGCAAGTGGAACTCAGCCTTTCCATTGGCGACGAAGTCTGCTTGTTCCTTCTTCGTGCAATTGTACTCTTCTTTGTCTTTTGGCACTTCATATCCATATTTCATTATTAAGAGTATATCAAATTCAGTTTTAAAATATATCTCCATTTTTCGCTTCCATGTAGAGAAGTCTCCGTCGAACTTTGGGGGATGAATGTTCGCGCCGGCCATTGTCCTTATCTTTGTGCTTCAGACGGCGGTTAGTCCTTCTGAGGCTATTGGGCTCTGATACCATTTGTTGGTGCAGCGGGGCCGGTAAGAGGGGGGTGAATTGCCTGCAATCAAAGAGTATACCCTCCTCAAAGAACTTTAACTCAAAATAAGAGCAACAAGAGTATTATAAATTAAATAACAGAAACAAAAAGAGAGACGACTCATCTATTTGACTTGGTTACAACCGAGACGGTTGTTAATCCAAGGCGGTTGGAAAGCACACTAGAAACATCTCCTTCTTTGAAGGCGGAGAAGCCTTTTACACTTTGAGAGCACAGAAGTTGCTAAGAATGAAAGTACAGAGTTTCTTTTCGTTGTCCACAAATAGTTGTTCGAGACCCCTTTATATAGGGGTTCCAACACTTATCCAGATCACCTGATCTTCGGGATCAGGATTTGACTCGAGAGGGATCGGTCGACCGATCCCCAGGTTTGGTCGACCGAACCTGATGAACTTTCCCAGTTTTCCATTTGGATGCAAGCTCTGTGGATCGAGCTTAAGTTCAGTCGACTGATCCTTGTGTTCGGTCGACCGATCAGCTAACAATCTCTACTCGATCTTACCCTATCAAATTGCTCGACCAAGTCTCTGATTATCTTCGGTTCGGTCGACCGATCAGAAAGTTCGGTTGACCGATCACTTCACCAACGGCTGGCTGCTTGTCGTGGCTTCTAACGTGTCACCAACAGCTGGCTTTCTGATGATAGGGGTTCGATCGACCGATAAGGGCATTCGGTCGACCGAACACTTGTCAAGTCAACGTCCAGGTTGACTTGCTCTGGTTCTGCTCACTTGGGTGATTTCGGCCATCCGGAATAGGGCTCACTCGAACCCAGTTCCCGGCCTTCTCCTCGAGCAGTCTTCCATCCCGGCTTTACGCTCCTCGAACGCCGCGTAAGTTCTTCTCACCCACCGATGTACTCTTCCGTAGCCTCTCATCCTTCGGACACACCGAACCCGTCGGCTCCCTTCCCGCGCCGTCCTTCTCGCTAGCTGCGTATTTCGTTCGACTTCCTGCGCTCCTAAGTTCCTGCACACTTAGACACAGGGATTAGACAAACAGGACCTAACCTAAACTTGGTTGATCACATCAAAACAATCACGGGGTCTAACAAACGTCACCTGTAACAAGGTGGACAATAAAGTCGATCACTGGGTATGTAATGAATTATGCAGAGGGATGTGAGTGATGTAGATGAGATCTATCCCTTTCATATGACGGAAGCGATATCTGTGGGCCCCTTGATTAGTAGAACACAAGAAAGCATAACCATGCGCAAATGAGTCAATATGAGATATTGAGCTTATTTGATTGAGTGTGTCTACTTAGAGATCGAGAAACATAAAGGTTGATAAGAGGATGACACGATCTATGCCTCATTGATCAATCCAGATATCAAGGATAGAGGGACCAAGTCATACAAGATAATAGCCATGGACAGGTTAGGTCGGATCTCGACTTTCTTGTCACTTGGGTAGCAATGATGCCTTGCTAGATGCCACTCATTGCTTATGTATATAAATGTTGATTTGGGTACATTACCAACGTTACGAGAATCATTGGGTCACACACAAAGAACAAGTAGATATGGAGATGAGTTCATATAATGAATCATTGGATTAAGTCTAATCCGAATTGGACTTATTGAGTAAGACTCAATTGGATCTAATTATTAGATTAAGTCTAATTCAAACTAGACTCATTGAATCAATTCGAATGATTGGAATAGTGATTCATTGAATTCGAAATTACATGAGAATCAATGAGTTAGACTCATTGGGTGGACTGGAGTTCACCAAGGAAGTTGAATGGTCAAAATTGAACCATTGGATTGAATGGTCAATTTTGAGCCATTGGATTGGAAGATGAAAGGGTAAAACCCTTTGGTATTCATGAGATGGATATATATATCATTTTGGATGATATTTTCATCATGTGAAAAACCTTTAGTCTTCTTCTTCTTCTTCCTTCCCTCTCTTGGCCAAAACCCCTTCTTGTGGTTGCTAGCACAACCTTAGGTGGTTTCCATCTCTATCTTGTGAGTTTGTGAGACAAACGAAGGCAAGACTTGTTCGTGTGGATACTGTAGAGGCGCGAACGTGTGATCGTGCTGAGATCCAAGCTGTCTGGAGTTCGTGAGCACACATCAAAGGTATAACCATTATCATACAACCTAATATAAGTTATTTTCTTTCCTTTCGCATGAATCTCTTGGAGGAACTAGAAGTTTTCCACTGTGCTTCAACGTATTTAGCACCATAGTTCCTTATAATGATGAGGGTCATGAAAATAAAGGCAAGAACCTCAAAACTACGCTACATCGTCATGTTAACGTTGTGGTTAATTGTTTATTTATTTCCATTGTATATTTTTCACACTTTGACAACTTGATCAGATACATGCTGAACACACAAGGTGTATTGTTTATATTTCTTGTTTTGTTGAACCAATCCACTAGACTTCTATTGGGTGGTAAAGGTGGGTTCCACAATGAAGTGGCCATACACGGGCTTGTCAACTCCCTTATTTGAATTAATAAGAACTTCGGAGCACTTCAAGATAATTTTCTCTAATATAAATTTCCTTAGTCTTGCATTCTTTAGTTGGGATCACAATAACAAAACCATTATGAAAGAATTGAATGCCTGAGGCCTAATCGAAGATTACAATCCTACCCTTTTTTTTTTGGCAATGTTAAAAAATCAATGTGTGCACAAGTTTGACATAATTATTAAAACAAATGATACACAAGAGAAATAATATCATAGAATATCAACCAAGCCTTATCTCACTAGGTAGGGTTGGCTATATGGATCCTTCTACACCATTAGACTCTATCCTCTACTACAACATTATCTATATTTAATTAAATTTTATTTTATTTTATTATTACTAACTAAGGTTTCTTCCTATTTATGATAATTTCACATCATCATTTGTACACATTTATTGGTCGTTTAAGTACATATCTGTACCATTTTAAATGCATCTCTCGGAGTTTTCCCTTAATAGGTGAAACTCCAACTTTCTCTATAATGTTCTCATTTCTTATTCTATCCATCCTCGTATGTCCACACCTCCACCTTAACATCTTCATCTCAACAACTCTCATCTTCTGCTTTTGTATTTGAATCATAGCCCAACATTTAACTCTATATAATATATCAGGTCTAATCATCATTTTGTGGAACCTTCCTTTAAGTTTTTGAGGTGCTTTACGATTACAAAGAGCACTTACACTCTCCTCCTTTTCAACTATTCTTCTTGTATTCTATTTAAAACATCTCTCAATTCCTTCATCATTTTACAAAAATAATCATAAATACTTAAATCTCTCAATTATAGACAACTCATCATCTCCTATTTTAACAATTATCTCATTATGTTTAATATCTCTAAACTTAAATTCGATATATATTTTGTCTTTACTCTGCTAAGCTTAAAACCTTTCACTTTCAGGCCAAGATTTAAGTTTAGCATTTACTAAAACAATATCACCCGCAAACAATATGCACCATGGTACAATATCTTGAATGTGTCTTGTGAGTTCATCTATAATTAGTGAAAAAAGATAGAGATCATAATTGATCGTTGATGTAACCCTATCTTTATGAGAAACACTTCTGTTAGTCTGTTTGGAGTTTTCACTCTTATCATTACATTTTTATACATATCCTAATTGTTTCAATATATGTTGTGCTAATACCTTTCTTTTCTAAAATTCTTCACATAATTTTCTTAATAACTCTATCATAAGTTTTTTTCTAAGTCGACGAATACCATGTATAAGTTTACTTTTATTCTTGATATTTTTCAATTAATTTTTCATGTTCAAGGTCGACGATACATCTAAGAAGATGTATAGCTTCTATTGTTGACCTTTCAAGCATGAATCCAAATTGATTTGTATGTATGGTCTCCTTTCTTAGTCTTTTTTCTATCACTCTTTCAAAGTTTCATAGTATGACTCATTAGCTTAATACCCCCTATAATTCACACAATTTTATACACCTCTTTTGTTTTTATATAAGAAGACTAGAGAATACTAACCCTCCACTAATTATATATTTTTTTTTCATTTTTAATTTCAAGTTGAATAACTTCATAAGTCCTTCAATACCCTAGTTTCATAGGTACTTCCATACATTTATCGGAATATCCAACTACTTTGTCATTTTGCATTCCATTTAAAGTCATTTCTACTTATGAAGTTTGAATTATATAATAAAATATAAATTTGTATACTCCTCTAACCTATTTAAATTACTTAAGTTAAATTGGTCCCTTAAACCTTCATTAAAAAGTTAATAAAAATATTCTTTCCATCACTTTTTTATTTCCTCATTCTTCAATAGTATCATATTATATTCATCTTTAATGTATCTTATTTGAGTAAGATCTGTTGGAGCCCGTGGTAGTTTTGATGTGATCAACCAAGTTGGTTAGGTCCAGCGTTGTATTTGATCCCTGTGTCTGAGTGTGCAGGAGCTTAGGAGCACAGGAAGTCGAGCGGAAGACGCAGCTAGCGAGAAGGACGGCACGGGAAGGGAGCCGATGGGCTCGGTGCGTCCGAAGGACGAGAGAGCTGCGGAAGAGTACTCCGGTGGGCGTGAAGAGCGTGCGCGGCGTTCGAGGGACGTTAAGCCGGGACGGAAGGCTGCTCGAGGAAGGCAGGAAATTGGGTTCGGGTGAGCCCTATTTCGGTTGGCCACAATCACCCAAAAGATCGGAGCATCGGAAGTCGCAACAAGCTGGAAACGAAGTCAAAAGAGCTGAGCTGCCAGCTTGGAGGCGCCTCCAACCTGATTGGAGGTGCCTTCAACAGGTCAAAATGACCGTTTGCGTTCGGATAGAGTTCTATCCGCTGACCGAGCTGTGGAGGCGCCTTGAACCTTGTTGGAGGCGCCTTGGACCCTCGGGATAGAATTTCCAGAGGCTATTTAAAGGCCCCTGGAGCTAGGAATTAAACAACAACTCAAGCAATCAATCTGTAAGCAATTCCTAGCAGTAGTTCTGAGCAATTAGAGTGTAAAAGGCTTCTCCGCCTTCAAAGAAGGAGAATTTTCTTAGTGCGCTTTTCACTGCCCTGGATTAACAACCTCCTTGGTTGTAACCAGGTTAAATTCCTGTTTCTGCTTTTAGTTTCTGTCTTTATTATTTTACTACTGCGTTTTATTCTGAGTTGAAATACGAGGAGGGTATTTTCGTTTTTGTTTTCAGCAATTCACCCCCCTCTTGCCGGTCTCCGCTGCACCAACAAGTGGTATCAGAGCCTGATCGCCTCAGAAGGACTAATCGCCAACTGAAGCACTACGATCAAGACGATGGCCGGAGCGAACATTCATCCCCCGAAGTTCGACGGAGACTTCGCCACATGGAAGCGCAAAATGGAGGTATTTTTTAAAATCGAATTTGATATTCTTTTAATAATGAAATATGACTATACAGTTCCAAAAGATAAGGAGAAAAATACCTGGACGAAAAAGGAGCAAGCAGATTTCGTCGCCAACGGAAAGGCTGAGTTCCACCTACTCAGCGTTCTACCACCGCAGGAGGTAAATCGGATCGGAAGCTACGACTCCGCGAAAGATCTCTGGGAAAAATTCCTGGAGCTTCACGAAGGTACTTCCGAAGCGAAGCTGGCGAAGCGCGATATCCTCCGGAACCAGTTAACGAACCTCCGGATGAACCAAGGCGAGAAGGTAGCGTAACTCCAAGCGAGAATCAAGGAGCTGATAACGCAACTAACGAACCTTGGAGAAGAGGTAACCAACCGGGATTCCATCCGATGCGCGCTCAATGCCTTCCCGAGAACTCCAGAATGGGCCTCCTTAGTAGATGCGTATTACATCTCTAAGGACCTCGAGGTAAGTACTTTAGAACAATTATTTTCACCTTTTGAACTTCACGAATCTCGAGTTTTAGAACCCAACGGAGCAGAAAAGACAAGTCAGAACATTGCCTTAAAGGCAAAGATGAACAGTTCTGACTCCGAAGCCTCAGTCGATGAATCCGAAGCGGCACTACTGGTAAGACGCTTCAATAAGTTTTTCAGTACTAATAAATTTAAATCGCAGAGGCATCATCGAAAGAAGAGGATGGTTCGCTGCTACAACTGCAACGAAGAGGGGCACATCAAAGATGACTGCCCAAAACTAAAGAGAAAAGAGAAAGAAAGGGAAAAGTCAAAATACAAGAAGCCAGAACCCTCCAAACACAAGAACCTAAAGGCTACGTGGGATGATTCGTCATCCTCCGAATCGGAAGTCGAAGAATTCTCGGGACTAGCACTGATGGCCAACCATCAGCAAGAAGAAACGTCCAGCTCAGTGATGAGCATCGACGAAGGGGAAGGAACGTCAGAAGAAAGAGGGGGAGCGTCACCAGAACAGGTAAGTAAGGTACGCAATCTTACCCCGAATCAATCTTTTAGATTTATTAAAGCTCTTTCTAGAGAATTAGATAAATTAGAAAAAGAAAATGAAAATTTGAAATCAGAAAATGAAAATTTAAAATTAGAAATTGAAAAATTGAAAAATGATGCATGCTTAAAGAAATTTCCAAAGTAAAAAATTAGAATTTATGGTAAATTAAATTGGTATATAAGGAAGCATCAAGGACAACTTAGGAAAATACCAAAAAACTATGTACCCCCTAGATTTTTGAATAATCCTGTAGGGAGGAACCTCTATTGGGTTCCAAAATCTGTGCTTAATTAATTTTTCAAAAATTAAAAGCTTACAGTGAGAAAATTAAACATTGAAATTCTTTATAGAAGCTTTGTCTAAGGAAGTGGTTGTTGCTCCAATAACCAAGAAGGTCTAGTGCCTCGCCACGACCTGGAAGCTAAAATATTGAAAGAAAATATTTAATTAATTTTCTGAAAAAGCATTAAAATCAAGAATAAAATAATGCTTTGAAAAGTTATTAAACAGTTCCTTAGAAATTTTTTTTTTTAATTTTTTTTGGAAAATTCAAAAATTCATTTTTTTTTAAAATACTGAAAATCCATGTTAACTTAGAAATTGTTTTTTTTTAATTTCTAAAAATTCATTCTTGCTTAGAATTTTATTTTAAAAATTCAGTTTAAGTTAGAAATTTTTTCTAAATATTCATTCTTGCTTAGAATTTTATTTTAAAAAATTCAGTTTAACTTAGAAATTTTTACTTAGAAATTTTTTTTCAAGTAAAGACCCCATTTTTGCTGTGATCAAAGGGGGAGAGACAAGTACAAGTTTAGGGGGAGTAAGACAAATTTAAAATTTCTTTTATTATTTTTATAAATGTTTAAGGGGAGTTAGAAAAATTTAAAATTTCTTTTATAAAAAGTGTTGCAATTTTACTAATTGCAAAAATTATGCTTAACTTGTTAGTTTAGTAATTTTTCTTTAAAAATTACTTTTTATGTCTATTTTAACCCTAACTTAAACTTGGGTTGATGCACATCAAAAAGGGGGAGATTGTTGGACCCCGTGGTAGTTTTGATGTGATCAACCAAGTTGGTTAGGTCCTGCGTTGTATTTGATCTGTGTCTGAGTGTGCAGGAGCTTAGGAGCACAGGAAGTCGAGCGGAAGACGCAGCTAGCGAGAAGGACGGCACGGGAAAAGAGCCGACGGGCTCGGTGCGTCCGAAGGACGAGAGAGCTGCGGAAGAGTACTCCGGTGGGCGTGAAGAGCGTGCGCGGCGTGAAGAGCGTGCGCGGCGTTCGAGGGAAGTTAAGCCGGGACGGAAGGCTGCTCGAGGAAGGCCGGAAATTGGGTTCGGGTGAGCCCTATTTCGGTTGGCCAAAATCACCCAAAAGATCGGAGCATCGGAAGTCGCAACAAGCTGGAAACGAAGTCAAAAGAGCTGAGCTGCCAGCTTGGAGGCGCCTCCAACCTGACTGGAGGCGCCTCCAGCTTGAAGGCGCCTTCAACCAGGTTGAAGGCGCCTTCAGCCAGGCTGGAGGCGCCTTCAGCCAGGCTGGAGGCGCCTTCAGCCTGATTGGAGGCGCCTTCAACAGGTCAAAATGACCGTTTGCGTTCGGATAGAGTTCTATCCACTGATCGAGCTGTGGAGGCGCCTTGAACCTTGTTGGAGGCGCCTTGGACCCTCGAGATAGAATTTCCAAAGGCTATTTAAAGGCCCCTGGAGCTAGGAATTAAACAACTCAAGCAATCAATCTGTAAGCAATTCCTAGCAGTAGTTCTGAGCAATTAGAGTGTAAAAGGCTTCTCCGCCTTCAAAGAAGGAGAGTTTTCTTAGTGCGCTTTTCACTGCCCTGGATTAACAACCTCCTTGGTTGTAACACGGTTAAATTCCTGTTTCTGCTTTTAGTTTCTGTCTTTATTATTTTACTACTGCATTTTATTCTGAGTTGAAATCCGAGGAGGGTATTTTCGTTTTTGTTTTAAGCAATTCATCCCCCTCTTGCCGGTCTCCGCTGCACCAACAAGATCTCCCGTCTTCCTCTATTTAACGTTAGATATTCTATAAATGTCATTTTTTCATTCTTTAGTATCTAGCTATCGATATAAGCATTAAAAAGTTTCATTTTTGACTTTACTCACCTTTTTTTTTTGCTTATTTCTTGGCTCCTATATATTTTTTAAAATTTTCCCATTCTTACAAGTGTATAATAACTATAGGTTGTTCGTTTTTTTTTTTTCACTTTCTCATTCCACCGAATACACTCTTGGTTATCATTTCCAACTTTAATGTCATTTTATCCACTTCATAAAATATGTGGGAAAAGATTTTGTATTTGCATATATCCCTAAAATTATTATATAAATCATCGATCATTATTTTGTAAATTATGAGATATAATAGCATTGCTAGTTTCTATAAATTTTTTTTTTAGAAAAAAATGTTAGACTTGTTAGTAGATCTAACCTTGGTTCAGAATCGATGATAATTTGGAACCGTCAATTTGCAAGTTTAAAAAATTTCAACCCTTAGCCTTACCTGTTAATCTGATTATGTTCAAGGTCGAGAACCGCTAGTTACAGTTCAGTTCACCATTCAAACTGAAAAGGACTGTCATAGAAAGAAGCTAAGCATTTAATTATAGCTCTAAAAGAAATTAATAGTCAAAACTAACACCAAACGTATCAGAAAAACAAATAAAACATGAAAGTTAAATTGAGGAGATGCCCTGGAAACTATACCACTGAGTTGGGCTATTTCCAATATATACTGTATAACATGTGTCAACTAGCTCAATTGGTAAATGCCTTCCTTGTTAATGAATAAGGAAGATCATCGGATCAATCCCACCTGTGCATATTCTAAGTTGTATATAGAGCATTGGGAATTATCTTTGCTAATATTATAATTGAAGATCATAGGACATACGCAGGAGGAAAGAAGGAACCAAAAAGAGATGCGTAGATAGATACTCCCTATAATCCTCCATATCTATGAATTCAAGATAAGAGCATAAATACTAATAAATAATATAAGATGGAAGGCAAAACGACACCTGAGAACCATCCCAGAGTTGGCCCCAATAGACGCTGCCAAAGCCCCCTTCCCCGAGCTTGTTATCGTAATTGAAGTTGTTCGTTGCAGATCGTAGTTCTTTCAGAGAGAAAATTCTCCACGAGCTCGAATCCTTCCTCCTCTGCTCCGCCCTACAAAACCCGAAAACTGATTCTAACGAAACCAACAAAGGTTCAAGCTTTTTGCTCGTCTCCCAAACAAAGTGTTCTATATCTTATACAAACCGCAAGTCACATCAAATTAAGGGAGAAGGCGTACCAGTTAGAACACCGCCCGCAGAAGAAGAAGGAACAGAGAGACATTTGATGCTCAGACGAAGGAAACAAAGCGCTGCCAGGACAAAACAACACCTGCGTTTTGCGCTCAGATCGACCTTCCAGAGGAAGACGTGCGTGCCATGAACTTGGATCGATGAGCGATTGGAGGGAGGGAGGGAGTTTGGGAAAGTTCGGGAGAAGCAAACAAGAAGAAAGGCAGAGAGGGACGGGAAGCGATTAACACTCCTTCGATTTCTTCTCTTGCAGCTGTCGGTCGATTGGAGGGCTAGAATTTGAAGAAAGTAGTGGGCCCGCCGAAGCCGACGGCTGTTGTATCCTATACTTTATTCTTCGGGGTCGGGTTGGACACGGGAGAGCTGGACGCCTGTTTGCTTCCTCAAGTGGTTCTTAATATGTTTTTTTTTTCCCTAAATAAAAAGGTGTGGATACCAAGCTCACTGATTACATGATCACTTGTTTTTAATATCAGAGTGCAATAAATTCATTAAATAGCTAGAGCTAGCAATATTGTGTATGAGATAGCATAACTTACTCGGACTTCAGTTAGTGTAGGATAGAATTATTATAATAAGTAAGAGTTTGAATCTCGATAAAATTGAGGATAAAAGTCTTCTTTTAATTATAATTTTTTGATTTATTTTTTTACATATGATCTAGGATCGTTTGTATAGGACCACTAAGGTGACGAATTTCACCTTTCAGTACCATAGTATAACTTACTCCCGATGAAATATTATTTATGGAGAAAAAATTGCAAATGATATTATATAGAGTACCATAAATAGTTAGAGCTAATAATAACATATTGAATACCATATAAAGGAGAATCACTGAAAGTGTTTTCTAGTGGATGATCATATTTGAATATGGCAAAAGATGATTTTGTTCATTCCAAATGATCTAATATCATTAATTTTATGGTAAAATATAAATAAGTATATTACGGTACGTAGCGGTCTCCTAGGTGGGAGGGTATAACTCAGGGTGATAAAATCCTCGAGAATCTACCCATACCCAACCCAACAAATCTACCACCCAACTACCAATTATGCTATTCGTGGGGATAGATGATAATATTGTAGAATCGAAAAACATAATAGAAGGATGCGGGGGGGGGGGGGGGGGGTGTATCGTTCATTTGATTTATTTTTTTTCCCTTTATCTTCATAAAACTGAATCAAAGTATATTAGCAACGGAATAAAAATAAAAGACAAAAATATAATCATTTTTACTTAGTTCGTAGCCCAGCCGACTATTAGTCCAAGACCCATGATCTTTGACCGCTTCGATGGTCAATCCAATATAGTTCTTCTCTTTGAAAACATTCAGAGACGAAGTAAACTCATATAATGAATGAAGGTGGATAATAACAAAGTACTATCATCTTAAATAAATACAAAGTAATAAAAAAATGTACCGACAATAAAAGAAGTAGAAGATTAAGTGTTGATTGTTAGAGAGCCTCTCAATGTCGTAACAGTAGCACTTGTACAATTTGATCAATAGGAAGAGTATGAGATGTGGAGATAATTATTGTACAATCTTTGATTTCGAGGCTCCTTTTATAGTCTTTTTATTCGATCGACTAATCCTTTTTCGGTCGACTAATCTCCAGAATTTACCTGACATCATGTCCAAGTTCACAATTTGCCTAGATTGTATCTTTCATGAAATCTGTCTTTATCAGTCGACCGACTCCTTGTTTGGTAAACTAAACCTCTAAATTTCCTTTTGCTTCTCGACTTGATCTTATCCAATCTGCTCTTACCAAATGTGTTTGATCAACTGCCCCTATGTTCGGTCGATTGAACTTTGTTTTTTTTCTTTGTTGTTTGATCCAATTTTATTTGAACTTCGGTTACGAAAATAGGATTGGTCTACTGAGACAACATTTCCTTCTTCTGCCCAATTTGAATATGATCTGATCTCATCACTGGGGATTGGTCGACTGAACCACTTGGTTCGGTCGACCAAATATTTGGATAATGCCGAACTTTATTTTTTTGTAAAATAAAGTTAGCATAGTATAATAATAATGATGATCTTGCAAAATAGAGTTAGATGTAATATGCAAGTATAAGAAAGAGACAGATGAGACTGTCTAATCTCGACTTTAAAATGACCTTTGGTTTCTTCATTCAGATCAATGCCTAAAGTTTGCCCAACCAGGACATGACATCACTGCACTCTTCTCTAGGAGTTTACCTTAACTTACCTGCTACTCTAGACCTGTTTAGACTTTCTCTGGTCCTACTTATTGTCTAATCAACCTGATCGACTAAGACTTTACTGCAACATTGAGTTAGCACAATAGATATAAAATAGTAAAGTAAAGAAATGTTAGTAACATTCAAGATTAGTTGGTCCGGTTGACTGTGTGTGACTGATCAAAAACCATTCAATTACATTTGCTTGGAGTTTACTCCTCCAAGATTTCTCATCTGCCTAACCTCTAGTTAAGACTAGTCAATCAGTAGACTTTTCATCACTGCACGCCTTCAATCATCTTGACCACTTAGACTTGCTATTCACTCGGTAGACTACTCACTACTACTAAACCTCTAATTAGCACTTTTCCTTGCCTAATCTCCAATTAGGACTTCTTCTTGGTTAGGTAAACCTTGACCAAACTCCATTAAACATATTCACAAACAAACCTTAAAACTCTAGAGGTAGATTGTACGAATAAATATTTGAAGATACGACTACACGTAGAGAGGAGCTCATGTAAAGTAGGGTAGAGGGTACTAGTGCTTGAAACCTAAGTTTTGAAAATTAGACATAATGTGAGATGATGGTTCAATCACACCACAACCCAAGTAAACCTATATTTCCTTCAATAAAACATAGTTTTTATCAAACATTATTATAGGCTCATCATCAAACCTTGAAATTGGATGTTGACACTCATCCCATAGGTATCACTTGGTTTGAATGTTCTCAAATCATCATCATAGATACATTGTCTATAATGTTTAGTGTTGGTGTTGGGTGCACAATATTTAATCCAAAATTTTGATATATGATTAAGGTTAAAGTTAGGTTAGTTGTGATCTACCAATTGTGTCGAGTTTGTAGGTGCAAGATACTTGACATGTGTTAAAGTCTTGGTTGTGAACCAGACAGTGACTAAGTCCTAGTGGATCTAGGCATCTAAAGTCCTAATTAGAAATCAGGCATGAGCTAAGTCTTAGTTGGATCAAGCAATAAATTTCTAGTTAGAGGCTAGGTACATCAAGTCCAAGTAATTAAGATTTGGCAGATAAATTCTTGGCTAGAAGGATTAAGGCTTGGTAGATAATCAAGTCCAAGTGATTAAGGCTTGGTAGATAATTCCTAGCTAGAGGCTAGGTGAATCAAGTTCAAGTGATTAAGACTTGACAAACAAATTCCTAGCTCGATATTAAGTGAATCATGTCCAAGTGGAGTCAGTTGGGAGTTAAAAGTTTGACAAATAAGTCCAAGTAGAAGCAGTTGAGAATTACTACTTGACACCTCAATTTAGATGAGTTAGCTGGAGGATGAACATCTCGACCCAACGTAAGTGTGAGTAACTTTACATTTAATATCCTACGCATTACATGTAACAATTACAAGGAAGCATGTTCAATGATTTTAGGAAACCAGATGGAGTCCAGGGATGACTGGCTGGTGATAAATCTCGAAAAAGGGATTTCGAAGGGTCCATGAGATTGTATAAGGTACAGGCGATTAGAGCAGTTTCCAGGAGATGATGTTATCAATAATCTAAACAAGACGATCAAGATGAAGTTTGCCATTTATCTAGCCGATTGGAAGGCGTACGAGTGATCAGAGAGATTCGTTAACGTTATCTTACAAATAGAAGGTGTAACCACATCAACACATCTATAGGTACTAGGAAGGCTCTAGGTGATCGGAAGAGTCCTATATAAGGAGTTTTGAGGTAGATCTTGAAAATCACTCATTCACACAAATTCATTCTTGTTCTCGTGCTCTAAGTACTCCTTTGTCTTTTGTTCTGCGACACCCTACAACATGTGTTTCATTTCTAATTGTAACACTAAGAGTAATATTTTTATTTATTTTAGTATTGTCTTATTTGTTTTATTGTGCTTAAACTTTTTAAATTCTTTTTCTGTAAAGTTTTCCACCTAAGAGAAATTAGAAATAATGATCATATTTTATAACTAGAATGTATCTATATTTCTAGTTTGATTGATCAACTTGTATGCTTAAACTATTAGCTAAATCTATTGCATGTTTTTATTGTCTTTATCTTATTTGATTGAATTAGTCTAAATTTAATTTATTTTCGCTATGCTTACTCTAATTGATTCAGCTACTTTAATTACTATATGCTCATTTTTCAAATTTATAATACCATTCACCCCCTCTAGTGTCTAGTTTGATCTTATAAATTGGTATCAGAGGGGGTTGAGCTGATAAAAACTAGAAAAGCTTGGATAGTGACATGTCTAGCTGGGTTACCCTACCTGGTGTATCTAGTCAAGTGGAACTAGTAGAAGTTATCTCACCTCACTCTAAACCAGTTAGACCAAGATATTGTATTAAAGTTAATTTAGCTCTAGATTCTTAAGTTATCTTTGTATTAAGAAGTGTGATGTGTGTAGTTTGTATACATTTTTATCCATATTTTAATACACATCTACTTATATTTCTTGATTATATTTTATGTTGTTATACCCTATTTTATCATTATTTTAGTATTATTGCTCTCTTTGTTAAAGATTTGCTCTTTACCATTTTTTGATTGATAAGTTATGATTTGGAGAAGAAACAGAGACAAAACGCACCTCAGAGCTACACCAAGAAGAAGTACAAGCTGGCCATACCTCTTGACATGACCATGCCTCCCTAGAGTCAGAAGCTAAGACATGGTCATGCCCCCCAGCATGACTGTATCCCCTACATCCGTGAGTCCTATACCATCTAGATTCCAAAAGGGGCATGATCATGTGGATTTATATGGTTGTGCCTCCCATGCTGTGAAGAAGACATAACATAGTCATGCCCCATGGCACAACCGTGTCTCTCAATGAGTAAAGAACTAGACCTAACAGAAGCCAGTAGGGAGGTGGCCATGTGGATCTACATGGTCATGCCTCCCTTTTCCTGAAGAATGAGGGCATGACTGTGGTCAAAGGCACGGTCGTGCCAAAGGCATGGCCGTGCCTTCTCTAGCCCAAAATTTTAAGACAAGGTTGTGTTTAGGGACATGATCATACTTCTGCAAATCTGAACTCCTGAGACTCGGTCGTGCTAAGTTGGCACAACCATGACACAACCCATGTCTCATATGGCCATGCCTCACCTATAAATAGGGGAGTTTTTCTCCCTTTGCCGGGGGGGGGGGCTCAAGGTCAAGATCTATGCTTCATCTATGGCACACTTGTTGATCCGCGGCCATTTTCCGATGTTTCTATCTTCTTTGGACACAAGGATTGGATCTGAAGATCCGACATCACGCTTGGATAAGCTTTCCTTCTCTCTTGAATTGCTTAGGAAGCTTATAATCTTAATGCATTTAGATTCAATTGCCCTTGTCATGGAGTAGATCCACTTGTTCTAGGATTAATTATAATGTAAGATTGATGTGAACTCTATGGATTTGTCAATTTCCCTTATAATGACATGTTTATGCCTTGTATCAATTTGATTAAATATGTGTGTAATGTGTTTGTGCTTAATTTCCATGTTTAATTAATTGAATGTATAGATCGCTTGGCCCATAGAGGGAGTACCCTAAATTGTATGACCGGGGGAGGGGGGTGTGATAAGGGTATCCCTTTAATTGGGCTTTCAAGGGTATCACCTTGAAAGGGAAGGTAATTCTATACATAGAAGATCCTGATTAGGCTTAATGAGTTGTTTCTTATTCTATGTTAATAGGTGTATTGTATCATCTAGGATTGTATGATCAAGGAACCCTAGGTGACAAAGGGTAATCCTTAAATCGGACATCATAGGTCATCTTTACTACCTAGGGACATCGGGTAATCAAGGGAGCAACACTTTGACATGACCATCGCATGAGAGTGTCAGGATTTAGTTAGACTTCCTATGTAACATAAGGATAGAGGATAGAAAATAAGCAATCCATAACACATTGATTAATATTACAATAAAACCGAACACCTAGAACACTCATCTTTACCTGTTTTCCTCAAAACTCTCTTTCTCTCTCTTTTTCTTTCTCAACTTTAGTTCGTAAGACTTCGACCAATATTTCAATCATCTAGATAGCTAGTCGTGTGAACTCACTAGTGCTCATCAATTCCTATGGGATCAATATTTTATTACTGATGATGTAATCATGCACTTGTAATTTTGCAACAAGTTTTTGACACTATTACCAAAGATTATTTGACATTAGTGACAAACGCTTAAGTTAGACTAGACATTATAAATATTTCTTTTTGCATTTCATTTTCTTTTTGTATATAGGTTGCACTTTTATTCCTTTAATTTCTACACATTTAATTCTTGCAATTATAATTTCTGTGCCTATATTCTTTTATATTCAAAAACTACAAACAAACTTATCTTGAATTATCTTGCTCTTGTATGTGAAGGTCTAATTCTATAGGAGAACTATTACCTATAGACCCTGAGATTGAAAGGATTTTCAGAAGAAGGAAAATTCTACAAAAGCAACAAGAAGAGTAAACAAAACAAAACATGGAAAATAAACATCTCAAAGATTACGCAACACCATATGCTTGAGGTCAATAATCTAGTATCACTAGATCAACCATTGGAGCCAACAATTTTAAGATTAAGTTTGTATTGATCACAATGGTCCAACAACATCAATTTAGTGGAGGTATACATGAGGATCCGAACCAACACTTGAAGGTCTTACTAGATGATGTAGTAAGACTACTCCTATGTAGTTTTTCTTTGAGAGATATAGCAAAACTCTGGCTCACTTCTTTACCAACAAATAGTATTACATTTTGGGTGTAATGTGAGCAAGTATTTCTAGACAAATTTTACCCACCGAGCAAAACATCGTACATGAAAAATCAGATTATTAACTTTAAACAGACTAATATGGAATCTCTTTATGAAGTGTGGGATAGATTCCAAAGTATGCTTAGATCGTGTCCACATCATCGATTGGAAAAATGGTTAGTAATCCACACTTTCTACAATGGAATCAATTATCAGACTAAAGTGTCTCTTGACTTCGCATCTGGTGGAGCACTTATAAACAAAAGTCTAGATGAAGCGGAAGAGATAATAGAGAGTGTGGTGTTTAATCACCATCAATGGGCATCAGAAAGAAGTGGAACTATTTATCCTAGAAATTCGATTACAATTCAAAATGCCCGATAAATATGACCTTGATACTTTGAATTTGATATCTGTGAAGGTTGATGCTTTCTCTAAAAAGTTTGAATTAATGGGTTCCAACTTGGTGAACACAATTATGGGAGTTTGTAACTCCTGTGGAGGGATGAAACATACTCAAGAAGTTTGCCTTCTTGGAGCTATTACAGCACAACTAGCTTAAATTGAATAGTGCGACACAATAGGAAACTTCAATTTGAGGTAAAACAATCCTTACTCTAACACCTACAATCCTGGGTGGAGAAATAATCCTAACTTCTCCTATAAGAATAATCAAGAGTAAAGCTATCAACTAGGCCAACAAATGAGTTATCAAGCGGGGCAACAACAAAGCTTCTAGCCACAACAATAATAGAGTTACCTACCATCAAGGACCGAAAAGTTTCTTGACAAGATCTTAGCAAATCAACTTGAAATGAAGAACTACATCAAGCAACTAAGCCAAAGGATGGAGAACTTTGAGAAATATATGAAGATGTTGGATAGATAAGTTGCCCAAATAGCTACATCATCCTCTAGAGCACCACGGTCATTTCCAAGAAAATCGGATGTAAACCCAGTTGAGCATTGCAATAGAGTTGAGCTCAAAAACCCCAAGTGACTATTTCAAGAAAGGGACTAGAAATTAATGAAGATCCTTCTCCATCCTCCTCTCATAATGGTGGAACCCAAGAGGAGGAGGAGAGTACCATTGTGGTTGAAGGGCGTGTTGGTTGCTACTCGGAAAACCTATAGGTTCCACTGTACAAAAATTTTGTACAAAGGTCTGAACCTTTTCCTAGCTACCATGTGTTCTTTTAAATTAAATTTTGGATCGCCTGCGGAACTTAACACGTTTGATCCAAAACTTAATCTATTTGTTCTTTTAGGTTTTGACTTGGATCTCCTGCGGAACTTAACACGTTCGACCCAAGTCTCCTTAAGTTATTAATTCCATTAAATATTATTTTCCATAATTGGTTCCCAGTACTGACGTGGCGAGGCACATGACCTTCTTGGATATGGGAGCAACCACCACCGACTAGACAAAACCTTTTATAGAAAGATAATATTTAATTTCCTAAAATAACTTTAGGTTAACCAAAGAGAACAATCAAATCACAAGGAAAAGAAAAAACAAAAGAACACAACTTCGAAAAACATATTCGAAATTCTAGAACGTAAGCCTCTTGTATTTGGTATTATTTCCATAAATAACTAGCATGATGCGGAAAGAAAAATTACTAGTTATACCTTGTAGAAAAACCTCTTGATCTTCTACCGTATTCCTCTTCTAACCTCGGACGTTGTGTGGGCAATGATCTACCGAGATGAGAAACCACCAACCACCTTCTTCTCCTCCAAGCAAGGTTCGGCCACAAAGGAAAACTTCACCAAGAAGAAAAACCAAAATACTAACCAAGCTCCAAGAGATGCTAACTTTCTCTCCTTCTTCTTCTTCTTCTTCTCCGAATAGTATCCGGCCACCACAAGAGCTCCAATGGAAGAAGGAGATTCGGACACCACAAGAGGAAGAGAAAGAGAGGATGGCCGGCCACACCAAGGAACAAAAGAGGGAGAGAAAACAATAGAGGTTGTGTCTTGTGAAGGCACCCTCACCCCTTCTTTTATATTCCTTGGCCTAGGCAAATTAGGAAATTTAATTACAATAAAATTTCCTTAATTCCCTTGACATGATTTAATTGAGAAAAATAAAATAATATTTCCTCAATTAATCTCTAATGGCCGGCCACATCAATGGGAAGCAAATTGGACAAGTTTCAATCAACAATTAAAACTTTCCTTATTTGTTTCCGAAAATTTTAAAAATAAAATTTCTCTTCAAAAAATCTCTTCATGGTTAATAAAAAGAAATTTCCATAATTTTAATTTTACAACATGTGAATAATTTTTAAAGAGAAAATAAAATATCTCACCAATCTACAAATAAGGAAAGAGATCTAATCTCTTTCTTTAATCTTTTGTAAATTTTACAAGAGAGATAATTTAATTCAAATTCTCTTTAATAAATTATTTCTTCTACATAATAAAAATTAAAATTAAAATTCTTTTAAATTTATTTTGGCCGGCCCTACTAGCTTGGGTTCAAGCTAGGGTCGGCCACCCAATCTTATACCTAGGCCGGCCCTAGCTTGTTCCCAAGCTAGCTTGGCCGGGCCCTATTGGGTGGGTATAGAAGGTGGGTATAGGTGGGTATAGAACTCTATAAATAAGAGGCTACGATAGGGAACGAGAGGAGGAATTGATTTTGGTCTCCCGATAAAATTAAGCATCTATCATTGAACACACAACTTAATTTTATCAATGATAATTCATTCCACTAGAGAACTATCATTGAACTACCGCACCAATCCCAAATTACATTTTTAGGCTCCTTCTTATTATGAGTGTGTTAGTCTCCCTGTGTTTAAGATATCGAATGTCCACTAATTAAGTGAGTTACTGACAACTCATTTAATTAATATCTAAGTCCAAGAGTAGTACCACTCAACCTTATTATCATGTCGGACTAAGTCCACCTGTAGGGTTTAACATGACAATCTTTATGAGTTCCTCTTGAGGACATTATCAACCTAGTATCTCTAGGACACAGTTTCCTTCTATAATCAACAATACACACTATAAGTGATACCATTTCCCAACTTATCGAGTTTATTGATTCATCGAACTAAATCTCACCCATTGATAAATTAAAGAAATAAATATCAAACATATGTGCTTGTTATTATATTAGGATTAAGAGCACACACTTCCATAATAACTGAGGTCTTTGTTCCTTTATAAAGTCAGTATAAAAGAAACGACCTCTAATGGTCCTACTTAATACACTCTAAGTGTACTAGTGTAATTATATAGTCAAGATAAACTAATACCTAATTACACTACGACCTTCTAATGGTTTGTTCCTTTCCATTTTAGTCGTGAGCTACTGTTTATAATTTATAAGGTACTGATAACATCATCTTCTGTATGTGACACCACATACTATGTTATCTACAATATAAATTAAATGAACAACTACAAACAAATGTAGACAATTTGACCAAATGTGATTCTTTATTCATAATGAATGTTTACAAAGCTTAGGCTTTCAGTATACACTCCAACAGGGCGTTCTCCCACTAAACCAACAACATAGCCAATCACTTTCCTTCAAATACTAATCAACACAAAGAAAGATGAAGAATTTGGCAAGTTTTTGGAGAAAGTTAAGTCACTTTGTATCGAGATCCCTTTGATGGATGTGTTATAACAAATGCTAAAATTCACAAAATTTATGAAGGAGTTGATGCCAAACAAATGAAAAAAGGATGGATTTGAGACTGTGGTATTAACTGAGGAGTGTAGTGCCCTTCTGATGGACTCATTACCTCTATAGCTCAAGGATTTGGGAAGCTTTTCAATTCCTTAAAAGATAGGAATGATATTTTATACTAAAGCTTTTTATGATTTAGGGGCTAATGTTAGTCTCATTTTATTATCAATTTGTAATAAGCTGGAACTTGGTGAATTAAAATTGAGCACCATGGCACTTTAACTTACTGATCATTCATGTCAATACCCATTTAGTATCATTGAGAATGTACTGGTGGAAGTAGAGGGATGTATCATCCCTACTGATTTTGTTGCACTAGACATGGAAGACGACCCTAAGATTCCTATAATTCTTGGAAGACCCTTCCTTGTCACTACAGGAGTACTAATTGATGTTAAAAATTATAAACTATCTTTAGAAATGTTGGTTGCTACTAGGAATATCATACCGGTTCCCCTGTATAAAAATTTTATACAAGTCCTGAACCATTCTTAACAACCTATTGTGTTCTTTAGAAATTAAATTTGGAATCGCAAACAAAACTTAACATTATTGATTCCAAATTCAACTTATCTGTTCTTAGTGGTTTGGAATTGGATCGCAAACGATGCTTAACATTATTGATCCAAATCCACCCATGTTACAAATTCAATTAAATATTAATTTCAGAGATTGGCTTCCAGGTTAAACATGGCGAGGCACTAGGCCTTCTTGGGTATGGGAGCATCCACCACTTCCTAGACAAAGTCTTTCAATGAAATTTAATATTTAATTTCCTTATAGTAACTCTAGGTTTAACCAAAAAGAACAATCGAATCACAAATTCAGAAAACAAAAGAAACATAAAATCAGAAACATAAATTCGATTACCTAGATTCATTAGCCTCTTGTGTTTGGTATTTCAAGATCTAAATAAAAGGATGAACTAGTTATGATGCGGAAATTAATAACTAGTTATACCTTTTATAGCTTATAGACCTCACGATCTTCTGTCGTATTCCTCTTCTTATCTCGGACATCGTGTGGGCGACGATCTATCGAGACGAGAATCCACCCAAGCTTCCTTCTTCTCCAAGCAAGTTTCGACCACCACAAGAACTCCAAGAGAAGATGAGGTTCGGCCACCACCACTAAGCTCCAAGGGATGCTAGAAACAAAGTCTCCTTTCTCTCCTTCTTCTCCAAGCAAGATCCGGCCACCACAAGAACTCTAAGAGAAGATGAGGTTTGGCCACAAGAAGAAGAGAGGGGAAGGAAGAGGGCCGACCACACCAAGGAAGAAAAGAGAGGAATACTAGATGTATATTCTTATGGGGTGAGACACCTCTACCATCTCTTTTATATTCCTTGGTCTTGGAAAATAAGGAAAGTTTTAATAAAAACTTCCTTATTTTCCTTGCCATTGAAAAGGAATTTTTAACTAATTAAAAATCCTTTTCTCTATTAATGTGGCCGTCCATATCTAATCCTCCAAGGAAGGAAAGTTTTAAACACAAAATTAAAACTTCCTAATTTGTTTCCGGAAATTTTTAAATAAAATTTATCTTTTAAAAATTCCCTTCATGGTTGGTCATAAAAGGAAACTTTTATAAATTAAAATCTCTCTATTAAAACATGTGGATGATTTACAAAAAGGAAAGTTTTCTTTAAAATTAAAATCTTCCTTTCAATCTACAAATAAGGAAAGATATCAAATCTTTTCTTAATCTTTTGTAGAAACTATAAAAGGAAAGATTTAAATTTTAAAACTCTCTTTTAAAATTATGAGGATGGTTAAAAAAGGAAAGTTTTATAAAAAATTAAAATCTTTCTTTTAACTACTGATCCTATCTGAGAAGCTAGACAAAACGAAAAGCTAGGAGAAAAACCTACTACTAATGAAGAATAATACCTGTAGAATACCGATCCGAGAGAATAAAGTCACAGGATGCCCTTCTCGTGTGAAGATCCCAAGACGAGAGAAGAGCTTGAATGAAGAAAACCGAGATCTGGAGCTTCCAAGACTTCCTGCGCACAAGAGACCAACCAACACTGTCGTTAGTGACCTAAGATCGGGGTGGGAATCCCTGGCTAGGCCCTCCAACTCTCAAGTCAGTGATCTCTCTTAGTGTGGAAGAAGGAAGAAGAAGATGAACAGTAGTTGAAAATTAGGGTTGTGAGTGCGAGCAGCAATGTGTGCATACCTGGCCAACGGAGAGGATTCCCCTTTTTATACCACTTTATATAACCTCCGTAGTCATGAAGTGGACCCCGATTTTTTAGAGTTTGTTATGAGATGACGTAAGCCATGTACTTGCATAAAATAACTTTTAAGGAATCTTCTTGGTACCCCAGATGTATCCTCTTTGTCGTCTAGTATCTGTAGAAAATTCTAGAAGCATTCTTCCCGCCAAATTAGTCAACCTGTTATACAATCGTATGAAGCAGATATTTTCATAAGCTATTCATAAATATCCCCAAAATGTTTATTCTTGCCCTATTCTATGAGTTATATTTTATCACCCTTGCCTGGTTATCCTGTCTTCACTATGTCATGGACAACCAGATATTATACTATGTTTTGTTTTGGTTGGGATTGATCCAAGATTTCGTATAGGCGGGTTATTATTTTTATTTAACACAGGTCCTCATTGTCCGATAATATATTATAAATCTCGTATGGTCTTGTATTTGCTCATTCCCGGGCGATCATATACATCCGCCCGATATTAATCTATATTCGCATGCGCTAGCTCAGACAATCCCGCCCGATGTTGGCCTTTCTTTTCTTAAGCGTGTTATCTTGGTCTATGTTGACCTATATTTCTCAAGGTATTACCCGGTCGGGATTGGCCTACTTCTCTCAAGCTATATCCCGACCGATATTGGCCTATACCTCTCAAGGTATTACCCGGTTGGGATTGGCCTACCTCTCTCAAGGTATATCCCGGCCGATATTGGACTATACTTCTCAAGGTATTACCCGGTCGGGATTGGCTTACCTCTCTCAAGGTATATCCCGACCGATATTGGACTATGCTTCTCAAGGTATTACTCGTTCGGGATTGGCTTACCTCTCTCAAGGTATATCCCGGCCGATATTGGACTATACTTCTCAAGGTATTACCCGGTCAGGATTGACTTACCTCTCTTAAGGTATATCCCGGTCGATACTGATCTATTTTCTTAATTCTGCTATCTTCTTTCTCCTTTTAACCAGGACCTACTAAACCTGACCCATATCACTAGCCTTCCCTTCAAGTCTAGTCAAAGGAGGTGTAGCCGACTGACTAGACACAAGTCTATTTTTGTCTCTTTGCATATCTTCACCCGTGACTCTGCCATGGGTATCGTAGTGGCCTCGTGATCTTCTTTATAGTAGCCCTCGTGACTTCTGGTACAGCAATCCCATGAACCCAAGTACAGTGATCCCGTGAACCCAAGTACAGTGATCCGTAAACCCTTTTGATCCTTTAAATAGGGCTATGACACTCTCTTCATTCTCCACTCGTCTCAGTTCTTCTTCCTTCTTGTTCGCCTCTTCTTATCTAGAGTATGGCTTTAGATCCCTCTTTCTGGGGGTAATTCTTGTTGAACAAGGTGAAATCTATATATGAGTTTGCTCAGGCTTTGGCTTTAGTTAACTCTTTGATCCGAGAAACTGTCTTGAAGAACAAAGTTCCTCGAGATCTAGAGTCTCAAGCTAAAGACATTACTGCTCCGCAGACCCAACAGGCTTCAGAGGGGTTCACACTAATCATGGAGGGTCAACTAAATAGCCCATGGATGTCCCGACGAAGGCATAGCCCAGGTTATCTACCGGCTAAGGCGGATACTTTGGAAGCAGGGCTCAAAGGTTCAAGTAGGAAAGGGACTCTTCAGTCACCTTTCCACCGGGGTATAAATAAGTTTGCCCTTCCTTGTTCATGAGACCACCCTGCTTCATAGTTTTCTTCGTCCCAAGTAAAATATTGCCACTTCTGCAGCCTGGGCAAGCTTCCTTTGTGCCAGGCAAAATATTTTCACTTCTGTAGCTTGGTCGGGCTTACCCTTAGTTGGGTTGAAGTTTTCTAAGAAGTATGAGAGCTCCTGCTTCAGCCAGTTTCTATTCAAGTCTATCTGAAGAAGGTGTATAAATTCATGTTTAGTTGAATTACCTAGTTTAGGTAATATCACGTGTTTAATCAGGCTTTGCCTATTGAGTATATGTAAATCCTATCTTGTTCTTTTACTTAAGTGATGATATATTTCAAGCTATGTGAGACTAAACACTTTAAATGCAATCAATATGTTAGACTCAATCAAACTCCGTAGATGCATACTACATCTCCAAGGACTTCAAGGTAAGCACTTTAGAAAATTTATTTTCAACTTTTGAACTTCACGAATCACGAGTTGCAGAGCCCAATGGAGTAGTGAAGATTAGTCAGAACATTGCCCTAAAGGCAAGATCAAATGATTCTGACTCTGAAGCCTCTATCGACCAATCAGAAGTAGCACTACTGGTAAAGCGTTTCAATAAGTTTTTTAATTCTAATAAATTTAGGTTACAGACAAAGAGGCATCAACAAAGAAAAAGAACGATTCGTTGTTACAACTGCAACGAAGAAGGGCACATCAAAGATGACTGCCCAAAATTAAAGAAAAAGGAGAAAGAGAAGGAAAAGACAAAGTACAAGAAACCCAAATCCTCCAAGCAGAAGAACCTGAAGGCCACTTGGTCAGATTCGTCTTCTTCCGAATCAGACGTCGAAGCCTTCTCTGGGTTAGCACTAATGGCTAACCATCAGCTGGAAGAAGAGTCAAACTCATAAATGAGCATAGATGAAGGGGGAGGAACTTTAGATGAAGAAAGCAACGATGAAGGGGGAGCATCACCGAGTCAGGTAAGTCAGGTATGTAATCTAACCCCTACTCAATCGTTTCAATTTATTAAGTCTCTTTCTAAAGATTTATTCAAATTAGAAAAAGAAATGTTGAATTGAAATTGAACTTAGCAAAAGCATGCCCACTAGAAATGTATGATAATCTAAAATTAGAAAATGAAAAATTAAAAGTTGAAATTGAGAAATTGAAGAATAATGATGCATGCTTAAATAAATTTTCAAAATCAAAATTAAGAATTTATGGAAAATTGAATTGGTATATTAGAAAACATCAGGGATAACTTAGGAAAGTCCCCATAAATTATGTACCCCCTAAATTTTTGAATAACCCAGTAGGAAGGAATCTATACTGGATTCTAAAATCCTTGCTAGATTAAAATTTTTTTAAGGCTTTTAGAAGAAAAATTAAACGTTAAAATTTCTTTATGAATCTTTATCTAAGGAAGTGGTTGTTGCTCCAATAACTAAGAAGGCCTAGTGCCTCGCCATGACCTGGAAGCTGAAATATTGAAATAAAATGTTTAATTAACTTTCTGAAAAAACATTAAAACTAAAATTAAATAATGCTTTTTGACTTCGGTTAATATTAACCTATCCTTCATAAACATATTAACTTAGCCGGTACTGACCCATCTATAGTAGACATGTTATCCCGGCAGATGTTAGCCTGTATATTATAGATAAGGTTGTCCTGACCGATATTAGCCTGCCTATTGCAGACGAGGTTATCCCGACCGATGTTAGCCTGTTTATTGTAGACAAGGTTATCCCGACTGATATTAACCTGTCTATTGCAGACAAGGTTATCCCGACCGATATTAACTCATGCTTTGCAATAATGTTAATTCAGACAGTGCTTTACACTTAAATGACTCTCATTATTTTTTGTTTTCTGTCTTCGATCCGGGTTCTGTCAAACTCAATCCATCCTTCTTTATTACGCACAGTAAACCATGCCTTTTTCTTCAGAATTTCCTTGATCATGATTGGCTTTTCAATGGTAAGAGAATGTAACGACGGTTGTGTGTCTTCTCAACCCTAAACCCTTCGTCTTCTTGTCGACTTTGTCCCTTTCTTGTCTTGTCTTAGCGTTCTTCCTTTGCTGCAGTCTTTGATCAATCCTCGCGCTCACCGCTTTCTAGTGATCTCCTTTCTTAACTTCAGTAAGTAACTTGTTGTTATGCTAACCTTTACTTCTGTCTATGGCTGAAGAAGCAATTGCCCCCTGGTATGTCCAAATTTCATCTTCTTTTGACAAGAATGCTAGGCTTTGTTAGTTAGAGCCCTAGAGTCAATCATTTGATGATTGTTGTATGGACTCATTGTATCATATTCTTGTATATAAATAAAGGCATTTGTTTTGGTTATTATACTTACTTGTATTGGAGCCAAATAACTAAGTATAATAGCATCCTTGAGTAGAGGGTTCTTACCTATATCATTCGGTTAGTTGAACCGATAGTGAGATGATATAGAGAACACTACTCTTAATCATTCCTAGTCGAGTATTAACATTCAAGGACAATGTTAATGTGACGAGACTAGCATGTAGGTTAACTCGATGACTTGATCTCACAAGTCATGGATATGGAGATATCAAGTTGACACATGGGTATGCATTAGAGAATGCATACTGAATGACCCGCCATGAGAAAATATCATGGATCATTATATGAGTGTCATATACTTTCTCATGTGACTATTAGTATGACTACTAGTCCTTGGACCTGAAGTCACCATGGTACCCTACATAAGGAGTTACGTACTTTGGCTTTGTCAAACGTCACCCGTAACTGGGTGGACTATAAAGGCGATTACTGGGTATGTAACAAATTATGCGGAGGGATGTGAGTGATGTAGATGAGATCTATCCCTCCTATATGACGGGAGTGACATCGATATTCTTGATAGAGTGAGACCACTAAGTGCATGGCCATGCCCAAATGAGTCAATATGAGATATTGAGCTCATTTGATTGAGTGAGTCTACTTGAAGTTCAAGATTTAGATTGATTAGAGGATGACACGGTCTATGCCTCACATTGATCAATCTAGATGTTAAGGATAGAAGGGCACTTGTCATATATTGTGAAGAGTCACAATTAGTAGTCACAAGGTGATGTTGGATCTCAACATTCTTATAACTTGGGTAGTAATGATGTGTTGCTAGATACCGCTCATTACTTATGCTTCTAAATGGGTTTAGGAGCATTGCCAACGTTATAAGAACCTATAGGGTCACACACAAAGGGCAATTAAATGGAGATTAGATTCATTTGATGAACCTAAAGGATTAGGTTCATGTGATGAACCAAATTGGATTAAGAGTAATCCAAATTAGGCTAATTGAGTTGGACTCAATTTGGTTCATGTATTAAATGAGTCTAATTTGGACTTAGACTCATTGAATCAATTTAATTCAATGAATAGGTATTCATTAAATTAAAATTGACTTGAACCAATGGTTAGATTTGATCAACCATGGGAGAGAAGTGGTCAAGTTTGATTTGACTTGAGAGGAAGATGAAGAGTCAAGTTTGACTTGACCATTTGCCACCTCATTGGTGAATTGGCAAGAAGTGGACCAATGATGATGCTCCACATCATCATGGTTGCTTAAGTGAGATGCCACCTCATGGGAGTTACCAAGAGTTGTGACTCTTGGCATCCCATGGAGGTTACATTCTCTCTTAAAGTGGCCGACCACTTTAGATGAGGTAGTTAGTGCATTTTGTGTGCTTGGTGAGTAACTCCTTCTTCTTCCTCAAGCTCTTCTCTTCTCTCCCTCTCCTCCACCATTACTGATCTTCTAAGGTTGCTAGCACATCCTTAGAGGTTCTCTCCATCGAGTTGTTCGTGTGGATACACATAGAGGAGTAACTACTTTGATACTCTCGAGATCCGGCGACGAACCTTGGACGAGAGGGATTGCGAAGGGCTTCGCATCAAGGGTAACCTTTTTATTTTGTCGATCTAATGTAGATCTAGGAGTAGAAAACATGTATATAAAAATTTTACATAATTTTATTTCTTCGCACGGATCCGTGGCATGGGGGTTTCGGGGTTTCCGCAACGCAAAAAGCGGTTTTTGCGGCCCGAAAAATCCAACGGTGGTATCAGAGCCATATGCGAAGCGTATACATGTTTTATTTTGAATTTTATGAAATTCTACAGATTTGTAAGTTTCTGTATTTTTATGATTTTTATTGATTTTATGGGTAATTTTCTCGTAGAAGCGAAGCACAAGTGTTTAGACACTTGTAGGCTTCGACTACCGAGAAGATATTTCCGAAACGGCAAGGTTTCACCCCAAATCCTTTTGGGACAGCGGACTAAGGGTCTATAGGATCGCTTAGGAACACTCGCGATGATTATATCGCGGGTAGGGGCGCTGCCCTTGACCCCGCAAGGGGCTTCGTTCCGCGATTGAGCCCGAAAACCCGCTAAACGGGACCGCTAGGAATTTTACTCATAAAAATTATAAAAATTGTGGTAAAAATTATAGAAAATTATAGAAAATACATAATTTATAATTATGTATTATTTTGTGATAGTCATGGCCCAAAAGACCCAAATTGAATTTGAAAATTGTGTTGTAATTCATATTACGGCCTACGCGCCATCATTTGTGTTGTGTGTGCTGTATACTTGATACGCGACCTGCGCGTCGTACCTCTCTTTTTATTCTTGTTGTAAATTAGTTTAGACTCGAATGTAACTCGAGTTTCAAAATTGTAATGTATAAAATTGGAGCGGTGGAAGGTCCACTCGAGATAGAGTTACGAGGAGGGCGCGAGCAACACAAGGTGGTCAAAAGGAGGAGCTTGAGAAGCTGTTGACCCTAGGTTGACCATCCGATCTTTTCATTGGCTTGAGAAGATCGTAGTAGGGACATGACTAATCACAAATAATTTAATTAATTTCTTGTGTGTGTATATGATGCATGCTAGATTAGTAATTAATTAGTGCCTAACGATTAAATTAGATCTAAATCGTGTACAAGATGCACCCTAACGATTAGATTAGATCTAAATCGAGTATTTGATACACATCGATGATTAGATTAGATCTAAGTCACGTCAACTCAAAATGTCTACCATGCCGTGATACCTATCACTACCTCGATCACATGTGTTGTTGAATATGCCAAAGCAGAGCAACACATATTATCTTGGTAGGGTACGGAGGGACAATTTTAGTCCCGCTTATCAACGCATGGGTGAGTACAACTCAATTAGATTGAGTAACTAGTTAGCTCAATTGGATCGAGTTTAACTATAGGCATTTTCCAATGGTTGGTAGATAGGTCAAAATCACATTTATATTAACTCTTGGGCATATTAGCCAAAGCTAACTCGAGTTTTAATATAAATGTGGATCTTGATCCTATAAACAAGAGTTGCATAGAGATGTAATTGGTAAATTGTTACCTACCGATCATACTAAGTCTTGGGCGATTTAGCCAAAGCTAACTCAAGGCATAGTATGATGTGGATCTTGTCCCACAAAATTATAGCTAATTGGTTAGAATCTTGTAAATGTGGTTTGACCACACCTATGACTTGATTCTATAAAAATTTTATAATTTAGTGGAGCATCATTTAGTTAAAGGCCTAATTAAATGATTAAAAGAATATGATATTTATTTTCTGTATTTTTCTGCTGTAGATTGCCATGTCGAACACGAACACCTTCTCTCTGCGTTTTGTCCTTGATAAGGACAAGCTCAACGGAGCAAATTTCCTGGATTGGTATAGGAATCTGAGAATAGTTCTCACCTAAGACGTAAACTGTACGTTCTGGAGCAGCCCATTCCTGAGGCACCTCCTGCCACTGCCACGCGAGCTGACCGAGATGCTTACAAGAAGCATCAAGATGACGCATTAGATGTGTCATGTCTAATGCTAGCGACCATGAACTCTGAGCTTCAGAAGCAACACGAGTTGATGGGCGCTTACGATATGGTTGAACATCTTCGTCAACTGTATCAAGGACAAGCGAGGCACGAGAGATTCGAGATCTCTAAGGCACTATTTCAGTGCAAGATGTCAGACGGGGCTCCTGTAGGTCCATATGTGCTCAAGATGATTGGGTATATAGAGAACCTACAGAGGTTGGGGTTCCCACTTAGCCAAGAGCTGGCCACTGACCTGATCTTGCAGTCCTTGCCAAATAGCTATAGTCAATTCGTTCTAAATTATAACATGAATGAAATTGACAAGTCACTGCCCGAGCTGCTTAGCATGTTAAGAACTGCTTAGCTCAACCTTAAGAAGGTTAAGCCCAACTCTGTTCTGATGGTTCAGAAACATAAGGGCAAGGGCAAGCCCAAAGGCAAGGGAAAGTCCCAAGCCAAGGGAAAAGGCAAGGCATTGAATCCTAAAGGAGGGGTCGCCAAGGATGCTACCTGCTTCCACTGCGGTCAGACCAGACACTGGAAGAGGAACTGCAAGGTGTACCTGGAAGATCTTAAGAAGAAGAGAAGTGAGACTTCCACTTCAGGTATATATGTTATAGAAGTCAATCTATCTATTTCTTCATCATAGGTATTAGATACCGGATGTGATTCTCACATTTGTACTAATGTGCAGGCGCTGAGAAATAGCAGGGCATTGACGAAGGGCGAGGTGGACCTACGCGTAGGTAATGGAGCACGGGTTGCTACTGTTGCTGTAGGGACTTATTTTCTATCTCTGCCCTCTGGGCTTGTACTAGAGTTGGATGATTGTTGTTATGTGCCTGCTTTAACTAAGAACATAATTTTAGTTTCTTGTTTGGACAAGAAAGGTTTTTCATTTATTATAAAAAATAAATGTTGTTCAGTTTATTTAAATGAAATGTTCTATTGTAGTGCACATCTGATGAACGTATTCTATATTCTAGACCTTAAGAGCCCTATCTATAACATAAGAACCAAGAGGTTCAAGTTAAATGACATGAACCCAACCTATCTCTGGCACTGTCGCTTAGGTCATATAAATGACAAGCGCTTATCCCAGCTCCATAAAGATGGTTTGCTGGACTCATTTGATTTTGAATCATATGAGACATGCGAGTCATGCCTACTAGGAAAGATGACCAAGACTCCCTTTAATGGACACAGTGAGAGAGCGACTGACTTGTTAGGTCTTATACATAGTGATGTATGTGGCCCTTTCAACGTCGCTGCTAGAGGTGGTTATAGGTACTTCATTACATTTACTGATGACTTCAGTAGATATGGCTATGTGTACTTGATGACACATAAGTTTGAATCCTTTGAAAAGTTCAAAGAATTCAAGAATGAAGTACAAAACTAGCTTGGCAAGAGTATTAAGATACTTCGATCAGATCGAGGTGGGGAATACCTTAGCCATGAGTTTCGTGACTATCTAACTGAGTGTGAGATTCTATCCCAACTCACTCCTCCTGGAACACCACAGTGGAATGATGTATCTGAAAGGAGGAATCGTACCCTCTTAGATATGGTACGGTCTATGATGAGTCACACAGATCTTCCTACATTCCTTTGGGGCTATGCTCTAGACACGACAACCTTTATACTCAACCGAGTTCCATCCAAGGCTGTAATAAAGATACCGTATAGGATATGGACTGGGAGAGATGTCCAGATGTCTTTTATGAGGATTTGGGGTTGTGAGGCTTACGTTCGACGTCAAGTCTTAGACAAATTGGGATCCAAATCCAACAAGTGCTATTTTATTGGATATCCCAAGGAAACGAAGGGATATTACTTCTACATTCCCAGTCAACACAAGATAGTTGTGGCTAAGACTGGGGTATTTCTAGAAAGAGATTTTGTTTCTAGAAAGACTAGTGGGAGTACGTTCAATCATGAAGAAGTTTAAGATGTGAACAATAGCACTGAAGCCTTGATGGAAGGTGAACTGAAACCACAAAGTGTTGTGGGTGATGTTGTTCCACAATGAGTTGAGGAACCACAACCAGATCAAGTAGACATACATCTTCGTAGGTCTGATAGGGTACGTCGTCAGCCTGAGAGATACTCATTTCTCTTGTCTGACCATGATGACGTTGTGCTCATAGAGGATGATCCTACCTCCTATCAGGAAGCTGTGATGAGACCAGATTCCAAGAAATGGCTAGAAGCCATGAGATCCGAAATGGAATCCATGTACACTAACCAAGTATGGACTTTGGTTGATCCACCTGAGGGTGTAAAACCCATAGGGTGTAAGTGGGTCTTTAAGAGAAAGACTGACATGGATGGACTTATCTATAAGGGTCGCTTGGTAGCTAAAGGTTTCAAGAAGATTCATGGTATTGACTATAATGAAACCTTTTCTCCAGTAGCGATGTTTAAGTCCATTCGGATCATACTTGCTATTGCAGCATACCATGACTATGAGATATGGCAGATGGATGTCAAAACGTCATTTCTGAATGGAAACCTGCTCGAGGATGTGTACATGACACAACCTGAGGGTTTTGAAGATCCAAAACATACTGGCAGAGTATGCAAGCTGCATAGGTCCATTTATGGACTAAAGCAAGCTTCTCGGAGCTGGAATCTTCGATTCGATGATGCAATCAAACAGTTTGGTTTCATCAAGAATGAAGATGAACCTTGTGTCTACAAGAAGGTTGTTGAGAGCACAGTTGTCTTCCTCATATTGTATGTGGATGACATACTACTCATTGGGAAAGACATCCCTTTGCTACAGTCTGCATGGCAAACCGTAGGAGTACCTAGTCAATATATGTACTCTGACTTAGGCCAAGCAACCTCTTAGATCTATCTCTATAGATCTGTATGCCTAGAATGCGGGATGCTTCACCTAAGTCCTTCATTGAGAAACAAGTCCCTAGCCAAGTCTTGACAGACTGTAGCAAAGGTACGCCATGCTATGTACTCGTCCTGATGTCTCGTATGCTTTGAGTATGACGAGCAGATACCAGTCAGATCCAGGTGAAAGTCACTGGATAGCGGTCAAGAATATTCTTAAGTACTTAAGAAGGACTAAAGAATATTTCTTGTAGGGGAAACCTGCTCGAGGATGTGTACATGACACAACCTGAGGGTTTTGTAGATCCACAGTAGATTAGCAGAGTATGCAAGCTGCATAGGTCCATTTATGGACTAAAGCAAGCTTCTCGGAGCTGGAATCTTCGATTCGATGATTGTAATCAAACAGTTTGGTTTCATCAAGAATGAAGATGAACCTTGTGTCTACAAGAAGGTTGTAGGGGATATAGTTGTCTTCCTCATATTGTATGTGGATGACATACTACTCATTGGGAAAGACATCCCTTTGCTACAGTCTGTCAAGACTTGGCTAGGGACTTGTCTTGAGATTGGTACAGGAACTTGAGAATAGTTTTCACCCAGGAACGTAAACTGTACGTTCTGAAGCAGCCCATTCCGGAGGCTCCTCCTGCCAATGCCACGCGAGCTGACAAAGATGCTTACAAGAAGCATCAAGATGATGCATTAGATGTGTCCTGTCTAATGCTCGCGACCATCAACTCTAAGCTTCAGAAGCAACACGAGTTGATGGGCGCTTACGATATGGTTGAACATCTTCATCAACTGTATTAAGGACAAGCGAGGCATGAGAGATTTGAGATCTCAAGGGCACTATTTCAGTGCAAGATGTCAGATGGGGCTCCCGTAGACCCATATGTACTCAAAATGATTGGGTATATAGAAAACCTACAGAGGTTGGGGTTCCCACTTAGCCAAGAGCTGGCCACTGACCTGATCTTACAATCCTTGCTAGATAGCTATAGTCAATTCATTCTAAACTACAATATGAATGAAATTGATAAGCCACTGCCCGAGCTGCTTAGCATGTTGAGAACTGCTGAGCTGAACCTTAAGAAGGCAAAGCCCCACTCTGTTCTGATGGTTCAGAAACACAAGGGCAAGGGCAAGCCCAAAGGCAAAGGAAAGTCCCAAGCCAAGGGAAAAGGCAAGGCACTGAAGCCTAAAGGAGGGGTCGCCAAGGATGCTACCTTCTTCCACTGCGGTCAGACCGAGCACTGGAAGAGGAACTGCAAGGTGTACCTGGAAGATCTTAAGAAGAAGCGAAGTGAGACTTCCACTTCAGGTATATATGTTATAGAAGTCAATCTATCTATTTCTTCATCATGGGTATTAGATACCGGATGTGCTTCTCACATTTGTACTAATGTGCAGGCGCTGAGAAATAACAGGGCATTGGCGAAGGGCGAGGTGGATCTACGAGTAGGCAATGGAGCACGGGTTGCTGCTGTTGCTGTAGGAACTTATCATCTATCTCTGCCCTCTGGGCTTGTATTAGAATTAGATGAATGTTGTTATATGCCTGCTTTAACAAAGAACATAATTTCAGTTTCTTGTTTAGAAAAGAAAGTTTCTCTTTTATAATAAAGGACAAATGTTGTTCTGTTTATTTAAAAGATATGTTCTATTGTAGTGCACCTCTGATGAACGGACTCTACATTATAGACCTTGAAAGCCCTATCTATAACATAAATACCAAGCGATTCAAGTCAAATGACATGAACCAAACCTATCTCTGGCACTGTCGCTTAGGTCATATAAATGACAAGCGCTTATCCCAGCTCCATAAGGATGGTTTGCTGGACTCATTTGATTTTGAATCTTATGAGACGTACGAGTCATGCCTACTAGGCAAGATGACCAAGACTCCCTTTAGTGGGCACAGTGAAAGAGCGACTGATTTGTTAGGACTTATATATAGTGATGTATGTGGCCCTTTCAATGTCACTGCTAGAGGTGGTTAAAGGTACTTCATCACATTTACTGATGACTTCAGTAGATATGGTTATGTGTACTTGATGACACATAAGTCAGAATCCTTTGAAAAGTTCAAAGAATTCAAGAATGAAGTACAGAACCAGCTTGGTAAGAGTATTAAGATACTTCGATCAGATCGAGGTGGTGAATACCTTAGCCATGAGTTTCGTGACTATCTAGTTGAGTGTGGGATTTTATCCCAATTCACTCCTCCTGAAACACCACAGTGGAATGGTGTATCCGAAAGGAAGAAACGTACCATATTAGATATGGTACGGTCTATGATGAGTCACACAGATCTTCCTACATTTCTTTGGGGCTATGCTCTAGACACGACAGCTTTTATACTCAATCGAGTTCCATCCAAGGCCGTGATAAAGACACCATATAGGATATGGACTGGGAGAGATGCCTAGGTGTCTTTTATGAGGATTTGGGATTGTGAGGCTTACGTTCAACGTCAAGTCTCAGACAAATTAGAACCCAAATCTGACAAGTGCTACTTTATTGGATATCCCAAGGAAACTAAGGGATATTACTTCTACATTCCCAGTCAGCACAAGGTAGTTGTGGCAAAGACTGGGGTCTTTCTAGAAAGGGACTTTGTTTCTAGAAAGACTAGTGGGAGTACGTTCGATCTTGAAGAAGTTCAAGATTCGAACAATAGCACTGAAGCCTCGATGGAAGTTGAACTGGAACCACAAAGTGTTGTGGATGATGTTGTTCCACAAGGAGTTGAGGAACAACAACCAGTTCAAGTAGACATACCTCTTCGCAGGTCTGATAGGGTATGTCGACAGTATGAGAGATACTCATTTCTCTTATCTGACCATGATGACATTGTGCTCATAGAGGATGAGCCTACCACCTATCAGGAAGCTATGATGAGACCAGATTCTGAGAAATAGCTAGAGGCCATGAGATCCGAAATGGAATCCACGTACACCAAGCAAGTATGAACTTTGGTTGATCCACCTGAAGGGGTAAAACCCATTGGGTGTAAGTGGGTCTTTAAGAGAAAGACTGACATAGATGGACTTATCTATAAGGGTCGCTTGGTAGCTAAAGGTTTCAAGCAAGTTCGTGGTATTGACTATGATGAAACCTTTTCTCCAGTAGCGATGTTTAAGTCCATTCGGATCATGCTTGCTATTGCAGCATACCATGACTATGAGATATGGCAGATGGATGTCAAAACCGTATTTCTAAATGGAAACCAGCTCGAGGATGTGTACATGACACAACCTGAGGGTTTTGTAGATCCACAGCAGATTAGCAGAGTATGCAAGCTGCATAGGTCCATTTATGGACTAAAGCAAGCTTCTCGGAGCTGGAATATTCAATTCGATGATTGTAATCAAACAGTTTGGTTTCATCAAGAATGAAGATGAACCTTGTGTCTACAAGAAGGTTGTAGGGGATATAGTTGTCTTCCTCATATTGTATGTGGATGACATACTACTCATTGGGAAAGACATCCCTTTGCTACAGTCTGTCAAGACTTGGCTAGGGACTTGTTTCTCAATGAAGGACTTAGGTGAAGCATCCCGCATTCTAGGCATACATATCTATAGAGATAGATCTAAGAGGTTGCTTGGCCTAAGTCAGAGTACATATATTGACTAGGTACTCCTACGGTTTGCCATGCAGAACTCCAAGAAGGGATTTCTGCCGATGTCACATGGCGTGAGTCTTTCGAAGACTCAAAGTCCCTCTTCTAGAGAGGAGAGATACCGCATGGATCAGATCCCTTATGCCTCAGCCATAGGATCTATCATGTACTCCATGCTATGTACTCGTCCTGATGTCTCATATGCTTTGAGCATGACGAGCAGATACCAGTCAGATCCAGGTGAAAGTTACTGGATAGCGGTCAAGAATATTCTTAAGTACTTAAGAAGGACTAAAGAATATTTCTTGATATATGGAGGCGATGATGAGCTAGCTGTAAAGGGTTACAGTGATGCCAGCTTCCAGACCGACCAGGATGATTATCGATCGCAGTCAGGGTTCGTGTTTTGCATAAATGGTGGTGATGTGAGCTGGAAGAGTTTGAAGCAGGACACAGTCGCTGATTCTACAACAGAGGCCGAGTACATTGCTGCATTAGAAGCAGCAAAGGAGGCAATTTGGATCCGCAAGTTCATCACTGAACTTGGGGTGGTTCCTAGCATTGCTGACCCTATTGAGCTCTATTGTGACAACAATGGAGCTATAGCACAGGCGAAGGAACCTCGCTCACACCAGCGGACCAAACACATACTACGACGCTTCCATCTCATTTGAGAGATTATCGAGAGAGGAGATGTGAAGATTTGCAGAGTACCTACAGAGACTAACATCGCAGATCCCTTGACCAAGGCTTTGGCACAAAGAAAGTATGATGGTCACACTAGGTCATTGGGGCTTAGAGCTTACACTGATTGACACTAGTGCTAGTGGGAAATTGTTAGTTAGAGCCCTAGAGCCAATCATTTGATGATTGTTGTATGAACTTATTCTATCATATTCTTGTATATAAATAAAGGCATTTGTTTTGGTTATTATACTTACTTGTATTGGAGCCAAATAACTAAGTATAATAGCGTCCTTGAGTAGAGGGTTCTTACCTATATCATTCGGTTAGTTGAACCGATAGTGAGATGATATAGGGAACACTACGCTTAATCATTCCTAGTCGAGTATTAACATTCAGGGACAATGTTAATGCGACGAGACTAGCATGTAGGTTAACTCGATGACTTGATCTCACAAGTCATGGATATGGAGATATCAAGTTGACACATGAGTATGCATTAGAGAATGCATACTGAATGACCCGCCATGAGAAAATATCATGGATCGTTATATGAGTGTCATATACTTTCTCATGTGGCTATTAGTATGACTACTAGTCCTTGGACCTGAAGTCACCATGGTTCCCTACATAAGGAGTTACGTACTTTGGCTTTGTCAAACGTCACCCGTAACTGGGTGGACTATAAAGGCGATTACTGGGTATGTAACAAATTATGCGGAGGGATGTGAGTGATGTAGATGAGATCTATCCCTCCTATATGACGGGAGTGACATCGATATTCTTGATAGAGTGAGACCACTAAGTGCATGGCCATGCCCAAATGAGTCAATATGAGATATTGAGCTCATTTGATTGAGTGAGTCTACTTGGAGTTCAAGATTTAGATTGATTAGAGGATGACACGGTCTATGCCTCACATTGATCAATCTAGATGTTAAGGATAGAAGGACACTTGTCATATATTATGAAGAGTCACAATTAGTAGTCACAAGTTGATGTTGGATCTCAACATTCTTATAACTTGGGTAGTAATGATGTGTTGCTAGATACCGCTCATTACTTATGCTTCTAAATGGGTTTAGGAGCATTGCTAACGTTATAAGAACCTATAGGGTCACACACAAAGGGCAATTAAATGGAGATTAGATTCATTTGATGAACCTAAAGGATTAGGTTCATGTGATGAACCAAATTGGATTAAGAGTAATCCAAATTAGGCTAATTGAGTTGGACTCAATTTGGTTCATGTATCAAATGAGTCTAATTTGGACTTAGACTCATTGAATCAATTTAATTCAATGCATAGGGATTCATTAAACTAAAATTGACTTGAACCAATGGTTAGATTTGATCAACCATGGGAGAGAAGTGGTCAAGTTTGATTTGACTTGAGAGGAAGATGAAGAGTCAAGTTTGACTTGACCATTTGCCACCTCATTGGTGAGTTGGCAAGAAGTGGACCAATGATGATGCTCCATATCATCATGGTTGCTTAAGTGAGATGTCACCTCATGGGAGTTACCAAGAGTTGTGACTCTTGGCATCCCATGGAGTTTACATTCTCTCTTAAAGTGGCCGACCACTTTAGATGAGGTAGTTAGAGCATTTTGTGTGCTTGGTGAGTAACTCCTTCTTCTTCCTCAAGCTCTTCTCTTCTCTCCCTCTCCTCCACCATTACTGATCTTCTAAGGTTGCTAGCACATCCTTAGAGATTCTCTCCATCGAGTTGTTCGTGTGGATACACATAGAGGAGTATATACTTTGATACTCTAGAGATCCGGCGACGAACCTTGGACGAGCGGGATTGCGAAGGGCTTCGCATCAAGGGTAACCTTTTTATTTTGTAGATCTAATGTAGATCTAGGAGTAGAAAACATGTATATGAAAGTTTTACATAGTTTTATTTCTTCGCACGGATCCGTGGCATGGGGGTTTCGGGGTTTCCGCAACGCAAAAAGTGATTTTTGCGGTCCGAAAAACCCAACAGGCTCGCTATTCGTAGTCAGTATGAAATCCCTACGGAATATAGTATCTTAATCCCTAAACCAGATGACCATCCTCACCGTCCCCCTGCTAATTGCGTGACTTTTTTCAGGGATCAGCTAATAGGGGTTTGAGGTTTCCCATTCCTCCTTTTCTAATTGATGTGCGCCAGTATTTTGACATTCCCTTGCAACAATTCACATCTAATGCCTTTCGTTATTTGTGTGGCACCTACATGCTATTTCGTCTGTTAGATATTCCTCCTACTCCTCAAATTTTTTTTATGTTTTCTTAACCAAAATGCTCAGAGCCTGGCGTTTTTATTTTCCAATCTTGGACTAAGATGGTCCTTTTTGAGGATATGCCTTCGTCTCTCAAAGCTTAGAAATCTCGCTTCTTCTTTCTGAAGTTTCCCGGGTCTATCCCTTGGTCCCATTCCTAGAGATCTTCCATACCTCCCTTGCCTGACGTCAAGGAGTTTCACCTTCATCCCTCTTTTCCTCTCTATTGTGAAAAATTACTGTGTCACTGCCTGTCTATCCCTAGATGGCTGCGGGTCGATCTTCTGTATCTGTTTGGTCTAAGCCCTGTCAAGCCTGATACACAAGGCTCTTTAGGTAAAGTTCTGCTTTTTTCCTTATTGATTTTTACTAACTAAAACCCTTCCTCCCATTTTGTGCAGTGGCTGAGTTTTATGCTGCTTTGATTGATAAGGAACTATGTTTGGAGGAAGCCGAGCTGCGTGCTAAGGAGTAAGAGCTTCTTGATGCACTTAATCAGCTCTCCTCGGCTGAGGTTTCGGTTCCTGTGGCGGAAGCCTCCAGCTCTCAGGTGGTTCCTGAGGCTCCTGAGGGTCTTCCTGCAGAAACTCCTGTCGTCCCTTTGCCGGTTGTTTCTTCATCAGCGACTGTTGTTTCTTCAGCGACCTCTTCCCTTCCTGTTATCGAGCTTACATCTCCTATAAGCTCAGAAAAATCCTTGGCTAAAGTTGCCCCCAGCAAACGCCCTGGACGCAAACTTACTAGGGCTCCTCCTCCCAAAAGGAGACTCATCCTTCCCGCCGACGAACTTGTTTCAGAAGGTTTTGCTTCTACTAACCTTCTTTCTGATGAGCTTACTTTGGCTGACCTCTATCCTTCTCTTATTTTCTCTGCCTTGCCCTCTTCCAGTACTATTGCTCCCAGTGACACTTCTTTTACTTTTCCCTTGTCTCTTACAGAATCTGGGTCTTTACCTTCCTCACTTTCTTCCTATCTAGTTTTTGCTCCCCCTTCTATTCCCACCTCTTCTTTCTCCATGGGTTCTTCTGCCATTCTCGTCCTCCCTATATTGTTGGGAGGTTCTTTTGCTAGTGCTTGGGAGGAAATTCATCCTCTCTTTGGAGAACTTACTACTCCTGAGACAATTGATCAATTCTCTCACAAGGAAACCCAAGTATGTTTATTAATACTTATTTATTATTTATCCTTGACTATTTTATGACCCTTTATTATTTTTTTAGCGATGGATAGCCAACATGGGTCTGTCTCGGCTGATGCATAACTTATATAATGAGAACAAGAAACTGAAATAACAAGTTGCTGATATGTCTTTTGCTAGAACTTCAGAAGAATCCAAGAAACAATATGAAGCCCAGATTGAGAGTCTTCAATCACAATTTAAATTAGCTACGGATCCCAACAAGGAATTAACTTCTAAATTAGAGAAGCAGACTGTTGAAATCAACAAGTTAAAATCTAATTATGAGTCTGCGTTGGCTGATAAACTCAAGGCTCTGCAGCTGAAGGACGAAGAAATAACTTCCTTAAATACCTCCCTAAATACAGCTAAAACAGATGCCTCTACCAAAGAAGCTGAGCTGAAGTCTTCCCAGACGGCTTTAGTGGTCTATAAAGCTGGTGAAGACGGTCATTTCAAGGAGCGGGCTACCACCTTGATCAATTCTACTGAATTCAACAGGACGATCGTAAAGTCTATTTTGGCCGCCTATACTGCCGGAGCTGAAAGAGCGGTGAAGCAACTGCGAGAAGAAGACTTCTTGTTTCATGATCCCCCTCCTAACTTCTTGAACCGACGCAAGCTCCTTGATACCAGTCCCACTGATCTGTTTCCTCAGTTGACTATAGAGTAATCTCTTTACTTGAATCTAGATCATTGTAAAGTTAACTAGAATTCATGATGACAATCTTGCTTGTTTGTGTAAAGTTAAACTTCTCCTTTTATTACTAAATTTGCTCCTTTTCATTTGTGGTGGTTGCTTATTTTATCTAAGTGTGTCGAATGTCGCTTGGCTTGCTACTATAAAGCCTTACTCAATATACTATAATATCCTCCATCTCGGTCGGTCTTTTGTGATCGGCCGATTCATACTCGTGCTTACAAATATCATCCGGTACTTTGTAGTTAACTAAGTCCCGTCTGATTTAGTGTGGCATGTTATAATGTTATTAATATCGTTCATTTTATTATAACCAGTCGGTTTATACTTGTGTCTACGAATACCATCTGGTGCATTATACTTAACTAAATTTTATCCGATCTATTATGATGAATGTCGCCTGGCTTGTCGTTATAAATCCTTAATCAGTATATTATAATATCATTCATCTCGGTCGGTTTATCGTAACCGGCCGATTCATACTTATGCTTACAAATATCGTCCGGTACTTTGTATTTAACCGAGTCCCGTCCGATATGATATGGTACTTTATAACATAATATTTTCAATATCACTTGGTTTATTATACCTGGTCGATTTACCATTAGGCTAGCACATATCGACCGGTACCTTATACTTAACTAAATCTTGTCCGATCCAGTATGACCGCTCGGGTTTGTTGTTTTAATCAAATAGATAATCTAAAACTATCCTATCAACCTCGTACCCGACCGATTTTCTTCATACCTCTTTGATTCTTTAAGAATCAAGCGCATAGAGAGAAAAACTTGGTTGTGTTTTCCGAGGAAGATCGCCAAACTTAATACCTTTTTCTTGGGATTCATCCTTCTTTTTGAATTCGATTCTATCCCTCGATGACATTACCTCTTTATGGCGGTTATGATTCCGGGTATTCTTCCTTATTGGATTCATACTCTTTCTTTTCATACCCACTTTTATACTTAAGTTCTACACAAACTGCCATTGACTTTATTATTTTATATACCCCTATGCTTTCAGATTTTTCCTTTTCCCAATTCTTCTTCCTCCCTTGTTTAAGGGTTTTTGGGTATAAGGCCCTGAGAGAAGGCAAGGGTTTAAGACGCTCTCTTCTACTTTCTGACTTTTTCTCCTACTTTCCCCTATTCGCCTTCCTTTTGCTGTTCAGCCATGGCCACTTCTACCCCCGCGTGGTTTCTTTCGTGCGCTTCTGACCTTACAGAGCTAGAGGAAGTAGAGTTACAAGTGAACTATGGTTTTCCTTCCTATATGGTTCGCCCTACCCCACAGGATAGTCCGCACCTTCCTCCTTTTGGGTGTGTATCTATCTTTCGGGATCAAGTTTTACAAGGTTTTCGATTCTCTCTTCATCCCTTTTTTGCTGATGTCAATATCTACTTTAAAATTCCCCTTAATCAGTTCATTCCCCAGTCCTTCTCTATCCTTATGAGTTTTGTTGGGGTGTCTAAACTGCTAGATTTTCCTCTATCCCCTCGTCTTTTTCAACACTTTTTCATTCCGCGCCAAGTAGATATCGGTGTCTTCAAATTTCAGACTCGCCCTCAGGCTATTTTGTTCAACAGGATTCCTCCTCAAGGGGAATGACATCACAAATTTTTCTTTATGTGTCTCCCCTCTTCTTCTCCTTTTCCTATCCACTGGATATACGATCTCCCTCCAGTTCCTAATACTGACAATCTCCTCAATGATCCCTCTATTTCTTTCGCTTTATCCAAACTAAAGGGAGCCAAATTCAGCTTACCATCCTTGATTGTGGAGGGTTTGATGTTTCCCTTTGGGATAAGTAACATCGACACTCCCTTGGATGTCTCTTTTGGTATGTCTAAACATTCTAAGCTATGTTTATCAGTTATTTGCTAATCATCTTCTATAATGATGCTCAATTCTTGTGTTTCAGCTGATGCTCTTCTACCCTCTTTCATGTACAAGAATACATCCATGACCAAGTCTTTTTTGAATAAATTTGGAGAGCAATTACTGCAAGCTCGTCGAGCCAATCCTACTTCCTCTACTTTGGGTTTATTATCTAAGGAAGAGCAAACAGCGGAAGTTGTTGCTGCTATGGAAGAGGAACAACCTTTTGTTGCCGTAATCAAGAAACTCAGGCTTACTGAGGATGTTCCTTTTCGTGACACCTTTGGTACTTTTGTGCAACCCCCTATTGCTCCTTCACCTATTTCTTTTGAGAGAGGTAAGACACCAATGCCCCCTACCCACATTATTTATAATCTTTCTCTTAGAATGATAAGACCGAGTCTACTTATTCCTTCCCCTTCTGCTATCGTTTCAACTACTTCTACTTCTCAGATGGCTACTACTACTTCGGCCTCCTCTCAACCTCTTACCCTGGCCTTGCCTCCTCTACCTCCTGGACCTCGAGCTAAAAGAACACCTTGCAGGAGATCTTCCCCGAGTCCAGGACCATCAATTATCCATGCTTCGACCACTGAATCAACTTTGATTGCTCTACCATCTTCCATCCCCTCTAGCTCATCCTCTGTCATTCCCGGATCTACTACCCCCCTCCTTTCTCTTCCTTCTTCCACACAACCCTCTTCTCCTTCTGCCCCCACGCCTTTATTTAAACAAGCTAGGGGTCTTCCCTCTCAAATGGGACAAACTTTGGATCCTCCTGGTTACGATTTTTTACAACTGCAAGGCCCATTGTCTGAATCTTGGCTGCATAGCCAAGAATTATTAAAAGGCAACAGTATTTCTAGTCGTGCCGACAGTCATAGTCGCCAAGCTGTTGCTGTAAGTATTTTTCATTTTATATTGTTAACTTCTTATTACACCCGCTAATCGTATTATTATTTTAGTTCCTTTCCTCAAGTCTTCATCTGGACCAATTAGTCATTGCCTTGGAAAGGGAAAATGGCAAGTTAAAAGCTTAAGTAGAGGCACTGAAAGCTAATCTTCCTCCTTCCCATATTGAGCTTACTCAATTACGAGAGAAGATAGCCTCACAGACTCAACAAATAGAGGCTATGAAAAAGGAATTGCAGCATGAGCAACAATTGTTGAAAAACAAAGAGCTTGAAAGAAGAACCCTAGAGTTACGAGTGGACCGATTACATTCCAGCCTCCAGGTGGAAACTGCTTTGAAAGACAAAGCCCTCTCAGATATTTCTCATAAAAACATTGTATTAGAGAAAGTGGAGAGGCTTCACAATGTCTTTCTTTCTGATCAGGCTCAAGAGTCATCATCAAGAGATTTTGCTAGGCTACAAGAGCAAGAACAAAGAAAGGCTCAGGATGATGAGATATCCTTACTTCAAAAGGAGATAGAGCAGCTTAAATTAGAAAGAGACACTTTCAAAGACCAAGCTGCTAAAATACAGGCTGAATTGCAAAGTTATAAGGAGCAGGAGGAGGATCGATGGGAAGGCAGGCGCTTGGCGTATCTAAGGTCTCCGAGGTTTAGTAATGAATTTGTTCGCCGAATGATAGGGGCTATGAATCATTCTGTGACAGGGGTTATTCGGCAATTGAGGGAAGGTGATTACTTATCTAGAGAACCCCCCTCTCAGTTTATAAACTGTCACAGAATTAATCAAGAACTGCCCGAAAACTTAACAAGCAATTTTGAGTAAGCATGATTATGTAAGAAAAAGACTTGTAACTAAGTACTTGCATTTTTAAAAGAAAATTTGGTACTTACCTATTTTTTTTGGTTTGTGTTAGCTTGATCCTGCTTCCTTTGAGATGCTCCTGAGAGTTAAGAATAAGAATCATCCTTTTTGTGATATCTTCCAAGAGCATATAATTTCAAACAATGAGGCCTTCCATAAATTCCTTGAACTTCAGTCAGGCACGACCGCATATAAAGAATTTCGAAGACCTCCGCGCTTCCAAGGGATATGTAATCCCGAGCAATTTCATATGAAGAATTCCATAGGATTTATGTAATCTCGGTTGAGTGTATAATCCCGAGCGATTTTAAATAAAGAACTTTATATGATTGTGGCCTCTGACGAAGAATGTAATTTTGCAGGATTATGTATATATAAAGACTTCACCTTTGAACTTTGAATCCTGGTCGGAAGTATAATGCCGAGTGAACTTCATAAAGAAATCCAGATAATTTTAAATCTAGACTAGGCATATAATCCCAAATGGTTTACTATGAAGAATTTCATCAACCTTTGAGTTTTTCCGTCGGGCGTGTAGTCTCGATCGATAATCATGAAGAATTTCATCAACCTCTGGTCGAGTGTATAATCTCGACCGATTTAATATGAAGAATTTCATCAACCTTTGAGTTTTCAGTCGGGCGTGTAATCCCGAATAGAGTCTTGTGCTCTATCATATTTTGATCAGATACTCAATCCTGCATGATCTTGCTAATGATAGTTTAAAATCTTCGGTTCCTCCCATGAAGACCAGTCCGAGTTACTTCATGTGATTTCCCGATCGATTATTTTTTGATAGTTTAAAGTCTCTGGTTCCTCCCATGAAGACCCGTCTGGGTTACTCCATGAGATTTTCTGATCTACTGTGTTTTCATGATAGTTTAAAGTCTCCGGTTCCTCCCATGAAGACCCGTCCGGGTTACTTCATGTGATTTCCCGATCGACTATTTTTTGATAGTTTAAAGTCTCCGGTTCCTCCCATGAAGACCCGTCCGGGTTACTCCATGAGATTTCCCGATCGACTATGTTTTCAGGATAGTTTAAAGTCTCCGGTTCCTCCCATGAAGACCCGTCCGGGTTACTTCATGTGATTTCCCGATCGATTATTTTTTGATAGTTTAAAATCTCTGGTTCCTCCCATGAAGACCCGTCCGGGTTACTCCATGAGATTTCCCGATCGACTATGTTTTCATGATAGTTTAAAGTCTCCGGTTCCTCCCATGAAGACCCATCCGGGTTACTTCATGTGATTTCAGATCGACTATGTTTTGATGATAGTTTAAAGTCTCTGGTTCCTCCCATGAAGACCCGTCCGGGTTACTTCATGTGATTTCCCGATCGACTATTTTTTGATAGTTTAAAGTCTTCGATTCCTCCCATGAAGACCCATCCGGGTTACTCCATGAGATTTCTCGATCGACTGTGTTTTGATGAAAGTTTAAAGTCTCTGGTTCCTCCCATGAAGACCCGTCCGGGTTACTTCATGTGATTTCCCGATCGACTATTTTTTGATGATAGTTTAAAGTCTTCGGTTCCTCCCATGAAGACTCGTCCGAGTTACTTCATGTGATTTCCCGATCGACTATTTTTTGATAGTTTAAAGTCTCCGGTTCCTCCTATGAAGACCCGTCTGGGTTACTCCATGAGATTTCCCGATCGAATGTGTTTTCATGATAGTTTAAAGTCTCCGGTTCTGTTGGTGCAAGCTGCACCAGAATCAAACCTGAGTTTTGACGTTGTCAAAGGTTCAAGTTAAGTCTTGTTATGATCTAACAAGTTGATTGAGTGTGCAGGATGTTTACTCAACCGGGAAAGCCCTTGCTGGAGGCTAGGTAGAAAAGTCTTAGCAGATTATGGAACCCAAGTGCAAATCCAAGCAGGTCAAGGGGACTCAATGCTTGGTGGTATGATCGAGAGGTCTAGAGGGTCGAAGATCGAAAGAAAGTCCTAGGGAGCCAATCAAGGCTATGTGAAAAGTCCAAACTAGATATGGAGGATCAGAGTTTGGCAGGTGGGTTGAGGTAAACAAACTGGAGGAGTGACAGTGAGGTCGGGTTCCCGAAGGGAACAACCTTAGGTCGCTGATCCAATTGAAGATACCGGGAAGGTTTCCAAGTTGAGATCAAGACAGCTCTACTGTCTATATTACTCATGCATTATATTACTGTGCTAACACTTGTTTTGCAGGAATATTGTTTAAACTCTGTTTTGCAGATTCGGCCTGATCGGTCGACCGAACAGGAGGATTGGTCGACCGAACCAGCTTAACTCAGACCAGAGATCAGTTCAGATCAAACTGAGTCAAAGTCAGATCAAAGCTTTATCGGTCGACCGAACCGTAAGATCGGTCGACCGAACCGTAAGATCGGTCAACCGAAACATGATGACTCAGCCTAGCCAGTTCATCAGCACTGATCAACAACAAAGGAAAGAAGGACTGATCGATCGACCGAACTCAGGGATCGGTCGACCGATCCAATCAAAATTAATTGCACCATTAATGAAGATTTCTGCAGATTTCGACGAACAGGGAAATTGACTGTTCGGTCGACCGAACCATTAAAGATCAGTAAATGCAAAAGATTGAGCCAGCTTCGGACTTCAGCCAGAATGGAAGGGAGCAGGTTCGGTCGACCGAAAAGAGGGATCGGTCGACCGAACGTCCAAAATTCTTATAAAACATGCTCGAAGCCAGAAGCATAATACACAACTTTCTGATCAATATTTCTGGTGCTCTTCTGCAAGCTGCTCACGCCTACGATCTCAGCAAGCAACTTCATTCGTGCCGACCGAGCTTCAACTTTAAATTTTCATTGTCGGTATATTTCTTTTTGTATTGTACTTAATTCTATAAGATAGTAGAGTGTTACTATCTTACATTCTTGTAACTGTACGATCCACTTCTTTCCGAAGGTTTCGGAAAGAAGTGTCATAGTGATTTGCCCATCGGTGAGGTCAAGGACCGTGGGCCTTCGAGTTGGAGTCGAGCTAGGCTCCGAACGAAGTAAATCAATGTGTCTCTCTCTTTACTTTCCGCTGCACATTTCTGATTTGAATTTGAAAAGAAAAGTTTTTTTTAAAAGGTGCGATATTCACCCCCCCCCTCTATGGCTCCAAACGATTTATCAATTGGTATCAGAGCGGGTTAGCTCTGAAATTTCTTAACCGTTTTTCAAAGCATTTTTTAAAAAAACTTTTTCTCTTTTCTTCAATTTATTTTCTTTTAGAATATTTTTCTCTTAAAACACTACTAATCCCAAGATGAAAGTCTTGGAAATATTTTTGTTCTTTAATTTTTTTTTTTGCAAGGATGTCGAACTCATATCAAGAAGGCTATAGTATGGTTCAACCTCCACTATTCAAAGGAGAGAATTTCAGTTACTGGAAGAATAGGATGGAGTGCTACTTAAAGTCCGACATTGAGCTCTGGTTCACGGTCTTGAAAGGCTATACTCCTCCAATGAAGGACGGAACAATCCTAGAACCAGAAGAATAGACACCTCAGATGATCAAGAAGGCACAACTGAACTACAAAGCAATCAATACCATTTAGTGTGGACTCACGATGGAGGAGTTGAATAGAGTTGGTCCCTACGACAACGCCAAAGAATTATGGGATTCGATAGTCAAACTACACGAAGGAACGAACGACTCGAAGGTAAACAAACGAGATCTAATTTTAAATAATTTGTTAAATATAAAAATGTTTCCTGGAGAAACCGCCTCGCAACTACACGCTCGACTGAAGGATATCCTCAACGGTCTTCACCTGATCGGACACAATCTCAAAAATCGTGACACAATAAGGTATGATCTGAACACCTTTCCAAGGAATACTTTGTGGGTATCAATTGTAGATGCTTACAAGGTTTCTAAGGATCTTTCAATTATTAAGTTAGATGAGTTATTCTGTGAATTAGAACTACACGAGCAATCTAACATGAGCCATGGCTGTAATGACCCAACTTTCCTTGTTTTAAGTTCCAAAAGTCCTCAAAAATATTTAGAAATGCTTTCAAAATATTCTAGAGATTTTTAGGAATTTTTAGAGTATTTTTATGTAATTTTTGGAGGTCGTTTGGTATTTTTACTAAACGAAAGAAGTTTTGACAAAAAATGTCCAAGTCGAGATTCGAACCCGTGACCTTCGGTGGAACCCAACCTTAACCGAATCCAGCCAGCAAACTGTTCTGCAAACATTTTGTCAATAAATATGGAACGAAATACATTTAAGTAGTAGTTAGGAACGTTTAAAATAAAAGGGGAATAAAATGCTCGGTTGAGGATTCGAAACCACGACCATTGACTTAGTCAAATCGTGGTTGACCAGGTGTGCCAAGCGGGCATTGTTGATTAAGGAAGGAGTGGATTTTATATAAGTAGTAGTTGGTTAATGGAATAATGGAGTCATAAAGGGAGAACTTAGGTTTTACCGTGACCGAAAAAAAAACCTTTCCTCTCCTTTCTCTGTCGCGGTGTGTCGCCGTTCTCTGCTCGTGTGGAAACACAGCGGAGGCTAGGGCTTCACTCCGACGGTCGGTGGAAGGGGTTTTTCGAGAGATTTCTTCATCTTCACAATCCTCTCGACAAGGAGAACACGTAGGCGCAAGAAGTGGCCAGAAAACTTGAGTTATCCGAACCCTAGAAGTTTTCTTCTCGGTTGTAAGTCTAAGAAACTAATGTAAGTACTACTCACCTGCGGTAGGAGTGGTTTTCGGTTTTCGCTTCTCCTTGTTTTCAAATTTTTTGTGAAGATTTGTTGGTAGTGCTTGCTGCCGTGAGTTCTTATAGGAAGATGAGAAGGGGTTTTAATGGATAGTTAGTTCTAGAAGTGTTTGGATCTCAGTTTTGATCCATTGGTTGTGCCGTGTAGATAAATTTCAGAATATCCTTTTTCTGAGCATGAAGAGTAATTGTTGTAGCAAATGGTTTTTCTTCCTTCTTCATTGCCGTAGTATATGATATGAGGAATAATTGTTGTAGCAATTGGTTTCTTTTTGTCTTCTGGCTGTGGTACTAAACATGAAAAAGATTTAGTTTTAGTTTAAGCTTATGGTTTAAATTCCAGTGTAGATCATGTTGAAGCATGCTGCCATTAGATCAGGCATGTAGTTTAAATTTTGTTACTACCTTAATATGCTGCTTTAGATCTTCTTGGTAGTATTTTCAGGGTGCATTCTTGCAAATCAAAGTGTGTAAACAGTCTCATTAATTAGTATGCAGTTTTTTGGTTTTGCTTTGCTACCTCCATGAACATGAACAGTCCTATTATCCTAGCATACAGTTTAGATTTCTTAGTTGTATGTTTCTTGTGTAGTTGAACAAGCATGAACAACCACTTAAAGTGAGTAAGCAGTATCAGAATTTGATTGACATTCAACAAGCATGAAATGGGTTGCATAATGAGCTTGAAGTGGTTCATATTTTGAGTATACTGTTAGTCTTCTTGCTATAGTCTTGGCTGTACGGTTTGATTTAAACTACGTTCCCGTTTAGTGCATGATCAATTCTGATGTTAAGCATTTAGTTTTGGATTTCTTGAGTTTCAATGAACCTGAACAACCATTAACTTGAGCATGCACGGTTTAGCTTTCCTTACTACTTAATGAGCATGTACAATTTGGTGCACTAGTATGTTTGGATAGATCTTTTGTTGCTATTTTAAGGGTAAGAACATCCTTTATTTAGTTAGGATGAGTTTAGCATTTTCCTTGCTACTCAGAAGGGCAAGAACAACCATTTATTTAGTTAGAATGGGTTTAACATTTTCCTTGCTACTCAGAAAGGCAAGAACAACCTTCATTTAAAGTATGTAGTGTTAGTTTCTTGAATTTCTTGAACATGAACAGCTATTAAGCTTATCTTGTAGTTTGATTTGCTTGCTTTATTTTTATAGCATGCTCAGTTAGTTGCAATTCTCTACTTGTTAGATACACTTGCAGTATTCGAATAGCATGAGCAGTATTGAATTATAATTTAGTTTCTAATTTCTTGTTTTGATACATATACATATATGTGCTAGTTAGCTTTTAATAGCTCTTTAATCTAAAGCATATAGTTAGTTGTTTTTTTGCTATTTTAATAAGATGAATAACCATGTATTTTAGTGGAATAATTATGTGCCCTATTAAACCTTTTGAGGATTATGGGTAACTACAAGTAAGAAAAAGACCAAGGTCTAGTTAGAAAAGATAACAAGTAAATTAAAGTAAGAGGCTAGTACCCGACTTCCGAGGTTGTCGTTAAACAAAGCCAGGTGACCAATTCTGAGGTCTTGGCCCTGGTAAGACCGAGGTCTTTACCCTCATAGGACTAGAGGCTCGCTACCTCAGTTACTATTAGAGAGCGCGCATAAGATGGTACTAAGCCTGGGACCAAGAAAGAGAAGAAGAAAGTTAACTATTAATTTAAAGTATAAGGCTAAAGTAAATGAAACAAGTATCACCTATGTTTAGAACTAGCAAAGTTTAGCTCTTATAATGCTAAGCATACAATATTAGTTTTCATTTACTTTCCTTATGAGTTTATTGAGCTTGATTTGCTTTATTTCCAGCATGCAGATTTATTCTTGTATATCATGAGTATGCAGTTTTTTTAGTGCTTTGCTATTAGATGAGCATGTTTAGCCTTTTCTTTTTAGCACTTCAGTTTTAGCATCCTTTGCATCGTATGCATTTTCGAGTTTTTGTGAGATAGATTAGTACTTACTAAGCGTTTCGCTTATAGATTTATTTTCCTCCTACTGCAGATAAAGGTAAAGGGAAGCTATAGTCAGAAGGAAGGCAATAAGGAGATGTGTGGTGGATGTGCGATGCCTGGACTATGGAAGCCTTGGGACTAGAAAGGAGTTTCTTTTAGTTTTCTTTTCCTTTTGCTATGTTAGAAGTATTCAGGATGATATATGTTATCTTGATGTTATTAGGATATAGTAGATGAATTGTGATATTGTGTGATGATTTCTGGTATAGTTCTCTTTTGTTTTGGATTATTTAATGCGTGAGTTGTTGATATATGTTCCAGCCGCCTGTGGCTGATGTATATAGTGTTTGTATTTAAGATTTTGGTCACCGGTACAGGGGAGATTCTGTCGAAATTTTTCGGTAGAGATTCCTCGTGGTTTCGATCACACCGGTTAAGTAGAGTTAATAGTTAAGTAACAGTCACCTTAGAGAGTAGTATAGTATAGTAAGAAGGGTAGTCGTTACAAGGTTTCTAAGGATCTTTCAATTATTAAGTTAGATGAGTTATTCTGTGAATTAGAACTACACGAGCAATCTAACATGAGCCATGGCGAGAAAGGTGTTGCTTTGTATGCAGGATCAAGCAAGGAAACAAAATCTAAAAAGAAGATCGAGTCTGAAAGCGAACCAGATTCAGACTCAACAAATGAAGAAGAATTAGTCAACATGGTCCGAAGGTTGTTGACTAAAAAGAAGTTTAGAAGAAGCACAAAAAAGACCCCTCCAAATCAGATCCAAAATAAATCAGAAGTAACCTGTTATGGCTGCAACAAGAAGGGGCATTTCAAAAATGAATGCCCAAATCGGAAAGAAGAAAGACCCAAATCGACAAGACGAAAGAAGGCTCTTCAAGCGACATGGGACAAAACTTCTTCTGACGAATCCGACGCGAAGCAAACGAAGCACTCGAGTCACCTTGCATTTATGGCAAGAAACGAAGATTCCGAGTCCGAGTCCGACGAAGAATACGAGTCCGAGATCGACCTCGATTCCGAGAGAAGCCCCGGATCGGAAGATCCGAATATGGTAACGATTTATTCAAAGTCAAATTTACTTAAAGTAGTTAAATGTTTGTTTAAAAAATTAGCAAAATCGGAAAAACAAAATAACTTGTTACTTAAGGAAATAGACCACCTTAAGCAATAAGTTAACTTGAGTGACTCGACTAACCGAGTTCAAGTCGGAACTTCAACTCAAGTTGAAAAACTTGAGGAAGAAAATTCTGATTTGAAAGGTCAAGTCGAGCGACTCAAGAAAACGTTGGAAAAGTTCGAAATGGGTTCCAAATGTCTAAATATGGTACTTGGATCGCAACGAGCCGTGTACAACAAATCGGGACTCGGTTACAAACCAAAACAAGCAAACAAATCATACTTATCCTTAATCAGTCAAAATACTAGAAGGCAAGTCCAAGCATGAGTTCAAACAAAACAGTTAATCAAACCAATTAAACCAAATTTCTTCTTGGTTCCCAAGAGTCAAGTCCATTACTTAGATAGACCTTATCTAAGCTATGACTCAGGGGGAGCAACTAGAAAAATAATCCAACCAACTTAATTAAAACAAACTCAATACTTAGGATTAGGATTATTAGAACGGTTAGATGAAAAAGGTTTATCAAACCCTATAACATAGCACCGGAATGGATTGGGATGATAGTACGTCAAGGAAACTCTGTTGAAGGCATGTCTAGGTTGAATATGGAATTCTACCTGGTGCAATAGACTTAGTGGATCTGACCGAAGCTACCCTAGTCAAACATGGGCTAGTTAGACCAAAATTTAGTATTAAGTTTTTTGGGCAGGAACAGTTTGGAAAGTCTTCAGCAAGTGGTCTAATGATATTCAAGTAGGCCATATGCCTCGTCACTGAACTGAAACTTATCCTTAGGACGCCTGCTTGATTAACCCAAAGCTAAGTTTGAATCTAACATAGGTTCAATAACCTCTTTCAATAAAATTAATTCTAATTCAAACTAAATTAATTCTAATTCAAACTAAATTAATTTAATTCTAATTTTAATCTAATTCAATTTCTAACCTAATTCAAATCTGATTCAAACTAAATTAATTTAAATTTTCTTAAACTTATAAAAAAATTATTTTAAACTTATTAAAAATTTTAAAACTTATTAAAAAATTATTTTAAACTTATTAAAAAATTATTTTTAAACTTATAAAAAAATTTATTTTAAAATTATTAAAAAATTATTTTAAAACTTATTAAAAAATTATTTTAAACTTATTAAAAAAATTATTTTAAACTTATTAAAAAATTATTTTAAACTTATTAAAATATTTTTTTTAAACTTATTAAAAAATTATTTTAAAACTTATTAAAATATTATTTTAAACTTATAAAAAAATTATTTTAAACTTATTAAAAAATTATTTTAAAACTTATTAAAAAATTATTTAAACTTATTAAAAATTATTTTAAAACTTATTAAAAATTATTTTATTAAAAATTATTTTAAACTTATTAAAAAATTATTTTAAACTTATTAAAAAATTATTTTAAAACTTATTAAAAAATTATTTTAAACTTATTAAAAATTAGTTTAAAACTTATTAAAAATTATTTTATTAAAAATTATTTTAAACTTATTTTAACACTTATTAAAAATTATTTTATTAAAAATTATTTTAAACTTATATAAAAAAATTTATTTAAAAGTTCCGTCGACCGAACAATTGGTTCGGTCGACCGAACCCTGTTTATGACACATAAAGATTGATTCAATTATTCGGTCGACTGGACTGGTTTATCGGTCGACCGAAAACATAAAATCTCATTCGTTCAACTACCCTTCACCTTCCCTCTATCTGTGCCAAAATTAAAGTATCGGTCGACCGAACTGTTTTATCGGTCGACCGAACGTCTGCTCACCCGTCAAAAGGACGAGAGATTTAAGGGATCAGTCGACCGAACCCTTGATCGGTCGACCGATCATCTTCTATATAAGCAGAAGCGAGAAACCCTCACAACTCATCCAAATCCATTCCTCTACTCTTCTATCTCTTATACTATTCGCCGATTCCAGCCTCTTCCCATCCGAAAATGCCTCGGTAACTTCCTTTTATTCTATTCCTTTTAATATTTTTTGCGCAAGTTACTTATTGCATTTTATTTTTTATAGTGAGAAAAGTAGATCTATTGCACAAAGAGAGGCTAGCTCTCTTAATCCTAGCCAAGATCCTAGGTTCTTTACCGAAGAATTGCGTCTATCTTTTCCTAATAAAAAATTTAAGGTTATAGGTACTCGGTTTTTGGATCTCCAATTCTATCAAACCTTTTGTCCTGAGGTCATAGAGATCAATCAACACTATCAACTTGATAGCATCATCTTTTGTAGACATGCATACAATCCTATTCTCTGTTTGGAATTTTACCACAACTTGTGCGAACTTGATCCCCATCATTTTAGGACTAGAGTTGCTACTCGAGATATGTTGTTTGATCTTGACATGTTTCTTCGATTTCTACGGATCTGACTGTCAGTTAACCGTATCTTTTTTAGTAAGTCTCTTCCTGATCCGTTACCTGCTCCTTTCTCTCATCTGACTCTAGACCTCATGTATGCTGACTTGTTTGAGGGACCTCGTCCTAAAATGATGTCAACTGTACCCCTTAGTCCAAGAGACAACGCTTTTATAAGATGATCGTGTCTTGCATTATCCTTTATCATCTGGAGATCAGGGCGTTTTGCGTCCAGTTCATCTTTTTCTGATGTACACCCTTAGACATAGACTAGACTTTGACCTAGGCTACTGGGTATTCAGATCTATCATTTACTATTCATGGTACAACACTTCATTTAAGGTTCATATGATTCAGTGTCATGTTCTCACTGCTTATATTGCCAATCTGGGTGTGGGAGTTCATCGGGGTGAGTTGATTGAGCTATCGAACTTTGATCTTGTCGGGGTTAGGCAGTTGTCCTTGGCTGGGATTAAGACTAGCGCTGAGGGGCTTGTGTACAAACGAACTCATCCACAATACATCCCACCAGCTGTCGATGATCCTATTGCTGAAGATGATTCGATTCCAGTTCCTGCGCCTTCTCCTGTATTTATTGATCCTGGATTTGCCATGACGCCTTGCTTTGATTTTGCTTAGAGCAGTTCACATGCTCCTCCTCCTCTGACCAGTGACTTCTTTACCCGTCTTCGTGATGATATTTTTAGTCGATTTGACTCCTTAGAGACGAAGATGGATGATCAGTACAGCTCTCTTCAGGGACAAATTACAGATTTTCGTCAAGAGATGATCGATCGTACTGATGCTTTAGGGAAGGAGCAGCAGAGGCTATTTGACTATTATCGTGATGATGAGGATGATGAGTGACTTTAGGATTTATTATTTCTGACTTATTGTATTTATTGACTTAGACTATGACTATGTTTAATATTAAGTACTTTTTCGTTATTCATGTCTTTTGGTAAATTTTTGAAGAATAGGTTCTTTGATTTTAAAAAAATTACTACTTAGTTTATTTTTCAAATTTATTTTTGTAAAAATCCCCATTTCAAATTTTTGTTTCAAAATTCTTTGAAATTATTTTTCATTTTCTTGGATAGCCTAGGTCTTACCGTAGAATTGCATGATCCTGTAGTTCTAGGAGCCAGCATCTCACAAGCCGAGTAGGATCCCTTGTTTGATAACTTAGAATGGGTGAGATGCTTAGGTCCTAGCCCTAGATTTCAGATGCTTATGTCAGTGCATCGCTATAAATCTGGGCTTTAAATAACAAACATTGATCAATTTGAGTTGACTAGTAAGTAAAAACCTTGCTAGTTATAAATGCTCAAATTGACCAACTTGAGTCAAATTGCTACTATCTTGTGATAGCTAGCCTTGGACAAGGGTTGGACATTTCATCATAAGGACAATTTTTCCTTAGTTTTTCTATACCCATGCTTGGACTTTAGGAATTTGTCAATTTTAGGGGGAGCTTCAAAACAAGATTTTTAAAATATTCTTTTCAAAATATTTTTCATTCTTTTTAAAATGTTATTCAAAATTCAATTTTTTTATGTTTTTCAAAATTCATTCTTTTTCAAAATATTTAAAAAAAAACTTTATTTTTCAAAATGTTATTTTTAAACTGTTATTTTTATGTTTTTCAAAATTCATTTTTCAATATATTTTAAATTGTTTTTCAAAATTCAAAGTATAATTTTTCATAATATTGTTTAAAAATTTATTCTTTTCAAAATATAAAATGTTTTAATTTTAAATATCTTTCAAATTTAAAACATTAGTAAATGTTTTCAATTTCTTGACTTAGCATATTTTTAGTAATGTTTTTCAATATATTAGTAAATTCTTTGATAAGTCTTGGTTTTTGGTTCTGCCCCTATTTTTGATGTGTGTCAAAGGGGGAGAGATAGTGAATTCAGGGGGAGTTAGTTAATTCAAAGGGTGATTTAAAAGTTAAATTGTTTGTTTATTTACTTGTTGCATACTTTTATAAATTATTTTAAACTTAACTTTGAGCCTTGGTTGCCAAACATCAAAAATGGGGAGATTGTTGGTGCAAGCTGCACCAGAATCAAACCTGAGTTTTGATGTTGTCAAAGGTTCAAGTTAAGTCTTGTTATGATCTAACAAGTTGACTGAGTGTGCAGGATGTTTACTCAACCGGGAAAGCCCTAGCTGGAGGCTAGGCAGAAAAGTCTTAGCAGATTGTGGAACCCAGGTGCAAATCTAAGCAGGTCAAGGGGGCTCAATGCTTGGTGGTATGATCGAGAGGTCTGGAGGGCCGAAGATCGAAGGAAAGTCCTGGGGAGCCAATCAAGGCTAAGTGAAAAGTCCAAACTAGATCTGGAGGATCAGAGTTTGGCAGGTGGGTTGAGGTAAACAAACTGGAGGAGCGACAGTGAGGTCGGATTCCCGAAGGGAACAACCTTAGGTCGCTGATCCAACTGAAGAAACCGGGAAGGTTTCCAAGTTGAGATCAAGACAGCTCTACTGTCTATATTACTCATGCATTATATTACTGTGCTAACACTTGTTTTGCAAGAATATTGTTTAAACTCTGTTTTGCAGATTTGGCCTGATCGGTCGACCGAACAGGAGGATTGGTCAACCGAACCAGCTTAACTCAGACCAGAGATCAGTTTAGATCAAATTGAGTCAAAGTCAGATCAAAGCTTTATCGGTCGACCGAACCGTAAGATCGGTCGACCGAAACATGATGACTCAGCCTAGCCAGTTCATCAGCACCGATCAGCAGCAATGGAAAGAAGGATTGATCGGTCGACCGAACTCAGGGATCGGTCGACCGATCCAATCAAAAATAATTGCATCATTAATGAAGATTTCTGTAGATTTTGACGAACAGGAAAATTGACTGTTCGGTCGATCGAAAAAGGGGTTCAGTCGACTGAACCATTAAAGATCAGTAAATGCAAAAGATCGAGCCAGCTTCGGACTTCAGCCAGAATGGAAGGGAGCAGGTTCGGTCGACTGAAAAGAGGGATCGGTCGACCGAACGTCCAAAATTCTTATAAAACATGCTCGAAGCCAGAAGCATAATACACAACTTTCTGATCAATATTTCTGGTGCTCTTCTGCAAACTGCTCACGCCTACGATCTCAGTAAGCAACTTCATTCGTGTCGACCGAGCTTCAACTTTAAATTTTCATTGTCGGTATATTTCTTTTTGTATTGTACTTAATTCTATAAGATAGTAGAATGTTACTATCTTACATTCTTGTAACTGTACGATCCACTTCTTTCCGAAGGTTTCGGAAAGAAGTGTCATAGTGATTTGCCCATCGGTGCGGTCAAGGACTGCGGGCCTTCGAGTAGGAGTCGAGCTAGGCTCCGAACGAAGTAAATCAATGTGTCTCTCTCTTTACTTTCCGCTGCACATTTCTGATTTGAATTTGAAAAGAAAAGTTTTTTTTTAAAAGGCGCGATATTCACCCCCCTCTATCGCTCCAAACGATCTATCAGGTTCCTCCCATGAAGACCCGTCCAGGTTACTTCATGTGATTTCCCAATCGACTATTTTTTGATAGTTTAAAGTCTCCGGTCCTCCCATGAAGACCCGTCCGGGTTACTTCATGTGATTTCCCGATCGACTATGTTCTTATGATAGTTTAAAGTTTCCGGTTCCTCCCATGAAGATCCGTCCGGGTTACTTCATGTGATTTCCCGATCGATTATGTTTTTATGATAGTTTAAAGTCTCCGGTTCCTCCCATGAAGACCCGTCCGGGTTACTTCATGTGATTTCTCGATCGACTATTTTTTGATGATAGTTTAAAGTCTCCGGTTCCTCCCATGAAGACCCGTCCGGGTTACTTCATGTGATTTCCCGATCAACTATTTTTTGATAGTTTAAAGTCTCCGGTTTCTCCCATGAAGACCCGTCCGGGTTACTCCATGAGATTTCCCGGTCGTCTGTGTTTTCATGATAGTTTAAAGTTTCCGGTTCCTCCTATGAAGACCTGTCCAGGTTACTTCAAGTGATTTCCCGATCGACTATTTTTTGATAGTTTAAAGTCTCCGGTCCTTCCATGAAGACCCGTTCGGGTTACTTCATGTGATTTCCTGATCGACTATGTTCTAATGATAGTTTAAAGTTTCCGGTTCCTCCCATGAAGACCCGTCCGGGTTACTTAATGTGATTTCCTGATCGACTATGCTTTTGATGATAGTTTAAAGTCTCCGGTTCCTCCCATAAAGACCCGTCCGAGTTACTTCATGAGATTTTCCCGATCGACTGTGTTTTGATGATAGTTTAAAGTCTCCGGTTCCTCCCATAAAGACTCGTCTGAGTTATTTCATGAGATTTGCCGGTCGACTATTTTTTGAAGATAGTTTAAAGTCTCCGGTTCCTCCCATGAAGTCCCGTCCGGGTTACTTCATGTGATTTCCCGATCGACTATTTTTTTGATAGTTTAAAGTCTTCGGTTCCTCCCATGAAGATCCGTCCGGGTTACTCCATGAGATTTCTCGATTGATTGTGTTTTCATGATAGTTTAAAGTCTCCGGTTCCTCCCATGAAGACCCGTTCGGGTTAGTTCATGCGATTTCTCGATAGACTATTTTTTGATAGTTTAAAGTCTCCGATTCCTCCCATGAAGATCCATCTGGGTTACTTCATGTGATTTCTCGATCGATTATATTCTTATGATAGTTTAAAGTCTCCGGTTCCTCCCATGAAGACCCGTCCGGGTTACTTTATGTGATTTCCCGATCGACTATGTTTTTATGATAGTTTAAAGTCTCCGGTTCTTCCCATGAAGACCCGTCTGGGTTACTTCATGTGATTTCCCGATCGACTATTTTTTAATGATAGTTTAAAGTCTCCGGTTCCTCCCATGAAGACCCGTCCGGGTTACTTTATGTGATTTCCCGATCGACTATGTTTTTATGATAGTTTAAAGTCTCCGGTTCTTCCCATGAAGACCCGTCTGGGTTACTTCATGTGATTTCCCGATCGACTATTTTTTTATGATAGTTTAAAGTCTCCGGTTCCTCCCATGAAGACCCATCCGGGTTACTTCATGTGATTTCTCGATCGACTATTTTTTGATAGTTTAAAGTCTCCGGTTCCTCCCATGAAGACCCGTCCGGGTTACTCCATGAGATTTCCTGTTCGACTGTGTTTTCATGATAGTTTAAAGTCTCCGGTTCCTCCCATGAAGACCCGTCCAAGTTACTTCATGTGATTTCCCGATCGACTATGTTTTTATGATAGTTTAAAGTCTCCGGTTCCTCCCATTAAGACCCGTCCGGGTTACTTCATGTGATCGATCGACTATGTTCTTATGATAGTTTAAAGTCTCCGGTTCCTTCCATGAAGACCAGTCCGGGTTACTTCATGTGATTTCCCGATCGACTATTCTTTTGATGATAGTTTAAAGTCTCCGGTTCCTCCCATAAAGACCCGTCTGAGTTACTTCATGAGGTTTTCTCGATCGACTGTGTTTTGATGATAGTTTAAAGTCTCTGGTTCCTCCCATAAAGACTCGTCCGAGTTACTTCATGAGATTTTCCGATCGACTGTGTTTTGATGATAGTTTAAAGTCTCCAGTTCCTCCCATGAAGACCCGTCCGAGTTACTTCATGAGATTTCTCGATCGACTATTATTTGAGTAAAATTGAAATGATTGCACTAACCTCGCGTTGGTTTTACCATCTTGGAGATTCTTTTAAGGAAACCTGGTAGGTCCTTCCTTGAAGCTCCCGATTGATGGTCACTTGAACTGATTAAAAGTGTTTGCTCAATAATCATCACGCTGTTTGAACCATATTTTTTTCTTGGGCGATATTTGGCATGCATTGTATTTATCGAGTTGCATGAAGTACATAAATTATGAGAATACTTGTCATTTGTTCACAGGGAAACTGCTTCAAATAGTTTTGATTTGCTCTCTCGGACATATTCTTGAATGATATGAGCTTGTTAAGTACGGTAGGGCTGTAAATGATTTGCACTCCAGGGACACTCAAGAATTCTTCCTTCAGTGTTCTGGAGATAATATGAACCCGATGCAAGTTTTTCTACCACCTTGTAGGGTCCTCCCCATTACTGTGCCAATTTGTTAATATCACTAGCAGGCTTGACCCATTTCCATACTAGATCTTCTACCTGAAAGAATCTTGGGATGACTTTTTTATTATAATTCTACCTCATTCGTTGTCGGTATGATGTGAGACGAGTTACAGCTTTGTCTCGAATTTCTTCTATCAGATCTAGCTCCATAAGCCGCCAGCCTGCATTATCATCATTATATAGTTGTCTTCTATCGGATTCTACTCCTACCTCAATAGGAATGACGGCTTCTCCTCCATAAACCAGTTGGAAAGGAGTAATCCCCGTAGCTTCTCAGGGTGTAGTACGGTAGGCCCAAAGAACACTAGGTAATTCATCTACTCAGCTGCCTCCAACATGATCTAGTTTTGTTTTTAAACCTCGTATAATCTCTATGTTGGTTACTTCTGCTTGATTATTACTCTGTGGATACGCTACAGAGGTGAATTCTTGAATAATACCATAGCTTTTGCACCAGTCTAAGATTCTATCTCCTTGAAACTGCCTCCCATTATCAGAAACTAATTTGTGAGGAATGCCAAATCTACATACGATATTTTTCCACAGGAATTTAATAACTGCATCTTCAGTAATTCGAGCAAGTGGTTTTGCTTCTACCCATTTAGGAAAATAATCAACTGCTACTAATAAAAATCTCCTTTGTGCAGTTGCCATATGAAATGAACCAACTATGTCCATGCCCCATTGGTCAAAGGGGCAGGAGACTATAGAGGTTCTTAACAATTTGGTCGGATGATGTGAAATATTCTGATGTTTCTGACAAGAAATATAAGTTCTTACAAATTTTACAGCATCTTCATGTAAAGTAGGCCAGAAATATCCTGCTAATAAAATTCTTCGGGCCAAGGACCTTCCACCTGTATGACTACCACATGAGCCCTGATGGACCTCTTGCAAGACGTATTGTATATCTTCTATCCCAATACATTTAAGTAAAGGTCTAGAGAAAGCCTTTTATATAACTGTTCCCCTATCATAGTATATTGAGCAACCCTCTTCTTAAATATCCTTATTTGTTCTATATCAATTGGAAGAATACCTTACTGTAAATATAATATGATTTGCGCCCTCCAGTCACCTTGTATCTCTTCATCAGCCTGTCTTTAAATACAAGATACTAACAATGTCTGCTCTACTGGCCGATCCAAGCTCCATAGTATTATAGCAGAGGCTAATCTGGCTAATTCATCTGCTACTTGATTCTCAGATCGAGGACTTTTTTTTGTAGATTTTGTAGGATCAAAAAGAATTTAGATATCTCCACAATAGCATGATATTGTCCACTTTGGGCCTAGACCCTCATGACTTTGCTCTTGGGCTCTCCCCAAAAGGCCTCATGCCAATGGAGATATCTTTTCTCTTATAAACCCATGATCTTTCCCATGTGTTTCCAATATGGGACTATGTTTGCAACCTTGCAACCCCAACAATCCCCCCCCTCAAACAAAGGACCATAGGCTTCCCACGTCCGATCCTCGACCCACTAGGTCTTCCTGCCCCTCGGTCCACCAGACCTACTAGGACTTCCTTGCCTAGTCGCAACTAGGACTTCCTACCTGGTGTCTGGTCCTCTTGATCCGAACATAGGAGCCCCCACTTTCTTTGTTCGAGGTCAATATTGTACCCACATGACTCAATCAGACCATAGCTCTTGTGCACAGTCGGCGGTTAAACCTTCTGGCAGTCCAGGCTCTGATACCAATTGTAGGATCGAAAAGAATTTAGATATCTCCACAATGGCATGATATTGTCCACTTTGGGCCTAAACTCTCATGTCTTTGCTCTTGGGCTCTACCCAAAAGGCCTCATGCCAATGGAAATATCTTTTCTCTTATAGACCCATGATCTTTCCCATGTGTTTCCAATATGGGACTATGTTTGCAACCTTGCAACCCCAACAGATTTACTTCTTGAAATTGAGCCTTCAATTTATCAAATGCCTCGGCATATAACTTGAGTCTATCATTATTAATTTCAAAGTTACCTGATAATTGTTGGGCTGCCAATTGAGAGTCAGAATAAATATAAACTCGAGATGCTCCCACATGTCGAGCGGCTTGTAATCCTGCTATTAATGCCTCATATTCCGCCTCATTGTTGGTGGCTCTATAATTTAGCCTGACAGAAAGTTGAAGTTTATCTTCCCTCGGTGATATAAGGAGAACACCAATTCCGCTACCTTGTCTGGTTGAAGATCTATCTACATAAACTTTCCAAGTATTCTCTTCTTTAGGACCTTGAACTCCTATGATGAAATCTGCTAAAGCTTGTGCCTTGATGGCCGAGCGAGACTGGTATTGTATATCATACTCACTAAGTTCGGTCGTCCATTTGATCAACTGACCCGATGCCTCCGGGTTAAGCAACACCCGTCCGAGAGTACTGTTGGTCAATACAATAATTGCATGTGCTAAAAAATAGGGGTGTAACCTCCGGGCAGTCAACACTAATGCATAAACCAATTTTTCAAGTGTAGTATATTTACACTCGGCTCCTTTTAATAAATGGCTAGAAAAATACACAGGTTGTTGCTCTTTCCCTTCATGTCTAACTAACACAGAGCCTACAACATTTTCATTGGCCGAGAGATATACCCATAAGGTCTCACCTACTACAGGCTTAGCTAATACAAGAAGGGTGACAGATAGTCTTTTAACTCTTGAAAAGCTCTGTCACATTCTTCGTCCCACCGAAATTTGTTAGCCTTACGAAGTATTTTGAAGAAATGGAAACTAGGATCGGCCGACCTTAAAATGAATCTTGACAAGGCTATGATCCGGCCGGTGAGTCTTTGGGCTTCCCTCATATTACGAGGTGGTTCCATGTTCTAGAGTGCTTTGACTTTGCTCGGGTTGGCCTCTATTCCCCGCTTAGATACCATGTATCCCAGGAATTTTTCACCTTTTGCTCCAAACAGACACTTGCTTGGGTTCAGCTTGAGTCCATATTGCCTCAGTATTTTGCAAGTCTCCTCTACATCCCTGCATAGATCAGTAGCCTGAAGAGACTTAATTAAAATATCGTCAATGTATACTTCTATATTTCTCCCAATCTGTTTCTGGAAGACCTTATTCATAAGCCTCTGATAAGTTGCTCCTGCATTTTTTAGTCCAAACGACATAACATTATAACAATAAGTACCTTCAGATGTTATAAAACTGACATTCTCTTGATCTTATTTAGCAAGAGGGACTTGATGATAGCCTTGATAGGCATCCAGTATAGAAATATATTCACATCCGGCCGTAGAGTCTACTAATTGATCAATCTGGGGCAAAGGATAATAATCTTTCGGGCAGACCTTGTTGAGATCGTGGAAATCAATACACACTCGCCATTTGTTCCCGGGCTTAGAAACCAAAACGACATTAGCTAGCCAGCTAGGGAACTGTACCTCCCTGATGTAGCCAGCTTCCATGAGTTTATCCACTTCTTCCTTGATGATTTGATTTTGTTCTGCACTGAAATTTCTTTTTCTTTGCATGACTGGCCGGGCATCTGGGAAAACATGCAAAGAATGCTCTATTACCGAAGGAGAAATGCCCGTGACTTCTTTAGGCGTCCACGCGAAGACATCATTATTCTTCTTCAAGCAGTGATCCAGCTCGGTCTTCAGCTCAGGATCAAGATCGGCCGCGACATAAGTAGTAGCTTCAGGTCGATCGGTCTGTATTTGGACTTCTTCCTTCTCCTCGTAGACCAGAACAGGTGGCTTCTCTTGAATGGCATTGACCTCCATTCTTTGAATTTTTCGAGCAGCGTTGGCTTTGGTACGGACGATCTCTACATAACATTTACGGGCTGTCTTCTGATTGCCCCGCACTTCCCCGACCTGGTCATCGACAGGAAATTTAATCTTCTGACAAAAGGTAGAAACGACCGCCCTAAACTCATTTAAGGTCGACCGACCCAGTATCACATTATAGGAGGAGGGGGCATCCACCACCATAAAGTAGGATCTTCTTGTTCTCATAAGAGGCTCCTCCCCTAGAGATATGACCAATTTTATCTCGTCAAGCGGTTGTACTTCATTACCCATGAATCCATATAAAGGAGTCACCATCTGTTGAAGTTCACTTGGGTCAATCTGCAGCTGATCAAAATCTTTTTTGAAAATAATATTCACAGAACTACCAGTATCTATAAAGGTACGAGAAATAGTGTAATTGACTATCACATCCTTGATTATCAATGCATCATCATGGGTTATTTCTACCCCCTCAAGATCTTTGGGCCCAAAACTGATTTCTGGACCGGTTGCTCTTTCCATGCTGCACCCTATGACATGTATCTCGAGTCTTTGTGCATGTGCTTTTCTAGCACTGTTAGAGTCTCCATCAGTGGGTCCGCCCGTGATCATATTAATGTTGCCTCGGGCGGCATTGCTCCTATTCTCTTCTTGCCGGGCGGTCATAGCCTCAGGCCGAGTCTTCTCAGGCACCTGAGCTGTACCAGCCGGGCTTGGAATACGCCTTGTTGAGGCTCGATCGGGCGATATTCAAATTTGAGTGGACTTTGCTGCCTGGGGTATTGTTGCTGATAATAGTTTTGCCTCTGATAATGATCCCTGTTTGCTCTCTTATTTTTCAAAACAAAACAGTCCTCTGTATGATGACTGCTGGTCTTATGATAAGTGCACCATCTTCTTGGAGCTTCTTGTTGTATCTCCACATGTTGTATTGCTTGTGGACGATACTCTGGATGACGATGGAGCGGATGAACTACTCGAGGTCCCCTCGGTGGAGGAACAGGAGCAGGAGCCTTCTCCTTAACAGGGGTAGGAGAAGAAGTAGTACCTTCTTTTCGACGGGCGGCTTGAGCTTCTTCAACATTAATGAATTCGGTAGCACGCTCGATTAATGAGTCGAAATTGGCAGGAGGATTTCTTACCAAATCCTTAAAGAAATCATTATCATTCAGGCCTTGAGAGAAGGCACTCACCAATATCTAGGTAGTAGCATTGGGTACATCGATAGCTACCTGATTGAATCTTTTAATATAGGCTCTGCTGGACTCCTTAGATCCCTGTTTAATTGAGAATAAGCTCTAGGGAGTTTTGTGATACCTCTTGTTGCTAGAAAAATGATGCAAGAAAACCTTCTTGAAATCTTTAAAATTTCGAATAGAATTCTCAGGCAATCTCTTATACCAGCGTTGAGCAACTCCTCCAAGTGTTGTAAGAAACATCCGACACTTTACTCCATCGGAAAATTGTTGTAATAATGCTACATTCTCAAATTTTAAAAAATGATCCTCTGGATCTGTAGTTCCAGTGTATTCGCAGATCTGAAGATTTTGATACCGCTTGGAAGCGAATCATCCAGTACACTTTGAGAGAATGGAGAGATAACTCTTTCCGGTGAGCTATCACTAGCTACCATCATCTTAACTTTACGCTTCTCTTTGTCTGGTGCCTCGCAGAGGATTCTTGGAATACAGGCCTTCGTCCTCCTTGTTCCAAAGGAGTACGAAGGAAGGCTCGAGGATGCCTAGTTGGAGAGGCAATGGCCAGAGGGAAATATGCATGATCTTCTTCTTCCGGCTCTTTTCCCCTAACGGTGCTCAATAGTCGAGATCGCCGGATTATGAGCTACTGGCAGAGTAGCTCTAGTATGAGCTTGTTGTAGCTGCTATTGTTGCTGTAAAGCCTTCTGTACATGGGTGTTGATAAGGAAATCCAAGTCTTCACGACTATTGGTAAGTAAGTTTGATTTTCCAGTGTCTTCCATCTTGCAGCCTCAGATTCAGGTGAAGTTCCCACAGACAGCGCCAAATTTGATCCTGTCTGAGAAGCTAGACAAAACGGAAAGCTGGGAGAAAAACCTATTGCTGACGAAGAATAATACCTGTAGAATACCGATCCGAGAAACCCAAAGCGGATCCGAGAGAATAAAGTCACAGGATGCCCTTCTCGTGCGAAGATCCCAAGACGAGAGAAGAGCTTGAATGAAGAAAACCGAGATCTGGAGCTTCCAAGACTTCCTGCGCACAAGAGACCAACCAACACTGTCGTTAGTGACCTAAGACCGGGGTGGGAATCCCTGGCTAGGCCCTCCAACGCTCAAGTCAGTGATCTCTCTTAGTGTGGAAGAAGGAAGAAGAAGATGAACAGTAGTTGAAAATTAGGGTTGTGAGTGCGAGCAGCAATGTGTGCATACCTGGCCAACGGAGAGGATTCCCCTTTTTATACCATTTCATATAACCTCCGTAGTCATGAAGTGGACCCCGGTTTGTTAGAGTTTGTTATGAGATGACGTAAGCCATGTACTTGCACAAAATAACTTTTAAGGAATCTTCTTGGTACCCCAGATGTACCCTCTTTGTCGTCTAGTATCTGTAGAAAATTTTAGAAGCATTCTTCCCGCCAAATTAGTCAACCTGTTATACAATCATATGAAGCAGATATTTTCATAAGCTATTCATAAATATCCCCAAAATATTTATTCTTGTCCTGTTCTATGAGTTATATTTTATCACCCTTGCCTGGTTATCTTGTCTTCACTATGTCATGGACAACCCGATATTATACTATGTTTTGTATTGGTCGGGATTGATCCGAGGTTTCGTACAGGTGGGTTATGTCCGATAATATATTATAAATCCCGTATGGTCTTGTATTTGCTCATTCTCGGGCATCATATACATCCACCCGATATTAATCTATATTCGCATACGCTAGCTCAGACAATCCCGCCCGATGTTGACCTTTCTTTTCTTAAGCGTGTTATCTTGGTCTATGTTGACCTATACTTCTCAAGGTATTACCTGGTCGGGATTGACCTACTTCTCTCAAGGTATATCCCGGCTGATATTGGACTATACCTCTCAAGGTATTACCCGGTCGAGATTGACCTACCTCTCTCAAGGTATATCCCGGCCGATATTGGACTATACTTCTCAAGGTATTACCCGGTCGGGATTGACTTACCTCTCTCAAGGTATATCCCGTCCGATAATGGACTATACTTCTCAAGGTATTACACGGTCGGGATTGGTTTACATCTCTCAAGGTATATCCCGGCCGATATTGGACTATACTTCTCAAGGTATTACCCGGTTGGGATTGGCTTACCTCTCTTAAGGTATATCCCGGCCGATACTGATTTATTTTCTTAATTCTGCTATCTTCTTTCTCTTTTTCACCAGGGACCTACTAAACCTGACCCATATCAACTACAAATAAGGAAAGATATCAAACCTTTCTCTTAATCTTTTATAGAAAACTATAAAAGGAAAGATTTAAATTTTAAACTCTCTTTTAAAACCATGGCTTCCACATAAGAAAAAATTTTAAAAAATAAAATCCTTTTAATTTATTATGGCTGGCCACACCAAGCTTGAGTTCAAGCTAGGACCGGCCACCTCTTTAAACCATCTCACCTTGGTTTGGACGACCCTAGCTTGGGCTCCAAGCTAGGCTTGGCCGGCCACCTTAAGGTGGGTAAGAAGGTGGGTATGAGTGGGCATAACACTTTATAAATAAGAGGCTACAACAGGGACCGAGAGGAGGAATTGGTTTTGGTCTCCCGATGAACTTGAGCTTCCCATGTTCGCCCCGAACACCCAACTCGAGTTCATCAATAATAACTCATACCACTAAAGAGTTATTATTGAACTACCGCACCAATCTCATATTAATATATGGGCTCCTCTTTATCATGAGTGTGTTAATCTCCCTGTGTTTAAGATATTGAATGTCAGGCCATTAATTAAATGAGTTACTGACAACTCACTTAATTAATATCTAGCTCCAAGAGTAGTACCACTCAACCTTATCGTCATGTCGGACTAAGTCCACCTGCAGGGTTTACATAACAATCCTTATGAGCTTCTCTTGGGGACATTATCAACATAGATTACTAGGACATAGTTTCATTCTATAATCAATAACACACCATATAAATAATACCATTTCCAAACTTATCCGGCCTATTGATTTATCGAACTAAATCGCACCCTTTGATAAATTAAAGAAATGAATATTGAGTATATGCGCTTGTTATTATATCATGATTAAGAGCACACACTTCCATAATAACAAAGGTCTTGTTCTTTTATGCAGTCAGTATAAAAAGAACTTACCTTAAATGGTTCTGCTCAATACACTCAGAGTGTACTAGTGTAATTTTATAGTTAAGATAAACTAATACCAAATTACACTACGACTATTCCAATAGTTTATTCCTTTCCATCTTAGTCGTGAGCTACTGTTTATAATTTATAAGGAATTGATAACATGATCTTCTGTATGTGGCACCACACACCATATTATCTACAATATAAATTAATTGAACAACTACACTTAGCATATAAATGTAGACATTTGACCAATGTGATTGTTTATTTCAAAATAAATGTTTACAAAAAGTTAGGCTTTTAGTATACACTCTAACAAGAAATAGACAAGTATAGGCTTGATTTTGATATTTTTAAGTCCTCTAACCATGTATCTTCTCTTAAAAGTTTTTGCCACATGTTGGATGAGGTTCAACAAGAACAAGGCTTGTTCCATCACCACAGGAGGCCGCCAAATGTAGCACTTAGTTCAGCAAGTAATGAAAGGAGGTCCCCAATAAAAAAAATGAAAAGTATATCTGTCTGGCAAGAGCCTGGATAAGGGAGGACTAGGATACAATCACCCTTGGAGGAAAAATCCAACCCTCTAAGGACTTGGCTTCGAGTTTAGCTAGTTGGGGTCGAGTTCGAGACCTTAAATAAGTACTTCTTAGGAGGCAATCCAATAATTTTTTTATTTTATTTGTATTTTGTTTCTTTTTGAGCCTAATAGACTTCTATCTTTTTGTGTAGGTTAACCGGTCTCCATGAGCTGGCCATAGCATTTTCATTGGCGTGGAGATATTATGTGTAAATAAATGGAGAAACCAAGGGGAAAATACAGTTTTTCATGCCATGGTTGTGTATCCTAAGACACGGCTGTGCCAAAACTCTCGAGAGATGTAATTTTCTGACCGTGTCACTTGACACGGTTATGCCTCCTTGATGGGAAGAGCCTGCATTCAATATAGCTCAATAATGCTTCGAGCGTGTCATTTGACACAATCATGTCCCCTTGAACTAAGGATTCTAATTTTTGGCTAAGTGCAACCATACCCTAGTCGTGTCAATTAACATTGTTGTGTGAGTTATCCTTGTTCTGACCATGTTATTTGACACATCCATGCTCCTGGCCGTGTTCCTAACTGCACAAACTCCACTCTTCACACAGAGCCCAGCATTGACCTGGCCATGTCTAATAACACGGTCGTGCCCTCCAAAGAAGATAAAATGTGCTTAGACCGTGCTATTTGACATAATCGAGTCAAAACACAGCAATCATATCAGAAGCATAGCTGTGATGAGACCATGTCAAATAACACGGTTGTGCCTTAACATTTTGGTCAAAATAAAAATCTGGCTGTGTCATCTCAACACAGACATGCCAACCATAGACACGACCGACACATTTTAAGCCCTAATCTCTCTGTCTCCTTTCTCCCCTTTGATAATCTTCTTTCCTCTTCTAGATCTAGATAATGATTTATCCCTGAACTCAAGATTTTGCTTTCTAGATGAATCCCAACCTTCTCTTCTTCAATCATTTCCTTTCTTCCTTCCCAAACATTAATCCCCTTTTCTCAAAGATCCTTCTTTTTCTTCCCTATTCTTGTAACGATATCTAACATCCTAAAACATCTTCATAGGAGCAGCAGATCAAGCGGTGGAGAAGAAGATCCAAATCAAGGTAAAGGGAAAGGAAAAGCAATTGAAAAGTTTAAGGCAACTTCAAGGGGGAAGCGAACATCACGCGACGAGGGTAATGAAGAGTATTATGAGATTATTTTTCACAATGAAAAGCATAAATCTAGATATGCCACTCTTGTTTGTCGTAAGCTTATTTGTACTCATTATCCTGATCATTATACAATGGATTTATTAGGAATTAAGGATGATATAGATTGGATGCTTGGCAATATAGGTTGGACCAATTTCATGAATCTTAGTTATCCAACCTACACTCGTATTACATTAAAATTCCTTAGTTCACTTGAGTGCCACTGGAAGGATGAGGTGAAACTAAGCTTTCATTCAACGAATACCGATTATGAGTGGACTCTAATTGAATTTAATAATTATTTCAGGTTCCAAACTAATTGGTCGCATGATTTCAATGAATCTTTTGATAGCGAAGAATTTTATGAGAAGATTGTATTGTCCAATGAACCCTACAACCCTTCAAAATCCTAGGCATCACTACTTCAAAACCTAGTCTTCCATTATCTACACCATATAATGAGTAAAACCATCTTTGTTAGAGTTGAAAGCAATGGTGTAATATGGAAGATAGAACTTTATTGTTTATGGGTAATGTTAAATAATATTTCTTTTGATTTAGGATTTCATTTCCTACAAAATCTTGCACGTTCAAGCAAGACATCTTCGGGGAGCATCATAATTGGGGGTTTGTTTACACATATCATTGTAGTTTTGAGTTGTGAGTTGTATGGGTTGGAAATTTTACCCAGTCCTCATAATAGCCCCAAAATTGACATGGACACATGCATAGTGATGAAAATGATACTTAAGGAGAAGAGAGGATATAGTTTTATTAGGAGCAATGGATTTCCTCTTCTTCTTCCTAATCTAGAGCGTACAATAATTACAAATTCTGAAAACTGGATCATTAAAGATCCCCTGATTGACCTTGCACCCTCTCCAGTGGACCATCCCGAGTCCTCCTCACATAGACCCGAGACTCCACATGACCTTGAGCCCCTTTACTTTCTTGAGTCTGCTAGGCATTCTTTTGGTTACGGTGATACGGGTATTAGAATGTATACTAAAAGTCTAGCTTTTTGTATAAATATTTATTTTGAAATAAGAATAACATTAGTCCAATGTCTACATTTATATGCTAAATGTAGTTGTTCATTTAATTTATATTGAAGATAACATGGTGTGTGGTGTCACACAGAAGATCATGTTATCAGTTCCTTATAAATTATAAAAAGTTGCTCACGACCAAGATGGAATGGGAAAAACCATTGGAATGGTTGTAGTGTAATTTGGTATTAGTTTATCATGACTATAAAATTACACTAGTACACTATGAGTGTATTGAGCAGGACTATTTGAGGTTCTTTTTATACTGACTGTAAAAAAGAACATGACCTCTGTTATTATAGAAGTGCGTAATCTTAATCATGATATAATAACAAGCACGTATACTTAATATTTATTTCTTTAATTTATCAAAGGGTGAGATTTAGTTCATTAAATCAATAGACCCGATAAGTTGGAAAATGATATTATTTATATAGTGTGTTATTGATTATAGAATGAAAGTGTGTTCTAGTGATCTAGGTTGGTGATGCCCCCTTGAGAAGATCATAAGGATTGTCATGTAAACCCTGCAGGTGGACTTAGTCCGACATGACAATAAGGTTGAGTGGTACTACTCTTGGAGTTAAATATTAATTAAGTGAGTTTTCAGTAACTCATTTAATTAGTGGGCATTCGACATGATAAGAAGGAGCCCATATTGTAATATGGGATTGGTGCGATAGTGCAATAATAACTCTTTAGTGGTATGAGTTATTATTGATGAACTCGAGTTGGGTGTTTGGGGCGAACACGGGAAGCTCAAGTTCATCGGGAGACCAAAACCAATTCCTCCTCTCGATCCCTGTTGTAGCCTCTTATTTATAAACCTTTATATCTACCCAAAACCCAGTTTCTTAACCAAGCTTAAGGGCTGCCCACATCCTTTCTTAAAGCCCAAGCAAGGGGCCGACCAATCCAAGCTTGGAGCTCAAGCTAGGGTCGGCCAAGTCTTGCTTGGTGCCCAAGCAAGGGGTCGGCCATATAAGAAGAGAAAAGGAAATAAAAGGGAGTTTTTATTTTGTTAAAAACTTTCCTTTTATGATGTTTTCCACATGGTTTTAAAAGAGAGTTTTAAATTTTAAAATCTTTCCTTTTATAGGTTTCTACAAAGGATTAAAAGAGAGATTTGAAATCTTTCCTTATTTGTAGTTATCTATAATGTTTAAAAGAAAGATTTTAATTTTAGACTTTTATTTTTTGTAACCATGATTTAAAAGGAGTTTTATTTTAAAATTTTTCTTTTATAGATATCCACAAAAGGATTTAAAAGAGAAGATTTTAATTTTATAAAACATGCCTTTTATAGCTAACCACAAAAGGGATTTTAAAAGAGAGATTTTAATTTTTTGTTTAAAATCTTTCCTTGTTTGATGAACAAGTGGTGGACGACTATGTAAAGGAATAAAAGGAAGTTTTAATTTTTTGTTTTAAAACTTTTCCTTTTTAGATTTACCAAGGATTATAAAAGAGAGGGAGAGGGTGCCTCATTGAGAACAACCTAAGCCTTGCATCCCCTCTATTGTGGCCGAAACTCCTCTCCTCTATTCCCTTTGTGGTCGGTCCTCTTCTTTCTCTCTTTTCCTTTTGTTTTCTCTCTTGGAGGCCGGCGGCATCAAGTTTGATTTTCTCTTGGTGGTCGATTGCTTGAAGGAGAAGAAGAAGAGAAGGAAGCTCTCTTGTCTAGCATCCCTGGAGGTTAGTTGGTGGCCAAAACTTGGAAGCAAAGGAAGAGGCTTGGGTGGATTTCATCTTGGTAGATCGTCGCCCACACGACGTCCAAGAGGAGGAGAGGAATACAATAGAAGATCAAGAGGTCTATAAGCTACTAAGAAAGGTATAACTAGTTATTTGTTTCCACATCATAACTAGTTCATCTTCTTTGTATAGATCTTGAAAAACCAAACATAAGAGACTATCGATTTTAGGCTATCGTTTTTGTTATCGATTTTGTGTTTCAATTTCATGTTTCGATATTGTGCTTCTATTGAGATCTCTGTAGTTAAATCTAGTTTATTGTAAGAAGTTAAATATCTATTTTCTTTGAAAGTCTTTGTCTAAGAAGTGGTGGATGATCCCATACCCAAGAAGGCCTAGTGTCTCGCCATGTTTAACTTGGAAGCCAATCTTTGAAATAGAGATTTTATTAACTTCTGTAATATGGTTTAACTTAGGAAGATCACATCGGTCAAACTTGGAGTAAAAATGTTAAGTATCGTTTCCAATCCAAGTTTAACTTCTGAAGGACAATTTAGATTAATAATGTTAAGCATCGTTTGTAATCCAAATTTAACTTCAATAGAGCACATGGGTAGCTAGGATAGTTCTATGCTTGTACAAATTTTTGTACAAGGGAATTAGAATGGTATTCCGAGTAGTAACCAACAATTGGTATCAGAGCTAGGTTTATGCCTCTGTGTGTTTAGTTTTTAGTTTAATTATGCACATGTCATACATATTTTAGGCATGAAAATAGTAGAATGTGCAAATAGATTAACTCTGTGGTTATAGGCTCCAACTATTATGACATATTATGATTATGTGTGATTGGACTCTCGGACATATCGAGGGCATTTTATGTGTGTGCATGATTGTATTTATTAAATACGGCAGGAGCTGTATTAGTTTTAGGATTTTACATTTTGTTCGATCTAGACTTTATGTACATTTCTTTGTGGAATATATGATCGATATATGTAAAATTTTATTTTTGTCGCGGATCATATCCTTGCAAGGCATGGTACTATTTGAGGACCAGAGGCACAGTGGAAAAGGAAGCTTGATGGGCGCGACGACATGAGCCCTAGGGTTGGCGACTAGTTTTGACGACTGCTAGGGTTGGCGGCACACGGAGGACAGTGATGGAAGAGGCCATAATAATTGGAAAATTATTTCTCCATATTTATTGCTTTTATTTGCTATGATGTGTGTGTGTGTGCATGTTAAAATCCTCATCTTAAATAACTGGGAGAGAGATTTTTAAATAAATTCCACGGTCTCCATTACTGGTTTGTAAGTGATGCAAACAAACTTGCGCGTTGGCTTTGAGTGCCTTCCTCCACATCGGATGAGTTTGTTTGCGGATCACTAGATCAAACTTCCTTTATGGATGATCATAGGGAATTATTTAGGAGTGTGTGATCTTCTCCATCTAAAGGGGTACAATCCTATTTAATGGACTAAGTATCAAGTAATGGTATACACTTAGGCGCATTTAATAGTATCCTCCCTATTGGAGTCACTGCTATTATTTGTGTGACCGAAGGAATACCAACTATTAATTTTATTTGTCATAAAGTTAGGTTGACAAGAATAAAATTAATGGGTAAAACCTCCTCTTACAAATGTTTGAATTTGTATACATCCACACTATCGTGACATACAAAATTCACGGTGTTTTGAGGTGTTGGTGAATTTAAATGATATTGTTTGAGGAATCAATATTATTCTAAATTCTTAAGTTTTGATCAAAACTTATTTTGTGAATCTTAGGATTTCAAATGACCTTCAACCCACTTGCTGTTATTCTAAAAGAGAACAAACTTACTGGTCTCAATTACATACATTGGAAAAGAAACCTAGACATTGTCCTAATTGTTGAAGGCTATAAGTTTGTAATGTTAGAGGTCTGCCCAAATGAGCCTAATAGTGACTCTAGTGAAGAGGAGATTGATTATCATAAGAAATGGGTCAAGGCAGCTGAGATGACGCGGTGTTACATTTTGGCTTCTATGTCAAATGTGCTGCAACATCAACATTAGGCCATGACTACTACCTATAACATGATGTACAATCTCAAGGAACTCTTCGGACATCAGAATCAGGCTGCTAGGAAAGAGACTATGAGAAACTTAATGACAGCCACCATGTCAGAGGGGACACCCGTAACGGATCATATCCTCAAAATGATGGCTTACTTGAATGAGATACAAATCCTTGGAGCTGAAATCGATGGGGAAACCCATGTCGATATTATTCTCCAATCGCTACCCAAAAGTTTTGAGTAGTTTCGCCTGAACTACAATATGAATAAAAGGATTTATTCATTGGCGGAACTACTGACAGAACTTCAAGCAGTAGAAGGGCTATTTCGTCATAGTTCTCAAATCCACTTTGCTAAAAATGTTTCTACTTCTAAGTCGAAAGGCAAGAAAAAGAAGAAGAAACAAGCTAGCTCGGCAAATAAAGTGAATTGATCTCTAGGTACTTGACTTAAAGTTGGAGTAAAGAAGCCGAAGGGCAAGTGCTTTATTTGCAAGCAGTCTAGACATTGGAAGGCGGACTGTCCTCGTAGGAAGGAGAACAATAAAAGTATATCTTATTCTCTTGTAGTTGAAACATGTTTAGCGGTGTTATCTGCCAGTATCTGGTGTGTAGATACAGGAGCCACTGATCATGTCTGCAATACATTGCAGGGGTTCCAGGAAACCCGACGACTATATGAGGGAGAGATAACCGTCTACATGGGTAATGCTACGAAAGTGGCGGCTCTTGCAGTGGGAGACGTCTACTTATCATTTGATAGGATAGAACTTTGATTTTGAGAAATTATCTTTATGTACCAAGTTTTAGAAAGAATTTAATTTCAGTTTCTAAATTATTTTTGGATGGATATACTATTTCTTTTGATGACAAAGTGGTTGTCAAGAAAAATAGGGTAATTATCTGTTCTGTTACATTAGTTGGCAATTTATATACTATAAATCCGATAACTCCTACAAAGCAACAAATAGAAATTAATAACACACCCTCTAATTCTAATAAGAGAAAGGAACCTTCGGAAATGACCAAACATATCTTTGGCATCTAAGGCTTGGTCATTTTAACTTGAGTAGGATTCAAAGACTAATAGTCGATGGACTTTTGGGTTAATTAGTGGTGGAAAACTTTCCAACCTGTGAATCTTGCTTAGAAGGAAAAATGACCAAGAGACCTTTTAAAGCCAAGGGGTATAGAGCAAAAGATGTGTTGGAATTGGTTCATTCTGATTTGTTTGGACTTATGACTATCCAAGCGAGAGGTGGATTCGAATATTTTATCTCTTTTATAGATGACTATTCGAGATATAGGTGCATTTACTTGATGTGCCGCAAGTCTGAGTGCTTTGATAAGTTTAAAGAGTACAAGATTGATGTGGAGAAATGTCATGGTAATAGTATCAAGACACTACGGTCTGATCGTGGTGGCGAGTACCTCTTAGGAGAGTTTAGGAATTACTTATCAGAGGTTGGGATTCAATCCCAATTGTCTACACCTGGTACACCCCAACAGAATGGTGTGATAGGACGAAGGAATATGACTCTTATGAAAATGATTAGATCGATGATGAGTTATTCGGAATTACCAAATTCGTTCTAGGGATATACTCTAGAAATGGCAGTGTACATTCTGAACTTGGTTTCTTCTAAATCAGTACCCTCTACTCCCACAGAATTGTGGAATTGGCGTAAGCCTAGTCTGAGACATGTTCGGATTTGGGGTAGTTCAACACATGTGTTGAAGGGAGATGCTTTTAACTTGGAATCTCATACAGAAGTTCGCTTGTTTATAGGTTATCCTAAAGGAACGAAAGGTGGTTTGTTTTATAGTCCTAAAAATCAGAAAGTCATTGTTAGTACTAATGCCCGATTTTTAGAAGAGGACTATGTAATGAACCATAATCCCATGAGTGAAATTGTTCTAGAAGAAATGAAAGAGGACACATCTACTTTAATACCAACAGTGTAAGATGAAATATCACAAGAAATTACAACACGTATCACAAATGATGCACAACTATAGACAGTGTCTCGTCGTAGTGGGAGGGTTGTTAGGCAACCTGAAAGATTCATGTTTTTGGAAGAGTCTTCGGACTTGATCCCAGGTAAACATGAACCTGATCTCCGAACATATAATGAAGCACTCCAAGATAAAGATGAAACATCTTGGCAAGGAGCAATGAATTCAAAAATAGAATCTATGTATTCTAACAAAGTTTGGGAGCTAGTAGAACCACCAAATAGTGTAAAAGCTATTGGATGTAAATGGGTCTACAAAAGAAAAAGAGGGACAGACGGGAAGGTGGAAACCTTCAAAGCAAGGCTTGTTGCAAAGGGGTATACTCAGAAAGAGGGAATTGATTATGAGGAAACCTTTTCGCCGGTAGCTATGCTTAAGTCTATCCAAATACTTTTATCTATTACTGCTCATATGGATTATGAGGTTTGGAAAATGGATGTCAAGACAACTTTCCTTAATGGAAGTCTTGAAGAAAACATCCATATGAAGCAACCAGAAGGGTTTATTGGAAAGGGCAAAAAGCATCTTGTATGTAAGCTCAATCAGTCTATTTATGGACTGAAGTTAGCTTCAAGATCTTGGAACATCCAGTTCAATGAAGTAATCCAGTCTTATGGATTTATTCAGTGTCCGGATGAGTTTTGTGTATACAAGAAGTGTGATGGAAACGTGGTGGCATTTCTTGTACTATATATAGATGACATTTTGTTAATTGACAACAATGTCAAAGTGTTGTCAGAAGTAAGGGTATGGTTGTCCAAGCAATTCAATATGAAGGACTTGGGAGAATGCGAACATATTCTTGGGATCAAAGTAATAAGGGATTGCAAGAAAAGAATATTGTGCTTATCCCAAGCATCATATATCGATACTATCCTAGCTCATTTTAGCATGCAAAACTCCAAGAAAGGTATTCTACCTTTTTGTCATAGAGTATCTTTATCTAAAGAGATGTCTCCTAAGACATCAAAAGAGATAGAGGAAATGAAGGCAGTTCCTTATGCTTCAGCTGTAGGAAGCCTAATGTATGCAATGTTATGCACGAGACCGGATATCTGTTTTACCATGGGCATAGTTAGCAGATATCAAAGTAATCTAGGATAGAGACATTGGATTGCCGTAAATCATATATTAAAGTACCTGAGAAGGACTAGAGATTATATGTTGGTTTACCAAGCAGATGATTTTCTCCCTGTGGGTTACACGGATTCTGACTTCCAATTAAATAGGGACAATAGTAATTCTATCTCAAGTTATGTGTTTACTTTAGGAGGTGGAGCCATAGCATGAAGGAGTGTTAAGTAGAAATGCGTTTTAGACTCCACCATGGAAGCTGAGTATGTGGCAGCCTCTGAGCCAGCCAAAGAAGCTTTATGGCTTAGGAACTTCTTGATGGACTTAGATGTGATTCCTAGTTTGCCTAAAATCATCACAATTTATTGTGATAATAGTGGCGTGGTAGCAAACTCAAAGGAACCACGAGCCCATAAGGCGAGTAAACAAATTGAGCACAAGTACCACTTGATACGAGATATCGTAAAGTAAGGAGAAGTTGTTGTCACTAATATTGCATCAGCAGATAATCTGGCAGATCCTTTCACTAAGGCCCTTCCGAAGAAAGCTTTTAATCAGCATGTTGAGGGGATAGGAATCAGATGTATGGCAGCATAGTCTTTTAGTATAAATGGGAGATTGTTAGAATGTATACTAAAAGTCTAGCTTTTTATATAAACTTTTATTTTGAAATAAGAATCACATTGGTCAAATATCTATATTTATATGCTAAATGTAGTTGTTCATTTAATTTATATTGAAGATAACATGGTGTGTGGTGTCACACAGAAGATTATGTTATCAGTTCCTTATAAATTATAAATAGTTGCTCACAACCAAGATGGAATGTGATAAATCATTGGAATGGTTGTAGTGTAATTTGGTATTAGTTTATCTTGACTATAAAATTACACTAGTACACTCTGAGTGTATTGAGCAGGACCATTTGAGGTTGTTCTTTTTATACTGACTGTAAAAAAGAACAGAACCTCTGTTATTATGGAAGTGCATACTCTTAATCATGATATAATAACAAGCACGTATACTTAATATTTATTTCTTTAATTTATCAAAGGGTGAGATTTAGTTCATTAAATCAATAGACCTGATAAGTTGAGAAATGATATTATTTATATGGTATGTTGTTGATTATAGAATGAAATTGTGTCCTAGTGATCTAGGTTGGTGATGTCCCCTCGAGGAGCTCATAAGGATTGTCATGTAAACCCTGCAGGTGGACTTAGTCCGATATGACAATAAGGTTGAGTGGTACTACTCTTGGAGCTAAATATTAATTAAGTGAGTTGTCAGTAACTCATTTAATTAGTGGGCATTCGACATGATAAAAAGAAGTCCATATTCTAATATGGGATTGGTGCGGTAGTGCAATAATAGCTCTTTAGTTGTATGAGTTATTATTGATGAACTTGAGTTAGGTGATCGGGGCGAACATGGGAAGCTCAAGCTCATCGGGAGACCAAAACCAATTCCTCCTCTCGGTCCCTGTTGTAGCCTCTTATTTATAAAGCCTTATATATACCCAAAGCCCAGCTTCTTAACCAAGCTTAAGGGCCGACCACATCCTTGCTTGGAGCCCAAGCAAGAGGTCGGCCAAACCAAGCTTGGAGCTCAAGCTAGGGTCGGCCAAGCCTTGCTTGGTGCTCAAGCAAGGGGCCGACCATATAAGAAGAGAAAAGGAAATAAAAGAGAGTTTTTATTTTGTTAAAAACTTTCCTTTTATAATGTTTTCCACATGGTTTTAAAAGAGAGTTTTAAATTTTAAAATCTTTCCTTTTATAGGTTTCTACAAAGGATTAAAAGAGAGATTTGAAATCTTTCCTTATTTGTAGTTATCTATAATGTTTAAAAGAAAGATTTTAATTTTAAACTTTTATTTTTTGTAACCATGATTTAAAAGGAGTTTTATTTTAAAACTTTTCTTTTATAGATATCCACAAAAGGATTTAAAAGAGAAGATTTTAATTTTATAAAACATGTCTTTTATATCTAACCACAAAAGGGATTTTAAAAGAGAGATTTTAATTTTTTATTTAAAATCTTTCCTTGTTTGATGAACAAGTGGTGGCCGGGCATGTAAAGGAATAAAAGGAAGTTTTAATTTTTTGTTTTATAACTTTCCTTTTTTGGATTCACCAAGGATTATAAAAGAAAGGGAGAGGGTGCCTCATTGAGAACAACCTAAGCCTTGCATCTGTTGGTTGATACTCAGAATATCGTACCGGTTCCCCTGTACAAAAATTTTGTACAAGTCCTGAACCATTCCTAACAACCTATTGTATTCTTTAGAAATTAAATTAGGAATCACAAGTGGAACTTAATATTATTGATTCTAAATTTAACTTATCTGTTCTTAGAGGTTTAGACTTGGATCACAAACGATACTTAACATCATTGATCCAAATCCACCCATGTTACAAATTCAATTAAATATTAATTTCATAGATTGACTTCCCGGTTAAACATGGCGAGGCACTAGGCCTTCTTGGGTATGGGAGCATCCACCACTTCCTAGACAAAGCCTTTCAATGAAATTTAATATTTAATTTCCTTATAGTAACCCTAGGTTTAACGAAAGGGAACAATCGAATCGCAAGATCGAAAAAAAATAAAAGAACACAAACTCGAATCACAAATTCGAAACCTAGAATCATATGCCTCTTGTGTTTGGTATTTCAAAATCTATACAAAGAAAACTAGTATGATACGGAATAGAATTACTAGTTATACCATTCTTTGTAAGCAACAATCTCTTGATCTTCTATCATATTCCTCTTCTTATCTCGGAAGTCGTGTGGACGATGATCTATCGAGAAGAGAACTACCGAAGCTTCCTTCTTCTCCAAGAAAGTTTCGGCCACCACAAGAACTCCAAGAGAAGATGAGGTTCGACCACCACCAAGCTCCAAGGGATGCTAAGAAACAAGACCTCCTATCTCTCCTTCTTCCTTTAGCAAGATTCGGCCACCAACCAAGCTCCTTGAGATGAAGATGCCACCGGCCAAGGAAGAAGAATAGGAGAGGGAGAGGAAGAGAGGGGCCGGCCACCAACCAAGGAAGAGAGGAAATAATAGAAGAGATATTGTTATGAGGTGAGGCACCTCTACCCTCTCTTTTATATTCCTTGGTTTTGGCAAATAAGGAAAGTTTTATTAAAACTTCCTTATTCTCCTTGCCAATGAAAGGAAAGTTTAATAAAATTTCCCTTTCAAACTATATATTGCCGACCACCTTAATCCCTCCAAACAAGGAAAGTTTTAAACATAAAATTAAAACTTCCTAATTTGTTTCCGGAAATTTTTAAATAAAAATTTCTCTTTTGAAAATTCCCTTCATGGTTAGTCATAAAAGGAAACTTTTATAAATTAAAATATCTCTATTAAAACATGTGGATGATTTACAAAAAGGAAAGTTTTCTCTAAAATTAAAATCTTCCTTTCAATCTACGAATAAGGAAAGATATTAAATCTTTTCTTAATCTTTTGTAGAAAATATAAAAGAAAAGATTTAATTTTAAAACTCTCTTTTAAAATCATGAGGATGGTTACAAAAAAAGGAAAGTTTTATCAAAAATTAAAATCTTCCTTTTAACTATAAATAAGGAAAGATTTCAAATCTTTCTCTTAATCTTTTGTAGAAAACTATAAAAGGAAAGATTTAAATTTTAAACTCTCTTTTAAAACCATGGCTTCCAAATAAGAAAAGATTTAAAAAAATAAAATCCTTTTATTTTAATGTGGCTGGCCACACCAAGCTTGGGTTCAAGCTAGGGTCGGCCACCTAATGAAACCAACTCACCTTGGTTTGGCCGACCCTAGCTTGGGCTCCAAGCTAGGCTTGGCCGGCCACCTTAAGGTGGGTAAGAAGGTGGGTATGGGTGGGTATAATACTTTATAAATAAGATGTTACGATAAGGACCAAGAGGAGGAATTGGTTTTGGTCTCCCGATAAAATTAAGCTTCCCGTCACTATGTGAAAATCGATAATAGACTTCGGATATTATCCGAAGTAGACGCACGTGAAGTAAAAGGTTTATTTTTTTACTTCGGCACATGATTACCGAAGTCTATCACCGGTTCAAAACCGATTCAAAATCGGACCGGTTTCGAAGTAAAAAACCCTTATTACTTCATCAAGACCAGTAAAATTACCGAAGTAGTTGATGATATATTACTGCAGAAGTAACATTGTCTAACGAAGTTTAAAGAAGTTATGACTTCACAATTGTTTATATTATGGTGTAGTAAATAGTTAATATTACTTCTGCATATTTTAGCTTGATCGAAGTAATTGTTATTGAAATACTTCATCATAGTATGGAAGTAGGAAAGCATATTTTACTACACTTCAACAATTTACGTTACCGCAGTAATACATACGAATGACTTCAACAATTTTAATCAGTGACAAAGTAAATAGTTTTTTAAACTACGACAATATTTAAATATACCGAAGTCTTATGTATTGTATTACTTCATCATTTTTATTTATAGTATTGAAGTAGTTGACTATATTTTACTACAATACAAATTTAATTGACAAAAGTGTATATCATAATATTTTGCTATAACACAATAATTTTCATCACCAAAATTGAACAAATATATCACAAATATCTGTCAAATACAATTCAAAAGTGTATTCATAAAAGAAATGTTTAAGCATAACCCAAAAACTTTTGTATCCATAAATCTCTAAATACAATCTAAACTTTATATCATAGCCTACACTTAGGCACCCACATAGAAATAGACAAATTCGCTCCATTCACTTCTGACTTCATCATACTGAGATTGATTGTAATACTGTTTATTTTTTGATGCTGCAAACTGAATCATTAACAAAAATTTGAGGATCAATGAAAAATAACTTAATATTTTATAAAGAAAATATTTCATAAAGAAGAAATTCACCTTTCTCTCCAATTGTGGATATTCATCTAAGACTATCTCTTTCATGTACAGCATCACACAATATCCACATTCAACACCACCATTTTGTTTAAGATTACCCTAATGAAATTGAAAATGTCATGCAAGAAGTCACAATCCAAATAATAAGAATTATTAATTGATGTCTAAATACATAGTCACAATACATACTGTCAATTGTTTAAAACCTGGTCCTTTTGAAATACCCCTTGATGCATTGTATACCTTGACTCCACTACAATGTAAAAATAGAAAATTAGTTTTTCAACCTATAATGAATTGAATGCATTCAAAATTAGCATAAGTTACGACTTACTTGGTCACAATAGTTTGCCAAGCATGATCTCGGTTCCTGTTACTCAAAGAGTCCAATAAATATATCATATTCTTGTCTTCATTAATTATAGTCAAGATCCAATGGTACCTGCACAAAAAAAATATAGCATTGACTAGCATGTAGTAGGAAAAAATAAATAATTAAAATCTTACCCAGTGTTATATGGGATGAAGCATATGCTATCCCTGTTCGATGCTCCCAACTGAGCAGCAATATGTTGTGATAATTTACTACCTTCTTCACCCACACCGCATGTAGGTATGTGACCAGGATCCACAAATGACACATACTCAGCTCTATTTTCTTTCTTCATGTATTTGTAAAGGTAACTGCAAGGTATTAATTGCAAGGTAATGGCAAAGTAATGAAAAATCTAAATATACCCCATGTAGACCAAAGCAAAAACATATGAACAAATATTGAGAACAAAGCAAAGCATGTGAACAAATATTGTATTTAACACATAACATACCCCATGTAAACCAAAATGTGTCTGGCACCTATCTCTTTCATCTCCATAAAGCGTAAGATATCTTCTCTTAGCAACCATACACTTTTAGGACTCCCAAACATAGCTTCATCAAATTCTATGTGTATGCTCTCATCTTTAGGCATCAATCTGATAGCATACGAGTAGATATACTTGCATGCCATCGGTAAAGTTTTCTCAATTTCCTTGTACTTGTCCTGATCACCATGAAGATCCGAAGGAGCAAATGATTGATGTTGTACATTCTTCTGCAATATGTTAAAATATTCAAATGAGTATTCAAATGATTAAGATTTTTTCCAATACCAACTTTTCAAGAAAATTGAAAGTACCTTCTTCGTTGGTAAAATTACCAACTCTTTAGGCCAAGCAACAATTGTTCCAACAGCATCATTGACGATTGTTGGTCCAGACCGAATTGGGATTGGAAGCTCTGCTTCTTCATCTAAGACAACATCAATAGATACCTTGAAATTCCCTTCCCCAAGTGGAACATGATGAATCAGTATATTTGGGCCTCCTTCTGATAGTATTGTACCATATGCCACCACATTTTCACGTTGCTTGACAGCCAAGTTACATTTTTTCCCCTTTAAGAACATGAAATTGTATATAAATATCTGAATTTGAAAGAAAAATAACTTTGACATAAAATTAAGAATTATAGAACCTCCAAGTTTGAAGTGCCACATTCATAAACCTCCACATCATCTCTCCATTTTGGGTCGTTCATGTTTGAGGACTTGTTTGATATCACAGGCTCACAAGTTTGATTATCAATGACCTGAGCAAGTTGAGCCTTTAATTTCTCTACTTCAGCCTTCAAGCTCTTATTCTCCTCTGATTGCTCTTTGAAGTTATCGATCGAATCCTTTGGGACTGATTCCCTTTTCTTTCTTGCAGTTTTAAAGTAGAGTTGGGGTTTTACACATCCTCCCACGCCTCTAACCCGTCCATAATGTTCTGGATTTCCTAAGGCAGTAGTTAACACATCATTCATCCCAGAAGATTTGAACTCTCCTTTGACTTTCTTTTCCAACAAGTCATCCTACAATATGAGATTGTAACATATCAATCAAAAAATTCCAATATTATTTAGAAAGACAATATGAAAATTAGATAAAAAATATTTACAATTTTTTCAGCGACTTCTGCTATTTCCATATTTGTTATGTTACCAGATTTGTCCTCGCGAGCTTTACGCCAAAGTATTGATCTATCAACTTCCTCATTTTCAGCAATTAATTTTTTCTCCCTCTATAATTCTAAAAATGATTAGTTACATAATATTAAATACTTGCTTGAAAATGACAAATACAATGCTTCGAAGCTTACCAATTCAGCCTCTAACCCGATGTAACCCTTGCGAGACAGTCTGTGATGGTATTTATAATGCATCGTTCGTTCTTTTTGCTTTTTATGAATAACCTACATAAATGCAAATGAACTAATATTACTGTAAGCAAACAAACATAATATACTATAAGCAAACAAACATTTCAAACAAACATACTATACTGTTTGTTTACAGGTACCGAAGTAAGCAAACAAACTTTAAGGAACCGAAGTAAGCAAACAAACATTGCAGGTTACTGTTTGTTTGCAGATGTTGCTGCAATCTGAAGTAATAGGCAAACTTACTTGCTGCAAACAAAGATCACCAGATGTCCCTGCCCTTGATAATTATGTTATGTTTCAAGGCCTTAATTACTGGGTAGCTATCTCATAACTATCTTCGGCAACTAGGTTTCCGGTAGCACAATACTAAGATAATTACTTACTAACTACTAGTAGTGAAGCAGTGCCAATCAGAATGGAGGGCCCTACCATTACGAACCTAATCACTACTCTGATTAGGGCCCTCCATTCAGAGTAATTATAGGCATTCCTATCTATTAGCTTTCCCTATCAGTAAACTACTAGGCATTCCTATCTATTAAGGCAAGCCTTCTAATTGGCTTTTATACCAATTAGCTTCTTATAGGCATTCCTACGGCCTTACTAGTGTGGCCGATATGTGTGAAGGTAAGTAATTACTAAGTAGTGAATTATACATAATTACTTATAATTAGTCTCTGAAGTACTGTTAGAGTCTCTGAAGTTTGCATTTACAATACTTAGTTCATCTTGAGTTTGCCGATAGCTACTTAGTAATTACTTATACTGTTAGCCCTGGATAACTAGTAGTCAAGTAGCTAGCAAAACACATTATAACTATGTTATGTTTCTGAGTTTTAATTTCTTTTCTTCTCCAGAAGGATGGTTCAAGGAATTTCAAATTTAATCTTTGTAATTTTCTTTTAACTTGTTTCATTGGGTCAGTGTGAATTACTTCTCATTCCTTGTTATTAATATATGGGATAACAGATGGTGATGTATATATTTTTAGTCCCATTTTCATAGGATCAATTTAATTACAAGATATATATCTACACTCGAAACTATTGGGAAGTTTCTAGCGAAAGAGAATATCTATCACTCGATACTATTGGGAAGTTTCTAGCGAAAGAGAATATCTATCAGAGTTATTGAAGCATATCAATGACCAAAGTAAGGAGTAGGCATAGGGCATAACTACATTTGTTTGTGTTTTAATCTGATTATCTATTGGGTTGGATTTACTTCGATAATTAACTCAATTTGTAAGCAAACAAATTATATTCCATAGAATTGTAAATGCAAATCAACAAATAACACTACACAATTAGTAAATGCAGGATTTTGAACTTGCAAATGCAAAAGAACAAACAACACTATACTATAAAAAAGTTACTACAATCCTTAACACCATTACGTATGCTTTCCCTAACACCATGAGTACGTACCTCCCATGATGGATGAAGTCTCTCATCTACAAATGCTTTCCAAACTGCTTTTGGAATCTGATATTGACTCGGTGAAGAACTCAAATTTTCAGGATTGTCTTTATTTGGCCAAACAAATCTGCTAGTGAATTTGTTTTTGAAATCTCTCCATTTTTGAGATGCTGAATTCATCACAGCAGCCTCGCTTTGTGGTGCTAATTCAAACACATTCTGCAACACAAAATATTAGTTGGTACTATTAATAGAGAAGTTGAAGAAGAATAAGGAAAAAAGCAACATACAAGCTAGATGATTATACAACTAATATGATAAGAATGAATTAATGATGGCAATGACAACATAGAGTTGGAAAGCTAATTTCATTTGGGATTATATTTATATATTAATCTTACCGAGATCTCTTCCCATACTTTTTGTTTTATATTTTCTGGAACAGTAGGCCAAGACTTTATGTTGATTGGCACCATAGTTCTAGCAACAGAGCCAATGTAAGATTGCAATGCCTTTCCATTTGCATTGTATAATGGGCGTCCCATGTCATCATAATCAATCTTTGCTTTTTTCCCCCATCTTGCAACTGCAGTGAGTTTACACATTGATGTAGGACCTCGTTTATTCTTCTGCACATCTACAGAACGTTCTTCTCTATCAGTAACTCCATGTAGCTCCGCATCGGCTACTCCATGTAGCTCAGCATCGGCTACTCCATGTATCTCCTCAACTGCTACTCCCTGTTTTTTACGGTCCATCGAGTATTATCTGCATAATAACATAAATGTAACCAATGTTAAAATTTGTACAATAATAGTAACATAAACATGACATAAATAATTACAATAACACATATAAATAAATAACAACACAAGCGTAAACATGACATAGAATTGCATAACATAATTACTTAAAGTGCATACAGCATTCCTTCATGTTCAAAACATAAACATTGGATAAAAATACAAAACATCATTTTTTCTTTTTTGTGACCCATACACCCTCAATTTCTGATCTAAAATATCTTTCATGTGCAGGAATACTATGAGTATCAACATCATCGATTGGTCGAGAATCTGGAATACTGCTCCAATCATCATCATCTCCCTCATAACATCTATTTGGAACTGGGAGCACAATTGACCACCCATTTTTTAATGGATCATCAATATAAAAGACTTGGTTGACTTGACTTGCAAGCACAAATTCGTCATTCTTGTGTCCTCATTTGTTCAAATTAACTAAGGTGAAACCACATTCATCGTTGTTGATTATTCCTTTATCATTTGCAACCCACGCGCACTTGAAAAGAGGAACGTGAAATTGATGATAGTCTAATTCCCATATTTCTTCAATCACTCCATAGTAAGATACATCAGCTAGCAAGGGATTCTTATCTTTAGCACTACACACAAGCATTGTGTTGGTAACTAAAGAAACCCCACTGTTTTGACAAACTCTGTCATCATCCCGCGCCTTTGTTTGGTATAAATTACCATTTATCACATAACTATTATACTTAAGGATTTGCACACGCGGTCCATGGGCCAACCATGTTAATGTCGATGTTGTTCCACCATTGCAACTGTCAATTTCAGCAGCCACCTAACATGTATTCAATTTGAATATGGTGATTAAAAATAATAGATATAAGTTGTTCAGCTCAAATGATAGTAAAAATTTAATGAATCTAGTATCCACCTTTGCACGAAACCAATCAATAAACCTCTTGTTGTGAGCATCTTGTATCCACCTTTCATCTTTCTCTTTTTTGGGAAACATTGATTTCAAAAATATTTTATGTTCACTGTAGAAGTATTAATATATAAATTTGTGTTAGACATTAGATAATCTAAATTACATATGCAAAATCATAAATAATACAAAACACTTACATTATATAGGGAGATACTTCTTCCATATTTTCTAGCACAGTCAAATGTGCTTGTTGCAGATCAACTTGTTGCACTACAATTGGTGCGTTGCATGCTTGCAAGCCAGAAATATTTGCTTTCGAGTCTCGTATTGATTGAGGGACTCCAATAGGATCAACGCCATTAAGATATTCTGAACAAAACTCAATTGCTTCTTCTGCTAAATATCTTTGAACAATGCAACCTTCAGGATGTTTTCGACTGCCCACATAACTCTTAAGCACCTTCATGCTTCTTTCAAATGGATACATCCATCTGAAGTAAATTGGTCCACATAATCGGACTTCTCGAACAAGATGGACAGTTAAGTGAAGCATGATATCGAAGAAAGATGGGGGAAAATATTGCTCCAATAAGCAGAGTGTAACAACCAAGTCAGATTGCAGCTTATCTAACTTGGCTACATCTATAACTTTGCAACAAATATCTTTGAAGAAGAAGCATAATCTTATGATGGCATATCTAACATGTTTTGGCAGTGCATCACGTATGACTATTGGCAAGAAATGCTGCATTAATACATGACAATCATGGGATTTCAAGCAAGTCAACTTCAACTGATCCATGCACACAATATTATTCATGTTCGAAGAGAAACCTTCTGGAACTTTTATATCCTTTAATGACTTGCACACTTGCAACTTTTCTTTTTTTGTGAATGAGCACGCAGCAAGAGGAAGATATGTTCTCTTCTCCCCACTATAGGTGTTAATTCAGGCCTAATTCCCATCTCAACCATGTCCAATCTAGCTGCCACATTATCCTTGGTTTTTCCTTTAACATTCATCAAAGTATTAATGAGGGATTCAAAGACATTTTTCTCAATGTGCATAACATCAAGACAATGCCTTACATGCAGGTGTTTCCAGTAAGGAATATTAAAAAAGATTGACTTCTTCTTCCAACATTTTCTGAAATTTGTTGCTCCTAAATCTTTTTCTTCTATATTGGCTTCCAACTTATTAGCCTTTGCCTTCTTTATTTTCCCTCTCACACTTATCTTCTTTCCAAACTCACACCTTATGTCAGAAAGTTTGTCAAACAACTTAATCCCAGATAATGGTCTAGCTGCTTCTTCAAGTTCCTCCATGCCATTAAACTCCTTCATTTGCCTACGATAGGGATGAAATCGTGATAGGAATCTTCTATGGCCAGCAAATGACATTTTCTTCCCATTTTCCAAGTGTCTTGCATAAGTATCTTCTCCGCATACTGGACATGCATAATAACCATGTGTAGTACATCCACTAAGGTTACCATAGGCAGGAAAGTCATTGATGGTCCATAATAAGACTGCTTTAAGAGTGAAGAACTGCCTTCGATAAGCATCATAGACTCCATCAACTCCTTCCCACAATCGTTGCAAATCTTCAACTAGCACCTCCAGATAGACATCAATATCATTTCCAGGCTGCTTAGGCCCTGAAATGAGCATAGTTAGCATGATGTATTTCCTCTTCATGCACATATTTGGAGGTAAATTATAGTTGACCAACATGATTGGCCAACAGCTGTACCGACTGCTAAGGTTGCTATGAGGATTAATGCCATCAGCTGCAAGTGCTAGGCGAAGATTTCTTGGCTCACTTTCAAATTCAGGCCACATATGATCCACCAACTTCCATGACGGTGAATCAACTGGATGACGTAACTGACCAACAACTCTTGTAGAATCTGCATGCCATGTTAAATTTCTCGAGGTCTCTAAAGATTTAAACATGCGCTTAAATCTTGGAATGGGAGGGAAATACCAAACCACCTTAGCAGGAACACCTTTCTTCTCAACCTTGTTTTTGGTTAGCTTCCACCGTGACAAGCCACATCTAGGGCAACTTACGCAGTTTTCATATTGCTTTCTATAAAGAATGCAATCATTTGAACAAGCATGAATCTTTTCATGAGTCAGCGCTAAACAACTCAATGTCTTTTTTACATCATACATTGAGGATGGTAGATTGTGATTATTTGGTAGCATATCCCCAAAATCTAATAGTAGATCTGAAAATAGAGCATCACTCATTCCATGCCTTGCTTTGGTATTGTACAGTTTAACAAGTGCACTCAACTTTGTGTAACGTTCGCATCCCTTGTACAATGGCTTCTCTGATTCCTCTAAAAATTTCATAAACGCTTCAGGATTTTCTGTATAATTATCGTACGCTGCTTCACACATGTGAGCGGTTTCAAAGTTGTCATAATCATTATTAATTGGCCCCTGGTTGTCACTCCATTTTACTTTATCATCTTTAGCAGGCTCACCATGCCAAATCCAATTCACATAGTTTTGACTAAAACCATGGAAATAAAGATGCTCTGAAATGGACTTAATCGACCCTTTTTTAAGATTGATACATTTGCAATAAGGACAATAAATGTCATTGGGGTCAATATTCGGATTCTGTAAACAATCTTTAATGAACTGTTCCACACCTTCCTCATACTGTTTGGACCTTCTATCCGAGTATATCCAGGATTTATTCATTTTAATCTAGCAAAATCCCCAAACAAATAGGTCAAAATCTGAAGATATTAAAGTAAATAAATAAAAGTTAAAAAATACTAAATGCAACTCAAAATGTAAAATCATTGGAACTTCAATTTGTGAAATCTAATACAAGTAAGAAGAGATAGACCAAAGAGGTTGGTGTGTGGTATGAAGAAAAATTTATTAAAATTAATATATTAATCTCTAATGGTATTAAGTTGTTTATAATATATGTTGGTTAACAAAAGAGTTATCAATAGTTTCATAATTTCATTGTAAATAATAATATAGATTTGTAAATACATAATTGCATTGTAGAAAGAGCTATAAAATGGTCAACATACATTGCATAATATTTCTCTAATGGTCAACCTACATTGCATTTGGCATGTGTTGTACTTATACTTAATGTTCTCATTTGTTTGTACACTTCCGTATCAACTTTTTTTGTTTATCACCTACCTTTGCAATCCTATTACGTTCCTTTCTTTTCTTCACTCATCTTCCTTCTTGCTCAAGAAGTGCAGATTCTTCCCCTTTTTCTCCAGCAATTCATTTCCTTCTCCTAATGATTCAAGCCCTACGAGTTAAAACCTATGACAGATTATCTATTGCAGATCAAATTGTGTCCCTCTCTACTTTTGCTGATTTTTTTCTGAAGTTGAAGATTTACCATCGATACCAAGCTTCAAACAGTGTTGTGACTGTTCTTGCATTAGGTGCTATGATCTAAACTTTTTTGGCAGGCTACTCGGGATTAATTGGAGAAAATCTATCAACATACCAAGTAACCTATCCTTAGTTTAGTCATATATCATGTAAAAAAGTTATCTTTGTTAGGGTACTGCTGTAAAAAAATTTTGGAGTTCATATTCTTTTGGTGGGAAGAAAAAACAAATACCATCCTAGTTTTATATTCTTGTCTCGTAACAATTTGAAGTGTTAATGGTTGGCTTTAGTTTTGCACAATTTGGCTCTTGGGTTTCTGTAGATAAATGTTTCTAACATGGTAGTTGTTTTCAGGTATGACAAGGAAACTACACCGTGCAGTCTAATTAGAAATCCAGAAGCAATCCAGACTCCATGTTCTAGCAATAGACGAACCAATTCTAGAGGAACTAACAGAAAACCTGAAACCTTTCATCAGAACATACCTACTACTCAAGAGATGGAGGAGATATCTATAAGTAGAATATTAATGGCACAACATAGGAAAGAAGGGGTCAAGAAGAAAGAAACCTAGTGTCGGGTGACTCTCGGCGTCAGGGAGAAAATGCAGAAGAAGCTGTCGTTCGCGTTGGGGAGAAACGCCGAAGGAGGAGATAGCCGTCGGGGGGAAAAGAGGCACGAAGGAGAAGGCTGGTGTCGAGGGGCTGTCGCGCGTCAGGGAGGAACCTCGACGAGTGGCCGTCGCGCGTCGTCGGGGAGAAAGCAAAGAGGAGAAAATGCGAGAAGAAATTAAAAGGGCAGATTTAGGTTTAGGGTATAAACCTTATAATTATAAAAGTGAATTAAAAATCCTTATAATTATAAAACCAATTCATTGAAAAATCCTTATAATTAATAAACCAATTCAACTTTTAACCAACTATAACACTAATATTAATTCATTTAACTTATTACTTCATCAATTATCCATATAAAATTTATTTTATAACCTATTACTTCTCCGAATATATAGTATGAAGTAAAAAGTCAGATAAAATTAGAAGTGAGATCCACATTTTTAAACCTATGAAGTATAAAATTATATTTACTGCATCAAATTTATTATCGAAGTTGATTATCATATATTACTTCGCACTTGCTGATTGACGAAGTAAACAGTGGCGAAGTCTATTGTTCATTTTCACATAGTGCGTGTTCGCCCTGAACACCCAACTTAATTTTATCAATAATAATTCATACCGCTAAAGAATTATTATTGAACTACCGCACAAGTCCCAATTTACATTTTGGGCTCCTTCTTATCATGAGTGTGTTAGTCTCCCTGTGTTTAAGATATAGAATGTCCACTAATTAAATGAGTTACTGACAACTCACTTAATTAATATCTAGCTCCAAGAGTAGTACCACTCAACCTTATCGTCATGTCGGACTAAGTCCACCTGCAGGGTTTATATGACAATCCTCATGAGCTCCTCTTGGGGACATCATCAACCTAGATTACTAAGACATAGTTTCCTTCTATAATCAACAACATACACTATAAATGATATCATTTTCTAACTTATCGGGTCTATTGATTTATCGAATTAAATCACACCCTTTGATAAGTCAAAGAAATAAATATTAGATATATGTGCTTGTTATTATATCAGGATTAAGAGCACACACTTCCATAATAACAAAGGTCTTGTTCTTTTATGCAGTCAGTATAAAAAGAACTTACTTTAAATGGTTCAGCTCAATACACTCTGAGTGTACTAGTGTAATTTTATAGTTAAGATAAACTAATACCAAATTACACTACGACTATTCCAATGGTTTATTCCTTCCATCTTAGTCGTAAGCTACTGTTTATAATTTATAAGGAATTGATAACATGATCTTCTGTGTGTGACACCACACACCATGTTATCTACAATATAAATTAATTGAACAACTACACTTAGCATATAAATGTAGATATTTGACCAATGTGATTCTTTATTTCAAAAATAAATGTTTACAAAAAGCTAGACTTTTAGTATACACTCTAACAACATCTTCTCTATTGTGGTTGAAACTCCTCTCCTCTATTCCCTTGGTGGCCAGTCCTCTTTTTTCTCTATTCTCCTTTTGTTTTCTCTCTTGGAGGCCAGCGGCATCAAGTTTGGTTTTCTCTTGGTGGTCGGTTGCTTGAAGGAGAAGAAGAAGAGAAAGAAGCTCTCTTGTCTAGCATCCCTTGGAGGTTAGTTGGTGGCCGAAACTTGGAAGCAAAGGAAGAGGCTTGGGTGGATTTCATCTTGGTAGATCGTCGCCCACACAATGTCCAAGAGGAGGAGAGGAATACAACAGAAGATCAAGAGGTCTATAAGCTACTATGAAAGGTATAACTAGTTATTTGTTTCCGCATCATAACTAGTTCATCTTCTTTGTATAGATCTTGAAAAACCAAACACAAGAGGCTATCGATTTTAGGCTATCATTTTTGTTATCGATTTTGTGTTTTGATTTCATGTTTCGATATTGTGCTTCTATTGAGATCTCTGTAGTTAAACCTAGTTTACTATAAGAAGTTAAATATCCATTTTCTTTGAAAGGCTTTGTTTAGGAAGTGGTGGATGATCCCATATCCAAGAAGGCCTAGTGCCTTGCCATGTTTAACCTGGAAGCTGATCTTTGAAATAGATATTTAATTAACTTCCATAATATGGTTTAACTTAGGAAGATCACATTAATCAAACTTGGAGTAAAAATGTTAAGTATCATTTCCAATCCAAGTTTAACTTCTAAAGGATAATTTTGATTAATAATGTTAAGCATCATTTGTAATCCAAATTTAACTTCAGTAGAGCACATGGGTAGCTAGGATAGTTCTATGCTTGTACAAATTTTTGTACAGGGGAACTAGAACGGTATTCTGAGTAGCAACCAACAACGGGGAGTTCGAGATTTGATTTCTTTGATTTTTGCTCTTCTTTGGATACTCTCCATGGAGAGCATACCTTTTTCCAGCGATTGTTGGATGAACACAATGCTATGACTCGGGAACAATTCCAAGAAGTTTGTGATATTTTTCAAAGAACATTAAATTTCAAAGGTAAAGTCTTGGAATTCATTAATTATTGGTACACTGAGAGGGATGATCAAAGGGAATTTAGGCAAATGATCGGTTAATAGTTATCTACCTTATATGGTCATTATAAGCAGTTTAGTCATCTATCTGCTATGCCTAGATTCCTCCCTGGAGCAAGATCTCCTAGCCCAAGAACCCAACCACCCCCTCGTTGTATCCTCCCTATCCTCTACTACCCAAATACCCTCCTCCATCTCTATATTGATATAATGGGGATGATGAAATGTCCAATTCTAGGAAGATTATACATATGTACATATTTACATTGCTTTAGTCTTGTTTAAGTTTGTGTTTGTTTGTTTTCAGCTGCATGTTGTTTGCTTTACTTTAGCTTGTTTTGGTGGCCTAGACTTGTCGTTTGGTGGCATTTTGAGTACATCAATCTTGCTTTACTATTGACTTGTCCAATAGAAAAAATTTCTAGCAAGTTGATGTGCGTATATTATATACACTTTTATGCATATTTTGACACACATTCACGTACTTTATTTGCACTTGATCTATGCATTTTTACATCTCTTATCGTAGTTTCAGCATAATTACTCTTCTTTATCAAAGATTTATTCTTTATGTGTTTTCTTGTAGACAGGATATGCTTTTGGAGTAAAAACAACTCTTGTAGAAGACTCAGAGAACAAACAAAGAAAAAAGACCCTGCCATGTGGAATACACATAGCCGTGTCACATGCCAGAGGAGGAGAAGGCACCGGTTGTGTGAACCTACACGACCGTGCCACAAAATAGAGTAGAAACAAGACCCGATAGTGTAGATTCCACACGATCGTGTCAACGAAACAGAGGAATATCACCCGGTCGTGTGGATTTTCAGAGTCGGAGCTGACTATGCTGTGTGAATCCACACGGTAGTGCTACCGGACCAGAGCCCAAACAGACTTTGATCATGTGGATCTCACACAGTCATGGCACGGGCCACGCTAGCCCGTGCCTAGCTCTATTTAAGAGGATTTCTTTCTCTTCTTAAGGGGAGGAAGGTTCTACCTTTGGGAGATCCAACTTAGGCAAGATCCGAACTTCTTCAACACTTTCTTAGATGATTCAAAGATGAATTTAGCCTCTCTATTTCTCAAGAAGCTTGGATTGGATATGAAGACCACTCTTCATATAAGATAAGCCTTCTTCCCTTCTCTTTCTTAAGTTTTGGTGATTTTAGCTTAAATCTTTATGTCTTTAGATTCTTTTCTCCTAGTTATGGAGTAGATCTCTTGTTCTAGAATTAGGGAGTAATTGTGATGTGAATTGATATAAACTCATGGATTTACCGAATTCCTATCTATATGACATTGTTATGCCTTGTATCTATTTGATCTTATGTGTGTGTATTGTGCTTGAGCTTAATTTCCATGTTTGATTGAATGTTTGTGTAAAATTTCTAATCTCATAGAGGTAATGCCCTAGATCGTATGATCGAGGGGCCCTAGTGACAAGGGTATCCTATTTCTAAATATCTAGGGTGTTACCTTAAAAGGAGAGGCAATCCTCCACAAGAAAGTAGAGAATTGAGCATGATTGCTATTTCTATTTCTATGTTATTGACTGTTAATGTGTTCTTGTGATTTATGATCGAGGAGCCCTAGTGGCAGGGGTATCCCATTATCAGACTTCATAGGAATCACTTTTATTTAGTAGCATTGGATATTGATTAAGATAGCATTCCGACTTAACCTCCGCGAGAAAGAGCCGGTAATGAATCTAACTTTCTACAAGTGCATTGGAATAGAGGATAGGCAATAGGTGATCCATGATATATTGATTAACATCACAATAAAATTAAACTCCTAGAGTATTTCCCAAACCAAGTTCCTCAACACTCTTTCTCTTTCTCAATTACTTAGTGTGTGACTCTCAACCATAGATCGTTTAGCTAATTCACCATCAGTAATTGTTAGTGCTTATAACCAGTCCACGTGAGATCGATAATCTTTTATTACTTGATGGCACCTATATACTTACGAGCTCAAATCAAATTTTTAACATCGTTACCGAGGACTGCGGTTATAACATTAGTTGATAATCACATGAGTTAGTCTAAACTTATTTTCTTTCTCACTTCTAAATATTTTTACAGTTCTATTTTTATAGATATATCTTGCATTTGCTTTCTTTTATTTCTGTAATTTCTTTCTTACATTTGATTTCTTGTATCTTGAATTGTGCTTTGGGAATTCTTGTTGTTAAGATCTATATTTCTAGTTAGTAAATCAATTGATCAGATAAAGATGGTTTAGAGACCTTTGAAAGACTACTCTACTCCCAAATTAGCAAGGAATTTGAGTCTGATTGTGTTACTAGAAACATATGTCTCTAATTTTGCTATTGATCCAACTTTTATTTCTAAAAATCAGGAAAATCAATTTGGAGGGTTAGACTCAGAAAATTCTAATGCACACTTGACAAAGTTCTACAGATATTGTGACACATTGAACTATGAAGGGATTTCTATTGATTGGATTATGTTAGTGGTTTTCTCTTTTAGCCTCAAGGGCGTTGTAAAAGTATGGCTAAACACTCTACAATCCAGAAGTATAAAGACTTGGGACAAACTCAAAAGAAAATTTTTGAACAAATAATTTCCCCCAAGAAAGACAACTCCACTCAGGAATCAAATTTTGAACTTCACACAGAAAGAAGGAGAAAATTATGCCAAACATGGGTTAAATTCTTAACTCTCTTATTCCAATGCCCACATCAAGGGATTGAGGACTGGCTGGTAATCTATATATTTTATATAGGGATATCTTTCTAGAACAAGAATTTACTAGATTGGGCATCTGGGAGTTCTTTACTCAACAAAAGTTTAAATTAAGCATGTGAAATCATCGACCGAGTAGCAATGAATCTTAATGAATGGTCAGGAGAAAATCATATGTGATTCTCATTCAGAAGTCCAGAGGATGGAAAAACCCAAAACCTTTTTAGGAAGACATTCATCTCCATAATGAAGACCTCATAGAGCTACTACCCTGGTGTAGTGGAGCACTGACACGGATGTTAGAAGGTATGAATTCTCTAATTAAAATAACTACGAATGTGGATTGTGGAGACTACTTAGATGGAAATGGGTATAGCGGTGATTGTTTGCTCCTCCCTACTTTCGAAGACCTCCTAAAGGAAAGTTTGAGATATGAAGAAGCAGTGGGAAACGTGGACAAAATCCTTAGACCAATATAGGAGTATGAACAAGTAATGATAATTGAGCAGTACTCTACAGTACCTGAAATCTCACCGTGGAACTAAAGTCTTTGCCATCCAATCTCATATATGAATTCCAAAGGGCCAAACTCCGCATTTCTTATAATAATCAATGCAAATCTGAGTGAGTTGGAAACCAAGAAACTACTTAGAGAGTTGAGCTTGCATAGAAAGGTGATTGGGTATACCATTGATAACATAAAAGGAATCAATCATTCTTTATGCATGCACGGGATTTTGTTGGAAGAAGGCCATAGAAGCTCCGTTGAACATCAAAGAAGACTCAATCCTTGGAATGATATATCCCATTTCTGATAGTGAATGGGTAAGCCCAGTGCATGTAGTTCTGAAGAAGGGAGGAATGATAGTAATCAAGAATGACAATGACAAATTAATTCCAACAAGGATAGTTACCAGATGACAAATGTGTATTATTGATTATAAGAAATTGAAGAAAGAAATGAGAAAATATCATTTTCCCCTTCCCTTCATTGATCAAATGCTCGAAAGGTTGGCAAAACATTCCTAATTCTGTTACTTGGATGGGTACTATGGATTTTATCAGATTTTAATACACATCCCCATGACCAGGAAAAGACTAATATTACATGCCTCTATTGAACTTTTGCTTATTGACGTATGCTTTTTTGATTATGTAATGCTCCCACAACTTTCAAAGTTATATGAAGATCATTTTCACAGATTTGATAGAAGATATAATGGAAGTGTTTATGGATGACTTAGTGTATGGGATCGATTTTAATTCATATTTATCTAATCTCTCTAGAGTCTTATAGAGATGTGAAGAAGTAAATTTGGTCTTCAATTGGGAGAAGTGCTATTTTATGGTTAAAGAAGGAATAGTGTTGGGACATAAAATCTTAATTAGAACATGGAATAGAGGTTGATTAAGCCAAGATAAAAGCTATTGAGAAACTTCCTCCATCAATTAATGTGAAGGGAGTGCGGAGTTTTTTGGAGCATATAGGATTTTATCGAAATTTATAAAGGATTGTTTAAAATATCCAAGCATTGACTAATCTTTAAATTAAGGATGTGGAATTCTATTTTGATGAAAGTTGCTTAGAGGCCTTCAAGAAAATCAAAAGCGCTCTTATCACTACCTCGGTAATCCAACCTCTGGATTGGGAACTTCCGTTTGAAATAATGTGTGATGCTAGCGATTTCACAGTTGGAGCAGTGTTGGGTCAAAGGAAGGACAAGAAGCTACATGTCATCCACTATGCAAGCAAGACTCTAGACGGAGCCCAAATGAAGTATACTTGTCACGCCCCAGAAGAGTCCCTACCGATAAAATTTCGACAGCAACTCCCCTGTAACAGTGACAATATGAAGCATATATACAAGAATATTCACACAATATAGCCATCAGCCCACACGACTGGCAGCCCACTCGGCTAGAATAAAATAAACACCACCACGTAATTATATATATATATTAAACAACCCACTCGGCTGTACTATAAACCAACACAGCGGAAACATGATAAAGAAATCTCATACAAACTAAAATAACACACTGCTAGCCGGCTAGGCTTTATACAACAACCACAACAACACAAAATTCAACTCCACATAATAAACTCCAAAAGATAATCGAATTAATATAACACCAAATACAAAATACGAGTAAAGAATAAACGAAACCTGATGCAATCTTCGGATGTGACATAGGATTGGCATCTAGGACTCTTCCAAGCATTCTCGATTCATCTACTTGCTACCTGGTGAAAGAAAAACCATTTTATGGGGTGGTGAGTGCTGGGATTCAGCGGGTAAAGGAAAGATAGTGCATGAACATAATATACAAATAGAGAGTGAGCCAACAGTATACAGTCTTATAAGGGAATAGCAGATACTAAAATAAAATCGTAATATATGCTCATATCTGAAACCATATCCTAGGCTAGGTAATAGAAGATCAGGAGTAATATCGATCGACTACTAAACTATTCATCACTACGAAGGTATCATGTGAGGTAAAAATATTCTATCAATAAGTAAACCAGTGTCTAAACACATACAACAGATATATATCTTAACATATGTAAGCATATCAGCATAAGTAAGCAACAGCAGCATAAGCTAGCAACAACAACATAAGTAAGCAACAACATCAGCAAATATAATAATAATAGCGTATGCACTGATGGTCACTTTCGCCCACCCCTCTGCTCCATGACCCCTGTATGATCGAGAGGTCCGGTCAGTGACAAACTGTACAACACTCCAGCTACCACTATCTCGAGTGGCCGAGTGGATAGTTGTATAGTAGCTAACTAGCTACATCTGCGATGGAGCCCCTGTTGCTCTCAACTCCAGCTTCCTCTACTCATGAGTGAGCGAGTGGGGGCACGACAGGACAAACAACATCTGCTCCAGCTACCACTCTCTCGAGTAGCCGAGCGTGTGACCCTAGTTAACGACTCTCTCGACCACAAGGGAGAATTTGTCGTTAACATGCATGCAATGATATGATGCGTAAAATACAACAGTCATTATATACATATAAACAAGAATCAGGTATGCTACATGAAGTCATCATGCTCAATACGGTACATAAATAAACAACAATCAAATCATACAAGGTTGGTATATAATATTTGCTAAATATCATAGATGACATCAAGAGACTGTACGAATATAAAAATGAATATCTCAAAGATTTGGGTGGAAGTATCAAGCACAAGAAAAAATACGAGTGGAGTCAAGGTAAAACAACCCTTATCCAAAAATAACTCATGTACCAAGTTCCAAAGAACTAAAAAGAGTCAAAGTAAGAAGTACCCGCCTCAAATATAGCTAGTGTAAAATCCTATCTTCACGTCAAGTAGCTTGTCGTAAATCAAGGTCCTGTAACAACGTATTTACGGTTTCAGCTAATTCAAAGTACAACAATTAGCTAAATCCAAACCCCAACTTAATGAGGGAAAACCCTAATCAATAGATCATTAATTACCCTGATTAATGATTAGCTTCAATTAATCCAAAATTATCACCATATCACAAACTTACCCAATTTAGCATCAAGGTGGCACTACAAGTGGCTTACCGCCAACCGCGATAATCTACCACTATCCTCCACCTCCTTCTCTTGTAAACCTAACAACCCAAACCACAAATTCATTAATTAGCCTTCTAATCCCAAATCAAGCCTAAATTTCAGCAACCTTACCCCAACAGATCTGAAACCCTTCGATGACGAAATCCGAAACTGCTGTGGAACAAGTGGAGCTCTAGATCTGGGGCCGACACAATCAAGAGGCAATGCCCAACAGAAATCTGTCATGATCGAGAATAATGGGGCAGCTGGCCGGCCCTGGTTAGTCGCGATGTTGACCTCAGTTGTGGCTGATGGTACTGGTTAGGGACCACACCAGTGACGACAGCTGGTGGCGTGGCGTCGGGCCTCGGTGATCAGCGGCAAAGCAGGGTTGTGAGAGAGGCGGCGGTGGTGGTGACATCTAGGGCATGGTAGAAAGGGATGGAGAGGCGTCGCGTTAGCCGCTGGCTCGTTGTACCGGTGGTGGTGCGGCGTCTCTGGTGCTCGCATGAGGGAGAAAGGTCGGCGACCGTAGTGCTCGTGTGAGGAGAGAGCCGACGGCTATGGCTCGAGAGGGAAGAAGATCGGCGATGGGTTGGGGAGGAAGGGCTCAGCGAAGGAGGAGAAGGGATTGGCGGTCGGCGCTCCACACCGAGTGAGGGAGAGGCGGCGTCGAGCGCAGAGAGGGGAGGAGGAGAAGGCTTCAGTGCATAGAGCTTAGGGGAGAAGATCGGGTAAGAGGAAAGGAATAGGGAGAGATATTTATATTTAGAACTTAGGTTTCGGTAAATCAAAACCTAAGTTTATTCCTCAATCAACTCCCTTCTTTGGGTATCCCAAATAGGCTTTTGCCCAAGCATACAAATTCATCCCCTTAAACTCGTCATATGAGCTCCGATTAAATTCCAAAAAAAATTTAAGTTTTTTTAAAAATTTCAATAAGATTATTTGTCAAATAACCTTATTATTTAATTATTATTTGAGCATTGTATTTTACATTCTCTCCCACTAATAAAAATTTGGTCCCCAAATTTACTTTTCACTTAGGGATCCTCATCCAAAGATAACCACCATACAATATTTGTTTTACACTGGTGGTACTACATAAGTGAATCAACAACTTACAATGGCTATCCTAATATGAACATGCTCCAGTGTAAACATGTGATTATTTTAAAAAATGTTTTGCTTAAAATAGATTGTACCTCGACAGAACCTTTGGAAACAAGTGCAGACTTGTGGCTCAATTCAAGTTCGGACTTGTCTTCCAATTCACTTTCTGATTCTGGTATGTATGCCATCAACGCGAGGTAGTGAGCTTTGGTTCGTCGTTGTCTGATTCTTCTATGGGCAATTCATCCCAGGTTGCTTTGAGGATTTTTTATTTTTATTTTTGAGATTAGGACAATTGTGCTTGTAGTGTCCCTTCTTGTTGCTTCCAAAGCACGTGACATTTGCCCTGTTGTTGGATGTGGACTTAATCTTCAACAGATCCTTTTTAGTGAAGTCCTTCTTTCTCCTAGCGAACATCTTTCTTACTAGGTTCACTAGGTGTTTATCATCATCTGAGTCTCAGTCAGACTCATCTTCTGGTTCTGGTTCTGGTTTGGTTTTGGACTTTACTTTGGATGATCCTGCAACAAGAGTAATACCTTTCTCGGCGGGTTTGACATTAGTCTGTTTGTGCAACTCTAATTCACAGAATAATTCATCTAATTTTAATTTAGATAAATTCCTCAAAATTTTATAAGCATCCATGATAGATGCCTATAGTGTATTTTGAGAAAATACATTTAGAAAATACCTTATAAGATCATGGTTCTCCATCTGGTGGTTGATTGTGTGGAGCCCGTTGAGGATATCATTGATCCTCATGTTCAACTGACTTATAGTCTCTTCTTCGTGCATTTTGATGTTAAATAACTTATTTAAAAATAAATCCCTTTAGTTATCTTCACGTCACTGGTTCCTTAATTCATGTATTTTTATGAGTTTGTCTCACAGCTCCTTTGCATTCTCATGTAGTCCAACGTGGTTCAGCTCCTCCTTTATCAGACCATATTGAATTGTGTTTAGAGCCTTGAAGTCGATTTGGACCTTTTTCTTCATCTCCATATTCTAATTTTTTGTATCAATTGGATTTTTGGTGTTATGGTTAACTGATGCCTTATATCTTTTGGTGACACTGAACCACTAGATGAAGTCAATCTTCAAGTATACTTCCATTCACCTCTTTCAGTAGGGGAAGTCGTTGCCTTTGAATAGTAGGGGATGAATTGTTGGAGTAATCCAAATGGTCCGCGGGACCATGTGTTTTGGTGTTTGGGCAAAGGGTTCAAGTTAGGTTCACCCTTGTATTTGATATACTTGAGTTCTGCAGGACTGCAGGATACACATGTGACTCAGGTTGATGGCTTCGGGTCCGGTGAAGGATGGAGCATCCGAGGGACAGTGGACAAGGCAGCGAGGATAAGAACCGAGGGAAGTGACTTCGAGGCATATGCAAAGGATGGCATTGGGGATGAGCCGCGGGCTTGTATGCATCCGAGGGATGAGAGCCAAAGGAAGTAGGCTTGAAGGCAAGAGGTCAAGGCTGCAAAGAAGCGTCAAGTGAGTCGTAAGGGTGAGGGTCCGAGTGCTGAGAGAATATACTCGAGTATCAGTCGATTGTTGGTTTCACCAGTCGACTGGCAGCGAACAGAATGTCTCTGTTTGCTCGGTCAGTGTGGAGCAGTCGACTGGTATCGAGCCGTTGGGATGTAACGGTCGAATTTCCACAGAGGGCAGTTGACTGCATGTTTGGGCAATCGACTAGTAGGCGGGATTTTCAACCCACGACCTATATAACCAAGGTTTGGAAGCTTAGTTATCTCTGACAGAATTGGACTTGGTTAAAGTCTAATTAGTAGTCTTTTGTGCTCAAGAGATCTTTGTGTGCCAAGAGGTCTTGGTTGGAGTTGTGGTGAGATTTCTCCACCCACAAGGAGGTTGAGCTAGCCAGAGTTTGCCGGGGACTAATCCACCGACGGATTAAGAGATCGTTCACCTTACGGATACGCCGTGGAGTAGGAGCAAGTTATCTTCGAACCACGTAAACAAACGTGTTAGCGGTTTGCATCTCTTCCTTTGTATTTAGCTTTCATATTTGTATTCGTGGTTGTATTCTTTGTTTTCCGCTGTGCACTAACAAATATGTAGGAAGCGATCGATTTTGGGGTGTCGTCTATCCAACCCCCCCTTCAAGCCGGCCACCGATCATCCAACACCAATTGTGCTGGATCTTTCAGTTTGAGCCATGAATTTATTGAAAGGGAAAACTTAAAATGAATACCAAGACCCAGTCTTGGGGTAAGTAATGTGGAAAAAATAAAGTTATTGTAGTTGTAATTAAGTGACAAAAAAACTTGAAAATCGAAAACGTAATGATTCCCCTGCTCGATCGGTGGTTGCACCAATTCAGAGCTAACTTATCTCTGATACCACTTATTGGATCATGAGCACGTGGGAGGGAGGGGTGAATCACGTGTTATTTTGAAACTAGAGTAATTTTAAAAACTTAAAATAAAATTGTAGCAGAAATATTAAAAGAATACACAAGAAAAACTTAGTCAATTTTACTTGGTTAGGAGCCTTCGGTGACTCCTACTCCAAGACCCAAGTCTCGCGAACCTATCCATGGGTAATGTACTAAATGCTTCTTCCAGATATGCAGGAAAAGGTAATCAAATACAAAAGATAGGGACAGTGTAACATTCTACACTTCCCTTTTAAAATAGTAGTATGAAGAATGCAATACTAATAAAATGTTACCAACAAGTTAGAGTTCTCAATGTGTTGTTGTCAGTCTATCGGAGATGATTGGATGACTTAAAAGAGTAGCTTGGTGGCAGAACGACTTCTTTGAAGTAGCAACAATAAGCCGGAGCGACCAGAACTTCAAAGAGATGTGTAATAGATTGTAGAAGTGATGTATATGAAGCTTTGGTCGAGCATCTCCTTTATAGAGTGTGGAAGTCACCTTTGTTGGTGCAACCTTAGGTCAAGGTTGACTTGGTTGACCTGACTCGAGTTGGTCAAGGGTGACCTGACTCGAGTTGTATTTTGATGTTTGACAATGTTTGACGAGAGTAGAAAAGTTGTATTCTGATGTGTTGACAAGAATACAAACTTGGGAGATTGTTGGTGCAACCGTAGGTCAAGGTTGATCTGGTTGACCTGAAAAGTCCAAGCAGGGAGCTTGGCACTGGAAAAGTCCAAGTATGGAGACTTGGCACTGGAAAAGTCCAAGCAGGGAGCTTGGCACGCGAAAAGTCCAAGTATGGAGACTTGGCACGGGAAAAGTCCAAGTATGGAGACTTGGCACTGGAAAGTCCTGGTGAGTGAAGCCAGGCAGTGAGAAAGTCCTAACTGGGATGTTAGGCAGTTGGAAAGTCCTGGTGAGTGAAGCCAGGCAGTGAGAAAGTCCTAACTGGGATGTTAGGCAGTGTGGAAATCCTGGTGAGTGAAGCCAGGCAGGGGAAAGACCTAGTGAGTGAAGCTAGGCAGTGTGGAAATCCTGGTGAGTGAAGCCAGGTGAAAGTCCTGGTGAGTGAAGCCAGGCAAGGGAAAATCCAGATGGATCAGGGATGATCGGACATCTGGTGTAGAGAAAAGTCCAAGTGGGTCAAAGGGATTGACCGGACACTTGGTGGAGAGTCTTAGCAGGTCAAGGGACTGACCGGATGCTAAGCATGATGTACCAACAGGTCAAGGTTGACCGGATGTTGGTTTGGGAGACTTGGGACTTGGTTTGGGCAAAAACCAAGCTCTGGATCGGTCTGCAGATCGATCCAGCGATACGTTTGTGTATCTGATCGATCTGGTGACCGATCAGATAACAAACAGAAGGGTTCTGTAAGACATCTGATCGGTCTGGAGACCGATCAGAAGAGTTGAGCAGAGACACAGCCACCTCTCGTATAGAGAGGTGGGATCGGTCCGGGGACCGATCAGACTGGGGCCTGATCGGTCCCCACGACCGATCAGACCAGCCCCAGACCGATCAGGGTGATGCCTGATCGGTCCACACACTAGCCGTTACGACACAACGGCTAGAGCCTGATCGGTCCCCACGACCGATCAGGGTGATGCCTGATCGGTCCACACACTAGCCGTTGCGACACAACGGCTAGATTCTGTGTCTTCTTCGCAGGTGCAGGTATAAGACCTCTACAGGAGACGAAGAAGATAACAACTCTCTTCCTCACGACACTGCGATTTGAGCTTTGCTGAGCTCCTCTTTGCTGAAGCTTCGCGTGAGCTTCGTGCTGGTTTTCTAGCTGCTGGCATCCGTGAAGCTGCTGCTTCATCAACGGACTCCAGACGAGAAGGCAAGCTTGTTTGTTTTATATTCATATTGTTCTTGCTCTTCTTTGTATCTCCTGTATTGCTTTTGCAAAAGATTGTGGCGAGGTTTCTCCACCCATAAGGAGTTCTTGTTAGCCGATTTTCCGGGGACTCATCCACCGACGGATTGATAGGCTTCGTCCACCTTACGGACACGCCGAGGAGTAGGAGTTCATCTCCGAACCTCGTTATATGGTTTGTCTTTCTTCTCTTGTTTTCTTTCTACGTTGTATTTCCGCTGCACTAACCTAATCGTAGGAAGAAACGCGAAAGTTTGGGGTCAGCTATTCACACCCCCCTCTCTAGCCGTACGAAGGATCCTAACAAGTGGTATCAGAGCGAGGCCGCTCTTCGACGGATCAACACCCGTGGGAGCAAAGCTAGAGAATGGATCTCTATGGAGAAGACATCACCATTCCACCCTTCTACGAATGCGGTGACTTCGCGTATTGGAAGGTAAGGATGAAGTACTTTCTTATGACTAACATAATGAATTGGTTTTGTGTACAAGAAGGTTTTATTCCTCCGGTGGATAAGGAAGGAAAACCACTTGAGAAGAAGGAGTGGACAAGAGAACAAATTCACAAATCCGAAATCAACGAAGAGGTAACGAGAATAATTGAATTTTCATTGCCTACTAACATCTTGTGTAAGATAGGTTACAACAATGCCAAGGAATTATGGGATAACTTGGCCAAGTACCATGAGGAGAGCTCCACTTCAAGCCATGAAGAGGAGCCTAGTGAGCCAAGTAGCTCACATCATGGAGGGAGCGAATTGGGAGTTGAGGGCTACTCAACATCCAAGGAAGAAGAGGAGGAGAGTTCCTCTTGTTCAAGATCGGAGCAAGAAGAAGATTCTACCTCCGGAAGGGATGAAGAAGAAAGCTCATCTCCACCCTCAACCCTAGGTAACTCAAGCAATTTAAGTTCAATTAAATTACACATTATGTGTTTTGAGTGTAGGTAACATGGACATTACAAGAGTAAGTGTCCGAAGAGGGTAAGAAAGACTCCACCGGCACCAAAGGTCAAGGAAGCCGGAGTCCCAACACGCAAGGGCAAGGAGCACGTGGTGTGCTTCCAATGCAAGCGAAGGGGACATTATCGGAGCCAATGTCCGAGAGGGAGGCAATCTCACAAGGACAAGAGATCGAGCACATGTATAGGGGGAGCTAGGGCAAACCCTAAGGTAATCTCTAAGGCACATTCTTGCAATTCTAGTAGGATGCATGCTAGTAGCCTTATTGCTATTGTCAAGAATGATAAGCATGTTAATTATAGAAATCGATACACATGCTTAGGTGCCAAACATGTGAGCCTAGATAAGGATAACACTAGGAAAGCCAACCCTAGAATTAACTCATCTAAGGCTAAGGAAAATCTAGGTAGAAATCCCAAATCATCTAGACATATGCCTAGGAATACCTCAAAGAAAAATGACAAATTAACACTTGAGGTATTAGAGAGGGAAAATCAAGTCTTGAGGTCAAGACTTGATAATTTAGAAAAGGCTCTTAAAAACATGGAGAAGTCATCTCTAGGGTTTAAGAGTCAAAAACCCAAGTCCAAGGACAAGAAAGGTTTAGGTCACAAACCTAAGTCCCAAGTGGTCAAGCCCACTTATCATAGTGTTCCATTCGATTATGGAACAAAACCTAGGGCTAGGAGGACCATTACCAAGGTCACAAGGGAAGTCACCCCTATAGTTGACCTTGATGAGACCCAAATGACCAAGGCTTTAAAGCCTAAGAGGGTCATTAGGAGGGTTGCTAGGGAAGTTATCCCTAGTAAATATTTAGTGAACCCAATGAGCTCTAATAGGTATTGGATTCCTAGGAGCATCTTCTCTACCCCATAAATGGGTTAGAGAGTGTCAACTCCAATAAGAAGGGTAGTTAATCCAACTTTGAGGAATTGACACTCAAGGAGCATTTTCAAGGTTTTGTGAACCTTTGAAAATGAAATGGAATTATCATTTACTCCTTGGAAGAGTAAAATGTGCCATTATGGAAAAGAATGATTTTAATTGGCACAATTTGGGAAAATCTAGAGAACTCTCGAGGAAAAATGAAACATGCCAAGTTTTGAGGATAAATTTGATCTTTAAGTGGCATGAATTAATCTAGAGTTCAAGAAGTGTCAAAATTAGGATTTTGGTATTTTAGGGCAATCAAGGGTTAAATTCTAGGTTAGCAAAGTGGTTAAGGATACTTAGATAGGTAATCTAGGTATGTTTATTTATGCTAAATCTTGCCATAATTGTTTGCCCTCACATGTCATGACATCATGTTTAGTTTTATTATCATTTGAAATGTCATGATAATGCTTAGGCTAGTTTATATGTCATGTTTATTTAAGTTTCAAACTTTATGCCATGACATCATGACATTGGCACATATTTTCATTTATGATACCATTTTATGCCATGTCATCATCTCTTGCATTAATGATCAATGAAATTGATTTAAGGATGAAAAACACATTTTGATATTGAGATCAAATTTGTGTTTAGAAAATGCATGAGAACTTAGCCTAAGTTGACCTTAATCCATATCTCACATCAAATTGACTTGAATGTGGTTTGATACACCTTAGATGTGTGTGAGATATTAGGATCATGAGTTAGGATCAAGGTGCATAGTCCTTGTACCTAGATGACCCTAATTCAAGAAATTGAGGATCATAGGGAAAGCTTGTGTACAAGTCATGTACATCTAGCCCTAAGATTATGGTCCCAAATTCAAATGGTTTTAAAAGCGTTTTAAAATTGATTTGAAAAACCTTGATGAAGTTTTCCTAGTGATAGCATTCATCATTAAACATTGTGATACAAAGTTGAGTTAAACTTGAACTATTTCAAAGTTTTTAAACTTTGTATCAAGATTGAAAAATGGAAGTTATTTTCATAGAAAACTATTTTTCCATGATAGTATATGTTATGAGGAATGTATCCTCAAAATTTCACAATTTTTCGAATTTTCTGGAATTTTCTAGGAGTTTCTGAATTTCGGGAAGGAAATTTCAGAAATCTGCCTATCAGAGTCTGGATCGGTCTGTGGACCGATCCAGTGAAGCATGGATCGGTCTGCAGACCGATCCAGTGAGATCCAGAAAGCGTGGATCGGTCTGGGGACCGATCAGTGCGTGCCAGTTTCTGATTTTCAGCTGGAAGTTGGGTTTTGTGGATTTCTAAAGTTTTGAAACTCTCCAAGACATTGTTGGTGCAATGGTCAAGGGGGAGTTTTACCTAATTGTCAAGGGGGAGTTGACTTTTAGGGGGGAGTTTTTACTCCAAAATACTTTTGAGGATTAGTGATATGGGATTATCACTAAGTTGATTGTTGAGTTTAGTATCAAGGGAGAAATTAAGAGTTTCAATGAAAGGTATGGGACTTTCATTAGGAAGAAACTCTTGACCTTGATACCCTCCTTTTTCTTTTTGATGTGTGTCAAAAAGGGGAGAGCGTTCATTGGAGAATTATTGGAGAACCCAAGTTAGGTTATCGGGTTAACCTAAGCTAGGGGAAGAATGTCAAGGAATGTTCAAGGAAGAACATTGGAATTCTTTTTGATGTGTGTCAAAAAGGGGGAGAATTATTGGAGAACCCAAGTTAGGTTATCGGGTTAACCTAAGGGGAGAATGTCCAGAGAATGTTCAAGGAAAGAACATTGGACATTGGAAGATGGTTGGAAAACCTAAGTTAGGTTATCGGGTTAACCTAAATTGATTTTGGATTTTGTCAAACATCAAAAAGGGGGAGATTGTTGGTGCAACCTTAGGTCAAGGTTGACTTGGTTGACCTGACTCGAGTTGGTCAAGGGTGACCTGACTCGAGTTGTATTTTGATGTTTGACAATGTTTGACGAGAGTAGAAAAGTTGTATTCTGATGTGTTGACAAGAATACAAACTTGGGAGATTGTTGGTGCAACCGTAGGTCAAGGTTGATCTGGTTGACCTGAAAAGTCCAAGCAGGGAGCTTGGCACTGGAAAAGTCCAAGTATGGAGACTTGGCACTGGAAAAGTCCAAGCAGGGAGCTTGGCACGCGAAAAGTCCAAGTATGGAGACTTGGCACGGGAAAAGTCCAAGTATGGAGACTTGGCACTGGAAAAGTCCTGGTGAGTGAAGCCAGGCAGTGAGAAAGTCCTAACTGGGATGTTAGGCAGTTGGAAAGTCCTGGTGAGTGAAGCCAGGCAGTGAGAAAGTCCTAACTGGGATGTTAGGCAGTTGGAAAGTCCTGGTGAGTGAAGCCAGGCAGTGGGAAAGTCCTAACTGGGATGTTAGGCAGTGTGGAAATCCTGGTGAGTGAAGCCAGGTGAAAGTCCTGGTGAGTGAAGCCAGGCAAGGGAAAATCCAGATGGATCAGGGATGATCGGACATCTGGTGTAGAGAAAAGTCCAAGTGGGTCAAAGGGATTGACCGGACACTTGGTGGAGAGTCTTAGCAGGTCAAGGGACTGACCGGATGCTAAGCATGATGTACCAACAGGTCAAGGTTGACCGGATGTTGGTTTGGGAGACTTGGGACTTGGTTTGGGCAAAAACCAAGCTCTGGATCGGTCTGCAGATCGATCCAGCGATACGTTTGTGTATCTGATCGATCTGGTGACCGATCAGATAACAAACAGAAGGGTTCTGTAAGACATCTGATCGGTCTGGAGACCGATCAGAAGAGTTGAGCAGAGACACAGCCACCTCTCGTATAGAGAGGTGGGATCGGTCCGGGGACCGATCAGACTGGGGCCTGATCGGTCCCCATGACCGATCAGCAGGAAGCCTGATCGGTCCACGGGACCGATCAGGGTACGCACAGAGAGTTGGGCAACTCTCTGTGCTCTATTCTGATCGGTCTGGGGACCGATCAGCATAGAGCCTGATCGGTCCCCACGACCGATCAGACCAGCCCCAGACCGATCAGGGTGATGCCTGATCGGTCCACACACTAGCCGTTGCGACACAACGGCTAGATTCTGTGTCTTCTGTGTCTTCTTCGCAGGTGCAGGTATAAGACCTCTACAGGAGACGAAGAAGATAACAACTCTCTTCCTCACGACACTGCGATTTGAGCTTTGCTGAGCTCCTCTTTGCTGAAGCTTCGCGTGAGCTTCGTGCTGGTTTTCTAGCTGCTGGCATCCGTGAAGCTGCTGCTTCATCAACGGACTCCAGATGAGAAGGCAAGCTTGTTTGTTTTACATTCATATTGTTCTTGCTCTTCTTTGTATCTCCTGTATTGCTTTTGCAAAAGATTGTGGCGAGGTTTCTCCACCCATAAGGAGTTCTTGTTAGCCGATTTTCCGGGGACTCATCCACCGACGGATTGATAGGCTTCGTCCACCTTACGGACACGCCGAGGAGTAGGAGTTCATCTCCGAACCTCGTTATATGGTTTGTCTTTCTTCTCTTGTTTTCTTTCTACGTTGTATTTCCGCTGCACTAACCTAATCGTAGGAAGAAACGCGAAAGTTTGGGGTCGGCTATTCACACCCCCCTCTCTAGCCGTACGAAGGATCCTAACAACCTTCAGGGAAAAACTTTATCCTGAAAAATGCTGCTCCTTATCATCGACAAAGTTTCTAATTTCATCCGATGGAAGGCACATTCCAAGCCTTCGAAGGCACCTTGAGCACTGTTCATGGAAGATGCCTTTAAAACTCCCAAAGGTGTCTTAGGTGCTGCTCACCCGAGGTACTTTATGCTCTATTTACCCTATAAAATATGTTTGTCCAATACTAAAATATTTAACCTGTAAAACAAAGTTAGCTCAAATAATAATAAGAAGTAAATATTAGTTTCTTTCTTTTCAGGACTAGGAACTAGTCAAGGTCAGTTTAGGGATCCAAAATAGACCTAAATTGGACTGATGCCATTGTCCATTCAATCGGGATGTGTCCTCACTAAGTCGCTCTCCTCCAGTGACTTACCTTTGCTTACCGACTTACAATCTATCGACTAGCCTCTGGACTCACCAGGTCTTCATGCCAGTTGTTAGGTCCACAGACCCAATTGGACTTCGACCAGTTGTCAAGCCCCGCGGACGCAGCTGGACTTCTCGCTAGATATCAGGTTGACCCTCATTAGTGCAGGGAGCACCAGACGATTAAACATGTATTTTAATAATAGCAAAGGGTTTAAACTTAAGTTGTCTTATTATCTAACAAGTTTGACTGAGGTTGCAGGAAAGTTCTAAGTTGTCTTAGATAAAAGTTCTAGTAGATTCTAGGCAAGTGGAAAGTCCTAACTACGATTAGGCAATGAAGTCCTGGTCTGAGGGACTGGGTGAAGTCTTGGTGGGTCGAGGACGTTAGGTGAAATCCTAGAGTCGAGGATTCTAGGTGAAAATTCTAGGGGTCACCGAACACCAGGTGGAAGACTGGACGGGTCAAGGATCGGACGTTCAACATGAAGTCCTGACAGATCGGACACTGAGCAAAAGTTCATACGGTCTGAAGGATCGATCTGACAAAAGGTAAACTCTCGTAAGAAGAGTAGGTGAGGATGTGTTCCCCGAAAAGGGAACAGTAGATGTAGATCCGACCTAGAGTTTCAGCAAAACTCAAAATCAGGACTTGACAGTCCGGAGGCTGTCAAAGATACTTTTTATATATTGCTTGTCTTTGTGCTAACTTTATTTTACAGAGTATGTTTGGTATTTTAGACTAACGTATCTTGCAAGGAGTGAAAGAAAAAGATAAGCTCGAATGAACAATGTTCAAGGTGCCTCTGGGGCTATTGGAGACTCCTCGGGTGGCTTGACCGAAGGCTCATGCGGAGAGGCAGAGGCACCTTCCATGCGCCTGAAGGCACCTTGGATGCTGAATAGAAGGTGCCTTCCATGAGCTTGAAGGCGCCTTCGAAAGGATAACTTTCTAAGATTGCGGAAGTTATCATCTTCGACACTGCAGGGATAAGCTGCACCACTGGAGACTCCTTCAATGGGGTTGAAGGTGCCTTCAACAATTCATAAAAGGATACCATGAATAGATGCTTCCATACAACTTAAATTTGAGATCCTCTCCTGCGCGCTACTCCTAAGATGATCCGGCGAAGCCGTAACGCTGCTTCGATGACCAAAAGTTCTACTTTCAAAATTCTAAGTTGTCTGTATAATTTCAATTATTGCAATTAATTATTGCACTTGTAATTCTCCAGATTGATAATGAATTGTTTAGAGTAAATACTAAACGAGTGTGGACCTTGGAGTAGGAATTGTCACAGACTTCGAGCCAAGTAAAAACAAATTGTGTTAGTAATTATTTTTACTTAACTTATATTTCGCTATGTTTTACTTGATTATTTTTAAATGAACACAAAATCCACGAGTCCTATTCACCCCCCATAGCGCATCTCGATCCTACACTGCGGATCCAGCCAGACTTCTCGCTAGATATCAAGTCGACCCTTGTACCTATCTGGGCTTCGCACCAACTATCGGGTCCTCAAACCTAGTTGGGTTTCATCTTGGTGTCAAGTCCCTTAGACCTTTTAATCTTCGCACGCTCAGTAAATGCATTATATCACAATAAAATCTAACTTAACTCACTTGTCATTTATCAAAACTTGAGTTAGACCGTTAGTGTAAATTGCACCAATATAACCGGTTGACACAAAGGGTGCCGAAATTATGACCTGCACAACATAACTCTGTTATATATCCGGTCGATCAAAAGGCTACCCGGGCATATCAAAGTTGGGTGTTTGTTCTCAATATATGACCGAATGTCATTGGAGTCGGGCGGGCTTAATAAATCTATCTCTCCGTTCATTGCCAAGACATACAAACTAAACTCGAACGACCCATTAGTCGATTGAGCATATGTGGTTCAGTTCCCCACTTCTGCAATATTACTTTCAACTTACAGATTCAGTCCTATAGTATAGTATAACCTTCAGTACAAATCAGACCATCACAGGCCAGTTGTAGTTAAGAGTCTGAGCGCCTTATTATCCAATAGTCTGTCTCCCATCATACTACGGGTCGGTCCTATAGCTTACCGAACCTGTGAGACTTGGCCTCCTCATTACTTATCAGATCATCAGCATGACCCTATGAGCATATTGTCGACCGGACTTATATGATTTCAACTTTGAGCATAAAATAATTCTCATTACAAATTTAGTTGAACATAGAGCGATCGAGATACCCCGTCCATCCAAGAATCCATTTAGGTCATATTCCAAGAGACAACATTATTAGGGAATCACAATAGACTGTCAAAATGATAGCTATTTATCAGAGAATATTCTTCGATTATAACATATGCATTCAATAGAATCTTCTTACGAAAGTGACTATACAACTTCTATCATTATTACGGAAGTTACATGAGACTATTCATATATGTGTGATAGAAGATTCCTCGGAGGATAACTGTACAAATTTTAGACTGTACACCTTCCATTATCAGGCATCTTCTGATATCAAATATTCCTTATCACCTTAATATTACGAAGTTATGTGAAATGATATAAAAAGGGAGGCTCTCTCCTTTGAAGGGGTATATATTTACAGAGTATTGTACAACATTACTCTTTACTATGCTCATTCAATTTTACTATAGTTCTTCTCCACTTTTCACTCGGTCATCTACTAACTTGACTATCGGAGGGCCTATCTCAGGGATCCCTTCCCTGATTTTTGTCCTAACGTTTTGTTGACTCTTTCGAGTGTGCACAAAAAGGAACCAAAAGAAATGCCAAGTGTTATCGTCTCTCTTTAGCGAAGTCTTCTTCAAGTCAATGTCAGAGTCACCTGTCCAGCACTCCATCGTTGTAGCTTTTAAATAGAATCATAAGGATTGCCCAAAAAGTTTCTTTATAGAAAGATCACAAATTTAATGGGCATTTAATAGTGGCTATCAAATGTTGGAATCAAACAACAATTATTTCTGTCTAAATTATATGAAAATTCAAGGTCATAACATCATGTAGTACCAGGGATCATTAAATTAAGAAATGATAACTGTGATGGTGTACCTGCAAAATATTAAGAACTATCCTTATGACGTCTTGATCTATCAAGAATCTACATTGTGGCTAGATGATTTCAAAACAATATATAATACTCAAACAAGCTCTCTTTACCCTTCACCTATAACTCTCTGAAAGTTGTGTCAGTGCAAACTAGCTTCAAAATTAGACAAAAGATTAAATTGTGAAAGAAATTAGTCACTTCTAATATTGCCAACAAGAGGCGAATGAAAACAAGGGGCGTTGTTTGAAATTCAACAACGCGAGGTGGCTGATCATTCCTGGTGAGGTGATCGCACGCGAAGCGGACGATCTTTGCCTGGAGAGGTTGTGCCCCCTCCTAAGCAGCTACTCGTGAGCTGACTACAAGCGAAGCGACCGCTTGTTGTCGGGCAAGGCAGCGACCGCCTCGCATGCAATCGCCCCTTATTGCCTCACCGATCGACGCTCATCACCCTCTCGTTAGGCAAACAGAGATTTCACTACGGAGAAGGAAGGATTGGCAGAGGATACGGGATAGTCGGAGAAGTTACAAAAATTTAGATTAAAAAAATTAAATAACTATGATTAATTAATTTATTAACTTATATATATAATGATACTTATAAAAATGTGTCATGAGGTCTAATTGGATATTTTATTTTTAAAATTAATCAGTTTTAATAAGTGTTCGTTATAATTTTTTTTTATAAGGATGGTTTTTAACAAGTATCATAAAGAAAATGTCACAATAGGTCTTTATTCTTTAGTGTGAGTTGCCCATCAGGACTTTTCTATAGTTTTTGGATTTCTTCTAATGGTCGATAGAAAATGTCTATAGGGCTAGACTGATTACTTATAAAATTAATCAGATTGTAAGAATGAGATATATACTTGAATTATTAAAAAAAATTAATGCATTGTATTTTGTACCTCTATGAATATATACGTTCATGTTCATGTTACAGAAAAAGGAATTGAGCTTTCAAAATTTCTATAGAACACATGAAGCAATAATTGATTACAAGCTACTACACACATACCTATATGTTATCCATATATGGTCCTTGAGTTTGACTTTTCTAAAATCTCTTATGTAAAGGGATGAAAGCTACTCCTGATCAATTCATTCATTCTGCACCTTAGCAAAAGCTTTTAGGTCGAGCTTAAATGTAAGCTCTTAATTAATAACACGCTACTGCAAGCAAATCATTTACTTTGAGAAAGAATTAATTTTATTCATATTGGTGGATTATGGGCGACGTGAAAAATGGCAGACATTGAAAAAAGAAGAAGAAAAAAAATGGTAATTGCTGTCAGTGCATAGTCTTCATCGACACATCCACTCATCCAATCGAAAGGCATAACATGAAAAGAAATTACAGTGAGCCTCGGACAGTATGCTCCATGTACAATGAGACTGAATGGCTCCAAATGGAAGCTCGCTTTACGTGTGGACACCACGACAAAAACCCAAAATAGCATGGATGAATAAATTCCCAGTACCTTGTCATATTCACCTGCCAAAGAATCATTAGGATTTACAAGATAAAGTGAAGACATCATTAAAAAAAAAAAAAAAAACTGCTATCTTAACGCCCTTTAGTATCGTCCCGTGAATATCAAGAGAGATTATTTACAAGTGTTAGACGTATAATAGAATAATCACATATTGTCAGTTTCTACGAATTAATTCTTATCATTATATTAGAAATATCATGTGTCCAGCATCTATGCTATACCTGAGTGTGCATGCATGCTTTTCAATTCCACTCGATCGGGCCATCTGCTCATAAAATTATCAGGAAACAAAAGCTAGCTGATATCATATAGAGCTTGTGCAAACGACAGAGAAAGATTGTGTAGATTGCTAGATAGATAGATAGATTTTGTTCTCTCCTGGTAACTTCCCACAGCTTTATTGAACTGCAAAGCTTCAAGTATCTGATGAACAGGTGCAGTTCAAGAAAGCTGTGGAAGGCTACAAGGAGGATCATTTAGCAGACTCGAAGAGGAAGCTAAGAGGCGAGGGAAGGGGAGGAGGAGAAATGAGGAGTTGATGAAGATGTTGCAGCAGTTATTGAGAATAGATGGGCCATTTATAGAGGAGAGATTGGTGGAGAGCTAGTTTCGCGGAGCTGGTGCAAATTTAGGGCACAATCCCAAGAAGAATATATGCATGGGCGCAACTTAATTTTTTTTTTTTTTGTGTGTGTATATATATATATATATTTTTTTTTCTTGAAAATAAAAGAAAATTATGCAACTGTGTATTCTCCAAAAAAAAAATAAAGTACACCATATTTATTGAATTAAATTTTTAATTAACCTGATCAGAAATTAATAGCCTAGAAATTTTTAATGGAACATAAGTTCAGCTTTTCTCTCTCTATACTTATGTTTTTTTCATAGAAAAATAAAATGAATTTGGTATTTTTTTCATCAAAATTAAATTTTGTAAACGATCAATTAATGATAATATATTATTGACATTAATAGCAATAAAATAAGAATCAACCTCAATCTGCTGAATTAAAATTTAATTATGGCCTTGATTGACATAGATCGACATCAATCAGGATCAATATTGCTATTTTATTAATTATTAACATGAGAGAAATTATATTTCTGCTTAGTAAAATTAAAAATGCATTCCCATTTTTGTTTTGTTTTATCTGTCTATATGTGTTGACCTACTCATTAACGACAGTTTCTATCTAACACTTAGTCAATCCATCATTCTCATCGCCATTAATTTAATTTTCTGTGTTAAAAATTCTCATACTTACACAGCAATCGGTAAATATATCTGGTTAAAATCTGGTTGGTAACTTTAACAATGAGCACAAAAACAATCGTTAAGGAGTTTTCTTAAAATGATCTAGTGATTAGCGTATAAAGTGTTGTCATTATGAAGTTTGAGGTTCGAATCTTGATAAAATCAAGATAAATATTTCTTTTATGTATTAATCACTAATCTAAAAATTAATAATCACCCATAATTTAATTCTTTTACATTGATTAGGAGACGAATTGACAAAAACAATAAGAACAACCATATTCAACTTTTACCATTAGAAAATACTCATTAAGAAATTAAATCATATATATACATGCGCAATGTGACAACATCTGGTGTGATGAAATGTGTGCACGACGTAAGTCAGAGGGTGTCAGAGATTAAGATGGCGCACGGGTACCATTGATTAATCCACCATGGGGAAACTAACACTACGTACCGCACGCATTAAATTCTGAGCATAGATCAGAAGAAGCAGCGGCGATCGATTTGTTAAAGAAACATGGTGCATGGGGGTCTGCCATTAGCAGCCGGATCAAACGGTGGCTGTGGGGGTGGAATGGGACATCATATGTGGTTGTGGTGCTGGTGGTGTATTTATTACAGGAGACACATGGTCGCCGTGAATCTTTTGGTCAATCAATGAACAAGCATGTGCATGGTGGACACTCCCTCAGCCCGATGCCAATGGCAACGAGATGAAACCGATGTCCGATTTAGTGGTGTCCATGCGAGTGATTGGTCTTACGAGACAGACATGCAACTCGAGAATTATCAGAAATATATATTTAACTTTTATTGTCGGTGGTTAGTAAAAGTGTTGCATGTGAAATAATTAGTCATACATAGATATTCATTATCAAAAATATTTTAATAATATCATATTTATATATTAATTATATACATATATTACAATTTATTTTTAACAGATTAAATTCTGATCAACAAAATTTACTGTAATATTAAATGGTAAAAATCTAATCAGTTAGTATGATTTTTTTTAATTAGGATATTATTAAAGATGTTTAAATAATATTCATATTTAATTTCATAAATAATACTTAATTAATTTTTATTATTAATACTTAATTAATTTTTTAATTAATTTAATTAATTTGTGCTAAATTCATAGATTTTGGCAAGCCAAATTTATCGATAAGTAGTAAATTAGTACTCAAGTCTACAAATTAGATTTGGTAAAGGTGAGCTGATCCATGCAATAGATATTAAAAATTAATTTAATTTTTTATATTAGATATTAAACTGATAAGAATATATATGATCTTAACAAAAAAAAATCGAGAAATATATGCTTTCAAACGTCGTCGGTCAATGTATTTATAAAAGTTTCTCTACTCGCGATGTTGTTAATCCTAAGATATGGGACTAAAGAGAAACATGAAAATGCATATTTTTTATATAAAAAATAATCAGAAAAAATTAATATTAGAATTATTTTCGGTATGAAAAGAAAAAAATGACATTAACATAATTTTTTATTTTGGGCTTCACCAAAATTAGTTATTAAATGGTTCAGATTCTTAATTAAATAGTAAGACGCGATCATGAGCGAAATCCAACATGAGTTATCTAACGCAGTCAAAATCTAATTTTTTTAATCTCTCTCTCATTTGCATGTAATAACTTTTCTCTATTCCTCTTAAATTAAAATAAACAACTTTTTTCTCTTTCTTCTTAACTTAAAATAAAATTCTCATTTCTCTCTCCTATGATTACATGTAACAATAATCACTATGGTGCTGATTTTTAAAGGTAGTGTAGTTGATATAATGTTGTAGCAGCTACCAGCTACTGCACTGTTGTAGTAGCTACTATATTATTGTAACAGCTACTGCACCGTTATAGCAACTATTGCATAGTTGTAGCAGTTACTTCACAGTTGTAGCAGCTACTAAATAGTTGTAGCAGCTATTGCACCGTTATAACAGCTACTGCATTGTTATAGTAGCTACAACATAGTTGTAGCATCTACTACACAGTTGTTATATCATTGTAGTAGCTAATACACCTGCACAATTATAGCAGTCACTGTACCATTGTAGCAACCACTATATCGTTGTAGCAGTCACTGCACAGTTGTAGCAGCCAGTGCACAGTTGTAGCAGCCACTGCACAGTTGTAGCAGTCATTGCACAGTTGTAGCAGTTACTGTATAATTGTAGCAGCTATTGTACAGTTATAATAACTAATGTACCGTTGTAGCAACGACTGCACCGTTTTAGCAGCTACTAATAATAGCTGCTATAACGTTGTAGCAGCTACTATGTAGTAACTGCTATAACGTTGTAGCATCAGTACTACAGTGATCGCTACATGTAATAATAGGAGAGATATGACATAATCTTATTTAATTTAAGAGGAACGAGAGAAAAGTTGTTGCATGCAGATGAGAGACAGATTTAAAAAAATTAAATTTTGGTCGCATTAGATCGGCCACGTCAAATGTCACTCATGGTCGCGTAGGAAGCATCGAACAACCTCGTGTGCGTGCCTGTGGGTCATGTAGTTTATAAAAAATATATAAATAAAAAATGCTAATATTGGTCAAAAGTGTAATATGATAATTTTATATTATTTGGTCACATTAATACCATTTTAGACTGAAGGGGAGGCTTGACGCAATAGTAAAGTTGTTACTTTATGATCAAAAGGTTACGGGTTCGAATCCTAGAAATAGCCCCTTGTCAAAAGTAAGATAAGACTACGTACAATGAATTATTTCTGGGGCCTCGCATAGCGGAATTTTCATGCACCGGACTGTCTTTTTTATTAATATCATTTTAGACATAACATGTGATATTAATTATCTAAGATAGTCATTATTTAAAATGATCCTAACAGCTTTTTGTAGGATTTTTTTTGTCATGACTCTATTCTATCGGGGAGTTCTAGCATAAGAAAACTCATTCTTATATCCATTTTTTAGATAAAACTTATCAAACTTATGATTTTTGAATTGTCCTTTTTATCATTATATGTATTTTTTTTGTGTTTTTTTGAATTATTTTCAAAATTTTATAAAATTTATCTAAGGCTTTGTCTTTATGTTTCATGAAATATACCTATGTATCACTATGTTAGGTGAAACCCTCTCGATTTACCTCCCTTCAAGATTTTATAAGACTGTCCTAGAGGGGTCCAATGTAAAAATTATCACCTTTTACTTTAATAAATATAGCAAAGTATAATGAGAGAAATAATCTATAATGACTAAGAAATACTTACATCCATTTAATTATAAGATTCTATGACTATTAAATAAATTATGTAATAATTATAAAATGGCAGTGTTTTGAGCTAGAATTGTACCTTTGTGTGTTTTTTGAACCTATATATTTGCCTTCCTAGCATCCATTTAACTTTTGTTACTTTCCACAATTGCTTGTGTTCGTGTGGGCTAGCCTTTTGTGCCAAAGCTATGCTCCACTTATTAGGTTATTATTAGACACTTGTTCGGAGTGTTAGTAGCATAGGATATATTTACATAGTAAATGCTATCCTTTCTTAACTCTTGCTAGCATGAGGGAATCAATCCTGTTGGTACAGTAGACATAAATGATCGAATTTATATTTTGATGAATGATAAATAATTAAAGTTAAGTTTTGTGTAATTTGATATCTTTATCATGTGTGCAACAATTGAAGAGTCTAGAGGAATTGACATCAAGCTGAAATCTAGCTAGGTCTGTTGGATCTGATAGCTGATAGGAAGTCTAGACACTAAAAAAAAAGGATTTTAGGGATGAATTTTTTAAAAAATTTCGTCGTAAAATTTTTTGCGACAAAAATATATTCGTCCCACGATGAACTATAATTTTTGTCACTAATTTTGTTGCAAATATATACCATATAGTGTCTTTAAATTTGGGACGAAAATAGATTTTTCATCCCAAATTAAGGACAGATTCTGGTTCGTCCCGAATTTGGGACGAATTTTGGTTCGTCCCAAAATCTGGGTTTACCCGAATGTCAAAGGTTCGTCCCAAATTAGGAACAAATTTATTCGTCCCGAATTCGGGACGACCAGATTCGTCTCAAATTCGGGGTGAATCAAAATTCATCCCTAATTTAGGACGAACCCAAATTCGTCCCAAATTGGAGACAAATTTTGGTTTGTCCCAAATTTGGGACGAATAAAGTCATCCCTAATTTGAGATGAACATGGGTAATTCGGTGTGGGATTTTGGGACGAACCCAAATTCGTCCCAAGGTTCATCCCAAATTCGGGATGAACCTAAATTCGCCCCTAATTAGGGACGAATTCAAATTCGTCTCAAATTTGAGACGAACCCTAGTTCGTCCCAAATTTTATCCCAAAATAAAAAATAAAAAATTCTCTACATTTTTATTTTCTTTATCCTATTTACATATCAAATACATTATTACATAATCTGATCTATAAATCTCTTATCATCCCCATATCCAAATTTAAAATATATTAGTCAAACTTTAACACACATCATATTTATACACATCCAAACATACAAAACTACACATCCAAAAAACAACAACACATCCCATATCAACATTCAAATATGTCAACTCAACACACATCATATTTACACATCAAAACAAAAACTAGTTTGGTTCAACAACTCATAATCCAAATAACAAATACCTCAAAGCATCTAAAGCATAAAATAAAATACTAATCGTCATGCTTTGGGAGCTTCGTGTGCCTTCTTCCGTTCTTCATTCTTCTTTTCCTGCGTCAAATTACAAATGAATAATAAATAACATTTATAACAAAAAAAAATCTAAAACATATCAATGTTATCATATTGAAATAAGACATCTAAAACTTATGCAACTAACTTTTTAATGTCATATCCCCTTGTCTTTATCTTTACTTTTCTCATTCTTTAAATTTCCTTGTGGTTCCTAAAGGCTACAAGGAAATCTTGGTCATTTTATTAAAGATCAGAGAGGGGTAAACAAATCAACCAAAGTGAGAAATAAGTTTGCTTCAATTATCCCAATTCCTTTTTTTTCATCTCTTCAAGGTGAGCTTCAACTTTGCACAAAACCCACTAACCATTAGAAGATGAAAGTGAACTTCAATATAAACAGTGGAGTTTCATAGCTAGAAGAAGCAAGAAATCCAGGAAAGATTAACCAAATAAATATAGAGGAAGTAAAATAGTTGGACTGCAGAATTTTAACATAAAATAATTTTTACACCGTTAATACAATAATATAATCAGTTCATACCAACAAGAATAAGAAAATCCACTATTGTAATCCGAAGATTTTTTTTCTTATACACCTATATATTCTTTTGTTAAACGTCTTGTCCAAATCAATTGTGTCCTCATCCTGTCACCATGATATATTATGCTTTTAAAATTATTCATCCAATTGATCATTTGATAGTGCAGATATTCTCTTACTTAAGGATTTCAATAATGAATGCATATGATTCTACCATCTAGTTTTTGTGGCACACTATATGAATTATCAATATCTGGATATGATGTGTCCTAATACATGGTTATCATAATATATCAAAGAATTAGATAACAAAAAAATATAATTTATCCTTATTTGTATGAAACATACATGAAATAAAATTTTTAATTAAGCGTAATAAAAATGTATAGATCATGTAATCAAACATACATGTATCAAATGTTTATGATATAATAAAAGTATTGAAATATATATAACTAAATTTGCATAGATTAGTAGTAGACAAATCAAAAATATAAAACATGGCATAATATGCAAAGTATCAAGGTAAAATAAAAATATAAAAGAAACTATAACAATACATGCTAAAAAAATTCTAATATAAAATTTACCATAAATTAACTAAGATTCTAATATAAAACCATCGGGAAATTTCATTGATTTCAACCATTCACAAACAACACGTCTCTGATCCTTATTCAATGTATAAACTGCCTTTGGCTTTAGTCCCCTACTATTTTCATCGACATTAAGAGTGGGTCTTTTACAAAGGAGTCGCATATCTTTTCTTGCATTGAGATTGTCTTTGATTTTCCCATTGATATCCATCACTGTATTTATCAGATTATCAAAAACATTCTTCTCAATATCTATTATATCAAGATTATGATGTATTAAATGACTAAACCAATCTGGTAAATCCCAAAAAATACTCCATTTTGTCCATTTATGTGTACTTCCATAATCATATGTTGTACCATGTGGGTCTTCAATAACAGATGAAAAGTGTAGCACTCTGTACCAAATATCTTGACCTGTCAATCTTAATGGAGGAGGTGTTCTTTCAATTCTATTCCTAGTGAATTCATATTTATTCCTTTTGAAATTATGATTTAGTGGTAAAAATTATCTATGACAATCAAAATAACTCGGCTTCTTCCCATGTTTCAATCTGATTGATTTTGATATCTCCATACATATTGGGCATCCTAAGATCCCAGCAGTACTCCAACCTAATAGCATACCATAAGTTGGAAAGTTATTTATGGTCTAAAGAAGAGCAGCTTTCATTGCAAACATCTGATTAGTATGGACATCGTATATAGGAAAACCTTCATCCCATAATTGTTTCAATTCTGCAATCAAAGGTTGCAAATAAATATCTATTAACTTCTTCGGATTTTGCGGCCCAGGTACAGCCAATGTTAAAAACATATAAGGTGTTTTCAAGCACATCCCAGGTGGAAGATTATACGGAGTTAAAATAATTGGCCAACATGAATAATTTTCCTTGATTTGCCAAACAGAGCAAATCCATCAGCACAGAGACCTAATCTAATATTTCGAGTCTCCTTTGCAAATTTCGAATATGTTCTATCAAAATTTTTCCATTACTCTGCATCTAATGGATGACACATTAGTCTATCTTCTGTTTGATGATTTGCATGCCACGTCATAGGTTCAGCAGTTATTTTTGATGCATAAAGTAACCTAAGAGTTAAAGGCAAATAAAATAATTGATTGTATGATTTATGTCGTTGTTGACTTCTTCTGATGGTCTTGTACCTATCTTGATTACAGAATTTACAAACATCTGCATCTGCATCATCTCCCCAATATAGCATATAACCATCTCTGCATACATCAATTTTTTCCACTGGAAGACCTAATTCTTTAATAAGTTTTTTCATATTGTAAAAATCATTGGGCAATATATTATCACGTGGCAATGCCTCTTCAAAAGTTTTCACAAACTTATTTAGACAATCTTCCGACACATTAAACTCAGCCTTGACATTCAACAGTCTTGCGGTGAGAGATAATTTTGTGTGAGTGTTACAACCAGCCCATAATGGTTCATCAGCAGTACTCAACACTTCTTGAAATTTAATATATGTTTCATCAACACCTGGTACTTCTACCTCCTCCAAAGGTGATGTATAAGTAGTAAACATTTGTTCAACTGGTGGAGGATAACAAGAACTTGTACTATGCATGTCGGGATTGAAATTCTGACCTGCTGCATCAATAACCACCATCTGATATGGATTTAATTGATCATAATAACTCTAATCACCACTAACTGAGACTTGTATGTTTCATGCATAATCATCATCAGATATGAATGGTTCACCATGAGATGCCCAATTATTGTACTTCGGGGTAAATCTAAATCTACAAAGATGTTCTTCAACTTTATCGCAGATTAAAAATTTGCCATTGTGACACTTTTTACAAGGACATCTTATCTTATTTTCATCCATATATTCAACTTGACTTGATACAAAATTCAAAAATTGCCTCAAGGTAATGATAAACTCATCAGTTAAACCACGACGATCAGGCAAGTTCTTGTTATACATCCAACTTCTTTCATTCTACATTTTGTCTATTTCCAATAAACTATATTAATAAAAACTATAAGATAATATACTAATGATGAATATGTACTTTGTGCACATACAAATGAAATAAAATATAACAAAGAAAACAATAACATCAGATAGTATAATAGGCACATTTATTTCATTATTGCAATAAAATTGGACAGTATTAACAAACATATATAACCTACATATCTAGATATAAATAAACTACACTTATGTTATCATTATAAATAAAAAATTAGATATCCTTACACTAATGCTATCATTATTAAAATAACATATCTAGATACATATACCTAACAACGAAGAACAAAGATGAGTGTCTCTCCAAGCCACGTCAAATACAAATTAACCTGCATAAACAATAATACGAAGTTTACAATCATATATAAGAGTACACAAACAAATATACTATTGGATACCCACAAACATTACCACATTGTAGGCCGGTAGAGCCATAGGGGCCAACAGCGGCTACTGGGGCTAGCAATAGCAATCTGTCCGTGGTTGCCAGCAACCAGCTAGGGTCATGACTGCTAGCAACTGGGTGAAGGTCTAGATCCGGTGGCGTGCGGCTGCCAGCGGCTAATAAGGTCCAGATCTGGCGATGCACGGCTGCCAGCGGCCAGTACGGTCTGGATCTAGTGGTCCGCGGCTACCAGCAGTCAGGAAGGGCCAGATCCGGCGGCCGGCGGCTACCAGCGGCTAGCAAGGGTCTAATTCGGCAGCTCCCAGTGGCTAGCAAGGCCCAGATCCGACGGCTCATGGTTGGCGTGCAAGGGTAGCCTCGATGAGGAGGCACCGTAGCTGTCGTGCAAGGGTAGCCTCACGACAAGGCGAGGCAGCTGCCGTGGACAGGCAGTCGTACGACAAGGCGTGGTTGCTGCCATGCAAGGGGAGATGTGATGACCCCACCAGAGATGAGAGAGATGAGAGAGGAAAGAAACCCGAAGGTTACCTGCCGGAGATCGTTGATTCGTGGCCGAAAAACAAAATCCAGAGCTGTCGTGAAAAGAAGGAAGAAGAAGGAAATTAGGGATGCTGGGACGATATTAGGGTAAATTTGGGGACGATTAAAAATTCATCCCCAAGTTTGTCCAAAATTGGGATGAAATTTAGTTCGTCCTAGATCTGGGACAATCTTAAAAGTTCATCCCAAATCACTATTTTTTTTAATTGAGGAATAAAGCGATAAAAATACGGATACATGACCTAAACACCTTAGAATGACACAAAATGAGTTCCTATGTGTTCGTATCGATCTCCTGATCACAATGATGGCCTCAAACATGTTTTTCACTCAATATTTTGAGATTCATAAATGTTTTTATCAACAATTAAAATTTTCATTTCCAAAAATTTAAAACCCTAAAAATATTAGGTGAAAAAATTACTTCATGTCACCATTGTGATCAGAAGATCGATACGAGCGCATAGAAATTTGTTCCATGTCATTCCGAACTCTATAGGTCTAGTTTTTATTTTATGAAAGATTTTATTTAGAATTTTTAAAGATTTTAATTTTGGGACGAACCTTTTTAGTTTGTCCTAGATCTGGGACGAACTTCAAAGTTCGTCCCAAATCTCTATTTTTTTTTAATTAAGGAATAAAGTGATAAAAATACGGATGCATTACATAAATACCTCAAAATGACACGAAATGAGTTCCTATGCGTTCGTATCGATCTCCTGATCGCAATGATGACCTCAAACATTTTTTCACTCAATATTTTGAGGTTCATAAATTTTTTATCAACAATTAAAATTTTCATTTTCAAAAATTTAAACCCCTCAAAATATTAGGTGAAAAAATTATTTCATGTCACCATTGTGATCAAAAGATCGATACGAACGCATAGGAACTCGTTTTGTGTGATTCTAAGGTCTTTAGCTCATGCATCCACATTTTTGTCACATTTTTTCTGATTTAAAAAAAAAACATAAATTTGGGACGAACAATAAAATTCATCCCTAATCTAGGACAAACTGTGAAGTTCGTCCCAGATCTGGGATGAACTTTGAAGTTCGTCCCAAAATTTAATTTCCTTAAAATTTCAAAATAAATTCTTTCGAAAATTAAAAACTAGCCCTAGAAAACTTGGAATGACATAGAACAAAATTTCATGTGCTCGTATCGATCTCATGACCACATTCGTGGCCTCAAACATTTTTTCCTCCTAATAAAATTAGATCCGTAATTTTTTAATATCAAAATGACTTTAACATTTTCAAATCAACTCTTATTTTTACTAAGTCATAGGTTCTATCAATTTGATATTTTCAATTTAATTATCACAACTATATTAGGTCTTTGAGTTCACTAATGTGGTCATAAGATCGATACGAGCACATAAAAATTTGTTTCATGTCATTCTGAGCTCTATAAGTCTAGTTATTATTTTTTGAAAGATTTTATTTAGAATTTTTAAAGATTTTAATTTTGGGACGAACTTTTTTAGTTCGTCCCAGATCTGGGACGAACTTCAAAGTTTGTCCTAAATCCCTATTTTTTTAATTGAGGAATAAAGTGATAAAAATATGGATGCATGACCTAAACACCTCGAAATGATATGAAACGAGTTCCTATGCGTGTGTATCGATCTCCTAATCGCAATGATGGTCTCAAACATTTTTTCACTCAATATTTTGAGGTTCATAAATTTTTTTATCAATAATTAAAATTCTCATTTATGAAAATTTAAAAACCTCAAAATATTAGGTGAAAATATTTCATGTCATCATTGTGATCAGAAGATCGATACGAACGCATAGGAACTCATTTCATGTGATTCCGAGGTCTTTAGCTCATGCATCCACATTTTTGTCACATTTTTTCTAATTTAAAAAAAAATAGAAATTTGGGACGAACTATGAAATTCGTCCTAGATCTGGGATGAACTTTGAAGTTCGTCCCAAAATTTAATTTCCTTAAAAACTCAAAATAAATTCTTTCGAAAATTAAAAATTGGCCCCAGAGAGCTTGGAATGACATGGAACAAATTTTCATGTGCTCGTATCGATCTCATGACCATATTAGTAGCCTAAAACATTTTTTCCTCCTAATAAAATTAGATCCATAATTTTCGAATATCAAAATGACTTTAACATTTTCAAATCAACTCTTATTTTTACTAAGTCATAGGTTCTATCAATTTGATCTTTTCAATTTAATTATTGCAAACTATATTAGGTATTTGAGTTCACTAATGTGGTCATGAGATCGATATGAGTATATAGAAATTTGTTCCATGTCATTCCGACCTCTATAGATCTAGTTTTTATTTTTTGAAAGATTTTATTTAGAATTTTTAAAGATTTTAATTTTGGGATGAACTTTTTAGTTCATCCTAGATCTGGGATGAACTTCAAAATTTGTCCCAAATCTCTATTTTTTTTTAATTGAGGAATCAAGCGATAAAAATATGGATGCATGTCCTAAACACCTTGAAATGACACGAAATGAGTTCCTATGCGTTTGTATCGATCTCCTTATCGCAATGATGGCCTCAAACATTTTTTCCACTCAATATTTTGAGGTTCATAAATTTGTTTATCAACAATTAAAATTTTCATTTCCAAAAATTTAAAAACCTCAAAATATTAGGTGAAAAAATTATTTCATGTCATCATTATGATCAGAAGATCGATACAAACGCATAGGAATTCATTTCGTGTGATTCCAAGGCCTTTAGCTCATGCATCCACATTTTTGTCACATTTTTTCTGATTAAAAAAAAAACATAAATTTGGGACGAACTATGAAATTCGTCCCTAATTTGGGACAAACTATGAAATTCGTCCCAGATCTAGGACGAACTTTGAAGTTCGTCCCAAAATTTAATTTCCTTAAAAATTCAAAATAAATTCTTTCAAAAATTAAAAACTAGCCCTAGAGAACTCGGAATGACATGGAACAAATTTTCATGTGTTCATATCGATCTCATGACCACATTAGTGGCCTCAAACATTTTTTCCTCCTAATAAAATTAGATCCGTAATTTTCGAATATCAAAATGACTTTAACATTTTCAAATCAACTCTTATTTTTACTAAGTTATAGGTTCTATCAATTTGATCTTTTCAATTTAATTATCACAAACTATATTAGGTCTTTGAGTTCACTAATGTGGCCATGAGATCGATACGAGCACATAGAAATTTGTTCCATGTCATTCCGAGCCCTATAGGTCTAGTTTTTATTTTTTGAAAGATTTTATTTAGAATTTTTAAAGATTTTAATTTTGGGGCGAACTTCAAAGTTCATCCCAAATCCCTATTTTTTTAAATTGAGGAATAAAACAATAAAATACGGATGCATGGCCTAAACACCTCAGAATGACACTAAATGACTTTCTATGTGTTCGTATCGATCTCCTGATCATAATGATGGCCTCAAACATTTTTTTCACTCAATATTTTGAGGTTCATAAATTTTTTTATCAACAATTAAAATTTTCATTTTTGAAAATTTAAAAACATCAAAATATTAAGTGAAAAAATTATTTCATGTCATCATTGTGATCAGAAGATCAATATGAACACATAAGAACTCGTTTTGTATGATTCCGAGGTCTTTAGCTCATGCATCCACATTTTTGTCATATTTTTTCTGATTTACAAAAAAAATAAAAATTTGGGATGAACTATGAAATTCATCCCTAATCTAGGACGAACTATGAAGTTCATCCCAGATATGGTTTTCCTTAAACTAGGATAAAGAAAATTTACTCTATGTTTGCGACAAAAATATTTTTTTGTCGCAACCTTCATAAAATTTCCAACGAACTTTATATTTTGACGGAAATTTGTAACAAAATTTGCGACGAAAGAATGTTTGTTGCTATTTTCCCACTATTATTTTTTTGTTGCTATTTTCATTGCTAATTAGCGACGATTTAGTTATTCGTTGCTAAATTCGTGGTAAATTGTTGACAAAAATTATTTGTTACAAATTTTCATCCTTAAAAAACTATTTTTTTGTAGTGAGATAGGTCAAGGACTGACTCGATATCTAGTGGGATGTTCGGCTGGGTCTACGGGATCTGACAGCTGGCCGAAGTCTAATTACGTCTATGGACCTGACAATTGGTGGAAAAACTTGGTGAGTCAAAAGACAAGTCAATTGACTACAAATGGTAAGTGAGGTAAGTCCCTGGAGGAGAGAGATCTAGTGAGAACATGTTACGATGTGACTATAGGCAGGTCCAACTTAGAGCCATTTGGGAAGCCTAAGCTGAGACCATAACTAGATTTTGGTCTTAGAAAGATAGGATTTAAGTCATAAATTGATCATATTTTTAAATGTGCTAACTCTATTTTGTAGGGTAATTTTTGTTACTTGGACTAACATGTTTTGTCGGGAATCAAAGTTACAATATAGTTGAAAAAGGGGGCTCCATGCCCTTCGACTGTGTACGGGCGCCTAGACATCCAGGCACTCAGAGATGGTCCAGGCGTTCAGTCAAGGAGGTGAACTAGCGGGCAACTGGTTAAGGTGGCGCACACTGGTTGGCTGCACACGTCAAGTCTAGGCGCTCAGACTAGTCTAGGCGCTTAGAGATGGATAAAATTTTGAAGATTGAGTTTCACCGAGGTACAGCCATATTATCAGTATTCCAGGTGCCTAGAGGTGGTCTTGATGCCCGAAAATGGCCTATAAAAAGGACTTCGACTAGAGGCTTCTATACCACATTCGTTCCGACTTTTATTCTTGCGCGTTGCTCCAAGAAAGCACCTACGACATCAAAAGGCTACTCCGACAACTAGCAACCAAGCTTATTTCCTTTTGTTGTCTGTATTCTTTTATGATTCCTATATTGTACTTGTTGTTTGTAATGTTTTTGATATTATAGTGATTTCCCAATGAAAGCACTCAACAAATGCGGGCCTTAGAGTAGGAGTCGTCAAAGGCTCCGAACTAAGTAAAAAAAGTACTTGTGTTGAATGTTATCCCCCCCCCCCCCCCCCCTCCTCTAGCATATTTTCAATCCTACAAGTGGTAATAGAGCCAAGTCGCTCCAAATATCAAGTAGGGGGGTTTCTTTTTTTAAAAAAATATATATATATTATTTTTTATTAAAAAATATTTTTACACATTTTTTTTATTTTGCATTTTTTTCAACATTAGTTAGAATTGGTATAATTACCTCTTCTGACAAATTTGTCATTATATTTTTTTTTTCTTCGAAATTAGTGCAACCACCAATCGAGCTGGGGGTCTCTTATTTACTTTTCCTTTAAGCCTCATTCAGTTTTAAGCTTTTTAATCTAGTTCAAATTGGTGCAATCACTTCTTTTGGACAAATTTTATCGTTACAAAATACTCTAAATTGTTGCAACACCAATTGAGTCTTCTTATTTTTATCATCTCCCATAATACTAATCCAAGACCTAGTCTTGGCAACTCTACCCTTTTATCTTCTTATGTGTAAGTGTTGATCCAAATAGCTCAAGGCAAAGGATATAGTACTATCCGTCCTCCATTTTTTAGTAGGAACAATTTCCCCTACTAGAAAAGAGGAATGGAGGTGTATATGAAAATAGACATTGACCAGTCGTTTAGCATACAATGAGGGTATAAGGCTCCTAAAGATGAAGCAACTAGGATTCCACTTGACCCAGAAAGATAGAACCTAGAGATGAAGAAACAAGCCCAAGTTGATTCAAAAGCCCTGAACACCCTTCAATGTGGACTAACCCAAGAAGAATTCAACTGAGTTGGACTGTCCATGAATGAGAAAGAGTTTTGGGACAAGTTGATTGAGCTGCACGAGGGCACTAATGATGCAAAGGTAACAAAATAGGATCTTTCGCTAAATTATTTATTTAACATTAAAATGTAGGATGGAGAAATGACAACTCATCTACATGAGAGGATCAACGATATCCTCAATGGACTTGATTTGATTGGCCACCAGCTAGAGAACAGGGACGTAATAAGGTATGCCTTGAATTCTTTTTCTCAAAATGAACTATGAGCATCTATAGTAGATGCTTACAAAGTTTTGAGAAATTTGTCAAAATTAAAATTAGACGAGCTATTTTGCGAATTAGAACTACACGAGCAAGCTAACTCCAAGCAAGTCAAGAAAGGTATTACTCTCCTTGTAGGTTCCTCCAAAGAAACAAAGTTTAGAACCAAACCTGAACCAGAAATTGAGTCCGACTCAGATTCAGATGATGAAGAACACCTAATATACTTGGTAAGAAAAATATTCACTAGAAAAAATAACTTTACCAAGAAGGATCTGCAAGAGATGGTAAAGTCTACTCCCAATAGCAACAAAGCCAACGTCATGTGCTATGGGTGTAACAAAAAGAGACACTATAAGCACGAGTATCAAAATTTCAAGGGAGACAAGCCAAAAATGTTCAAGAAGAAGAAAACCCTCAAAATGACTTGAGATGAGTCATCTTTAGAAGAATCAGATATTTACGAACTGATGCAGAACAATTACCTTGCATTGATGGCAACCGGACTAAAATCAAAAAGTGAGTCAGAACAAGAAAACAAGTCTGAGTATGAGTTGAGTCATGAGTCTGTACTCATTTCCAAAGGTTCCAATGAGGTACAAACTATCTTAAGCAAAAAGTTCTTTAACACTATTTCATGCTTACATAGAAACTTTCCTACTTCTGAAAACCAAGTAAATGTACTTAGTAAAGAAAATGAAGAACTCAAAGAACAACTTGATCTAAATATCAAAACTAAAAGAGCTGAAAATGTAAACTCAACTCAAGTTGTAAGAATTGAGGAAGAAAATTCTAATCTAAAAACTGAAATAACTAATTTAAAAGAACTATTAGAAAAATTTACCACTAGATCCAAGTACCTAGATATGATACTTGGATCTCAACAAACTATGTACAACAAATTCAAACTCGAATATAAGTCTAACTCGACAAATAAAACTTTCATTTCATTAATAACTCCCACTAAAAAAATCAACTAAAGCATAGGTTCTAAAAGCTTGTCTAAACAAGCAACTAGGACCAAACCAATGTTACATACCCAAAAATAAAATTCACTACCTAAAAATAAAAAATAAACTTAATAACTACAAATTTAACTCTAATAAATCAAATTTGAATACAAACTATAAATTTAAATCTAACAAAACAAACCCAAACTTAAACTACGAATTCAACTCTAATACAAACTTAAACCACATATTCAACTCTAACAAAACAAATTCAAATACAAGCTTTAATCAAGTTTACTATAATTACAAAACAAATCAACATAAACCTACAACTTAAAAATAATCCAAGTTTAATAATTTAGTTAGAGGCACCAAACTAGTTGACACCTTCAAAATAATAGTCTACCCAGTTGGATAATTAGGACTAGATTAAAAGGATAATTTGACTCTTATCTAACCTAGTACCAGGGTGGGGCAAGATGATAGTACATTAGGAAAGCTTGTTTAGGGAGTCAAGTCTGGTAAGGAGTACCCTTATTGGTTTACTTAGCTAAGTGAAACTAACTGAAGCTAACTCGACACGCCCTAGACTAGTTAGACCAAAATTTATCAATAGGAAGATTAAATCTTCAATTTCTTAAAAACACTTTGCTTAGAAGTGGTTGTTGCTCCGATACCCAAGAAGACCTGTAACGACCCGGCCCCTCGGCCCCTTGGGCAGCCACACTAGCAGCCCAACTAGCGGCCCAACCTTGGTCCCTTGGGCGGCCACAATGGCGGCCCAACTGGCGACCTCTTATGTCATCAACCGATGACCCTCGGCCGTGTCGTTACTCACTAGGTCTTCCCACCCCTGACCAGTGGATTTTTGCCTTCCCCACGATTATGAACTCTAATAAGGTCTGGGAGCTTGTAGAACCACTAAATGGTGTGAAAGCCGTTGGATGTAAGTGGATCTATAAAAAGAAAGAGAGATAGATGGGAAGGTAAAAACCTTCAAAGCAAGGCTTGTTGCAAAGGGGTACACTCAGAAAGAGAGAATCGATTATGAGGAAACCTTTTCGCCGGTAGTCATGCTTAAGTCTATCCGGATTCTTTTATCTATTGCCGCTCATATGGGTTATGAGGTTTGGCAAATGGATGTCAAGATAGCTTTCCTTAACGGAAGTCTTGAAGAAAACATCCATATGAAGCAACCAGAGGGATTTATTGAAAAAGGCAAAGAGCATCTAGTGTGTAAGCTTAATCGGTCGATTTATGGACTGAAGCAAGCTTCAAGATCTTGGAGCATCTGGTTTAATGAAGTAATCCAGTCATATGGATTTATTCAGTGTCCAGATGAGTCTTGTGTATACAAGAAGTGTGATGAAAACGTGGTGGTATTTCTTGTACTATACGTAGATGACATTTTGTTAGTTGGAAACAATATCAAAGTGTTGTCAGAAGTAAGGGTATGGTTGCCCAAGCAATTCGATATGAAGGACTTGGGGGATGTGCACATATTCTAGGGATCAAAGTAATAAGGGATCACAAGAAAAGAATGTTGTGATTATCCCAAGCCTCATATATCGATACGATCCTAGCTCGTTTTAGCATGCAAGACTCCAAGAAAGGTTTTCTACCTTTTAGGCATGGAGTATCTTTATCTAAAGAGATGTCTCCGAAGATATCAAAAGAGATAGAAGAGATGAAGGCAGTTCCTTATGCTTCAGCTGTAGGAAGCCTAATGTACGCTATGTTATGCATGAGACCGGATATCTATTTTGTCGTGGGCATGGTTAGCAGATATCAAAGTAATCCAGGACCGGGACATTGGATTGCCGTAAGGCAGATAATTTGCTCCCTATGGGTTACACGGATTGGGACTGAAAGGTACAATAGTAAGTTGACCTCCGGGTTTATGTATACTTTAGGAGGTAGAGCCATAATAATGAAGGAGTGTTAAGCAGAGATGCTTTTTCGGACTCCACCATAGAAGCTAAGTATGTGGCAGCATCTGAGGCAGTCATAAAAGTTGTATGGCTCAGAAACTTCATGATGGACTTAGATGTGATTCCTGGTTTGCCCAAATTTATTACAATTTATTGTGATAATAGTGGTACAGTAGCAAACTCGAAGGAACCATGAGCCCATAAGGCGAGTGAACACATTGAGCGCAAGTACCACCTAATACGAGACATCGTATAAATGAGGAGAAGTTGTTGTCGTCTAGATTACATCAGATAATAACCAGAAGATCCTTTCACTAAGGTCCTTAAGGAAAGAGCTTTTGATGGGCATGTTGAGGGTTTGGGAATCAGATGTATGGCAGGGTATATGGCAGCATAATCTTTTAGTATAAGTGCGAGATTGTTAGAGTGTATACTAAAATTCTATCTTTTTGTAAACATTTTTTTGAAATAAAGAATCATATAGGTCAAATGTCTACATTTATATGCTAAGTGTAGTTGTTCAATTAATTTATATTGTAGATAACATGATGTGTGGTGTCATACACAGAAGATCATGTTATCAGTTCCTTATAAGTTATAAATAGTAGCTCACGACTAAAATGGAAAGAAACAAACCATTGGAATAGTCGTAGTGTAATTTGGTATTAGTTTATCTTGACTATAAAATTACACTAATACACTCTGAGTGTATTGAGCAGAACCATTTGAGGTAGTATTTTTTATACTGACTATATAAAAGAACAATACCTCTGTTAATATGGAAGTGTGTACTCTTAATCATGATATAATAACAAGCACATATACTTAATATTTATTTCTTTAATTTATCAAAGGGAGCGATTTAGCTCGTTAAATCAATAGGCCCGATAAGTTGGGAAATGATATTATTTATATGGTGTGTTGTTGATTATAGAATGAAACTGTGTCCTAGTAATCAAGGTTGATGATGCCCCCTTGAGTAGCTCATAAGGATTGTCATGTAAACCCTACAGGTGGACTTAGTCCGACATGACGATAAGGTTGAGTGGTACTACTCTTGGAGCTAGATATTAATTAAGTGAGTTGTCAGTAACTCATTTAATTAGTGGGTATTCGATATCTTAAATGCAGGGAGACTAACACACTCATGATAAGAAGGAGCTCATATAGTAATATGGGATTGGTGCGGTAGTGCAATAATAACTCTTTAGTGGAATGAGATATTATAGATGAACTTGAGTTGGGTGTTTGGGGTGAACACAGGAAGCTTAAGCTCATCGGGAGACCAAAACCAATTCCTCCTCTCGGTCCCTGTCGTAGCCTCTTATTTATAAAGTCTTATACCCACCTAAACTCAACTTCTTATCCACCTTAAGGTGGCTGGCCAAGCCTAGCTTGGAGCCCAAGCTAGGGTCGGCCAAACCAAGGAGATATGGGTTCAAGTGGTGGTTGGTCCTAGCTTGGAGCCCAAGTAGGTGGCCGACCATAATAAAAATAAAAGAGTTTTTAATTTTAAAATCTTTCCTTATGTGGAAGCCATGATTTAAAAGAGAGTTTTAAAATTAAAATTTTCCTTTTATAGTTTCTACAAAGGATTAAGACAAAGGTTTGATATCTTTCCTTATTTGTAGTTAAACGGAAGATTTTAATTTTGGAGAAAACTTTCCTTTTTGTAATCATCCACATGTTTTAATAGAGAGATTTTAATTTATAAAAGTTTCCTTTTATAACCAACCATGAAGGGAATTTTAAAAGAGAAATTTTTATTTTCGGAAACAAATTGGAAAGTTTTAATTTTGTGTTTAAAACTTTCCTTATTTAGAGGGCATGTAGGGGCCGACCATTAAAAGAATAAAAGGAAATTTTTAATTAAATTTTCCTTTTATTGGCAAGAAAAATAAGGAAGTTTTAATTATGTTTAAAACTTTCCTTATTTGCCAAGACCAAGGAATATAAAAGAGAGGGTAGAGGTGCCTCACCCAACAACACATCTATTATTCCTCTTCTCTATTCCTTGGTGGTGGCCGGCCCTCATCCTTCCTCTCCTCCTTTTCTTCTTCTTTGGTGGTTGGTGGCATCAATCCCTTGTAGCTTGGTTGGTGGCCAGATTTAGCTTGAAGAAGAAGTAGAGAAAGGAGGCTTTGTTTCTTAGCATCCCTTGGAGCTTGGTTGGTGGCCGAAGTTCTTCATCTCTAGGATATTGTTGGTGGCCGAAACTTGCAAGGAGAAGAAGGAGGCTTGGGTGGATTCTCATCTCGGTAGTTCGTTGCCCACACGACGTCCGAGATAAGAAGAGGAATACGATAGAAGATCGTGAGGTCTATAAGCTACAAAATGTATAACTAGTTATTAGTTTCCGCATCATAACTAGTTTGTTCTTTTGTTTAGATCTTGAAATACCAAACATAAAAGGATAACAATTCTAGGTTTCGAATTTATGATTTAATTTTGTGTTTCTTTTATTTTTTGATCTTGTGATTTGATTGTTCTTAATGGTTAAACCTAAGGTTATTATAAGGAGATTAAATATTGAATCTCGTTGAAAGGCTTTGTCTAGGAAGTGGTGGATGATCACATACCCAAGAAGGCCTAGTGCCTCGCCATATTTAACCTGGAAGCCGATCTCTGAAATAAATATTTAATCAAATTTGTAACATGGGTGGATTTGGATTAATAATGTTAAGCATCGTTTGCGATCCAAGTCTCAGCCTCTAAGAACAGATAAGTTGAATTTGGAATCAATAATATAAAGTTCTGTTTGTGATTCCAAATTTAATTTCTAAAGAACACAATAGGTTGTTAGAAAAGGTTCAGGACTTGTATAAAATTTTTTACAGGGGAACTGTTAGAGTGTATACTAAAAGCCTAGCCTTTTGTAAACATTTATTTTGAAATAAAGAATCACATTGGTCAAATGTCTACATTTATATGCTAAGTGTAGTTGTTCAATTAATTTATATTGTAGATAACATGATATGTGATGTCACACACAGAAGATCATGTTATCAATTTCTTATAAATTATAAACAGTAGCTCACGACTAAGATGGAAAGGAACAAACCATTGGAATAGTCGTAGTGTAATTTGGTATTAGTTTATCTTAACTATAAAATTACACTAGTACACTCTAAGTGTATTGAGCAGGACCAATTAAGGTAAGTTCTTTTTATGCTGACTGAATAAAAGAACAAGACTTTTATTATTATGGAAGTGTGTGCTCTTAATTCTGATATAATAACAAACACATATATCTAGTATTTATTTCTTTGACTTATCAATGAGTGAGATTTAGTTGGATAAATCAAGAGGTCCGATAAGTTGGGAAATGATATTATTTATAGTGTGTGTTGTTGATTATAGAAGGAAATTGTGTCCTAGTAATCTAGGTTGATAATGTCCCCAAGAGGAGCTCATAAGGATTGTCATGTAAACCCTGCAGGTGGGCTTAGTCCGATATGACGATAAGGTTGAGTGGTACTACTCTTGGACTAAGATATTAATTAAAGTGAGTTGTCAGTAACTCATTTAATTAATGGGCATTCGACATCTTAAACACAGGGAGATTAACACACTCATGATAAGATGGAGCCCAAAATATAATTTGGGATTGGTGTGATAGTTCAATAATAATTCTTTAGTGGTATGAATTATTATTGATGAAATTAAGTTGGGTGTTCGGGGCGAACACAGGAAGCTTAATTTCATCGGGTGACCAAAACCAATTCCTTCTCTCGATCCCTATCATAGACTCTTATTTATAGAGAATTATATCCACCAAATATTCACTTCCTACCCACCCTTAGGTAGCCGGCAAAGCAAGCTTGGAGCCCAAGCTTAGGCCGGTCAAGCCAAAGGCTTGAGCTAAGTAAAAGTGGTCGATCATAGCTTAGAGCCCAAGCTTGGCGTGGCCGGCTATATAAAATAAAAGGATTTTATTTTTAAAAATCTTTTCTTGTGTGGAAGCTATGATTTTAAAAAAAGAGTTTAAAAATTTAAATCTTTCCTTTTATAGTTTTCTACAAAAGATTAAGAGAAATGTTTGATATCTTTCCTTATTTGTAGTTAAAAGGAAGATTTTAATTTTTGAGAAAACTTTCCTTTTATGTAACCATGCTCATGATTTTAAAAGAGAGTTTTAAAATTAAATCTTTCCTTTTATAGTTTCTATAAAAGATTAAGAGAAAAGATTTGATATCTTTCCTTATTTGTAGATTGAAAGGAAAGGTAGATTTTAATTTTGAGAAAACTTTCGTTTTTGTAATCATCCACATGTTTTAATAGAGAGATTTTAATTTATAAAAGTTTCTTTTTATAACCAACCATGAAGGGAATTTTTAAAGAGAAATTTTATTTTTAAATTTTTCAGAAATAAATAATGAAGTTTTAATTTTGTGTTTAAAACTTACCTTATTTGGAGCACATGTAGTGGCCGGCCATGAGAAGGGTTAAAAGAAATTTTTAATTAAATTTTCCTTATTAACCAAAGGGAAGGAAAGTAAGGGAATTTTAATAATAATTAAATTTCCTTATTTGCCAAGACCAAGAAATATAAAAGAGAGGGTAGAGGTGTCTCACCTCACAACATCTCTTCTATTGTTTCTACCTTCTCTTCCTTGGTGTGTGGCCGGCCCTATTCTCTTCTTCTTTAGTGGCCGGTGCATCCTTCTCTTGGAGTTCTTGTGGTGGCCAGTTCTTGCTAGGAGAAGGAGAGAAAGGAGGCTTTGCTCTTGCATCCCTTGGAGCTTGAAGGTTGGTGGCCAAAACTTGCAAGAAGGAAGTTGTCTTGGTGGTTCTCATCTCGGTAGATCGTTGCCCACACAATGCCCGAGATAAGAAGAGCAATACGATAGAAGATCAAGAGGTTGTTGCTTACAAAGAAAGATATAACTAGTAATTCTATTCCGCATCATACTAGTTTTCTTTGTATGGATTATGAAATACCAAACACAAGAGGCATATGATTCTAGGTTTCGAATTTATGATTCGAGTTTGTGTTTTTTTTGTTTTTTAAACTTGTGATTTGATTGTTCTTTTTGGTTAAACCTAGGGTTACTATAAGGAAATTAAATATTAAATTTCATTGAAAGGCTTTGTCTAGGAAGTGGTGGATGCTCCCATACCCAAGAAGGCCTAGTGCCTCACTATGTTTAACATGGAAGCCGATTTCTAAAATTAATATTTAATTGAATTTGTAACATAGGTGGATTTGGATCAATAATGTTAAACATCATTTGCGATCCAAGTCTAAACCTCTAAAAACAGATAAGTTGAATTTGGAATCAACAATGTTAAGTTCCGTTTACGATTCCTAATTTAATTTCTAAAGAACACAATAGGTTGTTAGGAATGGTTCAGGACTTGTATAAAATTTTTGTACAGGGGAACCGGTACGATATTCCGCGTAGCAACCAACAAGAACTGGTACGATATTTCGAGTAGCAACCAACAGAATCTGGTTAAAATTATCTTGAAAAATTTTCTTTAAAGATGTTTTCAGAAATTTTTTAAAAAATATTTGCAGACTTTTGAAAATTGTTATCTTGAAAAACCATTGCTTTAAAACTTACTCATTTTGAAAAATGTTTTGAAAAACCCATTTTTAAAATACTTGTAAAATATTATAAGAAATACTTGAACATTTATTTTGAGAAATGCTTTATATTTGAAAAGTGCTTGCATATTCTTATAAGAGCATTGAAAAGTTTATACTTGCAAAATAATTGTCTTTAAAATTTTTGAAAAATCTTTTGTAAAATTACTTTAAAGAAATTTCCAAAATTAGTTTTTGAAAATGACTTTAAAATTATTTGAAAACTTTATAAAAACTACTTGAAATTTTTTTGAAATTATTTTTAAAAGTCACTTGAAAATTATATTCACAAAATTGTTGAAAAAATATTTTAAATTAAAATTGCTTTCAAAATGAAATGTTTTACCTGTTTACTTGATTTATTTACATGTTTAATACTTTTGATGAAACTTATTTATCCGTTTTTGATGAATGATTAAGAGAATAAATACAACCAAATCATTTTATGTCTCTTAAATCATTTTGCATTTTCATATTTCCTTCTGTATGTTTTTCTAACTTTAACGTATGTTGTCATTGCATCAAAAAGGGAGAGATTGTTAGTGTAGTAAATGTTGGTGCGGTTAATATTGAACCTCGTGGTTGTTTTGATGTGATCAACCAAGTTAGGTTAGGTCTTGCTTGTTATTTGATCTCTGTGTCTAAGTGTGCAGGAACTTAGGAGCGTAGGAAGTCGAGCGGAAGACGCAGCTAGCGAGAAGGACGGCACGGGAAGGGAGTCAACGGGCTCGGTGCGTCCGAAGGACGAGATAGCTGCGGAAGAGTACTCCAGTGGATGAGAAGAACGTGTGCAGCGTTCGAGGGACGAGAGGCCGGGATGGAAGCCTGCTCGAGGAAAAGACTGGAAGATGGGTTCGGGTGAGCCCTATTTCGGATAGCGGAGATCACCCAAGCAAACGGAGTCTGAGCGGAAAAGACCTGGACCAAGGCGAGCTGAAACGGAGTAGAAGGCCCGAACCAAAAGTCAAACCTGAGTTGACTTTCATGTCCGAGCGCCCGGATCAATCCCAAGCGCTCGGACCTCCGAGCGCCCGGAACAGCCCGGGGCGCTCGGGGTTGGATTTTTACCAGATCAAGTCAAAACTCGATCTGAATGTTGGGGAATAAAATTTTATCCCCCCAGGGCAACTAAAACCCTTCAGGGCGCCCCGACCAAGGCTATAAATAAAATCTTGGTCCAGATCTTTTCATCAATTCAAGCAATCAACTCTGTATTCATTTCTAGCAATAGTTTTGAACTTTTAGTGTGTAAAAGACTTCTCCGCCTTCAGAGAAGGAGATCGTTAGTGCGCTTTTCATTGTCTTAGATTAACAACCATCTTGGTTGTAACCAAGTCAACTTATGGTCTTCTCTGATTCTTTTTGTCTTATTATTTTATTATTATTGCTATTTATTTTGAGTTGAAAGTCTTAAGGAGGGTATCTTTAATTTTGCAAGCAATTCACTCCCCTCTTGTCGGCCCCTGCTGCGCCAACAAGTGGTATCAGAGCCCGACAACCTCAGAAGGACTAACGGCCGACTGAAGCATAAAGATCAGGACGATGGCCGGCGCGAACATTCATCCCCCGAAGTTTGACGGAGACTTCGCTACTTGGACGTGAAAAATGGAGGTATTTTTTAAGACCGAATTTGATATTATTTTAATAATGAATATACAACGTCAAAAGACAAAGAAGAATACAACTGGACGAAGAAGGAGCAGGCTGATTTCGTGGCCAACGGAAAAGCATAATTTCATCTGCTCAGCATTCTGCCGCCCCAGGAGGTAAGTCGGATCGGAAGTTACGACTCCGCCAAAGACCTCTGGGATAAATTCCTGGAGCTCCACAAAGGCACCTCAGAAGCAAAGCTAGCGAGACGTGACATCCTTCGGATCCAGTTAACGAACCTCCGGATGAACAATGGCGAGAAGGTAGCGCAACTCGAGGCAAGAATTAAGGAGTTGATAACTCAACTGACCAACCTCGAAGAACTGGTAATGAACCGAGACTCTATCCGGTATGCGCTCAACTCCTTCCCAAGAACTCCAGAGTGGGCATCCTTAGTAGATGCTTACTACATCTCTAAGGACCTTGAGGTAAGTAGTTTAGAAAATTTATTCTCTACATTTGAACTTCACGAATCTCGAATCGCAAAGCCTAAACAAACGGAGAAGACGAACCTCAATATTGCCCTACAAGCCGAAAAGGTGATCCCGATTCTGAAGCATCGATCGACGAAACTGAAGCGACTCTTCTGGTAAGAGAATTAAATAAATTTATTAAAACTAACAAATTTAGATCGCAGTCGAAAAAGCATCAACGCTATAAAAAGACAGTTCGATGCTACAATTGCAATGAGGAAAGGCACATCAAGGATAACTGTCCCAAATTAAAGAAAAAGGACAAGTCTCAGAGACCAATATCCACTAAACGCAAAGTCTGAAGACCACTTGGGATGATTCTTCATCATTCGAATCAGAAGTCGAAGCCTTCTCAGGAGTAGCACTGATGGCCAACCATCTCTTTGAAGATGACTCTGACTCAGAGATGAGCATAGATGAAGGGGGAGGTCCTCAGAAGAAGAAGAAAGCTGCGACGAATGGGGAGCATCACCAAGAGAGGTAAGTAAGGTATGTGATCTCACCCCTACTCAGTCCTTTAAATTTATCAAAGTGCTTACGAAAGATCTAGCAAAATTAGAAAAACAAAATGCTGAATTGAAATTAAACTTAACAAAAGCATGCCCACTAGAAATGTATGGTAATTTAAAATTATAAAATGAAAGATTAAAAATTGAAATTGAGAAGTTGAAAAATAATCATGCATGCTTAAATAAATTTCTAAAATCAAAACTAAGAACTTTTGGAAAATTAAATTGGTATATTAGAAAACATCAGGGACAACTTAGGAAAGTTCCAAGAAACTATATACCCCATAAGTTTCTGATTAATCTAGTAGAAAAGAACCTTTACTGGGTTCCAAAACCATTGCTAGATTAAATTTAAAAAGTTAAAGGCTTTCAATGAGAAAATTAAACAGTGAATTTCCTTATAAGGCTTTGACTAGAAAGTGGTTGTTGCTCCAATAATCAAGAAGACTTAGTGCCTCGCCACTGCTTGGAAGCCAAATATAGAAATGAAATGTTTAATTAACTTTCTTGAAAAACATTAAAATTAGAATTAAATTAATGCTTGTAAAAGTTCTTCAAATATTTTTTTTTTCAAAAATATTTTTTGAGAAAATATTTTTGTTTAAGTTATTTTTTTTTTTTTAAATCTACACTTAGAGAAATTCTCCTACGAAAATTTTTAACTTAAAATTTTTTGGAAAATCTTTGAAACTATTTTTTACCTAAGTTAAAAAGTCCTCTAAAAGTTAGAATTTTTTTTAAAATCTTGGATTAATTTAGAATTTTTGTGAAATCTTAAGGAAATTCCTAGAAATCTATTTGAAAAATAACTGATTTTGTACTCCAAAATTTTTTATATTTTTTCAAACATGTCTATATTTTCAAAAACATCTCTGAAAAAATTTCAAATAACTGATTTTTTTAAGTTTTACACTTTACTTGAAATTTTTCAAAAAACCCTTACCTTATATTTTTTAACCCCATTCTTTTTGCTGTGATCGAAGGGGGAGAGGTAGGTATACAAGTTAAGGGGGAGTTAGGAAAATTGACAAATTAAATTTTTTTTTTGTATTGAAAATTTCTTTTTGCAATAATTATGCTTAAATTGTTAGTTAGTAATTTCTTTCAAATTACTATTTGTTTTTATACCCTAACTTGAACTTGGGTTGATGCACATCAAAAAGGGAGAGATTGTTGAACCTCGTGGTTGTTTTGATGTGATCAACCAAGTTAGGTTAGGTCCTGCTTGTTATTTGATCCCTGTGTCTAAGTGTGCAGGAACTTAGGAGCGCAGGAAGTCGAGCGGAAGACGCAGCTAACGAGAAGAACGACACGGGAAGGGAGCTGACGGGCTCGGTGCATCCGAAGCATGAGAGAACTATGGAAGAGTACTCCGGTGGACGAGAAGAATGTGTGTGGCGTTCGAGGGATGAGAAGCCGGGATGGAAGCCTGCTTGAGGAAAAGATCGGAAGATGGGTTCGGGTGAGCCCTATTCCGGATAGTGGAGATCACCCAAGAAAACAGAGCCGGAGCGGAAAAGACCTGGACCAAGGCGAGCTGAAATGGAGCAGAAGGCTCGGACCAAAAGTCAAACTTGAGTTGACTTTCATGTCCGAGCGCCCGGATTAATCCCAGGCGCCCGGACCTCCGAGCGCCCGGAACAGCCGGGGGCGCTCGGAGTTGGATTTTGACCAGATCGAGTCAAAACTCGATCTGAACGTTGGGGGATAAAATTTTATCCCCCGAGAGTGACCGAAACCCTTCAGGGCGCCCCGACCAAGGCTATAAATAAAGCCTTGATCCAGATCTTTTCATCAATTCAAGCAATCAACTCTGTATTCATTTCTAGCAATAGTTCTAAGCTTTTAGTGTGTAAAAAGTTTCTCCGCCTTCAGAGAAGGAGATCGTTAGTGCACTTTTCATCGTCTTGGATTAACAACCATATTGGTTGTTACCAAGTCAACTTCTGGTCTTCTCTGATTCTTTTTGTCTTATTACTTTATTATTATTGCTATTTAGTTTGAGTTGAAAGTCTTGAGGAGGGTATCTTTAATTTTACAGACAATTCACCCCCTCTTGTCGGCCCCCACTGCGCCAACAGATAACACTAATGTCTAACTCAAGTTTTGATGAATGATAAAGTAGGTTAAGTTAGTTTCATTTGTGTTCTAAACACTTTGATCAAGTGTGCAGAAGTCCAGACAAATCGACAGACTGATCAAATGTCTGGCACGAAGCCCAGCTAGGTCAACGGGCTGACCAGATAGCTGGCATGAAGTCCAGACGGGTCGAAGGGTTGACCGGACGTTTGGCACAAAGTCCACCTAGGTCAGCGGGCTGACCGGATAGCTGGCACGAAGTCCAGACGGGCCGACAAGCTGACCAGGTGTCTGGCAGGTAAGTGAAGGTAAGTCACTGGAGGAGAGTGACTGTGAGGACGCGTTCCTGGGAAGGGAATTTATGCGCCGATCCAACTTAGAACCATTTCGAAACTCTAAGTTGAGATCTTGGCTAGATTCCAGTCTCGATGAGGCGGAATCTAATTAATATTTTATTTTATCTTAAAATTGTGCTAACACTCTGTTTTGCAGGATATATAATTGCCTCGGACTAACGTTTTCTTGTAGAAAGGAAACTGTTAAAAAATAAGGGTCCGGGTGCCCTGAAGGGATCAACTTCACCACATGGAGCACCCTGGTTGGATCGGCTACGTCACATTCAGGGTGTCCCAAAGGGATCTAGGCACCCCGAACTTCCTATATAGGGAGGGTGAAGGCTGGAGCAGAACAACAACAACAAGATCTTCTATCACGTGCTCTGCTGTGATCCTGCGATGCTACTCCGACAAAGTGTTTTATGTAACGACCCGGCCCTCTTGGCCCATTTAGAGTTCGAATCCTGGGGGAGGCAAAAATCCACTGCCAGGGGTGGAAAGTCCTAGTGAGTAACGACACAGCCAAGGGTCGTCGGTCGACGACATAAGAGGTCACCAAATGGGTCGACGACATAAGGGCCGACGGTCGACGACCCGAGGGTCACCAAATGGGTCGCCAAATGAGCCAAGAGGGCCGGGTCGTTACATTTTATTTCTTCTTTTCCTTATTATTATTATCGGAATTTCTTTTAGCAATTTCTTGTAATTCAATTGTCTAACACCTTTTTCGAATTGCTAGTGGATTGCCCAACGAAAACACTCGACGAGTGTGGGCCTTGGAGTAGAAGTCGACAAAGGTTCCAAACCAAGTAAAATGAATCTTGTTAGCATTGTTGTCTTTTGATTTTTCCGCTGCGTAACTCGATAAATTTTTTATCGATATTCACCCCCCCTCTAGCGAATTCTCGATCCAACAGTAAACAAAAATGATCGAACTTATGTTTTGATGAATGACAAATGGTTAAAGTTAGGTTCTTTGTAATCTGATATCTTTACCAAGTGTATAGGAATTGAAGGGTCTAAAAGATCTGACACTAGACTGAAATTCAGCTAGGTTTAATGACCTGATAGCTGGTAGAAAGTCCAGATAGGACAAGGAGTAACCCGATATCTAGCAGAAAGTTCAGCTGGGTATGTGGGACCTGACAGCTAGTTAAAGTCCAGTTAAGTTTATGTACCTAACAACTGATGGAAAGACCTGGTGGATCAAAAGACAAGTCAATTGACTTCAAATGGTAAATGAGGTAAATCCTTGGAGGAGTGAGGGCATGTCCCGATGGGACTATAGGCGCGATCCAACTTAGAGCCATTTAGAAAGTCTAAGCCGAGACCATTAATAGATTTTGGTCTTAGAAAGCTAGGATCTAAGTCATAAGTTGATCATATTTTTAAATGTTCTAACTATATTTTGTAGGGTAATTTTTGTTGCTTGGACTAACATGTTTTACAGGAAATTAAAGTTGCAATGTGATTGAAAAAGGGGGCTCCATGAGCCTGGACTGTGTGCAGGCTCCTAGATGTCTAGACGCCCGGAGATGGTCTAGGCGCCTAGACATGGTCTAGGCACCCGGGCAAAGAGACGAAGCAGCGGACAACTGGTTGAGGTGACACACACTAGTTAGCCGACACATGTCAATTATAGATGCTTAGACTGGTCCGGACACTCGGAAATGGATGAAATTTCAAAGATTGAGTTTCACCGAGGTGCAGCCACGCTGTCAGCATTCCAAGTGCCTGGGTGGGCATCCAAAAATGGCCTATAAAAGGCCTTCAACTAGAGGCTTCTATACCACATCCACTCTGGCTTTCATTCTTGCGCTCTACTCCAAGAAGACTTCTACGACACCTAAAGGCTACTCCGACAACTAGCAACCAAGCTTATTTTCTTTTATTGTCAGTATTGTTTTATTATTCTTGCATTGAATTTTACTATTTGTAATCTTTTCAATATTATAGTGATTGCCCAACAATATCATCTTTTGCTCCAATTGAATAGTCAAAGTCAATCATCTATATGTATCAAATCTAGGGATGAGCAAAAGTTTAATTAAACCAAATTAATCAAAGTTCAGTTTGGTTATTTTGGAAATTTAGTTTTTTTTTTAATATGGATTATTTTGATTAATTCGATTCAGTTTTAATTTTAAAATTTTTAATTCAGTTAAATCGAATAAGTCGAACCTTAAATCTCTAGACTAAGAAATAATAATTCTTTACTTCTGGAAAAAACTGAATAGAAAGCTAAAAACGGATAAAAAAATATTTAATTATTGAAAAGTTTGATTAATTTGATCAAAAATTAAATTAATTGATATTTTATAGGTTCAGTTTGTTTGGTTTTGTTTAAAAGTTTGGTCAATTTGATTAGTTCGAAATTTTTTTGATTTATTCAATTTTGATTAAATCAGTTCGATTGATTCAGTGGGCTTGATTTTGAACCAATTGCTTAGCATTAATAATATCTATACTTTTGATCTATCAACTTCGTGTATGAATAGCTCAATATTTTCTATTCTCCCATATCTTGCTTACCTTCATAACCACATCTTTGACTAAGGCAAGTAGAAGGAACTAAACATAATATATTTTTGCCGATTAAGAGTGTTGTACCAATTAGAACAATGGAGAAAATGTAAGAGATAAGTGGGTTAAAAAGGTCATATTCATTTGATGGCTCATCTAGCCAATAGGTGATTATTGGAAATGGCCTCCACAATGGATGATGTAAAGACTGGAAGCAAGTGATTATCTCAATACCATGTGGAACCAGTCAAAGGCATTGCAACAAGCACTGAAATAGATACAACTTTTGTTTGCATATGACCCAGCTGATTGAGTAGCATGATTCCATAAATCTTATTTCAAAATAGAAAATATAATAATGCATAAACAATTGAGCTAATAGATAAGAAACATACATCAAATATGCTTCCATACTCCTCTAGAAGAGTAGAGATAATGGTCTGAGCATTGTTAGCTGCATTTGCTGCTAGAAGTTGAGTTGAACTGTCACCATTTGAGTCAAGATCATCCTCTAATTCACACTCACTAGCCAAAAGAGGTCTTAGTAAAAGAGGAGTCATTCAAGCAGCAACAGCAGACGGATTCATCTGATTCTCAACAGTATGAGAGGAGATAGCATGAATCATTTTCAAAATCCTAAGAAAGAAAAAAGACAAGATAAGAATTGAGCACATCTAGATATTAAGAGGTTGTCCAACAAACGAAAATGATACACTAAATGTCAGCTTGCAATTAAGACAATTACCTATTTATCAACCATATTGTGCAGTAGAGCTTTACAATTAGTCCAAGATGGTCTGTGATTGTATGTGACATCTATGATTTCATAAATTAATCCAAGATGGAGCTTAACAATTTGTATCGGAACTTGAGTTTATGAAGAGTTAGAACCCAAGGTGTAGATGAAATTTAAAAATATGAAAAGAATCATTTAAAATTAGATGATATTCTCAAACTTGAACAAGTATAAATACAGACTTATTTAAAATGGAGTTATAAATATAGAATTTAAATCTATAATATTATAATCACACGAGTGTAGAATCAGCCTCTGTGATAGCCACCGATTTGGTTAGGGGCATCTCAGTTATAGCAGCATGCATACATTTACACAGCCTCATTGTGTATCAATTCTACAAATATAGGAAGAAATTAGTAGCATAACACAAAAAACACAATGACAGCTAGGAGATGAATGAGCAAAAAAAATTTGATTAAACTAAATTAACCAACTAAATTTAAAATATTGGTTATTTCAAAATTTTGATTACTCTAAAAAATATATATCAGTTATTTCTATTAATTTCATTCAATTTCGGTTTTAAAATTTCTAATTCAGTTAAACTGAATAAACCGAATAAGTCGACCTTAAATCTCTAAATCAGAAAATCCTATGTCTTTAATTCTAAATTAACTGAATAGGAAGTTAAAATCGGATAAAAATATATAATTATTGAAAAATTTGGTTAATTCCATTAAAATTTAATTAAGTGATATTTTATCAATTTAGTTCGTTTGATATTAAAAAATTTGATCAGTTCAGTTAATTCAAAAAAAAAATTAATTTGTTCAGTTTCAATTAAATCGGCTTGGTTAGTTCAGTTTTGAATCGATTGCTCGGCATTATTCAAATCCAACATTTTTTGCATGTTCATCCTTTCCACTAAAGGGTAACTTAATTATCTATCCAAGTAAATAAGATGTGCATACCCCATGATGCAATTTTCATTTATAAAGCTAAGTTAACAATATCAAAGATAGTTGATATAGATTTTGTTTAGATAATTATTCTAGGTAATTAGTCTCCACAAGATATATCAATGTTAAAATTTTAGAATATACAAACTATTACAAATTTCAGCAATTTGCACACATCATTTTTATAAAATAACTATTATTCTCAAATAAAAATATAAAACAAACAATTGTGATATCGAAATAATTTTCCAAGCCAGTTTTTTAGTTTTACAATAAGTCTAAAGGGAATGTTGCATTCTTACAACTAATGTTGCAACACCTAAGTCATTCCCCATGCTTAGATCACCTCTCTTAAGAGTGAGCCTCCTCGTCATAGTTTGCAAAATCGTGATCCGGATCGTAGGATCGTACGATCCTACGATCCTAAGACCCAAAATCGATCCAGGATCGTGCAGAATCGAGTTTTGCAGCAGGATCGCAGCAGGATCGGTCGGATCGGAACAGGATCGGTAGGATCGTAACAGGATCGGAGCAGAATCGGAGCAGGATCGGTGGAAGCTTTGAGAGGTCATAACTTTTGACTCGGATTAAATCACGGGGCCTATAATATATCAAATCAAAGCTCGTTCAGAGATCTTTAATAAATTTCAAAGTTTATCCTTAACCACCCTATTTCAAACCCAAAAAATATTATTTAAATCCTTTTCGGATGCCTAGAAGATTTTATCTTTTTTTATTATATTTTTTTCATCTTGTTAGGGTTTTAAATTATTTAAACATATATTTAATTATTTTTGAGTTAGTTTTTTATCAATAATATTCTATCATTTTCCTCCCAAAATGATGAATTTTTGGTGGCTTATTGTCTAGTATTGTGTGACATCAACCAATCTTTAGAAGATTATTTTCGATGTTCATATTTGAATCAAAGGATCCAATAACTTCTGTTATGTACGTTAGGTGCTTTGTTGACATTTAAATTGGATCATCTTATAAACCAAGGAAATATTTTTGACGTTGAATGTGTTATTATTATTGTGTTAATAGAAATTTTATATTCTTTCATTTTATTATATGAAAATATAAATATTATTACTATGTGAGAATAGTAGTTAAATTACTAGTTAATTTAAATTTGTACATGTAGTAATGTAATCTAAGGTGTTGAGTGTAAATGATTACATATATATGCAAAATTAGTTATCTATTTATATGTAAATGAGTTTTTTAAGTATTTTTTCTAATTATTAATCATGTATGATAAGATTTTAAGAGTTTTTGGTAGGATCGTACGATTCTACGATCCGATCCTAACCCTAAATCGATTCTACGTAGGATCGCGATTCTACAAACTATGCTCCTCGTCACTTTAAGCCCTTGAACAAAAGCACAAATGTGAGAGTATCATATCAAATATCTAATACTCATGATGTCAATTTATAGGTAGAGAGACTTCAATAATAAAAATACCACCTTGAAGAATATTCTTATTTTTATACTTATTTTCCTCTATAAGAAACTTCTTGTAGCTCAATTTTCACTTGCTTGACATATTTGCAAAGGAAGCATGTCACCTTATCTTTCTCAAGCTTTTGTAATTTTAGACTTTGACCTCTTTAAATCCACCATATGAACTAAGAGAGGTGTTTCCCTTTTCTTAAGCTTCCTCTTTCTTTTTCCTTATTGGAATAGTCAACAAAATATATCTCACCCTGGACTTATCTAAATATTGGGTTCGACTTTCCTTATCATCGACCATAACTCTCCAATAGTTTTGTCCACCTTCAACATGTCATAGTTTGTGATGAATAATGCACAGCAGTTAGGCAATAGTCGCATCACAAGATCTAGTTTCTACTAAACATCATGCTAGCATTTCAACTCAAAATTCATGACAATCTAAATGATATGGTGCACTATTTTTAATTGGCACTGTATATTTTATACGGACTAATTTTAAAAATGATCTGTTTGATCCTATAAAAAATTTTCATCAACCACCAATGTAAATCAGGAAACAGTTGCAGCGGACGACCCATCAATCCAATATTCTTAGGTTAACCGTCCATTAAAATAAATTCATCTATTAATTTATCGAAACTAAGACTAAATCCTTAAATATCTAAGAAATTAAGTACTATACCGCTATATCATTGTTGGGGTGCTATGGTGCTCTTTGATTACACCATTGATGTGTCATCCAACATTCATATGCTAATTTTCAGTTGACTTCTTGTAATCTAAGTTGACCTCACTTAGTGGAATAAGATTTAATTATTGATGTCCTTATAACAAAAGCATACTACCTGAACCATTTGTGTTTTAGACTTTGACCTCTTAACTACACCAGATGAACTAAAACAGTTATTCCCCTTTGCTTTTCCCCTTAGTGGCATTATCAACAAAATGTATCTCACATATGGACAGTAACTTCCCTTATTGTTGACAATAACTCTCCAATAGTTTTGATGAATAAGGCATAGCAATTTGGCAAAAAATATAACACAAGATCGAGTTGCAACTAAACATTCATGCCTTCAGGCATTGCTGAGTTGATCATCATATAATAGACCTTTCCATGTGATGATCTATTAAATTTTTTGATTTATCTTTTTACAAATGACTATGAGATCAACTGTGTGGAGCACCCGAAATCAATGTAAAATTTTGCATAAACTAAACATTCATGCTAAAGACTAACTTAGTCTGTCAATATTCGTTATCATTCTCGTCACACACTTCTCTATGGTTGCTCAATCGCCTGTACAACTAAAAAGGAATCTTGAGACCTTATACATTCTAAATGAGTACTGTTCTTGCCCAACTAGTTTAGAGAATATCTCATAAACATCGTATGCTTCATGCTTGCATTTCAACACAAGACTCATTGCAGTCAAAACGATATGTTGCACTTTGATTGCATCATTGATGAGTCATCCTATATTCTATTCAGGTGCTAACTGCTCATTGATGCGTCAATCCAATATTCATGTGCTAACTCATCCTTGATTATATCACACATAAAGTAGTTTCTTATGACCGAGGACTATCCTCAAGTTCGTTTTTCAATCAAAGAAACTTATGCTATTGAGTTAGTATCCTCACCTTGCATTATTCAGGATTGTTTCGTATCACCATTGACGATTTTCACTAGAGATCATTTTATTATAATCTATATTTAAATAGTATATGACAAGATAGCTCACAAAAAATTATTTCAATAATAAAATTAAATTATATTCAAAGCCATTTTCATTATAATCTAATCATATTTCACTAAAATGGGTAAATAAATACTAAATTATTACCCAATAAAATAAATATTCTAAACATAAAATCTGTGTGTATGTCAAAGCATAGCACATGTATTTCTACAAATAATCCAACACATTTTAAAAAAATATATAACATGACAAGATAAAAAGCTTAACTAATGAAATTACACTTAGTTAGGGTTAGAACTATAATACATGGCTAGGCTTCATCTTTTGATGGTTAAGCTTGTATCCATTTGGGGATATGATATTCTACTTCATAATATACTCACAACCTCATTAGTAAAAAAAATAATAAGAAGTTTAGACTAAAAAATATCTAAAAGGAAAAAAGAAATATTATTCATATTATTAAGGGTTTTTAAATATTTATAAAAAGAATTGAAACTTTATACTTCAATTGAAAATTTTCCAAATTTAAACATACCCTTAAAATAATTGATAAATACCTTTTACCTACCACCATTTCACCATCCTGATAATCACGAATATTTAGAGCATTAGGGTTTCGGAGAAGCTCAAAATAGAAGGAAAATATATAAAATCATGAAACATGGACAACTCGATGCCACACCTCTCAAAAGTTATATGCAGAAATATATTGCTAAATTAATACAACATATCTCAGGGGTTATGAATCGGCAGGAGATAAATGCAGCGTTGGTAACTTGTACCGAACCAGTTCGGTACCAGTTGTGATTCAAATATGATGATACCTACAATTGTGAACTCAGTCAAGAGCAAGAGCTGCAGCCTATAATTAATGGTTGACCGGAAAATTGACTCCATCTGGTCAGATACCTCCTCTAGATGGATGCTGGCAGATGCCTGAGAAGAAAGTGGCACTGATCTTGTGAATGCGTGTCATAAGCCTTTAGAGCAATCATAACTTCGTCTGCTTATCCAATTGCAGCGGGTTGCAAAGTTTGATCATCTGAGCTTAAACTGTGGGAGCCAGTGGAGCTGTTCTCACTGGAAATGTTTGATTCAGTGTTTTGAGCAGAAATTATTTCCTCCAACCTAGTCTTGGCATTTTCATTATAGTTTTTTCCTTTCCATACAACAATTTGCTCCTTCTCAAAAGTCACAAGGATACAAGGAACCAAGTCCTGAATCATAATTCAATTAACTACTTACAAATTAGAAGAGAATGTTTATTTATCTTCATATAGGCACTAAAACCAAAACCAACAAACGTATCTATGCAAAGTAATCATGAAGTCAGGAGAGGGTGGGGAAGCATCAGAATTCTCTTAATCAAATAACATTCTTAAATTTTCAACAAAATGAAAAAGATAGCATCCTTCAACCATGTCATGATATGTAAACAGGTATAAATGAAACCAACAGGTAGAAATTGGAAATAATGAATTATGTAGCATTCTCATATTGATATAAGCTTATGGCCAACTTCTGATCACACTTGTGGATATATCATGTGATTTTCTTTGCTTGTTAAATGTTTGCACATATAGGGTTTAGGTAACAAAAAGAAGAAGAAAAAAAACTCCTTACCCTGAGCTTAACCCCAATCTTCTTGTAGTCACTTCTCTCAAGACCTTTGCAATCTATACGAACAAGTTCATCGGTCAAAAATGCATCACGAACCATAGGTATCAGACTTGCATAATATCCATTCTTCGCTACGAGAATACCAAAAAGATCATCTTTACAAATCATTGCCACAAAAAGGAGTATGGTCACAAGATGCATTACCAAGCTTTGTCAAGGCAGGTACAGCAGAACCTCTCTTCCTCATTTCCTTGGTCTCCTCAATAGTTAGACCTTCAATTGTTGTTTTAATCAACCTAGGATACACTGGTTCATGAGGTTTCCACAACATCAATGGAATTATTGGCCTTTTGTTTTTACTATAATGTCTTCCTCTATACAATATTATTTGCCCACCATGGCGATGTATGATTAGTCCTCCAGTCTTTTCCTGAAGGATGGCAAAAATATTTTTAGTGTATTCAAAAAAGCTGCACAGGACATAAGTGACGTGCATGAACAATACTTTACACTACAAAAAGAGATACTAAAGCTGGCCAGATGAACATGCATCTAAAGTCCTTTCTCATGGAAAAAGAAGTAATTTATCAACTTCTATCTAAACCTGACAACACAAGTGTTTAACCAGGAAAAAGTATTGGCACGCATCACTTACAAGAGTTAAAACTAAAGCATTTTTTTGGTAAACAATTTATAGGACTCAAAGATGTTGTGATAATGCCATTGGCTAACAAATAAAATGTTTGCAGATACAGAAGAAATAAAAATAAGACGGATGAAGAAAGTTTATGACCTCTCAAATTACAAAATCACAAATTACTTTGTCCTGACAAAGACTTGACTAACAGAAATGTAGAAATAACTTGCATGCCATCATTTGGATTCGGAAAAAAAACAAACATAATACCACAGTACCTAATTGAAGAAAATTGCATCATGATGGTCAGATTAGTAAATAACTAAACTAGTTATTGTACACAATGTTGAAATTGTTATGTTGTGGTAATTGAGCCAATATTATAACTGGATACATATCACACACACACAACCCTTTGATCGCAGCACATAATAGCAAAAATTGGGGGAACATAATCCACTGGCACATTAATTTAAAAAGAATATTATGAATTATGACTTTTGTAAATCTACATTTCTTAAGAAGTCATCAATTTTGAAACTATTTTACTAGCTTTACCTAGCATACTGGTACAACCGGTTGAACATAATGATATATTAAGATTCAAATCTTTCACGTAAGTGCATAGGCATAACTACCGAAAAAGCATATATATACCTCGAGTTGGGTGCAAATATTTTGCATATCCATAGTTGGCACACCAAGACACTTTATCCTTATAGCCTCAGCATTCTTCCAATTATTGTGAATGTCATTCAACATGTTATGTGTGAGGCCGTCTCTCCCTATAGAAGAAATCTTGATAAGAAAAACAATTGTAGAGTTTAAAAAGGGATGATTAATAAATCTATCACAACATGATTTCATATCTATCACGATATTTAAAAGATTTCAAATTATTACAACATTTAGGTTTTAAAGTCAAATATAGTGTTGTATTTTGTCCAACTGCTTAAGTTGAAAATACGGCACTAATATGGAAGACTTCCAAATCACCCACACGCAATCAACAACATTTGTTAATTGGGAACAGCCATAGCAACTTTGACAAGTATAAAATAAAAATATAGATAAAAAATCCCTGACTCATTAAGCCCAAGATTGAGAACAATCTGCCCATACGGGTGAGCAAAATTTCATATTCAGAAGTTCATTTTTTTTTAAAAAAAATATTAGTTATTTCAGTTAAATTAGTTCGGTTTCAATTTTGAAAATTGATTAAACTGATTAAACTATTTTTTATTAAATAATTAAAAAATAAGATTTTTAACTTTTTTATTAAATAGATTAAGTTTTTATTAAAATTCTTAATATCTTTTAAAAAAAAATAAAAATGGGTTATATCGGTTACCAACCGAAGAATCGGTTGGTTGAAAAAAAAAATCGATTAGTTCGATTTAACAATTTCCGTTTGGCCAATTTGGTTTTAATTGAATGATCATCCCTCTAGCCAAGGTGGACCTCTCATCTAGGCATGTTGCTATAGGTCTTCATCAGCTTGATGTAGGTTGTGGACAAGTGATCATGATTTTGTTATGAAATTCATCCGAGTTTATCCTCATTTGCATGGTTGATCCGACTAGTAGGTTGTTAGAGCTTCTCAAAGTTGATAGAGATATAGGAAAAAATAGTGGTTGTGAATATGAACTAGTTGGGGAGCAAAGAAGATGGAAAAGTATAAGGCATGTGCAACATTTGTCCCTCAAGATTAAACACATTATGAAGGATTTAATGATGAAGATGGTAGGAGAATGCAAGGATTAGTCGAGAAACCAGTAAGAATAGAAGAGGAAAGGAGAAGAGAAGGTAGTGATGGTGCCAACATCAAATTGGTCAAAGAGAGGATAGTGGAATTGGCTTTCAGGAAGGATCCATTTCTCAAAGAAGTCTGATGTCTATGACATGATGGTGAGGAATATTGAGTTCAGAATCTAAAGGGTCATTCTCAAGTTGATTTATTTTTTTCAACAAATAATTCCATTTTACAATAATGGTCTCATTCGGTCAGTGATGTAGATCAAGTGGGTGATTCTGCTGTTTGCCATGCCAACAGCACATCATCAAACCGTTGGACAAAATATCAAATGGATGATAGAGTTCACACTAAAAATGAAAAGTTATGATATGTTGGAAAAATTTTAAAGATATGAAAATTCATACAAAGGAATGAAATATTTATTAATTAACTTTTAAAAAAGAATATATATTATATTAGTTACAAACTCTTAACTCACCAATGAGGTTAGCCATGCATAACTTAAAATTTAAATGAAGGTAAACTAATAAGAATAAATAAAAGTGGTAGGTTGTTGACGATGCTTTACAAAAAAATAAATAAATAAATAGATGCAAAAACTATCTTGTAAACAATAGGTTTAACATTTTCAAGTCATCTTATATTTAGGCAATTGTCAATACTACAACAACAACAACCACCACCAAGTCTTATCCCACTAGATGGATTCGGCAAGGCGATTACCAATGTTAACAAAAATAAAAAGTTGTAATTCCAAACTTTATTAGAGTTGAACATTATCTGCATTAATCTATTTGTATAATCATGTCATAAGTAGTACCCAAGTCGTTTAGATATGTTTTATTTGTATTAGTGACAAAAAAATAATTTTGAAGAAAAATTAATCAACCAAAGATGATAATGTTAAAATCAATGTGTCAGAATAATAGACAGATGGAATAATGATTACAGGATTACTAACTAGAGCTCCAATAGGTGAGAAAGTGATAGAAAATAAATTAAGATGGTATAGTTGTGTTCAAAGACAATCAATAGACTCAATTGATAAGTAGAATTCATTATAGTTGAATGTGCAAGGGCATAGAAAGGAAAAAAGATTCTTAGTTAACGTAATTAAAATTGGCTTAAGAAATATTAAAATAGAGATATATATCATGCATACAGTTTAATGAAGGAAAAGATTCACCCACTTGCCCAACTTGTTGGGGACCAAAGAGCTTGATGAACTCTGCCAGTTTCATCCCAAACTCAAAAATAATAATAAATGATGGATTGTTTTAGGCCCCATCAGCCAATACAAAACTATGTCAACAAATAGAACATGAATCTTAGCCACAGTTTAAAGGCAAGCTAAGTTGCATTTACCAAATGATAAGAAGTTGGATTCTCCTTTACTTTGCCCCCTTCAATTTTAATTGAATTGACCTGGATTTATATAACCTATTGATCATTTCTCTAATATGTAAATGCAACATTAACATATTTTATCTCATTGCATTACCTATATTGTTAAATTACACATCAGTATTCATGAATAAAAACTGCATCTTACTCATTTGAGTCACCACCATATTGTAGATAATTTCCCAACTCAATCAAGTCATACTAACAAAATCGGATAAGATACTTATAGTTCCATTAATGCAAGAATGGTGAATACTTAAGAAACCAAAACTCAACAGAGCTTCTCTAGGGTACTATGGCAATAGGCTTCAATACAAAGATTCATGTGTTTTATAAATGTAATCACATATTCTAATCCTCGTGCAGTTGCTAATATTTATATCAGTTATCACAGTGCTAGATGTCTTAAGGGACATATTAAAAACTGAAGAGCTTGCAGCAAAGAGTTACACCAATGCTAGCTTTTAAACCGACAAGGATGATTCCAGATCGAAGCCAGGGTATGTATTTTGCTTAAATAGTGGTGCTGTGAGCTGGAAGAGTTCAAAGAAAGACACAGTCGTTAATTCTACAACAGAGGCCGAATACATTGCCGCTTCAACTGCAACAAAAGAGGTTGTTTGGATTACGAAGTTTATTACAGAGCTTGGTGTTGTTCCTAGTATAGCGAACCCAATAGATCTCTATTGTGATAACATTGGGGCTATTGCAGAGGCTAAGGAACCTCACTCTCATCAACAATCCAAATGCATACTACGGCAATTCCATCTCATTCAAGAGATCATTGATAGAGGAGATGTGAGGATCTGTAGAATATCGACCAATGCTAACATTATGGATCCTTTAACCAAGTCTTTGGCATAGAGGAAGCATGATAGTCACACTAGATCACTAGGTATTAGATATTTCAGTGATTGCCACCCGTGCTAGGGGGAGATTATTAGTATTAGCCCTAATACCAATTATGAGATGATTGACAAGGGCATTTTTTGTATCATATTTCACTAATTAATAAAAGACAAAGTTGGTTATTATATTTACTTTAATTTAGTGTCGAATAAATAAGTATAATAATGTCCTAGAATAGCAAGTTCAGTCTACAACATATCAATTGGTTGAGTTGATAGTGGGATATTATAGATATATAGAACGTTACTCTTAACTATTCCTAGTCAAGCATTAATATACAAGGATAATATTAATGCATTGAGACTAGCTTGAAAGTCAATTGATGACTTAATCTCATAAGTCATGGATATGAGATATCACGTTGACACATGGACATATATTAGAAAATATGTATTGAATTGACCCACCATGAGATGTTTCATAAATCGTTATATGAGTGTCATAAACATTCTTATAGTGAGTATGAATATTCCTTAAACATGAAGTCACTACGGTTCCCTACATAAGAAGTTGTGTACTTTGGTATCGACAAACGTCATATGTAACAGGGTGAACTATAAAGTCGATTACTGGGTATGCAATAAGTTATGCGGAGGAATGTGAGCGATGTAGATGAGATCTATCCCTTCCATATGACAGAAGCGATATCTATAGGTCCCTTGATTAGTAGAACACAAGAATATATAGTCATACTCAAATGAGTTAATATGCGATATTGAGCTTATTTGATTGAGTGTGTCTACTTAGAGATCAAGAAACACAAAATTGATAAGAGGATGACACGGCCTCATTGATCAATCTAGATTTAAGAATAGAAGGATTGAATCATATAAGATAATAGACATGGACAGGTTAGGTCGGTTCTCGACATTCTCGTCACTTGGGTAGCAATGATATCTTTCTAGATGTCACTCATTGTTTATATATCTAAAATGATTTTAGAGACATTGCCAGCATTACGAGAACCTATTGGGTGGACAAGTTGATTTGGAGATGGGTTCATATGATGGATCATTGGATTAAATCTAATCCGAATTAGATTTATTGAGTTAGACTCAATTGGATCCAACTATTAAATTGAATTGAGTCCAATTTGAATTAGACTCATGGAATCAATTCGGATTGATGAGGATCAATGAGTTGGACTCATTGGGTGAACTCGAATTCACCAAGGAAGATGAAAGATCAAAACTTAATTGGATTAATGGAGGACTTAATTGGATTAATAGAGAATTAATGTCAATTAAGGCAATTAATGCCAATTAAGACTCATTAGGTGAATGAATACAAAGGGGGGTTTTGATTCATTTGGTGGACTTGTGTTCTTCCTCCTCTTCTTCTCCTTCTTCCTCTTTGGCCGAAATCTTCCTTGTGGTTGCTAGCACAACCTGATTGATTTTTCCTTCTCCACTTCGTTAGTTCGTGAGACGGACGGAAAGCTTATTTGTGTGGATACCGAAAGAGGCACGGACACGTGATCGTGTTGAGATCCTTGCTGTCGGGAGTTCGTGTTTACGCAACAAATGTATAACTCCCTTTTAACAAACTTAGTATATGATTTTCTCCTTCGCATGGATCTTCTGGAAGGATCTAATTAGTTTTTCCGCTGCGCTTTCTGCGTGTTTAGCGCTCTAGATCCTAACAAAAACTTGTATTATTCATATTTCATCTCTGCTCAAAGATAGAACAATCAGGTGGAAAGCCAATAAATTAAGATAGAGGAAAATATATTTACTAAATCCCCACTGATAAAACTTCTCATCCTCTATGATCCATGTTACGGACAGTGATTCATCTGTGCACTATGCGTATTTTAAAATATAAAAATACAAATTATACCATCAAAAGTAATCAAGTATTCAATCAACAATATGTACTGAACCTACATAAGCAAAGTGAGATATTTGCAACAAAGTCAAGCCTTTGCGGACAAAAAAAAAATCCACAAACAGAATGTCACTCCAATTTTCAATCAAGAAAGACAAAAAAAATTGGAGAGCTAACATGAGCAAATAGTTCAAGTGAGGGAAACTACCGAGGTGAACTTCCCGTCTGGTCCGGTGCTTCTGGAATTTGTCGACTAGAGATGCTTTCTCTGCGGGCGTAAGGGGCTTCCCCAGAATCTTCGCTCTGGACTCCTTTGCCTTCTTCAAATCGATGGTTCCAGGACCATCACCATCAACCGATGTCACCGTAGGGTCAACAGCTGGAGCACAGAAGCCAGTCCAGATACGGTCGAAACGACCTGGACCGAAAGGCGAATACTTGGGCTCCCGTAGCCCGATAGGCTTGACGTTTGAACTGCTCTCCGTGTAGCTAAAGCGGAAATCGAATGGGAGGTTGGAGTGGAGAGGCTTCTTGCCAGTGCGGTCGAGTGATGATGGAGGCCTGTAGGGAGGCTTCTTCTTCTTTTTTGTATTCTTGCGATTATTGTTGGCTTCCACTTCAGGATTGTGAGGGCTAGGGTTGTTATCGGGACTAAGGGAGGGAGGCGGCACGAAGCCATAACGATCAAGAAGGCGAGGCAAAAAGGAAGGAAGAGAGGAGGAGATGAGACGGGAGGCGAGGAGGAGGGCGGCGAGGGTTGGCTTCCGATGGGGAAAGGTATCAGCAAGCATCATACCTTTACGCCGCCGTCTTCCACATGTGATACAGGCGACTGCCGATATATACTGTATAACAGGTAATCTATACAGGAGGACACACGTAGCATTATGAAATTCTCAAGAAGATGCATTATACTTTTAATTTTTAAGAAAAGCACATTTAATTTTAAAAATACTCATCTGTCTAAACAATTATTACTTCAAGTCAATTAAACCATTCAAATCATATTTGATAGCGATTCTGTCCGAAAGTCAAAGAAATAGATACTGAGATGGGTCGCTCCTATTATCTTCTTATGAACTCCACTCTCACCTGTAATATAAACGCGTCAATGTCGAGTTAGGGAAGGGGTCACTGGCGATAACCCTCCGACGTTCAAGTCAGTCTCCGGCGAAGCAAGAAGGAAAGGAAACAAGAACTGTAACGCAACAGTAGAAATCGCGTAAAAAGCATATCTTCGCCGATACTTGGACTCCCTTTATATAGAGTCTTGGAAGCACGTGTGCACGCTTCCCAAGATGAGCACACATCTCAAAGCTTTCCCTAAAAAGACGTGTCAGTAAAGTGTCCTTGACATAGTACCTTAACGGGTCGAGCATATCTCTGAAATGATGGTGGAAACTTTCGTCGTATGATCTTTTGTCTGATCATGTTGCCTGTCAGCGGCACTAGCTCGCAAAAGGATGTCGAAAGATATCCTGCTATGTCTATTGCTCGGCCAAGCGGAATGACCGCTCGGTCGAAATTCTGCTATCTTTGCGTTGTTTGCTGTCATGCCAAGTGGGATAGCCGCTCGGTTGAAAGTCCACTGTCCAAATGTCGTTCGTTGCCAAACCAAGCGAGATAGTCGCTCGGCCAGAAGCCCACTGTCCACATGCACGATTGCTGGGCTAAGCAGGATAGCCGCTCAATGGGTAGTTCACTGTCTGCGTGCTCAGCTGATATTGAGTATGCTGTTAGGCCGAGCGGAGGAGCCGCTCGGCCCAGCTTCTGCGCACCCCTTGAGCGTCAGTTTGATTACTCCTTGTGCCGAAGGTGGTGGGCGGTGCTTAATCCCCGATCGACGTATGACTCATCCAATCAGCCAACACCGTCCACCCGTTGACCGTCCTAACTTTGACCTCCACCGTGGCAGCGGGGTGGGGCACCTCATCATCACTACATCACAAGTCTCCCCTTCAAGTCTAGTCGAAGAAGGTTACAAGTCCGACTGACTGGACAAAGTTATCTTGCGAAGCTTTCCTCCCGATTGGATGTTGACTCCCAATGGACTCCGATCGGGCCAACGTGGATTGGTGGCCTGTCGCGTAGCCATTCTTTCTGGTCAGTTTGTTGAATATTGTCGATCGGCCGTAGGTCTGATCCCTTAAGTCGATCAGTACGACAGGCACTTGTACTTGGAAAATATTTCTCGGGCTTCTCTGGGTGAGCGCAATCCAACTGATGTCACCCGAATTTCTAGGAAATCATGTAGATCTCAGCGCATTAAAGCCGAGCGTGCCCCCATGCTTTCATTAAATGCTGACCTGTGGCAAAGCGCCACGCGTCACACCCCCGGCTACTGCACGCTTGACACAATAGGGCACTGACGTGACGTTTGGCGATTTGAATTCAACGGCCCGATCTTCGCCTAGGATTTTGTGACCTAGATCGGATGGCTCCAGTCGGCCGAGCCTAGGGCTTATAAGCTCGTCGCATCGCCGCCTCCTCTACGCGTCCGTCTTCCTCGAGTGCTCCCGACGACCTTCGTGTTCTGCTTCTGTGTGATTTGCTCCTGCGATCCTCCGCGCTCCTTCCTCGGTGACCCTCTCCCAGTAAGCTTTCTTCCTAATCAAGTCTGCTTTTGAACTCTTCGGCCTTTCTTCTTGTTCTAGTGACTTTCTGGTGGCCTTTTTTCCTATTTCGATCGCATTTCTCCCTTCGACTCCTTTTTTCGTCTGTTTTTGCGATGGTCGACTCCTCACAACCGTCGGCCTCTACCCTGGACTTTGGTATACATCCATGGAGTATATGTTCGATGGAGGCGACGCTGAGAGCCTGGGAGATGTCTTCGAAATCCCGTCCGATCATGAGATAGTTTTGCCTTCTCCTTCCGACCGGCAGAATTCCCTGCCGACCGGCTGCATCTATCTATTCAGGGATCACTTCACTGTCGGTATGCAGTTCCCTATCCATCCCTTCATTTCTGCAGTTTGTAAATACTTTCGCATTTCCCTCTCTCAACTCGTGTAGAACTCCTTCCGCTTGCTATGTGGCGTTGTTGTCTTGTCCGCCTGCACGACATCTCCCTTACTTCCTAGTTCTTCCACTATTTCTACTAACCTAAGCAATCCGAGCCAGAGACTTTCCTTTTCCAATCCCGAGTCAGTTTAGTGTTTTTTGATAAGATGCCGACCTCCAATAAGTATTAGAGAGAATAATTCTTTTTTATGCGTCTTCCCGAGTGACCAAATTTTCTGACCCACTGGTAGCTCGAAGTGGCGTCGCAACCAGCTCTAAAAATCTACAAGAACTGACCGAACTACCTACATGCTGCTTCCGTGTTGGTCGGTCAGAAATACAACATTCACAAGTCGCTATTAGAGGGCGTCTTGTACATCTTCAGCCTGAGTCCGATCTGCACCCGGTTACCGACCAACCTAGGTATGAAGCTTCTCTGCTACTTCCTTTGATGCTAACTAATTTTTATTTTTCTCTTGCAGTCGAAGTCATGATGCGAGCGTGTATGGCCGGTAAGGCGAAGCTTAAGGACACCGCAATCGAGTCGGTGGCCACTGAAGAACTGGCGAGTCGAGGCCTGCAACAAGTTGAGTCCCACGAAGATCCACTCGGCCTGAGCGAGGAGACACCTGTGGTGGTGGGTGAAGACGAGGCTAGCCATGCGCCGAGCGGAGGAGCCACCCCGAGCTCACAGCCTCCGGCCTAGCAACACCCTATTATTCTTGTCGAGGAACCATCGAGCTCGACCTCCTCTAACGTGCCATTGAACTGGTGCAAGAGGCGACGAGCCAAGCCTTCATCGCGTTCTGCTACTTTGGCGGGGCAGTCGGGCGAGCGGATTGAAACTTTGGCCCCCGCCCTGGTTCAACAAACGGTGTTGTCCGCGTTGTCTGATCGGACACCGTCCCTTGCCAAGCTACCGTAAGGGACTCTAGCCGCTCCGCCGATAGCCTTCATGCCGCCGACTTCGAAGCCATTGAGGGTAAAGAAGTCCGACATCCGTCCATCATCCACCTACCGGGCGTCCGGCCGGGCGACTTTGGCGCAGTCGGCCCCGAGCGATCAGTGCCACATCACGACAATCCTCCACCTGCTTACAGAGGAATACAGTGAGTCGAGCGTTGGATCTCGAGGCCCCGAGCACCAGATCATCATTCAGGGGCTGCTCACTAAGGTCTGGGAGGACACGCGAGCTCATGCGGCAATGATGCCTCCGAGCGTGCTTGTGAATAGTCACGCCTAAATGTCTACTGGCGTAAATATTTCAATGTAAATTCATAATTTACCTCCGATCTGTGTTAACCTTTATCTGTCCGCAGTATTGGGTGGAGAGTCTGGCCATGTGCCAACGGCTCACTTTTTTAGAGGACGAGGTCTGGAAGCTGAAGGCGTTGAGCGGCCAATCCTCCGTGGCTCAGGAAAAGACAAACGCCGAGGTGGTCCGGCTCCAAGCCACTTTGGAGAAGAGCGATAAGTTGCTTGAGGCCGAACGGGCAAAAAGCGTTGGGCAGGTCACCATGCTGGAGCAGCTGAATAAGTAGGTCGCCACCTTTGATAACATGATCGAGTCAACGAACGTGAGGAAGAATCAGGTCATCGTCGACCTCGACAAGAAGGATAAATAGGCCCGGGGCCTCGCCCAAAAGCTGAAGGAGGCCGAAGACTTCTTGGTGGTCGAGCGACATAGCCGGACGATCGAAGAAAAGTCCCTTCGCGACCAAATTGCCTCCAAGGACGCTACCCTAGCTGCCGCCAAGGACGAGCTGGAGGGCTCCCGAGCGACATTGAGGATTTATCAGGATGTCGAAGGGAGTATATTTGAGGCAATGAAGCAAGACTACATCCGTTCGGACGCATTCTGCGATAAAGTCACTGACCGAACTCTTCGACTATTCGACTTGGAGATCGAGGAGATGATCGATCAACTTCGTGAGGGAGGCCACCTGCCGACTGCTCTGACCAGCAGGGTTATAAGCTAGGACAAGCTTATAGCCGCGCTTCCCGACGACATACTAGATTATCTCGAGTGAGGCAGAGCCTTGTAATGTATAGTCCTCAAGTTTTGTAAAATTTCTGAAGTTGAAATGCATGCTCGTTCGCTCGGATGGGCTTTACCTCCATGTATGTTTTTTTGCATCCTGCTTATTTGCCAAAACTCTTAGCTTCGTTCATCATTCTTCTATTTCCCGATCGGTTCAGAGAGTATTTAAAAAATAGCATCGAATGGTTGCCCTGTTCCGAAGACTTCAAATTTTTGGTCAGCTATTCCCTATGCATATATGCTCAGTAATCTTTCGGAGACTACTTGACCTCGCACGGGGAAGATGTGAGTTCCGAATGTCGGGCCTGTTACTTGAATGTAACATCAGATCCAGTCGAGCAGCACGGGAGTCAGATCAAATCTAGCCGAGCGGCACGAGAGTCTCTGACTCAGGGGTTTATAGTCGTCACTCGACTGTTAATAAAGGCCTGGGCTTAAGGTCACCTCTCGATCGCTGTTGAGGAATTCGTGAAGACTTGAGTTTAAGGTCGTCACTTGACCGCTGATGTAGACCCACGTTTAACGTTACAGCTCAACGATTTGATGTAGACTTAGTTTTAAGGTCGCCGCTCGACCGCTGATGTTGGCAAGAGTTTAACATCACCGCTCAACAGTTGATGGCGACAAGAGTTTAACGTCACCGCTTGACGGTTTGATGGAGACTCGTGTTTAATGTCGTCGCTCGACGATCGGTGAAGACTAGGGTTTAACGTCGCCACTCGACGGTTGGTGGAGACTAGGGTTTAACGTTGCCGCTCGACGGTTTAATGTAGACTCGCGTTTAACGTCACCGCTCGATGGTCGGTGGAGACTAAGGTTTAACGTCACCGCTTGATAGTTTGATGTAGACTCACGTTTAACATTGCCGCTCGACGGTCGGTGGAGACTAGGGTTTAATGTCGTCGCTCGACGGTTTGATGGAGACTCACGTTTAACGTCGTCACTCGACGATTTGATAGAGACTTGTACACCTGGGTTTAAGGTCGCCGTTCGACCATTGAGGGAGATGTACTTGAGAGGCCTTTGCTTTTTTATTCAAACTTTGCCCTGCGTTCGGCAAACACACAACAGATACAAAGTACATGATTCACTTGCGCACCTCTCATCCAGCCCTGTAGGGTTGAAGATAGTTCGCGCTCCACGGCCTCTCGAGCTGCCTTTTTTCTTCGTCCACCAGATAGTAGCTCCGAACAGAGCTTCTGGACAACCTTGAACGGTCCTGCCCATGGTGCTTCGAGCTTGGTGACATCACCGACCATCTTCACTTTCTTTCAAACGAGGTCGCCGACCTGGAAGAACCTCGGGATCACTCGCCGATTATAGTTCTACTTTATCCACTGCCGGTATGTCGTTAGCCGAGCAGCGGCTTTCGCCCTTGCTTCATCCACCAATTCAAGCTCCATCATCCTCCGTTCGGCATTCTCATCGTCGTAGTGTTGTACCCGATCAGATTCTACTCCGACCTCCACGGGGACAACTACTTCACTGTCGTACATCAACTGGAATGGGGTTACGTCAGTCACCTCTTTCGGAGTCGTGCAGAGAGCCCATAACACACTAGGGAGCTCGTCGACCCAGTTACCTCCCATGTGGTCCAGCTGAGCGAGCAAGACTCTGATAATCTTCTGATTGACGACTTCAGCTTGCCCGTTGCCCTGAGGGTAGGCCACCGAAGTGAAGGCTTGTTGGATGTCATAGCCTTTACACCATTCTCTAAGCTCTCAATCGATGAACTGCCTTCCATTATCGGACATGAGTTGGTGTAGGATTCCGAACCGGCAAATAATGTTCTGCCAAATAAATTTGGTGACCATCTGCTCAGTGATTCTTCCAAGCGGCTCGGCTTCTACCCACTTCGAGAAGTAGTCCACCATAACTAGTAGAAACTTCTGCTGACTGGTCGCCATGGGAAAAGGCCCGAAGATGTCCATGCCCCATTGATCGAAGGGGCATGATACAATGGACACTTTCATTTCCTTGGTCGGTCGGTGTGACATGTTGTAATACTTCTGGCAAGACAAGCAGGTTGCCACCGTCTAAGCGGCATCCTCCTGGAGGGTCGGCCAGAAATATCCAGCCAGAAGTATTTTTCAAGCTAATGCGTGGTCGCCTGGATGACCTCCGCAAGACCCTTGGTGCACCTCCTTCAGGATGTATTCGACGTCCTCCGATCCGACACAGTTGAGAAGTAGCCGGGAGAAGGCTCTCTTGTAGAGCTGGTCGCCGATCAATGTGAACCGTCCGAACCTCTTCTTTAGCAAGCGAGCTTCTTCCGGATCGACAGGTGCAGCTCCCAAACGGAAGAATTCTGTCAGGGTCATCCTCTAATCGCTCGAGAAGGTGATTCCCTTTATCCGGTCAATGTGAGCCACAAGTGAAAATTGCTCGATCGGCTAACGTATTGTCACGCTCCGGAGGAGTCTCTGTCAGAAGAAATTTCGGCAACATCACCCCAGTACGACGGACAATCTGAAACTTTTCTACAATCACTATATACCTCAGCCACATACGGCTGGAATAATAACAATAAAAGAAAACAAACACCACGCAGTTAATATCAAATTCAGCCTCTGGCTGACACAACCACGCAGTTAAAAAATAAAGCAGCCCACTCGACTGTACCAAAACCAAAACACGAAACTGCTAGCCGGCTAGGCTTACACAACCAATAACAAATACAAAATACCACATAACAACATCAACACTCCAAAAATAAAACCAGAGTACAGAGCTAAACAAACTGATACATAAAACAAACAAATCATACGTGAAACCGATAAGTCTTCTGATGTGACGTGGGGACCAGCAGACAGGATGCTCCAAGCGACACCATAAATAACCTGGTACCTGAAAAAGATAGTGTCAACGGGGGTGAGTTCAACAACTCAGCGAATACCAATGGACATGAGTAGTAAGATATATCTAACAGCAACAAACATGGAATACAGCTTCCTAATCATATATAGGGAATATGCAAAACTGAAAGGTAACTGAGGAAGCTGTACTCACCAGGAACTCCTATCCAGACAAAAGGGTCGTCAAACCGAAAGTGTCAATAATCCTGTATGCAGGTCAAAGGTATGCATCCAACCAAAATGCAGCAACCAAATGCAGCAAACACAATCACAATAATATAAATACATCAATGCATATGATGCTAATGATGCGTCCTGGTCACCCCTGACGCCAGTCAGTCCTCTCACACACAAATGGCGAGACCGAGTGGGTAGGGCTATGACAACCGTGCACTCTGTCGTCACTGCTCCTGATGAGTGACCGAGTGGACGGGATGCTGTCGGAGTACTCCTGTCCTGTGACCCCAAATCATAAATGGGGGAGCTCAATGCTCTCAACTCCCGGTACACGATGACGGGGAGGTATCTCTGCCGGCTACCACGCTGAGTCACCTGACCAACGGAGCCAAACAGAGTCCACCGTCTGCCGGCTACTACGCTGCTACACTAAATGCCAGCGGAGCCAAACAGAGCGGAACTGTCTGCCGGCTACCACGCTGAGTTCTCAGACCAACGGAGCCAAACAGCAGAACCGCCACACACCTGCCTGATATACCACTAAACCATGAGTGGGGGTGTGTGCAGTACATGTAACTGGCGATGAGCTCAACCATAGTGGAGCCGACAATCGCACAGCATGCAATCATGATGCATGTCACTATGCATAACAAAAACTGATCAACATAACCATATCCATATATACAAAATGGGTACTGTAAAAGCGATGGTCACATACCAAAATCTAGAATACACAGGTCAGATAGAATATCAAAAACCTATGTCCTGAACATAATAAGTATGGAACATCCTGATCAGCTTAGAAAAATTCATATATACATAATATAGGTACCACAGTATCAGTAGGTCAATCCACGGATCTAGGGCATATAGGTCCTCTATGGTATAGCAACCTAGATCCTAAACATATCTCCTTCCATAACATATGTACCAACAATATGCACATATCAAGAATCAAGGTCTAGGTACACGAATCATATATGATATACAAATAGAGGTACACAAGCCAGTCATGGCATAAAACCTAAGTATCAGACAATCTCGATACACATGACTGAAACCAAAAGTCCAGAACCTAGTCCTAACCTCAGTAAAACATGGTATGTCACTTATTCTAGAAACTAAGATACTCATGGTAATACAGTACTCATGACAATAAATCACATGATATAAGCACGGATACGTCACAGGCGATAAACCTAACATGCTATGGATATCAAACAGTGACATACCAAAGACAAACATGTTCATTGCTTGTAGTTATAAAATACTATGCATATCCAAAGACAATATCATAAAAGATAAGTCAAGAGGTACCCGCCTCCTATCGGAAGGTCCAAATCCAATCAAATCCAATGTCGAGATACTCTTCTCGCATCAAGGTCCTGTAATACATGATATACAGATTTAGCTAATTACATATAAATTAATTAGCTAAATTAAACCCTCAAACTTATTAAGGATAATCATAATTGAATACGACTATTGATTAACCTCCTATTTATCAACCTACTACAATAAACAACCTATCTGTGGCAGCACGCCAACATAATGATCAATCAACCTCATTTATCAACTCGGTGTAATACCTTTACATTAAATCTCAAACTTCTACAACTTTATCAAACTTTAACACATCGTCCCCAAAATCCCTTACTCAGTTTATTTCAATACTTCACATATACATCACAGAACCAGCTACAATAACTGTAAAATTACTCCTTCAAGTTTAATCACTTTATTCTTTCACGCTCTACATCAATTACTCTCACTAGTTTTCAATTACTAGAGTGTAATCTAAATCCTCAATCAATGAACACACTTAGCATTCAAACCTCAACAAACTTATAAATCAAAAATCAAAATGCCTTACCCAATCCTTGTGCCAGCACTAGGGCTGAGGAGGAGCGGCAACCGGCACTGCTCAGGGTTCGGAGGAAGGACTCGGACAGTGTTCTCAGCCATTACTCCCGGCGTCACTTGTCCTCCGGAGAGGAAAACGATGGTCAGGACAGGAAGGGGGGCAGTCCTTTGGAGGGCTCGGCCGGTGATAGTGCTAGGGCACCGGCAACAGATCCATTCGGGTGCTCGGCTCCTGTCCCTGACTCGAAGAAGCGAAGACTCGGGTGATACTCAGACGCCGGCGGTGATGAAGACACGAGGAATGAAGAAGAAGGGCGCGTCGGCTCTGGGAAAGAAGAAGGAACCGTCGACATCGAAAAAGGGGGAGGGAGCCGCGGGTCACTAGGGCACAGGCATCGGCACTGATTTCCTGTAGCCGGTGATCGGCGCGCGGCTCGGCAAAGTGGCGGTGCAAGATGGTGCCGTCGGGTGGAGGACGAAGAGCTCGGGAGGATTGAGGAGGAGAATCGGCGCCGGAGGGGTTAGGGCACGCACGGGTTCGGCGGGGAAGAGAAAGGAAATAAGTAAAAAGAAAAAGGAAAAGAAAATGAAAAGAAAATAACTTTTCCTCACTTAAAAGGGGTAGCCTAAACAGGCTTTCCCGGATCCCATTTTTATCCCCGTTAACTCGTCCGTACGAGCTCCGAAAAATTCCCGAAAAATCTCCAAAAATTTCGAAAAATTCCCTTATTAATATTCGCCTATTTTCGGTATTTTACATTCTCCCCCACTAATAAAAATTTGGTCCCCAAATTTCGTTATCTACCATCAGCAAATATTAACAACAGGTAACGAGTATAAATGCTGAACGGTAAATAAAATCACATATCTCTAATGAAAAATGGGGTATCAAGCTCGGATAGTATCCTCAAGCTCCCAAGTAACCTCCTCGTCCAAATGATACTGTCATCCGACTTTAACCATTCGGATAGTCTTGTTCCGCAACTGACGCTCTTCCCGATCTAGAATCCGTACCGGAACCTCCTCGTAGGTGACGTCAGGCTGAATAGGAACTGAGATATCTGTCAACAAATCTGTCGAGTCGGATATATACCTCCTCAGCATAGACACATGGAATACGTCGTGAACACCTGACAGGAACGATGGTAGTGTCAGACGATAAGCTACCGCTCCAATCCTCTCCAAGATCTGGAAAGGTCCAATGTATCGCGGAGCTAGCTTACCTCGGGCTAAATCTCTTCACCCCTTTCGACGGTGAGACACGCAGAAATACATGGTCGCAAATAAAGAACTCTAAGGGTTTCTGACTCTGGTCAGCATAATTCTTTTGGCAGTCATACGCCTCTGACATCCTCCGTCTGATAATACGGACTAACTCTACCTCATGCTGAGCTCTATGAGGTCCCAACAACTGGGCCTCCCCAACCTCATCCCAGAGGGTGGGTGTCCGACAAGGTCTACCATACAACGCCTCAAACGGTGCCATCTGACAGGCGAATATAAGCTGTTGTTGTAGGCGAACTCTACCAATGGCAGATGGTCCTTCCAACTACCTCCAAAATCCAATACACACAATCTCAGCAAGTCCTCTAGAGTCTGAAAGGTCCGCTCTGACTGTCCATCTGTTTGCGGATGGAAACTGTACTAAATCAGCGCTGAGTGCCCAAGGCATGTCGCAGACTCTGCCAGTAACGAGACGTGAACCGAGGATCTCTATCCGGAATAATACTCAATGGAACACCACATGATCGGATGATCTCCCAGCAAAACAGATATACCAATCGATCCAGGAAATCAGTCTTCCGGATCGCTAACGAGTGCGCAGATTGGGTTAATCGATCAACGATTACCCAAATCGCGTCATGACCTCGTCGTGTTCTAGGCAGACTCACCACACAGTCCATGGTAATATGTTCTCATTTCCACTCAGGAACAGGAATCCTCTGTAAAAATAATCTGGCAGGTCCCGAGTGCTCAGCCTTCACTTGCTGACAAACAAGACATCTAGCTACTCAATCCGCGATGTCTTCCTTCATGTCGTTCCACCAATAGGAACACCTCAAATCTTGGTACATACGGGTACCACCTGGGTGGACAGCAAATCATGAGCGATGAGCCTCCGGAAATAACTCCTATAAGACCGGATGAGACTGAAGTACGCATAATCTGCCTCGGAAGTGTATAACACCCTCCTCGTCTCGTGTAAACTCGGTCTGCTGCCCGAAAACTATCCGGCTGCAAATAAACTGTAAATACTGATCAGCAGCCTAGGGCTCTCTGATCCTGTCCTGATCGACGACTGAGCAACCCTGGTAACAATAATACCCTGCTCTGTCTGTCCCTTCTCCTCAAGGTCTAACTCGGAGAAGCCCTGAATCAAGTCTGTGACCACAACTCTGTGGCAAGCTAAAGTCCCTCTCAACTTCCTGCTAAGTGCATTGACAACCACATTAGCTTTTCCTAGGTGATAGCTAATGGTACAATCAAAATCCTTCAGGAACTCCATCCATCTCCTCCGTCGGAGATTAGGTTCCTTATAAGTAAAACAGATATTCGAGACTCTTATGGTCAGTGAGAATCTCAAATGTAGCGTCATATAAATAATGTCGCCAAATCTTCATGACAAAAATAATGGCGACTAGCTCCAAATCATGTACAGGGTAGTTCTTCTCATGCTTCTTCAACCGACGAGAAGCATAGGAGACTACTCTATCGTGCTGCATCAAAACAGCGTCCAAACCCGGTAGAGATGCGTCGGTATAGAGCACGAATTCGTCCTCTCCAGAAGATAAAACCAAAACAAATCGGAGCCGACACTAAACTCCGCTTCAGCTCCTAAAGCTGGTCCTGCAATCCTCAGTCCAAGTGAACTTTACGCCTTTCCTGGTCAGGCATGTAAGTAGCATAGCAATCCGTGAGAAACCCTCAACGTATCTCCGAAAATATCGAGCCAAACAAAGGAAGTTGCGAGCCTCTTATATCGACTCCGTCTACTCCCAACGGTAACAACCTCGATCTCCTGTGGAATCACGGTATAATCCTACTGGTGACCGTGTGTCCAAATCATCATCACATAAGACAATCCAAATAAGCACTACTGATCATCACATATAGATGTTCTCGTCGAAACATCTCTAGATCTAAGCAAAGGTGGTGTACGTGACTCACCGCGGATCCGAAATAGATCACAACATCGTCAACAAAGACAATGGAAACCGATCCAAACATTCTAGGGATACCCAAATCATCGAGTCCATGATAACATCTAGGGCACCGCAAGCACTAATGGTAAAACCAAGACACATAATGTCCGTATCACAAACATTCCTAACAATAAGATCCCCAACAATAAACAGATCTAATCATCAACGATATATAATCACCAAAGAATAGAACCTCCAGTGTGAGAGCAATGATCTATCACACGAAATACCACATATGTGGGAGCAACGCTCTACCACAAGAAATCCTCCATATGTGGGAGCAACGCTCCACCACAAATAATCGAAAATATGTATCCACAATAAATATGGGAGCAATGCTCCGCTACAAACAATCCGCAATAAGTAGGAGCAACGCTCCACTACAAAACAATCCCTAAATATGTGGGAATCCAGAATATGTGGAAGCTACGCTCTACCACAAACGATCTATAACATATGGGAGCTACGCTCTACCACAACTATACATAAGTGCCCAAAGCACCTAACTATCTAACTAGAGACTGCACAAGATCTCTCTACCACAGATTAATGTGGTTAGCCTAGGGTATAACCACCCAGTAAGCAAATCAAAGCCATAGTCAACTTTATCATCCTCCTAGTGGGTCGGTCACCCACTAATGGGAGAATTAGTTGACAGGGTAAAACAACCAATATCATAATGTAGACATTTAATATTCTACATTTAACATAGGTAGAATCATCATAATGCTACCAACCATACATCTGACACACATGCACACACAACATATGTATGATCGACATAATCCTCCAATTGGTACACACCAAAAATACTCACATCATAGGTACAAATCACCGTGATACCTCCAACAATGTATACCAAACCCGTGTGCATATATCATCGTAGGTAAAATCAACAATACCCCTCAAACAACACTCACATGACAAATATACACATATGCCAAGAGTATAATCAACATATACTTCCAATAAGGCATACTAAAACCCAGGTGCATTCACAAATCACACATAATCAACAAGATACCTCCAATATGTCAATCAGACACGTACAGCTAACTAAGAAGCTATAATTCACAAGGAACATACAATAACCATATCTAGATGTGAATACTCACACTTCCTGCAAATGAACTAACCATCAGAGAACTCCTATAACTCATTACAATCATATGTACACGAAACAAAGCTAGGGATAATCAACATATTTGACCCAATCAACCTGACATTCTGAAACGGTAGGGTCACCTTCTAAGTTATCCCACTAGGTACATACAGTCAAAAATTAAAGTCCACATGGAATAGGATACATCGATCCTCTATAGACTGACCCAAATCGACAATGGTATACTGTCAATTCAATCTTTTCCACGTCAGTACAAAACATGTACTCAAATGTGCTCTAAATACCATACTAAGCACAAATAACCCAACGATTCGAACCTCTTTAAGTAAAGTAGGTCAATCCCCTACTGATTGGATCAACAAAACTAATCGGTCATCTACTAACTAATCAAGAATAAATAAAGCCTCTACAAGCATTTAAGGTAAATCGATCACAACTACCCAAGTCAACAAACGTCAATCTATCTTCTACTGACCGATCTAACTAGAGTACATTAATCATCTACCGACGAAAACTAATTAAAGTATATCTGTATTCTACTGGCTGGGTCATCTAGAATATATAATTACTAGTCACTACCTAGCTAATAATAGCAGAGGCTGGTATGTGCCTCAATCTGCTAACCAACTAGTAATAACAGAAACTAAAACTACTGGTGTATGATATGAAAAATCGCCAGAAACTGTAATCCCTCAATCTCTATTAAGGTCAATCAAGATCAGTGGCTAACCCATCACATATAATATATGCTACAACAACCAGGCATGTACTAGTAAAGAGTGCTAATACATGTTATAGACTGTAATAATCAACAGGGCATAAACTAATCAAAAAGGTAGGATAACATATACCAACATACCTCCTATAGCTTGGAGATGTCCTGCTTCTGCCAAGTCCCAAAATCCAAAAAGTCACATCGAGAAGACTAAAACATGAAATCCGAAACACGAGAAATAAAACTCGTAAGCCAATCTCTGATACCAAATAAATTGGTATCAGATAAATCTCAAAAAAATCCAGAACACATAGCAAGTATCGTATACCTGCTCTGATACCACTAAATTGTCACGCCCCGGAGGAGTCTCTGTCCGAAGAAATTTCGGCAGCATCTCCCGTGTACGGCGGACAATCTGAAACTTTTCTACAAGCACTATATACCTCAGCCACATGAGGCTGGAATAATAACAATAAAAGAAAACAAACACCACGCAGTTAATATCAAATTCAGCCTCTGGCTGACACAACCACGCAGTTAAAAAATAAAGCAGCCCACTCGGCTGTACCAAAACCAAAACACGAAACTGCTAGCCGGCTAGGCTTACACAACCAATAACAAATACAAAATACCACATAACAACATCAACACTCCAAAAATAAAACCAGAGTACAGAGCTAAACAAACTGATACATAAAACAAACAAAACATACGTGAAATCGATAAGTCTTCTGATGTGACGTGGGGACCAGCAGACAGGATACTCCAAGCGACACCATAAATCACCTGGTACCTGAAAAATATAGTGTCAACGGGGTGAGTTCAACAACTCAGCGAATACCAATGGACATGAGTAGTAAGATATATCTAACAGCAACAAACATGGAATACATCTTCCTAATCATATATAGGAAATATGCAAAACTGAAAGGTAACTGAGGAAGCTGTACTCACCAGGAACTCCTATCCAGACAAAAGGGTCGTCAAACCGAAAGTGTCAATAATCCTGTATGCAGGTCAAAGGTATGCATCCAACCAAAATGCAGCAACCAAATGCAGCAAACACAATCACAATAATATAAATACATCAATGCATATGATGCTAATGATGCGTCCTGGTCACCCCTGACGCCAGTCAGTCCTCTCACACACAAATGGCGAGACCGAGTGGGTAGGGCTATGACAACCGTGCACTCTGTCGTCACTGCTCCTGATGAGTGACCGAGTGGACGGGATGCTGTCGGAGTACTCCTGTCCTGTGACCCCAAATCATAAATGGGGGAGCTCAATGCTCTCAACTCCCGGTACACGATGACGGGGAGGTATCTCTGTCGGCTACCACGCTGAGTCACCTGACCAACGGAGCCAAACAGAGTCCACCGTCTGCCGGCTACTACGCTGCTACACTAAATGCTAGCGGAGCCAAACAGAGCGTAACTGTCTGCCGACTACCACGCTGAGTTCTCAGACCAACGGAGCCAAACAGCAGAACCGCCACACACCTGCCTGATATACCACTAAACCATGAGTGGGGGTGTGTGCAGTACATGTAACTGGCGATGAGCTCAACCATAGTGGAGCCGACAATCGCACAGCATGCAATCATGATGCATGTCACTATGCATAACAAAAACTGATCAACATAACCATATCCATATATACAAAATGGGTACTGTAAAAGCGATGGTCACATACCAAAATCTAGAATACACAGGTCAGATAGAATATCAAAAACCTATGTCCTGAACATAATAAGTATGGAACATCCTGATCAGCTTAGAAAAATCCATATATACATAATATAGGTACCACAGTATCAGTAGGTCAATCCACGGATCTAGGGCATATAGGTCCTCTATGGTATAGCAACCTAGATCCTAAACATATCTCCTTCCATAGCATATGTACCAACAATATGCACATATCAAGAATCAAGGTCTAGGTACACGAATCATATATGATATACAAATAGAGGTACACAAGCCAGTCATGGCATAAAACCTAAGTATCAGACAATCTCGATACACATGACTGAAACCAAAAGTCCAGAACCTAGTCCTAACCTCAGTAAAACATGGTATGTCACTTATTCTAGAAACTAAGATACTCATGGTAATAAAGTACTCATGGCAATAAATCACATGATATAAGCACGGATACGTCACAGGCGATAAACCTAACATGCTATGGATATCAAACAGTGACATACCAAAGACAAACATGTTCATTGCTTGTAGTTATAAAATACTATGCATATCCAAAGACAATATCATAAAAGATAAGTCAAGAGGTACCCGCCTCCTATCAGAAGGTCCAAATCCAATCAAATCCAATGTCGAGATACTCTTCTTGCATCAAGGTCCTGTAATACATGATATACAGATTTAGCTAATTACATATAAATTAATTAGCTAAATTAAACCCTCAAACCTATTTAGGATAATCATAATTGAATACGGCTATTGATTAACCTCCTATTTATCAACCTACTACAACAAACAACCTATCTGTGGCAGCACGCCAACATAATGATCAATCAACCTCATTTATCAACTCGGTGTAATACCTTTACATTAAATCTCAAACTTCTACAACTTTATCAAACTTTAACACATCGTCCCCAAAATCCCTTACTCAGTTTATTTCAATACTTCACATATACATCACAGAACCAGCTACAATAACTGTAAAATTACTCCTTCAAGTTTAATCACTTTATTCTTTCACGCTCTACATCAATTACTCTCACTAGTTTTCAATTACTAGAGTGTAATCTAAATCCTCAATCAATGAACACACTTAGCATTCAAACCTCAACAAACTTATAAATCAAAAATCAAAATGCCTTACCCAATCCTTGTGCCGGCACTAGGGCTGAGGAGGAGCGGCAACCGGCACTGCTCAGGGTTCGGAGGAAGGACTCGGACAGTGTTCTCAGCCATTACTCCCGGCGTCACTTGTCCTCCGGAGAGGAAAACGATGGTCAGGACAGCAAGGGGGCAGTCCTTTGGAGGGCTCGGCCGGTGATAGTGCTAGGGCACCGGCAACAGATCCATTCAGGTGCTCGGCTCCTGTCCCTGACTCGAAGAAGCGAAGACTCGGGTGATACTCAGACGCCGGCGGTGATGAAGACACGAGGAATGAAGAAGAAGGGCGCGTCGGCTCTGGGAAAGAAGAAGGAACCGTCGACATCGAAAAAGGGGGAGGGAGCCGCGGGTCACTAGGGCACAGGCATCGGCACTGATTTCCTGTAGCCGGTGATCGGCGCGCGGCTCGGCAAAGTGGCGGTGCAAGATGGCGCCGTCGGGTGGAGGACGAAGAGCTCGGGAGGATTGAGGAGGAGAATCGGCGCCGGAGGGGTTAGGGCACGCACGGGTTCGGCGGGGAAGAGAAAGGAAATAAGTAAAAAGAAAAAGGAAAAGAAAATGAAAAGAAAATAACTTTTCCTCACTTAAAAGGGGTAGCCTAAATAGGCTTTCCCGGATCCCGTTTTTATCCCCGTTAACTCGTCCGTACGAGCTCCGAAAAATTCCCGGAAAATCTCCAAAAATTCCGAAAAATTCCCTTATTAATATTCGCCTATTTTCGGTATTTTACACGTATGATGATCGACGTTAACGAACTAGCGAGCTTCGCTAACTCATCTGTCACCTGATTTTCCGATCGGGGGATCTTCTGTATAACAACCTCTTAGAAGTTGGCCTTTAGTTTCTCAAACGCCTCTGCATAGAGCCTTAGCTGTGTGTTGATTATCTCGAAGGTCCCAGATAGCTACTGGGCGGCGAGCCGGGAATCGGAGTGGATAAGGACTTTAACCGCTCCTACATGACGAGTTTCTTGTAGGTCGGCTATCAACGCCTCATACTCTGCTTCGTTATTAGTAGTTTAGTAGTCCAGCTGAATGGACAGCTGCATTTGGTCTTCCCGAGGTGAGATAAGCAATATGTCGATCCCGCTGCCTTGCTAAGTGGATGAGTCATCCACATATATCTTCCATGTTGCTGCCGGCTCATCACTATGTACTTCTGTGATGAAATTTGCCAAGGCCTAAGCCTTGATCGCCGATTGGGGTTAATACTAAATGTCGAACTCACTGATCTCTGTCGTCCACTTAATCAGCCGTCTGGACACCTCCGGATTGAGGAGGACTCTCTCCAAAGCGTTGTTAGTCATCACTATTATTGAGTGCGGCAGGAAGTACGGGCGAAGCCTCCGCGCAGTGAGTACTAATGCATAAGCCAACTTTTCAAGACTAGTGTATCGGGACTCGACATCTTTTAATATGTGGCTCAAAAAATACACGGGCTGCTGCTTTGGGCCATTCTGCTTAACAAGAGCTGACCCGACTGCATGCTCATTAGATGACAAGTAGATCTAGAGCGGCTCACCTGCGACTGGCTTGGCTAACACAGGTAGTGAGTTCAGATACTCCTTCAGCTCCTCCAGCGCTCGATCGCACTCGACGTCCCATTGAAATTTTGTGGCTCGGTGCAGTGTCTTGAAGAATGGCAAGCTTCGATCGGACGATTTGGATATGAACCTGGATAGAATCGTGATCCGACCAGTCAACCTCTGAGCTTCCTTCAAATTTCGAGGCGGAGGCATGTTCCGAAGATCTTGGACCTTGCTCGGATTGGCTTCAATGCCTCGCTCAGTGACGATGTAGCCCAGGAAGTGGCCACTCTTTGCGCCGAACAGACACTTGCTCAGGTTCAGCTTTATTCCGTGCGTCCTTAACGTCCGGCAAGTCTCATCGATATCTGCGCATAGGTCAACAACTCGGAGGAATTTGATGAGTATGTCATCGACATATACCTCCATATTACGGTCAATATATCTTCGGAACACTTTGTTCATTAGCCTCTGGTAGGTGGCTCCAACATTCTTCAGTCTGAATGGCATAACGTTGTAGCAGTATGTTCCGTCGCCCGTAATGAAGTTGACCTTCTCTTGATCCTTGCGGGTGAGCGACACTTGATGGTATCCTTGGTATGCGTCGAGCATGCAGATCAGCTCGCAGCCTGCCATCGAGTCCACCATTTGATCTATCCTGGGCAACAGATAGAAGTCCTTTAGGTAGGCCTTGTTAAGATCGCGGAAGTTGATGTAGACCCGCCATTTGTTGCCTGACTTAGAGACTAGCACAACATTAGCTAGCCAGCTCGGGAATTGGACTTCCCTGATATAGTCGACCTCCAGTAGCTTCTCTATCTCTGCCCAGATAATCACGTTCTACTCTGTGCTGAAATCCCTTTTCCTTTGTTTAACCGGTCGAGCGTCTGGTCGGACGTGCAGCTCATGCTGGGCCACGCTAGGGGTGATGTCGGGCAGCTCATGTGTTGACCAGGCGAACACATCATGATTGTGTCTGAGGCAGGCAATCAGCTCTCCTTCTTCTCCTCCTCCAGGTGGGCGGCCACGAAGGTCGTGGCTTCCAACCGACTTGAGTGGATCTGAACCTTCTCCTTTTCTTCATATACTAAAGTGGGAGGTTTTTCGGTGACAACATTTATCTCTAGCCGCGGAGTCGTCTGAGCGACTTTAGCTTCAGTCTTGACCATCTCCACATAGCAGCGCTGAGTGACCAGTTGGTCGCCCTTGACCTCGCCCACCTGATCATCCACTAGGAACTTCACCTTCTGGCAGTAGGTCGACAATACTGCCCGAAACTCATTGAGGGTTGGTCGGCCCAAGATGATGTTGTTGTTGGAACCCCAAGGTGTTTTGATGTGATCAAACAAGCTAAGTTAGGTCATGCGTTTGTTTAACCCTTGTGTCTAAGTGTGCAGGAGCTTAGGAACACAGGAAGTCGAGCGGAAGACGCGACTAGCGAGAAGGACGGCACGGGAGAGAGCCGACGAGCTCGGTGCGTCTGAGGGACGAGGTGACCGCGGAAGAGTACACCGGTGGACGAGAAGAACGTGCGCGGCGTTCAAGGGACGAGAAACCGGTAAGGAAGGCTGCTCGAGGAGAAGGCCGGAACATGGGTTCGGGTGAGCCCTATTCCGGATGGCCGAGATCACCCAAGCTAGTGGAACCGGAACAGAAGACCCGGACCGAGACGAGCTGAACCGAAGCGGAGCGACCGGACGGAAAAAGTCAACCAGAGTTGACTTTTGGGGTCCGGGGCGCCCATAACCATCCGGGGCACCCGGAACCCTCCGGGGCGCCCGGAACGAGGTTTTTGACCAGATCGAGTCAAACTCGATCTGAACGTTGGGGGATAAAGTTTTATCCCCCCAGGGCGCCCCGACCAGTGCTATAAATATAACACTGGTTTGCACAGATCATTAGAACTCACTTGTAATCAATTCCTTCTGTGCTTTCAATTCTGTTCTTTTCATTTGTGCTGCCAACGTTGTAAAGAGGCTACTCCGCCCAGAGGAGAATCAGATAGTGCGCTTACATTCCTTGGATTAGCAATCCCCTGATTGCAAACCAAGTAAAACTCTGGTGTCTGCTTTTCTTTACTTAGTCTCTTTTATTTATTTATTTATTACAAGTGTTAATTATATAGTTGAAATCCGAGAAAGGTTCGAGTTTTATTTTGTAGGGCAATTCACCCCTCCCCTCTTGCCGGCCTCCAAAGGGACCAACAAGTGGTATCAGAGCAAGGCACGCTTCAGGAGGACTAACCGCCGATCGAAGCAACAAGATGGCCGGACCAAGCATCGTCCCACCAAAATTCGAGGGGAACTTCGCAGACTGGAAGCGTCGTATGGAGGTATTCCTAAAAATAGATTTTGAAATTCGGTTTATTATGAAATATGGTTTTTTAGCTCCAATAGATAAAGATGGAAAAGAAAAAGAAGAGAGTGATTGGACAAAGAAGGAGCAGAATGAGTCGGTAGCAAACAGCCGTGCGGAACATTACCTGCTGAGCGTGTTACCGCCTCAAGAGGTCAACTGCATCGGAAACTATTTATCTGCTAAAGAACTTTGGGAGAAGTTCTTGGAACTCCACGAAGGCACGTCCGAAGCAAAGCTCGCTAGAAGGGACATCCTCCGCAACAAACTGATGAACATCCGTCTGGAGAAAGGTGAGAAAGTAGCCGGTCTACATGCAAAGGTAAAAGAACTAGTTACTGGCCTCGAAAACCTTGGTGAAACGGTAACAAACCGGGACACTATACGCTACGCGCTTAACGCGTTTCCAAGAACTCCAGAGTGGACATCAATCGTCGATGCTTACTACATCTCAAAAGACCTGGAGGTAAGCACTTTAGAAGAGTTGTTTTCTACCCTTGAATTACATGAAACTAGATATGCAGAGATATCAAAGGACACAACCCAGACTATGGCGTTGAACTCAACTAACAAGGATGAACCCGAGTCAGACTCCGAAGACGATCAAGAAGTGTACATGGTAAGAAACTTTAAAAAGTTTTTTAGATCTAATAAATTTAAAATGCAGAATAAAAAGAATCAAAAAGGTAGAAGAAAGGTACGGTGCTACCAGTGTCAAAAGGAGGGACACCTAAGGGAAGAATGCCCAGAACTTAAGAAGGTCAAAATGAAGACACCCAAGAAACACAACCTAAAAGCAACTTGGGATGACACTTCTTCATCTAAATCAGAAGCTCAAGAATATACGGGGATTGCACTGATGGCAAGCCACGAAGGACAAAGTACATCAGAACCCAGCATCGATGAAGGGGGAGCGACCTCAGATGGAAGTAGCGAAGCAGGGGGAGATTTAGGCTTCAAGTCTGATATGGTAAGTGAGGTATGTCTCTTACCCCCTGATGAACTTTACTTTGGTATCAAAGCTATGACTAAATCCATGTATAAATTAGAAAATAAAAATGCCAAATTAGAAAATAAAATTTTAGAAACAAAGAGAATTTTGGCAAAATCATATCTTATAGAGGATTTTGAAAAATTAAAAATTGAAAATGAAAAACTAAAAGAAGAAATAGAAAGATTGAAAAAATCTAATTGTTCAAATATTTCTATTTTTAGAAATTATAAATGTTTAAATTGGTATTATAGATTTCATCAAAGTCAAATTAGAAATATATCAAAAATCTATATACCTAGGAAATACTTGGTTAATCCTGTAGGTAGGAACCTCTATTGGGTTCCAAAAACCTATTTAATTTAAAATTAAAATTAGACTTAGCATTTTCAGCAAGGAAATTAAACAACTAATTTCTTTATGAGGCTTTGTCTAAGGAAGTGGTTGTTGCTCCAATAGCAAAGAAGGCCTAGTGCCTCGCCACGACCTGGAAGTCAAGTATCAAAATGAAAAGTTTAATTGATTAACTGAAAAAGTATTAATTTAAATTACTTAATGCTTTAAAAGAGTTATTCAATTTGTGTTAGAAAATATTTTTTTTAAAAAAAATTTAACTTAGAAATATTTTTTTTATTGCCTTATCATTTTTTTAAAAAAATTGACTTAGAATTGTTTCTTATGAATATTCACTTAGAATTTTTTTAATTAGAAAATTTTTTTTTGGGAATGCTGAGATAAGTTTTAAAACTTAAATTTTTTTTAACACTTATGACTGTTCTTATCTGAAAAATATTTTTTTTCGAACGAAAAATTCTGAATAGTGTATATACTTTGACATTATTTTACACTTAAAAGTTCATGTTTGAATTGACCTTAGACTTGTTTATAACCCCAATTTTTATGTGATCAAAGGGGGAGAAGTATGTTAAGTCTAGGGGAGGTACTATAATAATTTCACTTGAAAAATATTTGGACTTATTTGAATATAAATTGTTTTTATTGCATATGGTTACCCTAACTTAACTTGGGTTGCTCACATCAAAAAGGGGGAGATTGTTGGAACCCCAAGGTGTTTTGATGTGATCAAACAAGCTAAGTTAGGTCCTGCGTTTGTTTAACCCTTGTGTATAAGTGTGCAGGAGCTTAGGAACACAGGAAGTCGTGCGGAAGACGCGGCTAGCGAGAAGGACAGCACGGGAGAGAGCCGACGAGCTCGGTGCGTCTGAGGGACGAGGTGACCACAGAAGAGTACACCGGTGGACGAGAAGAACGTGCGCGGCGTTCGAGGGACGAGAAACCGGGAAGGAAGGCTTCTCGAGGAGAAGGCCGGAACATGAGTTCGGGTGAGCCCTATTCCGGATGGCCGAGATCACCCAAGCTAGTGGAGCCGGAACAGAAGACCCGGACCGAGACGAGCTGAACCGAAGCGGAGCGACCGGACGGAAAAAGTCAACCAGAGTTGACTTTTGGGGTCCGGGGCGCCCGGAACGAGGTTTTTGACCAGATCGAGTCAAACTCGATCTGAACGTTGGGGGATAAAGTTTTATCCCCCCAGGGCACCCGGAACCCCTTCGGGGCGCCCCGACCAGTGCTATAAATATAGTACTGGTTTGCACAGATCATTAGAACTCACTTGTAATCAATTCCTTCTGTGCTTTCAATTCTGTTCTTTTCATTTGTGCTGTCAACGTTGTAAAGAGGCTACTCCGCCCAGAGGAGAATCAGATAGTGTGCTTACATTCCTTGGATTAGCAATCCCCTGATTGCAAACCAACTAAAACTCTGGTGTCTGCTTTTCTTTACTTAGTATCTTTTATTTATTTATTACAAGTGTTAATTATATAGTTGAAATCCGAGAAAGGTTCGAGTTTTATTTTGTAGGGCAATTCACCCCTCCCCTCTTACCGGCCTCCAAAGGGACCAACAGTTGTAAGCCGATGGCGCGTCCACTACTATGAAGTTAGTAGTCCGGGTCCTCCTCAACGGCTCCTCTCCCAGTGAGACGGCAAACCTTACTTGGTCGATTGGCAAAACTTCATTGCCTGTGAATCCATAAAGCAAGGTCGCCATGGGCAACAGCTCGCTGTGATTGATCTGTAGCTGGTTGAACGCCTTCTTGAAAATGATGTTCACCAAACTCCCCGTGTCGACGAAGGTCCGGTGAATAGTATAGTTGGTGATCACCGCTCAGATGATCAGAGCATCATCATGAGGGATCTCGACCCCCTCCAGATTACTGGAGCCGAAGCTGATCTGAGGCCCTTCGACCTTCTCCTGGTTGCACCCCACGACATGGGTCTCCAACCGTCGAGCTTATGACTTCTGGGCTTGGTTGGAGTTGTCGCCGGTCAACCCTCCGGCGATCATGTCTATCTCTCCCCGAAAAACGTTGTTCCTATTTTCCTCTTCCCGGGCGGATTGCCTATTTCGCTCAGCCGGGATCTTGGAGGGATCGATTTCCTCCCTTCACTAATGGCAATGATGCTCGGGATCCCTTCTTTCTTCCTCTCACTGCCCAGTCGAGCGGTGATGATCTCATCGATCAAGAGATGGGGAGCGACGGTTATATCCTCTTGGGGCCGGTCGATTGACGATCAGTGCCAATCCTCGGCAGTCCCGCGTGTTGTGCGTCGCCGACTGGTGGAATGAACAAAACATAGGCGTACATACCATGCCCTTCGACGCCTTGGGCCGACCGAACACCACATGTTGTATGGCATGTGCCCTAGTCTGCTGGTGCAGCTTTGCTCCTTCATCCCTTGGCGCCTTGGGCGGCAGATTGTTGGTAGCCGGTCAGTGCTCGATCGGCGCCGAATGCTCGATCAACACCTCCTTTCTTTTGGCCGCCTGAGTTTCTTCTACGTTGATGTACTCGTTGGCCTTTTTGAGCATATGGTCGAAGTTCCTTGGCGGCTTCCTGATGAGTGACCAGAAAAAATATCTCTCGGGGAGCCTCTAGGTGAAGGCATTCATCATGGTCTCGGACGAGACCGAGGGGATGCCCATGATTACTTGGTTGAAGCGCTGAATGTACGCTCGGAGTGCTTCCTTGGCCCTTATTTTAGAGCAAAGAGGCTGACGCTCGTCTTCTAGTAGCGTTGGCTGCTGGCGAAGTGGTGCTGGAAGGAGGCTCGGAAGTCTTTGAAGCTTCGTATCGAGCCGTCCGGCAGTCTTCTGAACTAGTGTTGCGGCGATCCGGAGAGAGTCGTGAGAAAGACTCTGCACTTCACTCCGTCCGTGTACTGGTGCGGCATAGCCTCGTTGTCGAACCGATCCAGATGATCATCTGGGTCAGTCGACTCGTTGTACGTTTTGATCGCCATGGGGTGTAGTGTCGAGGCAGAGAGTCTTGTAAGATCTCTTCTGAGAACTGCCTGTTGATCCGTTCGGGAGGCGCGGTGCTTCGAAGCGCTTTACCTTTCCGTACATCCCAAACGGGCGCATCGTCTAAGGATGATCCCCACTCCTAATGCGCTTGGGCTATCTCCGAAAGGGTTTGGAACAAAGCCCGATGGAAGGGGATTGGCGTGGGCGGCGCTTCCCCTTGCATACCGGTTGGCCTTCGGTTCTTCTCCCATACAAAGAGTTGTTCTGCTCTATCTTCTTGCCCCGCTCGCCAGTCGGCCGCCGAGGTTGCAGGCTACGGCGCTAGCCGATCAGCTAGCGCCTACTGTTGTTGTTGCTCTATTATTTTTGCTGCTCGTGCTTGCACGAGCATCTCCAACTCCTCTTGAGTGAGCGTTGATAACCATGATTTTACTGTATTATTTTGATTCATATATGCATGGTTTGATGTTGATTTCATAAGTTAAAATCATGGTTACATCACATTTTGTGCATTGTGTGTATTTTTGGACATAATTGCAAATTACTTTATTTTTATATTTTTGATGCTAATATTTGATTCTTATTTTGTAGGCATCAAAGGATCTTGAATTTGGATCTATTTGGACCGAAATTGGGCTTAAATCGGAGTTCAAACAAGAAGATCAAGCTTTGAAGCATTATGAGCCGTTAATCAAGAATAGGACAGATCTGGACCATCCGTTGAAGATCTGACCGATCCAACCTAATGGGGAGCAGATATGAGCCATTGATGAAGATCTAGAAGTTTTGATCCAGATCTGAGTTCATCTAGCCATTGATCCAGTCGGATTAATCTGGGCCGTTCATTGAAGATCGGCAGATCTGGGCCATCCAGTGATGATCTGATCGATATGACCTAAGGGAGGGTAGATCCAGACTCTAGATCAAGATCAGTACCTTCGGATTGGATTTTGGACAAACTTTCACCGTTGATTTAGCTCCAAATCAATCTCAGCCGTTGGTTCAAATCTGACATCGGTTTAAAACAGAGAAGCTACAGTGCCTAGCTTCTTCATCGACTCCACAGCGCGCAGCAGCCTAGTCCTCGCGGCAATCTTCCAGATTTCGGCCCCTTTCCTTCTCCAATCCATTTCCCGAGCTTCTACCTTGGTGGAAGACTTCTTTGCAGCTCATCCCGATCATCTGGAGCACCGACGAGTGTTCTCTCCGGAGGAAAATCTGCTCACGGCGACTTCTCTGTTTTCGCCAGATTTGGAGGTGGTCTTCCAAATCTGTGCTCCGATTCCTATCAGTGACGCTTGGAGGTGGTCCGCCGGCGTTATTGAGCTTCATCCGATGCCCATTTGCAATCCATGACTTCGATCTAGATTCAGAGAGCTTCGGTAGCAGATTTCCAGCATTTTCGACATTTTCTTGGGTTCGGGTTGTTTCCAGCGTGTCGGGGGTGGTCCGTCGGCACTTGTGAGCATTCCTCGAATTGATTTGCAGCTTAAAATCTCCACTGAGGTCCGAAATTGGGTGGTTTCGATTTTGGTACTCTTGTGTGACGGCAAGAGTGTGAAGTTTGGTGAGATTGGTTGCGAGTTGGATTGGTTAGGGTTTATTTCGTTTTGTTATTATTTTTACAGCTCAGAACAGATTCATTTGATGTTTGTTATGATTTTAGCAAGTAATTTAGTATTTCATTACCTTGTTAAAGCTTAGTTTAAGTTTTATTTGTGCTTGGTTAATTGTTTAGTGTTTAAGTGCTAAATTAGGTTTACATCTTGCTTTAGATCAGATTTATTTGAGTCTCGTAATTTCATCCTTAGTTTGATGTGTGTTGATGGATTTATCACAACGTAGTGTGACAATGCGTAATGATTTGTTCATTGGCACATAGTTATGCTTCACTCTTGCTTTAGATTAATTTCTTAATTGCTGTGTTTTTCCTCTGTTAGATTTAGATTTAAAGCTTAAACCCCCAACTCCATTTTTATATCGAAAACCGCAAAAAAATAGGAATAAAAGACAATCCTAAATTACATTCTACCGTTGGTTCCTCGGATTGATCATGAGCTCATTACTACAACGTTATTGTGAAATTAAGGGGTTCAGTGAATATATACATTTGTACAATTTGATTAGTGGATGTGACAGATTCGCTTTATCAAATTTTGGCGCCGTTGCCGGGGAATTAAAAAAAATGCAATGTTTAGTAATTTTAGGATTGTTTTGATTGCTTTCATGTTTATATATCCATGTGTTTGATTGTATTTGTTCCTGAGTCTTCTGATTTTATTTGCTAGTTGTCTGTGTAAGAACAGGAAATTTTATTTGACCATGGATCAATATCAGTATTTTGGAGATTGGAGGGAAAGTTATCAGCCTCAGACTCAGTCCTACCTACCTATGGAGCAACAGAATAGGTATGAGGATGCACACGAACAAATTGAAGAATCAATGTGGAAATGCAACAATTTGCAAGGATACAGAATATTCAGAGTCAGTTAGATCAGATTGCATCATCCATTAATCAGTTACAAGCACAGAACTTCAGTGGAGAGATAGAGAGTAGTGATTTTGTCAGGCCTGACCCTATTCTCATTTATTCACAAGAATTTTCTAATATTATTTGTGATGATGATGTAATTGTTCAAATTTCTAATTCTACTAATAGTGTTGCTTTAGATGTTGTGAGTGATGCAGGTCTTGTTGCAGAAGATAATTTATGTGTAGGGGAATGCTTACTGGAAGCATTACCTCAAGAATCACCAAGAATTGAGGATGTAAGTGTAGGGACTTGTGCGATGGAGCCAAGCACCCAAGAATCACTACATGAAGTTGAACATTCGCCAGAACTGGAGTCTGAGCATTCATTTGATGAAAAGGAGGTAGCCAACACCACTCCAGGTACCTTTCAAGATGACAATGTGAGTATTTTATGTGATTTTTCAGAAAATGTCATAGAGGTACCATTTATTGATTTTATTAGTTGTGATCTATATTCTGAAATATTTTCTACCCATACTAATATTCTCCTATTTTTTTTTTACCCTACATGTATGTGGGAGGTATTTTCTTTTATTGATGTGGTAGGAGAAATTAAGCTTCCGGAGTGGGTGTTAAAACTAAATCGTCTACGACCTCCAGAAGAAATTTTCAAAGGAAAAAGGATGAATAAGAAGAATTTGAGTGGAACCACGATTACTCCACTTCCGGGGTGACTACTACTTCTAAACCTTCTTCAACCACCGGGAATTAAAGGGGAGTTAGTTCCAATTTTGCTTGCTCTTGCATTTTAATTCAAGCTTTGAGTTTAATAAATTCTTTATACGTTCTTTAGTTTTATACTTTGCATTTTGCATTTTATTTTCATACTTTACATTTAGTTTGGTATACATAGCATGTCATTTGAATAAAATTCTCCATGAATTTTTCTAGTGATACTTTTAAGATGGTAAAAGTCTCTTAAATTTGATCATCAACTTTAGGTCATTTGACATGATTGGATACTCTACTTACATGATTTTGGTTAAAATGGTAGTGGATTCCATGTTGATTAATTGAGCTTGATTGCATAAAAAATACCTAGAGAGAACCACTTTAAGCCTATACGCTATTTTATTTTTTTGTGGCATGCACTCATAGCAAATTAAACTCTAGAACTTGCTTAATTTCTTTTCAAAATCACAATATCATAAGTATGCATGGAAATTGAAGATTTTGTAAATTTTGTTCCCCATACTTTCCAATTCCTTTCCTCATAATTTTCTTGAAACATTCTCATCTAGCATTCTAAATCTTAATTCTCTTTGCTTGTCATATTTCTGTTATTTCATTGAGAGTTTGGATGAATTGCTCGATGAGTAAGGATGTCCAAGATTTTAAGTGTGGGGGAAAGAACATCACTGAATTTGAAATGGCAGAAATGGATCAAGATTTGGAAAATGTTTGAGCAAGGGCTGATTTTAGAAGGTGTTTATGGTGCAAAATTCAGAAAATTCGTTTGTGAAAGAATGACTCTAATGTTCTATGCTAAATGTGTCCATTTCTTGAGTTTATTCATGGAAAGAGCAAGCTCCAATAGTTTTGAATTTTGGAAGTTGATACTATGGTGAAACACTCAACGTCTTAGTAAGGTTTTGAATGCTGAAATTTTGTTTGCAGAGCTAAATGCAGGAATTCTTTAAATTACAGGAAATGCAGAGTTGAAATCTGAAGCTGTTGATTTCTGGAATTTGCCAGCTGCATTTCAGCAGATGATTTCTGGAATAAGTAAAGAAGAAGATGGAAACGTAGCAATAACAATGGACAGTGTGATTTCTGCACAATTCGAATATGCAAGTTTCTGAAATTAAAACTGCAGAATGAATACAAAACAGAACCAGATTACAATTACAGAAATTAGCAGCACTTCATGAATTCAAGTGAATCAATTACAATTGCAGAAATATTCGAAGTTTTTGCTGTTTTACAGGGAATTTGATTACTGAACATTTACAAGTTGTTCTGAAATTTTGGACAGGAAGTGACAGGAACATTAATTTTATAACTGGACATCTACACTGATATGACCTGCACCAATCTGAACTCGTTTAGTTCTTGAAGTGTACTCTTGCAGAAATTTCAGAATCAAGGAATATTCAGCAACCTAATAGAAATAACAGATTTGGAGTTCATAGCTCAGTGCCAAGTGAAGTGCAAAATTGAGATGCTGATTTTATGGATGTTGCTGTTGCTTAGCACATATTTAGTTGGGGATTTCAATCACACGAAGTGAGTTGCTATACTAGCTAAGCAAGGGGCTAGGAATCATTTACAATTGAGGAGGTACAGTTAAACAACAGCCAATACATATTGAAACTGTGCAACCGAATTTTGTTATTTCTGTCCAGAATATAAACTGAACTCCAGTCTTATCAATTCAATGCTTAATGATGTCTTCTTTTAAGTTGAAGTTTTGATGAATAAAACTGAATTCACTTTGAACATTAGATTCTGATACTGAGGTTGAAATATCAAAATTCAGAAGATGCATTCACTTGATGTTTTAGTATCTGACATCGAGATGGTCAAGTGAGAATTGTAAATGTCAATAACAAATGAAGGGAGCAGTAAATTGGAAACTGTGTCACATTCAATTCTAGAACTGAATTAAGTGAGAAGAAGAGCTTCATAGCAAAATAAAATGAAATAAGGAACCTGTTGGAAGCTGAAGTTCAAGGAGGTGCAGAAGTGCAAAGGAAATCTGTACATTTTGAGCAAAAGAGTTTGACAGCTATGCAGAACATGGAAGTGCAGAAATAAGGAAGATGGAAATTGATTTGTATCAATTAAGTATCAAGCTTCTTATTCAGCTACTATATCAGTAAAAGACTTAAGCACAGTCTTTATTATGCCATTGATGAGTAGCATTCCTCTTTATTCAAGCTGTCCGCAGAAACCCTTAAATCTGAATGCAATAAATCAGATTCTGATTTTAAGTTGTAAAGGCAAAAATGAAGGCAGAAGTGATGGATTTCAGTTTATGAGGTGATACTTCATTCAAAGATTATAATCTAAGCTTTGGAAGGAAATAAATGAAGACAAAAGGGGATGTTTGCTGCAAGGACAGAAATGAGTAGAGAGCAGGAATTCAGAGGGCAGATTCTGCAAGATGAAGTTAACAATTCTGTGCCAAATTGGGAAGTGGATTTTGATGAACAAAAGCTGCCGAAACCTGTAAAGCTTTCGAGCATGCATTGATAGGGGTCTTAAGAAACAAGACGAAGAAGAATTGAAATTTTTGATGGCTAAATGATGATTAGTTGACACGAAATATGGAAATCTGCCATCCTTGACTTCATTGTTTTAGTTTTTCTATAATTCCTGTGAATACAATCTGGCTATTCAGTAATGGAAGCTTAAGAAGTTGCAGAATCAGGAAGAGGAACAATTTCAGAATGTAGAAGCAGTGACGTATCAAAACTGATAGTATACAAATTCAGATTCCAAATGTTAGGAAGATGCAGCAGTGTGTGAAATGCTAGTGTGCAAAATTTTGTTGTTGAAACTGATGTTTGCAATCAGAACTCTGATTCTGATTTATGCTGGTCTACAAATTTGCAAGTGATGTTGAATTGTTGTGTGTCAAACTTAAATTGTAAATTCCTAATCAGTAAAATCATGGTGGAATTCTGGAGCTAAATCTGTGCAACAGATTTTGATCTGTTAAATTCAATTAGAATGTTCTTTTAGATTAACGTCTTCGAATTTGTTTCTGAATATGATTTGTTAGTTCAGTTATGGAATTGGCTTATGCTGAAATTTGAATCTGAAAAATCAGAAACAGAGGAAGTGCAGGAAACAGAAGTGCAGAACATAGAATTTGAAATGCTGAAATTGAATGCAGAAAGGAACAGATTTGAGGAGCATGTTTTCAGGAATATGACAGAAGAAGCTTAAGTGAAGCTCTTGTTCTAGCATTATTATTTGATTTTTCTTTCTCTACAATGCAATTGCTTCCAAGGAGAAATGCAAGAAGCAGAATGTTGAAGGCTGGTATAAAGGCAGTAATCAAATCTGCAGAATGCAGTTTGATCCTTCATGTATTGAATTCTTGGTGCAATTCTCTGATAATTGAAGTGTTGTCATGTGCAGGAATGAAAAATGATGTAAGTTGCAGAAATGAACATAGTGCAGAATGCAGAAATGCAGAAACATACAACACAAAGTGATATGGCAGTGCAGAAATTAGAAAATTGAATTCTAGATTATTGCTGAGCAGCTAAAGATGGAGAACCTGCAGCTTATTGAACTCTGAGTCTTGTCTTTTCTAGTTCAGAAATTGCAACTTCATTGTGCCTGAATTTTTAGTCTGATTTCCTGAATGATTCACCTTATACCATGAATCTAGTTTCTGTTGTTATAAACTAATTCAGTGATAATGTTTCAGTTCTTTGAACTCTTGTGGATATTAAATCTGAAAAATCAGAAACATACACAGAAAGGAAAAGCTGCAGAATGTATACAAGAAAACAGTGACTTCAAGTTTTGGACACATGTTGTGTTGTATTGTCTGAGACGGACATTGTTTTAAGTGTGGGGGAGGGAGCTATTTTCCATTAGCTAATGTGAGTTTGTTTTTGTTTCAAAATGCTAGAATTGAAGTGGAAGAATAGTGATAAAAAAAAAACAGTGAAGAAGAGAAGAGAAAAATGGCACATCCAAAGAGTGTATCAAAAGAGTATCAAGATTCTTTGTTTGCCATCAAATTGAAGGGGAGGTTAGCTTGATATGTTGAAGTGTTAAAAACAAATGGTATTCATCTCTTTTCACATCAAATGGTCAACTCATCAAGTATATTCCTCCAATACTCTCATTCTCTCATTTTCTTCATTAATGCCTTTTCTTTTGCTACTACATTCACTTTCATTGTTCTTTTTGCTTCCATTTCAATTCTTTATGATAAATTCCTTTTGATTCATATATGCTATGTTTATAGTGGTGGAGAATTAGAAAATAAGCAAGCTTATGGTAGTGAAATGTTGTGAGTTGCATTGAGTGAGCTCCACTTATACACATGTTTGAGTGTGAGAGCTAGAATAGGTAAATTCCTTGTGAGATGCAACTTGCTTAATTTTTCAATTGGATTGAAACTACCATACCTACTTATTATTGTTTGGATTGTATTCATGATTGTTGGTGATCTTTAGATGGTCTTAGTTAAATTCTTTTTACTATCTTTTAGATATTGCTAGGGAATTTTCTATGGAGATGATTTTTAGTTTTCTTTACTTGCACGAGACGTTCAAGACTAAGTGTGGGGGATTTGATAACCATGATTTTACTGCATTATTTTGATTCATATATGCATGGTTTGATGTTGATTTCATAGGTTAAAATCATGGTTACATCACATTTTGTGCATTGTGTGTATTTTTGGACTTAATTGCAAATTACTTTATTTTTATATTATTTGATGCTAATATTTGATTCTTATTTTGTAGGCATCAAAGGATCTTGAATTTGGATTTATTTAGACCGAAATTGGGCTCAAATCGGAGTTCAAACAAGAAGATCAAGCTTTGAAGCATTATGGGTCGTTTATCAAGAATAGGACAGATCTGGACCATCCGTTGAAGATCTGACCGATCCAACCTAATGGGGAGCAGATATGAGCCATTGATGAAAATCCAAAAGGTTTGATCCAGATCTGAGTTCATCTAGCCATTGATCCAGCCGGATTAATCTGGGCCGTTCATTGAAGATCGACAGATCTGGGCCATCCAGTGATGATCTGATCGATCTGACCTAAGGGAGGGTAGATCCAGACTCGAGATCAAGATCAGTACCTTCAGATCGGATTTTGGGCAAACTTTCACCGTTGATTTAGCTCCAAATCAATCTCAGCCGTTGGTTCAAATCTGACATCTGTTTAAAACAGAGAAGCTACAGTGCCCAGCTTCTTCGTCGACTCCACATCGCGCAGCAGCCTCGTCCTCGCGGCAATCTTCCGGATTTCGGTCCCTTTCCTTCTCCAATCCATTTCCCGAGCTTCTACCTTGGTGGAAGACTTCTTTGCAACTCATCCCGATCATCTGGAGCACCGGCGAGTGTTCTCTCCGGCGGAAAATCTGCTCACGGCGACTTCTCTGTTTTCGCCAGATTTGGAGGTGGTCTTCCAAATCTGCGCTCCGATTCCCATCAGTGACGATTGGAGGTGGTCCGCCGGCGTTATTGAGCTTCATCCGATGCCCATCTGCAATCCATGACTTCGATCCAGATTCAGAGAGCTCCGGTAGCAGATTTCCAGCATTTTCGACATTTTCTTGGGTTCGGGTTGTTTCCAGCGTGTCGGGGGTGGTCCGTCGGCACTTGTGAGCATTCCTCGAATTGATTTGCAGCTTAGAATCTCCACTGAGGTCCGAAATTGGGTGGTTTTGATTTTGGTACTCTTGTGTGACAGCAAGAGTGTGAAGTTTGGTGAGATTGGTTGCGAGTTGGATTGGTTAGGGTTTATTTCGTTTTGTTATTGTTTTTACAGCTTAGAACAGATTCATTTGATGTTTGTTATGATTTTAGCAAGTAATTTAGTATTTCATTACCTTGTTAAAGCTTAGTTTAAGTTTTATTTGTGCTTGGTTAATTGTTTAGTGTTTAAGTGCTAAATTAGGTTTACATCTTGCTTTAGATCAGATTTATTTGAGTCTCGTAATTTCATCCTTAGTTTGATGTGTGTTGATGGATTTATCACAACGTAGTGTGACAATGCGTAATGATTTGTTCATTGGCACATAGTTATGTTTCACTCTTGCTTTAGATTAATTTCTTAATTGCTGTGTTTTTCCTCTGTTAGATTTAGATTTAAAGCTTAAACCCCCAACTCCATTTTTATATCGAAAACCCCCCAAAAAATAGGAATAAAAGACAATCCTAAATTACATTCTACCGTTGGTTCCTCGGATCGATCCTGGGCTCGTTACCACAACATTATTGTTTAATTAAGGGGTTCAGTGGAAAATACATTTGTATAATTTGATTAGCGGATGTGACAGATTCGCTTTATCAAGCGTCACGGTGGTTAGTCGTCTAGCGTCTTCCATCTTCTCGGCTCGGATTCAGGTGACGTTCTCATAGATGACGCCAAATATGATCATGTCCGAAAGTCGAAGAGATGGATGTTGGGACGTGTCGCTCCTGTTGTCCTCCTGTGAACTTCGCTTCCGCCTGCAACACAAACAGCGTCAGTGCCGAACCAAGGAAGGGGTCCCCGGCGATGACCCTCCGACGATCAAGTCAGTTTCCGGTGAAGCAAGAAGGAAAGGAAACAAGAACAGTAACGCAACAATAGAAATCGCGTAAAAAGCATACCTCCGCCGATGCTTGAACCCCCTTTATATAGAGTCTCGGAAGCACGTGTGCACGCTTCCCAAGGAGAGCACACATCTCAAAGCTTTTCCTAAAAAGGCATGTCAGTAAAGTATCCCTGACATAGTACCTTAACGGTCCGAACATATTTCTGAATTGACAGTGAACAATTTCGCCGTAGGATCTTTTGTCTAACCATGCCGCCTGTCAGCGACATTAGCTCCTAAAAGGATGTCGAAAGATATCTTGCTGCGTCTGTTGCTCGACCGAGCGGAATGGCCGCTCGGTCGGAATTCTGCTATCCTTGCGTTTGCTGTCATGTCGAGCGGGATAGCCGCTCGGCTTAAAGTCCACTGTCCAGATGTCGTCCGTTGTCGGGCCGAGCGAGATAGTCGCTCAGCCTGAAGTCCATTGTCCATATGCTCGATTGCTGGGCCGAGCGGGATAGTCGCTCGGCGGGTAGTTCACTGTCTGCGTGCTCAGCTGATGTCGAGTTTGCTGCTAGGCCGAGCGACAGAGCTGCTCGGCCCGGCTTCTGTACCCCTTGAGTGTCGGTTTAATTACTCTTTGTGCCGAAGACGGTGGGCCAGTGTTTAATCCTCGATCGACATATGACTCGTCCGATCGACCAACACCGTCTATCCATTGACCGTCCTGACTTTGATCTCTATCATGATAGTAGGATGGAACACCTCATCATCATCGCATCAATACATAAGTTAATAATCCGATCTCGGTCAATCTAGCTTTCACGTGGAAGATAAATGTCATTTTTCTCAAACTAAGATTAGAGTTGTTTGAATATAAAGAAATGTTGAAATGAAGTCGGAACCATAGGTCACTCGATTTACTTATAGAGCAACTTAATCATATTCAAAGGTCTCTTGGTTTACTTATTAAAGAATTCAGCAATAAAAGGTAATTATTACATAATCCGACTCGCCTTTGAAATATTATAACTGCCTTACCTTTGAAAAGTCACGGTCGTTGGAGTTAAATTCACCACTGAAGAATACTGTCTCACCTCTGAAAAGTGTCGTTGGAGTTGAATTCACCTCTGAAGAATACTGTCTTACCTCTGAAAAGTCATAGCCGCTAAAATGAAACTTATCTCCAAACAATCATAGTCACGAAACTGAAGAGACATCAAACATTAAAGAGTCGAGTCTTTTGCTCCTCTGTGAAAGGTGTGTGCTAAGATCGCCAAAGGTAAGCAGAATCCATTCAATAACTATTATATTTCTACATTTATTTCTCTGTCATTTCTCCACTCATTACTCTATCTCTAACTTGAATATTGGAGGATGTATATTGGAGGAACAACGTCAAAATCCCCGTCTAACCTCTTGTTGATCTTTCTCAGAGAGAAGAATCTCCCTTAAAAAAATCATCTGGTTCCTAGTATCTAAACATACTGCTTGTCGACTTCTCGGTGACCAACTTCCTGGCAACTGACTTCCTAGCGATTGACTTCCTGATGATTGACTTCCTGGTGACTAACATCCTAATAATCACTAATACGCTTAGAATCTAGTAAAGCCCGATCCGCTAAAGACTAACTTGACAAACATTATTGTTAATTCATCACAAAGTCAATCAAAATTGAACTGTCATGAGTTGACCCATCCCTCATTCTCAGATTGAAGTATTTTGGTATCGTCTGTGGAACACTGAGATGAGACAGAGATGGAAGATGAACATTAAGGAGGATCTACTTCAAATGAAAGAAGATAGGAAGTATCTACTCCTACACTAGAAGGCATAGCTCGGCTCATAATAGATATCGTTCAAGAGATAAATTTCTATGGGATCGAGTTGGTCACCTCCAAGATTAGTCAATTCGAAGAGTTAGATATCTGAACTATCAAAGAAATAGAAAAGATGTTATCATCTCGAGCAAAACTATCTCAAGAGTCTACCATATTGAGAAATCAAGTAGGGCAAGAATTTGTTATACCGCTAGCAAGACATGCGACTTTGAATATTTCCCCTTTTTCTCAAGCAATTCTAGATGAGGAGTTGCCGAATAGATTCCAGCCGCTAGATCATTGAATATGCAGGGGTGGTAGATCCAGAAAATATAGGATTATAAAAGGGCTAGAGGGGGAATAAAAACAACATAGCAATAATACTTTTCTTTTTACTTGGTTCATAGCTCAGTGGTTGTTAGTCCAAGACCCGCTGTCATTGACCGCTTCCGATGGGTAATCCGCTAAAAACCTTCTGTAGGTCCCTTGCGATCAGAAAGAAAGTGATGAATTGTCCTACACAAATAAACAACAAATACCTTTCTCAAACAATTAGGCTTTAAAATAATTACACATTTAAAGAAATAATACAGAATAAAAGAGAAGTATGAAACAATCACTTTACTTGATTGACAATCAGAGGATTGCTACTCCAAGACAAATAAACTCACTATGAAAATATCCTTCTCGAACAAAACGTCAGAGGCAGAGAAGCCTCGTACATAGAAATAATGCTTGGAAATGAAAAACAAAACGAAACTTAAAGTACAGAGTGTGTTGTCTATAAAAGAGAAGACCAAGGCTCTTTTATTACCCCACTGGTCAAAAATGATCGTTTGTTGATGTGACACAATCCGAGCGCCCGAACCCTCTCCGGGCGCCTCCCAGCATGGCAAGTATTATCTGTTGGTGTGGCTAGCACTAACGATTTAACCCAGGTTTTGATGAATGACAAATAGGTTAAGTTAGTCTTGTTGTTGTCTGACACTTTGATCGAGTGTGCAGGAGAAGTCCAGACAGGTCGACGGGCTGACCGGATGTCTGGCACGAAGTCCAGCTAGGTCGACGGGCTGACCGGATAGCTGGCGAGAAGTCCAAGCGGGTCGACGGGCTGACCGGACGCTTGGCGAGAAGTCCAGCTAGGTCGACGGGGCTGACCGGATAGCTGGCGAGAAGTCCAAGCGGGTCGACGGGCTGACCGGACGTTTGGCGAGAAGTCCAGACGGGCTGACCAGACGTCTGGCAGGTAAGTGAGGTAAGTCACTGGAGGGGAGTGACTGTGAGGACGCGTTCCCGGGAAGGGGACATTAGGCGTCGATCCGGCTTAGATCCATTTCGGATGTCTAAGTCGAGATCGTGACTAGATTCCGGTCTCGGAAAGACGGAATCTAAGTCATACTCTTTTTGAACTTTAACTGTGCTAACAATTTGTTTTACAGGATGTATATTTGCCTCAGACTAACCTTGTTTTGCAGGAAAAAGGAGTCTTTCTGGAACAAGGTGGTCCGGGCGCCCGGAGGGGATCCGAGCGCCCGGAGGTCCGGGCGCCCGGAAGGGATCCGGGCGCCCGGAAGGCGAATTTTATCCAGACAAGTCGTCGCCACGTGGAGCATCTTGTTTTGAGCAGTTACGTCACACTCCAGGCGCCCGGAAGGGATCCAGGCGCCCGGAACATCATATAAAAGAAGCCCCAGGCAGGAGCTTCAAAATCAACTTTTACTGAGAACTCTTCTACTGCTGATCTTGCTGCTCGACGTTCAAGTGCGACGTCAACTACGCTCCGACAAAAGTGCTCTTCCGGTTTTTATTTAATTTTTCTTTGTCGGTATTGCTTTATTACTAGCATTTCCTGTACTTATTCTGTAATCATATTTCGACTTGTTAGTGATTGCCCAACGAAAGTGGTCAAGGACCACGGGCCTTCGAGTAGGAGTCGTCACAGGCTCCGAACGAAGTAAAAACATCTGTGTCTATTTTATTTTTCCGCTGCGCTTATACTCTAAGTTTTCGAATCGATATTCACCCCCCCTCTATCGAATCTAACGGTCCTACAAGTGGTATCAGAGCAGGTACCGCTCTGATTTGGTGCAACCACCAATCAGACAGGGGGTGAATTTTTTTTAATTAACTTTAAAACTGGTGTTTCGTTGACTTAATATTTCTCTAAACAATTTAAATTAGTGCAACACGAATCTAGATTTTTTTCTATTTTTTCTCTTCCCGCACTACTAATCCAAGACCAAGTCTTGGGATTTTTTTCTGGTTATTTACCTGTGCACAGAATGTCCCAACAAGAAGGATTCAGCACAGTGCGACCTCCACTCTTCAACGGGGACGACTTCCCTTACTGGAAGAAGCGCATGGAGGTCTACCTCAAAACAGACTTCGACCAGTGGATGAGCATCACGAGACCCTACAAAATTCCAGTGGACAACGCCAGGAATCTAGTGGATCCAGAAGACTGGACAGCAGATCTCAAGAAAAAAGCATCAACAGAAAATAAAGCAATCAACACTCTACAGTGCGGATTGACAAGAGAAGAACTGAACAGAGTCGGTCCACACAAGAACGCTAAAGAGCTATGGGACAAGTTGATCGAACTGCACGAGGGAACGAGCGACGCTAAGGTAACAAAACGAGACCTGCTTTTAAATAAAATTTTTAATATAAAAATGCAGGAAGGAGAAACAGCGAATCAACTACACGCGAGGATCAAGGACATCCTCAACGGGCTTCATGCGATAGGCCACCAGATGGAGAACAGAGACTTAATAAGGTACGCATTAAACGCCTTTCCACGTAATAGTTTATGGGCATCAATAGTGGATGCCTACAAAATTTCTAAGGATCTTTCTAATTTAAAATTAGATGAGCTTTTCTGTGAATTAGAATTACACGAACAAACTAATGCTAGAGCCGAGAAAGGTATAGCTCTATTTGCAGGGTCCTACAAAGAAAAGAAAAGCAAGCCTGAATTTGAAGAAGAATCTGACCAAGACTCCGAAAACGAAGAACACCTGGTGAACTTGGTAAGAAAAATGTTCACCAGGAGAAAGAGGAGCTTCAGCAAAAAGGATATTCAAAAGATCAGCTCTCCCTCAGAACAAAAGAACGTGACTTGCTACGGCTGCAACAAAAAGGGACATTACAAGAACGAATGCCCAAAACTCGACAAACCAAAGCCAACAAAAAAGAAAGCACTCAAAGCAACGTGGGACGACTCCTCAGACGAATCAGAGGAAGAAGTGTAACACCCCAAATTTCACGATTTGGAGTCCTAAAAGTCCTTATTAAAATCTAGAAATATTTTAGAAAAATTCTAGAGATTTTTAGGAATTTATAGAGTATTTTTATGCAATTTTTGGAGTTCGTTTGGTATTTTTACCAAGAGGAAGAAGTTTAAAAAAAAGAAGAAATAAAAGTGTTAAAGCTGGGTTTTGAACCCAAGACCCCGGACCCGAACCAGATGTTAACCGGACTCAGCCAGCTGGTCTGCAAGAGTTTTGTTAATAAAGTATGGAATAAAATGTATATAAGCAGTTTTTGGGAATAGAAATACCAAAATAATAAAGGAACCGAGGATGGCTCGAACCCAAGACCTTCGGGAACTTGTCTTTCCAGCGGACCAAGCGCGCCAGCTGGTATTTCGTAAACAAATTCATAACGAATTGGTCTTAAGCTGTAGTTATAAAAGGACAAGTTAAAGAGATGGTTAAGTTATATTCTTTTCTCTCCCGTGACCCAATTCCTTCGACCTTCCCTCTCTCGCGCGACAAAAGCAGCCGGGCGGAAACAAGCCGCAGCTAGGGCATCCCTCCGGCGGCCGGCGAGGGGCGAACTCCGGGAGTTCTTCGTCGATCCGAGGTCGCTCGTCAAGAAGGAAGCCGTGAGCGAGGAAGAGGCCCCGATTTCAAGTTCACCCGAACCCTAGAAGCACTAGAAGGTTCCTCCTTCGGCTGTGAATCAAGGAAACGAAGGTAAGTTGCTCACTCACTTGCGGTAAGATAGCTTCGAGCCTTTTGATTAGAGTTTTCTTGTTTTGTGAATGTGCCGTGAGGTTCTTGTTTTCGATTGAGGGATTCTGTGATGATCTTGATTCGTTTCGTGTTCCTATGAGGTTTTGGATTTTGTTTCCTTCATGAGGTCCTTCCGAAGCATACTGTAAGAAGTATGTTCTTGAGGCTAACTATTGTGAATTCAATTCGGATTGTTTGGGGTTTGCTGAGAAGGTAGGTTTGTTTTGTAGCTCACGGCAGAATAGTATGCTTTGTTAAGTTAACCCTGCATTACTTGAACTGCAGTCCTATCTTTATGAAATTGTGAAGAACAGCCCATTAAACCTATCCTAGCTTTAGAGCTTGCATTGCAGATATTTGATTGTCTAGCATAGCAGATTTTAAATGGTTAGCATTGTAGATTAGCATTGCAGAGTTTTTTGGTTTATTCTAGCATGCTGTTTGGGCTTTCCCATTTGCTATTGAATATGCATGATTAGATTTCATTTTCTATTTCGTGGCTATAGGTTTGAGCATGAGTAGATTTAGAGTTCTAGTTCCTTATTTAATTAAATGTGCATGAGTGACATTCCTTTAAAGCAATCAGTTTCTGGTTTTTTTTGTATTGGTTATGTATGCAGAATTTGTCATTGTAGGTTAGTTTTTCCTTGCTAATTCTATGCACATGTTCAGTTTAAGGTTGGTTTCTCCTTGTTAATTCCTTAATTGAAGCATGTGAACTCAAATTATGAGCATGAACAGTTTATGTTAAGTTCAGCAAGTCTAGTTTTGTGTTACACTTCAATTTCAGCAAGTTTAAATTCTAGTTAGTAGATCTTGTTGTTTCATTACTACCTCATTTAGCATGGACAGATTTATTTCGGCTTTAGTTGTGGTTTCCTACTAAAGTACCAAAAGATAAGAGTAAAAAGAGATAAAGAAAAGAAAAGAAAAGGCCGAGGCCTTAAGTAGATCCCAAAGTCGAGACTTTAGGGATTTTTGGCACCAAGGTGCCTATTAAAATGCCAAAGCATTTAAAGAAGAAGTAAATAAGATTATAAATATTTTACTTTTAAGAAGAGGCTAGTACCCGACATCCAAGAGCTTGTCGTTAAACAAATCCAGGTGTCCAATTCCGAGGTCTTGGCCCTGGTAGACCGAGGTCTGCTCTTTTAGGATTGGTGGCTCGCTACCCCAACCTATTAGGGAACGCGCATAAGATGGTGCTACGCCTGGGCCCAAGAAGAAGTTGATTATTATTTTGAAGTATTATAAGTATAAGTTTTGAACAAATAAAACGAGTTTTACATAAGTATAAAGTATTAAAGAATAAGTCTTTAAACAAGTTGAATAAGATTCAGAAGGTGTTTAGAATTCAGTAAGTTTAGTTCTTTATTCTACCATGTTTGTCTAGTGGATGAGTAGTTTTCATGTTTACCTATTAGATGAGTAGCATGATTAGCGAGTAGAATTACATGAGTAGATTTCTTAGCTTTTCTTTGCTATTAGTTTGACATGAGCAGTTATGTTTATGCTTTATTTCTTTTTAGAGCATATAGTTTCTAGTTCTTTTCGTATACATGCACATTCGTGATTTTGTGAGTTAGATAGCGCTTACTAAGCAAATTTTGCTTATAGACTACACTTCCTCTTACTACAGATAAAGGAAAAGAAAAGATTTAGCAAGGAAGGCGACAAGGTGGCGCGGATGGTGTGTGATGCCAGGACTATGGAAGCCTTGGGACTTAGTTTAAGAATTTATTAAGATTGTCATTTATTAAGAATGTATTAGATGAGTCATTTAGTCTTCCGCTGTTAGTTAATTGTATGTTTTCATTTTGTTTTCGCTATTCATTACATGCATGATTTGATTTCATTAAACTGCGTGGTGATGTTATTCCTTTTGTGTGTTTGATATGTGTTCCAGCCGTCTGTGGCTGTGTATATTATGTTATGTATTAATGATTATGGTCACCGGTACAAGGGAGACTCTGCCGGAATTTTTCGGTAGGGTTTCCATGTGATTATTAATCATACCGGTTAAGTAGAGTTAGTAGTTAAGTAACGGTCATCCTTAGAGAGTAGTAGTAGTAAGAAGGGTGGTCGTTACAGTTGGTATCAGAGCAGTTCCCATTCTCCAGCATCACACATCAGCACCATCCTTGCCGTCTTCAAGTAAGAAAGTATTTAATTTTCTTTTATGCTTTCTTTATTATTTGCAGTATAGAGTACCTGCTTATATGTGCTTAGGAAAGAAGACAATTCATGTTTTAATTTTCTATGTTTCGATACATATGCTTAGGAAGAATAGAGACAATTTTAGTTTTGTTTCTCTTATATTCATATGCATAAGTATGTTTAGAAAGGATAGGGAAGATATCAAGTCTTCCAAAGACCATTAATGGATACGATGCAATATGAATAATAGAGGACCGAGAAGTTAAGAGACTAAAGAACAAAGAGTACCATTAGTGAAAGTCATTTAGAACCAGAAGCACGAGGAAGTTACTTAGGAGCGTAAGGACAGTATAAGACAGAGATATCCAGAATTATTCTAAGTTCGAGGACGAATTTTTTATAAGGTAGGGAGAATTGTAACACCCCAAATTTCACGATTTGGAGTCCTAAAATTCCTTATTAAAATCTAGAAATATTTTAGAAAAATTCTAGAGATTTTTAGGAATTTATAGAGTATTTTTATGCAATTTTTGGAGTTCGTTTGGTATTTTTACCAAGAGGAAGAAGTTTAAAAAAAAGAAGAAATAAAAGTGTTAAAGCTGGGTTTTGAACCCAAGACCCCGGACCCGAACCAGATGTTAACCGGACTCAGCCAGCTAGTCTGCAAGAGTTTTGTTAATAAAGTATGGAATAAAATGTATATAAGCAGTTTTTGGGAACAGAAATACCAAAATAATAAAGGAACCGAGGATGGCTCGAACCCAAGACCTTCGGGAACTTGTCTTTCCAGCGGACCAAGCGCGCCAGCTGGTATTTCGTAAACAAATTCATAACGAATTGGTCTTAAGCTGTAGTTATAAAAGGACAAGTTAAAGAGATGGTTAAGTTATATTCTTTTCTCTCCCGTGACCCAATTCCTTCGACCTTCCCTCTCTCGCGCGACAAAAGCAGCCGGGCGGAAACAAGCCGCAGCTAGGGCATCCCTCCGGCGGCCGGCGAGGGGCGAACTCCGGGAGTTCTTCGTCGATCCGAGGTCGCTCGTCAAGAAGGAAGCCGTGAGCGAGGAAGAGGCCCCGATTTCAAGTTCACCCGAACCCTAGAAGCACTAGAAGGTTCCTCCTTCGGCTGTGAATCAAGGAAACGAAGGTAAGTTGCTCACTCACTTGCGGTAAGATAGCTTCGAGCCTTTTGATTAGAGTTTTCTTGTTTTGTGAATGTGCCGTGAGGTTTTTGTTTTCGATTGAGGGATTCTGTGATGATCTTGATTCGTTTCGTGTTCCTATGAGGTTTTGGATTTTGTTTCCTTCATGAGGTCCTTCCGAAGCATACTGTAAGAAGTATGTTCTTGAGGCTAACTATTGTGAATTCAATTCGGATTGTTTGGGGTTTGCTGGGAAGGTAGGTTTGTTTTGTAGCTCACGGCAGAATAGTATGCTTTGTTAAGTTAACCCTGCATTACTTGAACTGCAGTCCTATCTTTATGAAATTGTGAAGAACAGCCCATTCCTTTTGTGCTATAAGTTGAACAAGAACAGCCCATTAAACCTATCCTAGCTTTAGAGCTTGCATTGCAGATATTTGATTGTCTAGCATAGCAGATTTTAAATGGTTAGCATTGTAGATTAGCATTGCAGAGTTTTTTGGTTTATTCTAGCATGCTGTTTGGGCTTTCCCATTTGCTATTGAATATGCATGATTAGATTTCATTTTCTATTTCGTGGCTATAGGTTTGAGCATGAGTAGATTTAGAGTTCTAGTTCCTTATGTAATTAAATGTGCATGAGTGACATTCCTTTAAAGCAATCAGTTTCTGGTTTTTTTTGTATTGGTTATGTATGCAGAATTTGTCATTGTAGGTTAGTTTTTCCTTGCTAATTCTATGCACATGTTCAGTTTAAGGTTGGTTTCTCCTTGTTAATTCCTTAATTGAAGCATGTGAACTCAAATTACGAGCATGAACAGTTTATGTTAAGTTCAGCAAGTCTAGTTTTGTGTGACACTTCAATTTCAGCAAGTTTAAATTCCAGTTAGTAGATCTTGTTGTTTCATTACTACCTCATTTAGCATGGACAAATTTATTTCGGCTTTAGTTGTGGTTTCCTACTAAAGTACCAAAAGATAAGAGTAAAAAGAGATAAAGAAAAGAAAAGAAAAGGCCGAGGCCTTAAGTAGATCCCAAAGTCGAGACTTTAGGGATTTTTGGCACACAAGGTGCCTATTAAAATGCCAAAGCATTTAAAGAAGAAGTAAATAAGATTATAAATATTTTACTTTTAAGAAGAGGCTAGTACCCGACATCCAAGAGCTTGTCGTTAAACAAATCCAGGTGTCCAATTCCGAGGTCTTGGCCCTGGTAGACCGAGGTCTGCTCTTTTAGGATTGGTGGCTCGCTACCCCAACCTATTAGGGAACGCGCATAAGATGGTACTACGTCTGGGCCCAAGAAGAAGTTGATTATTATTTTAAAGTATTATAAGTATAAGTTTTGAACAAGTAAAATGAGTTTTACATAAGTATAAAGTATTAAAGAATAAGTCTTTAAACAAGTTGAATAAGATTCAGAAGGTGTTTAGAATTCAGTAAGTTTAGTTCTTTATTCTACCATGTTTGTCTAGTGGATGAGTAGTTTTCATGTTTACCTATTAGATGAGTAGCATGATTAGCGAGTAGAATTACATAAGTAGATTTCTTAGCTTTTCTTTGCTATTAGTTTGACATGAGCAGTTATGTTTATGCTTTATTTCTTTTTAGAGCATATAGTTTCTAGTTCTTTTCGTATACATGCACATTCGTGATTTTGTGAGTTAGATAGCGCTTACTAAGCAAATTTTGCTTATAGACTACACTTCCTCTTACTGCAGATAAAGGAAAAGAAAAGATTTAGCAAGGAAGGCGACAAGGTGGCGCGGATGGTGTGTGATGCCAGGACTATGGAAGCCTTGGGACTTAGTTTAAGAATTTATTAAGATTGTCATTTATTAAGAATGTATTAGATGAGTCATTTAGTCTTCCGCTGTTAGTTAATTGTATGTTTTCATTTTGTTTCCGCTATTCATTACTTGCATGATTTGATTTCATTAAACTGCGTGGTGATGTTATTCCTTTTGTGTGTTTGATATGTGTTCCAGCCGCCTGTGGCTGTGTATATTATGTTATGTATTAATGATTATGGTCACCGGTACAAGGGAGACTCTGCCGGAATTTTTCGGTAGGGTTTCCATGTGATTCTTAATCATACCGGTTAAGTAGAGTTAGTAGTTAAGTAACGGTCATCCTTAGAGAGTAGTAGTAGTAAGAAGGGTGGTCGTTACAAGAAGAGCAGAAACATCAGAGCCACCTCGCACTGATGGCCCGCGAAGCCGAAACTGAAAATGAGTCGGAAGATGAAGACGGGTCCGAACCCGAAACAAGCCACGAGTCCGTACTCGTTTCCGAAGGCTCGAATGAGGTATATTTTAATTTAAACAAAAAGTTTTTTAGAATCATTTCGTGTTTAAATAGTAAATTAACTAAAGTAGAAAATGAAAACAAATCACTTCTTGAGGAAAATCAAAACCTCAAGGAACAACTAAAAAATTCAAATCCAACTCAAGATCTAACACTTGAGGAGGAGAATTTATCATTAAAAAAATGAAATAAACAATTTAAAGGAGATGTTAGAAAAATTCACAACCAGATCAAAAAATTTAGACTTAATCCTAAATAATCAAAAAGCATGTTATAATAAAACCGGACTAGGATATAAGTCGAATTTAAATAAAACCTTCAAATCATTAATAACCCAATACAAGTCAACCAATCTAGCTTGGGTTCCAAAAGCGTGTCTGACCACGCAAGTAGGACTCAATCAATATTATATACCTAAAGAAAAAATACATTATATAAAATTGAATAAACCAAACCAAAATCCAAAATACAAAACTAAATCAAATTCAAAATCTAAACAGTTTAAAAATCAACAAAATTATCACCAAGTTAACTATAACTATAAAAAGAATCGACACAAGCCTAAAATCAAAACTTAAACTAATGGCCAATAATTCAGGGGGAGGCTCCAGAACAGCTGGCACCTCCAAAACTAACTTACCCGACAGGGTAACCCAAAACTAATTAACCCGGCAGGGTAATTAAGATTAGTTAAAAAGAGACCAAGTTTAACTTGAATCATGGTACTGGTGAAATTTTTGGATGATAGTACGTTAGGAAAGCTTGGGCATCGCATGTCTAGAAAGATATGGTTTCGATCTGGTGCATTTGGCCAAGTGGAACTGACCGAAGCTACCCTTAAATGAATCCTAACCAGTTAGACCAAGATTTAGTACTAAGTTCCGTGGATAGGACTATTCGAAAAATCTCGAAAGGTTGGTTACTTCTAATGACGTCCATGTGACTCACCAAGCTTAGAAATTTATCCGAAGAATGCCTATTTGTGGAGACCAAAGCTAAATCTGAATCTAACTCAAGTTAAACCAAAACTCCATAAAAAATAATATCTAATTTCATCTCACAAAATCATAAGATTCCCTGATAGATAATATAGATCGGGTGAGATGAATAAGGTTTAAAATTTTAAACTTAAAAATTAATTTCAAAATTTTAATTTTAAACTTAAAAATTATTTTCAAAATTGTAATTTTAAACTTAAAAATTTTAATTTTAAACTTAAAAATTATTTCAAAATTTTAATTTTAAACTTAAAAATTAATTTCAAAATTTTAATTTTAAACTTAAAAATTATTTTCATAATTTTAATTTTAAACTTAAAAATTATTTTAAAAATTGTAATTTTAAACTTAAAAATTTTAATTTTAAACTTAAAATTTATTTCACAATTTTAATTTTAAACTTAAAAATTATTTTCAAAATTTTAATTTTAAACTTAAAAATTATTTTCAAAAGTTTAATTTTAAAACTTAAAAATTATTTTCAAAATTGTAATTTTAAACTTAAAAATTAATTTTAAAATTTTAATTTTAAACTTAAAAATTAATTTCAAAATTTTAATTTTAAACTTAAAAATTATTTTCAAAATTTTAATTTTAAACTAAAAAATTGTTTTCAAAATTTTAATTTTAAAATTTAAAAATTATTTTCAAAATTGTAATTTTAAACTTAAAAATTAATTTCAAAATTTTAATTTTAAACTTAAAAATTATTTTCAAAATTTTAATTTTAAACTTAAAAATTGTTTTCAAAATTTTAATTTTAAAACTTAAAAATTATTTTCAAAATTGTAATTTTAAACTTAAAAATTAATTTTAAAATTTTAATTTTAAACTTAAAAATTATTTCAAACTTAAAAAATTAATTTCAAAATTTTAATTTTAAACTTAAAAATTAATTTCAAAATTTTAATTGTAAACTTAAAAATTAATTTCAAAATTTTAATTTTAAAACTTAAAAATTATTTTCAAAATTTTAATTTTAAACTTAAAAATTAATTTCAAAATTTTAATTGTAAACTTAAAAATTATTTCAAACTTAAAAAATTAATTTCAAAATTTTAATTTTAAATATAAAAATTAATTTAAAATTTTAATTTTAAAACTTAAAAATTATTTTCAAAATTTTAATTTTAAACTTAAAAATTAATTTCAAAATTTTAATTGTAAACTTAAAAATTATTTTCAAAATTTTAATTTTAAACTTAAAAAATTAATTTCAAAATTTTAATTGTAAACTTAAAAATTATTTTCAAAATTTTAATTTTAAAACTTAAAAATTATTTTCAAAATTTTAATTTTAAACTTAAAAATTATTTTTTAATTTTAAAACTTAAAAATTATTTTCAAAATTTTAATTTTAAAACTTAAAAATTATTTTCAAAATTTTAATTTTAAAACTTAAAAATTATTTTCAAAATTTTAATTTTAAACTTAAAAATTAATTTCAAAATTTTAATTATAAACTTAAAAATTAATTTCAAAATTTTAATTTTAAAACTTAAAAATTAATCTCAAAATTTTAAATTTTAAACTTAAAAATTAGTTTCAAAATTTTAATTTTAAACTTAAAAAATTATTTTCAAAATTTTAATTTTAAACTTAAAAAATTATTTTCAAAATTTTAATTTTAAACTTAAAAATTATTTTCAAAATTTTAATGTTAAACTTAAAAATTATTTTTTTAATTTTAAACTTAAAAATTATTTTCAAAATTTTAATTTTAAACTTAACAACTATCATCAAAATTTTAATTTTTAAACTTAAAAAACTATTATCAAAATTTTATTTTAAACTTAAAAATTATTCTAATTTTAAACTTAAAAATTATTTTCAAAATTTTATTTTAAAACTGAAAAATTATGTTCAAAATTTTAAACCTTAAAATTAAATTTAAAATGTTAATAAACTTAACTTCAAACCTAATTTCAAAAAAAAAAAAAAGTCAAAAACCAGGGGCGGGCGCCCCTTCTATTCCTCTCCGGGGCGCCCGGAAGGGAATCCGGGCGCCCAGCCCTAACAACCCCGGGCGCCCGGAGTCCCCTATAAATAAGGGGCAGCAGGCGCCCCCAACCTTTGCCCCGCTAATTCTCACTTTTGCCAAGGTTCACTTTGAACCTCAGTGCGAAAGTACTCTAAATCAAAATTTTCTTGCGGTGAAGACGCTGTTGCGATTCAACCGAGGTCGTCAAATCTATATTTTTCGATGGCTCCTCGGTAAAAAATTCTTCCCCTCTCTAAAATTTTATTTTTTGTCTTCTCAATTTTTTCGAATATTCTTTTATTTATATACAGTAGGAAACGAACAAATACTGGTGTTGGACCCTCCAATGCTAGTACAGACCCTAGGTTTCCCACAGACGAACTTAGGATTAAATTTGAGTCCACCATTTATAAGGCCATTAGGACTACCTGCATAGATAGATCGTTCTTTCTAAGGTCATGTCTCTCTACTTTAGAGGTTATAGGCCACTATAATTTAAGGAACCTTGTCGAATGTACCAGTCCAATAAACATAAGTCTGTGTGCCGAATTTTGTAATAACCTAGTAAAAGTAGACGATCTCACCTATACCACTAGGGCAGCAGGCACCGATATCGTATTTTCCCCTACGACTATCCGAGAGTTTTTAGAGTTGCGTCCATCTACTTGCTCCTTTTTGTGCTATCCTCCGAGGGATCTACCGTTCGAAGATCTCTACTCACATATTACTCTCGATACGATTTATTCGTATTTTTTCGGGGGAGAGAGAGATCCCACGGTGACACAGTTTAGGTCAGTAGAACTTCGAGTCCAGGACTACGCTCTTTATAGGGTTGTAGTCCTTTGCATTTTACCACTGACTACTCGAGACATCGCTGTGATGCGCCCTTTCCATTCGTTCTTACTTTATGCCCTGATTCATAGGTTAGAAATTGACATCAGCCTACATATCTTCTCCACCATCATCTACTCAGCTGGATTCGTGACTGACAGTCGAGTCCATATGTCATTTGGTCACATTCTGACAGCCTATATATCCTCGTTGCACATTGATGTCACTAGAGGAGACGTTGCCCATATGACCGAGTTCGATGTTATATCCTCTCGGAACTTTTCCCTAGCCGGCATCCAGATAGATAGAGATGACGGGACTATGTCTTGGCGGAGGGGGGCACAGACCGGCCCGATCCCACAGATGAACGAGTTCATGCTCGCACTATTTCCGGAGGAGCCGCACCGGCTCCACCACCACCCCCAGCTCGAGCACCACGACACGCTCCCGCACTCTAGCCGACCGTATGACCGGACTAGAGAGAGCTATGGCGAGTCTCCAGCAGGAGAACTCCGATTTTCATCGGGACATACGGCGAGAGGTTGCCGAGTTACAGCTGCCGGGGACACCCGACACACTGAGCTGATGGCACTTCTTCGATCCTTGGGATCTGGACCACCCCCTTCATCATCTCAGTAGCTTTAGTGATGACCTACTTCTGTAGCTACACTACTTGTAAAATATTTTGGATTTATCTAGTGGCATTTCAAACTTACATTGAATATGTTCTATCTTAATAGGCTAGGATCTTTCAAAAATACTTTCAAAAATGATTTTACCAACTTATAGGTTAAACTTATTTGTTTTCAAAACTTTCCATTTTTAGACTTTCAAAAACAGTTTTGACCTTAGACTAGCTTTCCATCCTTAGAAAGCATGTACCCATAGGACTAGTTTTTGAGCATCTCACCAACACCTTAGGTTTACCTTGCTTGTGTTTGATAAACATAGAAAGAGGTGAGATGCATAGGCCAACTGTCTAGACTTAAGATGCTTATTTCAGTGCATCAGCATAAGTCTGGACGTTAAATACAATTCAGATATTAATCAGATTAAAGTTCATCAGTCAAGTCAAACACTGACTGGTTATAATTAACTTAATCTGACTAACCAAGTGAAAGCTACTATCTTCTGATAGTTAGTTAGTACCTAATTAGTTAGACAGCTGGTTAGAGTTAAGTATCAAGTTCAGGGGGAGAATTAACTCAAAATTTTGTGTGTTTGAAAAATGCTTTTTAAAACCTAACCTATGTTTGAACATTGATTTACAAAAAGTTAAATTTAACTAAGTATTTGAAAAAATGTGAAAGTTTAATCTCACCTAATTTTCAAACCTGATTTGAAAAGTTAACTATTTCCAAATTTAGCTTTTATCAAATTAGCCTTAAAAATCAATTTTTGACAAAAAAATTTTTCTTGAAAAATTACTTAATTTTTTTTTATTTGAAAAATCAAAGTTGAAAAAAAATTTACCTTTTTGAAAAGTAAATGTTACTTAAACATAAAAAGTAAATTTGAAAAACCTATTTTGAAAATTTCCACACGCTTGAGAGTTAAACTTGATTAACTTTAAATCTATACTTTTCAAAACTCAACCTGTCTCCCCCAAGTCAACTTGACTATTTTTTAACTTGGTGTTAAAAATTGCACTCTTATCTTTCAAATTTTGAACCAAACTTAGATATCCTTCAAAATTTGATTACCTGTTACAGTAACTCTTCACTATGATTTTTTTACCTTTGTTCATTTTTTTTGATGAATGCCAAAGGGGGAGGAGGGTTAGGTGGTTAAGTTAGCTAAACCAATTTGAAAATACAAACTAACTTTAAAACCAGACAAATGCGTTGTTTCTTGCATATGCTTTCACTAACTTAACCAGGTTGTCATTCCATCAAAAAGGGGGAGATTGTTGGTGCGGCTAGCACTAACGATTTAACCCAGGTTTTGATGAATGATAAATAGGTTAAGTTAGTCTTGTTGTTGTCTGACACTTTGATCGAGTGTGCAGGAGAAGTCCAGACAGGTCGACGGGCTGACCACGAAGTCCAGCTAGGTCGACGGGCTGACCGGATAGCTGGCGAGAAGTCCAAGCGGGTCGACGGGCTGAACGGACGCTTGGCGAGAAGTCCAGCTAGGTCGACGGGCTGACCGGATAGCTGGCGAGAAGTCCAAGCGGGTCGACGGGCTGACCGGACGTTTGGCGAGAAGTCCAGACGGGTCGACGGGCTGACCGGACGTCTGGCAGGTAAGTGAGGTAAGTCACTGGAGGGGAGTGACTGTGAGGACGCGTTCCCGGGAAGGGGACATTAGGCGTCGATCCGGCTTAGATCCATTTCGGATGTCTAAGTCGAGATCGTGACTAGATTCCGATCTCGGAAAGACGGAATCTAAGTCATACTCTTTTTGAACTTTAACTGTGCTAACAATTTGTTTTACAGGATGTATATTTGCCTCGGACTAACCTTGTTTTGCAGGAAAAAGGAGTCTTTCTGGAACAAGGTGGTCCGGGCGCACGGAGGGGATCCGGGCGCCCGGAGGGGATCCGGGTGCCCGGAGGGGATCCGGGCGCCCGGAGGGGATCTGGGCGCCCGGAAGGGATCCGGGCGCCCGGAAGGCGAATTTTATCCAGACAAGTCGTCGCCACGTGGAGCATCTTGGTTTGAGCAGTTACGTCACACTCCAGGCGCCCGGAACAGCATATAAAAGAAGCCCCAGGCAGGAGCTTCAAAATCAACTTTTACTGAGAACTCTTCTACTGCTGATCTTGCTGCTCGACGTTCAAGTGCGACGTCAACTACGCTCCGACAAAAGTGCTCTTCCGGTTTTTATTTAATTTTTCTTTGTCGGTATTGCTTTATTACTAGCATTTCCTGTACTTATTCTGTAATCATATTTCGACTTGTTAGTGATTGCCCAACGAAAGTGGTCAAGGACCACGGGCCTTTGAGTAGGAGTCGTCACAGGCTCCGAACGAAGTAAAAACATCTGTGTCTATTTTATTTTTCCGCTGTGCTTATACTATAAGTTTTCGAATCGATATTCACCCCCCCCTCTATCGAATCTAACGGTCCTACATTATCATCACGCAAACGGCTATGCAACTGGCTCATGATAAAGTTTAATCTCGGTCTGGGTGCTTAGAGAAAGTCCGGACGCTCGGACGCCTGGACACCCTTCCTCGATAAGGCGGACATTAAGGCGCCCCTGGGCTGACCCAGGGGGTTTGGGCACCTGGAGCATCTGGGAGCCTGGACTTTGTCCATGTGCCCGGACAGTCAACATCTCATTGACTGTCTAGTTCTGCTCCGATCCGACTCTGCACGCTTGGGTGATCTAGGCTATCCAGAATAGGGCTCACCCGAACCCATTTTTCGACCTTCTCGAGCAGTCTTCCGCTCCGGCTTCTCGTCCCTCAGAAATACTATGCGCTTCCTTCTCGTCTGCCAGCATACTCTTCCACAACACCTCGTCCCTCGGACGCACCTAGCTTGTTGACTCTTGTAACGACCATCCTTCTTACTACTACTCTCTAAGGGTGGACGCTACTTAACTACTCATTCTACTTAACTGATATTGCTTACTCTAAAGATAGTAACACTTAACCCCCTTTAACTGCTCCGGAAAAGAAGAACAGAATATGTAACTTACTGCAACTAATGCATGTAATTCAAGTGTAATGACTGTATCATATTAAAATTTCCAGACAACCTTAGCTAACAATAAGGAAAATAGTTAACCCATCAATGAATCCCCTAGCAGGACGAAATAGAAAATTCGATTCCAAAATTTCCTTATCAACTTAAATAAGGAATTAATCTTAATAAATTCTTTAGCAAGGTCCCAAGGCTTCCATAGTCCAGACATCACACATCCATCCCACACCTTCTTGTCGCCTTCCTTTACTATAGCTTTCCTTTTTCTTTATCTGTAGTAAGAGGAAATGCAACTATAAGCGGATGCTTAGTAAGTGCTATCTAACTCACAAAACTCGGATATGCATGTGTACAAAAAGGAATCTAGAAACTGAATGCTTTAAAAGAAAAGTTGCCTATGCTCATCTAATAGCAAAGGAACCAAAATCAAAGAAATCAATACTGCAAAGCTAAAGGACCGGATGGTCATACCTGTCAAGCTAACAGAGGAATCAAAATAGACTGAAATGCTAAACATGTAAGGCTGCTCATGCTTACAAATAGCAGTAAGAAAGTCTAAACAACATGCTAGAATAAAAGAGCTAAACTTGCTGGTTTTTAAACCTATATGAAGCTTATTTCATTTATTCCCAAACTTATGTTAGATCCAAAAGTAGCTAGAGGGGGGGGGGGGTGAATAGCTCGTCGCGTTCGCTCGTTGTTCGGCGTTGCTTGTTTCTTCAAAGATGTGCAGCGGAAATACAAAGAAACAATCACACAACGCTAACACGGTTGGTTTACTTGGTATCCACCTCACAAGAGGTGACTAATCTAAGGATCCACACCAACACACACACCCTCCACTAAGTAAAACTCTCCTTTATGGTAACTACCAAGGGCGGAGAAGCCCTACAAGACTCAACACAAGAAGAGAGGGAAAGGATACAAGAAATACAAGCTTACAAGCTTACAATGAGTACAAACCCTAACCCTAGCTTCTCTTCTTGGCTTTGATCCGCCTCTTGACTTGGAAACCTTCCAAGATCCTTCAAGAACTGGCGATCTGAGCTTTGTGAGTGCTGTGGAGAAGCTGGCGAGAGATCTGAGATGAATCTGCGAAGAGATGCCGAAGGAATCGTGCGCCTGCGGCTTTTATTGACGCCAACGGTCGGATCCTGATCGATTCGATTATTCCCAATCGATCGGGGAGGCTTTGGATCGATCCATGGATCGATCCAGAGCGCCTCTGTGCTCTAGAAAAACGCCTGGATCGATCCACGGATCGATCCAGCGCTTATCGCGCGAAGCAGCAGCGTCCCAATCGATTCACTGATCGATTGGGACATCTGGATCGATCCACTGATCGATCCAGAGGCTTTCTGTTCGCTGGGAAAGGTCTGGATCGATCCACTGATCGATCCAGCACTTGGTTTTTGCCCAAAACCAAGTCCCAAACCTCCCAAACCAACATCCGGTCAACCTTAACCTGTTGGTACATCATGCCTAGCATCTAGTCACTCCCTTGACCTGCTAGGACTCCCCACCAAGTGTCCGGTCAATCCCTTGACCCACTTGGATTTCCTCGTGCCAAGTATCCAGTCAATCCTTTGACCTACTTGGACTTCCACCAGATGTCTGGTCAATCCCTTTGACCCATCTGGATTTCCTTGTGCCAAGTATCCAGTCAATCCTTTGACTTACTTGGACTTCCCAACACCAGATGTCCGATCATCCTTGATCCATCTGGATTTTCCCTTGCCTGGCTTCACTCACCAGGACTTTCACCTGGCTTCACTCACCAGGACTTTCACCTGGCTTCACTCACCAGGGCTTTCCTTCTGCCTGGCTTCACTCACCAGGACTTTCCTTCTGCCTGGCTTCACTCACCAGGACTTTCATTCTGCCTAACATCCCAGTTAGGACTTCCCAGTCAAGTCTTCGGTCAACCTTGACCTACTTGACTCTTCTTCAATTAATATCTTATTGTCAAACATCGAAATCCAAACCAAGACTCAAGCTTGGTCAACCAGGTCAACCTTGACCTAAGGGATATTGCACCAACAACTTATACTCTTATACTTCAAAATAATAATCTCTTGGGCTCAGGCTTAGTACTATTGCGCGCTCCCTAATAGAAACTGAGGTAGCGAGCCACCAGTCCTACGAGGGTAAAGACCTTGGTCTTACCAGGGCCAAGACCTCGGAATTGGTCACATGGATTTATTTAATGACAACCTCGGAAGTCGGGTACTAGCCTTTTCAAATAAAATACATATTATCTTTAAATACTCCTAAAATGAAGTGCCTCGGCATTTCTTCAAACACTTGGTGTATGTTTGATCTCAAATTCTGGAATTTGGGATTAAATTAAATCCTTGGTCTTTCCTTACTTATAACTACTCAAATATGTGATCTGTTCATGCTCAATAACTCAACACGAACTAAAAACAAGCAAACTAGGATGCCAAAGGAACATCTAAAACTACATGCTGGAGCGTAGGTAAGGATGTCCGTGCTAATTGGAAAGCAGAAAAGGTCTAAACGGCATGGTTCAAATAAAGTTGTTCTTATTCATTGTAGTAACAGAGCAAACCAACATGGTATACTTAAAACATAGGTTGTTCATGCTCCCTAAATCAGTAACAAAACTAAAAACTGAAATACTAACATGCACAATCAAGAAGCAAGGAAACTCAACTAACGTGCTAAGGGTAAGGGGTTGTTCGTACCCCATAAATAGCAAAAGAAAATCTAAACTTGCTGGAATTAGACTTCTATTAATTGTCTGTTGAAAAACTCAAACTAAAGAAGGAAACAAAGATCCGAAAACTACTCCTACTACAGGCGAGAGCACTTACCTATGTGTTCTTGAACTTACAGCCGAGAAGAGAAGCTTCTAGGGTTTCAGAGGGCTTGAAATCTCGGCCTCTTCTTCGTGCCTACGGGTTCTCCTCGACGAGAGGGTCTCGAATCTGTGAAGAGCTCACGGAATTACCCCTTGGCCGGCCGCCGGAGACGAAGCCCTAGCTTCGGCTTCGTTTTCGCCCGAGCAGCGCCGTCGCACGCGAGAGAGGAGAGGATGAGAGGGTTTTGGTCGTGAGGAAATAACCCGATTCCTTTTTATACCAATGGGTATTCTCGATTTCAGTTATTACTTAAATTTATTTCGCCATCACTTTGATCATGAAACACTTGCTTGAGCACTTGGGTATCGCACTTCGCTTAAGTCTTGGATCGGGTCGGAGGTTGCGGGTTCGAATCTTGGCCGAATCTCTTTATTTTTTGCAACTTCTTTCTTTTGGTAAAAATACCAAACAAACTCCAAAAATTTCATAAAAATATTCTAAAAATTCCTAAAAATCTCTAGAATATTCCTAAAGCATTTCTAAATATTTATAAGCACTTTTAGAACTCCAAATAATGAAATTTGGGGTGTTACAATTCTCCGTACTTTATAAAAAGTTCATCCTCGAACTTAGAATAATTCTGGATATTTCTGTCTCATGCTGTCCTCACACTCCCAAGTAACTTCTTCGTGCTTCTGGTTCTGCCAGATGACTTTCACTAGTGGCACTTCTCTGTTTCTTAGTCTCTTAACTCCTTTATCCACTATCTGTGTAGGTCTGCTCTCATAGCTAAGATCCTCCTGGATCTGCACTGACTGAGGCTGAATCACTTGGCTAGGGTCGTGGAGGCACTTCTTTAGCATGGAGACATGAAATACATTGTGTATTGTTAACATGTCTTGAGGTAAGTCCAGCTTGTAAGCTACCTTCCCAATCCTCTCTGTGATCAGGTAGGGTCCTACGTAGCGAGGACTTAACTTGCCCTTTTTGCCAAATCTCATCACTCCCTTCATAGGAGCGACCTTGAGAAAGACTGAATCCCCTACTTGGAACTCAAGTGGCATACGGCTTGTGTTAGCATAACTTTTCTATCTGCTCTGGGCAGTCTCAATTCTCTGTCTGATCTTCTAGATAGCCTGAGTGGTCTCATCTATCATCTTTGTCTAAATGCCCAACTCCACTTCCATTTCTTTCCTTTCACCTACTTCTTGCCAGCAAATGGGTGATCTGCACTTTCGGCCATACAGTGCCTCGTAAGGTGCCATCTTGATAGTGGCCTGGTAGCTATTGTTGTAGGTGAATTCAGCTAAACACAGATACTTGCACCAACTGCCCTTAAAATCTAATGCACAAGCCCGGAGCATGTCTTCTAAAATATGATTTACTCGCTCTGTCTGTCCATCAGTCTAGAGATGGAAGGCTGTGCTGAACTTGAGTTTGGTGCCTAATGTATTCTGAACACACTCCCCAAAATGGGAGGTGAAGCGCCCATACCTATTAGAAACAATCAACTTCGAAACTCCATGAAGTCTGATCACTTCCTTAACATATAGCTATGCCAACTAGGGATGACAATTTTCCCCGCGGGTTTGGGGCCCCGCGGGGAAACCCCGAAATGGGGATGGGGATCCCCAATTTTTCGGGGATGGGGCGGGTTTGGGGCGGGTATGGGAATACTATCCCCATCCCCGAACCCGCCCCGAATATTATTATTATTAATATTAATAAATACTAATATGATTTTTTTAAAAAATATTAATAATAGTGTTAATATTAATATTAAAATTTTTAAAAATATTATTAATAATAATATTATTGATATTGATATTAATATTAATATTATTATTAATAATTATTATTAAATAATAATAATAATATAAATTAATTTATAAATGGGGCGGGGATGGGGAATCCCCGAACCAGTGGGTTCGGGTTCGGGGAATCCCCGAACCCGAAAAAATGAAAACGGGGCGAGGATGGGAATGGCAAACCCGGCCCCGCCCCGCCTCGTTGCCATCCCTAATGCCAACTGCTCTATAGAGTGGGAATACATTGCCCTCAGGGCCACATATACCTCGGCCAACACGGCCGGGACAATAACAATAATAAAAATGCAACAACCAAGCATCCACGCAGTTTAAAAATAAACAAACCAAAGCAATGATAAGAAAACTCAAAAATAACCCTACTCAACTACACTCATAAAGCTCAAAACACGACGAAACAAAATCCACTCACCTCTTCTGCCGTCCAGTTAGGCATGTAGTAAAACAAATCCAAATAAAACTCATCAACAACATCCATAAAGTAAACTAATACAAGTCTAGATAATGCGATAAGAAAATAAGAACCAAAAGTCCGAAAGAACACATCCTCGCGACCTGAAGGCGACTAGCGACTGAAACTCTCCGGACAGCCTCAACCTGAAATGTAATAATAACCACGGGTGAGTCAACTCCTCAGCGGGTAATATTGGCATGCATAGTAAGAAAATAACAACTAGCACTAATCATGCGTACAGTCTTCTGATATAAGAAAGATAACTACAAACTGAAACAAATAGGAGAAAACCGTACTAACCAGGACATGGGTATAAGTATATCAAGGTCGTCAGACCGAGAGGTATCAAAACCCTACATGCATGTCAAACATATGCATCCAACCAATATGTAGCAAATAAATGCAGCAAACACAAATAATAAATGCATCAATGCGTATGATGTCAATGACATGTCCTGGTCACCCCTACTGCCAGTCAGCCATCTCACACACGATGGTGAGATCGAGTGGGTAGGATTGTGACAACCGTGCACTCTGGCATCACTACTCCTGATGAGTACCGAGTGGATGGGATGCTGTCGGAGTATATCCTCCTACCCTAAATCATAAGTGAGGAAGCTCAATGCTCTCATCTCCCTGAGCCAGTCCAGAGGAGGGATCCCTGACGTGTTGCCACGCTGCGTCACGCTACCCATGAGTGGATCAGCGGAGCACTGACAGAGCATCTGCTGCAACACACCCTGCCTAAATAAAAACCATTAACCCATGATGGTGCATGACACTAAGCATAGAAAATATCCTGAACCTATCCATATATATAATGTGTACCCTAGAACAAATTGACCTAATCAATGTTCTAGGTACACAGGCCAGATAAGGTATCAAAATCTAGGTTCTGAACATAATAAAAACATGGTTGTGTCACTACCCCTATAAGCATGTATAATCAGGTAGGTACTAACATGAAGTGCATAACAAATAAACAAAATAAGCATGTAACAACTTGGGTAGTGACCAACCGAAGCAAATAAGAACATAATCATTGCTATTTGTTAAAAACACTACTATGCATATCAAATGGCATAAAATCAAAGTACCCGCCTCCAATCGAAAAGTCCAAACCGGTCCAAATTCGACGTCGAGATACTTGTCTTGCGTCAAAGTCCTGTGTCACCAATATATATACATTTTTATTTAGCTACTCTAACAAAATCAAATAGCTAAATCAACTACTTATCTAACAGGAACCCTAATTCACACATAAATCAATATATGTACCTAAATTAACCGTTCTTGTTAACTCTGTTGACGATTCCAACTTCACATAACAGTACCTCACCTTCTGAAATCCACCTTACTGTTCGTATCTCACTTCACAACCTAGATCCATCGAACCCTACACATGCTGGACCAATTCACTGAACGAATCAAAAAGAGAAGATCACTAATTCAACCAATCATTCCAATAACAACCTAATTCATCTTACCTCTTCCCCTCTACTTGTCGGAGGTGATCAAGGATCCGACGATAGTGCTAGGACACGGGTGCCGGCTATGGATCGGGAGTGGCACGTCAGCAGCGCTAGGGCACAGGGGAGGGTCGGCGACATTGCTGATCAGAGAATAAGAGGAAGAAGCGGCGGCGGCGGCGCTAGAGCAGAGGCGTCATGGACCAAATCTAGGGCAAACTGAAGAAATAGTGGTCGGCATTGCTCCATTCGAACTCAGGTGGTGGCGGCGCCTGGTGCCGATCGGGAAGGAGGAGAAGGAGAGGCCGACGCTAGGGTTGAGGAGAAACGGCGTCGGCTATGGAATCTCCACGGCAAGGAGCGACAGGGAGAGGCTAAGAGGAAGAGGCGAAGGGGAATCGGGTACTTCGAGGGAGAAGACGAGAAGAAGAAGAGATCAGTGAGGCTTTAATCGCGAGGCAGGGAAAGAAACCATCGTCGGTTAGGGCACGGGAGGAGATGGCGCGGGCAAGGTGTCAGGCACGCGAGGAGGAAATAAAGGGAATAAAAAGAAAATAAAAAAAAAGAAAAGGAATTATGAAAATAAATATTTCCTCGCTTAAATGTGGTAGCTAAAACAGACTTTCCCAATGCCTAGTTTTATCCTTGTAAACTCGTCCTACGGTCTCCGAAAAATTCCCAAAAAATTCCTAAAAATTTCAGGAAATTCCCTTATCATTATTCGCCATTTTCGGTATTTTACAAAAATGACCGTTTGTTTGTTGGTGCAATATTCCCTAGGTCAAGGTTGACATGGTTGATTGAGGTTGAATTGAGTCAAGCTTGAGTCTTAGTGTTTGGGTTTCGATGTTTGACAATGCATGTAGATAACACATGAAGATTGCAGGTGCAATTGTTCATGTGGAGAGATTGTGAAGGAGAGTCAGGCAGGTCAAGGCTGACTGGATACTTGACTGGAAATCCTGGTGAGTGAAGCCAAGTGAAAATCCTAGTTAGTGAAGCTAGGTAGAAGGAAAGTCCTGGTGAGTGAAGCCAGGCAGTTGTGAAAATCCTAGTGAGTGAAGCTAGGCAGAAGGAAAGTCCTGGTGAGTGAAGCCAGACAATTGGGAAGCCCTAGTGAGTGAAGCTAGGCAGAAGGGAAGTCCTAGTGAGTGAAGCCAGGCAAGAAAAATCCAGATGGATCAAGGTTGATCGGACATCTAGTGTTGGGAAGTCCAAGTAGGTCAAAGGGATTGACCGGATACTTGGCACGAGAAAATCCAGATGGGTCAAGGTTGACCAGACATTTGGTGGAAGTCTCAGTGGGTCAAAGGGATTGACCGGACACTTGATGAGGGAGTCCTAGCAGGTCAAGGTGACCGGATGCTAGGCATGATGAACCAACAGGTCATGGTTGACCGGATGTTGGTGTAGGAGACTTTGGACTTGTTTTGGGCAAAAACAGGAGCTGAATCGATCAGCCGATCGATTGGCTCATGCCCAATCGATCGACTGATCGATTGGGTGAGCCTCCGCGACAAGGCTCCTCCCAATCGATCAATGGATCGATTGGGGAGAAGTGTCGCTCGAACAGAAAGCCTCCCAATCGATCAGCCGATCGATTGGGAGCTGTGATTTTGCGCGATAAGCCCTGGATCGATCAGCCGATCGATCCAGGCATTTCCCAGGAGCACAGAGGTGCTCTGGATCGATCAGTCGATCGATCCAAAGCTTCCCCAATCTATTGGGAGTAATCCGATCGATTGGGATTTGACCGTTGGCGTAGGATATAGCTGTTGGCGAGCGTTTCCCACAGTAGAACTTCCACGGCTTTCATTCCTAGCGAGCTCAGATCTTCACAGTAGCTCTCCATAGCTCTCACGCCAGATCTTGAAGGTTCTTGGAGGCTTGTACTGGTGCACGTCCAAGTCAAGAGGCGAGGAAGAAGCTAGGGTTAGAGTTTCATGTGCAAACTTGTAAACTTTTGCTTGTATTTTATTTTCCCTCTTCTTCTTCTTGTACTGAGAGCTTATAAGGCTTCTCCACCTTCAGTAGTTACCTTAAAGGAGTGTTTTATTAGTGGAGGGTGCGTGAGTGTGTGGATCCTTGGACTAGTCACCTCTTGTGAGGTGGATACCAAGTAAATCCTTTTGTTAGCATTGTATTTTGTTTCTTGTTTGTTTTCCGCTGCATATCTTTGAAGAAACAAGCAACGTCGAGCACGAGATCGCGCCGAGCTATTCACCCCCCCTCTAGCTACATTTTCGGTCCCAACAAGTGGTATCAGAGCGAGGTTGCTCTTCACCAGAATCATCGTCGGAAGGGGCAACAAGCTAGAGGGTGAAGAAGTTGAAGCAAATTCATCAAGTCAAAGAATTCAAAAAGGCTCAACTTCAAGATGGAATTCCAAGACGGACTTGGGTTCGATACAAGGGTGGCTCCACCATTCGCAATGATGAGTTTCGATCTTTGGAGATCAAGGATCGAGAATTTCTTGATGGTGGAGATAGAGCAATGGTTTGCTCTCATGGAAGGTTTTGAGGCTCCAACAAATTCAAAGGGCAAAACTCTCAAGAGGAGCAAGTGGAGCCAAGAGCAAATTCAAAGGAGCGAGGCAAATGACAAAGTGACCAAGCTATTGGTCAATTTATTGCCAAGCAATATTGTGGCTCAAGTCAGAGAGTTCAAAGATGTCAAGGAGCTTTGGAGTAAATTAGCAACGATTCATGAGATCCCCTCCACTGTATCAATTCAAGAAGAATCCAAAGAGGGTGACTCCGTGGGTCAAGATCAAGAGGAAGTGGACTCTGAAGTTGAGAGATGCTCAACTTCCGAAGAAGAAGTCCAAGAAGCCTCATCTTCAAAGGAATGCAATGAAAAGAGCAAAGAGGGAGCATACTCTTTGTTCCATGTACAAGATGAAGATGATGAAGAAGCTTCCACCTCCACAAGTCAAATCAAGTCTATTGGAGGAGCATCAATGTCAGATCAAGAGGAAACTGTTGGTGCAACCTTAGGTCAAGGTTGACCTGGTTGACCAGACTCGGGTTGATTTGACTCGAGTTGTGTTTTGATGTTTGATGAGTTATGTTTAACAATGTTTGACGTGAACAGAAAAGTTGTATCTTGATGTTTTACAAGGATATAAGCTTGGGAAATTGTGGGTGCAACCCGTGGTCAAGGTTGACCTGGTTGACCCGAGGTGAGTTGACCTGACTCGAAAAAGTCCAAGCAGGGAGCTTGGCATGGGAAAAGTCCAAGCAGGGAGTTTGACATGGTGAAAAGTCCAAGTATGGAGACTTGGCACTGAGAAGTCCAAGTATGGAAGCTTGGCACATGGAAGTCGGAGAGAGCTCGGTAGCTCGTTCTCCGGACTATGGTCAGAGAGGGCTCGGGAGCTCGTTCTCTGGACCAGATGGAAGTAGGAGAGGGCTCGGTAGCTCGTTCTCCGAACTATGGTCAGAGAGGGCTCGGGAGCTCGTTCTCTGGACCAGATGGAAGTAGGAGAGGGCTCGGTAGCTCGTTCTCCGAACTGTGGTCAGAGAGGGCTCGGTAGCTCGTTCTCTGGACCGGATGTGGAAAGTCCTGGTGAGTGAAGCCGGACTTGGAAAGTCCCGTGAGTGAAGCCAGCAATTGGAAAGTCCCGTGAGTGAAGTCAGGTTGGAAAGTCCTGGTGAGTGAAGCGGATTGAAATCCCGGTGAGTGAAGCCGGTGAAAACCCTAGTGAGTGAAGCTAGGTGAAAGTCCCGTGAGTGAAACCGGCAGGAAAATCCGGATGGATCAAGGGTGATCGGACATCCGGTGTTGAGAAGGTCAAGTAGGTCAAGGAGGACCGGATACTTGACACGAAGAGAAAAGTCCAAGTGGGTCAAAGGGATTGACCGGACACTTGGTGGGGAGTCTTAGCAGGTCAAGGGAGTGACCGGATGCTAAGCATGATGTACCAATAGGTCAAGGTTGACCGGATGTTGGTTTGGAAGGTTTGGGACTTGGTTTGGGCAAAAACCAAGCTCTGGATCGATCCAGTGATACACTGGGTATCTGGATCGGTCTGGTGACCGATCAATAACCAAACAGTAGCCTACTGAGTGTTATCTGATCAGTCTGCAGACCGATCAGGAAACAATGATCAGAAGGCAAGAAGTTCGGGAGAAAAGGAAGGGACATACATGCTGATCGGTCCCGGGACCGATCAAAGGAAGCTCTGATCGGTCCCCAGGACCGATCAGGGAACGAACAGACAGTTGGCAACTCTCTGTGAAGCGTTCTGATCGGTCTGGGGACCGATCAGCGTAAAGCCTGATCGGTCCCCACGACCGATCAGATCAGCCCCAGACCGATCAGGGTGATGCCTGATCGGTCTGGCCCTAGCCGTTGTGACTCAACGGCTAGGTTATTTCGGGCTTCTATGTTCTGGCCTTTTTGCTTGCAGGTTCGCAGGTTGGCTCAGGATATCAGAGGTTATAAAAGGAAATCGATGGCCACTACTTCTTTCTTCTTCTTCCTCTCTGTTTCTTCTTGCTGCTGTAAGTTCTTCTGCGAGCTTTGCTGAGCTCTTCGTTCCTGAAGCTTTTTGTGAGCTTCCACTCGGCTGGGACCAACTGATCAGTTGCTGTTGCTGTTGTGGTTGGATCCGAGAAGCTGCTGCTTCATCCAGTCGAAGAGAAGGCAAGTAAGCGAAGGTGTTTCATACATTTGTATTGTATTTTGCTTCTTGCTGCTTTCTACTCCTGTATTTCTTTTGCAAAACATTGTGGCGAGGTTTCTCCATCCAGAAGGAGTGTTACATTAGCCGGTTTTCCGAGGACTCATCCACCGACGGATTAATAGGCTTCGTCCACCTTACGGACACGCCGAGGAGTTGGAGTTTCATCTCCGAACCTCGTTACATCGACGAGTTTGAGGTTTGCTATTCTCCGTTGTCGTTTCTATTGTTTATTTCCGCTGCGCTAACCTTGATTTGTAGAAAGAAACGAACGATTTGGGGCGGCTATTCACACCCCCCCTCTCTAGCCGCGATCATCGATCCTAACAAGTGGTATCAGAGCAAGGTTGCTCTTCGTCGGATTCACACCCGTGGGAGCACAAGCTAGAGATGGATCAGCTTGGGGAGGACATCACGATTCCACCCTTCTACGATCGCGACGACTTCGCGTATTGGAAGGTAAGAATGAGGTATTTTCTTATGACTAACCTTGAAAATTGGAGTTGTGTTCAATTAGGTTTCAAGCCTCCGATGGACAAGAAAGGAGAAACTCTAGAGAAGAAGAAGTGGACCAAGGAACAAGTCCACCAATCCCTAGTCAACGATGAGGTATTGAAAATTTTTGAATTTTCTTTACCTAATGATGTTTTGTGTAGGATAGGTGGATATAATGATGCCAAGGAGTTGTGGAACAACTTGGCGAAGTTCCATGAGGAGAGCTCCAATTCAAGCCATGAAGAGGAGTCAAGTGAGCCAAGTAGCTCACATCATGGAAGTGTTGAATTAGAAGTTGAGGGCTACTCAACATCTAAGGATGAAGAGGAGGAGAGTTCTTCTTCAAGTTCGGAGCAAGAAGAAGAAGAAGCGTCTACCTCCGGAAGGGATGAAGAAGAGAGCTCTCATCCATCCTCAAACCTAGGTAACTCAAGCATTTTAATTTCTAGCAAATTACACATAATGTGCTTTGAGTATAGGGAATTTGGGCACTACAAGAGTAAGTGTCCAAAGAGGATTAGAAAGTCTCCACCGGCGCCAAAGGTCAAGGAAGCCGGAGTCCCGATACGCAAGAGCAAGGAGCACGTGGTGTGCTTCCAATGCAAGCGAAGGGGACATTATCGGAGCCAATGTCCGAGGGGGAGGCAACCTCACAAGGACAAGAAGACGAGCACATCGATAGGGGGAACTAAGGCAAACCCTAAGGTAATCTCTAAGGCACATTATTGCAATAATAATAAGACACATGCTAGTAGCCTTATTGCTATTGTTAATAATGGTAAGCATGATAACATTAGAAATCGATACACATGCTTAGGTGCCAAACATGTGAGCCTAGATAAGGATAACACTAGGAAAGTCAACCCTAGAATTAACCCATCTAAGGCTAAGGAGAACCTAGGTAGAAATCCCAAAACTACTAGACATATGCCTAGGAGTACCTCAAAGAACAATGACAAATTAAAACTTGAGGTATTAGAAAAGGAGAATCAAGTCTTGAGGTCAAGACTTGACACTTTAGAAAAGACCCTTAAGAATTTGGAGAAATCAACTCTAGGGTCTAAAGGTCAAAAACCAAAGACAAAGGACAAGAGAGGTTTGGGTCACAAACCTAAGTCCCAAATGGTCAAGCCCACTTATCACAATGTTCCATTCGATTATGGAACAAAATCTAGGGCTAGGAAGACCATCACCAAGGTCACAAGGGGAGTCACCCCTAGAGTTGATCTTAATGAATCCCAAATGACCAAGGCTTCAAAGCCTAGGAGGGTCATTAGAAGGGTTGCTAGGGAAGTCATCCCTAGTGAATACTTAGTGAACCCAATGAGCTCCAATAGGTATTGGGTTCCTAGGAGCGTGATTCCATCACGCTAGATGAGTTAAGGTGTGCCAACCTTACTTGAATAGGTAGTTAACCTAATCATGGCAAAAGGTGGCACTTTAGGAATTCTCAAGGTGTAATCAAGCCTTGGAAATGAAATGGAAAAGTATTCCTAAGGTGTTTAGGATGTGCCAATCACAATTGAAGAGTTTTCTAGGGTCAATCTAATTGGCACATACTGATCTAAAAGTCTTGAGGATATGATTTTAGGCTTATTACACTTAGGAATATAGAATTTATGACAAAATAATCGAAATTATCAAAAAAGGCAACTAAGGCTAGAATTAGGTATTTTCTATACCTTTACATGTTATTTGCCATATATTGTTTGCCATATGTCATGTCATGACATCATATTTATTTTATGATCATTAAAAATGTCATGCTAATGCTTAGGTTAGTTAAATGTCATGCTTTATTTAAGTTTCATACTTTATGCCATGACATCATGACATTGGGACATATTTCCATTTATGATACAATTATATGCCATGTCATCATCTTGTGCATTAATGATCAATGAAATTGATTTAAGGACTAAAACATAATTTGATATGGAGATCAAATTGTTATTTAGAAAAATGCATGAGAACTTAGATTAAGCTAACCTAAACCCATATCTCACATCAAAATTGACTTGGATGTGTTTGATACACCTTAGATGTGTGTGAGATATTAGGATTGTGAGTTAGGATCAAGGTGCATAGTTCTTGTACCTAGATGAGCCTAATTCTAATTGGGGATCATAGGGAAAGCTTGTGTACAAGTCATGTACATTTAGCCCTAATATTGTGGTCCTAAATTAAATGGTTTAAAATCATTTCAAAGTTGATTTGAAAAACCTTGATGAAGCTTTTCTAGTGATAGCATTCATCATTGAGAAAGTTGATACAAAGTTGAGTTAAACTTGAACTATTTCAAAGTTTTTCGAACTTTGTATCAAGATTTGAAAATGGAACTTATTTTCATAGAAAACTATTTTTCCATGATAGTATATGTTATGAGGAATGTATCCTCAAAATTTCATAATTTTTGGAATTTTCTGTAATTTTCTAGAGGTTTCTGAATTTCGTGGAGAGAAATCAGAACTTATCAGACCTTTATCAGGTTTGTGGACCGATCAGAAGGGTTTCTGATCGGTCCAGGGGAGCCTGGATCGGTCACTGTGACCGATCCAGGGAAGACCTGATCGGTCTGGTGACCGATCAGGGCGTGCCAGTTTCGACTGTGCTGTCTGAAATTTCTGAAATTTCAGCAATGAAGTTGGTGTTTTGGATTTCTAAAGGGTTGAAACTCTCCAAGACATTGTTGGTGCAATGGTCAAGGGGGAGTTGACCTTTAGGGGGAGTTTTACCTATTAGTCAAGGGGGAGTTGACTTTTAGGGGGAGTTTTTACTCCTAAAGACTTGAGTGATATGGGATTATCACTAAGTTAATTGTTGACCTTAGTATCAAGGGGGAAATTAAGAGTTTCAATGAAAGGTATGGGACTTTCATTAGGAAGAAACTCTTGACCTTGATTCACTCTTTTTGATGTGTGTCAAAAAGGGGGAGAGTAGAAATTAGAATGGAGAATGTCTAGAGAATGTTCAGGGAAGAACATTGGAAAACCTAAGTTAGGTTATCGGGTTAACCTAACTTGATTATGGGTTTGATTATGGGTTTTGTCAAACATCAAAAAGGGGGAGATTGTTGGTGCAACCTTAGGTCAAGGTTGACCTGGTTGACCAGACTCGAGTTGACTTGACTCGAGTTGTGTTTTGATGTTTGACGAGTTATGTTTAACAATGTTTGACGTGAACAGAAAAGTTGTATCTTGATGTTTTACAATGATACAAGCTTGGGAAATTGTGGGTGCAACCCGTGGTCAAGGTTGACCTGGTTGACCCGAGGTGAGTTGACCTGACTCGGAAAAGTCCAAGCAGGGAGCTTGGCATGGGAAAAGTCCAAGCAGGGAGTTTGGCATGGTGAAAAGTCCAAGTATGGAGACTTGGCACGGAGAAGTCCAAGTATAGAAGCTTGGCACATGGAAGTCGGAGAGAGCTCGGTAGCTCGTTCTCCGGACTGTGGTCAGAGAGGGCTCGGGAGCTCGTTCTCTGGACCGGATGGAAGTCGGAGAGGGCTCGGTAGCTCGTTCTCCGAACTGTAGTCAGAGAGGGCTCGGTAGCTCGTTCTCTGGACCGGATGTGGAAAGTCCTGGTGAGTGAAGCCAGGCAGACGGAAAAGTCTTGGTGAGTGAAGCCAAGCAGTGGGAAAGTCCTGGTGAGTGAAGCCAGGCAGTGGGAAAGTCCTGGTGAGTGAAGCCAGGCAGTTGGAAAGTCCTGGTGAGTGAAGCCGGGCAGATTGAAAATCCTGGTGAGTGAAGCCAGGTGAAAACCCCAGTGAGTGAAGCTAGGTGAAAGTCCTGGTGAGTGAAGCCGGGCAAGGGAAAATCCAGATGGATCAAGGGTGATCGGACATCTGGTGTTGAGAAGGTCAAGTAGGTCAAGGGAGTGACCGGATACTTGACACGAAGAGAAAAGTCTAAGTGGGTCAAAGGGATTGACCGGACACTTGGTGGGGAGTCTTAGCAGGTCAAGGGAGTGACCGGATGCTAAGCATGATGTACCAACATGTCAAGGTTGACTGGATGTTGGTTTGGAAGGTTTGGGACTTGGTTTGGGCAAAAACCAAGCTCTGGATCGATCCAGTGATACACTGGGTATCTGGATCGGTCTGGTGACCGATCAATAACCAAACAGTAGCCTACTGAGTGTTATCTGATCGGTCTGTAGACCGATCAGGAAACAATGATCAGAAGGCAAGAAGTTCGGGAGAAAAGGAAGGGACATACATGCTGATCGGTCCCGGGACCGATTAGAGGAAGCTCTGATCGGTCCCCAGGACCGATCAGGGAACGAACAGAGAGTTGGGCAACTCTCTGTGAAGCGTTCTGATCGGTCTGGGGACCGATCAACATAGAGCCTGATCGGTCCCCACGACCGATCAGATCAGCCCCAGACCGATCAGGGTGATGCCTGATCGGTCTGGCCCTAGCCGTTGTGACTCAACGGCTAGGTTATTTCGGGCTTCTGTGTTCTGGCCTTTTTGCTTGCAGGTTCGCAGGTTGGCTCAGGATATCAGAGGTTATAAAAGGAGATCGAGGGCCACTACTTCTTTCTTCTTCTTCCTCTCTGTTTCTTCTTGCTGCTGTAAGTTCTTCTGCGAGCTTTGCTGAGCTCTTCGTTCCTGAAGCTTTTTATGAGCTTCCACTCGGCTGGGACCAACTGATCAGTTGTTGTTGCTGTTGTGGTTGGATCCGAGAAGCTGCTGCTTCATCCAGTCGAAGAGAAGGCAAGTAAGCGAAGGTGTTTCATACATTTGTATTGTATTTTGCTTCTTGCTGCTTTCTACTCCTGTATTGCTTTTGCAAAACATTGTGGCGAGGTTTGTCCACCCAGAAGGAGTGTTACATTAGCCGATTTTCCGGGGACTCATCCACCGACGGATTGATAGGCTTCGTCCACCTTACGGACACGCCGAGGAGTAGGAGTTTCATCTCCGAACCTCGTTATATCGACGACTTTGAGGTTTGCTATTCTCCGTTGTCGTTTCTATTGTTTATTTCCGCTGCGCTAACCTTGATTTGTAGAAAGAAACGAACGATTTGGGGCGGCTATTCACACCCCCCCTCTCTAGCCGCGATCATCGATCCTAACAAAAACATCTACCTCCGGATCAAAAGGAGGATCAAGTGTCATCCCTACACATGAAGGTATAACTAGTTCAATTAAAAATAAAAATCACATTATATGTTTTGAGTGTAGGGAACATGGACACTACAAGAGCAAATGCCCAAAATTGGCCAAGAAGAAGGGCCAAGTGGCACCAAAGGGCAAGGAGAAGCCTAAAGAGACTGCTCCTAGAACAAAGAAGAGCAAGGAGCACATTGTGTGCTTCTCTTGCAATCAAACGGGACACTATCGGAGTCAATGTCCCAAGGGGAAGAAAGCGGTCAAGGCTCAAGGAGGAAGCATGAGTCAAGGGGGAGCCTCCAAGGTAAAACGAAAGGTATCATTTATTGAGCCTACCCCTTTAAATAATGGTAAAAAGCATGCTAGTTCTAATTTTTATCATTTTAATGTTATTTACCATAAAAATAGGGAGCATGATAGCATTAAAGAAAAACATATGGCTCTCCATGCTAAGACTACCACACCTAGGGTTAGGAAGGTAGGTAAAATGTTAGGCAATAACATTAAGGACCATAGTTATAAGCCTAGAAATAAAAATGCTCAAAGATTTAAAGAAAAATCAAAATTTAGGGATTTATGGGAAGAAAATCAAGGCTTGAGGTCAAGACTTGATAAAATGGAAAAGACTCTAAGAAGGATGGAAATTATCCTAAAAGGGCAAAATGAGCATAGTCTAGGTCTAGGAGTACAAAGGCCATCCAATGGCCATAGAGGTTTGGGATACAAACCTAAGGCTAAGAAGGATGTAATTTCTTACCATAGGGTTCCATATAGCTATGAAACCGAGTCTAGGTCTAAGGGTCAAGTCAAAAATACTAGGGAGGTTATTCCTAAGAGTATTTTTGCAACAAAGGTAACTAAGACTTCTAAGAAGTCCAAGAAAGTCACAAAGAAGGTCACAAGGAAGGTTATTCCTAGGGTTGACCTAGAAAAAGTGACAAAGGCCCCTAAGAAGCCTAACAAGGTCACTAGAAAGGTATCTAAGGAAGTTATCCCTAGTGAGTACCTAGAGCATCCAAGAAGCACCAATAGGTGTTGGGTTCCTAGGAGTATTTCCTCTACCCCTTAGATGGGTTAGAGAGTGACAACTCAAATTGAAAGGGTAGTTAACCCAATCATGATGAAGTTGGCATTCTAAGAGCATTTTCAAGGTTATTATTAACCTTTGAAAATGATAAGGATCAATGGCTTACTCTTGGAAAGAGTAAAATGTGTCATAGGTTGAGAAATTTGATATAATCTTGATTGACACAAGAAATTAAGTGTAATAAAATGTCAAGTTGGGATTTTTGACATTTTATTGGGAAGTTAAAGGCAAATCTAAGCCATATTTTAAATTGTTACTCCTTAAAAGAGTAATTTGTGTCAAAATTTGAGGAACATGCTTAATTTAAATTGGCACAAATTAAGAAAAGTAAAAGAAATGTCAAAATTGGGTTTTGACATTTTCTTGGGACATTTTGGACAATCTAGGTTTTAAATTTTAATTTAGCTAAGGATTAAGGATACTTAGATAGATAATCTAGATATTTCATTTATGCTAATTTGTCATGCTTTGTTTGCCCATCATATGTCATGACATCATATTTATTTATTTGTTTTTGCATTCATGTGTTATTATGAAAAATATAAAAATACCATGTCATGTCATACATATATCGTATAGTTATAGGAAATTTTCTTTCGAAAATTACTTCTTTTTGATGTATGTCATAACATCATCATGCATTACTTTTATTTCCTTGTAAATTAAGGACTAATGGCATTTATTAACAAGTAATATCCTTGGTGGATGTTCACAACTCAAAATGCCTAAGTAGATATGCATGATCCCTAGATTAAGGCAAAACCAAGTTTACATCTCACTAAAGAACTATAAGGTGACTTGTATGTGGTTTCGTACACATTAAATACAAGTGAGATGTTAGAATGATGAACAAAACTAAATATGTTGATTTAGTGCATTCTTTTGAGTTGTAAGTTCATCAAAACACATAGGTATGTGTTTTTCAATCATTGGGAAAGCTAATGTACAAATCATGTGCATTGAGCCCAAAGAATATGGTTGGGTATTGGTTTTGAAAATCATTTTAAAATGCTTTTAGAAAGCCTTGATGAAGACTATCTTTTGATAGTAATCATCATTGAAATGCTAGACACAAACAAGAAGAAAACACTAAAGTTTTTACAAGTTTTCAAGTTTATGTTAATCTTGGAAAATAGAAAGTATTTTCATAGAAAACTATTTTTTCTTGATAATATATCCCCTAAGTAGTGTCTACATGAAATTTCACGATTTTTAAAATTTTGTAGAATTTTTGGGGAGTTTCTGAAGTTGACTGAAATGGAATTTCAGCAATTTCAGAGCTTCAATCGATCACCTGATCGATTGGAGTGTCTCAATCGATTGGGTGATCGATTGAGAGGAATTTTCCCGCGAGAAGAAGCTCGCTGGATCGATCAGCCGATCAATCCGAGAAGTCTAAATCGATCAGTGGATCGATTCAGCAGGGTTCAATCAATTGGGACCCAACTCCAATCGATTGGGGATGTTGTTTTTGGCTAGGAAAGCTTATTTTTCAGCATTCTAAACCATTTTTAGTCTATAAAATCATTTCTAACCCCTTGGAAAACATTTGTATACCTTTAGGGGGAGTTTTCGTGATGAAAACAAGGATGGATTGGTTAAGGAAGACTAGGTAGAGGTTTAGGTTGAGGTTTGGTTTCAATATTGAATTTTTGAACCTCAGAACTTCTAAATTTGGATTTCCTATATGTTTAGGGATTCCAAGTCATTGTTGGTGCAATGATAGAAGTTACGTGCATGTCTTTAGGGGGAGTTACTCTTTAAGGATATGAAAATTTATTTTTCATACACTTTGGAAGGTGGTTAACCTTCTTTCGTGAAAATGCTCAAGGTTGGGCATTTGAATACAATGGAGAGTGGATATCTTCATTGTTTAAGTGATAATGTTCAAGGGTGAGCATTAAGGAAAATGAAAGGTATGGGACTTTCATTATCGTGTTGTGAGCCACGAGTGAAGTTGTGAACAATGTTGGGTAACTCTTTAAGGGGAGAGTTTTTGATGTATGCCAATAGGGGGAGAATGTGTGGTTAAGTTAGGCCTTCATTACCTAAGAGGGAGTTTGCCCTCTAGAAAAGGAGGAGAATGAAGGGAATCATCATTCTTATTAGCATGAAGGAGGTTCAGGCTATGAGATTAGCCTAACTTAAAGAAGGTATTGTCAAACATCAAAAAAGGAGAGATTGTTGGTGCAATATTCCCTAGGTCAAGGTTGACCTGGTTGACTGAGCTTGAATTGAGTCAAGCTCGAGTCTTGGTGTTTGGGTTTCGATGTTTGACAATGCATGTAGACAACACATGAAGATTGCAGGTGCAATTGTTCATGTGGACAGATTGTGAAGGAGAGTCAAGTAGGTCAAGGCTGACTGGATACTTGACTGGAAATCCTGGTGAGTGAAACCAGGCGAAAATCCTAGTGAGTGAAGCTAGGCAGAAGGAAAGTCCTGGTGAGTGAAGCCAGGCAGTTGTGAAAATCCTAGTGAGTGAAGCTAGGCAGAAGGAAAGTCCTGGTGAGTGAAGCCGGACAGTTGGGAAGCCCTAGTGAGTGAAGCTAGGCAGAAGGGAAGTCCTGGTGAGTGAAGCCAGACAAGGAAAATCTAGATGGATTAAGGTTGATCAGACATCTGGTGTTGGGAAGTCCAAGTAGGTCAAAGGGATTGACTGGATACTTTGCACGAGAAAATCCAGATGGGTCAAGGTTGACCAGACATTTGGTGGAAGTCCCAGTGGGTCAAAGGGATTGACCGAACACTTGATGAGGGAGTCCTAGCAGGTCAAAAGTGACCGGATGCTAGGCATGATGAACCAACAGGCCATGATTGACCAGATGTTGGTGTAGGGGACTTTGGACTTGTTTTGGGCAAAAATAGGAGTTGAATCGATCAGCCGATCGATTGGCTCATGCCCAATCGATCGGCTGATCGATTGAGTGAGTCCCCACGACAAGGCTCCTCCCAATCGATCAGTGGATCGATTGGGGATAAGTGTCGCGTGAACAGAAAGCCTCCCAATCGATCGACCGATCGATTGGGAGCCTCGAATCGATCAGCCGATCGATTGGGAGCTGCGATTTTGCGTGATAAGCCCTGGATCGATCAGCCGATCGATCCAGGCATTTCCTAGGATTACAGAGGCGCTCTGGATCGATCGGTCGATCGATCCAAATCTTCCCCAATCGATTGGGAGCAATCCGATCGATTGGGATTTGACCGTTGGCGTAGGATATAGCTGTTGGTGAGCGTTTCCCACAGTAGAACTTCCATGACTTTCATTCCTAGCGAACTCAGATCTTCACAGCAGCTCTCCATAGCTCTCAAGCCAGATCTTGAAGGTTCTTGGAGGCTTGTGCTGGTGCACATCCAAGTCAAGAGGCGAGGAAGAAGCTAAGGTTAGGGTTTCGTGTGCAAACTTATAAGCTTTTGCTTGTATTTTATTTTCCCTTTCCTTCTTCTTGTACTGAGAGCTTGTAAGACTTCTCCGCCTTCGGTAGTTACCGTAAAGGAGTGTTTTATTAGTGAAGGGTGCGTGAGTGTGTAGATCCTTGGACTAGTCACCTCTTGTGAGGTGGATACCAAGTAAATCCTTTTGTTAGCGTTGTATTTTGTTTCTTGTTTGTTTTTCGCTGCATATCTTTGAAGAAACAAGCAACGTCGAGCACGAGATCGCGTCGAGCTATTCACCCCTCTCCTCTAGCTACATTTTCGGTCCCAACATTATTGACGTGGCAAGGTTTGAGCACCCAGACCCTCTTTGGGTACCCCAGCATGGCAAATTTTATCATTAGGTAAATGGCTACTCAATGGGCATGTGATAAAGTTTTATCCCAGTCTGGGCGCTCGGTGCAGGTCTAGGGGCACGGACACCCTTCCTTGACGAGGCGAGAGTCGAGTCGCCCCTGGGCTGACCTAGGGGGTCTAGGCACCTGGAGCATCCGAGCTCCTGGACTTTGTCCATGTGCCCGGACAGTCAACATCTCTTGAGTGTCTAGTTTTGCTCCGATCCAGCTCTGTTAACTTGGGTGATCTAGGTCATCCAGAATACGGCTTACCCATACTCATTTTCTGGCCTTCTCGAGCAGTCTTTTTGCTCTGGCTTCTCGTCTCTCAGAAATAACGCATGCTTCCTTCTAGTCTACCAGTATACTCTTCCACAGCACCTCGTTCCTCGGATGCACCGAGCCTATCGACTCTCTCCCATGCTGTCCTTCTCACTAACTATGTCTTTCACTCGACTTCCTGTGCTCCTAAGTTCCTACACACTTAGACACAAGGCATCAAAAGATAACACGACCTAACTTGACTTGATTGAACACATCAAAACTACCATGGGGTACTTACAATCTCCCCCTTTTTGATGTGAGCAATCCAAGTTAAGTTAAGGAATATCAAAATAAATAACATTAAAATAACATATACATAATTTGTAATTAATAACAACAAAATGTACTCTCCCCCTATACTTAATCTCGAATTCTTCCCCTTTAATCACATTAAAAATAGGAAAAATCTTGGAAGATAACTTAAAAAAAAAAATCTCAAATAATTCTAAGAAAAAATATACAAAAATCAGAAAATTTTAAAATTTGAAAATTTTAACTTTTGCAATTTAGAAAGTATTTTTAGAGAAATAATTTTAAAATAAATTTTAAAAGTTGAAAAATTATAAAAATTTATATAACAATTAAACAGATATATCCAAAGTAGTAATAAAATTTTCATAAAAATTTGAAAATGATTTGAGTGGTAATAAATTATTTTCTTAAAAAAGATGTATTTTCATAAAAAAATTACTTAAAAATAGTTTTTAAGCTCAAAAAAGTTTGAAAAATTTCCTAAGAATGTATTAGAGCAAGCCTTTTTCTAGAAAAAATAAATTTTTAGAAATTTACTTTTTGAGAATTTTTAATATTAAAATTAGCATTTGGATAAATAATTCATATAAAATTTAAAAACGGTGAAAAATTTAAAAAAAATATTTTTATGGAGAGAAAACATAATAATTATTCATAGAAAAATAAATTTTACAAAAATAACTCAGTGGAATATTTTTAAATTGAAAAATATATTTTTTATTAAAACAATTCATAAAAAATAATTCAACAGTCAAAATATTTTGAAATTTTTTCTATAGAGAAGTAATGAACTCTTCTTTCTTGGAAAAATTAAAATCATTTTAATTTCAACCATAAATTATACAACACAATTTATTTTGATAATTCTAAGAAAACATAATATTAAATAAAATTAAAAGTAAGACATGCATTAAAAAAATTAATTTAAGCATGATTTTGGAGCTCAATATAGGTTTCTACTTACTAGATTAATTAGAAATTTTTTTGCAACATATTTTGGGTCCAATTTTCTAATTTAGCCTTTATTATATCTAAAATATCAATTAAGTTCTTGATAATTTCTAAAAGTAGTAAAATTTGAACATGCAGAATTTTTCAAATATTGTTTTTGTTCTTTCAATTTTTCATTTTTTATTATTAATTTATCCAAATCTTCTAATCGACAAGATGTTGCAAATGTTATTTTTAATTCTTCATTTTTCTTTTAAAAAATTTTATATTCAATTTCTAAATGACAAGAATTTTTTTAAAGCATTTTTATAAACTTATATAATTTATCAGGAGGTAGAGATCATACTTGACTCACCTTGTCGATCTTGTTGTCAGATGCTCCCCCTATATTGCTACTTCCGTCTAAAGTGGCTCCTTCTTCGTTGATGCTCTCGATACTCATTTTGGATGAGCATGCTTCGTCATCTTCTTGGTGAGTTGTCATCAGTGCAAGTCCGGCATAGGCTACGCCTTTCGAATCTGATGACGACGTTTTGTCCCACGTCGCCTTTATATTTTTGTGCTTCTTTTGGGTTAGTCTTTTGTCCTTCTCCTTGTCCTTGTCTTTGTTCTTCAGTTTTGGGCAATTGTCTTTGATGTGCCCTTCTTCATTACAATGATAGCACCTCACTTTCCTTTTCTTCTTTTAGCCTGCACTTGATTGAATTTATTAGTTTTACCAAACTTTTTTTAACTTTCTTACCATAAACGACATTTCGTCATCATCGAGAGATGTTTCAGAATCTGGTTCATCCATTTTTACCTTCAAGGTAATGTTGTGTTTCGACTCTTTCTTTAAATCTACACATCTGACTCATGAATTTCAAAAGTAGAAAATAGTTCTTCTAAATTACTTACCTCTAAATCTCTAGAGATGTAATATACATCTAATAGAGATGTAATATACATCTAATATAGTTGACCATTCAAGAGTTCTAGGAAAATCGTTAAGTGCATACCTTAGCGAATTTCCGTTGGTTATCTTTTCTTCGAGATTCGTGAGTTCGATGACTAGCTCCTTTAGCTTGGCGTGCAGTTAAGCAACTATTTCACCTTCCTTTAGTCACAGATTCATCAGTTAGTTCTAAAGTAGATCTCTCCTTGTGAGCTTGGCTTCAGATGATCCTTCGTGAAGCTCTAGGAATTTTTCCTAGAAGTCTTTTGTAGACTCATAAACTCTGATTAGGTTTACCTCTTATGATGACAACACTCTTAGCAAATGGAATTCTACTTTTCCATTTGCCAAAAATTCGGCTTGTTCCTTCTTCGTCCAGTGTTCTTCTTTCTTCAACTCGCCATTCTTGTCGGTAGGTACTATAAAATTATTTTTAAAAATTAAAAATATATCAAAATCAGGTTTAAAATATGTCTCCATTTTTTTCTTCCAGTGTATAAAGTCTCCTTCGAACTTCGATGGGTGAATGCTTATACCAGTCATCGTCTTCACTTTAGTTGGCGATTAGTCCTTCTAAGGTGACCTTGCTCTAATACTAATTATAAGTCCCTTATGTCCGGTAAGAGGAGGTGAATTTCCCTACACAAATAAACAATAAATACCTATCTCAAACATTCGGGCTTTAAAATAATTACACACTAAAAAAATATTACAAAATAAAAGAGAAGTATAAGAAAATCACTTTATTTGGTTGGCAAACAGAGGATTGTCACTCCAACGCAAATAAGCTCACTATGAAGATCTTCTTCTTAAATAAAACATCAGATGCAGAGAAGCCTTATACACAGAAATAATGCTTGGAAATGAAAAACAGAAGGAAACTTAAAGTACAAAGTGTGTTGTCCAAAAAGGAGAAGACCAAGGCTCTATTTATAGCCCACTGGTCAAAAATGATTATTTGCTGACATGGCATGGTCCGAGCACCCGGACCCTCTTCGGGCACCCTCAGCGTGGAAAATCTTATCATCATACAAACGGCTACGTAACGGGCGTGTGATAAAGTTTTATCCCGGTCTGAATGCCTGGAGCAAGTCCGGGTTCCCGAACGCCCTTCCTCCATGAGGTGGGCGTCAAGGCACCCCTAGGCTGACCTAGGGGGTCTAGGCACTGGAGCATCCGAGCGCCTGGACTTTATCCATGTGCTCGGACAGTCAACATCTCATTGACTGTCCAGTTCTGCTCCTATCCGACTCCGCTCACTTGGGTGATCTAGGTCATCCGGAATAGGGCTTACCCGAACCCATTTTCCGACATTCTCGAGCAATCTTCCGCTCCAGCTTCTTGTCCCTTGAAAATGTCGTGTGGTTCCTTCTCGTTTGCCAGCATACTCTTCCGCAGCACCTCGTCCCTCGGATGCATCGAACATGTCAACTCTCTCCCATGTCATCCTTCTCACTAGCTGCGTCTTTCGCTCGACTTTCTGTGCTCCTGAATTCCTGCACACTTAGACATAAGACATCAAAAGACAATAGGACCTAACTTGACTTGATTGATCACATCAAAACCACCATGAGGTACTACAATCTCTCCCTTTTGATATGAGCGACCCAAATTAAGTTAAGGAATATCAAAATAAAAAATATTAAAATAATAGGTACATAATTTGTAATTAATAACAACAAAAATATACCCTCCCCCTAGACTTAATCTCTAATTCTCTCCCTTTAATCACATTAAAAATAGGGAAAATCTTGGAAGATAACTTTGAAAAAAAATCTTAAAAAAATCTAAAAAAAAATACTAAGAATCAAAAAATTTTAAAATTAATTGTAAGAGTTGAAAAATTCTAAAAATTTGCATAACAGTTAAATAGATATATCCAAATAGTAATACAATTTTCATGAACATTTGAAAATGATTTTAGTAATAAATTAGTTTCTAAAGAAAAATATATTTTCATAAAAAATTGCTTAAAAATAGTTTTAAAGCTCAAAAAATTTTGAAAAACTTTCTGAGAATGTATTAGAGAAAGAATTTTTATAAAAAAAATTTAAAAAAATTAAATTTTTGAGAATTTTTAAGATTAAAGTTAGCATTTAGATAAATAATTCATATAAAATTCAATAATGGTAAAAATATTTTTATTGATAGAGAACAAAATAATTTTTCACAGCAAAATAAATTTTATAAAAATAATTTCGTGGACTATTTTTAAATAAAAAAAATATAATTTTTATTAAAAAATTCTTAAAAATTATTTCAACAGACAAAATATTTTGAAAATTTTACAATAGAGAATCAATGAACCTTTCTTTCTTGAAAAAATTTATATCATTTTAATTTCAACCAAAAATTATATGACACAATTTATTTTAACAATTCTATGCAAAAAATAATATTAAATCAAATTGAAAGTAAGACATGTAGAAAAAAATATATATTTTGGTGATAATTTTCTAATTTGGCCTTTATTATATCTAAAATGTCAATTAAGTCCTTGATAATTTGTAATGTAGTAAAATTTGAACATGTAAAATTCTTCAAATGTTCTATTTGTTCTTTTAATTTTTCATTTTCTATTTTCAATTTGTCGAAATCTTCTAATCGATAAGATGTTGCTAAAGTTATTTTTAATTTTTCAATTTCCTTTTAAAACTTTTCATATTTAAATTCTAAATGACAATAATTTTTTGAAAGCATTTTTATAAACTTATATAATTTATTAGAAGGTAGAGATTATACCTGACTTATCTTATCGATCTCGTTATTTTATGTTCCTCTATATTGCTACTTCCTTCTAAAGTGGCTCCCCTTTCATCAATGCTCTCAATACCCATTTTAGATGAGCTTGCTTCATCATCTTTTTAGTGACTTGTTATCAGTGCAAGTCTGGCATAGGCTACAACTTCCAAATCTGATGACGATGTTTTGTCCTATGTCGCTTTTAGATTTTTGTGCTTCTTCTAGATTAGTCTTTTGTCCTTGTTCTTGTTCTTAAGTTTTGGGTAGTTATCTTTGACGTGCCCTTTTTCATTGCATTGATAGCACCTCACTTTCCTTTTTCTTCTTTTAGCCTGCGCTTGATTGGATTTATTAGTTTTAACAAACTTTCTGAACTTTCTTACCATAAATGTCGTTTCTTCATCATTGAGAGATGTTTCAAAATCTGATTCGTCCATTTTTTACTTCAAGGTAATGTTGTACTTCGACTCCTTTAAATTTGCACATCTAGACTCATGAATTTCAAAAGTAGAAAATAGTTCTTCTAATTACTTACCTCTACATCTCTAGAGATGTGATATGCATCTACTAGAGTTGACCATTTAAGAGTTCTAGGAAAAGCGTTAAGCTCATACATTAGCGAATATCGATTGGTTACCTTTTCTTCGACATTCGTGAATCTGATGACTAGCTCCTTTAGCTTGGCGTGCAGTTGAGGAATTGTTTCACCTTCCTTTAGTCCCAGATTCGTCAGTTGGTTCCGAAGTAGATCTCCCTTGCGAACTTGGCTTCGGATGATCCTTCGTGAAACTCCAAAAATTTTTCCCAGAGGTCATTTGCAGACTCATAGACTTCGATTTAGTTTACCTATTGTGATGGCAATGCACTTAGTAGATGAAATTCTACTTTTCTATTTGCCACAAATTCGGATTGTTCGTTCTTCGCCTAATGTTCTTCTTTCTTCAACTTGTCATTGTTGTCGGTAGGTGCTGTAAAATCATTTTTCAAAATTTAAAATATATCAAAATTAATTTTAAAATATACTTCCATTTCTTTCTTCCAGTGTGTGAAGTCTCCTTTGAACTTTGGCGGGTGGATGCTTTTTCCGACAATCGTCTTTGCTTAAGTTAGTGATTAGTCCTTCTGAGGCGACCTTGCTCTGATTCTAATTGTAGGTCCCTTGTGGCCGGTAAGAGGAGGTGAATTGCCTTACACAAATAAACAACAAATACCTTTCTCAAATAATCAGACTTTAAAATAATTACACACTTAAAAAAATATTACAAAATAAAAGAGAAGTGCAAGACAATCACTTTACTTGGTTGACAATCAGAGAATTGCTACTCCAAGGCAAATAAGCTCACTATGAACATCTCCTTCTCGAACAAAATGTCAGAGATGAAGATGCTTTGTACACTGAAATAATGCTTAGAAAATAAAAATAGAAGGGAACTTAAAGTACAGAGTGTGTTGTCCAAAAAGGAGAAGACCATGGCTCTATTTATAGGCCATTGGTCAAAAATGAACATTTACTAACATGGTACGATTCGAGCGCTCGGACCCTCTCTGGGCACCCCCAGCATGGCAAATCTTATCGTCACGCAAATGCCTACGCAGCGGGCGTGTGATAAAGTTTTTTCTTGGTCTGGGCACCCGGAGCATGTCGCCCTTCCTCGATGAGGCGACCGTCGAGGCGCCCCTAGGCTACCCCAGGGGGTCTGGGCCTGGAGCATCCGAGCACCTGGACTTTGTCCATGTGCTTAGACAGTCAACATCTCATTGGCTGTCCAGTTCTACTCTGATCCAACTCGGCTTGCTTGGGGTGATTTAGACCATCCGGAATAGAGCTCATCCGAACCCATTTTCTAGCATTCTCGAGCAGTCTTCCTGTAACGTCCCGACCCGGGCGGGCCCCACCCGGACTGAACTGGGAACGCCACCAGAATTCGAGGTATTACACTTCCGCTTTGACTTCTCGTCCCTTAGAAACGCCGCATGCTTCCTTTTCGTCTACCAGTATACTCTTCCGCAACACCTCATCCCTAGGACGCACCGAGCCTGTCGACTCTCTCTCATGTTGGCCTTCTCGCTAGTTGCATCTTTCGCTCGATTTCCTATGCTCCTAAGTTTCTACACACTTAGACACAAGACATCAAAAGACAACAGGACCTAACTTGACTTAATTGATCACATCAAAAATACCATGGGGTATTTACAATCTCTTCTTTGATGTGAGCAACACAAGTAAAGTTAAGTAATATTAAAATAATAAGTACATAATCTGTAATTAATAACAACAAAATGTACCCTCCCCTAGACTTAATCTATAATTCTCTCCCTTTGATCACATTAAAAATAGGGGAAATCATGGAAGATAACTTTGGAAAAAAATACGAAATAATTCTAAGAAAAAATATACTAAGAATCAGATAAATTTAAAATTTTAAAAATTTTAACTTTTATAATTTAGGAAGTATTTTTAGAGAAATAAATTTAAAATTAATTTTAAGAGTTAAAAACTTTTAAAAATTTGAATAATAGTTTAACAGATATATCTAAAATAGTAATAAAATTTTTATGAAAAATTGAAAATGATTTAAATAGTAATAAATTATTTTCTACAGAAAGATGTATTTTCATAAAAAATTGCTTAAAAATAATTTTTAAGATCAAAAACTCTTGAAAAACTTTCTGAGAATGTATTAGAGCAAATATTTTTACAAAAAAATAAACTTTTAAAAATTAACTTTTTGTGAATTTTTAATATTAAAGTTAGCATTTCAATAAATAATTTATATAAAATTCAATAACGGTGAAAAAATTTTAAAAATATTTTTATGGTTAGAGAACATAATAAATTTTTACAAAAAATAAAGTTTGTAAAAATAACTTTAAATTGAAAAATATAATTTTTGTCAAAAAAATTCATAAAAATAATTCAACAGTCAAAATATTTTGAAATTTTTTCTATAGAGAAGTAATGAACTCTTCTTTCTTGGAAAAATTAAAATCATTTTAATTTCAACAAGAAATTATACGACAAAATTTATTTTGACAATTCTAAGTAAAAATAATATTAAATCAAATTAAAAGTAAGACATGTATAAAAAAAATTTAATTTAAGTATGACTTTGGAACCCAATATAGGTTCCAAATTTTGACCTATCGAAATTTGTCGGTAGGGACTCTTCTGGAGGCTTTGATACCAATAAATTGTCACGCCCCCAGAGGAGTCTCTACTGATAAAATTTCGACATCATCTTCCCTGTACTGGTGACAATATGAAGCATAAGTACATATAACCACAGACATACTCATCAGCAGTACACAACAGCCCACATGACTAGATTAATAACACAACCACGTAGTTTTAATAGCAGCCCACACGACTGAAACATAACACAGCGGAAATCACAAAATAAGGAACATAAAACAATAGAACAACTAACTGCGAGCCGGCTCGGCTTGACACAATATTAACAAACCAAATACAAGATACCACAAACGATACTCCAAATAACAGAATAAACAAATACAAGAACAAGGACAAAACCAAAATACAAATAGCGTAAGGAATACCAAAATCATAAGATCATCCTCGAATGTGACGTGGGATTGGCGAACAGGTTCTCCAGGTGACTCCATAAATCCTTTACCTGCTTCCTGGTGAAATAACCAGTTTACGGGGTGGTGAATATAAAGACTCAGCGGGTAATAGACAGATAGTGCATGAACATAATACAGAACTAGAGATACAAAGATATATAGTCTCGTAGGGAAAATAGCATATTCAACAGTGATATCGTAATAAGTGTCCATATTTGAAACCATATTCTAGGCTAGTAATAGAAGGTCAGGTGTAGCAAAGTTTTGCTATAGTACTGCTCATAACTATATGGGTAACATGTGAGGTATACACTTGTTAACAATAAGTAAGCCAGTGTCTAAACACATACCACAAATATATATCTCAACCTATATAAGCATAACAACATAAAAAGCAATAGCAGTGTAAGTAGGCAACAACAGAATAAGTATGCAACAGCAGCATAAGTATAATAACAACAACGTATTAACGGATGGTCACCCCACCCACCTCTCTGCACCACGACCCCTGTATGGTCGAGAGGCCGGATTAATGACAACTGTACGACACTCCAGCCGCCACTACTCTCAAGTGACCGAGTGGACAATTTGCATAGTAGCTATCTAGCTACGTAGCAATAGGGTCCTTGCTGCTCGTAACTCCAGCCGCCACTATCCATGAGTGGCCGAGTGCGGCACGAAAGAATAAGCGGCACGCTCCAACCGCCACTACCCATGAGTGGCCGAGCGTGCGGCCCTGACCAACGACCCTCTCAACCACAAGGGAGACATGGTCGCCGGCATGCATGCAATGACATGATGCGTAATATGCAGCAATCATCATATATATAAACAGATAAAAAGTATGCTACATGTAGCTAGCATGCTCAATAATGTATGTAAACATACAGCATACAAAGCAGGTAAACATGGTAACTAGTATCCATATATCCAATATCTAATATCTAGCATCAGGTATCTAGTATCTGGTATCCAATATCTAATATCTAGTATCTGTTAACTGGTATCTGCTAAATATCATAGATAACAACGAGAGACTGTATAGAAACAAAAACGAGTAGCTCAAAGATTGAGTGGATAAATATCAAGCTCAAGAAAAATACGAGTGGAGTCAAAATAAACAAAGTAACTATATGAACATCTAGCTCATGCACTAAGATCAATGTGCTAAAGAAATAAAGCAATAAATACCCGCCTTAAATATAGATCATGCCAAATACAACCCCACGTCGAGACGCTCACCTCAAATCAAAGTCTTGTGATCATATAATGTATTTAGCTAATGATATAAGAAGTAAGTAACTAAATAAAATCCCCAACCTAATTAGAGAAAACCCTAATCGAACAATCACCACACTAATCAAATCCCTTCATGAAATAATCCAATCCAATTAGTTAACTCTTCTTGTTAACATACTTTAATTTAATCCAAGAAAGCATGAACCAACAATCCTATTAATCCATTAACTCTTGTCACCATAATTGTTTATCCTATCAATACGAATTAATCCACTTACTTACTTCTACTAGTTAGCAACTAGCTAAGCATCTGACTAACCAGATAAAGAAGCCAAACAAATCTATTAATTTCTTAATTCTAATCAACCAATTACATACATCCACATTCCCCTTACCTCTTATTCTTCAGTAGCTAATAATGACATAAATCATATGGAGCTAGCATCTAGCTATCGGTGATGTGGTGGCTGAAAGCAAACGAAGCCTCTGCCATTCAAACAAATCCCTAAATCAGAACCCCCACAAACTGGTTGAAGTGGTTGCATAGAACGGAGCAAAACTATACCACTGCCTTCCAAGACAACACCTAGATCAGCGAGACAATCACCCCAAATCAGCGTCGTATAGAGATTAAAACTCAAATCCAACACTAGGGTTAACAATTACCTCCAAGGACCAGTCCAGATCCGTAATCACCTCTCGGATGAATGCTAACAGCTGCTGTGATGAAGAGCTGAGGCAGAGGAAAGGACGGCGATAGTGTGTCATCTGCCCGATCGTGTGACGATGTCGAGTATAGATGTGGCAAAATCAAGCGTCGATGGATCAAGAAGAAGAGGATGCAATGGACCAAGATGTTTGACCGCGATTCCGGGCGCTCGAAACCTAGTTTTGACCGGATCACGTTTGACCGTGATCCGTTGCGAAGGGGATAAAATTTTATCCCCTCCCAGGTGCCTGGAATCCTCCAGACGCCCCGACCAAGGCTATAAATACAGCCTTGGTCCAGAAGCTATTCATTCATTAAAGAAATTGTAACAACACTTGTGCGCTTCTATTGTTTTATTTAGCTTCCCTCTTTCTATGTTTACACTGCTGTAAAAGAGGCTTCTCCGCCTGAAGAAGAATTTAATACGATCATCTTCCTTGGATTAACAACCTCCCCGGTTGTAACCAAGTAAACTCCTGTGCCTCTTCCTTTTAGTTTATTGCTTTTAATTATTTATGCAAGTGTTTCTATAAAAGTCCGAGAAGGGTTTTATTTATATTTGTGCAGGGCTATTCAACCGCCCTTCTAGCCGGCCCAACACGGACCAACAAAGACCAGGGCTCTATTTATAGCTCACAGGTTGAAAATAACCATTTGCTGACGTGGCACGGTCTGAGCGCCCGGACCCTGTCCGAGCACCCCAGTATGGCAAGCCTTATCGTCATGCAAACGGCTACATAATGGGCGCATGATAAAGTTTTATCCCGTTCTGTGCGCCTGAAGTAGGTTTGGGCACCCTGACACCCTTTGTAAGATACGACAATTAAATAATAAGAGTAATTAGAGAAATAACCTTATAGAATTTTTTGAAAATTTTTAAAAATTTATCAGAAGTTAAACGGAGTTCGTATGATATGTTAAGAGGATGAATCAAATAGGCTTTGTGAAAGCCTATTTAGAATTTCAATTAAGTGGGAGTTGATTACAATTAATTGACCTAAGTTGGAATATAAAAACCTAACTTTACTTTCTTCCATTCCTATTTTTTCTCCCGTGCCCTAACCTCAACCCACGCCGCCAACCCCTCTCCCTAGCTTCATTGTCGATTGTCGGTACTGCATCCACAAAGTGTTTGCCATCACCAGAATAGCCTTGGTGATCGCCACCACTGTGGGATTGACATCGCACCGCCACCCTCTTCATGGGAGTCCAGCACGGCGATGCTATAATGCTACCCTCTTCGCCCGTTCCATCCAGTAGCCACTGCTACAAGGTAGTAGCCACAACCAACTTCATGGTTACCACGGTTGGTCAACAACCGACCTAAACTTAGTTGTGAGCAGTGCCTTCCCGATGCCAACCTCTTCATCGACGGAAGCTCGATCGACCATCAAGAGTCGTCTCTGTCAACCTTCCTCTAGTGCTGATTCTAGCCGACTATCTTTGCGGCCTTTCCCATTGTCGCAACCAGTACATTCGGTTGTCTTGCGCTGAGTCTCACCACAGCCGGTGCCACACTTGACCAACCAGCGCTGCCTGAGCTGCCAACACTACCCCCACACACCTGTGACCACAGTGGTTGGAGTTTATACCAGCAACTTAGTCACAACCTTGTGTTTTCCTACTCAGCCATCGCTTATTGGAGTTTGCTCTGGTTACATGTAGACACTGACAACCCTCTCACTGTCGCTAACCACTTGCTGCCAAGAGCTATCGTAGGAATGGGATGCTGCTTATGGGATCTCTTGGTTGATTTGGGTTGATTAATCTGTTGCTAAACTTCACTCAATTATGTATCCAGTGAGTTTAATCCCATTACTAAATAGATTTATGATCAAATTAAGTTAAGTACATATTTATTGGATATGTAGAATGGTAAATGAAATAGTTGGATAATTGAGGCATGTTAACGGAAATGGTTAGTTAATTGGAATTGGATTGTTAAATAGGTTGATCAACCTTCAAGTAATAGATAGATTGGGCGGAATAATTAGGGTTGATAATGTGGATAACTCTAATTTGATCAATGAAGTAGATTAATTAAAGTTAACCAATGATTAGGGTTAACTAATGCTTATTTCGATTAAGGTTTACTAATTGGATTTGGTATATTAGTTAGCTAATTGATGCATGATAGAATTAGCTAAACTATACAATTTATTATAGGACTCTAATTTGAGACGAGCACTTCAATGTGGAGGTTGTTTAGCTCGATCTACATTTAAGGCGGGTACTTCCTGCCTTGTTCCTTTAGTACTTTGACTTTAGTGCATGATCTATATTTAGATAGTTGTTATATTTACCTTGACTCTATTCATTTTTACTTCTTGAGCTTGACCTTTTATCTCTTGATCTTGTATGTTGACTTATTTTGATATCCATGTAGTCTCATTATTATCCATGCTATTTATGACCATTTATACTCGTACTATTATGCTACTAGTATGATACTGTAGAATAGTTGTAGAATATTGAACTAAGTTATCGGCTTGATATTTATTCATGTCCGTGTATTTGTAAGATCATACCGTAGAGTTGGATATTGAGTATCCTACTTGGCCTTATCTGTTATTTAGGCTCATGCCTAAACACTAGTGAGGTTAAACCTTTTATGTATTGTTACATTGTTATACCCTATCGACTATTGTCTCCCACTCTTGATTGAGAGAATCATCATCCATTGTCATTATATCCTATCGACTATTGTCTCTCACTCTTAGTTGAGAGAGTCGTCAGCCATTATTGTTATATCCTATCAACTATTGTCTCCCACTCTTGGTTGAGAGAGTTATTAGTGATCATTATCGACTATTGTCTCCTACTCTTGGTTGAGAGAGTTGTCAGCGATCATGATATATAAGACTGCCCACGAGACCATTCGTGGTAGTGACTTTGGTGTGGTCCATAACTAGACAGCTACGTATATACTCTATTTGCCCATAAGACCATTTGTGGTAGCGAGTTTGCTCACAAATAGTGACTATTTACTTACCCTTTTTGCCCATGAAACCATTTGTGGTAGCGAGTTCGCCCATAGATAGTGACTATTTACTTACCCTATCTACCCACAAGATCATTTGTGATAGTGAGTTCGCATACAGACAGTGACTATTTGTTTACCCTGACTGCCCACGGGACCATCCGTGGTAAAGCGTTTTCCTGCAGTCAGTGCTTGTTATATACTTGCTATATGCCAGTCATGTATTTGTTCATGCAGGTTGGGATGTACTGTATGTACTCCTGATTATTAGTCACACCTTGCTGAGCAGGTTAGTATAGGATTATTATTATTATTGGTTATGCTTTAGTTAGCAGACGATTATTATAGCACACTTACTTTTGCAGTAAGTATTTTCCTGACACTGTATACCTTGTTTCTCCTTATATTATTATCATGCACTATCACCTATTACCTGTGAAGTCATTTGAACTCATTACCTGTTGTATTTTTCTTCTTTAAGGTACCAGGTAGATGATATATGTATGGAGTTGCTTGGAGGATCTTGCCTACCAGTCCCACTTCGCATCGAGAGTTTTGGTTCTTGCTTTTTCTCATATTTTGGTTTTCTTAAATATGTTCATGTAATAATTAACTTGAGTATGAGTTTTTGTCTTGTATTGGTCTTTTGTTCGGTTTGATGTTTGTTGTGTTAAGCCCGGCCAGCTCACAATCCGTTGTTTTATTCATGTAGTTTACCTTATGTCTTTCATTGTGGTTGTTTCCAGCCATGTGCGTTGATATTATTATTCTTGTGCAATCATGTGGCTATATATCCAAATTTTAATTACCATTATTACAGGGGAGGTGTTGTCCAATTTTCTTTGGACAACCTTACCCTCAGGGCGTGACACCCTTCATCGACAAGTCGAGCGTCAAAGCGACCCTAGGCTGACCCAAGGGGTCTGGGCACTTGGTGTTGGTTGCTACTCGGAAAATCTAGAGGTTCCACTGTACAAAAATTTTGTACAAAGGTCTGAACCTTTTCCTAGCTACCATGTGTTCTTTTAAATTAAATTTTGGATCGCCTGCGGAACTTAACACGTTTGATCCAAAACTTAATCTATTTGTTCTTTTAGGTTTTGACTTGGATCTCCTGCGGAACTTAACACGTTTGACCCAAATCTCCTTAAGTTATTAATTCCATTAAATATTAATTTCCATAATTGGTTCCCAGTACTGACGTGGCGAGGCACACAGCCTTCTTGGATATGGGAGCAACCACCACCGACTAAACAAAATCTTTTATAGAAATCTAATATTTAATTTCCTAAAATAACTTTAGGTTAACCGAAAAGAACAATCAAATCACAAGGAAAAGAAAAAAACAAAAGAACACAACATCGAAAAATATATTCGAAATTCTAGAACGTAAGCCTCTTGTATTTGGTATTATTTCCATAAATAACTAGTATGATGCGGAAAGAAAAATTACTAGTTATACCTTGTAGAAAAACCTCTTGATCTTCTATCGTATTCCTCTTCTAACCTTGGACGTTGTGTGGGCAACGATCTTCCGAGATGAGAAACCACCAACCACCTTCTTCTCCTCCTAGCTAGGTTCGGCCACAAAGAAAGAAGCTTCACCAAGGAAGAAAATCAAAACACTAACCAAGCTCCAAGAGATGCTAGCTTCCTCTCCTTCTTCTTCTTCTTCTCCAAGTAGTATCCGGCCACCACAAGAGCTCCAAGCCTTTGAGAGAGGTTCGGCCACCACAAGAGGAAGAGAGGGAGATGATGATGATGGCCGGCCACACCAAGGAACAAAAGAGGAAGAGAAAATAATAGAGGTTGTCACCCATGAAGGCACCCTCACCCTTTCTTTTATATTCCTTGGCCTAGGCAAATTAGGAAATTTAAATACAATAAAATTTTCTTAATTTTCCTTGACATGAATTAATTTGAAGTATTAAATAAAACTTCCTTTTTATCCATGTATTGGCCGGCCACAATCAATAGAGAAAAATTAGGAGAATTTCAATCAACAAATTAAAACTTCCTAATTTATCTCCGGAAATTTTAAAATTAAAATTTCTCTTCAAAAATATCTTCATGGTTGATAAAAGGAAATTTCTATAATTTTAATTTTACAACATGTGAATAATTTTTAGAGAGAAAATAAAATATCTCACCAATCTACAAATAAGGAAAGAGATCTAATCTCTTTCTTTAATCTTTTGTAGATCTTTTATAAGAGAGATATTTTAATTTAAATTCTATTTAATAAATTATTTCTTCTACATAATAAAAATTAAAATTAAAATTTCTTTTTAATTTAATTTGGCCGGCCCCCACTAGCTTGGGTTCAAGCTAGGGCCGGCCACCCAATTTTATACCTAGGTCGGCCCTAGCTTGGTTCCCAAGCTAGCTTGGCCGGCCCCCTATTGGTGGGTATAGAAGGTGGGTATAGGTGGGTATAGAACTCTATAAATAAGAGGCTACGATAGGGACCGAGAGGAGGAATTGGTTTTGGTCTCCCGATAAAATTAAGCATCCCGTGTTCGCCCCGAACACACAACTTAATTTTATCAATAATAATTCATTCCACTAGAGAACTATTATTGAACTACCGCACCAATCCCAAATTACATTTTTGGGCTCCTTCTTATTATGAGCGTGTTAGTCTCCCTGTGTTTAAGATATCGAATGTCCACTAATTAAGTGAGTTACTGACAACTCATTTAATTAATATCTAAGTCCAAGAGTAGTACCACTCAACCTTATTATCATGTCGGACTAAGTCTACCTACAGGGTTTAACATGACAATCCTTATGAGCTCCTCTTGAGGACATTATCAACCTAGTATCTCTAGGACACAGTTTCCTTCTATAATCAACAACACACACTATAAGTGATATCATTTCCCAACTTATCGGGCTTATTGATTTATCGAACTAAATCTCTCCCATTGATAAATCAAAGAAATAAATATCAAATATATGTGTTTGTTATTATATTAGGATTAAGAGCACACACTTCCATAATAACCGAGGTCTTTGTTTCTTTATAAAGTCAGTATAAAAGAAACGACCTCAAATGGTCCTACTCAATACACTCTGAGTGTACTAGTGTAATTATATAGTCAAGATAAACTAATACCTAATTACACTACGACCTTCCAATGGTTTGTTCCTTTCCATCATGGTCGTGAGCTACTGTTTATAATTTATAAGGTACTGATAACATGATCTTCTGTGTGTGACACCACACACCATGTCATCTACAATATAAATTAATTGAACAACTAGATTTATCATAAATGTAGACATTTGACCAATGTGATTCTTATTTCTAGATAAATGTTTATACAAAAAGCTAGGCTTTTAGTATACACTCCAACACTTGGAGCATCTGAGTGCCTGGACTTTGTCCATGTGCCCAGACAGTCAACATCGCATTGACTATCCAGTTCTGCTCTGATCCGATTCCGCTCGCTTGGGTGATCTAGGTCATCTAGAATATGGCTCACTGAACCCATTTTCTAACCTTCTCGAGCAATCTTCCGCTCTGGCTTCTCGTCCCTCAGAAACGCTGCACGCTTCCTTCTCGTCTGCCAGCATACTCTTTTGCAGCACCTCGTCCCTCGGATACAAATAAATATCGAGTAGATCTCTAGACGCAAAAATAGTATTTATCCTGAAATATGATAGAAAATGGTGTAAAAGCATAGATCACAGGCAATTAATACAAAAAGATATGCATTAAATAATACAAAATAACATATATAATCTATGCACATCAACTGCTATAACATCTTCAGTTGAAAATAAAATCAATAGACATTGTGAAAGATACTAGCTGTGTTTAGTCAAAAGGCATTTACAAAGACTGTGAAGTATATTTTCTACATGATATACCAAATATAATTATGGTCCATAGCATATGTTTGCTAGATATCTAACATAAATGAAGCAATGAAGAGCTAGCTGAAACAAACACATGTTTTGATCTTTGATCAATCTATGTCGGATATCTATCTTCAACAAACCTCATTGATGCATCCCTACACTTATCCAATGGAAATTCCATCACTTCATTCTGATAGTGATGTATGATCAAGTCAATATCTAACTCACATTATAGTTCTTCTAAAAACCTAAACCACATGTATTCTAAAACATAAAGAACTCACATATAGGAAATATAAGAACAAGAAGATCTAGTTTCATCAATTAAACATGGTATAATAACATAAAGCATAAACAAATATGATAAGGAATCTGATTGAAGAGTCATCCTTGTCTTTAGCGTTGTCCAGAAATAATCCCTACGGAAGAAGATGCAGCTGAAAGAAAAGGAAGGTCTTCTAAGGGGCTTAGGGGTGATGACACCGAAAAGCTTTAGGTCAATGGGGAACCAAAAGCTCTGTCAAAATTAAAAATCCTAAACCCTTGGGGATCAATCCTATATATAGTGGACATCTATTATCAACCCATAAACGATAATAGATGCGAGACTATAGGTTCTACACATATAAGGTCTTTATCAAATAACCGAAACCCAATAAACCTAAGTTAGATCACTTTAATGGGTTTGATTTCTACTTATATTCATAAATTATAATTAAGCCCACCAATTAGAGATAATAACCAACAATCTCCCACTTAGACTATTTATGAGTTGTATATAAAATACAAGTAAAACTTTAGTTGATATCAAACTTTATGAGTATAGAATACCTCTGTAAACAATCTTCTCCATTAACTTCATTGGCATAGGACTAAAGAGGTCATAATTATTGTATATGATTGTAACAAGCCCCAACAGTAAACACAATACTAATGTCATTAATGACATAGATCAAGATGTAGATATGTAGAGTGAAAATTAATGAAATGCGATCAGTACTTGTCAATTTTCAACTAGTCCTACAATAACCTCAAAAGAGGCCAGATCATATTTGTGAAATATTTTATACTAAATTGCAATAGCAGATCAAGATCAACTTTATGATTTCAAAAGGAATCTGTATCATATTTACAAACACTAAATACTAAATAGCAATAGTAATGATGATATTACAGTTAGAATGTCAAACAAACATATAAATTCCTATTAATGTTTTGAACTTTAAGTACATACAATAATCAAAATAAAATATTTGTCTTTATTATCAAATATAGAGAAATAAAATAAATACAGACTCCCACTAGATGAGTTCTTCTTCCATAAAAAGGACTCTCATATCCACAACATGCGCATGAAACACCTTAGGCACCAAGCCTTTGGTGAGTGGATCGACCAATATAGAATCTGTGCTGATGTGCTCTACCATAATCTGACTACCTGAACTCTTTTTTTAATCGCTAGAAACTTGATATCGATGTATTTAGACTTCAACGAACTATGGTTGTTCTTGGCATAAAGTTCTATGACTTTATTATCATAATAGATCCTCAATAGCCTATCAATTCATCAACGATCTGCAATACTATGATGAATTTTAGCAGCCAAATCCCGTGGTTGAATGCTTCATAGTATGCTACCAACTCTACCTCCATAGTAGAAGTGGCTACTAGCATTTGCTTGACGTTCTTCCAAGATATAGCCCTTTCATCAAGCATGAAAATATAGCCTGAAGTAGATCTCCTGCTATCTAAGCATCAACCAAAATCAGAGTCTAAATATCCAATCACCTCTAGATGATCTGATCTCCGATACGTGAGCATATGTCTTTTAGTTTTTTGCAAATACCGCATCACTCTCTTTACCTCTTTCCAGTGCGATGGTCCTGGGTTATTTACATATCTGCCTAACATCCTCACAATAAATGTTATATCTGGTCGAGTACAAACTTGTGCATACATGATACTTCCCACTGCTGAGACATATGTGAATTGTTCCATCTCCTTTATTTCAAGTTCAAGCCGTGGACATTGCTACAAGATGAACTTGTCACCTCTTAACATAGGTGTGCCACTAGGTGTACAGTTCTGCATATCATATACATTATAAGTATCTTTTCAATATAGACCTATTGTGAAAGTCCAAGAATGCCTCTTGAATGATCACAATAGATCTATATGTCTAAAATAAAGGATGCTTCACCAAGATCTTTCATTTCAAAATTACCAAATAGAAATGACTTAGTTTAATGCAGTATACCCTTATTATTGCTCGCAAGCAATATATTGTCCATATACAAAATAAGTATAACAAACTTGCTCCCACTGAACTTGACATATATGCATTGATCAATGAGATTCTCTTTAAATCCAAATGAGCTAAGAACTTGATCAAATTTCTGGTACCACTGACGGGATGCCTATTTTAAACCATAAATGAACTTCTTTAATGTATATACTTAGGTGCTTTGAGTCCTTAGACTCAAAGTTCTCTGGTTGCACCATATATATAGACTCCTCTATATCTCCATTAAGGAATGCAGTCTTTACATCTATTTGATGTAGCTCTAAATCATAATGAGCTACAAGTGTCATGATTACCCTAAGGGAGTCTTTCGTTGACACAAGTGAGAAAGTCTCCCTACTTGTAATCAATGTTTTCTTTTTGAGTGAATCTCTTGGCAACAAAATGAGCCTTATACTTTTCAACATTACCCCTTGAATCTTGCTTAATTTTAAATATTCATTTACAACCAATGGGCTTCTTTCCTTCAGGTAATTCAACAAGTTCCCAAACATCATTATCTGCCATAGACATCAACTCTTCTTGTATGATGTTAATCCACCTTTTAAGGTTAGAGTATTGTTTAACTTCTTAGAAAGATGTAGGATCACCTTCCAACCCTATATCAAAATCATGCTCTTAGAGATAAACATAATCATGAGAATTTGTGGTTCTCCATTCTTTTGTGGATCGCCTTAAAGGCACTTGTGTTTGAGGCTATTGAGGTACTTGCTCATCAATATAAGGCAATACTTCAATTTCAATGGTAGACCCCTCTAATTGCATTGGAGATGTCATGGGAATATCTTGGTTTACTACGCTCACTGGATGTGTGATACCCATAATATGTAGTATCGTAACCATACCGCTACTGATTGCACTAGTGTGACAACAAGAGGATCGTCAATTCTTTCCTTAAAAGATTCTTCCCTGATTTTATCACTCCCACTGTCCTTAATGAATTTGACGTTTCCCGTTTTAAAGAAGGATCTCTTAGAGGGATCATAAAATTTATATCCCTTTGATTTCTCAGAGTAACCTACAAAATTATAGCTAATTGTTCTTGAGTCTAGTTTTCTTTCGTTAGACTTGTAAGGCCTAGCTTCAACTGAACAACCTTAGACATGTAAATGCCTAATGCTAGGTTTCCTACCTGTCGACATCTCGAATGAGGTTTTGGTTACTGCCTTACTAAGTACTCTATTGAGTAGGTAAACTACAGTCTTGAGTGCTTTATTACACAAAGACTCTCGTAGAGAAGTGAAAGTCATCATACTTCTTACCATGTCTTTTAAGGTTTGATTGCAATGCTCAGCTTCACCATTCTGACTAGATATGTCGAGCATGGTACATTGAGGCACAATCCCACACTTAGCAAGGTAGTTCACAAAAGGTCTTCGACGTTGTTCACCGAATCCATCATATCGACCATAATATTCACCTCCACGGTCGGATCAGCCAACTTTAATTTTCTTACCTAGTTAAAATTCAACTTCGACTTTGAAAATTTTGAACATGTCCAAAGATTGCGATTTCTCATAAATAAGGTACAGATAGCTAAATCTGGAATAGTCATCTATGAAGCTAATAAAATATGTGTGTCTATTCCAAGATGCCTTAGGGAATAGTCCACAAATGTTCATATGTATTGACTCCAAAACGTCATTACAACGACTAGCCCCTTGTTCCTTTTGTTAGTGGTCTTCCCCTTAACACACTCTATGCAAATATCAAAGTCTAACATGTCAAGGAAATTGAGAATTTCATGTGACATTAACATTTCTAGACGTTGTTTGGATATACATCCTAAATGCCTATGCCACAACATGAAAGAATTCTCGTTGGTCAAATTGTGTTTCGTACCTATACTATGCATTATTACGTTGTCAACTGTAGGAGTAAAGGTGTTCTATTTATAAATCTTATCAACTAAGGAACCATTGTCGATCAACATTGAATTAAAGAAAATATTAAAAATTTTATTTCTAAATGAACAAGAAAAACTTGATTTGTCCAAACAAGAAATTAAAATTAAATTACATTGAAAAGATAGTACAATAAATGTATTTTCTAAATCTAGAAAACTATTGATTCCTAAACAAAGCCTAAAAACTCCAATCGACTCGACTTTAGCCTTTTTTCCATTTCCTGTATAGATGTATTTTTCACCATCAAGCGGAAGTCAGCTCTTGAGACAACCCTGTATAATGATACTTATATGAGTAGTAGTATCGATATCTATCCATCAAGTGTTAGTGGATACAATAGCTAGATTGACTTCCGAAGTAACAAAGTTGAGAAGTTTACTTTTCTTTACACGCCATTTGGCATACTTGAGGCAGTCTTTTTTCATATGACCTTTCTTCTTGCAAAAGAAACAAGTGAATTCCTTATCCTGTTTCTTGTGCTCCTTGTTTCTTTGCCTCCAGAATCTGCAGTTTGTTTTTCTTTTTCTTTGTTATTGATCCTCTTTCATTTTTTACTCGCACTTTAAGAACCAGATGCTAAGTGAGCACTCTCAGATGTCTCAATCTTTAGTCTCCCTTCCTCTTGCATGCATTGAGTAATTAGCTCATTTAATATCCACTTTTTCTTTTGAGTATTATACGATATCTTAAAAGGAGTGAACCATGCAGGCAGAGACATCAAGACAAAATGCACTAGCATACCCTCAGACATATCAAGTTTTAGTGCTTTCAGACTTGTCGCTATATTGGACATCTCCATAATGTACTCCCTTATGTTTCCTTTATCATTGTACAGCATGGTTACTAACTTCGTAAGAAGTGTGGTAGTCTCGACCTTTTCATTTGAGGTGAATCGATCTACTAATTTATCCAGGAAACTCCTAGCATCTGCTCCCTCTGTTATTGAGCCATTTATTGGTGCTGGTATGGAAAACTTCATGATACTCAAACACATGCCATTTGATTTCTCCCACAGCTAAAATTCAGCCCTCTACTCTATAGTGCTAGCACTGGTCAGAGGTGTGGGACAATCATTCCTTAATGCATAGTCTAAGTTCATGCAGCCTAAGACTACGATCATGTATTGTTTCCATTCAATAAAATTTGAACCAGATAATATTGGGATGTTATTAATGCTAGTAATTACAAAGAACATATAAGTAACATAAAATTATGCAAATAAAATAAAATTTTAAATGCATATACATGGGCTCTTTATGAGATACCAAGTACAACATAATGTGTATTTCTTTGGGCCGACACATTATTTATTAGCGATACTCTCTAATATACTCAAACTTTAATTGGCCACATAATGTGCCTTCCTTTGGGCCGACCCATTGTGCATATATTATGATACTTTATATTATTTATATTTTGATCCGTAACTCACAACAACCTTAATCATCCATATTGTAGTGTTCGAAATTCGAACTTATTTAATTAAGAATATTTATTGGATTAAATTGTAATTCAGATTTATTTAATTAAGAGAATTTATTGGATTAATTACAATTTAATTAGATTTTGAGTTTATTTTATCAAGGATATCTATTGGGTTAATTGTAATTAATTAGAATTCATATTAAGAATTTATTAATTTAAATAAACGGATTTAGTTAAGATTTAATTATGAATTTATTTATCAATTATATTAAGGAGATAGTAGAATACGGATATGTATAAAATTTATAAAGACTTATGAATTTTATTATAGGTTATTCATCTAAATAATATGAAAGTAAAATATATATTTTTATGGCGTACACAAAATTAAATAAAAGATTAATAACTAATCACTATACTAATATAACATAAATATGGAAATAAAATAAGATATATAAGGTATAATTACAAAGAATAAATAGAATTAAATAGGTAAAACTATATATGGAATTAGATAAACCATGAAAATTAGTTTCTATGTAAACTTGATATTTAGTTTTATAAAAAAAAAAGTGAATGATAAATCATGAATTTTTTTATATGTAGAGAGATATGGAAATTTTACAATCATGGAAATATGTTTCTATTTAAACTAGATATTTAAGGTTTATAAAAAAAATGATTTAGACTTTTTTATAAGTCATGAATTTTACATGTAGATTACATATGGAAATTTTATAAACCATGGAAATAGGTTTTTATTTAAACTTGATGTTAAGTTTTACGAAAATAAAATAAATGACTTAGCAATTTTTTTATATGTTAAGAATTTTTAATGATAGATATGGAAATAGAAATTTTAGATAAAGTCCTAAGTCCCCTCTCTATTTAAACCTTACCTTCAAAAAAAAAAGGTAGATCCGCTACCTTAGTGACCCCCCCTAGTGTCGGCCCCACGGATATGGAGGGAGGTTCATGCAGGTACACATGCCATAGGCGCATGACGGGGTAAACCCTAGGTCGTCAGTTCCTGAGAATCGACCCCTGACCATTACGCCAGATATATCATGCGCCCACTGTCTATGCTACGCCCTGGGGGCAAACCTTACCTTCAAAAACCCTCTCTTGATGTTGATTGCAGCCGACCCTAGGGAGATCTCCTCACCCTTTTATTTCTCCATCGGTGCTAGGATTTTCAAGGAAGACAAGAAATGAGTGGCTAAGTACTTAAGTCATGTTCTCAACCATGTTATTGTTTAGTTTAGTTTCTATAGTCTTGTGAAGTTTCAGATTTTTGAAGCTTGTAAGGTGATGGTTTGTTTTCTTGCTAAGGATGTCATATTTGGCCACACAAATTTTGCATTGTTTCAATTATGTTGGTAGTTTTGTTCCTATGTCTTGGGTTTTTTCGGATTCTAATTTAGGAAAGCTTATGTTTTCTTCTTGCTTGTCATCATGGTAACTTATATATGCTGCATGTATTTTTGGATTCTAATTTAGAAAAGCTTATGTTTTCTTCTTACTTGATATCATGGTAATTTTACATGCTACATGTATTTTTGGAAATTCTAATTTAGGAAAGCTTATGTTTCTTCTTGCTTGTCATCATGGTAACTTTATATGATACATGTATTTTCGGATTTCCAATTTAGGAAAGCTTATATTTTCTTCTTGCTTAATATCATGATAATTTTACATGCTACATGTATTTTTGGATATTTTAAATTAGGAAAGCTTATGTTTTCTTCTTATTTGATATCATGGTAATTTTTCATGTTACATGTATTTTTGGAAATACTAAATTAGGAAAGCTTATGTTTTCTTCTTGCTTGATATCATGGTAATTTTATATGCTACATGTATTTTTGGGTTTCTAATATAGGAAAGCTTATGTTTCTTCTTGCTTGTCATCAATTTTATATGCTACATGTGACTTTCGGATTCTAGTTTAGAATGAATTTAGTATAGTTAGACTAATGTTTCCTCTTCTCATTATGATAACTTTAATTGCTCCTGAAATGAACCTGCTTACATTTATGCGCATGTACATGTTTATATTTATGCCTATACAGTGATCATCCTTATGTTTATGTTTACACTTATGTCTATGCTTATGAGATAAGTGTGGTTAGTTTCACTCGGGGACCTAAGCTCGGGAAAGCGTACCAAATCTTATTATGGGTTAAGTCATGAACCGGAGACCTAAGCTTGGGGAGCTTGTTAAATTATGTTCTGGGATGGTGGTATGATCCGGGGACCTAAGCCCGGTGAGCACGCTAGAATCAAACAAGATATGTTCTGGAATGGTGGTATGATACGGGGACCTAAGCCCGATGAGCGCGCCAGAATCACACAAGATATGTTCTGGGATGATGGTATGATATGGGGATCTAAGCCTGGTGAGCGCGCTAGAATCAAACAAGATATGCTCTAAGATGGTGGTATGATCCGGACCTAAGCCTGGTGAGCGCGCTAGAATCAATCAAGATATGTTCTGGGATTGTGGTATGATCTGGGGACCTATGCCCGGTGAGCTCGCCAGAATAAAGGGGAACTCCGGTCCTAATTAAGTTCGGGCCCCTACCAATCTAGTGCTTGGATAGTTGTATGATCAAGTGCAACTAGACCACCATAATAGTATGTTTATAAGTACGCATGCAAGTATGTTCAAGTCATGTTTATTGTAACACCCCACCCTCCTCACTACTGGACTGTGAGGGCGGAGCGCTACTGGACTACTAACTTTACTTAACTAACATTGCACACATGTTGATAGTAATTCCTAAAACTCTCGGAGAACTCAAAACATACAATTAACTAGCAGCGGAAGACTAAATGACTCATCTAATACATTCTACTCAACTCTTTGTTAATAAATTCTTATGCTAAATCCTAAGGCTTCCATAGTCCAGACATCACACATCCATCCGCACCTCCTTGTCGCCTTCCTTTACTATAACTTTTCCTTTCCTTTATCTGCAGTAAGAGGAAAATGCATCTATAAGCAAAATTACTTAGTAAGCGCTATCTAACTCACAAAACTCGAATATGCATGTGAATATATTGAAATCTAAAAGCTGAATGCTCAAAAGAAAAACTACTCATGCTCATCTACAAGCAAAAGAAACATACTGAAATGCTAAACGTGTAAAACAAATCTATACAATCATGCTAGCATAATCTTGCTGAATTTTAAACACTTTCTGAATCTTATTTCACTTGTTTAAAAACTTATACTTTAATACTTCAAAATAATAATCAACTTTCTTCTTGGGCCCAGGCGTAGTACCATCTTATGCGCGTTCCCTAATAGGTTGGGGTAGCAAGCCACCAATCCTAAAAGAGCAGACCTCGGTCTACCAGGGCCAGGACCTCGGAATTGGACACCTGGATTTGTTTAACGACAACCTCGGAAGTCGGGTACTAGCCTCTTCTTAAAAGTAAAATACTTATAATCTTAATTACTTCTTCTTTAAATGCCTTGACATTTTAATAGGCACCTTGTGTGCCAAAATCCCTAAAGTCTTGACTTTTGGGATCTACTTAAGGCCTCGGCCTTTTCTTTCTTTTTTTTATCTTTCTTATACTTTTCTTTATCTTTCTTTTGCATCTATGAATGAAACTAACTATGTAACACATAATCATGCATAGAATACAAAAGAAATCTGCACATACAATGCTTATCAAAAATCTTATTTAAAGGGGATGAGTTCTCATATATACTCTAACAAAACTAAACTAAATGCTTAAAAATGATATACTTCAAGGTGTTTAATCTCAAATGCTTAGTCCAAATTAAAGCATCCAAAAGCACTTCACCTTTAGAACCAGAACAATTTATTCCATTAAATCCATGCAAATTTCCCAGCAACTTATAAAACTCGAGCAAAAACTACTACAAGCGATTATTGCTTGAGTTCTAAAAAAAATCATCACAAAACTCAAACGTGTCAGTGAGTCCAAGAAATCACCAAGTGTGCACTAAAAACTCTTGTCTAAAACCTTGGAAATCCACAACAAAACAGAATCTATACATAAATTCACAATCGACTTGAGTAAGAAACCATGATCGAAATCAACAAAACTTAATTCAGAACACACTGCACCAAACATAAACTGGCCAAAGTCAACAGAACTACAAACGACTCACGTTACAGACCTCTCAATTAATTCCCAAAATCTGCAGCTAAACAAGGAGCATAACAACAATTACAGCCATACATGGCACACACAGTGACATCAATTTGACTCCAAATTTTGAACTCGATCGGTGATTCCAAAACCACAAAGATATAGTCACCTAAAATCCAAGACTCCAGATTATCAACAATTCAAGCAACCCGAACCATGCAACAGAGAGATGAATCGGACACCATTACATGTAGACAAAACCATCACAAAATCGTGTTTAAAACTCCAAAACTATTCTTACTGCAGGTGAGAAGCAACTTACCTTGCTTCTTGGAGTTCCTTGACTTACAACCGAAGGAGAAAACTTCTAGGGCTTCGGAGAACTCAATATTCCGGCAACTCCTCTGTCCACGCGCTCTCTTCGCCGAGGGGAGCTCGGATCTGTGAAGAACCCATGGAGCCTTGCCTTGGCCGACCGCCGGAGTCGATCCCTAGCTCCGTCGGCTTCGTCTTCGCTCGAGCCGAAACACCGTCGCGCGCAGAAGGGAGGAGGAGAGGGGAAAGGTTAGGTCACGGGAGAGGAAAATAATCCCTTCTTATAACTTAGGTATTTTCTAATTCAGTTATGGCTTAAGACCAATTCATTATTAATTTGTTCATGAAACATTAGCGTGCGCGCTTGGTCGGCTGGAAAGGCGAATTCCCGAAGGTCTCGGGTTCGAGCGCCCTCGGCTCCTTTTTAAACGGAAATTTTATTTCGTTTCTTAAGACCGCTTAACTATATTTAATTCCCTTATATTATAACAAAATAGCCGTGGAACAGTTGGCTAACCGGATTCATTTAAGGCTTGGCTTAACCCGAGATCCACGGTTCGAATCTCGGCTTGGACATTATTTTTTGCAACTTCTTTCGTTTAGTAAAAATACCAAACGATCTCCAAAAATTGCATAAAAATACTCTAAAAATTTCTAAAAATATCTAGAATTTTTCTATAGCATTTTTAAATATTTTTAAATTATTTTTGGGGCTCAAATGGAGGAAATTTGGGTCGTTACAATTCCCCACACCTTATAAAAAGTTCATCCTCGAACTTAGAATAATTCTAGATCTCTCTGTCTCATACTGTCCTTACGCTCCTAAATAACTTCCTCATACTTCTGATTCTAGATAACTTTCACTAATGGTACTCTTTGTTCCTTAGTCTCTTAACTCCTCGGTCCTCTATCATTCATATCTCATTGTACCCATTAGTGGTCCTTGGAAGGCCTGTTATAAGGTCTCTGGAGACCATAGGTGCATTAGTCACACCAAATGGCATGACCCCAAATTCGTAGTGCCCATATCTGGTCCTGGAAACTGCTCTGGGCGCATCACTTCCTTTCATTTTTAACTGATGGTTCCTATAACGCAGATCTATTTTAGAGAACACTGTTACCCTCTTTAGCTGATCAAATAGATCATCTATTCTGGGAAGAGGGTACTTGTCCTTAACCGTTACTTTGCTCAGCGTTCTAAAATCTATGCACATCCGCATAGATCTGTCTTTCTTCTTAACGAACAACACTGAAGCTCCCCGGGGTGAATGACTAGGGCGGATGAAACCCTTGTCAAGTAGCTCCTGCAATTGTTCTTATAACTCTTTTAACTCTGCTGTAGACATTCGGTATGGAGCTTTGGAAATTGAACTGGTATCAGGAAATAACTCAATTTCAAACTCTACTTCTCTGTTGGGAGATAGTCCAGGTAGCTCTTCTAAAAATACCTCTGGGTATTCGCAGACTACCCGAACATCTTCCTGCTTGGGTCTTTCTTGTTATCATTGTCCTTCTAGTTCTAATTACTTAACTGGGGTTTCTGACTCCCCGCTGTCTTGTCCTCTATCTTAACATCTAACTATGCCAAGAATAATACTTGACATCTTCTCTATCCTTTCTAAACATACTTATGTATATGAATATAAGAGAAACAAAACTAAAATTGACTCTATTCTTCCTAAGCATATGTATCAAAACATAGAAAATTAAAACATGAATTTTCTTCTTTCCTAAGCACATATAAGCAGATACTATATACTGCAAATAATAAAGAAAACATAAAAGAAAACTTAAATACTTTCTTACTTGAAGACGGCAAGGTTGGTGCTGATGTGTGATGCTGGAGAATGGGAACTGCTCTGATACCAACTTGGAAAACTCAACTAAACTGAATTCATATGCCTAACCTCTGAACTCACGGCAAAAAAAGAAATGAATTGCTGTGCTAAACAAAACTTCACAGTATAATTCGAAAACAGGAATAAGCAAGGTTCAGAATCTAATCCAATAAAAAAAAACCCTTTCCCTCTTCCTTAACAACTCACGGCAGTAAGCCCTAAACCCCAATCTTCACAGAAAATTTGAAACAAAAGGAACAAGGACCCGAAACTATCCTACTGCAGGTGAGTAGCGTCTTACCTTGCTTCTTGGAGTTCCTTGACTTACAACCGAAGGAGAAAACTTCTAGGGCTTCGGAGAACTCAATATTCCGGCAACTCCTCTGTCCACGCGCTCTCTTCCCCGAGGGGAGCTCGGTTCTGTGAAGAACCCACGGAGCCTTGCCTTGGCCGACCGCCGGAGTCGAGCCCTAGCTCCGTCGGCTTCGTCTTCGCTCGAGCCGAAACGCCGTCGCGCGTAGAAGGGAGGAGGAGAGGGGAAAGGTTAGGTCACGGGAGAGCAAAATAATCCCTTCTTATAACTTAGGTATTTTCTAATCAGTTATGGCTTAAGACCAATTCATTATTAATTTGTTCACGAAACATCAGCGTGCGCGCTTGGTCCGCTGGAAAGGCGAATTCCCGAAGGTCTCGGGTTCGAGCCGCCCTCGGCTCCTTTTTAAACGGAAATTTTATTTCGTTTCTTAAGACCGCTTAACTATATTTAATTCCCTTATATTATAACAAAACAGCCGTGGAACAGTTGGCTAACCGGATTCATTTAAGGCTTGGCTTAACCCGAGATCCACGGTTCTAATCTCGGCTTGGACATTATTTTTTTCAACTTCTTTCGTTTAGTAAAAATACCAAACGATCTTCAAAAATTACATAAAAATACTCTAAAAATTTCTAAAAATCTCTAGAATTTTTCTATAGCATTTTTAAATATTTTTAAATTATTTTTGGGGCTCAAAAGGAGGAAATTTGGGTCGTTACATTTATGCTTATGCTTATGTTTATATTTATGTTCATGTTATGTTTATATTTATGTTATGTTTATGTTTATGTTATGTTTATATTTATGTTTATTTTTATATTTATGTTTATGTTTATGTTTATGTTTTGGTCTACGTTTATGATAATGTTTATTATTATGTTAATGTTATGCTTATGCCTATACCGATAGACATGCTCATGATCTAGTCTATCATTATGCTTAGTTCATCTACCATGCTTACCTTTATGTTGTCACGCTTATGTCACTACCTATGCTTATGTTCATAGTATGTAAGTAGAGAGATCCTAAGTTACCTTTGATGTGGGTTCCCTTAGTACACTAAATTATAGACGCTAGCTAATGCATAACACTGTTTTGAACATGTTGAGTCTCTCGACTCACAGTTTATATATTTTTTTTCAGACAATAAGATGAATGAGGCAAGAGACATTGATCAGTGAGCCAGCTTGAAACAAGGGCAGTACAACCCGACCCGAAGACCATCTAGTTTAAATTATGCATTTAGTTATGTTTTTTTTGAACCGTCTATGTAATTTTATTTGAACTAAGAATCCATTATGGAAGTATGAGTATGTGACATCCGTATTTATATTTATGAATTGTAAAGAAAAAAAACTAGGGGCGTTACACACATAATATGTCTTCCTTTGAGCTAACATATTTTGTGTATGATCTGAAGAAAATAATATTTTGTTCCATAATTATAAGTTACCATGTGCATATATCTAGCATAAAAGTAATATTCCTTTGGATCGATTGCTTTAAGTATAGATATACGTTTACCAACATAAAATGTACTAAATATTCCTAAGGTGTCTTCCTTTGGGCTTATACATTAGTTCAATTTAATAGTACGTTGTGTAGATAGACCCAAGAAAACTTTAGGAACTTAATTTGAACATAAATTATTTAATTAATTTTAACAACATAAAATTAGACTTATTAATTAATTAATATCTTATGATAATCGATTGATATTATCTAATTAATTATCCCAATTGATTTAAAAGTCTACTATATGTGATTGTATAATTGTATATAGCATTTATTTTTTTTTTCTGAAGAAGCTAAAATTTCGTTCTAGTTATATAATTAAATAATATTATTTAATACTATTTAATTTATTAAATTTCCATGCATGAAAAAAAAGTTAATGCGTTTTTTTAATTTATTGAAATGCTGTTTCAGTGAAACAGTTGGTTTTTTTCTTATTTTGTGCATTGTTCACGTCGAATAGTGGTTTTTCTTTGTCCCACTGTTCGCATTCAAACAGGTAAGTGTTTTTTTTCGAAACATTGTTTCAATTGAAACAGTACGCTTACTGTTAAAAAAAACAATAATAATAATTTCAAGAAAAAAATAAACTTAATCGATTTACTCGCGAGTTTAAAGCTGTCAATTGAATTTTAATTATTTCTATTTAAAATTTTAGTTGATCAAAATAATTGATTGAATCATAATTTTATTTAAAATTAGGTTAAATAATGATAATTTTTACCGTTCTTTGTATTTTTCGTAGAAACAAGAAAAACTCGAAAAATGAGTCTATTCTAATTTTTTCTTATATGTTTTTCAATAATAAAAAATTTATATTAACTAGGAAAATTTAATCTACCATATAAATAATAAATCAACGAAAAACTTAAATTTTATTGTCAATAAAAATGATGAAACAGAATCTTGATTTTGATACCAATTGATAATTCTTATGAAAACCTAAATCGCATGAATTCTAAAACATAAGGAATTCACATATAGGAAATACAAGAATAAGAAAATCTAGTTTTATCAATTAAACATAGCATAATAACATAAAACATAAATAAATATGACAAGGAACCTAATTGAAAAGTCATTCTTATCTTTAGTGTTGTCTAGAAATAATCCCTATGGAAGAAGATGTAGCGGAAAAAAAAAGGAAGGTCTTCAAGGGACTTAGGGGTGACGATGCCGAAAAACTTTAAGTCAATGGGGAATCAAAAGCTCTGTCAAGATTAAAAATTCTAAACCATTAGGGACCAACCCTATATATAGTGGACATCCATTATCAGTCCATAGATGATAATAAATGTGAAACTATAGATTCTACACATATAAGATCTATATCGAACACCAAAACCCAATAAATTTAAATTAAATCACTTTAATAAATTCAATTTATACTCATATGCATAACATATAATTAAGCATATCAATTAAAGATTATAATCAACATCACATAGTTTTTTAATCTAAAGATCATTCTGAAAGTCCAAGAAGCATAAGGATAGATTCAGCTATATTTATAAGTGTGCAGTGATTGCTACTATAGGGAGGGTTCAAACAAGAACAAGTGATGGACATGTCTAGTAAGCAGCAAAATGTATGACACAACAGCTCTGTCCAACTTGAGGCACGCAGTATTATTGATTTCATCCATAGAGATGCGAGAAGATCAAACACACGTGCACGATATGGAGAAGCAAATGTGATGTAGCAGTTGAGTGAAAGATGATGAAAAACGGAGTCGAATCAAGTCCGATCAGAGCCGAAGAGCCGGGGAGGAAGCATGTTTAGAATGTTAGAAGTCTAATCAATCGAGGCTAGGGAGGAGATCAATCCCTCAATCCTAGTAACACGTAAAAAATATTGGGGAGGTCCAAAATCCGATAAGTCCTTATTGAGAATATCAATAATAAAAATCCTTAGGAAAGCAGAAGACCAAATCCCACGTGGGCTAATATTGAGAGTTCTCATTCTCATCGGGCTTTACAGAAAAGGATTGACAACTTCGAATCAGTGTAACAATGCTACTTTGTGTCAAGCAAGATGAGAATGAGATTAGAAAAGGATGGTTCGAACACTTCAACATCAGCCATCCAATACTTACTGCCAGCAGAGAATCCTTTTTGAAAAATAGACATCAAATAATATTTAGGTGCCTTAACTTTTAGAATATTGGAATCATATATCCAAGATAAGCCTCATGAGTGCTTTATATATCCACAACAAGCCCTCAAAGCACAATAGGCATATGACATTTTTGATATATTGGTCCTGGGTCAATTTTTAAAAATTGATAATTTAAAATTTATTTTATCATGTCTATCAATCATATATCTATATTTACTTCTCTTTATATTCATAGACCGACACTACTCGTTAGATGTCAAAGATGGGCCATGATATTAGTAGCTAGAGAAATATATAAATAGCAAAATCCCAAAAGCCACGTAAGTTTTGGAGCTTACTTACTATAGCAGAACTAATTTTGTTAAGACCAACTTTTTTAAAATATTAGATTCAAATAGAGGGCGCAATATATATTGGAGAATAATAGAGAAGGAAACGAAGGATATATAGCAAAATACCAAATCCATAATTTTGCAATGCAAAGATAGTGAAGATAAATGTGTGAATTGAGCATCAGCCTATAAAGAGCAAAACTCTGCTCTCAGCATCCCTCATGCATGATTTTGAACTTGAAGAAAACCAGCAGTAGCATCGGAAATCCTGACCCCCTCAAAATATCTCCAAGTAAATTTCTCATCCTTCTTGGATGGATCAAAGTAAGAGCACAAGGATAACGCTGACCAGAGTTCGTCAATCAACTTTGTTAGTGTAAGGAGCATTAGACATTTAAATTTGAGTTTTGATAATGACAAAAAATTTTAAGTGTTATTGTTGTTCTAATAAGTTAAACTGAGTGTGCAGAAAAAATCCTAAGTGATCTTAGGCAAAATGAATGTCCTAGCTGTAGTTAGGCAACGAAATCCTGGTCCGGGGACTAGGCAAAGTCTTGGCAGGTCGAGGATGTTGGGCAAAATTCTAGAGTCAAGGACGCTAGATGAAAGATCCTGGGGGTCGTGGACACCAGGTGGAAGACTGGACGGGTCGGGATTAGGTGTCCAACATAAAGTCCTAATGTCTCAAACGCTGTGCAAAAGTCCAGATGGTCTGGAGGACCAGTTTGGCAAAAGATAATCTCTCTTGAGAGGAGTAGGTGAGGATGTGTTCCCCGAAAAGAGAACAGTAGACGTCGGTCCGACCTACAGTTTCAGCATAATTCAAAGTCAGGACCGAACAGTTCGGAGGCTGTCAAAACTTATGCTTTACATAGTATTTGCTTGAACTAACTTTATTTTACAAGAAGAAGAGACTAGTAAAAAAGTTGGTTCGAACGCCCGAATGGGATCTGGGTGCCCGAAGAGGTTTCATCGCAAAGGCGCCCCCGGGAGGGTGCCTGGCTAAGCACCCTAGCAATCCAAGCACCCAGAGTTGCTCCAGGTGCTCGGACGACCAAAACTTCATCTTCTCGCAGAGCTAGAGCACGATGAGTGGCCAACCCACATTAGCAGTCCAGGTGCCCGGAGAGTGTCTAGGCGCCCGAGCATGGATAAACTTCAAAGATGAAGTTTCGATGAGAGCTTACCAAGTTAGCACAGTCCAAGAGCCTGGGAGGGGCTCCAGGTGCTTGGATGGAGTTATAAAAGGAGGCTTTGATCAGCAGCTTGTACACATCATTCCAATCATCTTCTGTTCTTGTGCGCCACTCAAAAAATACTTCTACGACACCCAAATGCTGCTCCGACGACCGAAGGCTCGATTCTTCAAATCTATAAATCGTCAGTACATTTAAATTATTTCAATTCTTCAAAAGTTGTAAATCTTTACTTGTACTATTTTGAACTAATAGTGATTGTCCATCAAAAGCACTCAACGAGTGTGAACCGTGAAGTAGAAGTCATCACAGGTTCTAAACTAAGTAAATCTTGGCCTTGTTAGCATTGCATTTTCATTTCTTTATTCCGCTGTCGCTTATCTCTCGAAAGTTTTTAAACAAATTGAAAGTCATGAGTATTATTCACCCCCCCCCTCCCTCTAGTGTAATGATCCTACAATTGGTACTAGAGCAGGGCCACTTCAATCGGTGAAACCACCTTTCAAGTAATTTTTTCATAGTATTATTTTTAAATTCTTCGAAGTCGATCGGAATCAATATGATTACTCCTTCCGATCATTTTTTCACAATCGAGTTTTTTGTTTCTCGAAGTTAGTGTAATACCACTCGATTTTTTTTTTAGTTTTCATAAGTTCTTTAGCATTGCTAATCCAAAACTAAGTTTTGGGATAAGTCTCCTTATTTTATTGTGTGCAAGAGTCTTTTAAATGACATACTAAGAAGGCTACAACATCACATGTCCACCACTATTCTCCAGCAAAGATTTCAGCTACTAGAAGAGCCGAATGGAGTACCATCTCAAAATACAAATTGAAATATGGATCATCATCCAAACCGGCTTCTCACTTCCACTCAATGACACTGGAAAACCAGTATCATGCGAAAACTGGGACCAAAGCATAATGAAAAAGAGTCGATGCAAAGGCAACCTAGATCCTACAATATGGATTAACCAAAGAAGAGTTGAACTGGGTCAGCCCCTTCAACAGCGCCAAGGAGTTATGGAAAAAGTTAATCAAGCTACACGAGGACACCTCCAACACAAAGGTAAGCAAAAGAGATTTAATTTTAAACAAACTATACAATATTAAAATGCAGGATGGTGAGTTGACAAGTCAATTGCATGCACGCATCCAAGACCTTCTCAACAGTCTCCACACAATTGGTCAGAAGGTAGAAAATTGCGACGTTATAAGGTATGCCCTTAACTCTTTTCCAAGGAACACTTTGTGAGCATCTATGGTGGATGCTTACAAAGTCTCTAAGGATCTCTCTTTAATTAGGTTAAATGAATTATTTTCTAAATTTGAACTTTATGAACAAACTAATCCACTTCCGGCCAATAAATGTATTGCGTTGGTTATAGGTACAAGCAAGACAAAGGAAGCTAGGAGCAAGCGTTGGACTGAACTCGAGTTCGAAGATAAATCGGACTCAAAAAGCGACGACGAGATCACCGCCGAGCTCATCAACCTAGTACGAAAATTGTACAAGAAAAAGAAAGGTTTCACAAAATACGAGATCAAGAAGGTGATCCAATCAAAGACAACGCAACCAAGTCCAAACACAAAGGCTAAGTCTGAAGTCACCTACTACGGCTACAAAAAGAAGGACATATCAAGGCAAATTGTCCAAACTAGAAGAAAATAAAGAAGAAGCAAAAGAAGAATGTGCTACAAGCAACTTGGGATGAATTGTCATCAGAAGACTCCGACGAAGATCTCAAACAGACAAGCGTCCTGCTTCCAACCCAAAAATAAATCAACAAGTCTGAAATTGAGAGTGAATTGGAAGCCGAGTCTAAGCAAAGCTATAGATCCATATCCAGTTCAGAAGGTTCCCAATCCATTGCAAGTATTTCTTTAATTACATCACATAATTTAATTTTCTACTTGTCTAGAAAGTTGGCTAAATCTAACCTCCGGATCAACTCACTCCAAGAGGAAGTCAAAACCCTCAAGAAAGTAACTAACTCAAGCTCCTTGACAGAACCTGTTCAAGCTAGAACCTCAACTCAAGTCCAACAACTTGAGGAAGAAATTCTAACTTGAAAAGTTAAGTCAAAGAACTTAGAGACTCGTTGGAATGGTTCACTTTGGGTTCTAAGAATCTTGATTTGATCCTAATTAAACTTAATCAATTAAATCTAATTCAAATAATCAATTAAACCTAATTAAACTTAATCAATTAAATCTAATTTAAATATTCAATTAAACCTAATTTAATTATTGAATTAAACCTAATTCAACTAATCAATCAAATCTAATCATACTCAAATCTAATCAATTAAACCTAATTAAATTTAATAAATTAAACCTAATTCACTTAATCTAATTAAACCTACTCAAAATTTAACCAAAATTAAACTCAAAAATCTAAGTTAAATTCAATCAACCATCTCAAAATCATTTATAAGCATAACAAGATTGACAATTTAGATTCGGTAAGATGAAAAATAGGGGGTAGGATTCAATCAATCTATCTTATAATCCATTTAAATTGGATTTAAATCAAATACTTTATGTATAGGAACATAATAATTTGGACCAATGGATGCTAGATAGTGGATTCTCCAGACATATGACTGGCGACCGATTGAAATTCATCAAGTTAAAACTTAATAACTTAGGGTTGGTTGCATTTGGCAACAATGAAAAATTTAAGGTACTTAGAACAGATAATATCGAACTGAGTTTCGATTTCATTATTCGAAAATTTTTATTAGTTGATAAATTTAATTTTAACTTATTTAGCATAAGGCAACTATGTGATTCTGGATACTCAATAATCTTTTCTAACTTCAAATGTTTAATTAAAAATATTTAAAATCCTAAAATTATACTTAAGAGGATTAGGAAAAATAATATTTACATAATTGACCTACCAACCTCCTCATCTAAGTGTCTATTGACACAACAAGAGGAAACTAAATTGTGGCATAGAAGATTGGTCACACTCACATTAGACTCATTTTAAAAATGAGTCAAAATGGCTTAGTTAGAGGTCTACCTAAATTAAAAAATTTAGAAAATACAATTTGTAATGTTTGTCAATAAGGTAAACAAACTAAGTCAACACATAAACCAACAAACATAAATCGAACCAATTCAATACTCGAGCTCCTACACTTAGACTTATTTGATTCACACAGAGCCAAGTCACTAAGCAGAAACTAATACTGTTTAGTTATAATTGATGATTACTCAAGATTTACTTGGGTAAAATTTCTAAAACCCAAAGATGAAACTTATGAAATCTTTAATAATTTTTACAAATTAATAGAAAAATAAAAAGATACTAAAATTAAAATAAGTAGAAGTGATCATAGGGAAATTCGAAAATCATAGGTTTACTGAATTATACCAAATTAATAGATATAATCATGAATTTTCATATCCTAGAACTCCCTAACAAAATGGACTAGTAGAATAGAAAAATAGAACATTACAAGAAACTGCTAAAACTATGTTAAATGAATATAACATAAGTAACCAATTTTGGACTAAAGTAATAAATACAGCATGTTATATTCAAAATAGAATATTAATTAATAAATTTTATAATAAAACCTCTTATGAAATATACTATAATAAAATACCCAACCTAAATTATCTAAAAAATTTTAGATGTAAAGTACACATATTAAACACTAAGGATTATTTAGGTAAATTTACGCCCAAATCAATATCTAACATATTTTTAGGGTACTCTACAACCAGTAGAGCCTATAGAGCCTATAACAAAAAATACCCTAAAAGTTGCATAAACAACCAATGTAAAAAATAACCTACCTAATTTAATCAATGAAAATAATAATAAAATTATAATAAATATAGAAGATGATGAAAATAATAAGATTAGACATAAATTAAGTGAATCAGGAGAACCAATTGGTAACCCTAACATAAGACCATCAAAGATAAAATCTAATCACCCATCTGACCAAATTTTGAGTGACCCAACCCTAGGAGTTCGAACTCAATCATCGTATAAAAACTTAAGTCAAATAGTTCTTATTTCCAAAATTGAACCCAAGACTATAGAAGAAACCCTACCTGACCTAGATTGGATAATTATAATATAAGAAGAACTAGCTCAATTTAAAGGAAACCAAGTTTGGGAACTAGTACCTAAACCCACAAATAAATCCATAATTGATACCAAGTGGGTCTTTAGAAATAAACTAGATGATAAAGGAGAAGTTAGACTAGTGGTAAAGGAGTTCAACTAAGTAGAAGGGTTAGATTATGATGAAATCTATGCATCTGTAGCCAAACTTGAATCCATCAGGATATTGTTAGCCTATGCAAAACATAAAGGATTCAAGTTATACCAAATAGATGTAAAGTTTGTATTCCTTAATGGGTTCATCAAAGAAGAGGTTTATGTAAATTAACTCTCGTGATTTGAAGACTTAGACCACCCAAACCATGTCCTTGGGTTAAAGTGTAGGTTGCTACTGGGAATATCGTATTGGTTCCCCTGTATAAAATTTTTGTACAAGTCATGAACCATTCCTAACAACCTATTCTGTTCTTTAGAAATTAAATTTGGAATCGCAAACAGAACTTAACATTATTGATTCCAAATTCAACTTATCTGTTCTTAGTGGTTTAGACTTGGATCGCAAACGATGCTTAACATTATTGATCCAAATCCACCCATGTTACAAATTCAATTAAATATTAATTTCAGAGATTGACTTCCAGGTTAAACATGGTGAGGCACTAGGCCTTCTTGGGTATTGGAGCATCCACCACTTCCTAGACAAAGCCTTTCAATGAAATTTAATATTTAATTTCCTTATAGTAACCCTAGGTTTAACCAAAAGGAATAATCGAATCACAAGTTCAAAAAATAAAAGAAACACAAAATTGAAAACATAAATTCGATAACCTAGATTCATTAGCCTCTTGTGTTTGGTATTTCAAGATCTAAATAAAAGGATGAACTAGTTATGATGCGGAAACTAATAACTAGTTATACCTTTTATAGCTTATAGACCTCACGATCTTCTGCCGTACTTCAAAAATCCTAGAGTCGAGAACGCTAGGTGAAAATCCTAGGGGTCTCGGACACCAGGTGGAAGACTAGATGGGTCAGGGATCAAACGTCCAACATGAAGTCCTGATGTCTAAGACCAAGAGCAAAAGTCCAGATGATTTGGAGGATTGATCTGGTAAAAGATAATTTCTCATGAGAGGAGTAGGCGAGGACGCATTCCCTGAAGAGGGAACAGTAGGTGTCAGTCTGACCTAAAGTTTTAGCGAAACTCAAAGTCAGGACTTGACAGTTCGGAGACTGTCAAAACTAATACTTTATATATTATTTACCTGGACTAACTTTATTTTACAGGAAGAAGAGGCTGGCAAAAAAGTTGGTCAAGGCGCCCGAACAGGTTTCACCGCAGAGGCGCCCTCGGGAGGGTGCTTGGCCAAGAAGCCTACCAGTCCGAACGCCCAGAGTTTGTCCATGCACCCGGACGACCAAAACTTCATCTTCTCGCTGAGCTGTAGCGTGATGAGTGGCCACCCCACGTCAGTGGTCCAAACACTCAGAGAAGGTCCGAGCATCCAGACGATGATAAACTGTAGGATCGTTGCGCTAGTGGGGGTGAATAGTGCTCATAGCCTTTGCACACTTTTTAAAAACTCACAATCTAGATTTATGTGCATAGATGACATGTAATAATCCCTAATGAATCAATAGAAACCTATCATATAGTTTCATTGATGAGCATGATACAAAAATTGTTTGAGTGTGGCCTAAGTAGAAGTTCTCCGTGCTCAGTATAATAAGTGGCTTAACTTTTTCAAGTGTCAATCTCTAAGCCTAGTCAATTTTTCATTTAACCGTGTTCCTCATACTTCCGACGATAGGCACTTATCTGCCACATGTAAGGTTCATTCCCCTCAAAAATACTATGCATCATCTACACAATGTCTCAAAGGAATACTCAGTATCAAAAGAAACATAGCATTCATTTCCCCAGTAACCTAACTCGGTCTCAAAGGGGTGAATTACTAGTTTCCACTCACGATAACTATTTTTTTATCCCTTATTCTTTTTTCTTTTTTCTTTGAATGTTTTTAAAGTATCTAACTTAAACAAACTTTCATTCATTTTTTTTGTTGGGATTGATTTTTCCAAATGAGCTTACATGATCTAAGTTTATCCAGTAACCAAAATGTAGTTGAGAGGTCACCATAGAAGCAAGAGTACTACTCCAGTTCTATGAATCATGACTATTTTCAAAAATATCTACCATCAAAGTCAAGCATAATGTGAAGAGATCCTAAAACTAGGCCAACATTCAAATTCTTCTAGTAATAATAATGCTCACTTCATGCTACTATGGATAGAAAAACATAGGTCGATAGACATATTAGCATACCAAATCACATAACATAAATATCTAGATGAAATGTGCTAGTATTTTATATTAGGGAACAAACAATCATGATGTGATGAATGATTCAACTAGGAAAATTTTATTATGCAAAAATAAATAAGCAAAAACTAAATTAAATCAAATGCATCTAATGCATCCCCCCAGACTTAAACTTTTCATTGTCCCAATGAAAACTAAAAACAATATGGAGGAGATTTAAAGTAAGAGAAGTTACCAAATGATGCATGCCAAATGCCCATGTCATTAACTTCTCCACCATGTAGTTGCACTTCTCCTAATCTTTGAGTCCTATAAAATAAGATTGACAACAAAAATTAAGTAGAGGATACATGTTTATTATAAAAAAAGAAATGAAACTAGATAGAACTAAAGACATAAAAGAAAATAAGGAAAATGAACTTGGGTTGTCTCCCAAGAAGTGTTTGTTTAAGGTCATTAGCTCGACCACCTCATTAGATTTATCGAAATCTCACTCTTGGAGGGGTAAGATATTTTAGAACCCTCCTACCAGGGGCTCTTATTATGGAGAAAGTTTTCAATATTGGAGTTAAAAAGTGAAATATCGCTCTCTCCATCTTCGTCTTCTTTGAAGTTCTTTCAGGTGGTCGAAGACGGTTCAGATTGAGCTTCCATAATTCGACCCAAGTGAAATCTGCACACACAAAAGAAAAACAAATCTCCCACAAGCATGTTATATAGTATAGAACTAGAACCATATCAAGATAAGATGAATAAGTAATAAAAATTGAATCACATCCAACAAAGTCAACGGTGGGTACCTCTATAATGTTGTCCAAAAGATCACAAGAAATACTAACTTTACTTTGCTAAGAGATACCTAAAATTTCTAAACATGTGGATGTGACTTCCTCTGAATCAAATGATGGTTCTAGCTCTAGCTCAGGTGTTGGTGCTACCAAAGGTGGTGATTTTTGAGACTCTGCTAATTCTACATAAGTCCCTACACATTGGTCCACAACATGTTCAATCCTTGAAACTCTCATAATCTCATAAGGTTGTGTAGACAAAGGAGGTGATTCTTGAGATGCTGCTTCCACAACACAGCTCCCTACACTTTCTTTCATAACATCATCATCAACACAAATGATCCTGTCCGAACGCTGAATCAACGGACGCAAGGCACGTGGCGCTCTCCTGGCTGTTGACGTAGATCCCCGACCGGTCGTACGGCGCTCCGGCGAACCTGCAAAGAAGTCGGGCCAGGGAGGGGTTCCCGGCGACGACCCTCCGACGCTCAAGTCAGGCAAGTGGACAGCAAAGAAGTGGCTCCGAATATCAGAGAATGCATACCTCCGGCGAAGTGTGAGGCTCCTTATATAGAGCTGGGAAGGGGCTCACGCACACACACCGAGGCTAATACGTGTCCTCAGCCCATACCTCAGTATGGACTTGTCAGAAAAGCTTACCTGACACCATACTGCTACAGTCCGAGCACGTCTTTGATGGGACAGCGGAACCCTTTGTCATAAGATCCTGCATATGACCTGCTCGTCAAACATGCCCGCTATCAGAAGATGTTCCCTTGTCCTTTTGTCTCTTCTTACCTCATGCCGAGCATCCGGCCGATCAGCAATTCCATCACGTCCGGCCGGTCGGTCCGCTCGGGAGAATCCCAGTGGTGTGCTCCGTGGACTATTAGCAGTATTGCTACTTTATGCCTTCGGCCGAGCGAGCCACCCGCTCGGCCATACGACCTTGTTCAACATGAGCGTCGGAACCCCGACTCCCGCTGGGGTGCCTTTGCTTTCAGTTAGACTACGGTCGACCAGTTGGTCCAACCCCTTTTTGGTAGGCCGGTCGGCCCACCCTTCTCCGATAATCCTTTTAACCTTTTGACCTCCACGTGGCGTTGACTTCTAGGAAAGGGGGTCCCCTGTTCTATGCATACCTCCGGCAAAGTGTGAGGCTCCTTATATAGAGCTGGGAAGGGGCTCACGCACACACACCGAGGCTAATACGTGTCCTCAGCCCATACCTCAGTATGAACTTGTCAGAAAAGCTTACCTGACACCATACTGCTACAGTCCGAGCACGTCTTTGATGGGACAGCGGAACCCTTTGTCATAAGTGTTGGATGATCGGTGGCCGGCTTGAAGGGGGGTTGGATAGACGGCACCCCCAAATCCTTTCTTCCTATGATGTTAGCACAGCGGAATACAAACAAACACAAATAGAAAGTCAAACACTAAATACAAGAATGGAAATGCAAACCGCTAACACGTTCGTTTACGTGGTTCGGAGATAACTTGCTCCTACTCCACGACATGTCCGTAAGGTGGACAATCCCTCAATCCGTCGGTGGATTAGTCCCCGGCAAACTCCGGCTAGCTCAACCTCCTTGTGGGTGGAGAAACCTCACCACAACACTCTCCAAAAACACTTGGATATAAGGGAACCTTTGAGCACTTAGTGACTACTAATTAGGCTTTAACCAAGTCTAATTTCGTCACCTTGGCCGGTCATACCAAGCTCCTTCTTATAGAGCTTGGAACAAATCAGAACCTGATTTGCCCGTTACCAGTCGACTGGTCCTTGCACCAGTCGACTGCTGCCAGCCCAACGGCTCTCTCAACGGCTATCTGCTACAGTGCATCAGTCGACTGGTCCATACACCAGTCGACTGCTATAGTACGCTACAGTACTGCTACAGTGCGCTACAGTAACTGCTATAGTGCCGCTACAGTAAAACCCTAAAACTTGGATTTTACTCCGAGTACAATCTCTCATGCACTCGTACCCTCACGGCTCATTTGACTCTTCTTTGCAGCCTTGACCTCTTGCCTTCAAGCCTACTTCCTTTGGCTCTCGTCCCTCGGATGCATCCAATCCCGCGGCTTGCCTCCAATGTCATCCTTCGCGTATGCCTCGAAGTCGCTTCCCTTGTCTCGCTGCCTTGTCCATGGTCCCTCGGATGCTCCATCCTTCACCGGACCCGAAGCTGTCAACCTGAGTCACATGTGTCACCTGCAGTCCTGCACAACTCAAGTACACATATCAAATAACAAGGGTAAACCTAACTTAAACCCTTTGCCCAAACACCAAAACACATGGTCCCATGAACCATTGGGATTGCTCCAATAATCTCCCCCTTTTTGGTGTTTGGCAATATGTTTAAGTTAGGGAAAACAAATAGCAAATAAACATGCTAATACAATGGACTTACGATGCCAAGGCTACACACTTGGACTTACTCTTCCGAATGGACTTACGTTGCCAAGGCTACACACTTGGTAATCGCCGAATGGACTTACATTGCCAAGGCTACACACTTGGCAACCGCCGAATGGACTTACATTGCCAAGGCTACACACTTGGCAACCGCCGAAACAAAATGCAAACATGCATTGAAACCTATCATAAGGCTCCCCCTACACCTACGCTCCCCATTGAGCTAGGATTTTATCACAGGGCTTTTTAAAAACCTATCCCAAGGCTCCTCCTACACCTATGCTCCCTATTGAGCTAGGATTTTATCACAGGGCTTTTTAAGAACCTATCCCAAGGCTCCCCCTACGCAAAGGAACTTAAGGTTTTCCCAATTAAACCTTACTTCTCCCCTTTGCCTAACATCCAAAAAGTTCTCCAACAATATCCCAATTGTTGAAAATTATCATCCAAACTGACCCTAAACTCATGTATTTATCCCCCATGGATCTCATACATCTAAACGAGTTGACATGGTCAAGATCAGCGCTGAAAAACACTTTCAGGCTGGTATCAGTCGACTGCCCCAAGTGCCAGTCAACTGCCCCCTTCGACACAACCTTACAGAAGCATTCTGTGGTCGAAATCTAAATGAGCTTACAGAGACATTCTGTGCTCAAAAATACTGTTACCAGTCGACTGGTATCTGCACCAGTCGACTGGTACCCTATTTCTAAAAAAATCAGCCTTTTCAGGCCAACTTCAGAAATGCACCAGTAATTCCCTATACCTCCAAAAATTCCCAAATTTTGTGGAGAGGTCTATTGTACCCTTGTCTACTTGGGAAAAATATATTACAAAATGTATCTATCACCAATCTCAAGATTGACACAAAATCCAAAACTAGCTAAATGGTTCAATTGAACCTTGACCTAAAGTCCTAGTTTTGGCTTCCTTTTGATGTATTTGCCCATACCAACCCACAATGCATCCCTAGCATTGGTTTATATGACATCTTTACATCCAAAACCAATTATCATGCAATATGACCCTTAATGTCATATTTCCATGCATGAAACATAATCCATGTGTGCCAAATCCCTAGGTTTGAGACTCAAATCCGTCTCTAAACCATTTGGCACACTCCATGGCTCCTCTAGACCCCCAAGTAGAACCCACCTGAGATCCATTGGCCATGGGTCCCAATTTGACTCTTGGAGCTCTCCCTAGAGCTCTTTACCTTAGTCACCTCCCTAGGTGACTCATCTATTGTGACCAAACCACAATGATGTCCCTTAGAAGATCTCCTTATCTTCTTGACCTTGGACACATCATCCTTGCCATAATCATATGCAACCCTAGCATATTTCTTTTTATTGGCCTTGGATGACTCTCCCTTGCTCTTATCATGTGCCACCCTAGCACATGGTCTCCTTTTAACCTTGGAGGGACTAGATCGGTATCCCAAGCCCGATCTATCATTGTTGGGTTTTTGGCTACCCAACACCATACTTAATCCCTTAGATCCAACATTGAATCTCTTAAGGAATTGTTCTAACTTATCAAGCTTTCCCCTTAAAGCTTGATTCTCCTTCTCTAGGTTCCTAACCCTAGAGTTAATTTGTCCACCTTGGACATTCCTAGACCTACCCTTCCTAGGCATGTGTCTCCCCTTCTTGGGATTAATGCCTTGGGTCTCCTTAGGTCTACCATTTCTAGGTTTTTCATGCATAGATTTCCTAGGGTTATGATCTACATTTACCCTATTCCGATCATGATATCTGAAACCAAAATTTTGCATGGGCATATAATGATTAACATTATTTTTCCTAGCATGCATGGAGGAGTTTAAATTTGAATTAACCTTCAAGTTAGGGTATACCTCCCTTACCCTTGAAGCTCCCCCTTGACTCTTGCTTCTCTTCTTCTCCCATTTCTTTAAATGTGCAAGCTTCTTGATTTCCCCCTTCTTGGGGCATTTGGTGTGGTAGTGTCCCTTCTCCCCACACGTGAAGCACACAATGCGCAATCTCCTCCTTTGAGCTTCTTCATTCCTACAACCCTTGTTAGTGTTTAAATTTACTTGAATGAGTTTAGGATTTACCTTCTTTTTACCCATTTGACACCTACTCTTGTAGTGTCCCTTCTCATTGCACCCGAAGCAAATGATGTGGTCCTTTGACTTTGCTTCGATGGAGGTGCTTGCTAGATTGACCACTTCCAAGACCTCTTCTTCTTCTTCACTTGCCTTGGAGTTTTCTTCAATTCTTGAGGATGTAGATGATGCCTCATCTTCCTTCTCCAACTCGGATGTTGAGCATGGCTCAACTTTCGTTTACTCCTCCTCAACTTGAGCAATTAAACTCATCTCCTTGGGTTCTTCTTCTTCTTCTTGTGTAAGTTTAGGTTCTTCCCGTAGAACCATCTTCACCTTGCTCCACAAATCGTGGGCATTCTTATATTTACCTACACCACTTATCACATTAGGAGGCAATAAATCAATTAAAATTACTATTACCTTTGAGTTTGCCTCCGATCGTGAGGTTTGCTCCTCCGTCCAATGTCATGTTCGGAGCTTCTTTCCTTTCTTGTCCTTTGGAACTTTGAATGGATCCTTTACCACCATCATAATGTCCCAATCTGTGTTGAAAAAGATCTCCATCTTCATCATCCAATAGGTGATGTCCCCAAGACTTCCTCCTTCAAACTTTGGAGGTTCAATCAACCCGGCCATCTTCTTATGCGTTGCTCTTCTCGGCGGTTAGTCCGATGAAGTGCGCCCTCGCTCTGATACCACTTGTTGGATGATCGGTGGCCGGCTTGAAGGGGGGTTGGATAGACGGCGCCCCCAAATCCTTTCTTCCTACGATGTTAGCACAGTGGAATACAAACAAACACAAATAGAAAGCCAAACACTAAATACAAGAATGGAAATGCAAACCGCTAACACGTTCGTTTACGTGGTTCGGAGATAACTTGCTCCTACTCCACGGCGTGTCCGTAAGGTGGACGATCCCTCAATCCGTCAGTGGATTAGTCCCCGGCAAACTCCGGCTAGCTCAACCTCCTTGTGGGTGGAGAAACCTCACCACAACACTCTCCAAAAACACTTGGATACAAGGGAACCTTTGAGCACTTAGTGACTACTAATTAGGCTTTAACCAAGTCTAATTTCGTCACCTTGGCCGGCCATACCAAGCTCCTTCTTATAGAGCTTGGAACAAATCAGAACCTGATTTGCCCGTTACCAGTCGACTGGTCCTTGCACCAGTCGACTGCTGTCAGCCCAACGGCTCTCTCAACGGCTATCTGCTATAGTGCATCAGTCGACTGGTCCATACACCAGTCGACTGCTATAGTATGCTACAGTACTGCTACAGTGCGCTACAGTAACTGCTATAGTGCCGCTACAGTAAAACCCTAAAACTTGGATTTTACTCCGAGTACAATCTCTCATGCACTCGTACCCTCACGGCTCATTTGACTCTTCTTTGCAGCCTTGACCTCTTGCCTTCAAGCCTACTTCCTTTGGCTCTCGTCCCTCGGATGCATCCAATCCCGCGGCTTGCCTCCAATGTCATCCTTCGCGTATGCCTCGAAGTCACTTCCCTCGGCCATTGTCCTTGCTGCCTTGTCCATGGTCCCTCGGATGCTCCATCCTTCACCGGACCCGAAGCTGTCAACCTGAGTCACATGTGTCACCTGCAGTCCTGCACAACTCAAGTACACATATCAAATAACAAGGGTAAACCTAACTTAAACCCTTTGCCCAAACACCAAAACACATGGTCCCATGAACCATTGGGATTGCTCCAATAATAAGATCCTGCGTATGGCGTGCTCGTCAAACATGTCCACTGTCAGAAGATGTTCCCTTGTCCTTTTGTCTCTTCTTACCTCATGCCGAGCGTCCGGCTGGTCGACAGTTCCATCACGTCCGACCGGTCGGTCCGCTTGGGAGAATCCCAGTGGTGTGCTCCGTGATCTATTAGCAGTATTGCTACTTTATGCCTTTGGCCGAGCGAGCCACCCGCTCGGCCATACGACCTTGTTCAACATGAGCGTCGGAACCCTGACTCCCGCTGGGGTGCCTTTACTTTCAGTTAGACTCCGGTCGACCGGTTGGTCCAACCCATTTTTGGTAGGCCGGTCAGCCCACCCTTCTCCGATAATCCTTTTAACCTTTTGACCTCCACGTGGCGTTGACTTCTAGGAAAGGGAGTCCCCTGTTCTTACCGCCGGATCACTTGCCTCCCCTTCAAGTCTAGTCGAAGGAGGCGATTAGTCCGACTGACTGGACCATTAGTTTAGCCGAACGACGTCCTTCAACTACCATCCGCTCGTAATCAAAGGGGGTAGCCAAAATGCCAGTCAACATCACCCTCCCTCTGACCTCCTCGGAAGTTGCACCAATCTCCGTCATTAAGGCCAAGCACGCGCCCTGCGCCTCGATAAGGCGCTTATTAAATGCTCCCCTGTGGCGGAGTGCCACGTGGCATTGCTGCCGTCAGCGTACGGCGGTGGCGTCGCAGGCGACGAGACTGAGGCGGTTCGAAATCAAGGGCCCGATGCACGCTCTGATTCTCACGACCTGGATCCAACGGTGGAGGCCGCTCGGGGGAGGTTTCCGTCCGGGGGGCCTTGCCCTTTCTACTGTCCCGTATTGGCACTTCGTCTGATGAAGATCCTTGATCACGATTAACTGCTGCGGCTCCTGGAGGCGTGCAGAATAGGGCCCGGTGAAATAGAACCGTGGTCTGAGGTGCTTCCGCTCGGCCTCCTGATACTGATGTCGCTTGCTGCTCAATCCGCTCGGCTTGCGATTTCTACCTTTGCTCCACAAGCTTCGCTGCTCTTGTCTCAATCAACGCGTCGAGTTCCTCTGTGGAGAGCATCACCGAGTGCTGTCGTCTAGCTTCGTCCATTGCTTCCGATCGGATGTAGGAGCGTTCCCACAGACGACCCCAATTTGATCATGTCCGAACGCTGAATCAACGGACGCTGGGCACGTGGCGCTCTCCTGGCTATTGACGTAGATCCCCGACCGGTCGTACGGCACTCCGGCGAACCTGCAAAGAAGTCGGGCCAGGGAGGGGTTCCTGGCGACGACCCTCCGACGCTCAAGTCAAGCAAGTGGACAGCAAAGAAGTGGCTCCGAATATCAGAGAATGCATACCTCCGGCGAAGTGTGAGGCTCCTTATATAGAGCTGGGAAGGAGCTCACACACACACACCGAGGCTAATACGTGTCCTCAGCTCATATCTCAGTATGGACTTGTCAGAAAAGCTTATCTGACACCATACTGCTACAGTCCGAGCACGTTTTTGATGGGACAGCGGAACCCTTTGTCATAAGATCCTGCATATGGCCTGCTCGTCAAACATGGCCGCTGTCAGAAGATGTTCCCTTGTCCTTTTGTCTCTTCTTACCTCATGCCGAGCGTCTGGCCGGTCGGCAGTTCCATCACGTCCGGCCGGTCGGTCCACTCGGGAGAATCCCAGTGGTGTGCTCCGTGGACTATTAGCAGTATTGCTACTTTATGCCTTCGGCCGAGCGAGCCACCCGCTCGGCCATACGACCTTGTTCAACATGAGCGTCGGAACACCGACTCCCGCTGGGGTGCCTTTGCTTTCAGTTAGACTCCGGTCGACCAGTTGGTCCAACCCCTTTTTGGTAGGCCAGTCGGCCCACCCTTCTCCGATAATCCTTTTAACCTTTTGACCTCCATGTGGCGTTGACTTCTAGGAAAGGGGGCCCCCTGTTCTTACCGCTGGATCAACAAACATCAAAAAATATACCAATCTCAATATCCTCAGTGGGAGAATCAACTATAGGAGGATCAGTAACTTCATTTGCATTCTTAAGTTGATCTATCTCATTACATTCATCATCTAAAAATTCAATTTCATCATAACATCCTATAAACCCAGAAGGTAGATCTGAAAATTTATTATCCACTGTATTATCATCATAATCCTTATCTTAAGAGTCTTCATCTTTATATACATCCAAAAATCTGTACTCAGCTATATTAGAATCATAATTTTTTTTTTAAATCTTTATTTTCATTGACCTTCACTAGCCTTTGTGGAAAAGGAACCCTTAGTAAAGGTCTAGGAAAAGATTGAACTTCCTTTTTCCCATATTCTCTTTGAGCTTGCGGAGGAGGTCCAACTTGCTTATCTAGTGTTGATGTGATTAATCATTGAGGGAAGGGTACTTGTGGCCTTTGTGAACTTCCTGGAGTAATGAAACTTAGTTCTTGAGGTCTTCTATTATTCTTCTCCTCAATTCTAAACAAATCCTTCTTCAGAAGTTCTTCTTGATTCTTGCCACTTCTCAACTTAATATCATTACCATTTACACTAGATCTTGTCTGTGTAGGAGGAAGGTCTTCTTTGAACCATTTTGAAACTATGCTACCAATCTTTTCCCCCAAATGTTTGAACCCCTCATTCTGTGACTTGTGAATTTCAAAATTCTTGGATGGTTGAATTGCAATTTGTTTGACAAGCTCTCTTGCATTTATGACTTGCACTTCTTGAATATATGAGGGAGATTCCATCCAACTTTTATCTGACCATTCATGAAGGTTCAATGCCACTTGATCAATTAATGTATATACTCCGTCCACACTTTTATTCATAAAAGAACCTCCAGCTGATGAATCCAAATAACATTTATTTGAAAAAGAAATTTCCCTATAAAATATGTGCAGGGTAAGCCATTTTTCCAAACCATAATGAGGGTGTTGTCTTTGTAGACTCTTGAATCTGTCACGTGCTTCAAATAATGATTCTCCATCTGCCTGAGCAAAATTTATGATGCAATTCCTCATGTAAATTATTCTACTTAGAGGGAAAAAATGATTTTGAAATTTCTTCTCCAATTGTTTCCAACTTGTGATGCTTTGAGGATAGAGAGAATATAACCAAGTCCTTGCTTTATCCTTGATATGGAAAGGAAATGCTATCAATCGAACCACATCTACTGACACTCCTTCACAATTCACCATATCACAAAGTTCTAGAAATGTCTCAAGGTGCAGATAAGGACATTCTGATACTTCTCCTCCAAATTTGTGACCTTGTATCATGAAAATTAACTCTGGGTCTAGTTGAAAACTTTCTGCTTCAATATGAGGTTGCACAATGGGAGAAATAAATCTTACAGAATTGGGTGCAGAAAAATCTCTTAAGGGCCTTCTTTACATGTTAGTGCTCATGGATATCTAAGAAAAAAATTATGAGAAAAAACAAAATTAAAGAATTAAAGACAAAAAATAAAATGCTATATGAAAAGCAAGAAAGAAAATACAGAATTTAAATTGCAAGAAAGAAAGTGCATAATGAAAACAAGAAGAAAAGACAAAAGGAAAAAGAAAAATATCTAAAGTAACTTATATGCTAATCAACTAATGTTAATCGAAAACAGTTTCCGACAATGGCGCCAAAAACTTGTTACGTCACTGCAAGTGTATGGTTACATCGTCAGTAATACAAAAGATATTGAATCCACAGGGATTGTTGATTAAACACTAGTTAACTTCGCACAGTGAATTATCTAGACAATTGAAGGTTAATTGGAAAAAAGGAAGTGGAGAAAAGAGATAATGTAAAGAGTAGAGAAAGAGGGATAGTTAGGTTTGGGGATGGATAGATACTAGGATTTTGGTTTCATTGTGATGCTAGTTAATATCCCTATACATTCTTCATCTCCCAACTCCATGCTTACACTCATGTAGGAGTTCTAACTAAAGTCCGGTACTATCCCGCGAATATTGCACCGAAGAGTTTACTCAAGTTCTACCACCATTACGTAGAAGAGGTAATTTAGGAAGTCTGATTATAGGGAACATTCTTCTGTCACAAGGGCCCACGGTCCTACGTTCCTAAATTACACAGATCACTTCCTAACGGTAGATTAATGCAATTAAGTTGAAGAGGTAATTTAGGAAGTCCGATTATAGGGATCATCCTTCTATCACAAGGGCCCACGATCCTACGTTCCTAAATTACACAGATCACTTCCTAACATTAATTTGGGAGAACCCTCTAAACTCTAATTATTTTTCCTAATAGAGAGTTGATCCTCGTTTCAAGGAAACGTCGTAGAAAGTAAGGGATACCTTTTGTCACAAGGTCTCATGATCTTACATTCCAGGGCTCTTCCTCTACATGGTGATCTAAACCCTACATCTACATGGATTAACCTCACACACATTTCGTCAAATGTACACAAGGCATAACACACATAGATGATGTATAAGCACTTCATTGCATAGGAAAATGCCCAAATACATAGTTCATACATTCACAATCACATCACAACTACTTCCTACATTCTAGATCTAGAGATCTAATCCATAGCAAAGGATTTACAAATAAGAGACAAGAAATTAAGCATTACACACTTCAAAACAAGAGATAGAGAAGAGAGGAATGCTTATCTATGATCCGCCGGTCTTCTTACTTGCAAACCTTGCTCCGGAGGTGGACGGATTGGCGAAGATGAAGGAGATCTAGGGCCTCCCCAAAGGGGAGAACCCTTCCCCAAGCAATGGGGAAGAGCCCCAAGCCAAAGATGAGCCAAAGATCATTGAAAAGGGGAGAACAACCCCTTTTATAGAGCAGGGAATGGTCACCACATGACCTGTGACACGGCCGTGTGGATCCCACACGGCCTAGAAGTGTTTGCTCTAGGCCAGGGTCACACGGTCGTGTGGCCTTCACGCGGTCATGCCATGCTCCCTCTCTAGATGGCTTACACGGCCATGTGGCTCACATGGTCGTGCCAATCTTGGCCTCTGGAAATGTTACATGGTCGTGTGGCACACACGTCCTAGTAATGTTTAGCCTCTGGAAATGTTGCACGACCATGTAGATCTACATAGCCGTGTGTTGGATACACTACTGGGGTGACACGACCGGTCTGCACTACACATCCATGCGGCACGACCGTATGGGTCACACGGTCGTGGCATTCTTCTTCTCTACCAAAGTCACACGGTCGTGTGGATTCACACGACTGTGGCCTTCTGCACCTCTGGAAAGTTGGCACGGTTGTGCCATTTGGCACGACCGTGTGCTGCTTGGCAACAAGATGTTTACACGGTCGTGTGACTCACACGACCTTGGCTTGATTTCTTCCAAAGTTGTTCTCATGTGCATTCTTGCTCCATTTTCGCTCTAATATGCATTCTATCAATCAAAATATATAAAGAGCATATCTCCTAATAGAATATAATGGAAGTATGACATTATAATGAAATAGGGTGCAATAAACATAGATTATGCTAATGAAATATAAGTAGATGTGCGTCAAGACATGCATAAAAGTGTATATAACCTATGCACATCAGGTGCTTGTCCAGGAACCCTATTGGTCTGAGCACCCAGAGTTGGTCCATGCACCCGGACGGCTAAAACTTCATCTTCTCGCTGAGCTGTAGCATGATGAGTGGCCGACCTATGTCAGCGGTCCAGGCACTCAGAGAAGGTCCGAGCATCCGGACGATGATAAACTGTAGGATCGTTGCGCTAGTGGGGGTGAATAGTGCTCATGGCCTTTGCACACTTTTTAAAAAAATGTTTGCGTAAGAGTTTGTGTAGTGGAAATATAGAAAGAAGGAAAAAGTAACCAAGCTAAAATAATTATGTTTTACTTGGTTCAAAGCCTGTGAAGACTCCTACTCCAAGGCTCACAATCGTTGATCGCTTTCATTAGATAATCACTATAGTTTCAAAAAATCTTTACAAATGGAGTATAGAAATCACAAGAATAAGTATTGCAATAAAAATAAAGTTTATCAAAAACAAGAGAATTAGTAGTTGGTGATCAATTGTTGCAGTAGTGTTTGGGTATTGTTGAATTATCTGGAGCAGCGCTTAGCGAATGTTGTTCTAAAATGATGTCTACAATGCAGTAGGTCGTACCCTCTTTTTATAGCTGGGTTGAACTTGATCCAAATCCACTGATCTCGAGATCACTATTTGACTCGATTTTGATCGATCAACCGATCCTCCCTAATCGGCCGACTAATCCTTTTGAATCCGCCTAGCTTTCTATCCAGATGTTGCCGCTTCAAATAGAAGTCTTTGTTTGGTCAACTAATCTAGTTATTCGATCGACCAAACCTTCAACGCTCTTTGGCTTATCTGGTCTGATCAGCCTACAATATATCCACTATTCAGTTGACTGAACTCGAGGTTCGGTCGATTGATCCCTTAGTTGAATCTTCACCGTGAGCCAATTTGACCTCTGGGGTTCGATCGACTAATCCCGATGTTCGGTCAACCAAACAAGGTAGAAACCTAAACCTGCAAAATAGAGTTAGAATAATAGCAGATAAGGTATTTGGACAGTCTTTAGACTGTCCAGTTCTAACTTTCAGATTTCTAGAAAATCCTAGGAAGAACTGATGTCTACTGTTCCCTCAATGGGGAATGCGTCCCCACCAACTCCTCTCAGAAGAGTTTACCTTTTGCTAGACCGGTCCTTCAGACCATTTGAACTTTTGCTCAACATCAGAGACATTAGAACTTTTCTACTGGATGTCCGATCCTTGATCCATCCAATCTTCCTCCTAGTGTCCATGACCCCTAGGACTTCCACCAATAATCCATGATCGTAGGGTTTCACTTAACATCCTCGACCTGCCAAGACATTTCCACATTCCCCAGACCAAGACTTAGTTGCCTAATCACAACCAAGATTTTTCTTTTGCTTAAGATCACTTAGGACTTTCCTACACACCCAGTTTAACTTGTTAGAATAATAATAACACTTAACTTAGAACTCTTTGTCATTATTAAAACTCAAGTTAGATTATCTGGTACTCCTTGCACCAACAATTTCCTCCTTTTTGATTATGACAATATAGTTAATAGTTAAGTTAAGTACACTAGATAGCAAGCAATAATGTTTTTGTATTTTTACAAGTAAGTCAAAGTTTCTAAGTTTTGCAATGCAACTAAGAATTAAGAGTTCAAAGACTCCCCTTGAAATATAACACTTTCATAGCAAATACTTAGTTTTCAAAAGTTTAGTTTTCCTTTCAAAATACTTAGCTACACATACTTAGCTAAAATACTTTTTTTCAAAAACATTTATTTTTTCTTGCTTTTAAACTTTGTTTTTTGAAAAAATACTTTATTTTTTAAAAAAAAAAACTTAACTTTGAAGAAGAACTTTGAAATTTTAGAAAATACTTTAACTTTGAAAAAATATTTAAAATTAAAATAAAAAAATACTTTAACTTTGAAAAAAATATTTAAATTTGAAATTTTAAAAAATACTTTAACTTTGAAAAAAAAAATTAACTTAACTTCTTTTACTCCCTCTTTCACACATATCAAAAATACTAAGTAGAGAAAAGAAGCTATTAATAAGAAAAATAACTTTTAATCTCCCCCTTGATTAATGCTTTAAGAACTCTTTAAGTGGTGTAAGTTTGAGGGGAAATTTAATAATTTTTTTCCTAGAGTCCAAGCATGTAAGCTCAAAGTAAATATAATTTTTGAAAGAAACAAAATTTAAAAATAGTCATCTATTTTCCTTAGAAGAAATGTCCAATCATTAGTTACTAATCATTTATCATAAGGTATTAGCATTTACTTGATTAGTCAAGTTAAGTATGTGATTTAGTTAGGTTTACTAAAATGAATGACTTAACTTGATCAAGTTGAATTGGTATTTATAGCCTAGACTTATGTTGATGCACAACCAAAGCATTTTGAAGTCCATGCAATACCCTATGCATCTTATATCATTCTAAGTATTTTTTTTCATACACAAGTAATGCATTCCTAGTGTGTTTGTGAAATGCTCTGGCTGAAACCTATGAGTACATGCTTTCTAGGGGAAAACTTAGGCTAAGTCCAATTTTTGAAAACACTAGTAAAATTGGGATTTTTTTTGAAGAAAATAAAATAATTTATCCTATAATTTTAACACAGTTGATAAGGAAGAGATAATATAATTTTGAAAAACTATAATTTTTTGGAAAGTCAAAATAGTACAAATAATGATTTTGAAACTTTACAATCTATTCTACTAAACACATACCTAATTATCTTCTAAGTATATTAAACTCAAGTTCATGTAAGAATTTTATAAAAATATCTGCTAGGTTTGATTTGAACTCAACATAGTCAAGTACAATATCACCCCTAGCTACATGATTCCTTACAAAGTGATGTTTAATCTCTATATGTTTAGTCCTTGAATGGTGTATTAGATTTTTGGTTAAATTGATTGAGCTTATGTCATCAATTAAAACTTTTATATTATAATTGATAATCTTTTAAAGTGTGTATCATCCATAATAGTTGAGATGCACATTCACCCATAGCTACGTACTCAACTTCAGTAGTGGATAGAGCAACACAATATCATTTTCTACTAGACCAGCTTACCAGGCACTTACCTAAATGTTGGCAGCTTACACTTGTACTTTTTCTATCTAGTTTACATCCAGCACAGTATGAGTTTAAGTACCCAACTAAATCAAATGTGTCAGTCGTAGGGTACTAAAGTCCTACACTTAGGGTCCCCTTAATATATCTAAGTATCCTTTTTTACATTAGTTAAGTGTGATTCTTTTGCACATGATTGGTGCCTACCACACATACTTACTACAAATAAAATATTAGGTTGATTTGCAGTTAGGTATAGTAGAGTTCCTATTACACTTCTATAATATTTTAAGTTTACTGATTTTCCTTCTAAGTCAAAGTCAATTTTAACATTGGTTGTCATTGGGGTATTAATATTTTTAAAATTTTTCATTCCAAATTTCTTAATTAATTATTTATCATACTTTGTTTGATAAACATAAATTCTCTCTTTTGTTTATTTTATTTGTAATCTTAAGAAAAAATTAAGTTCTCTTACTAGGCTCATTTTAAATTCATTTTCTATTAATTTAATGAATTCTTTTAAAAATTTTGTATAAGTTGAGCCAAAAATTATGTCGTTTACATAAATTTGAGCTATCAAAATATCTTTTTCTAAGGTTTTAATAAATAAGATTTGGTCTATTTGGCCTTTGTTAAATCCCTTAGGTATTAAGTATGTTGATAGTCATTCATACCAAGCCCTAGATACTTGTTTTAGTTCATATAAAGCTTTTTTTAACCTAAGGACATGGTTGGATGCTCTAAGTCTTCAAATCCTAAGAGTTGAATTATATAAATCTCTTCTTTGATGAACCCATTGAGGAATATAGACTTTACATGTAAGGTCCCATGGGCGGTAATTAAGGAATTAATTTATAGAATTTTTTTTATTTATTGATATTTAAATGAACTTGTACGCATGATTTAAGGGGATAGAACAATTGAGATTGAGTGAAGCCTAAGTTAACCCCTAATTAAATTAGGAGTTGGTAGATTTAATTACCCTAAGTAACTTAGTAGTTAACCTAGCTATAAATCCTAAATTTCTGCTGACCCTCACTGTAGCCCTAAAACAAAATCAACGATCTCCTCTCCATTGATTGCTAGAACCCGACAAAACACCTCCTCACGCAGGCGATTTCCTCTAAGGGCATCACGGTCGGGCACGGTGGTCTTCAGCCATCTCGCCGACGGCACGGCTAGGCGAGGACTTTCGAAGGCACAAGGAAATGACACAAGTTCATTTCCCTATGATAGTGTGAGATCCGTGAGGTAAGGGGTAGGAACCTAGAAGATGTTGAAGTGCTTATCTATGAGGTCCGATCGATTGAATCGTTTACAATTCGATTTTCACCCCGTGATGTTCTTGATTTGACTTGAGGTTTCTGTGATATTCTTACTTCAATTTGTGTTCTCTTTGAGGTTCTTGCTTTGATTTGTGATCTTCGTGACATTCCTTAGCTTCTTCGGATGGTGGCTTCTATTGGATTTTCGCAAGGATTTGGAGTGTTTATGATTGAATTTGTTGTTGTTCTGTTCTTCCTGAGCTAGCTGCAATTTATAGGACAAGTCCTTTAAATCCTACTTTGCTTTTCGTTGGACTTTAGGAGTTCTTGCCTTAAAGTGTTGCTATGATTCTTCATTGCGATTTTTCTTGCATTGAGTACAATGTGTAAGTGTGCACAATCTAGTTGGAAGGGTAATACGAATTTGATTCTGTGAAATTTTTTCTGGGTAACGAATCCAGAGTGTGCATGCTGAAAACTTGTGGGTTTGGCGTATTAGAGTTGATTTAGGGAATTCCTATTATGAGTTCACGGAGGGGTTGTTTAATCATGCTAGCTTTGTGCTTTTGAGATGAAATTTCTGGTAGATTGTGCTTTGTTGTTTTCATGATAATGCCTTGCTTGGTTCTTTGAGTTAGCTGGGTTTTCTGGATCGATTGGAAGATGGTGAATTGGTTATTGTTGCATTCCAGATTCTTGTGATAGCTTTGGTTTTGATTTACTAGACTGATTTGGAAGGTGATGAATTGATGTTGATTGGATGTGTGTTTCCTTAAAATTAGCCAAAACTTTGGGTCAAATTCGAAAGAACATGAATTGGTGTTGATTAGGATGTTATTCTTATTTCTTCCCATTGCACTAGAATTCTAGATTTAAATGGATAGGTTGTGTTTTAGATTCTATGATGCTCTCAGACTCCTCAGTTGTCGTAATTTTTTCAGATTTAGTAGTTGTTCGATTTTGAGGTATTGTCTTGCTACTTTACGGTGTCTTCGGATCTTGAATAGAATTGGTTATGTATGCTTAGGGTTTTAATGTTGTGAATGGTTCTTCGAGATGATTTTGAACTCTGAAATGGATTTGATTGGAATGTGGATTGTCTTCAACGTGTGATTGTTTCTCTTGGTCAATTTTAAATATCGCGATAGATTTGGGTTAAGGGATTTGTGTTGTTTAATGTAGATGTTTCCTTCCTTATGGCTCGTAACGAATTTATGGAATTGATAATGTGGTTTGTGAGTTGGTTTAGTGTCTTGGTTGCTGTTTAGATTTTTTGTATGTTGGCTTGAGACTCGGCACCTTTAAAGTAGTTGTTGTTTCATTACTACCTCAAGATACTTAGGTTGTTGATTATGTACTGTTTGAATTTAGGTAGTTTCTTTTATGGAAGTTAACTTATGCAGTAAGCATGTTTATTTATGTGAAGAATGATATGAATGAATTATGATAAGGATAATGAGGATAGGTTATGTTTTTTAATGTGGCTAATTGGATGAATATGAGCATATGTGGTGACAGTATGGGATGGGTGTCCCAGGATGAGCTCCGGGGAAGGCCCTTCCAAACTTGACTGATAATGATTGATACTGTTAGCTTTGGCTATATGACTGCATGTTCTCCTAGGAGGTACCTCTAGGGTCATGGGACTGATTGACTGACTCAAATAGTGGTTACCTCATTGTGACATATCCACCCTTATTAGCTATGTAGACTCTTTTATGTATCGTATTTCCCTTTTCTATTTTGTAATTGAGTTTATGTTCTATGCTTATTAGTTACTGCCCCTGTTACTTTATGGATGTCATATTTTTCATATTGGATTGTACTTATTGGTTTCGTAGACTCATGATTCCTACATTACAGGTGAGGAAGATGCCTCCTAGGATATGATGGGAGACACGTGGAAGGAGTAGACGAGGAAATGAGATGGACGCATGATACTGTCCGAATGTCTTAGGAGTGTTAAGTAGACTTGTTCTCTCATGAGTCCTTCATTTGTATAAGGAATTGTATTGATGTTCTCTTGTTCCTTTTTGTTAACCTCAAGCTTGAGATGCTATCGATTACGCTGGATAAAGTGGTTTATTCTGATGGGATTGTTACTACAGTTGTTTTTATAGCAAAGGTTTAAAGGGTTGTCCTTTATTTGTTTAAAAAAAAATCTAAGAGAAGACTTGGGATGTTTCAGTTGGTATCAGAGCGGTCACTCCTAAAGGACAGTATGAGCATGCCATCTTGTCAAGAACTAGACTACTTTTGCCTTCAAGTTTGTAAGATTTACTTTGTTACAGACCTGAATTTGAGTAGGTAATTTGGCTAGGACATGAATGTTATATAAATATGCATATGTGAGGTAATGATGAGTATATGTTTTAGTGCATGGATGATATCAAATAATGTATTTCATGCCACTAAATTATAAGAAAATTAATAGTTCTACATTTGTTATTAATTCATACTAAGATATATGTTCATATAGAATATTTGGCTATGAACCTAAGGCAATTCATATAACTAAATACATGAAATGCAACAATCCTTGTTAGCCAAACCTAAGTAACAGATATACAAAGGAATTTTACATAGGGATCTTTCAAGCAAACATCTTTTGTTTATATAGCTAAAGTTGATTTAATTGAGTCAGCATTGACTTTGACTTAATAAGTAGAGGTTATTTTAGCCTATATAATCTTTTTGTGGACACAGACATCTTCAATTCAGTCTTTGATTGCATAAGCTCGCGCTTCTTAAACAGATCATGTATTTAAGCAATGATTTAACCTTTAGAATAATGTGTGCCAGATATCAACTGCTTGTGTCACACTTGTAAATACGGGGTGCCATCTTAAATTGATTGGTGAGCTACTATAAATCGAAGATTAAAATTTTTGAATTAACATATAGGATTGAGTTATACTATCAAGAAAGTAGGTAAATAACTTAAATTGAAATGTCCAGAGTCACAAGCTTAATGGACAAAGTTGACGAGTTGTAATGATTCAACTGGTCAAGTTGTGTCTTGTTAGTTATGGTGTAATTTTAGATACCTATTGACACATTAGCTATAATTGACTGAGAGACAATTCTAATGTCCAAATGTAGACATCAACACATCACTAAATTAAATTTTTTGTTGTCTTTTAATCTCCAATTCGGATTAAAAAGTGTCCAGAATATCTTAGGAATGAAATATATAGCTAAAGAAGAAATAAAAAGCAAAGTAATTATTGAACAAGAAAGTATAGAAAGTGTAATCGAGCATAAAATCTTAATTGACACTTCAAATTGAGTGGTTGTTTCAGCTAGCCTAAAAGACACACAAGTAGAATAAATTTTAGAAACTTCTTTCATTATGAAAATCTTTATTATTGTTGTAACGACCCGCCTTCTACTGGCTAGGCTGTAAGGCCGGACCGTCACAATATACTGTGCTAAGCTATATCCATGACCATCGCTAAGTCTAGGTGCGGAAGTTGTACTAATTAAAACTTGACTAAACTACTATCATTTCTTTATTTTATATGTGCTAAGGGGTGTAATCAAACTATTCATGTCATATATTACCTTCCCCATGGTCAAGGAACTGGAATTAGGGGTTTCCCGCTGCTATCAGGCTTCCCAATCGATCGGTGGATTGATTGGAATGGTCTAATCGATCCAGTGATCGACCCAGCATGCTACTGAATGCGGAACTTAGGTTGGATCGATCCAGTGAGCGATTCAGCGCGCTACTGTGCTCGGGCAATATTCCGGATCGATCGGCTGATCGATCCAGACTGGTCAATCGATCCAGTGATCGATCCCAGGGCTTTCTGTTCGCGACCAAAGGCATCCGGATCGATCGGCTGATCGATCCAGGAGCTTACTGTTCGCGGTACGAACTTCTCAATCGATCGGCTGATCGATTGAGAAGCCTCCAATCGATCGGCCGATCGATTGGGGTTTCTGATTTCGTACCACCAGTCTGATTCTAGCACTGTTTCGTGCCAAATTCACACACACAAGTTCTAACATGACCATAAGACATCCCAATAACACTAACTGACATTCTAAGCAGGAACACTAACAATCTAACCAGGTCTTTCATGATTCATAGCATTAAAAAAAAACTGAAACAAGGAAAGTAACAACTTAATAAAATGTTAAAGTTTCAGATTTATTTCTAATTCCTCCAAGGTCTTTATTCCAAGTTTCATCCACACACATCTTCATCGCATTGCCCTCCAGCCTCCGCTAGTCCATCTTTCCTTTACCTTTATCTGCAGTATAAGGAAAGAGTATCTGTAAGCTTTATGCTTAGTAAGAAATCATCTACCTCACAAAACATGCATACGATGTAATTTATGCTTTGAAAACATGCTATTTGAAATATATGTTTACTGAATATGTTAAGCATGGCATGGCACACAACACATAGAAATCGAACTAATCATGGCAATAAAGCTAATCATAACTACCACATTGTATCAATAGGAAAACTAATCTGATACAGAAAGCTGAGCTAAGCTAATGCTAGACTAATGCTGAGGCTATACTGCATTCACATAACAATCTTGTGAGAGTTTGAAAACTATATATAATAAGTGAAAATACATAATCATGTTGCTGTTTGGGCCCGGCAACTGTACTTGCTGTGCGTGCATCCCTAACTAAACCCGGGGTTGCAAATTCCGAATCTAGTAGGGTTTACTAGGTTAGCTGAATCTAGGGACGACTATGGGAGCCCAACCCAAGGGATATCTAATCCAGTACAGTGCCACTGAGAAAGTAAAATACTGAACATAGCTAATTATTACTTGTCTTGCTCATTCTAGGTTATCTGAACCTAGAGCTAGGTTGTCTGAACTTAGAGGCGACTGTGAGAGCCCACCCATTGGACATCTAGTCCTATAAGAGCTGTAGCAAGACTAAATAAGCTGTGAAAATGCTTCCATTGCATTTATCTAAGCTAATAAAATGCCTAAGTTGCATTTTAACTGTGCTAACAATTTATTTGAACACTTGGTATGCACTAGTTCGCATCCTTTGTGCCGAAAGTCTACATACTATTAAACTGAAGCTTAAAATTCATACGAAAGCTACTTATACTGCAGGTGAGGGGTTTCTTACCTCCTGTGCTAGGTTTCTTACGATTCAAATCGCTAAATTCCCGGTGGAGACGATCTTCTCGATGATTTTCCCGCGTCCACGTGTTCCTCTCGCGAAGGGAAGCGTCCTCGTGTCGTGGTCATCGCCGGAAGGTGCTCCTAGAGCCTAGGGGCGGAACCCTAGCCTTTGCTTGGTGCGCCGAGAGAGAAAGAGGAGGGAGGGGGCGGCGTGAGGTTAGGGTGAGGAGGAGAAAAGTCACGAATAAAATCTAATAACTCCTCTTTTAATTTCCTATTTATATTAAGTGGTTAAATTCACCCAACTCAAATATAAATATAATTGTTTCCCTTCCCTTTCAGCACGGCCCTGCTGGATTCACTTGGTTACTAGAGTCCGCTATAAGTCGTAGGACCCAATAGGTCTCGAGTTCAAAACCCGCGTAGGCTATTTTACGACTTCATTTATTTTTACTACTTCCGCTACTCTAAAAATTTCCTAAAATATTCTAAAATTCCAGAAAAATCATAGAATATTTCCAAAAATCATTTTGAGAATTTTCGGGCGTTACAATTGTAGAGTAGCCATGAATGAAGATAACAAGTGTTTTGAAGCTAAATTTTTGCCCATGCATAATTAGGACCCCAAACATCAAAATATATTAAAAAAATAGTGTAAATAAAAGCACATTTATGACTACTGTTAGGGAGTGAGTATTGAACATGTCTCCTAGCTAATAAGATTCACACTCAATACACTTAAAGATAGGCAAAATATTGACCTTTTTTTTTTACAAGTTTTGCAACAACTGTGCATCTATAGAGGAAATAACTTGGCCACAAGTGCATGAGATGGAGGAAGAGGTAGCTAGTACAATCTTTGAGACTTATGGCCTTTGTCGATCACCTGTTTAAGTAGAATCTTGAATGTAAACAAAGTTGCCAGCAAATGTTGTAAATCAATTCATTTATTTTGTTGGTCTGATGCTAATAGTAATTTTATATAAAATTTAGGAATAAAAGATTAGGAAAGTGATAGTGATAAGCTACAATAACTTGCCCAACAACTTTATGGCAGCCATGGTTGGGAGGAAAATGTGTATGAACTAGAAATTTACCTTGAAAGTGCAAAGATAGGAGTTTAACAATAACCTCGTGTTGGACTTCCTGAGAATAAGAGGGCAACAAATATGGGAGCTTGGCATCGGATTTTCTCAACATCAACCAAATACTTTTGTCTTCCTCACAAATGAATGAAGAAACCCTATGTCTGAGTATACTCGGACAAGGACGGTTCCCAATGTCTGGGTAAAAATCTGAGAGAACAAAAGTCTTGATTCGAATAAGGAAGGTGCTTTTGGCCCCTGTGGCAACAAAAACATTAAGTTTAATCCGTAAATAATTCTTTTTTTCTATAAGCTGAGGAGAGAAAAACAATGAAAATAGTTGTTTTTGAAATCTTCCTTCAACATGTATAACTAAAAATTAGAGTGGATTAAAGTGAACACCAACAAATTCATGGAGGCGGTGGGTTTACTTTGAATATGCAAATGATGGAAGGGGAGCTTGACAACAACATTGACGTTGAATTTGATGAGAATAAGTGGGGATAAAACTAGGAGTCTAGGAGAATCAATCTTGGAGATTGGTGTTGGATTTGCTCAACGTCAACCAAAGACTTTTTATCTTCTATTCAGATGCAGAAAGAAACTCTGTCTGAGTAGACCCAGACAAGGAAGGTGCTTAATGCATGGAAGAAAGCCTGAGAGAACAAAAGTCTCAACTTACACAAGAAAGGTGTTTAACGTCTAGGAGAATAAAAGTTCTGATCCAAAGTTGCCTATAAGAACTGGAGTAAACAGGAAGAATAAGGATTGATCTTGACAATCACAAGGAAGAAAAATGTACAAAATAGGTATTGATTCTGATATCATGTTAAGATGAGAAAATTTATTGGAGTTTATCCCTAAATAGTTCCCGCTAACTCTCTCTTTCTCTCTCTCTCTCTCTACAATAGATAGCAAGATTAGCTTAATACCTCTTTATAGCTACGTCCTAGTGTTTTGTATATTTACTACTGGGTCATTTATCTATTTATAATTTGGTCCCTAACAAGCTCTATGCAACACACCCTATGCATGCCAAGGTACTTGGATGGTGAAAGCTCCTCATGTCACTTATAGGTGACAACCTAGCTTCATGAAAAATAAAATCAGGATTTATGTTTCAGATTTTTAGACAATTTAAACACTAGCTTTGTAGGCCTAATGCAACTCTCAAACTTTTTCATCCATAATACTTTATTATTAGTTTTGCTGACTGCTTAGGTAATTACATACACATATCTTAATCAGCTAATAACTTCTGAACCCAGTTAACTTTCCTTTTAACCTTATCACTTTGCTTACCTGTGAAATTAAATAAACCAACATGCTATCCCACCTATTCTTCCCTGACCTTAAGGAAAGATATGAATGCAGATCCCTTGATTTGGAGAAAATAAATTTCACTGGGATAGTTCACTGAAATATCTTGCATGCATTCTGTGAATTTTAGTTAGGCGTAACTGAAAAGTCATGTTGAGAGCTGCTTGTGCCAAGCACAGTCAAACTGTAGACCCACTGGTATTTTGTTATCTTCACGTTACTTGAAACCCTTGACTGACTCTCGTTTGAAATACTTCTAATAGTTTTCATGAGATGTATGTTGCTGATGGACTTTTGGATTCGAATGGAACAAACATCACATCATCAGTTAATGGAATGGAAACGCAGAGATGAAACAAAAGGGGCGCGCTATCTACATAAAGGTCAATGGGATTGTGTGAAACGAGAGCTATATTTGGGTGTCTAAGGTTGGATCGCTTAGAGAGGACCTCATAATCGAGGCACATATCACTCTGTACACTGTTCACTCCGGAAGCATGAAGATGTACAAGGATATGCAACTATTGTATTGGTGGCCAAGCATGAAGAGAGACATAATCAAAGTAATTCACGAGTGTCTTACTTGTCAGCAGGTGAAGGTCGAATATCAAAGGTGAGAAGGACTACTAGAATCGCTATCCCGAACTATTTGGTAAGTCAAATTTTGAGGGCAAAATTTTTATGAGAGGAGAATTGTAAGGTCCCATGGGCGGTAATTAAAGAATTAATTTACAAAAAAAAAATTATTCATTGATATTTAAATAAACCTATACGCATGATTTAAGGGGATAGAACAATTGAGATTGAGTGAAGCCTAAGTTAACCCCTAATTAAATTAAGAGTTGATAGATTTAATTACCCTAAGCAACTTAGTAATTAACCTAGCTATAAATCCTAAATTTCCATCGAACCTCACTGTAGCCCTAAAACAAAATCGTCGATCTCCTTTCCATTGCTCGTTGGAACCCAACGAAGCACCTCCTCATGCGAGCGATTTTCGCTAAGGGCGTCATGGTCGGGAACAGTGGTCTTCAACCATCTCACCAACGGCACGGCACGGCCGAGCGAGGACTTTCGGAGGCACAAGGAAATGAGGCAAGTTCATTTCCTTATGATAGTGTGAGATCCGTGAGGTAAGGGGTAGGAACCTAAGAGATGTTGAAGTGCATATCTATGAGGTCCGATCTATTGAATGGTTTTGGTTTTCACCCCGTGATGTTCTTGATTTGACTTAAGGTTTCTATGATATTCTTGCTTCGGTTTGTGTTCTCTTTGAGGCTCTTGCTTTGATTTGTGATCTTCGTGACATTCCTGCTTCGGATGGTGGCTTCTATTGGATTTTCGCAAGGATTTGGAGCGTTTATGATTGAATTTGTTGTTGTTCTATTCTTCCCGAGCTAGCTGTGATCTAGAGGACAAGTCCTTTAAATCCTACTTTGCTTTTCGTCGAACTTCAGAAGTTCTTGCCTTAAAGGGTTGTTGTGATTCTTCGTTGCGATTTTTCTTGCATTGAGTACAATGTGTAAGCGTGCACAATCTAGTTGGAAGGGTAATATGAATTTGATTCTGTGCTATTTTTTTTGGGTAACGAATCCAGAGTGTGCATGATGAAAACTTGTGGGTTTGGCATATTAGAGTTGATTTAGGGAATTCCTGTTATGAGTTCACAGAGGGGTTGTTTAATCATGCTAGCTTTGTATTTTTGAGATGAAAATTTTGGTAGATTGTGCTTTGTTGTTTTCATGATAATGCCTTGCTTGGTTCTTTGAGTTAGCTGTGCATGGGTTTTTTGGATCGATTAGAAGATGGTGAGATGGTTATTGTTGCATTCCAAATTCTTGTGATATCTTTGGTTTTGATTTACCAGATTGATTTGGAAGGTGATGAATCGATGTTGATTGGATGTGTGTTTCCTTAAAATTAGCCGAAACTTTGGGTCAGATTCGAAATAACATGAATTGGTGTTGATTAGGATGTTATTCTTATTTCTTCCCGTTGCACTGGAATTCTGGATTTAAATGGATAGGTTGTGTTTTAGATTCTATGATGCTCTTAGACTCCTCAGTTGTCGTAATTTTTTTAGATTTAGTAGTTGTTCAATTTTGAGGTATTGTCTTGCTACTTTACGGTGTCTTCGAATCTTGAATAGAATTGGTTAGGTATGCTTAGGGTTTCAATGTTGTGTATAGTTCTTCGAGATGATTTTGAATTCTGAAACGGATTTGATTGGAATGTGGATTATCTTCACTGTGTGATTGTTTCTCTTGGTCAATTTTAAATATTGCGATGGATTTTGGTTAAGGGATTTGTGTTGTTTAATGTAGATGTTTCCTTCCTTATGACTCGTAAGGAATTTATGGAATTGATATAGTGGTTTGTGAGTTGGTTTAGTGCCTTGGTTGCTGTTCAGATTTTTCGTATGTTGGCATGAGACTCAACACCTTCAAATTAGTTGTTATTTCATTACTACCTCAAGATACTTAGGTTGATTATGCACTATTTAAATTTAGGTAATTTCTTTTATGGACGTTAGCTTATGCATTAAGCATGTCTATTTATGTGAAGAATGATATGAATGAATTATAATAAGGACAATGAGGATAGGTTATATTTTCTTATGTGGCTAATTGGATGAATATGAGCATATGTGGTGACAGTAAGGGATGAGTGCCCCGGGATGAGCTCCGGAGATGGCCCTTCCAAACTTGACTAATTGACTGATAATGACTGATATTGTTCGCTTCGGCTATATTACTACATGTTCTCCTAGGAGGTACCTCTAGAGTCATGGGACTGATTAACTGGCTCAAATAGTAGTTATCACATTGTGACATATCCACCCTTATTAGGTATGTAGACTCTTTTATGTACCGTATTTCCCTTTTCTATTTTGTAATTGAGTTTATGTTCTATGTTATTAGTTACTGCTCCTGCTACTTTATGAATGTCATATTTTTCATATTGGATTGTACTTGCTAGGTCCGTAGACTCACAATGCCTACATTACAAGTGAGGAAGATGCCTCCAAAGATATGATGGGAGGCACACAGAAAGAGTAGACGAGGAAACGAGATGGGCACATGACACTGTCCGGATGTCTTAGGAGTGCTGAGTAGACTTGTTGGTTAGTCCTAGGAAAACGTACCGGTTCCACTGTACAAAATTTTTTGTACAAGTGTCGAATCTTTCCTTAAATAACCTATTGTGTTCTTTAAAAGTTAAATTAGGATTCGCAGACGGAACTTAACATCATTAATTCCAAATTTAACTTATCTGTTCTTAATAGTTTAGATTTAAATCGCAAGCGGAACTTAACACTATTGATTCAAATCCACCTATGTTATTAATTTCATTAAATATTAATTTCCAAAATTGACTTCCAGGACTGCATGGCGAGGCACATGACCTTCTTGGATATGGGAGCAACCACCACCGCCTAGACAAAGCCTTTTAAGGAAAACTAATATTTAATTTCCTTAAATAACTCTAGGTTAACCAAAAAGAACAATCGAATCACAAATTCAAAAAAGAAGAAAACACAAACTCGAAAAACTAATTCGAAAAACTAGATCTAATGCCTCTTGTGTTTGGAATTCATACAAAAGAAATACAACTAGTATGATGCGGAAATTAATTACTAATTATACCTTCCTTTGTAAACTTCAATGACCTCTTGATCTTCTACCGTATTCCTCTTCTTATCTCGGGCGTTGTGTGGGCAACGATCTACCAAGATGAGAATCCACCTAAGCCACCTTCTTCTCCAAGCATGATTCGGCCACCACAAATATTCCATGAATAGATGTGGTTCGGCCACCACCACCAAGCTCCAAGGGATGCTTCCTTTCTCTCCTTCTCCATGCTAGAATCCGGCCACCTTCAAGCTCCATGAGATGATGAGGTTCGGCCAATGAAGAAAAAAGAAAAGGAAGAAGAGAGAACTTCTATGGTCGGCCACACCAAGGAAAAGAGGGAGAGAAAAAGAATATAATCGTTAGCCATGAAGGCACCTCTACCCCCTCTTTTATAATCCTTGGTCTTGGCAAATAAGGAAATTTAAATAAAAACTTCCTTAATTCTTATGCCATGAAAATGAAAATTTATTTAATTAAAAACAATTTTCTCTTCTCAATTTGTAATGGCCGGCCACTATTAAAAACAAAACAAGGAGAGTTTTAATTAACACAAGAATTAAAACTTCCTAATTTGTCTCCGGAAATTTATAAAAAAATTCTCCAATAATTTTTCCCTTCATGGTGGATTATAAAAAGGAAATTTTATAAATTAAAATCTTTCTTTTAAACATGTGGATGATTTCCAAAAAGGAAAGTTATCTCTAAAAATTAAAATCTCCTTTCAATCTACAAATAAGGAAAGATATCAAATCTTTTCTTAATCTTTTGTAGAAACTTATAAAAGAGAATATTTAATTTTTAAACTCTCTTTTAAATCATGAACATGGTTAAAAAGGAAAGTTTTCTCAAAATTAAAATCTACCTTTCAATCTACAAATAAGGAAAGATTTCAAATCTTTTCTTAATCTTTTGTAGAAAGCTATAAAAGGAAAGATTTAAATTTTAAACTCTCTTTTAAAACCATGAAATCCACATAAGAAAAATTTATAAATAAAATTCTTTTTAATATGATGTGGTCAGCCACCTAAGCTTGGGCTCCAAGCTATTGGCCGGCCACCTTAAGGCTCAACCTTAGGCTTGGCCGGCCCTAAGCTTGAGCTTCAAACTTAGCTTGGCCGACCCCTATAGGTTGGGTAAGAAGGTGGGTATGTGGTGGGTATAAATCTCTATATACAAGAGGCTACGATAGGGACCAAGAGGAGGAATTGGTTTTGGTCTCGCGATGAAATTAAGCTTCCCATGTTCGCCCCGAACACACAACTTAATTTCATCAATAATAATTCATTCTACTAAAGAACTATTATTGAACTACCGCACCAATCCCAAATTATATTTTTGGGCTCCTTCTTATTATGAGTGTGTTAGTCTCCCTGTGTTTAAGATGTCGAATGTCCACTAATTAAGTGAGTTACTGACAACTCATTTAATTAATATCTTAGTCCAAAAGTAGTACCACTCAACCTTATCGTCATGCCGGACTAAGTCCACCTGCAGGGTTTAACATGACAATCTTTATGAGCTCCTCTTGGGGACATTATCAACCTAGATTACTAGGACACAGTTTCCTTCTATAATCAACAAGTCACACTATAAGTAACATCATTTCCCAACTTATCGGGCATTTTGATTTATCGAACTAAATCTCACCCTTTGATAAGTCAAAAAAATAAATATTAAATATATGCGCTTGTTATTATATTAGGATTAAGAGCACACACTTCCATAATAACTAAGGTTTAGTTCTTTTATTAAATCAGTATAAAAAGAACTTACCTTAAATGGTCCTGCTCAATACACTTAAAGTATACTAGTGTAATTTATTAGTCAAGATAAACTAATGCCTAATTACACTACGACTATTCTAATGGTTTGTTCCTTTCCATCTTAGTCGTGAGCTACTGTTTATAATTTATAAAGAACCGATAACACAATCTTCTGTGTGTGACACCACACACTATGTTATCTACAATATAAATTAATTGAACATCTACATTTGGTATATATAAATATAGATACCTGACCAATGTGATTCTTATAAATGTTTATACAAAAGCTAGGCTTTTAGTATACACTCCAACAATCTCCCACTTATACTAAAAGACTATGTTATCATAAATGCTACCATATATCTGATTCTCAACCCTTCAACATGTCCATCAAAAGCTCTTGCCTTAAGGACCTTAGTGAAAGGATCTATAGGTCATCACCTGATGCAACCTAGGTGGCAACAACTTCTCCTCGTTTATACGATTTCTCGTATTGGGTGGTACTTGCGCTCTATTGTGTTTACTTGCCTTATGCACTCATGGTTTCTTCGAGTTTGTTACTACACCAATATTATTACAATAAATTGTAATAATCTTTGGACAAACCAGAAATCATATTTAAGTCTATCTTGAGGTTACTGAGTCATTCAGCTTCTATGGCTGCCTCTGAGGCTGCCACATACTCAACTTCCATAGTGGAGTCTGAAAAGCACCTATGCTTAACACTCCTCCATAGTTATGGCTTTACCTCCTAAAGTAAACACAAAAACCCTGAGGTTGACTTACTATCATCCCTTATCTGATTGGAAGTCAAAATCCATGTAACCCACAGGGATCAAATTATCTACCTTGTAAATTAGCATATACTTTACGGCAGCCTAGCGTCCCGGTCCTGGGTTACTTCGATATCTGCTAACTATGCACTAGGCAAAATAGATATTCAATCTCATGCATAGCATACATTAGGCTTTCCAACAGCCGAAGCATAAGGAACTTGCTTCCATGTCCTTTATCTGCTTTAATGTCTTTGGAGACATCTCTTTAGATAAAGTTTCTCCATGTCCAAAAGGTAGAAAAACCTTTTATGGAGTCTTGCATGCTTAGACGAGCTAGGATAGTATGAAGCTTAGGATAAGCACAACATTCTTTTCTTGTGATCCTTTTGATCCCGAGAATATGTGCGCACTCTCCCAAGTCCTTCATATTGAATTGTTCGGACAACCATACCCTTACTTCCGACAACACTTTGATATTGTTTCCAACTACCAAAAATGTCATCTACGTATAGTACAAGAAATACCACCACGCTTCCATCACTACTTGTATACACAAGACTAATCTGGACACTAAATAAATCCATAGGTCTGGATTACTTCATTAAATCAGATGAACCAAGACCTTGAAGCTTTTCTTCAGTCTATAGACTGATTGAGCTTGCACACAAGATGCTCTTTGCCCTTTGTAATGAACCCTTCTGGTTGCTTTATATGGATATTTTCTTCAAGACTTCCATTAAGGAAAACTGTCTTGGCATCCACTTACCAAATCTCATAGTCCATATAGATAAAAGAATCCGGATAGACTTAAGCATGACTACCGGCGAAAAAGTTTCCTTTTTCAACAAGTCTTACTTTGAAAGTTTTCACCTTCCTGTCTATCCCTCTTTTCCTATTGTAGACCTATTTACACCAAATAGCTTTTACACCATTTGGTGGTTCTATAAGCTCCCAGATTTTATTAGAATACATATATTCTAATTCTGTATTCATTGCTCTTTACAAATATATTGTATCTTTATCTTGGAGTGCTTCGTCATATGTCTGGGAATCAGGTTCATGTTCACCAGGGATCAAGTCCAAAGACTCTCCCAAAACATGAATATTTTAGGTTGCCTAACAACCCTCACACTATGACGAGGCATTTTCTGTAATTGTGTATCATTTGTGATACGTGTTGCAGTTTCTTGTGATATTTCATCTTGTACAGTTGGTACTAGATTAGACGTGTCCTTTAATTTCCTTAAGAACAATTTTTTACTCATGGACTTGTGGTTCATAGTATAGTCCTTTTCTAAAATCGGGCATTGGTGTCAATAATGACCTTCCGATTTTAAGGTCTATAAAACTCTTTTCGTTTTTCTAGGATAACTCACAAACAAGTGAACTCATGTCCAATCTTATCAATGTCTCTCATGTGCTAGACCACTCAAATCCGAATATGCCTTAGACTAAGCTTACGCTCATTCTGCAATTCTATGGGAGTAGAGAGTTCTGACTTAGAAGGTACTATGTTTACTTCCGTTTCCAGTGTATATCCTTAAAATTATTTTGGTAATTTTTCTAAATAACTCATCATTGATCTAATTATTTCATAAGAGCCTTATACCTTCTTTCTACTACACCATTCTGTTGGGGTGTACCAGGTGCAGTTAGTTGGGATTGAATCCCGACTTCTGATAAGTGACTCCTAAACTCTCCTAAGAGGTACTTGTTACTACGATTTCACCGTAGTATCTTGATACTTTTACTTTGACGTTACTCCACATCAGTCTAATATTCTTTGAACTAATCAAAGTACTTAGACTTGTGGTGAGTCAAGTAAATGTATCCTTATCTCGAATAGTCGTCTATAAAAGAGACGAAATATTGGAAACAACCTCTTGCCTGGATAGTCAAAGGTCTACACAAATCAGAATGAACCAATTCCAACATATCTTTGGCTCTATACCCCTTTAAAAGCTTCTTGGTTATTTTTCCTTCCAAGTAAGACTCGCAGGTTGGAAAGATTTCCACTACCAATGAACCTAAGAGTTCATTGGTTATTATCCTTTGAATCCTACTCAAGTTAATATAACCTAGCCTTGGATGCCAAAAATATGATTGGTTCATTTCCGAAGGTTACTTTCTCTTAAAGATAGAAAATGTGTTATTAATTTACATTAATTTCATCGTGGGAGTTATTGGATTATAAATTGTCAACCAACGTACCAGAACAGATAACTTCCCTATTTTTCTTGATAACAAGTTTGTTATCAAAATAGACAGAATATCTATTCTTTAATAGTTTAGAAACTGAAATCAGGTTCTTTCTAAACTTAGTACGTAAAGATAATTTCTAATAATCCATATTTTATTCCTATCAAAGGATAAACATCTCCCACTGCAACAGCTGCTACTTTTACAGCAGTGCCCATGTGAACGGTGATTTATATAGTTGTCAGATTTCCTGGAACCCCTGCAATGAATTACAGACATAATCAGCGGTTCCTGTATCTACACACCAGGTACTGGTAGATAACACCACTAAATATGTTTCAACAACTAATAAAATACACCGTTATTGTTCTCAGTTCTGTGAGGACAGTTTACCTTAATGTCCAAGTTTTCCAATCATTACAATTAGGACTACTAAGTCTATTCTATAGTATAACAACTAGGGGATTGACTAACATTTGAAATTCTAAGAATCACAAAAAATATTTGGTCAAGACCAACACTTTAAAATCCCCATGAATTTTGTATGCCACGACAGTGTGGACATATACAAAAAGAGATTTTGTCTACTAATTTTATTATCTCGTCATTCTAACTTCATGACAAATAAAATTAATAGTTGGTCTATCTTTGATCAAATATTTTGGTCAAAACTTTGAATTTAAAATAACATTGATTCTCAAACAATATTATTTAAATTCACCAACACCTCAAACACAGAGAATTTTACATGCCACGATAGTGTGGACGTATACAAAATTGAACATTTGTAAGAGGAGGGTTTTACCCATTAATTATCTTGTCAATAAATCTTTATGACAAATAAAATTACCTCAAACACCGTGAATTTTATATGCCACGATAGTGTGGACGTATACAAAACCAAACATTTGTAAGAGGGGTTTTTCCCATTAATTTTATTTCCTTGTCATCCTGACAAATAAAATTACCTCATACATCATGAATTTTGTATGCCACGATAGTGTGGACGTATACAAAAACTCGACATTTGTAAGAGGGGGTTTTAATTTTATTATCTTGTCAACTTATCTTTTTGACAAATTAATAGTTGGTTTTCCTTTGGTCACACAAATAATAGCAGTGACTCCGATGGGGAGGATACTATTAAACGTGTCTATGTGTATACCATTACTTGACACTGAGTCCATTAATAAGATTGTGCCCCTTCCGATGGGGAAGATCACACACTCTTAATTAATTTCCTATAGTCATCCTAAATGGAAGTTTGATCTAGTGATCCGCAAACAAACTCATCCGATATGGAGGAAGGCACTCAGAGCCAACGCGCAAGCTTGTTGCATCACTTACAAACCAGTAATGGAGACCATGGGATTCATATACTAATCCCTCTCCCACTTAGTTATTTATGGTGAGGAATTTTAACCTAGCTATCACACACATGCACACATATACAGTAAATAAAAAAATAATAAATTTGGAAATTATTTTCCAACTATTATGGCCTTTTTCCATCATTGTCCTTCGTGTGCTCCAACCCTAGCTGCTGCCATCTTTAGCCACCGCCATTGAGTCGAATCGTCGGATCTATCTTGCTTCTTATTTTGCTGCGCCTCTGGTGCTCCAAAAGTACCACGCCTCACAAGCATCCGATCCGCGACAAAAATAGAATTTTACATGTGTCGATCCTATATTTCTCGAGGGAATGTACATGAAATCTAGATCGAAAATAAAATTCTAAAATCCTAGGGTTAATACAGCTCCTGCTGTATTAGTTACATACAATCATGCACACACACAATAATGCCCTTGACATGTCCAAGGGTCCAATCACACACAACATCTATAAGTCATAATAGTTGGAGCCTGCAACCAAAAAGATAGCACATCCTTATCCTGCCTAAATTATGTATGACATGTGCATAACCTATTTGAATTCTAAACACATAGAGGTAAACCCTAGCTCTGATACCAATTGTTGGTTAGTCCTAGGAAAATGTATCGGTTCCACTGTATAAAAATTTTTTGTACAAGTGTCGAACCTTTCCTTAAATAACCTATTGTGTTCTTTAGCAGTTAAATTAGGAATCGCAGACAGAACTTAACATCATTGATTCCAAATTTAACTTATCTGTTCTTAATGGTTTAGATTTGAATCGCAAGTGGAACTTGTTGGAGCAATCCCAATGGTCCGTGGGACCATGTGTTTTGGTGTTTGGGCAAAGGGTTTAAGTTAGGTTTACCCTCGTTATTTGATATGTGTACTTGAGTTGTGCAGGATTGCAGGTGACACATGTGACTCAGGTTGACGGCTTCGGGTCCGGTGAAGGATGGAGCATCCGAGGGACCGTGGACAAGGCAGCAAGGACAAGGGCCGAGGGAAGCGACTTCGAGGCATACGCGAAGGATGGCATTGGGGACGAGCCGCGGGCTTGGATGCATCCGAGGGACGAGAGCCAAAGGAAGTAGGCTTGAAGGCAAGAGATCAAGGCTGCAAAGAAGAGTCAAATGAGTCGTGAGGGTACGAGTGCATGAGAGATTGTACTCGGAGTAAAATCCTAGTTTTAGGGTTTTACTGTAGCGGCACTGTAGCAGTACTGTAGCGCACTGTAGCAGTTACTGTAGCGCACTGTAGCAGTCGATAGCCGTTGGGCTGGCACCAGTCGACTGGTGCAAGGACCAGTCGACTGGTAACGGGCAAATCAGGTTCTGATTTGTTCCAAGCTCTATAAGAAGGAGCTTGGTATGGCCGGCCAAGGCGACGAAATTAGACTTGGTTAAAGCCTAATTAGTAGTCATCTAGTGCTCTAGCAATCCAAGTGTTCTTGATCGAGTTATGGCGAGGTTTCTCCACCGACAAGGAGGATTGTGCTAGCCGGAGTTTCCGGGGATTAATCCACCGACGGATTGAGGGATCGTCCACCTTACGGACAGCCGTAGAGTAGGAGCAAGTTATCTCCGAACCACGTTAAATCGAACGTGTTAGCGGTTTGCATTTCCATTCTTGTATTTAGTGTTTAGCTTTCTATTTGTGTTTGTTTGTATTCCGCTGCGCTAACATCATAGGAAGCAACGATTTGGGGGTGCCGTCTATCCAACCCCCCTTCAAGCCGGCCACCGATCCTCCAACAATTGGTATCAGAGCGAGGCCGCTCTCCATTGGACTAACCGCCAAGGAAGCATAAGATGGCCGGGTTTATTGTCCCTCCAAAATTTGAAGGAGGAAGCCTTGGGGACATCACCTTTTGGATGGTGAAGATGAAGAGCTTCCTCGACACGGATTGGGACACAATGATGGTCGTCGAAGAACCATTTGAAGCCCCAAGAGACAAGAAAGGAAAGAAGCTCCGAACACGACATTGGACGGAGGAGCAAACCTCACGATCGGAGGCAAACTCAAAGGTAATAGCAATTTTAATTGATTTATTGCCTCCTAATGTGATAAATGGTGTAGGTGAGTATAAGAACGCCCATGATTTGTGGAGCAAAGTGAAGAAATTTCCATGGGAGGAATTTTTGCCTACACAAGAAGAAGAAGAAAAATCCGAAGAAAGTGATGAAGTGGTCCAAGAGGAGAAGAAGGACCAATCGGATGTAGAGCCCAAGGAGTTGAGCTTAGTAGCTCAAGAAGAGGAGGTGGAGCAAACGGAAGTTGAGTCACGCTCAACTTCCAAGGAGAAAGCGGAGAAGGATGAAGAAATACCATCCACTAGTGTGGATGAGGAGACATCCTCAAAGATTGAAGAACAATCCAAGACAAGCGAAGAAGAAGAAGTCTTGGAAATCAACCTAGCAAGCACCTCCACCGAAGTCAAGTCAAAGGACCATATCATTTGCTTCGGTTGCCATGAGAAAGGACACTACAAGAGTAGATGTCCTATGGGTAAGAAAGAGGTAAATTCTAAACCCATTCAAGTTGATTCGAATACTAATGTGGGTTGTAGAAATGATGGTGCCAAGAAGAAGAAGGAGAAGAAGCACATTAGATGCTTCACTTGTGGTGAAATAGGGCACTACCACACCAAATGCCCAAAGAAGAAAGATCTCAAGAAGTTGGCGCATTTGAAGATGTGGGACAAGAAGTGGAGGAAGAATGGAGACTCATGTCAAGGGGGAGCTCCAAAGGTAAAGGGTAAGGTAAACCCTAATTTAAATTTGAAGTCAAATTTAAACTCCTCCATGCATGCTAGGAAAAATAATGTTAATCATTATATGCCCATGCAAAATTTTGGTTTCAAGTATCATGATAGGAATAGGGTTAATGTAGATCAAAACCCTAGGAGGCCAATTCATGAAAAACCTAGGAATAGTAGACCTAAGGAGGCCCAAGGCATTAATCCCAAGAAGGGGAGACATATGCCTAGAAAGGGTAGGTCTAGGAATGTCCAAGGTGGACATGTTGACTCTAGGTTTAGGAACCTAGAAAGGGAGAATCAAGCTTTGAAGGCAAAGCTTGATGGTTTAGAGAAATTCCTTAAGAGATTCACTATTGGATCTAAGGGATTAAATATGGTGTTGGGGAGTCAAAAACCCAACAATGATAGATCGGGTTTGGGATACCGATCTAGTGTCTCCAAGGTTAAAAGGAGACCATGTGCTAGGGTGGCACATGATAAGGGCAAGGGAGAGTCATCCAAGGCCAATAAAAAGAAATATGCTAGGGTTGCATATGATTATGGCAAGGATGATGTGTCCAAGGTCAAGAAGATAAGGAGATCTTCTAAGGGACATCATTGTGGTTTGGTCACAATAGATGAGTCACCTAGGGAGGTGACTAAGGTAAAGAGCTCTAGGGGGAGCTCAAAGAGTCAATTTGGGACCCATGGCCAATGGATCTCAGGTGGGTTCTACTTGGGGGTCTAGAGGAACCATGGAGTGTGCCAAATGGTTTAGAGACGGATTTGAGTCTCAAACCTAGGGATTTGGCACACATGGATTGTGTTTCATGCAAGAAATATGACATTTGGGGTCATATAGCATGATAATTGGTTTTGGATGTATAGATGCCATATAAACCAATGCTAGGGATGCATTGTGGGTTGGTATGGGCAAATACATCAAAAGGAAGCCAAAACTAGGACTTGAGGTCAAGAATTGAACCATTTAGCTAGTTTTGGATTTTGTGTCAATCTTGGGATTGGTGATAGATATATTTTGTAATATATTTTTCTCAAGTAGACAAGAGTACAATAGACCTCTCCACAAAATTTGGGAATTTTTGGAGGTCTAGGGAATTATTGGTGCATTTCTGAAGTTGGCCTGAAAAGGCTGATTTTTTCAGAAATAGGGTACCAGTCGACTGGTGCAGATACCAGTCGACTGGTAACAATGGAAATCGACCACAGAATGTTTCTGTATGGTGGTTTCGAAAGGGGGCAGTCGACTGGCACTTAGGGCAGTCGACTGATACCAATCTGAAACTATTTTCAGCATTGGTTTGTGACCATGTCAACTCGGTTAGATGTATGGGATCCAAGGGGGATTAATACATGAGTTTAGGGTCAGTTTGGATGATAAGTTTTCAACAATTGGGATATTGTTGGAGAACTTTTTGGATGTTAGGCAAAGGGGGAGAATTAAGGTTTAGTTGGGAAAACCTTTAATGCCTTTGCGTAGGGGGAGCCTTGTGATAGGTTCTTAAAAAGCCTTGTGATAAAATCCTAGCTCAACGGGGAGCTTAGGTGTAGGGGGAGCCTTGTGATAGGTTCCAATTCTTGGTGCATTGTTTCGGCGGTTGCCAAGTGTGTAGCCTTGGCAATGTAAGTCCATTCGGCGGAGTAAGTCCAAGTGTGTAGCCTTGGCATCGTAAGTCCATTGTATTAGCATGTTTATTTGCTATTTGTTTTCCCTAACTTAAACGTATTGCCAAACACCAAAAAGGGGGAGATTTTTGGAGCAATCCCAATGGTCCGTGGGACCATGTGTTTTGGTGTTTGGGCAAAGGGTTTAAGTTAGGTTTACCCTCGTTATTTGATATGTGTACTTGAGTTGTGCAGGATTGCAGGTGACACATGTGACTCAGGTTGACGGCTTCGGGTCCGGTGAAGGATGGAGCATCCGAGGGACCGTGGACAAGGCAGCAAGGACAAGGGCCGAGGGAAGCGACTTCGAGGCATACGCGAAGGATGGCATTGGGGACGAGCCGCGGGCTTGGATGCATCCGAGGGACGAGAGCCAAAGGAAGTAGGCTTGAAGGCAAGAGGTCAAGGCTGCAAAGAAGAGTCAAATGAGTCGTGAGGGTACGAGTGCATGAGAGATTGTACTCGGAGTAAAATCCTAGTTTTAGGATTTTACTGTAGCGGCATTGTAACAGTTACTGTAGTGTACTGTAGCAGTCGACTGATGCACTGTAGCAGAGCCGTTGAGATAGCCGTTGGGCTGGCACCAGTCGACTGGTGCAAGGACCAGTCGACTGGTAACGGGCAAATCAGGTTCTGATTTGTTCCAAGCTCTATAAGAAGGAGCTTGGTATGGCCGGCCAAGGCGACGAAATTAGACTTGGTTAAAGCCTAATTAGTAGTCATCTAGTGCTCTAGCAATCCAAGTGTTCTTGATCGAGTTGTGGCGAGGTTTCTCCACCGACAAGGAGGATTGTGCTAGCCGGAGTTTCCGGGGATTAATCCACCGACGGATTGAGGGATCGTCCACCTTACGGACAGCCGTGGAGTAGGAGCAAGTTATCTCCGAACCACGTTAAATCGAACGTGTTAGCGGTTTGCATTTCCATTCTTGTATTTAGTGTTTAGCTTTCTATTTGTGTTTGTTTGTATTCCGCTGCGCTAACATCATAGGAAGCAACGATTTGGGGGTGCCGTCTATCCAACCCCCCTTCAAGCCGGCCACCGATCCTCCAACAGAACTTAACACTATTGATTCAAATCCACCTATGTTATTAATTTCATTAAATATTAATTTCTAAAATTGGCTTCCAGGACTGCATGGCGAGGCACATGACCTTCTTGGATATGGAGCAACCACCACCGCCTAGACAAAGCCTTTTAAGGAAAGCTAATATTTAATTTCCTTAAATAACTCTAGGTTAACCAAAAAGAACAATCGAATCACAAATTCGAAAAAGAAGAAAACACAAACTCGAAAAACTAATTCGAAAAACTAGATCTAATGCCTCTTGTGTTTGAAATTCATACAAAAGAAATACAACTAGTATGATGTAACGCCCCGCCCTCCTACTGACTAGGCTGTGAGGCCGGTCGCTACAGTTATGCTGTGCTGGACTATTAATGCGGAATGAAAACTGGCTAATTTAAAATTTTACTGAACTAAATGCTGTAAAGTGTAACTTAGTGTTCTGGATGTACCTAGGAATTGTACACATGTTAGGGAAGACAATCTATGCCTCCCGGATGGACTGCTAGCTGTAATCAGGCACTTCAATCGATCCATAGATCGATTGGGCTGTCGGATCGATCCCGTGATCGATCCTGCTTGCTACCAGCACGGAATAACTCTTTGGATCAGTCGGCAGACCGATCCCACCTCTCCTGCATACGATGGATCGGTCTCACCGACCGATCCAGAGTACCTGATCGGGCTTCACGCAGTAGCTTCACCGATCGATCGGCCGACCGATTGGCGTCCTTCCAATCGATCGACGGATGGTCGGCTGACCGATCCATAACAGAGGCCAACTCTCTGTTCACGCATGGATCGGTCACCGACCGATCCAACACACTCCACGATCGATCCAAGACCGATCGATTGATTTCGGCCCGAAACTCGATTTGCTCGAAACTCGATTTGACGTGCCAAAATCTCACATATGAGTTATACACTACATGAAAAACATTCTAATAATATAAAACTAGTATTCTAAACTTAACATGACACATGGTTCACTGGTTCATAGCATTACACAACTAAACGTGCATGAAAGTAAAACACTAAAGAGTTTTACGGTTTAAACTTGCTAAGTCCCCTAAGAATCTTTTATTCCAGTTCCTGCCACACACACCATCTCTGCATTGGCCTCCAGCTTCCTCTGCTAGTCCATTTTCCTTTTACCTGTATCTGCAGTATAAGGAAAATAGTATCTGTAAGCTAAAAAAACTTAGTAAGAAACCATCTACCTCACTAAAACATGCATACGATGCAGATATGATTTGAAATCATGCTGTTTAAAAGGATATGCTAGGTATACTGAATAAACTAACATGGCATGACATATAAGCATACAATCATGACATGGCAACTAATCATATGAATCAATAAAGATAACTGAACTGAACATATAATAAGCTAAAATGTAACTAAACTGATACTGAATTCCAACTCAACTAACATAACTAATTTGAGCTTTGAAAACTATTTCATAATAAGTGAAAATACATAATCATGATGTTTGGGCCCGGCAACTGTACTTGCTGTGCGCGCATCCCTAACTAGACCCGGGTTTGCAAGTCCCGAATTTAGTATGGTTAACTAGGTTATCTAATGTCACGCCCCAGAGGAGTCCCTGTCCAAAGAAATTTCGGCAACATCTCCCTTGTACGGCGGACAATCTGAAACTTCTACATAACCCATATACCTCAGCCACAGGCGGCTGGAATAATAACAGTAAATAAAACTAATCACCACGCAGTTTATATAAGTATTCAGCCTCTGGCTGTCACAACCATGCAGTTAATAAAATAAACAACATAGTAATACTCTGACTCGAAATCAACCCTACTCAACTACACTCGTAAAGCCCAAATCCGATTTTTCTTACCTCTTCTGCCGTCCAGGCAGGCATGTAGTAGTATAAAATCGAAAACAAATCCATCAACGAGACAACTTATATAATATCTAAGTATTCAACATCCAAATCCAAATATAGTCAAGTGAGAATCAAAAATAATACAAACGATAGCAAATAGCTGGAGGTCTGCAGGGGACTAGCAACTGGAACTCCCTCCTGACAGCATCAACCTGAAAATAACAACAATGGAGGCGGGGTGAGTCCAACACTCAGCAGGTACAGTTGATATGCAAAGTAAAGAAATAACACTTAGCACTAATCATGCGTACAGTCTCCTGACAATAATAAAGATAGATGCAAATCGAAGAGAACAGGAGAGAATCTGCACTAACCAGGACCCGGTAAAAAGACAAACAGTCCGAAAGGTATAAAAGACCTGTATACATGTCAATCAAGGTATCCAAGCAATGTGCAGCATATAAGTGCAACAAACACAAACACAAACAATAAATGCATCATGCATATGATGCCAATGTCATGGTCACCCCTGACGCCAGTCAGCCGACTCACAACAACAGTGGGACTGAGTGGGTAGGGCTGTGACGACCGTGCACTCTGCATCACTACTCCTGATGAGTGACCGAGTGGACGGGATGCTGTCGGAATATATACGTACTCCTACCCCAAATCATAAATGGGGGAGCGCCATGCTCTCATCTCCCGGTGTACGGGAGGGATCTCTAACGTGCTACACGCGTCACACTACCCATGAGCGGATCAACGGAGCAAAGAGCCAAACCGACGTGCTACCACGGTGTCCCGCTACCCATGAGGCCACAACGAGCACCGGTGATGAAACTGGCAAAGTGCTCGACAATAAAGGAGCAATCAATCACTCAGCATGCAATCATGCGAATGATGCATGTCACTAAACATGGTAATATACTAAACCAATCTCTGGACATATCATAATGTGCACCAAAGCGAATGAATCATATCAAGGTATCTGATCATATAAGGTATCAAACCTAGGTCCTGACATGGTAAAATATGGTTATATCACTACCCATGAGCATGTGGAATCAGGTACATATCCATACAAGATGTAAACAAACAATCAATCAACAGGTAGCATGTATTGGGCAGTGATTAACCGAAACAAGTAAGAAACACAATTAATGCATCTTGTTAATTTAATTACTAAGCATATCAAAGACAATAAGTCAAAAGTACCCGCCTCCGAAAATAGAAAGGTCCAAATCTGACTCCGAGATACTCGTCTCGCGTCAAAGTCCTGTATCCAATAAATAAATATTTTATTTAGCTACACTCAAATGCATGACCAAATAAAAAAAAATCCTTGAGGCTCAATTAGGGTAAAACCCTAATAAATCTAACCATCTAGCAATCCAATTTATCCATAATTCGATACATAAACCATACCTCAAGCTCAGCCAAAACGTGTACTGCCTGAAGGAGGTCCTTGGATTAATCCAAGGTACTGCTGGATCAAAGAGAAGTCCACAACACATAACCTTTCAACTCCACATGGCACAATACCTATACCTCACAGCCGTGTTTATTGCTCCACAACCCTCAGCTAGTTGCTCTTCCTCTCCACTGGTCAGAGGTGATGAACGATCTGGCAAAGATGACAGATGATCCAGACTAGGGCACAACGTGACTGAACTAGATCCAATGGCTGGAACAGTGAGGTGCAGAGGTGTGGCAGCAGCAAAACTAGGGCACCGGCAGAAGAAAGCTTGCGGTCGCCAATCAGAATGATGGTCCAGCGCTAGTCCTAGGGCACAACGAGGACAGCATCGACACTGCTCTGGCGTCGGCCCACAATAGCTGTCAGCGGTGCATGAGTGCCGGCGAGGAGAAAACATTGGCGTCGGGGAGAAGAGAAGAAACTTGGGGCTCGGCACAGAACCTCTCCTTAGCCGAGGGTGACTCCGAGGGAGGAAGAAGCTTGCCCGACTAACATTAGCCCTTTCCTTCCGACGATCGGGAGGCATAATCCGACGATCGGACAAAGTGGCAAAATCGGGGAAAAGAAAAGGCGACGCTCTGAACAGTTAGGGTTCAGTCTCAAACTGCGTCGACTGTCGTGATTCCCCGGTGATCGGCGGCGACTTGTGCAACGAAGATCGGCGCGTCAGAGAAGAGGATCGGGCAGTGGCGAGGGAAGAAGGAAAGAGGAGAAGAGGATCGGCTCGGCACCGGCTGTGGCTCGCGGGATCGCCCTGCTAGGGGCGGCTGTCGGCAGGGGAGAGTGGAGATCGGCTCGGGATAGGAGAGGAGACGTCGGTTAGGGCGGTTAGGGCAGGCGTCGGGAGCGAGCTTCGGCAGAGAAGAAGAAGAGTGGCACGGGGAAAGGTTTAGGGCACGGCGACATAAGAGGAGAAAAAGAAAATAAAGAAAAAGAAAATAAAAAGGAAAAAAAATGAAACTTTTCCTCACTTAAATTGGGTAACCTAAACAGGCTTTCCCCCGGCTCCGTTTCTATCCCTGTAAACTCGTCCGTACGAGCTCCGAAAAATTCCTGGAAAAATTTCAAAAATTTCATAAAATTCCCTTATTAATATTCGTCTATTTTTGATATTTTACATCTAAACCTAGGGACAACTGTGGGAGTCCAACCCAATGGATATCTGATCCAGTACAGTGCCACTGAAAATAAAATACTGAATATAGCTAACTGGTTAACTTGTTGTTTCTAGGTTATCTGAACCTAGAGCTAGGTTGTCTGAACCTAGAGGCGACTGTGGGAGCCCACCCATTGGACCATAGTCCCATATAAGCTAAAATAAACTGATTTACTGATTTAAATGCTTCTAATACATTTAACTGAGCTATTAAAATGCCTAATTTGCATTTTAACTTAACTAGCTATTTTATCGAACACCTAGTGTGCCCCAACTCTCCCCTCTATTAGGGAGACCACTTCTAGGCACCCGACAACGTCTAGGAACCCCCACTGAAGAGGGAATACGTGTCCGGCCCATCTAGAAGTACTCACTAAATCCCTAAATCTGCGAGGATGGTCAAATTCACCCTATGCGTCGATAAAAACTGCATATAGCTAAACTAGTGCGTATAAAACCAAACGGAGCTACTTATACCGCAGGTGAGGGGTTTCTTACCTTGTGTGCTAGATTTCTTACAAATCTAATCGCTAGAAATTCCGGTGGAGACGACTTCTCGACGATTCGCTCACGTCCACGTGCTCTACTCGCGGAGGGGAACGTCCTTGTGTCCGAGATGTCACCGGAAGGCACTCCTTTGGCCCTAGGGATGAAACCCTAGGCTTGCTTGGGTGTTGGCGCCGAGAGAAGGAAGGAGGAGAGGGGGTCGGCGTGAGTTAGGGTGAGGAGAGGAAAGTTGCCGAACCAACATAAAATAACCCAAACTAACTTAAGTTTTTTAATTTATATTAAGTGGGTAACTAGGCCCAACTCAAATATAAATATAAATGTTTCCCTTCTCTTTCAGCACTGCCCTGCTGGGTTCACCGGTTACTAAGGCTAACTAAAGGTTTAATGGACCCGAGAGGTCCCGGGTTCGATTCCCGCTTAAGCCATTTTAGCCATTTTACTTTTCTAATAATTTTTGCTACTTCCGCTACTCGGAAAATTCCGGAAAAATATCTAATAATTCCAAAAAAATCATAGAATATTTCTAAAAATAATTTGAGAATTTTCGAGCATTACATATGATGCGGAAATAAATTACTAATTATACCTTCCTTTGTAAACTTCAATGACCTCTTGATCTTTTACCGTATTCCTCTTCTTATCTCAGGCGTTGTGTGGGCAACGATCTACCAAGATGAGAATCCACCTAAGCCACCTTCTTCTCCAAGCATGATTCGGCCACCACAAATATTCCATGAATAGATGTGCTTGGCCACCACCACCAAGCTCCAAGGGATGTTTCCTTTCTCTCCTTCTTCTCCATGCTAGAATCCGGCCACCTTCAAGCTCCATGAGATGATGAGGTTCGGCCAATGAAGAAGAAAGAAAAGGAAGAAGAGAGAACTTCTATGGCCGGCCACACCAAGGAAAAGAGGGAGAGAAAAAGAATAGAATCGTTAGCCATGAAGGCACCTCTACCCCCTCTTTTATAATCCTTGATCTTAGCAATAAGAAAATTTAAATAAAAACTTCCTTAATTCTTATGCCATGAAAAGGAAAATTTATTTAATTAAAAATAATTTTCTCTTCTCAATTTGTAATGGTCGGCCACTATTAAAAACAAAACAAGGAGAGTTTTAATTAACACAGGAATTAAAACTTCCTAATTTGTCTTCGGAAATTTATAAAAAAATTCTCTAATAATTTTTCCCTTCATGGTGGATTATAAAAAGGAAACTTTATAAATTAAAATCTTTCTTTTAAACATGTGGATGATTTCCAAAAAGGAAAGTTATCTTTAAAAATCAAAATCTCCTTTCAATCTACAAATAAGGAAAGATATCAAATCTTTTCTTAATCTTTTATAGAAACTTATAAAAGAGAATATTTAATTTTTAAACTCTCTTTTAAATCATGAACATGGTTAAAAAGGAAAGTTTTCTCAAAATTAAAATCTACCTTTCAATCTACAAATAAGGAAAGATTTCAAATCTTTTCTTAATCTTTTGTAGAAAGCTATAAAAGGAAAGATTTAAATTTTAAACTCTCTTTTAAAACCATGAAATCCACATAAGAAAAATTTATAAATAAAATTCTTTTTAATATGATGTGGTTGGCCACCTAAGCTTGGGCTCCAAGCTATTGGCCGGCCACCTTAAGGCTCAACCTTTAGGCTTGGCCGACCCTAAGCTTGAGCTTCAAGCTTAGCTTGGCCGGCCCCTATAGGTTGGGTAAAAAAGTGGGTATGTGGTGGGTATAAATCTCTATATACAAGAGGCTACGATAGGGACCAAGAGAAGGAATTGGTTTTGGTCTCCCGATGAAATTAAGCTTCCCATGTTCGCCCCGAACACACAACTTAATTTCATCAATAATAATTCATTCCACTAAAGAACTATTATTGAACTACCGCACCAATCCCAAATTATATTTTTGGGCTCCTTCTTATTATGAGTGTGTTAGTCTCCCTGTGTTTAAAATGTCGAATGCCCACTAATTAAGTGAGTTACTGACAACTCATTTAATTAATATCTTAGTCCAAAAGTAGTACCACTCAACCTTATCGTCATGTCGGACTAAGTCCACCTGCAGGGTTTAACATGACAATCTTTATGAGCTCCTCTTGGGGACATTATCAACCTAGATTACTAGGACACAGTTTCCTTCTATAATCAACAAGTCACACTATAAGTAACATCATTTCCCAACTTATCGGGCATTTTGATTTATCGAACTAAATCTCACCCTTTGATAAGTCAAAGAAATAAATATTAAATATATGCGCTTGTTATTATATTAGGATTAAGAGCACACACTTCCATAATAATTAAGGTTTAGTTCTTTTATTAAATCAGTATAAAAAGAACTTACCTTAAATGGTCCTGCTCAATACACTTAAAGTATACTAGTGTAATTTATTAGTCAAGATAAACTAATGCCTAATTACACTACGACTATTCTAATGATTTGTTCCTTTCCACTTAGTGGTGAGACACTAGACCTTCTTAGATATTGGAGCAACAACCACTTCTAGACAAAGTCTTTTAAAGAAATTAAATATTTAATTTTCTTTTTAAGACTCCTTGATCGAACTAAATAAGTATTGATCAAGCCTAAGTCCTTATCTATCATAATCTAAGCATGTATAAGGAAAACAATAAAGTAGACATCAAACAAGTTTATCTACTAATAAAGATGGTCTTTCTATTAGCTCCCCTAGATCATAGTCTCGATAAGGTCTATTAAGGTAGTGGATTTGATCCTTGAGGATCCAATATTGATCAAGTCCAACTTAATTAACCAAGTTAGACTTGGGGACACATGCTTGGACTACTTTTCTATATGTTTGACTAATAAGAGACAGATAAGATTTAAATTTATGTTTGACCTTATACCCAAGTCTAGATCGGTTGTATACAACCCTTTATTTCTCAAGAATTATGTCAAGGTTCTTGGAACCCAAAGTGAACTATTCCAAAGTGAAATACTTACAGTGGATTGAGAACCTTTTGAACTAGATACGGATCTGTGACTTCGCTCGGTCTCGACTTTTGATTCGCTCTCGGTTTCGAACTCGTCGACTTGTTCTCAGGCCAAAACTGCAATGAAGCTTGTTTGTTTGAGATCTTCATAGGAGTGTTCCTATGATGATTTGCCCGACGTTGCTTGCAGAGCCTTCTTCTTCCATTGCTTCTTTGCTTCCTTCAGGTTTGGATAATTTGCCTTGATATGTCCCTTCTCGTTGCAACCATAGCAGGTGACTTCAGATTTGGCCTTTGTGGTTGAACTTGGTTGCGTCGTCTTTGACTGGATTACCTTCTTGATCTCATGTTTTGTGAAAATCTTCTTTTTCTTGTACAGTTTTTGCACTAGGTTGACTAGCTCGACGATAATTTTGTCATCATCTTTTGAGTCTGATTTGTCTTCAGACTCGGGTTCAGTCTGACGCTTATTCCTAGACTCCTTTGTCTTGCTTGTACCTACAACCAACGCAATGCCTTTTTCGACCAAAAGTGCATTAGTCTATTGATGAAGTTCAAATTCTGAAAATAGCTCATCTAGTTTAATTAAAAAAGGTCCTTAGATACTTTGTAAGCATCTACCATCGATGCCCACAAGATATTCCTCAAAAAAGTATTTAACGTGTACCTTATTATATCACGATTCTCTACCTTCTGGCCGATTGCGTGTAGTCCGTTAAGCAAGTCTTGGATCCGAACATGGAGTTGACTTACCGACTCACCATTTTAATATTGTTTAACTTATTTAAAATTAAGTCTCTTTTGCTTACCTTAGTGTTGAGGTACCCTCGTGCAGCTCAATTAGCTTTCCCCATATTCCTTGGCGCTATTGAAGAGGTCAACCCGGTTCAACTCTTCTTTGGTTAAGCCACATTGAAGGGTATGGGTTGCCTTTGTATTAGCTTCGATCTTCTTTATTACGCTTTAATCCCAATTTTCACATGATACTGTTTTCCAGTGTCGTCAAGTGGAAGTGAGAAGCCAGTTTGGATGATGATCCATATCTTAACTTGTGTTTTGAGATGATACTCCATTCAGCTCTTCTAGTAGCCCAAATCTTCGCCGAAGAAGAGTGGTGGGAATGCGGTGCTAGAGCCTTCTTGGTATGTCATTTGAAAAACAAATCTTACACACAACCAAATAAGTAGACTTGTTCCAAGACTTGATCTTGGATTAGTAGTGCAGAATAAAGAACTTATGAAAAACTAAAAGAACTCGAGTGATATTATACCAACTTTGAGAAACAAAAAAACTTGATTGCAGAAAAATGATCAGAAGGGGCAATTGTACCAATTCTGATCGACTCTGAAAATTTTAAAAATAATACCCAAAAAATTGCTTGAATAGTGGTTTCACCGATTCGAATCGACCGGGGATCTGATACCAATTGTAGGATCATTGCACTAGAGGGGGGTGAATAGCGCTCATGACTTGTTCACACTTTTCAGAAAACATTCGTGTAAGAGTTCGTGCAGCAGAAATATAGAAAGAAGGAAAAAGACACCAAGCTAACACAATCGAGTTTTATTTGGTTCAGAGTCTGTAACGACTCCTACTCTAAGGCCTGCGATCATTGATCACTTTCATTGGGCAATCACTATAGTTTTGAAAAATCTTTACAAATGAAGTACAGAAATGACAAGAACAAGTATTGCAATAAAAACAAAGTTTACCGACAACAAGAGAATTAGAAGTTGGTGATCGATTGTTGGAGCAACGTTTGAGTGTTGTTGAATCGTTCTGGAGCAGCGCGTAAGAGTAAAGTGTTGGTGCAATATCCCTTAGGTCAAGGTTGACTGGTTTGACCAAGCTTGAGTCTTGGTCATAGTTTCGATGTTTGACAATACATGTAGACACATGGACAATGCAGGTGCAGTTGTTCATATGGGGAGATTCTGATCAGGGACTGATCAGTGTGAATGAAGAAGAGTCAAGTAGGTCAAAAGTGACCGGATACCTGACTGAAAAGTCCTAGTGAGTGAAGCTAGGCAGAAGGAAATCCTGGTGAGTGAAGCCAGGTGAAAGTCCTAGTGAGTGAAGCTAGGTGAAAGCCCTGGTGAGTGAAGCTGGGCAAGGGAAAATCCAGATGGATCAAGGATGATCGGACATCTGGTGTTGGGAAGTCTAAGTAGGTCAAAGGATTAACTGGATACTTGGCACGAGGAAATCCAGATGGGTCAAGGTTGACCAGACATCTGGTGGAAGTTCAAGTAGGTCAAGGGAGTGACCGGATACTTGGCACGAAGAGAAAAGTCCAAAGTGGGTCAAAGGGATTGACCGAATACTTGGTGGGGAGTTCTGGCAGGTCAAGGGAGTGACCAGATGCTAGGTATGATGTACCAACAGGTCAAGGTTGACCGGATGTTGATTTGAGAGGCTTGGGACTTGGTTTTGGGCAAAAACCAAGAGCTGGATCGATCAGTGGATCGATCCAAGCCTTTCCTAGCGAACAGAGAGCCTCTGAATCGATCAGTGGATCGATCCAGAGGTCCCAATCGATTAGCCGATCGATTGGGACGCTGCTGCTTCGCGTGATAAGCGCTGGATCGATCCGTGGATCGATCCAGGCGTTTTTCCAGAGCACAGAGGCGCTCTGGATCGATCCGTGAATCGATCCAAAGCCTCCCCGATCGATTGGGAGTTTTCGAATCGATCGGGATCCGACCGTTGCGTCGTATTTGAGCTGCAGGCGGGCGCCTCCTTCAGCATCTTTTCACCGATTCATCTCAGCTCTCTCGCCAGCTCCTCCACAGCGCTCTCAAAGCTCAGATCGTCAGTTCTTGAAGGATCTTGGAGGTTTTCCAAGTCAAGAGGCGGATCAAAGGCAAGGAGAAAAGTTAGGGTTAGGGTTTTCTACGCTTATTGTAAGTTTGTGCTTGTATTCTTGTATCCCTTCCCTTTCTTTTGTACTGAAAGTCTTGTAGGGCTTCTCCGCCTTCGGTAGTTACCGAAAAGGAGGTTTTTATTAGTGGAGGGTGCGTGAGTAGGTGTGGATCCTTGGACTAGTCACCTCTTGTGAGGTGGATACCAAGTAAACCAACCTTGTTAGCGTTGTGTGATTTGTTTCTGTATTTTTCGCTGCACATCTTCGAAGAAACAAGCAACGACGAGCATCTAGCATGCGACGAGCTATTCACCCCCCCCCCCCTCTAGCTACTTTTCGGTCCCAACATAAAGGTTGTTCTGAAATGATGTTTATGAAGCAACTAGTCGGACCCTCCTTTATAGCCGAATTGAACCTGATCCAAATCCACTGATCTTAGGATCACTATTTGACTCGACGTTGATCGATCAACAGATCCTCCTTGATCGGCCAACTGATCCTTCTGAATCCGCCTAGCTTTCCATCTAGATGCTACTGCTTCAAATAGAAGTTTTCGTTCGGTTGACTGATCCAGTCATTTGGTTGACCGAACCTTTGATGCTCCTCGACTTATCTGGTTTGATCAACTCGGTCCAATCAACCCGATCCGATTAGCTTGCAATCTATCCACTATTCGGTCGACTGAACCCGAGGTTCGGTCGACTAATCCCTTAGTCAAACCTTCACCATGAGCCGATCTGATCTCTGGGGTTCGGTTCACTGATCCCGATGTTTGGTCGATCAAACAAGGCAGAAACCTTAACTGATAAAATATTAGTTTCCTATAAAATAGAGTTAGAATAATTGGTAGATAAGGTATTTTGATAGTGTTTGGACTGTTCGATTCTGACTTTCAGATTTCTTGGAAACCCTAGGTCGAACCGATACCTACTGTTCCTTCAATAGGGAGCACGCCCTCACCTACTCCTCTTAGGAGAGTTTAGCTTTTGCCAGACTTGTCCTTCAAACCATTTGGACTTTTGCTTAGCATCCGAGACTTCAGGACTTTTTTGTTGGGTATTCGATCCATGACCCGTCCGGTCTTTCTCCTGGTGCCCGCCACCCCAGGACTTCCACCTAGAATCCATGATCTTAGGATTTCATTTGACATCCTTGACCTGTCAAGACTTTACCCAGTCCCCTAGACCAGGACTTCGTTGCCTAACCACAATTAGGACTTTTCCTTTACCTAAGATTACTTAGGACTTTCCGTACACTCAGTTTAACTTGTTAGAACAATAATAACACTTAACTTATAACCCTTTGCAATTATCAAAACTCAGGTTTGATCGTCTGGTGCTCCTTGCACTAACATAAACTTCAGGGATGAAGTTTCAACGAGAGTTTGCCACGTCAGTACAGTCTAGCCACCCGGACGGGGCTATAAAAGGAGGTTTCGACTAGTAGCTTATACATATCATTCCAATCATCTTATGCTCATGCGCGCTACTCAAAAAATGCTTCTACAACTCCCAAGCGCTGATTCGATGACCTGAAGGCTCGATTCTACAAATCTATAAATCGTTAGTACATTTAAATTATTTCAGTTCTTCAAAAGGTGTAAATCTCTACTTATACTATTTCAAACTGATAGTGATTGCCCATCGAAAGCACTCAATAAATGCGGGTCTTGGAGTAGAAGTCATCACAAGCTCCGAACCAAGTAAATTTTGGCTTGTTAGCATTGCATTTTCTTTTCTTTATTCCGCTACCGCTTATCTCTCGAAAGTTTTTAAACGAACATGAAAACCATGAGCGCTATTGATTCCCTCTCTAGTGCAGCTATCCTACAAACTTTTGAAGTGAACAAGGTGACAATAAAATTTAGTTACATAAAATCCTTTTTCATTATTGAACCCTTGATAATGAAGAAGGCCCTTGGATGATATATAAGCCATTTCTTTCATGATACTGAAGATTTAACTATGCCCCTTATAAAATAATTCCTCTTAAAAAGACCATCCAATTTCTAATGGTTTCTACAGTCAAGTTGTCATTAGAGGCAAACATCCATATAGAATTTGATCGAAGCTATCTAGCAGAAAAATACTAAAAACTCAAACTTTGTTGAGGAAATGTGAAACTCCTCTGAGAATAAACAATATACAAATATAGATACCGGTTGTAAAAAGTTCATAAAGCATACCACCGCCATAAATTGCTTAAGAAGTATCATTCTTTCTAGCAGCAAATAGTTTGGCATCAATAATATTGATGTAGGGTGTGGCTTAAAGAGCCTTAAACTGTACCTCCTACTTTATGATAACTCTGATATCAATCATAACTTAAAAAGAAGCACAATACTAATTAATCATCTTATGTATAATGTATGATCACTCAATCGTTAGCTTGATAATATTGAGAAATGCCTTTGGCAAGATCTGATGAATTATCTGCTGTTGAAGCAGCGCTTGTTGCTTCTCCACAAAACATTTCTTCTTAGGAAATCGAACGCCTATGCCAATCAAATGAAACCCAAGAGAAGTCAAAACATATAGAGTGTCCTCCACCAGGGGCGGATCCAGAATTTTAAATTTGGGGGGGCCGCATGATAAGTGGCAAAAATAATTATCGTCAGAAATTTGTACACCCTTGAACAACCTCCGAATTCTCAATTTACGATTGAAATCGAGATCAAAATTTACCTAGAAATCACCGTCCTAGGTTACCGTGGTTGACAAGATAACAATAGCGAACAAGCTCAAATATAGTTCCGACACAAAACAAGGGCCAACGACCCTTCTCAAGTTGCGATATTACTTCAAGATTTTGATATCAAACTACCAATAGAAAATTTAGATTGCGGACTTTCTAAATATGTAATCAATTTTGAATTCTGACGATCAACGATGCTACAATTGACAATGAAAGCAACAATAATGATTTTGGAGTGAATTGGAAAAGATCGAGATGTCTAGCCATAGGAGAGAAAATGCCTATATCATAAATTAGAAAAGACTTCTATATAGTAATAAACTAATAATATTATTACTAATAATATTTGTATATAATTAATGATTTGTAGTTTCCTTTTGTTAAATTTAATTTTTTTTTCAACATAATTCCTATTAGGTAAATTAAAAAACACTCAAAAGAAATATTTTTCTCTTAAATTATATAGCATATTTAATAAGTATATCATTAGTCGATTATATTAAAATATATTCAAAAGGAAGATTAATTTCACCATCTTGTACTCCTTCACCATTCTAATTAATACTATATATATATCCTAGTATATATAATATAACCATGTATATATAGGGAGGATTTACATGGAGATTTGGGGGGGCCGTGGCCCCCCCAAGCCCCCTTGTAAATCCGCCTCTGTCCTCCACAAGGAGTTCCCTAGGAGGATGAGATGCTAATTCCTCGGAGAATGGCTACTCATAGGGTTGTTATGGTGGTATTTCACTTTTGTCATGTCCCAACACCAACCTCCAAAATGGATCCGAACCACCACATGATGTGTGTATTTCATATAGAGTTTTTATCATACTTTGATGCATATCTCATCCCATTTCATATACATATATTTCATATTATGATCTTTTTATGTTTCATTTTTATACTTTCCTATTTCGGAGAACTGCTCTAGTATATTTCTTTTGATAGGTTATGAAAAGGAGCAGAAATGGAGATTGGAGATCAATGGTTGAAGTCTATAGACCTTCCACAAGTGCTTGTACCAGTTGACACAGGTAGTGCTCTAATTGGCAAACCTATCCCAACACTCGTGCCAACTAGCACGGGCCATGCTCCATCTGTCGAACCGACTACAAGTGCTCGTGCTCCATCTGTCGAACCGACTATGGGTGTCCATGCCCACTAGCATGACCCATGGCAAACACTCCTCTGTAGTCGCTGAACCCGACATGGGTCGTGCCCGGAGGCATAACCCGTATCAGGGCACTCGTTGTTTGCTTATAAAAGACTTATTTTAACTTGTTAAAAGGGGATCTCCATTGGGTGTTGCCCAAGGGCCCTAAGAAAGCTTCATAGGATGATTTAGAGGAGATCCATCACCATCTATGCTGGAAATTGAGATTGGGAGCATCTGGAGGAAAAAATCTTACAACAAGCCTAAGCTTCTTCTCTTGTTTTTTGAATTTTTGAACTCAAACATGAATTGTAATCATTCAAACTAGATTTTAGTTGTAACTCCATTTCTATGGAGGAGATTTTGAATTATAGGACTAGGGATTAGCCCTTTGTTATATAAGCACCTTTACTTTGATCTATAAATGTTTGAATGTTGTTATTTGATGAGATGATGATTTATGGTTCAGATTTATTGTATAAACATGATCTCGATGCCAAAAGCAAGAGATTTGTATCACATGAGAATTTAGGGATAAACCAAAAGGAGAATCCAATCCTCTGACCCATGGAAAATTGAGATATGAAGAGTCGGCTATGAAAGTATAATAGTATGCTACGAGGAGTCATAGGCTATCATGAATCTTAATAGATTAATTTTAATTCATTGTCACATAGTAGGAGAGGGTTACTAGGGGTTTTGGGATCTCGTGACTTGATCTCCTTATAAAGCAACCTCTAAGCTTAGCTACTCTGAAAGTAGACAATGAATTGGAGTTGATACGTCGGTATAGTTTTAAAAGTTTACATCGGATACCATAGGATTGTCTACCTACTTAAATCACCATTGAGGATAGAAAATTAACACTGATTAGATATTTACTAATAATGTGGTGAAACCAAAATCCTCGAATTACATTCATCGATCGAATTCACCTAGATCTCTCTACCTTCTTTTTGTCTCTTTGGTTGAATCTCTTTTCTCACTCCTTTCCTCATCTCCTTCATTGAATTTTCTAGTTCTTGACACTTAACACCCATGATTAGTCTAGACAGTTGAATTTGTTTAAAAAACTACTACTCAATCACCAGTTCTTGTGAGTTCAATATCTTTTATTACTTGACGATATCTCCGTGCACTTGCAGATTTATCATACATCAAATTTTTGGTGCTATTGTTAGAGATTGGTTTTGGTTGATATTAATTGAATTGCAAATTGATTTGGCTACACTATTTCTGTTTATTGTTTTTATTTTTTTGTTGCATTTGTTTGCATTAGTCTTAACTTTATTTCTTTATCTTTTAAGGGAAATTAAATTAGATTTAAAATATGTTGGGGATTGATTGGAAGCAATGAGGGTGGTCAACAATATTAGACTTCTCAAAGATTTTTCTACACCCTTATCTCAGGCTTTGCGATATTGCATTGTTAGACCCTTGATTGAAGCTAGAGATTTTGAATTAAATCCAAAGTTAATTCTTATCATTCAATAATAGAAATTTGGAGGTACACTTTTTGAAAAACCATACCAAAATTTAAATTATTTTCTAACATGTTGTAAGACAATAAAACAGGATGATGTTTCTAAGGATGCAATCAGATTAATGGGATTCAGTTTCTTCTTAACAAGCAAGACTAGTGATTGGTTATACTCGCTACCACTAGGAAGTATCACAACTTGAGAATAGATAGAGAAGTGTTTTCTTAACAAATATTTCCTGCCAACTAAAATACCAAAATTGAGAAGTCGAATCATAAATTTCCAACAAGTAGAAGGAGAATCATTGTTTATAGCTTGAGAAAGACTCAAAGGATTATTGTTACAATTCCCTCACCATAGTCTTGAAGAGTGGTTCATAATTCATTTATTTTACATGGGAATTTCTAAAGCAGCTAGGATTTCATTAGATTTAGTGGTAGAGGGTTCTTTGATGAAGAAGAATATAGGAGAAGTTTACTTGCTTATTGAGGAAGTGATATTAAGTATAAACTTAGGGGCAAGGGATAAGAGAAAGCCCATCTCAAGGAGACGAAAAAGATATTGAAGCCACCATACAATGTGTAGCTATGTACAAGATGAGCCCAGATTTTTTTTTTTTTTTTGAACAAATAAAGACAAAGAGTTGAGAGGCTAGTCTCCAAAGGGATAGAACATTGGTTAGATTGCTCGAATCAACACCATACTCCATATGAGATAATGTTAGGCAAGTCAGAATTCAAGAAGAAGGTTCCAGAATTTGGGGAGAAATTTCATACCGATATAATTTCACAAAATAGGATGGGGATGTCGCAACTGCCAAGTTATATAAAGTTCCTAAAGAAATCATTTGTTGGATCGAAAGCACTAGGGGGTGAATAGCGCTCATGGTTTTCACGTTCATTTCGTAAAATAAATAGAATATGCAGCAGAATAATGAAGAGAAATAAATACTAATACAGTTTCTTTTAGTTGGTTCAGAGTCTGTGTCGACTCCTACTCCAAGGCCCGCGCGTGAGAGTGCTTTCGATGGGCAATCACTATCAACTCAAAAATATTTACAAACAAATAAATACAAGTATTAAACTTTTAAAAGATTATACCAACAAATACAAAGATGATGGAAGTAGTCGTAGATTGTCAGAACAGCAGAGCATAGTTGAAGCGTTCGGATTAGCGCACAGGAGCACAAGTTGTTCTGTTTCAGGTTATGTTCGAAGTGTTGCCCGAGGCTCCTTTTATAGCCTCTTTAGATCTGATCCATATCCTTGAAACTTGGGATCAGGTTTGACCCGAAGTAGATCAATCGACCGATCCCCATGTTCGGTCGACCGATCAGATGATCTCCTCCTCATCCGATCTGATCACCCCGGCATCGATCAGGTCAACTCTTATCCTCTGTTCGGTCGACTGATCCCTAGGTTCGGTCGATGGATCCCTCGATTAACCCCGGTCTGCAATCTAGAAATCTGATCCTGTTGTACTGGGGTTCGGTCGATCGATCTGGTCGTTCGGTCAACCAATCAAGGCTAAGTCTGACCCTACAGAATTATTAGTTTCCTACAAAATAGAGTTAGACAAATAGTAAATAATATCAAACAAATAAGTTGATAACCATCAGACTATCCGGTTCTGACTTTGAATTTTCCCCAGAAATCCTAGGTTGAACCGACGCTTATTGTTCCCTCACAGGGGAACGCGTCCTCACCTACTCCACTCAAGAGAGTTTACCTGTTGCTAGACCGATCCTCCAGATCGACTGGACTTTTGCTCAGCACCTAAGGCTCTAGGACTTTCTGCTGGATGTCCGCTCCACAACCCGTCCAGTCTTCCACCTGGTTCGCGACACCAGGACTTTCCACCTAGAGTCCTCGACTCTAGGACTTTTGCCTGAAGCCCTCGACTCTCCAAGACTTTCCGCCTAGGGTTACCTCCCCCTAGGACCTAGGGTTACCTCCCCCTAGGACCTAGGGTTACCACCCCCTAGGGTTTTCCACATGTCTAACCGCAGCTAGGACTTTTACCTAAGTACACATAGGACTTTCCTGCAAACTCATTCAACCACGTTAGATAAAAAATAACCTTAACTTTGAACCCTTTGCCATTATCAAAACTTATGTTCGATCGTCGGATGCTTTCTGCACCAACAATCTCTCCCTTTTTTATTATGATAATAAAATTAAAAGTTAAGTATAATAATAGCAGCATAAATGCGTACAAACATAAATGCAATATCAAGATTCAAAAAACCATTTAGTTGAAAAAAAAATATTTAGTTGCAACAAGTGCAATCAACTTGTTGTATCTTCTATCTCCCCCTTAATCACTTATTCACTTTTAAATTCACTTCTAATTACTTAACTTTCACTTTCCCTTTAATTACTTAACTTTCACTTTCTTTCTCCCCCTTTACCATATATCAAAAATATTACTTAAAAAACAGAGAAAAGAATGTAAAGATAGGAAAGGTTTAGCTCCTCCTAAAAGATAGCTTATACTAAAAAAATATTAGGTTTGCAAGAGAAGGAGAAAATTTAGAAAAAAAAAAATTTGCATTAGCAAAAATGAGCTTAAAGGATTTTACAATTTAGCACTTTAGCTCGAAAATAAAAATCTCATAAAAATCTTAGTAAAATGTAGTTAAAAACTTTTTGATGAAAATATTTTTGATAAACATCGAGTTTTTTTTAAAAAATAATTTTTGTTTAACCAAAAAAAATATTTTTTAAACTGAGTCAAAAGTATTTATTTCAAAAATGAAAAAATTATTCCAACACTAAGTCAAAAAATTTTATTTCAAACAAAATTTTCAACACTAAGTCAAAAATAATTTTTATTTCAAAAACTAAAAAAAATTCAACACTAAGTCAAACATAATTTTTATTTCAAAAACTAAGTCAAAAATAATTTTTATTTTAAAAACCAAAAATAATTTTTCAACCCTAAGTCTAAAAAAAATCCCTTGTTCACTCCCCCTTGATTAATGTCAAACAATTTTTGTTATGAAAAAGTCCTAGAGTACAAACATGAGTAAACAAAACATTTACTTTCAAAAAGTTGTCTAACCTTTAGTTACTAGCTATTTACCAAGAGCTAGTAGCTTTCACTTGGTTAGTCAAATTAAGTAAGTGTTTCAATTAGTTTGACTAAACATGGATGACTTAATTTAATTAATATTAAGTTGGTGTTTATTGCCCAGACTTATGTCGATGCATAGACATAAGCATTCTGAAGTCCAAGTAGTACCCTATACATCTCACACCATTCTAAGTTTTTTCATACACAAGCAAGGTAATCCTAGTATGCTTATGAGATACTCTGGCTGAGATCTAGGGGTGCATGCTTTCTAGGGGGTAAATACCTAGGCTAAGTCCAAATTTTGAAATATAACAAACATAGAATTTTGAAAATCTTTTTCCTAGAATTTTAAAACAAAAAAAAACTTTGAAATAGTAAGTAGTAAAAAAAAAGTCTATTCCACTAAGCACATCCTTATTTGTCTTCTAAGTGCACTGAACTCAAGTTCAGGTAAGGGTTTTGTGAAAATGTCAGCCATGCTTGACTTGGACTCAACATAGTTGAGTACAATGTCACTCTTAGCTACATGATCCCTTACAAAGTGATGTTTCATTTCTATGTGTTTAGTCCTTGAGTGGTGAATTGGATTCTTGGTTAAGTTAATTGAACTTATATTATCAATTAAAATTTTTATATTTTTATATTCTAGTTGATAGTCCTTTAAGGTGTGTATCATCCATAGTAGTTGAGATGCATATTCCCCTAGGGCTATGTACTCAGCTTCAGTAGTGGATAAATCAACATAGTATTGCTTTCTACTTGACCAATTTACTAGGTATTAACCTAGAAATTGATAGCTACCACTTGTGCTTTTTCTATCTAGTTTGTACCCGGCATAGTCTGAGTCAGAATAGCCAATTAGGTCAAAGGTGTAGGACCTAAGGTGACAGAGTCTTATATTTAGAGTTCACTTAATGTATCTAAGTATTCTTTTAACATTTGTTAGGTGTGACTCCTTAGTACAAGATTGGTATCTTGCACACATAACTACTGCAAATAAAATGTCAGGTCAACTCGCAATTAGATAAAGTAGACTCTCTATCACACTTTGATAGTATTTTAAGTCTACTCATTTTCCTTCTAGATCAGAATTAATTTTAACATTGGTTGCCATTGGAGTATTTATATTTTTTGAATTTTCCATGCCAAATTTTCTAATTAATTCTTTAGCATATTTTGTTTGAAAAACATAAATTTCGTCTTTGGTTTGTTTAATTTATAAGCCTAAAAAGAAGTTGAGCTCCCCAACTAAGCTCATTTGAAATTCACTTTCCATTAATTTAGTAAATTCTTTTAAAAGTTTAGTATTAGATGGACTAAAATTTATATCATCTACGTAAATTTGGGCTATAAATATGTCTTTTTCTAGGATTTTTACAAATAGGGTTTGATCTATTTGACCTTGTTTAAACCCCTTAGATATTAGATAAGTTGATAAGTGTTCAAACCAAGCCCTAGGTGCTTGTTTTAGTCCATATAGGGCTTTCTTTAACCTAAAGACATGGTTTGGGTAGTCCAAATCCTCAAATCCTGGAGGTTGACTTACATACACTTCTTCTTTGATGAAACCATTTAAAAATATAGATTTTACATCCATTTGGTATAACTTGAATCCTTTATGTGCTGCATAGGCCAGCAGCATCCTTATAGATTCAAGTCTTGCTACGGGAACATAGGTTTCATCATAGTCTAACACTTCTACTTGGCTGAACGCTTTTGCTACCAATCTCACTTTGTTTCTTACTATTTCGCTTTTATCATCCAATTTATTTCTAAATACCCATTTAGTGTCAACTATGGTTTTGTTTATAGGTTTAGGTACTAATTTCTAGACCTGGTTTCTTTCAAATTGGGCTAACTCTTCTTGCATTGCTAATATACAGTCTGGGTCTGGTAGGGCTTCTTTTATAGTTTTGGGTTCAATTTTAAAGATAAGAGCTATTTGACTTAGGTTTCTATAAGATGATCTAGTTCGAACTCCTAGGGTTGGATGCCCCAAGATTTGGTCAGATGAGTGATTGATACTTATTCTTGATGGTCTTATATTAGGGTCAATAATTGATTCTTGTGATTCACTAGGTTTAATTTGAACATCTTCATCATCTTGTATGTTTCTTGAATTAATATTTTCTATGTTTTGATTAACATTTTCATTTATTAAGTTATTATCTTCATCAAAAATTACATTAGTGGTTTCTTCAACTTTTAGGGTTTCTTTGTTATAGACTTTATAGGCCCTACTGGTTGTAGAAAACCCTAAAAAGATCTTAGGGGTTGATTTTGATGTAAATTTTCCTAGGTAGTCTTTAGTGTTTAGAATGTGGACTTTACATCCAAACACTTTTAGATAATTTAGGTTGGGTATTTTATTATAATATATTGCATAAAGAGTTTTATTATGAAATTTATTAATTAAAATTCTATTTTGAATGTAGCAGGCTATATTAATTGCCTCAACCCAGAATTGACTATTTAAATTATATTCATTTAATATGGTTCTAGCGATTTCTTGTGGGATTCTATTTTTATGTTTTACTAGACCATTTTGTTAGAGGGCTTTAGGGCATAAATACTCGTGTTTGTATCCATTAATTTCACAAAATTAAGTAAATTTATGATTTTCAAACTCTCCTCCATGATCACTTCTAATCCTTTTAATTTTAGTATCTTTTTCATTTTCTACTAAGTTGCAAAATGTTTTAAAGATTTTGTAAGTTTCATCTTTAGTTTTTAAAAATTTTACCCAAGTAAGTCTTGAATAATCATCAATTATAACTAAGCAATACTAGTTCTTGCTTAGTGACTTAACTCCATGTGAATCAAACAGGTCTAAGTGTAGGAGCTCAAGTATTGAGTTAGTTCTATTTAAGTTGGTTAATTTGTGGGTTGATTTGGTTTGTTTACCCTATTAGCAAGCTTTATAAATTATGTTTTCTATAAATTTTAATTTGGATAAACCTCTAACTAAGTTATTTTGACTCATTTTCGAAATAAGCCTGGTATGAGTGTGGCCCAGTCTTTTGTGCCATAACTTAATTTCCTCTTGCTGTGTCAATAGACACTTTAGTGAGGAGGTTGGTAGGTCAATTATATAGATATTCTTTTTCCTAATTCCCTTAAGGGTGATTTCAGGGGTTTCAATATTTTTAATTAAGCAATCAGTTTTTGAAAATATGACTGAGTACCCTGAGTCACATAATTGACTAATACTACGTAAGTTAAAATTCAGTTGATCAACCATTAAAACTTTTTGAATATAGAAATCAGAATTTAGTTGGATATTACCTGTTTCGATTACCTTAAGTATTCCGTCGTTGTAGAATGCAACTGGCCCTAGGTTCTTGAATTTCAACTTAGTAAATTTTAATCTGTCTCCAGTCATATGCCTGGAGCATCCACTATCTAACATCCTTTGATCCAAATCTTTATGATTCTACACATAAAATATTTGATTTGGTTTAATTCGACGGATGAAAAGATAGTTTGATTGAAATTAACCCTTTAATATTCCATCTCACCTAGTCTAGATTATCAAACATGGTATTCCTATGGGTATTTGTGAGATGATTTTATGTTTAATTGAGTTAATCAGATTTGGGTTTAAGTTATAAATTGGTTGGGTTAATTTAGATTAGGTTAATTAATTGAAATTAATTTAATCAATTTTATTAATTAGGTTAATTAGTTTAATTAGATTTATTAATTGATTAGGTTAATTAAGTGAGATCAGTTTTATTAATTGGATTAATTAGATTTATTAATTGATTAGGTTAATTAGATTAAATTAATTGATTAGATTAAATTAGATTAAATTAATTTATTAAATTAAATTAGATTAAGTTAAATTAGATTAAGTTAATTGATTAAATTAAATTATATTAAGTTACTTGATTAGGTTAAATCTAATATTTACCTAAGTCCATCTCACCCATTTTCTAAGTTATCAATCAAGGAACCTTATGAATTTTTATGAGATAATTTAATTTTATCTTTGATTTAGATTATCATCTAAGGATTAACTTACATTTGAGTTGGACTCAGGTTTTACAATTAGTCAATTAAATATCTATTTCAAGGATTGACTTCCAAGTTGTGACGAGGCACTACGCCTTCTTAGGTATGGGATCATCCACCACTTCTAGACAAAGTCTTTCAAAGAAATTAGATATTTAATTTTCCTTTTGAAACCCCTAGGTTTAACTAATCAAGTGTAAATCATGCCTTGGTCCTTATCTGGCCTAATCTAAGCATGTATAATAAAGGCAAGAAAAAACAAGCATCAAACAATTTTATTTATTAATAAAAATAGTCTTTTTATTGACTCCCCCTGAATCATAGCCTCGATAAGGTCTATCAAGGAAATGGATTTTATCCTTGGGGACCTAATATTGTCCAAGTCCAACTTGATTAACCAAGTTTGACTTGGGTACTCATGCTTGGACTGCTTTTCTATTTGCTCTATTTACAAGGGATAAGTAAGACTTGTATTTCCTTTTAGCCTTAAATCCAAGTCCGGATTGGTTGTAAATGGCTCGCTGTTTTCCAAGAATCAGATCAAGATTATCGGAACCCAAGGTGAACAGTTCCAACGTATCCTTTAGTTCCTTGACCTGATTTTTCAGGTTATAATTATTTTCCTCAAGCTTTTGGACTTGAGTTGAGGTTCCAGTCTAAATGAGGTCAGTCAAGGAGCTAGGGTTAGTTACTTCTTTAAGTGTTGTTACCTCCTTTTGAAGTGATTTGCCTCGGATGTTGGATTTAGCTAATCTGATGCTTCTTTCTAGCCTCCTTTGCCTTGCTTGTACCTGCAATCAATGCAATACCTTTCACGGCCGGATGTACATTAGTCTATTCATGCAATTCAAATTCGGAAAACAACTCATCTAGTTTAATTAAAACCAAATTCTTAGATACCTTGTAGGTGTCTACCATTGATTCCCATAACGTATTTCTCGGAAAAACGTTGAGTGCGTACCTTATTGCATCCCGATTTTCCACCTTCTGTTCGATTGCGTGGAGACCGTTGAGAAGATCTTGAATGCGTGAGTGAAGTTGACTAGTCGTCTCACCTTCCTATATTTTGATGTTATACAATTTATTAAAAAGTAAATCATGCTTGCTTACCTTCGTGTCGGATGTGCCCTCATGCAGCTCGATCAATTTTTCCCACAGCTCTTTCACGCTTGAGAATTGGCTAACTCAGTTCAGCTCCTCCTTTGTCGGTCCACATTGAAGAGTGCACGTTACTTTGGCATTGGCTTCGACCTTTTTTATTATACTTGCATCCCAGTTCTCGCATGAAACTGGTTTTCCCGTGCCGTCGAGTGGGAGTGTGATGCCAGTTTTGATGATCATCCACATCTCGAACTGGGTTTGAAGGCAAGACTTTATTCAACCCTTCTAATAGCCGAAATCTTTGCCGGAGAAGAGCGGCGATCGGGCTGTGCTATAACCTTCTTGATAGACCATTTTAGAGAAAACCTTGCACACAAAAGACAAGAAACTTTGTTTCAAGACTTGGTCTTGGATTAGTAGTGCGGGATAAAAAAAAAAAATACGCGAACTCGAGTGGTGTTGCACCAGCTTCGAGTAAAAATTTTGATTGCGATTAAAACAAATCGGAATATGGCAATTATACCGATTCTGATTGACTCTAAAAAATTTTAAAAAAAATACCACGAAAAAACTGCTTGAATGGTGGTTTTACCAATTCAAAGCGACCCCGCTCTGATACCAATTGTTGGATCAAAAGCACTAGAGGGGGGTGAATAGCGCTTGTGGCTTTCACATTCGTTTCATAAAATACACAGAATATGCAGCGGAATAATGAAGAGAAACAAATGCTAACACAGTTTCTTTTACTTGGTTCAGAGCCTGTGTCGACTCATACTCCAAGACCTACACGTGAGAGTGATTTCGATGGGCAATCACTATCAGCTCAAAAATCTTTGCAAACAAATAAATACAAGTATTGAACTTTTAAAAGATTATACCAATAAATACAAAGATGATGGAAGTAGTCGTAGATTGTTGGAACAACAGAGCGTAGTTAAAGCGTCTGGAGCAACGCACAGGAGCACAAGTTGTTCTGTTTTAGGTTATGTTCGAAGTGCTGCCCAAGGCTCCTTTTATAGCCTCTTTAGATCTGATCCAGATCCCCATGTTCGATCGATCGATCAGATGATCTCCACCTCATCCGATCTGATCACCCTTGCTTCGATCAGGTCAACTCTTATCCTCTGTTCGATCAACCGATCCCTCGATCGACCTTGGTCTGCAATCTGGAAATCTGATCTTGTTGTACTGGGGTTCGATTGACCAATCTGGCCGTTCGATCGACAGAGCAAGGCTAAGTTTAACCTTGTATAATTGTTAGTTTCCTACAAAACAGAGTTAGACAAATAGCAAATAATATCAAACAAATAAGTTGACAGCCATCAGACTATCCGGTTTTGACTTCGGATTTCCTCCGGAAACCCTAGGTCGAACCGACGCTTACTGTTCCCTCACCAGGGAACGTGTCCTCACCTACTTCACTCAGGAGAGTTTACCTGTTGTCAGACCAATCCTCCAGACTGACTGGACTTTTGCTCAGCGCCCGAGGCTCTAGGACTTTCTACTGTCCGCTCCATGACCCGTCCAGTCTTCCACCTAGTTCGCAACACTAGGACTTTCCATCTAGAGTCATCGACTCTAGGACTTTTGCCCGAAGCCCTCGATCCGCAAAGACTCTTCGCTTAGGGTTACCTCCCCCTAGGACTTAGGGTTACCACCTCCTAGGGTTTTTCCACTTGCCTAACCGCAGTTAGGACTTTTACCTAAGTACACTTAGGACTTTCCTGCAAACTCATTCAACCATGTTAGATAAAAAATAACCTTAACTTTGAACTCTTTGCCATTATCAAAACTTAAGTTCAATCATCGGATACTTCTCGCACCAACATCATTGTCCCTAAAAGGCAAGTTGGAAGAACAAAGTGTTGTGACATTATCTAAGAAATTCAGTGCTCTAATATAGAATGGGCTACCTCCTAAATTAAAAAGATCGTGAGAGTTTTTCAATATTTTGCAATATCGGTAACATAAATATCATTTATGATTTTAGATCTAGTGTGAGCCTCATGCCATATACATTATTTAGAAGAATTGTATTGATTTAACTGAAACCTACAAATATTGTGGCAAAAGGCGAATACGCTCACCCCTAGTGCCTCCACCAACCCGTCCCAAGGCCAACACGGAGGAGGTAAAACACGGGCAGCTACTAGCCTTTGGAATAGTGACTAACACATAAAAGAGGTATTTACCTCGACTTTGCCGAGATTCGAACCTCAGACCTCATTGTGGCAACACTTCATGTGCTAGCCACTAGGTCCATCTGAGGGGACAATTGAAACCTACAAATAAGTTCTTATAGTTGGTGGATCATTTAATTCAATGTCCTTTGGGGATGATAGAGGATATACCAGTAAAGATCGGAGAGTACATGGTGCTAGCAGATTTTATGGTATTGGACATGGAAGAAGATATGCACATCTCCCTCATATTAGGGAGACCTTTTCTAGCCACAATTAGTGTTGTTATTAATGTTAAGAATTATCAACTCTCTTTAATGATAGGGGGGTGAAAAAGTTGAATTTGATTTATCTAGAGTTATTCAATTACCTTCTGAAGCGGACACTTATTGTAGGGTGGAAGTACTATAAATAGTTGTACAAGAGAAGATCAATGAAGAAATATATGGAGACGATGGAGATTTTGACTTCTTATAGGGTATGGACAGAAACCCAGATATATTCATGGTGGAAGAGAATCTTAAGAGTTCTGAATCAAGAAATGATGGAGAAATAAAGGTGAAAGTTCCTTACGTTAAGTTAAAGACACTTCCTTTAAACCTTAAATATGCATTTTTAGGACCAAGCTCCACTTATCCCGTAACACCCGTACATTTCCTTTATTTTTACAAAGCACAAAAAGAAATAGAAGAAGAGAAAAGAAATAAAAATATATGCATAATAAATTACCCGGGCTAGGATTTGAACCCGAGACCTCTTGCTTGAAATTTGTTTAAGTAGCCATTAGGTGGTGGTAAAGCATCACATGAGCAATATGAAACAATTCCTTATATGTGGATTATGTGCGAAGAGACGCTCCAATTTCCACTTAGTATAAAAGGGGTTAGATGAGATCAAATACCTAATCTTCCGCCTCCCTTTTCCTCTCTAGCCGAATCCTCTTCTCCCTCCCTCCAAGTTTTGGCCAAGGAAACCTAGGGCTCCAAGTCTTAAAGCTTTCAAAGGAGGGAATCTAAGGGAGAGTTTCTCCCAAGGAGGTAGGACGCAAAAGGAGGGTGACTCGAAGATTAAGGCACACGAGGGAGGATTTTGGGGTCTTCCTTGCACCTTATAATCGTAAGATCTAGTGAAAGGATGTAAGTACCTCTCACCTGCAGTATGAGTAGCTTCATTAATACATGTTACGATATATTTTAAACGTGTTGCATGTTAAAGGAGATAGATGCTATGAGATGTAAGATACCCTGTAAAGTTTTGGGATTAAGAGCATGCTTAGATCATCTTGGTTTGCTTCCCATTAAGTTTTGGGACTAAGAAGTATAATCAAGTGCCACTACTAGAAAACTAGGCTTTTGAGACAAAAATTTTAAGATAGTGACAAAATTCATCTCAAATACTAAGTAATTAAGATAGTAATAATAGATGTCTCAAAATTTTACATGGAGACATTAAATTTAACACAGTATTTAAGATTTTGTCTCAAATTCAACTAAATAAGACACCTAATAAAGACGATTAAAAATATAATTATATAAGACATTCAAATAAGACGGTAAAAAAGCACTTGTCTCAAATTATCTTGAATATGGGTCATCGGAATGGTCACGATAATCGTTACAGACTCTACCATTCCAGTTCCAATATCTTTTCACGGAATGGTCACGACACGGATCGAATATATATATAATAATAACATAGAAAAATACATCTACAAATTTAACTTAATAAAAAATTTTAATTTATAATTTGTGTTTAGATTATTGATAATTTAAAAATTATGAAAAAAACATATTAAATATTTAATAATATACTATCTTTGCCTAGGATATATACTGAAATAAATAATAAATTTATTATATATCTACGTTAATATAATTAAAGGTTTAAAGTTTTTTTATTTTAATATTAAATTTACATTTGTTATTATCTTTAAAGGGGTTAGGTTTCTTTTGTTTCTTTCGTGTGACAAAAGAGAACACGGCGACAGCGAAGAGGGCGACGGAGGCAATGGCGATCTCCACGGCAAATCTCAGGTACTTCTTTAGATCTTCTCTTCTCTCCGTCCAACCTATTGAGATTGTCTCTCTTACCTCATCCGCCGGCGTCGCGTGGTTGCTGCCGCTCGTGCGACCAACTAGCACCCCCTGCTCCTGCCCTGCTGCTATGTCACACGATGCTTTGGCCACGGCTCCTGCTATGCACATGGCCATGGGAGACTCCTGCTGTGCACAGGAATTCAGTGTCCATAGGTTGATTGTCCACTTTCAGCCATAAGACCAAAGCCTACACATGAGTGAAAGAGATACATTCCAATCTTTTTTCCTCGTAGCAAGACATATTCTTGGACAAATATGCTACTTGTTTGTTCCATCAATGAATTACCATAACCACTTGTTCGTGGTACCCATCGGAAATGGATAAAGCTGGTGAAGGATTTGATTATTCCGTGTCGACATGTCATGCAAAAGCTTGCTGTAACAATACTAAATATTAGTGATCATCTGCATATAGAGGTTGTGATTGAGAATGTCCGGAAAGCTGCCTTCTGGAAAGAATTTGCCAGAGAAGTTTCTCAGTGTAGAGATTATCCTGATTCTGGAAGAATGCTTTTGATGCTCCAAACTATGATTCTCCCTTGTTATATAGATAATACTTGGCTTCTGAATAATTTGTCTTCCTGGAAAGATAAATGTCAGAATGCACAAAGTGCTGGCTCTATTGAAACACTCATAGAGGAGTTGATGGATTCAATATTCTGGGTGAAAATTAATGAGCTGTGGAATGCACCAATGCAGCCTGAGTTAGGTCCTGAATGGAAAACTTGGAGACAAGATACCATGAAATTGTTCTTTTCCTCTCCATCGACTCATGTTTATGGAAACACAGGTCTAAACAATGTGAGTGGTTCTTTGGTTGTGGGAAATGAAGCTAGTGGGAGGTACTCAAAACTTGAAATTTGCAAAGCAGAAATATGTGTTACTCCCAAACTCTCTCAGAACAATGTGATAGAAGTTGATTTCAAAAGTTACCAAGAATCTGTAAAATCTCAGCCTCCATGAAAGTCATATAAGGTTGAAACTACATACGGTGGATGGGTCATCAGAATCTCAATCCCTGGGCAAGACATGCAATGGGTTTGTAGATGATGGTAGCGATGTAAAGCTAATTTAGTCATCACAAGGGGATATTTTTCCAAAAATAGTAAGAGAAAACAGAGTCTTGTTGTACACTCAAAATGAATTAGAAGACGATCAAATATAAACTATAACACATAGGGTTAAGCCATACATTAATTCATTTCTACGCCGCATGTGATACTATTTAATTTCCTCTACAAAACCTTGTGTATATGACATAACTCCTTAAAGATTAAATGTATATACTGTGATAATATCATGCAAATTGGGAGTGGATAACCAACAGGTACATTAGTAGTTGTTTTCATAAGAATTTTTTTTAGTTTTATTAACAATTTTGATGATGTAGTAGTGTACATATTTTTAAGCTGTAGATAAATTTATTTTACAGGTGCAACAACTTGAGAGGCACAAAGATATTGACAAACACATAAACCATCATTTCTTATTACAAGATGAAGAGGTTTGTTTAACTTGGGTTGTTTATGTTGTATATATATATATATAGTTGCAAGAAAGAGGATTATGTGTTAGATGATGAGATTTCTTATTGAAATGTTCTATTTATTGATTTTTTTTGAACAATATATATTATAAATCATCTTTACCTCTAATAAGAGTTTTTTTTTTAGGTTCAGGATTATGATGAAGAGGGATTATAGAAGTTATCTCTAAATCACGAGGAGTTGTTCTTTAGACTTTCTTTTGTGTAACTTTCATGGGAATAGTTATTTTTTTATTATCAAATTAATGATAGATATGTAGATATTTCTATTATTGGATGAATGTTAGATACACTTCAATTAATGATTATAGAATTTTATATTGTGGATATCATTTTTAATTTATAAAAAGAGAGTTTTTCCTTTTATTTTGAAATCACAATTTAATAAATTTAATCTAGATTAATTTGTATAATAAATGTTCTTTAAAGATTATTAATTTTTGTCATAATTGTTACATCTAACAAGTTAAAATATTAGGGACAGTAATTTACTGTCTTCACTCCTATTTGAGACAGCACATTACCATCTCGATTTAGTGTCTTTAGTTTTTTCACAGGATAAGACATAACATTTGAAACAAAATAATAATTGTCTTAAATACTTTTGAGACAATTGAATAACTGTCTCATCACCGTCTTAAATAGCATTTGAGACAGTACAACTGTCTCAATATTTTTTTGAGACGATTGTATTAGGGACAACTACATTACCGTCTCATCACCGCCTCAAAAATATTTTGAGACACTAAATTTATAATTTAAGACATATTTTGTTGTGTCTCAAAAGCCTAGTTTTCTAGTAGTGTGCCTAAAGTGCTTCCCTATAAGTACAGGGCAATTAAGCGCAGACAAGGTGTTTGGTTAAATGCCAAGCAAGTACAAGTACAAGAAATTAATAGTTAAAAGGAAGTATTTTACTTTAGAAAGGCATGTACTAGACACAAGGTCTTTGGGTGGGCTCCTAGATCGCCCCTAGGCTCCTAGACCGCCCCTAGGCTCCTAGACTGCCTAGTAGTACCTTAATAGGTTCGGGATTAGCTACCTCGAATCTTATTAAGGATGCGCGTTAAATGGTACAATGTCGGGCCCAAGCAAGTGAGTATTATTTTCACTATTACGTAATATAAAGTTTTTAAACTTCATGGGTTGTCTTAGTTGAAGTTTTCCTAAGTTTAGAATTGAGTTATGTAGTGCAGTAGTGGCAAACTCAATAATATGCCAAGATGACTGTTTTATTTAGTTACTAGCATAATTTTTAGTTGATGGTTTGCATGATAAACTGGTTTGAAAATACATATCATGTGCATATTTCTGAGGTACGATTTTGGGTATGAACTCCTGGCAAAAGTATGGTTACAATGTTACATTTTTCTTCAAGCAGTTTAAAAAGCATGTCTTCTTTTAATGTCTCATTTTGTGAGTAGATGGTACTTACTAAGCATCCGCTTATAAATTGCATTTCCTTATACTACAGATACAGGTAACGGAAAGCTCGAGTAGGAGGAGGCAGCAGGAGCAGTGCTTGGGGGTGTGTGTGTGGCGGAACAATGGAAAGAGATCAGGGAATTTGCTATTTTGGAAGCATATAGAACTCTAGTTTTGTTTTTCTTCTCTCCGCTTTACTTAAGAATTTGACACTAATTGGTTTGGAATGGATTTGACGGCTTGGCAGAATTTTGAATGGCAAGTGAAAGTGGAAAAGAGGAGAACAAGCTTTTCCGGTGGAGAAAGGGGGCCCTCCGCACGGCCCGTGGCACAGCCGTGTGGGTTCGCACGACCTTGCCCTTCCTCCTCTCGGCCAAGGTGACACGACCGTGTGATTCCACACGACCGTGCCCTTCCTCCTCTCGGCCAAGGTGACATGGCCGTGTGATTCCACATGGTCGTGCCCTTCTTCCTCTCGGCCGAGGTGGCACGGTCGTGTGGAATCACACGGTCGGGCACCTCCTCCCTTCGGCCAATGCTACACGGTCGTGTGATTCCACACGGCCGTGTCTCTCCTTTCTCGGCTGAAGTGACACGGTCGTGTGGGTTCACACGGTCGTGCCCCTTTCATCCTCTACCAAGGGTCACGGTCGTGCGACCCTCACACGGTCGTGCCCTGTGTCAGTTGGGAGTACAATAGCTGTCAAGGCCACACGACCCAGACTCACCAAAAGCTTCAGACTCCCTTCGGCCCTACATGGCTGCAAGTCATGTCCTACCAGTCATAACAAGTTAGGATAGATCTATGGACAAAACAGCAAGTAACAGGTAAGAATGTTGAAAAATTAGATGTACGAGGAAAGAGTAACGTTTGTCCTGTAGCTTAAGGGTATAAGTAAGGGCGGGCGTTACATATCCTGTAATCATAAATGCTAATTTGAATGAGAAAGAAACTCAGAGATTATTGGAGGTGCTCAAACTACATAGAAAAGTCCTGAGATACACTATTAAAGACATAAAAGGGATAAATTCATCTTATTGCTTGCACAGATTTTTACTTGAAAATGATTATAAATATTTAGTAAAGCATCAAAGACGGTTGAACCCAAATATGAAAAAGGTGGTTCGGAAAGAGGTATTGAAGTTGTTAGATGAAGGAGTGATCTATACAATTTTAGATAGTTAATGGGTAAGTCTGATTCATGTGGTCCCAAAAAAAGAAGGAATAACAGTAGTTAAAAATAGTAATAATAAGTTAATTCCATCTAGAATAGTTATTGGGTGGCAAATATGAATTGATTATAGAAAATTGAATAGGGAAACTAGAAAAAAAACCATTTCTCTTTACCTTTTATTGATCAAATGTTAGAATGATTGGCCAAACACTCACATTACTACTACTTGGATAATTTTTCTATATATGGAACCAACTATTTCGATTTATATTTGACAAATCTTTCTAAAGTATTACAAAGATATGAAGATGTTAACTTGGTCTTGAACTGAGAGAAATGTCATTTTTGTAGGATCGAAAGCAGTAGAGGGGGTGGATGAATATCGCTTATGGCTTTCACATTCATTTAAAACTTGGAGAGTAAAAAATAGTAGAATAAAAATAGAAGAGAAAGAAAATACAATGCTAACACGGCTAAATTTTACTTGGTTTGGAGTTTGTGGTGACTCCTACTCTAAGGCTCGCATGTGAGAGTTCTTTCGTTGGATAATCACTAATCAATTGAAGGATACAAATACAATTTTAATTGAGTACAAGTAACTTGAACAATAAGAAAAAATACTAATGACATAGAGGAAGAGATCTTCAGTGTAGTTGTCATTGGAGTAACTTTTGAGCATCGTATAGACCTTTTCATTGCAACATGCAGGAGTAGAAGTTGTTCAGAAGGATACTTTTAAGCTGTTGGTCGAAGCCTCCTTTTATATCCCCATTCGAGCGCCTAGATCCCCTCCCAAGCACCTAGAGTATGCTGACATGGTGAGCTCTCATTAAAACTTTATCCGAGAAGTTTATCCATGTCCGGGTGCCAGGACCCCCTCTGAGCGCTTGGACCACTGACATGGGTCATCCAGTCATTGCACTCTAACTCAGCGTGATGATGAGATTTTGCTTGTCCAGGCGCTTGGAGCTACTCCGGGCGCCCAGATCGCCAGGGTGTTGGCTAGGCACCCACTCGGGGCGCTCCCTCATCGCTGCTTACCCGAGTGCCTGGAGCAATTCTAGGCACTTGGACATCCGAGCACTCGGACGTTCGAGCACTTGGACAAGCTCCTAGGCTCCTGAAACCCTATTTTTCAACTAACTCTTACTTTCGACCACCTGCACCACAAAGTAAGAAAGACAAACAATAACATGAAAAGTAAAGTGGTTTTTGACTGCCTTCGGACTGTCCGGTCCTAACTTTAAGTTTCACTAAAACTCTAAATTGAATCGACACCTATTGTTCCCTCTTCGAGAAATGCGTCCTCACATACTCCTCTCAGGATAGATTACCTTTTGCTAGACTGGTCCTCCAGACTATATGGACTTTTGCTCAGTATATGAGACCTCGGGTCTTTCACTTAGCGTCCTCGACCTTAGGATTTCTTGCCTGGTGTCTGCGACCCCCAAGACTTTTACCATTGTCCTCAACCCTAGGATTTCTTCCAACATCCTTGACCTACCGAGTATTTTCCTAGTCTTCCAGATCATGACTTTGCTGCCTAACCGCAACTAAGACTTTCCACCTGCCTAATGCCCATTAGGACTTTTTTTGCCTAGTCTCAACTATGACTTTCACCTTGCCTAAGATCACTTAAAACTTTCCTACATGCTTAGTTTAACATGTTAGAACAACAATTAACCTTAACTTTGAACCTTTGCTAATCATCAAAATCAGGTTCGATTATCTGGTACTCCATGCACCAATAGTTTTATAGTCAAAGAAGGGATAGTTTTGGGACACATGATTTTTGAGAGAGACATCAAGGTTGATAAAGTAAAAAAATCTAAGTTATAAAGAAGTTACCTCCTTCGATAAATGTGAAGGGAGTATGAAGTTTCCTTAGGCATGCTGGATTTTATTGACGATTTATAAAAGATTTTTCTAGGATTTCCAAACCATTGACCAATTTGCTTTTGAAAGACACCGATTTTAATGTTGATTTGGAATGTTTGGAAGTCTTTCATAGAATAAAGAAAGTCTTGGTGACAACCCCAATAATGTAATCTCCAGATTGGAATATACTTTTTGAAATTATGTGTGATACTAGTGATTTCACAGTTAGAGTAGTATTGGGACAAGGAAAAACAAGAAGTTGAATGTCATACATTATGCAGGCAAGACATTAGATGATGGCCAACTAAACTATGTCACTACTGAAAAAGAACTGTTAGCCATAGTATTTGTATTTCACAAGTTCATATCATATTTAGGGGAATTAAAGGTAATAGTTTACACTGATAATGTAGCAATTCGATATCTTTTGAACAAAAAGGATGTCAAGCCTCGACTCATTCGATGGATATTATTATTTCAAAAGTTTGAATTAGAAATTAAAAATAAAAAAGGATAATAAAATATGATAGCAAACCACCTTTCTTGATTGAACTAGGATGATAAAGAGGGGAAGGATAACAACTTACCAATCGATAATTCTTTTCCCGATGAGTAACTTTTAGCTGTTAGAAGTTCAGGTGCTCCATGGTATGCAGACTTAGCTAATTTCCTAGCATTCATAATTTTACCCCCAAGGTATACTTATCAACAAAAGAGGAAATTCTTAGCGGAAGCAAAATATTTTATTTGGGATAAAGCATTCATTCATAAAAGATGTACAGATGACATTTATATAAGAAGTGCCCCTAATGAGGAGATTCGTGGCATTCTTCACCAATGTCATTCTTAGCATACAGTAGACATCCAGGGGCAATGAAAATTGTAGCAAAAGTTTTACAAGTCGAATTCTATTGGCTTCATATATTCAATGATGCTTGGGTTTTTGTAATGGCATGTGATCATTGCCAGAATACAAGGAACATCACCAGGAGATAAGAAATGCCATATAATGCCATTTTAGAAGTTGAAATTTTTGATGTTTTAGGAATGAGTTTTTGTTAGTTAGAGCCCTAGAGCTAATCATTTGATGATTGTATTATGGACTTGTTGTATCATATTCTTATATAAATAAAGGCATGTGTTTTAGTTATTATACTTACTTGTATTGGTGTCAAATAAACTAAGTATAATATCATCCTTGAGTAGAAGGTTCTCACCTATATCAATCGAATAGTTGAACCGATAATGAGATGATATAGGGAACACTACTCTTAATCATTCCTAGTCGAGTATTAATATTCAGGGATAATGTTAATGCAATAAGACTAGCATGTAGGTCAACTCGATGACTTGATCTCATAAGTCATGGATATAGAGATATCAAGTTGACACATGGGTATGCATTGGAGAATGTATACTGAATGACCCGCCATGAGAAAGTATCATGGATTGTTATATGAGTGTCATATACTTTCTCATGTGCTATTAGTATGACTACTAGTCATTGGACCTGAAGTCACCATGGATCCCTATATAAGGAGTTATGTACTTTGGTTTCGTCAAACGTCACCCATAACTGGGTGGACTATAAAGACGATTACTGGGTATGTAACAAATTATGTAGAGGGATGTGAGTGATGTAGATGAGATCTATCCCTCCTATATGACGGGAGCGACATCGATATTCTTGATAGAGTGAGACCACGAAGTGCATGACCATGCCCAAATGAGTCAATATGAGATATTGAGCTCATTTGATTGAGTGAGTCTACTTGGAGTTCAAGATTTAGATTGGTCAGAGGATAACACGGTCTATGTATCACATTGATCAATCTAGATGTCTAGGATAGAAGGACACTTGTTATATTTTGTGAGGAGTCACAATTAGTAGTCACAAGGTGATGTTGGATCTCAACATTCTTGTAACTTGGGTAGTAATGATGTGTTGCTAGATACTGCTCATTACTTATTCTCCTAAATGGGTTTAGGGGCATTGCCAACATTACAAGAACCTATAAGGTCACACACTAAGGACAATTAGATGGAGATTAGGTTCATATGATGAACCAAGAAGATTAGATTCATGTGATGAATCAAATTGGATTAAGAGTAATCCTAATTGGGTTAATTGAGTTGGACTCGAGTTGATTCATGTGTTCAATGAGTCTAATTTAGATTATGACTCATTGAATCAATTTAATTAAATGAATTAGATTCATTATATTAAATTGGCTTGAATTAAATGGTTGAATTAGATCAACCATGAGAGAGATTAAGTCAAGTTTGACTTGACTTGAGAGGAAGATGAAGAGTCAAGTTTGACTTGACTTTATGCCACCTCATTGGTGAGTTGGCATTAAGTGGACCAATGATGATGTTCCACATCATCATGGTTACTTAAGTGAAGTGTCACCTCATGGGAGTTACCAAGAGTTGTGACTCTTGGTATCCCATGGAGGTTACAAACCACATAAGTGTGGTCGGCCACTTTATTGGAGGAATAAGTTTCATTTTGCAAGTGTAACTCTCATCTTCTTCCTCCTAGTGCTCTCTCTTCTTGCTCTTCCTCTCCTCATCTTGTCGAACCCTACTAAGGTGCTAGCACACTTTAGTTTGGTGATCTCCTTCTTGTGTTCGTATGGATACTTCTAGAGGGTTGTCTACTTTGACAATCTTGAGATCCGTCACCAATTGACGAGCGGGATTCACGAAAGGCACGCATCAAGGGTAAAACTCATACTCTAATGTAGATCTAGAGTTTGTAAACTCGTACTCGTAATGTTTTTGAAGTTTTATTCTTCGCACGGATCCGGTGGCGGGGCTTTCGGGGTTTTCGCGACGCGAAAAAATGGTTTTCGCGACCCGTAAAACCCAACAGTGGTATCAGAGCCACGTACGAAGACTTGTATGAGTTTATTTTGACTTTTATGAAAAATATAGCTTCTGTGATTTTCTGTAAATTTAAGTTTTTCTGGATTTTTATGAATAATTTTCTCGTAGAAGCGAAGCACAAGTGTTTATACACTTGTAGGCTTCGACTACCGAGAAGATTTTTTTGAAACGGCAAGGTTTCGCCCAAAAACTTTTTGGGACAGCGGACTAAGGCGCTGTAGGATCGATTAGGGACACTCGCGATGGTTAGATCGTGGGTAGGGGCGCTGCCCCTGGCCCCGCAAGGGGATTCGTTCCGCGATTGCGCCCGAAAACCGCTAAACGGGACCGCCTGGAAATTTTACTCGTAAAAATTATAAAAATTAGTATTAAAATTATAGAAAATTATGGAAATTACATAATTTAGAATTATGTATAATTTGTGATGGTCATGGCCCAAAAAGACCCAATCTGATTAGATTTGTGTTGTAATTCATATTACGGCCTGCACCCCGTCATTTGTGTTGTGCGTGTTGTACATTTGTTTCGTGACCTGCGCGTCGTGCCTTTCTCTATTATTTATTCTTGTTATAAATTAGTTTAGACTCTAATGTAACTCGAGTTTCAAAATTGTAATGTACAAAATTGGAGCCGTGGATGGTCCACTCAAGACGGAGTTACGAGGAGGGCGCGAGCAACACAAGGTGGTCAAAGGGAGGAGCTTGAGAAGCTGTTGACCCTATGTTGACCATCCGATCTTCTCATTGGCTTGAGAAGATCGTAGTAGGGACATGACTAATCACAAATTAATTAATTGCTTGTGTGTATGTGATGCATGATTAGTAATTAATTAGTACTTAACAATTAGATTAGATCTAAATCGTGTACAAGATGCACCCTTTCGATTAGATTAGATCTATCGCGTATTTGATATTCATTGACGATTAGAGTAGATCTAAATCACGTCAACTCTAATGCCTACCGTGTCGTGATACCTATCACTACCTCGATCACATGTGTTGTTGAATATGCCAAAGCAGAGCAACACATATTATCTTGGTAGGGTATGGAGGGACAATCTTGGTCCCGCTTATCAACGCATGGGCGAATACAAACTCAATTAGATTGAGTATTCCTAGTTAACTCGGTTGGATCGAGTACAACTATAGGCATTCTTCCAATGGTTGGAAAGATAGGACATAAATCACATTTATATTAATTCTTGGGTGTATTAGCCAAAGCTAACTCAAGTTTTAATATAACTGCAGATAATGATCCTATAAACAAGAGTTGCATAGAGATGTAATTGGTAAATCGTTACCTACCGATCATACTAAATCTTAGGCGTATTAGCCAAAGCTAACTCAAGGGTTAGTATGATGTGGATCTTGTCCCACATGAATTATAGAATTCAGTGGGAGCATCATTTAGTTAAAGGCCTAATTAAATGATTTAAAAGAATATGATATTTATTTTCTGCATTTTTCTGTTGTAGATAACCATGACGTAGAATACGAGCACCTTCTCTCTGCGTTCTGTCCTTGAGAAGGACAAGCTCAACGGAGCAAATTTCTTGGACTGATACAGGAACTTGAGAATAGTTCTCACCCAGGAACGTAAACTGTACGTTCTGGAGCAGCCCATTCCAGAGGCTCCTCCTGCCAATGCCCCGCGAGCTGACAAAGATGCTTATAAGAAGCATCAAGATGACGCATTAGATGTGTCCTGTCTAATGCTCGCGACCATGAACTCTGAGTTTCAGAAGCAACACGAGTTAATGGGTGCTTATGATATGGTTGAACATCTTCGTCAACTGTATCAAGGACAAGCGAGGCATAAGAGATTTGAGATCTCAAGGGCACTGTTTCAGTGCAAGATGTCAGATGAGGCTCCCGTACGCCCATATGTACTCAAAATGATTGGGTACATAGAAAACCTACAGAGGTTGGGATTCCCGCTTGGCCAAGAGCTGGCCACTGACCTGATCTTGCAATCCTTGCTGGATAGCTATAGTCAGTTCGTTCTAAACTACAATATGAACGAAATTGACAAGCCACTGCCCGAGCTGCTTAACATGTTAAGAACTGCTGAGCTGAACCTTAAGAAGGCTAAGCCCCACTCTGTTCTGATGGTTCAGAAACACAAGGGCAAGGGCAAGCCCAAAGGCAAAGGAAAGTCCCAAGTCAAGGGCAAAGGCAAGGCACTAAAGCCTAAAGGAGGGGTCGCCAAGGATGCTACCTGCTTCCACTGCAGTCAGACCGGGCACTAGAAGAGGAACTACAAGGTGTACCTGGAAGATCTTAAGAAGAAGCAAAGTGAGACTTCCACTTCAGGTATATATGTTATAGAAGTCAATCTATCTATTTCTTCATCATGGGTATTAGATACCGGATGTGCTTCTCACATTTGTACTAATGTGCAAGCGCTGAGAAATAGCAGGGCATTGGCGAAGGACGAGGTGGACCTACACGTAGGCACTTGAGCACGGGTTGCTGCTGTTGCTGTAGGGACTTATTTTCTATCTCTGCCCTCTGGGCTTGTACTAGAGTTGGATGATTGTTGTTATGTGTCTGCATTAACTAAGAACATAATTTCAGTTTCTTGTTTAAACAAGAAAGATTTCTCTTTTATAATAAAGGACAAATGTTGTTCAGTTTATTTAAAAGATATGTTCTATTGTAGTGCACCTCTGATGAATGGACTCTACATTCTAGACCTTGAAAGCCCTATCTATAACATAAATACCAAGAGGTTCAAGTTAAATGACCTGAACCAAACCTATCTCTGGCACTGTCGCTTAGGTCATATAAATGACAAGCGCTTATCCCAGCTCCATAAGGATGGTTTGCTGGACTCATTTGATTTTGAATCTTATGAGACGTGCGAGTCATGCCTACTAGGCAAGATGACCAAGACTCCCTTTAGTGGGCACAGTGAAAGAGCGATTGATTTGTTAGGACTTATACATAGTGATGTATGTGGTCCTTTCAATGTCACTGCTAGAGCAGTTATAGGTACTTCATCACATTTACTGATGACTTCAGTAGATATGGTTATGTGTACTTGAGGGCACATAAGTCAAAATCCTTTGAAAAGTTCAAAGAATTCAAGAATGAAGTACAGAACCAGCTTGGCAAGCGTATTAAGATACTTTGATCAGATTGAGGTGGAGAATACCTTAGCCATGAGTTTCGTGACTACCTAGCTGAGTGTGAGATTCTATCCCAACTCACTCCTCCTATAACACCACAGTGGAATGGTGTATCCGAAAAGAGGAATCGTACCCTATTAGATATGGTACGATCTATGATGAGTCACACAGATCTTCCGACATACCTTTGGGGCTATGCTCTAGACACGGCAGCTTTTATACTCAACCGAGTTGTATCCAAGGCCGTGATAAAGACACCATATAGGATATAGACTGAGAGAGATGCCCAGGTGTCTTTCATGAGGATTTGGGGTTGTGAAGCTTACGTTAGACGTCAAGTCTTAGATAAATTAGGACCCAAATCCGATAAGTGCTACTTTATTGGATATCCCAAGGAAACTAAGGGATATTACTTCTACATTCCCAGTCAGCACAAGGTAGTTGTGGCAAAGATTGGGGTCTTTCTAGAAAGGGACTTTGTTTCTAAAAAGACTAGTGGGAGTATGTTCGATCTTGAAGAAGTTCAAGATGCGGACCATAGCACTGAAGCCTCGATGGAAGTTGAACTAGAACCACAAAGTGTTGTGGATGATGTTGTTCCACAAAGAGTTGAGGAACAACAACCAGTTCAAGTAGACATACCTCTTCGCAGGTCTGATAGGGTACATCGTCAGCCTGAGAGATACTCATTTCTCTTGTCTGACCATGATGACGTTGTGCTCATAGAGGATGAGCCTACCACCTATTAGGAAGCTGTGATGAGACCATATTCTGAGAAATGGCTAGAGGTCATGTGATCTGAAATGGAATCCATGTACATCAACCAAGTATGGACTTTGGTTGATCCACCTGAAGGGATAAAACCCATAGAGTGTAAGTGGGTCTTTAAAAAAAAGACTGACATGGATGGACTTATCTATAAGGGTCGCTTGGTAGCTAAAGGTTTCAAGCAAATTCATGGTATTGACTATGATGAAACCTTTTCTCCAGTAGCTATGTTTAAGTCCATTCGGATCATGCTTGCTATTGCTGCTTACCATGACTATGAGATATGACAGATGGATGTCAAAACCGCGTTTCTGAATGGAAACCTACTCGAGGATGTGTACATGACACAACCTGAGGGTTTTGTAGATCCACATCATACTAGCAGAGTATGCAAGCTGCATAGGTCCATTTATGGACTAAAGCAAACTTCTCAGAGCTGGAATCTTCAATTCGATGATGCAATCAAATAGTTTGGTTTCATTAAGAACGAAGATGAGCCTTGTGTCTACAAGAAGATTGTAGGGGATATAGTTGTCTTCCTCATATTGTATGTGGATGACATACTACTCATTGGGAAGGACATCCCTTTGCTTCAGTCTGTCAAGACCTGGCTAGGGAGTTGCTTCTCAATGAAGGACTTAGGTGAGACATCCTGCATTATAGGGATACAGATCTATAGAGATAGATCTAAGAGATTGCTTGGCCTAAGTCAGAGTACATACATTGACAAGGTACTCCTTAGGTTTGCCATGCAGAACTCTAAAAAAAGATTTCTGTCGATGTCACATGGCGTGAGTCTTTCGAAGACTCAAGGTCCCTCTTCTAGAGAGGAGAGAGACCGCATGGATTAGATCCCTTATGCCTCAACCATAGGATCTATCATGTACGCCATGCTATGTACTTGACCTGATGTCTTGTATGCTTTGAGCATGACGAGCAGATACCAGTCAGATCCAGGTGAAAGTCACTGGATAGCGGTCAAGAATATTCTTAAGTACTTAAGAAGGACTAAAGAATATTTCTTGATATATGGAGGCAATGACGAGCTAGCTGTAAAGGGTTACAGTGATGCTAGCTTCCAGACCGATCAGGATGATTATCGATCGCAGTCAGGGTTCGTATTTTACATAAATGGTGGTGCTGTAAGCTGGAAGAGTTTGAAGCAGAGGCCGAGTACATTGCTGCATCAGAGGCAACAAAGGAGACAGTTTGGATCCGCAAGTTCATCACTGAACTTGGGGTGGTTCCTAGCATCGCTGACCCTATTGAGCTCTATTGTGACAACAATGGAGCTATAGCACAGGCAAAGGAACCTCGCTCACACCAGCGGACCAAACATATACTACGGCGCTTCCATCTCATTCGAGAGATTATCGAGAGAGGAGATGTGAAGATATGTAGAGTACCTACAGAGGCTAACATCGCAGATCCCTTGACCAAGGCTTTGGCACAGAGGAAGCATGATGGTCACACTAGGTCATTGGGGCTTAGAGCCTACACTGATTGGCACTAGTGCTAGTGGGAGATTGTTAGTTAGAGCCCTAGAGTCAATCATTTGATGATTGTATTATGGACTTGTTGTATCATATTCTTATATAAATAAAGGCATGTGTTTTGGTTATTATACTTACTTGTATTGGTGTCAAATAAACTAAGTATAATAGTGTCATTGAGTAGAAGGTTCTCACCTATATCAATCAGTTAGTTGAACCAATAGTGAGATGATATAGGGAACACTACTCTTAATCATTCCTAGTCGAGTATTAACATTCAGGGACAATGTTAATGCAATAAGACTAGCATGTAGGTCAACTCGATGACTTGATCTCACAAGTCATGGATATAGAGATATCAAGTTGACACATGAGTATGCATTGGAGAATGTATACTGAATGACCCGCCATGAGAAAGTATCATGGATCATTATATGAGTGTCATATACTTTCTCATGTGGCTATTAGTATGACTACTAGTCCTTGGACCTGAAGTCACCATGGATCCCTACATAAGGACTTATGTACTTTGGTTTCGTCAAACGTCACCCATAACTGGGTGGACTATAAAGGCGATTACTAGGTATGTAACGAATTATGCAGAGGGATGTGAGTGATGTAGATGGGATCTATCCCTCCTATATGACGGGAGCGACATCGATATTCTTGATAGAGTGAGATCACGAAGTGCATGACCATGCCCAAATGAGTCAATATGAGATATTGAGCTCATTTGATTGAGTGAGTCTATTTGGAGTTCAAGATTTAGATTGGTTAGAGGATGACATGGTCTATGCCTCACATTGATCAATCTAGATGTGTAGGATAGAAGGACACTTGTTATATTTTGTGAGGAGTCACAATTAGTAGTCACAAGGTGATGTTGGATCTCAACATTCTTGTAACTTGGGTAGTAATGATGTGTTGCTAGAAACTGCTCATTACTTATGCTCCTAAATGGGTTTAGGGGCATTGCTAACGTTACAAGAACTTATAGGGTCGCACACTAAGGACAATTAGATGGAGATTAGGTTCATATGATAAACCAAGAGGATTAGATTCATGTGATGAATTAAATTGGATTAAGAGTAATCCTAATTGGGCTAATTGAGTTGGACTCAAGTTGATTCATGTGTTTAATGAGTCTAATTTAGATTATGACTCATTGAATCAATTTAATTAAATGAATTAGATTCATTATATTAAATTGGCTTGAATTAAATGGTTTGATTAGATCAACCATGAGAGAGATTAAGTCAAGTTTGACTTGACTTGAGAGGAAGATGAAGAGTCAAGTTTGACTTGACTTTATGCCACCTCATTGGTGAGTTGGCATTAAGTGGACCAATGATGATGTTCCACATCATCATGGTTACTTAAGTGAAGTGTTACCTCATGGGAGTTACCAAGAGTTGTGACTCTTGGTATCCCATGGAGGTTACAAACCACATAAGTGTGGCCGGCCACTTTATTGGAGGAATAAGTTTCATTTTGCAAGTGTAACTCTCATCTTCTTCCTCCTAGTGCTCTCTCTTCTTGCTCTTCCTCTCCTCATCTTGTCGAATCCTACTAAGGTGCTAGCACACTTTAGTTTGGTGATCTCCTTCTTGTGTTCGTGTGGATACTTCTAGAGGGTTGTCTACTTTGACAATCTTGAGATCCGACACCATTGGACGAGCGGGATTCCCGAAAGGCACGCATCAAGGGTAAAACTCATACTCTAATGTAGATCTAGAGTTTGTAAACTTGTACTCGTAATGTTTTCGAAGTTTTATTCTTCGCACGGATCCGGTGGCGGGGCTTTCGGGGTTTCCGCGACGCGAAAAAGATATTTTCGCGGCCCGAAAAACCCATCAGTTTTATGGGTCCTTTTCCCATATCAAGGGTCAACAAGTACATTCTGCTTAGGCCCGTCACAAGATTTCTCCTCCGAATGCTCCTGATCCCTCTTCCAAGCCTAGACGACATTGAATCCCCTTCATATCGTCTTCTTAAGTTGCCTTGGAGTCCTATGGCGACTCCAGATCGGGATCCCTTCTCAAGAGGTTGAAATCATCCTTTTATGGGTAAAGGCCAAGTGGCATGACATGGATTGTGTCGGCTGACACGGGTGCCCTTGTTGCGTTCGACGGTTGTAGAGAAGCTTTGGCTATAAGTTGTGCAGGCGGGCATGGGCGCTTGTGGCAAGTTGGGCTGATTGAAGTACGACCCGTGCCGACTGGCATGGGCACCCGTAGCAGGTTGTGAACTTCAATCCATTGATCTTTAATCTCCATTTTTACACCTTTTTGTGCCTTATCAAAAGAAATACATGAAAATAGTTTTCTAGAATAGAAAAGTATCAAAATGAAGCATAAAGGGATGATATCATGAAATATATGCATATACAATAGGTCAAAAAGTGCATCAAAACATAGCAACCCTATATAAAATACTTACATCACTCGGGCATGTCAATCTCTAAGCAAGAAGCCACAATGCTTGGGAAACTAATATCTGAATCTAGGTGCTCGGAGGAGCTGATACCATCAAGGGATAATTCCAGATACCATCACATTTCCCCCCTTTGAGTCGAACTGAAGAGAGATATCAAATAAAGTTTGATTAAAAGTGCTGAGTCAACAATGGTCAGCTTGGGGATAACTCCATATACCATTACATGCCCCCTTCTAGTCAGACTAAAAAGTATAGTCAAATGAAGTCCAATTAAAAGTGCTCAGTTGATGAGGATCAACTCAAAGATAACTTCGGATACCATCAGTAATCAAATAATATTTATTTGAAATGTAGTGAGTATCATGGAATCTCCATCATTTTTTTGCTCATTGTAATATTATTTTAATTTGGTTATCATGAACAAAATCAAAATATATAAAGTCACGGTTGTAGAAACTAGATGATAATTTCTACAACGTATAGAAGCTAATTGTTAGATTCTACATGGATGAATTATTAGATAATGTAATAATATTTTTGATAGTTCGTGTTAAATGAGGTACCTATTTGACTTTAATTAGAAATGAGGCAATGATGTCTCCATCTGTTGATTTTACAAACGATGAATGCCCTTTTAATTTTTACCCTATAGATTTTTCTAATATAAATTTACTCATAATATGTTAAAATTAAATAAATAATATATTTTATGAATTAGATAAATATTTAGTTAATTTATAAGAAACATAATGTTGTTACTTTAGCTCTATAAAAAGTTCAAGCTCGATGGGAGCTTAATAAGTTTTTTAATAAGTAAACTTGAACAACCTCAATAAATCACTAAATAAGCTTGAATACTGCCCCTAGCTTGAATATTGTCCTGAGGGCTATGATGTCACGGTAAAATATCCATGTTATCATCTAGATACTTACGATTCGATCTTCAGTTATGACGTATTTATAGGAATTTTTTCTCAAAATGGGGTGCACTAAAGAATGCTGAGCTTTTGGGCTGCCCACTATGCACACTTCCCAATTTATCCTAGTGGTCAGTGGAAAAATTCCCTAGGACCAGGCTGATCACCCTCAGAGCTAGTCAATGAGGTTAACTAAGTTTATCACTTTTTGTCCCCGAGACTATGGTGTAACGACAGGACATTCAAGTTCTCACCCAGGCATCTACTGTTCGATTCTCAGCTATGACTAATTTGTAGGAATTTTTTTCTCTAAATGAGGTGTGCAACCAAAGGATGCAGGTCTTTTTGATCGTTCGCCGCGAGCGCTTCCCGATTTACCTTGATGGCGGGTCGAAATATTTTGTAGGACTGAGGCGGTCACCTCCAGAATTAGTTAATGAGGTTAATTAGATTTATCATTTTTCTATAGGGCAAGGCAAGTCATCTTCAGGGCTAGCTGAGTTTAATATTATTATTTTTAAATAAGCTTGAATATATGGGTTATTCATTATGAATTTTTTTGATTTATTCTAATGATCGATTGAAAATTTTTTAGGGTATAATCAGTTATCCTAAATTAATCGATATAACTTGAATATAAGTGCTAATTAAAAAAAATAAAACTTAAATACAGATAGTTCAGTTCATTTGTACCCTTACCATCGATTTTGGCTCAAATAGATACATCATAACAAACATCTTCAAGCAAAATATCCTTCTGGTATCTCATTCGATATACAAATTAAATTTCCATATATTTTTTATGACATGAAATCAAATTATGATCTAGAATAAATGTCCTGTCCAGTGTCCATAATACAAAATTTTCTAAATTTGACACCACCTTTTCCATCACAGGTTCGGTCCGACACTCGAAAGACGCCCGACGCAACGCAGGTTTGGTCGGCACACGGAATGTGGGTAACGCGACATGTGGGATAAATCATGGCTGACTAACACGATACGTAGTCTGAGCTAACATATGGCTGACGGGCTATATCGGGTACGACTTCAACCGTATCGGGTCAGCTAGATGGACCTCTCTACTGGCAATACTACAAGTGGGCTTGTGGTCCTGGTCAGAGCATCGCTTTTACATTCATAACGCGGCCAAGTTGATCTGGTGCATATAAAAAAGTGACATCATTACTAATTGGAGCGTTTTTGCAACAGTGTCCATATACGGTCCATGTATTTTTCACATTCTTTTTGTCGATTAATTTTATTTATTTGAGAACACCTCCGACGCCCAATCTACTCCGCTTTGCTGCTTTACACCGTCGCCACTCGTTTGACAGTGCCTGATTCCGTCCCATTCGGTAGTCTCCCTCCGATCGATGGGCAGTTCCTCTGCTGGAGCGCTGGTGCCTTCCGTATCGAAGACGGAGGAGATGGGGGCTTCGGTCGCACCCCCCGCAGTCTCCTCCTCGGAGACCACGGACGTCGCCGGAACGCCAGCCGCGCCGGAGGCAGATAAGGTACCAGACGGAGTTCGGGATCCGGCGCCCGCGGCGTCAGAGGAGGAAGCTGAGCGCGACAAGGATCTTCGCTGCCCTATCTGCATGGGGGTCATCAAGGACGCCTTCCTGACGGCCTGCGGCCACAGCTTCTGCTACATGTGCATTGTCACCCACCTCAACAATAAGAGCGATTGCCCCTGCTGCGGAATTTACCTCACCAAGAATCAACTCTACCCGAATTTCCTTCTCAATAAGGTTAAATTCGCTTGCTAGTTATCTTCTATTTATTTGTTTTCCTGCTTGATGCTGTCGATTATTTTATTTTATTTGATTTTCAAGACCTATTTTATTTTCATATGGTCGGAGAAACAATTATCTAACTATTCAACTATGCACAATCTACTATCAACCGTTTCATAAATGACGTTTTATATTTATAGCAAGATGAGCTTGGATTGGCATGAACCAAATGTGTTCTCACCATTGTAGAAGTCATTATAGGAAGGAAGCCAAGTCAAACTAATGTAGGTTTGTAGCACCAATGAATATTTGCTGATTGATCTCGAACGTGTAATGCTACTATTGCATGTTTGGTTTCAATATGCACCATTACATGAAATTTCTATACTAAGAAAACATTTACACAGATGCTTTATCTCAATGTAAGGAGATACTGAGAAAATTGACAGGTAGGGAATGATAAACAATAGAAAACTCCTATTTTATGAATTGATTGGAAAATTATTAGGGAAGAAAGAGCTTTGTGGCATAAGGGCTGAGCATTATCACCGAATCAATGGTAAGTAGAGGAGAGGGTAAACTGGTCTAAACATGGCTATGATTTTGGCTGTCTACAAAATTGACAAAGTTCTTTTTTGTTGGCTTACTGGAAAATCTATAGCTGAGTGGATACCTATTTAATAGTGATCTTAACATGTTTATGTCAAATATTTATCCTATCTTGTGATGATTCTAATCTCTCACCAAAATAATTTATCATGATTTGTTAAGAACTATGATAGTTAAAGGATTATATGCTTCTTGAGAGTCATTGACTTACGGAAGGAGGATATGCTTAGGCAAAGGTTGTGATTCCTAAGCCCTTGATGGGTCTAGCTCTTTTAATCATAGTCTTTAAAGCTCATTACCTTACATGAAAGTAGAAGAGTCAAACATTGTGCTTTGTGTTTGGATGCTTATTGTAATGTTACTAAACAACTGACCTATAGCTACTTGAGGAGGCCTATAGTTGGAGTTGTTTCACAAATTAAGTGTATTTGGAACCTAAAAGCCATTTGCAATCTTTGAATTCCTTTACACTTTTGTGACATGCACAGTGGAGGTAATACAATATTCAAGGTTATGCAGTTGACCCACTATATAGTACATATGCAGTTTGCAGAAGACACTTATGTTATCATTATTAATCATATTAAACAAGTATTTAGATTGATAAAATAGGGATTGCCAACAAAGATTTAGATTTAAAGGTCAAGCAATATAGCAATACAAAGGATAAGCATCATGTTAACATATACAAATAAGTAAAGAAGGAAATCATTAAATAACATTCACCCATGTTTTAGCCCCTTCTTTAAACTTGTTTCCCTATTCAAAACTTATAAACACCTATTTAATCCCTGTTTCTGAAATGGACACATAATCATTATATTATTGTTATCCACTTAACCATGCAAAAAATGGTGTTATAGAAGCAAGCAAGCAAGAGAGACCACCTGTTGAAGAACTCCCAATCCATTTGAAATCTCATTCTGAGCTGGGGTATCATTCCTCGATTGGAAAGAGATAATGTTGCGTCGTTAGGTGCCTACATGCCGTGTTGAAGGCACTATGGAGGAAAAGGAAGAGAAGACGAAGAAGATTAGGAAGAGGAGGGGAGAAGAGTACTTACCGGTGAAGCCTAGTTGATCGAGCAATTGGTTGTAGAGAAATTGAATCAAAGTTGTTCCATCATTTTTCAAATGAAGTAGGTGCCATTGAGTAACGCCCATGAGTGCTTTGTTGTGATGATGTCCAAGAGAGATGTGCCATGAATAATGGTGTTGTGATGAAGCGAGTGATGCCGTTGTGAGTGACACTACCACAAGTGATGCTGCTATTGTTTTATTTTTCACCTAGCAACTTAGCTATGGGTTTTTTGTTCCATGTGGTCATTTTGGTTGTTTTCCTCATTGCACGTGGAGGAACGAAGAAGAAATGCAATTGTTATTGAGGAAGATGTTCTATGGTCTTAGGTATTAAATTGTGCTCCCAATTCACTGCTAATCTACCCTCAAGAACACTCCTAAGCTTCTTTAATTTCTAGTTGCTCAAGATATTGATATTTTTGACTATGATTCTACACCATCTAAAATGTAGATCATGGTAAAGGAAAAACTTATTTCACTCTCATATCACAGCCATCAAGTGAGGAAGGAAAGTCGACCAATTTCCAAAAACCTTCTCTAAGTAAAACTACAAGATCATACCATCATAAGAGAGCCATATTACAGTCCAGACAAATAACACCTTATTAAAGCTCGAACTCAAGAAAAAGGTATTGCCTATCCTATAATGACTTACCTAGAAGAGACTTAACATCCATAACTTGACGAGGGCTTCTGGAATTCTTCACAGCTACGGCCCTAGGTGGATGAAAGTTGCTCGATTTCAAACCATGAGAAACTCCCTTACCGGCGCTTAAGAAAAGTGGAAGCTTAAATCTTACTAGATTGGCTCACTCTAGGATTTGAATGCACAAGATTTGCTTGACTGATGAAATTCTTTGAGAGTTGGTTTAGAAGTTGTTGCCTAAATAATAGAGAAGGAAAATCTTTGAGTTGGGTTCATCAATGATGTGGAAAGGAAAATAAGATGAACTCATCTCAATTTAGAGGGGATTAGCCGCTGCTCACTACCAAAGGAGAAGGAACATCACTGCGCTACAATGGAGGAGAGAAATGATACCACTATACTCCTTCAATGACCCTTATGAGATAACCTTATTGAGGTCTATCGACCACCTGAGAAGTGGTTGTGTTGAAGCTTGAGAATGAATGTCAAAGCTCATGGGGAAGAATAGTTTCTAGGAGATCAGGATGGGAGAGGGGCTGGTCTCAATTACTTGTTTGAGTCCAAATTAAACCCAATTTAAGACAGATTTGATCTCAACACTATACCCTTATTTATATATCCAATTATTTCCCTAGCAAAACCCAATTAGGGCCTTAAATAAACCTAAACTGATTTGGTTCAACACAATTATATAATGGAAATAACAACTGACCATAATTTAAAATGGAATAGGATAAAATTGATAGTATATAGTAGGTTATTAGTTGCCACTACTCTCTTTTTATCCCTGAGTCTTGATCTCCGATATATCAATCACCATTCAGTTCTTTTTTACCATTTGACATGTTTAATCTTGTGCCTTGTGATGCTTGAATTGTCATGCATGTTAGTTCATGTTCAAATTAAGCACTGACCTAAGTTGTCTTTTACTTTAATTTCACTAAAAATATCCACAATCCATTATGGAAATGTTTTATGCAAAGTCCATTCAACAAGAAATATAATAGAACAAGTATTAAAGGATAAGTAATGCAAATTAGGAATTTACTTCTAATAGTTTTTAGAATTTTCAGATATTTTGTTAGGTACTTTTTAGGAGACTAAATCTCTAAAGATTGTCCTTGAGGTGGTAATTGTTATATTTAGGATTATAGGGAACTTTTGGATAAAGTGTAATTTAATTTGGTTTCTGTCCTAGTTTGCAATTTATTTTTTTCTAGTTTGATCGAGTCTTTTAAAGTATGTGCCTTTTTTAGAATCTACTTCCCTTTCAACGAGCTTATGGAGTTTGGGTTTGTGATATTTTATGTGTAGGCTAGTATTCATTTTCAACATTTTTATTGTGTTAATGTTATATTCAATCTCCTGGGTTTGATATTGACTTTCTTTATTAAAGTAGATGAAAACAAGTTGCCTTCTCTATGAATTTTAGGCCTAAATCCACTTATAAATCTACCTTAACATGCATAGGCTTATATCTGTCATTTTTTTTGGAAAATAATATGATTCTCCTCTTAACATAGGATAATGGGATTGTGACAAGGTGACTATTATCTATTGAGGAATGTGTGTGAAAATTAATTCATTAACACAATTTGTACAGTCCAATCTAGTTTTAATCAATTAGACCTTGACCTTTATATAAGCCTAGTTTGGTTTATGTCCCTTACTCTCAAAAGATTCATAGGTGTTTCCTTTTAATTTATTATATTGACCTAAGCAGGGATGGTGTCAATTTTTATTGTGGACTAAAATTTAATGGAAGATGGTTAAATTATACAAGAAACTATTTATATTATATTGTTTTTGTGATGATTTTTCAATTTGACAAATGGATGATAAACTAGGGTAAGATTGCATCTATGAATTTTATGAGGAAAATTAATTAATTTTTAAATTTGAACTAATCAACTAATTAAATTTAAGAAATCTTTAGAAGATAGATTATGATTTTATTGAGATATGTAAGCTTATTTTGATGTTGAAGTCACCATAAGATCAAGCCTTGATCAAAGAATGAAGGGATTGTTTTTGGTGTTTCTCCTCTCTTACATTTTTATAACTAGCTTTACACCAGATCTAAACCAACCTTGTTTTAGTTTTCAATTTTTCCCTTTTGCAAGATCTGTTTGAAATTACCCTTGGATTGGATCCAAGAATTGTTATACTAGTACCCAATGATGACCCACTGCTCCAACGACACTTTTATTTATTTTTATATTTTTTGTAGCATTTTTTCAGTTTCATAAAAAAAAATTCATTTATTATCTCTTTATTTTGTGCTAGTTTAACCATAATCTATTACTAAAAAATGTATCATATTTTCTATGTTGTGGATAGATTATCATAAAAACTTCTTTTTGTTGGGATCTACTAGGCTCATAATGGTAGTGCAATAGAAATATAAATTTTTTATTTGGCCTATTTAAGCCAACCTATAGATTTGAAAAGAAGACACACATACAAAAAATAATTAAATCCGTAACTTATGAGCCAAAACAATTCAAACATGTAGTCTCTACATTGTCCACGTGGTGCAATTCCCTTGAGTGTAGCATTGGAGGTGCTAGCGTCTTGACATCCAATGCCTTTCAAAAGGAGGTCATCATTCAACCTATGAGCGATCACTAGAGGAGTTTATCAACTCTTGAATTAAGGACTAGGAGGAAGAAATGCACCATCATTTGATACAAAGGAGGGAGAGAAAGGGGGTTCAACTACCTTTGGTTATCAAAAGGAGTGGTTGATCACCCCTTTTTAATTGGGCTATTTGACCAAGAGGAGAGAGAAAAAAGTTCTAACTTAAATCTTTCCAACTCCCCCAATTAATTGCATACCTCAATTACTCTTATAAGATAAGATAGGTTCTCTTTCAATTAAAAAATAATTATTAATTAATCCAAGGAATAATCCCATTGAAATCCAATTCTACTTTTCAAATTTCTAGAACTTTTAATTGGACTTATAGAAAGGTAATAGACCATAGTTGAAAATTGATCCTTATAATTAAAAGCCAATTAACTCATAATTTTTTTTAATATTATCCTATAATGTGTGAATATAATATATCAACTACTTAATTTATTACAAACCCCTTTAGATTAATCACTCTAAGTAATAAATTGTGTTCCAACAAATTTTTTTTTTTTTTTCTTCTTTTGATTACTACTATGCAACTATGTGTTGGAGACTCATATCTTGTGCGTGCGACTCTAGAATTATTAGAAGATCAAACTCTTACGTCCCACATGCAGATCTTTTTTTTTATTTATATACATAGGTAATGGATGATCTCTAGTAAAATATCATTAATTCCTAATATTCTAGAAGAACGTATTAATCCATAAAGCCTTGCTACGCAATTCGGTGCTTTTATTATTGTATGTCATGACGTGGCCTAAGATATGGAAAAGTGTCTATCCCTTCAACCCACATCATATTGTCATTCAATTTCTTGATGATCCACTTGCTAGAAAGTGAACCTTGTCTCAATTCCACTTGTATTGTGCATAGAATCCTTAGATGATCTTTAATCGAATGGACAAGTAATATATCTCCTTCTACCAAGGGTGACCTTTGTCGAGTAAGCACCACATCCACCTCCATATAGCTCATAGTATTCTCAATGAATCTATATGTAATTCTTAGGATAAGACCCACCCACAAGTGTTAGATCACATCGATCCTCATATGAGATAGGTGTGATAATCTTAAATCTAAGGATTAATTGCACCATTGTTGTATGAGATTTCTATAGACATTGTAGATATCATATTATTTCTCATTAAGAACCACTCTCACTAGCTTGTCCAACAATTCCACCTATATATTTGTCTAAGCATCAACATGCTATTTGCATGAGAATATCTACTGCTATCCTATAACAAAATTATAATATATAGTAGTACATCTGTAATACTTAATGTCCAATCTTGAGATTATTACTATCAAAGATTTTTAATAATGCTACATATATGTATAAATTTTGTCTCACACCCTGTTGGATCAATATACTAATACATACTACATAAAATTTTATAATCATTGTTCAAATAAGAGAAAGATTACATAAAAGAATAATTTCATGAATAGTGCAATTACGTATTAGATGTCCATATTGTTAAATGTTAATTGGCTTATCACTTATCCCAAAAGCTACAGCTGTTAAGAAATTGATCAATTTCATATTCTTAATATTCCCCTTTATGTGTGTGTGTTATACTTTATTTGATTTAATAAAATATTAACACATGAATCGATGATAATTATTTTTGACACCCTTAGCATTCAAACTATAGACTATGTTAAAATTAATTAATTAATATTTATTCTTAAGCTTAAGCTAAGGGACCAATTTTTTATTCTTAATATCTTAAAAAATATTAAAAATGAGATCATTAGGAAAATTCTACTCCTTTAGTCCCAAATCTTAAAAATGAGGTTTCTTAAATATACTTAAATAGACATTTAAGTTTGTTGGCATTTTGGGTTGGATCAAACTCTTTCTTGTGATTGTGGTGTGAGGGGGCATATTAAAAAGTGGAAGTGAGACGAAAAAGTGTTGGCACAATCAATCCTTTTGGTGAGTGGGATTGATCACAGATTTTGATATTTGGGCAAAGAGTTTAAGGTAGGATTTATTCTTGTATTTATGTGTTTGAGTAATTAGTATTTGGAGATATGCATATGGAGACGACTTGGCATAGCTAGGTCGGTTAATAACTCAATGGCCCAAGGTCTATGAAGATCGAAGAATGATGACGTGTAGCATCTGAGGGACCCTAGTACGAGGAGCATCGGAATGTGATAGAGTCGAGGAAGTGGACTACATAGGCAAAAGGTACGAAGAATGAGGAGCCGAGGGCTCGGGTATATCTAAGAGACATATAGCCCGATGGTAGGCGACTTTAGGCCACAAGTATAACTCTTGTGAGTTGAGTGTTGAGAATAGACTCAATTTAAGTGACTCAATCTTAAAAATGGTCGTAGTTGAGTATCTAGTTAATTGGTACTTGTAACTCTTGTGAGTTGAGTGTTGAGAATAGACCTCAATATAAGTGAACTCGATCTTAATTGACTGATGGTTGAAACACTTGATATCCCAAAATTTATTTTTGGGGATTGTGGTTATTTCAAGTTGACTAATGATGGACATTGTCCAACTGGTAACGGGTGGTAGCTAAGTTGACTAGGCAGTCTCAAATGGATAGCAAACACAATATTTTTGTTCATGGACTAGTCGACTAGATCGGTTGATTGATGGAAGTAACAATAGACAATGTGGAAAGTGTCGTTGATAAAGCAACAATAGTCAAATGTGCTAACTACATAAGAATAGTCGACTAGTCGACTGATGAATGTCACTAGTCGATTGATAGGTGTAAAAGGAGGGCTTCAAGTAAATTTGAAGCTAATGTTCCTAGATTCAATTCAAGCATTCTTCGGGTTTTCTTGTATACATTTGAGAGCCTTCTTGTGATCTTCATTGTAATCCAATCAAGAACATTGTAAGAGGTTTTTCCACTCTAGTAATTGAACGAGAAGGAGAAAAGTAGTGGCTGATTCAGGGTTGATCCACTTGAAGGATCGATATTCCATGAACTAGGAGCCATGGGCTGCTAAACCACGTTACATCATAGTGTGTTTGAGTTTGTTCTCTTTTCTTTATTCCATTGCATTTTATTTTGTTTTATCTTTGCTGAGTAATCAGTAAGAGTTGTTAAGTTGTGAATTTAGGGACATTCACTATTCAACCCTTCTAGTTTGGTCATCGTGGTCCTAACAAAAAAGAACATTCCATCTCTTTAGTCACACATCCAAAAATAAATTGGGGTTCTTAAATATATATCTAGTATCCAGTGTGTTGGGATTTTGGATTACATTATATTCTCTTTGATATTAACATATACAAAATTACATTCCTCTAGGCACAATCATTAACAATCTCTCACTTGTACTAGCGCCAATCACCCACATATCTTGTACTAAATAATGGAATATGATTTCTTCTAGGATAAAGATTTAGTCAGTGGATCAATGACATTGTCATTTGATGATTGTCTTTGCAATATGAATTCCCCATTTTTGATAACTCCCTCCTTGGCTTGTACGATTGTCTTTTTTTTTATCACAATAAATTATTATTGCACTAGCAATGCTGGAACCACTCCAAGTTCATAGATGAAGTTGCAAATTTAAACTCCCTCTCTCTTGCCTCCGCAGCAACAGTCTACTCAACCTCAATATGGGTGAGCAAATGGATTTGTAGGGCTAATTAAGCAAACTGACAACTTTTATCAAGATAAAATGAAATAATGCTTTGCTAGAATTAGGATATCACAATAATGCAATGAGATGATATGACACTCAAAATAATGATAGTCAAGGAATTCACATACAGCGAATGAGTAAACCAGTACTCTTCATAACTAAACCAAACTTAAATGGAGAAATCCCTTAACTACTAAGGTTAGAAATCATAGAAGCAAACAGTTCAGTAACCACCAAGGCAAAAATTATCAAAAGTTTATCTTTCACCCCTAGTTTAAATATGAGAATATGATGATAAATGGATTGGAAAAACGACAATGTATATCGATTTCCAGATATTGTCTCTGCCTTTAGTATAAAAAAACAACATTGGAATCATCTTCCATGATGTTGTCCAGTTCAATGGCACCTCAAATGTATAAATTGATGAACTTTTACAAAAGTTGAGTGCTTCTTCCCTTGGCAACTATATATCAATACCAAAGTAAACCCCAGAAATTTCTATTTTTGTTGCTTTGTGCATTTGGCATGAGACAATCTTGCACTTGGCTATTGGGTTGCCTTCATGCTAGCCAAAGTGAACCACATTTTGTACCCTAACATAAGCCTTGTTTTGGCTTGACTCATACTGCCTTATGCTCCAATAGTTACATGAATACTTGAAGAAGATACCTATCACATGGTGGATGTTGTAAAATAAAAAGAATTGGCAAAAGGTAGATAAGATACCATATGAAAAGGTTGGATGGAGAGAATAGAGAAGAAATAAATATGGAGTTAACCAAAGGAAGAAAAGGTTGGTTGGAGAGAATACATAACAAATGAAGATGGAGTTTGTGTTAGTGCAATTGTACCCTAAGTGGTTGAGTTTACATTGTTTTTGATGTTTGTGCAAAGTGTTTAAGTTGAGACTTGCATTTTGATTTGATATTCAAGTGTACAGGGAGTTGACATAACACACATGGAGTTTGGAGAGCTCATAATTTGATAAGATCCAGTGATGTTGAGCATGACTTGGCATGTTTAAGTTGGCAGCTTGATGGCTCGAGGTCTGTAGAGAACATAGAAGTATAGTATGGGATATCTAAGGGACTGCAGGATTGGGAGCATCAAGACATAACATTGACAATAGTTGGTGGAGGTGAACTATGTAAACAAAGAGTAGAGAGTGAACGATGACACGTGAAGCTAGTCAAGGGCTTAGGTGCATTCGAGGGATGGGCCTTGCTAGTGAAGTCAAGCTGCAGAAGGTAAGTTCTAGTGGTAAGTTGTGAGAGTTGAGAGACTTGTACTTGTGAGTGAGGGTAGCCTTTAACTTAGATGAGACTCGGCTATTAGGATGATCAGAGTTGGAGTTCTAGTCATCTGGAACTGAGTCTAGCTGACTCAGAGAGCTAAGTTGACTAAGGGGTCGACTTAGGGTGATAAGCTAGCAAAAAGAATGTTTCTGTTCAAGGCTGAGTAGATTGGGCAGTTGACTAACATATACTTAGTTGACTGATGACAGGATATAGTTAATTGATGCTCCAGTAGGAAAGCAGGGACCTATTACCTATTGATTTGATAAAGTTGTGCTGCAATAGTCAGATAACCTAAGGGCTATTATAGATAGATGGTGGAACCGAGTTGATTCAAATAATCATTAACAAACTTTGGTTGAAGTGACCAGATAAAGTGATAAAGCAGATAAAGCAGTTGACTGATGGGCAATTCAACTGATCAACGACAGATCAGTTGAACAACTAGTAAACATTAGACGAATAGAGACTATAAAAAGAGAGCAATGTGGATGTCTCATGGTAGGTGAAATAGGATTGGTTAGATCATATTGAACTATCTCTTGTATTCTCTTTGAGCCTCCTTTCTAAACTTCATTGTAGTGGTTTTTCCACCTCTAGTAGTTCACCAGTAAGGAGAAAGATAGTGAGCATTCTATAAGTGATATAGTGAGGTTTTCGAGAGTGACTCATTTCATAGGTCGCAGAGTAGGAATGAGAGTATTGAGCCTCATTATATGCCTGCATTAACATTGTGGCATGCTTAAATTTTGTGTATTTTTTTTTTTTTTTAATTTTACTGCTCATTGTTTGCGTGACCTTGCTAGGCATTAGCAAGAGTAGTATAAGAATTCATTTATATATATGATTGCTATTTCCCCCTCTTTAGTTCATTTGGCCATCCAACACATGGGGTCCCAACAGTTTGGTTGTTACTGCAGTACCATGTAACCTAAAGAAAACTGAATATAAAGGAGAGGGGAAGTATGGAGAAAAATAAAAGAGAGAGATATCTGGCAGAAAAATCTCTTATCTTTTCGATTTCTTTCTTTTATGGATGAATACCATGGACCTAATGCCCTTACATGACTAGTTCAAGCAATTTGGTTTAATTATACTGCTTCAACCATACCTCCCAGACTACATACATTCACTTGAGGTTGAACCACACTTCCCACTTTATTGTTAAGCTAGCAATGTGCAATGACTTCTTGTTTGGGTTTCATACAAAGCTTTGTAATCTCAAGCTGGTAGTCACTCACTATATTACTTGGACACTAGGGTTTGAGTATCCAACATGCGTGAGGATATAAATGTTTGACATTGTTATTTATTGAAATTTTTCCATGTGCTCAGTAGAGGTATCCAGTGTTGACCTTGAGTGTGAGTGTTGGGCATGGGTATGGAAAAGTTAAATGATTTATCCAAGTACCAATGGTTGCTTCATTTGTAAGTATTAATTGACATTCTGGACAATTAGACAAATTCAGTAAGTATATTGAAATTAGGACTTGGTCAATATTCTAACTATTATATGCCATAATGAATCCAAAATATTTGTCAAATGAATTTAAGTTAAACACATTCTTGTTCTCTTCCACTGTCTGACTTTAAATCAGCTCTAGGCGAAAGCATGTCTGATCTCATGGTAATGTTGCTATCTAAACTTGCAGCTTTTGAAAAAGCATTCAGCCTGTCAAATTGCAAAAACAGCATCCCCAGTTGAGCATCTTCGTCTAGCATTGCAACAGGTCAATTCTTCTTCTCTCCACCAGATATTGGATGTTTTATCAATGTATTAATTTGGAAGTAGTAAAAATTGGCTATGTGATTGTCTTAATCTATCAAGACACGATAACTTCTGTTTTGTTTCTCATTGAACATTTTCTCACATATAAATTTTAGGATGAATAGTGATTGTTATTGGCATATTGCTTGTTCAATCATTTTATGAAGCAGTAGCACACTTTTATTATGTATTGCAGAAAGTTGTTCAATCATTTTATGAAGCAGTAGCACACTTTTACAAATATGTTGGACTACCTTAAGTTTTGCATAATTCTATGCTGCAATGTTTTTTATGCCAAACAGAAAGGTAATGCTCTGGACTGCATCAAACTTCCATGAGTATTTAAGCATGCTGCTGATGATAAGGCTTTATTTCAGAATAGTTGGATGTGGTACTGATGGAAATATGCTACCAATGAGAAGCACTTTTTTGGATAATTTCTTCATATAATTCTAAATAAAATATTTTTCTGCTTAGCACAAATAATTTCCTGCCTGTTTCAGTCATTGCTGGTGGAAATATGAAATTTTCTTGTAGACAGGGATGTGAGATGTCAGTTAAAGAGTTAGATGGTCTGCTGGGTCTGCTCACTGAGAAAAGGCGGAAAATGGAACAACAAGAGGCCGAAATGAATATGCAAATTCTGCTTGACTTTTTACAGTGTCTAAAGAAGAAAAAGTTAGAAGAGCTAAATGAGGTTGGTCTTACTAACATCATATGGCAAACTAATTCAAGCATAAGTTAGTTTAATTTGGCCTAAATTGACCTATATGTTAATAAATATCTTTGTTCAGGTACAAACTGATTTACAGTACGTCAAAGAAGATATAAATGCCGTTGAGAAGCACAGAACAGAACTTTATTGTGCAAGAGAAAGATTCTCTGTCAAATTGCGCAGTTTGGATGATCCGATTGCAACAAAATTGTGGTCTCCCAGTGCTAACCAGCATAATAGTATACTTGTCTCAAATGCTCGAAGCTCTCTTGTGGGAACATGCTCTGGAAATTTACAAGCGAAGAGTAATGATGTAAAAGTTCAACTGAGCCATCAAGAGTACCAAAGGAAAGATGCTTTTAGTGGTTCTGAAACGAGTCCTCTGATTCAATCAGGAAGAATCATAGCAAGAAAGAGAAGAATTCAAGCTCAGGTTAGTGATTGGACTATTAATATTTTCTTAATCTACAACTACAGGTTTCTTATAGAGCCTTAATTGTGGGGTCAATTGCACATACCCTCTATCCTAATCTATAATTTTAGGCCTTCCTCTCTTAGTTTAATGATTGCTAAGACTCCCTCTGGATGTGCTCAGCCAGCAGAGATGATATGATTAGTCATTGATGTTATCATCATCAAAGCATGCTTGTCTCAACTATTAGGGTTAGTTACAGGAATTTTATTCCTTGATTGCATTCTATACAAGATTATATCACTAGAATGTTGGTGCAGGAAGCACCAGACGATCGAACCTGAGTTTTGATTATGTCAAAGGGTCTAAAGTTAAGTTGTCTTGTGATCTAACAAGGTTGATTGAGCTTGCATGAAAGTCCTAAGTTGCCTTAGGCAAAAGTCCTAGTGGATTCTAGGCAGGTGGAAAACCCTAGGGGGAGGTAATCGTAGGTCCTAGGGGCAATAACCTTAGGTGATGGAAAGTCTAAGCTGCGATTAAGCAGGTGGAATACCCTAGGGGGTGGTAACCCTAGGTTATGGAAAATATTAGGGGGAGGTAACCCTAGGTCGGGTGGTAACCCTAGGTTATGGAAGGTAACCCTAGGTCCTAGGGGGTGGTAACCCTAGGTCCTAGGGGGTGGTAACCCTAGGTCATAGGGTTGGTAACTCTATGTTATGGAAAATCCTAGGGGGAGGTAACCTAGGTCCTAGGGGTGGTAACCCTAGGCGGAAAGTCTTGGCAGGTCGGGCGCTGTGCAAAAGTCCAGTCGATCTGGAGGACCGGTCTAGCCAACAGGTAACTTCTCTTGAGAGGAATAGGTGAGGACGCGTTCTCCGCTGAGGGAATAGTAGGCTTCAGTTCGACCTAGGGTTTCCGGAGGAAATCCGAAGTCAGAACCGGATAGTCCGAAAACTGTCAAGTTATTTATTTATATATTATTTGCTATTTTGTCTAACTCTATTTTGCAGGAAACTAACTTAGCTTTGATTGGTTGACCGAACAGTCGGATCGGTCGACCGAACCCCAGTACAATAGAGTTGATTTCCAGCTAGCTCACCGGATTTGACCGAAAGATCGGTTGACTGAATCTATGATCGGTCGACCGAACAGTGAATATACTGTGACCAAGATCAGGCCGGATTGATCGGATCAGACCAGATAAGCCAGCGAGGATAGCAGGATTGGTCGACCGAACGACGAGATCGGTTGACCGAACGAGGACTCATCCGAAGCTGAATCTGGACGGGAAGACGGACATATTCAGGCAGGATCGGTCGACCGAACCAGGGGATCAGTCGACCGACCAGCGACGAGTCAAATTTGATCCCGAGATTAGTGGATCTAGATCAGGCCTAGCTTGGCTATTTAAGGAGGGTTTGACCAGTTGCTTCAACAACACAATTTCTGAGATCAAGAACGAACAACTGCTACTCTCTCCGACGCTACTCCGACAATCGACGAAAGACTTATATTTCTATTGTTGTCAGTAACTTTATTGTATCGCAATTGCACTTAATATCTGTACCTATTTTCAGATCTATAGTGATTGCCCAACGTAAGCGATCAACGATTGCGGACCTTGGACTAGGAGTCGTCATATGCTCCGAACCAAGTAAAAGAAATTGTGTTAGCATTGCTTTTGTCTTGTTCTTTATTTAGCTGTGTTACTTTGAGTTTTCCGAAACGAATGAATTAGCCACGAGTGCTATTCACCCCCCTCTAGCACGTCATCGATCTTACATAGAATAGCCATGTTAATTAAATTATTTTTACAAACAATGCGATTTGCTATCCCAATGTATTTTAGATTTAAACATAATATATGTTTAAATTTGCATTTGATTTGGGTACAATTTTGTTCATATGAGTTGTGCCACAATAAACTCAAATTAGGTTGACCAGTAATTAGATAAGAATAAAATGCAGTTTGATGGAGCACCATAGCGGTGGCGTAGAGGTGGGGTTCTTGGTGATGTTGGAGGGAGGAAGATGGGATTTCTTGTGCTTCAAGAAGGCGGTACGGGTGGGCTCATGGCAAAGTCATAGGAGGAAGATAGGGATTCTCATCCTTCAAGAAAGTGCTATGGGAAAGGCGTCTAATTGTGCGATGAGCTTGTGAGATTGAAAAAGGGAGGCTTCGAGCTACTGTGACAACTTCACATGAGAGATGATGCGGTGATTTTGAGAAAGAGAGCAATAGAAGGATTTTAACAAGGTTTAAAATTTCTAGCCGTATCGAAGTTGCGATTTATGATTAGAAAGATACAATTTCTATACCATATTGTGCATATACAATTTTAGTACTTTTTAAAATATAAATATATTAATTAAAAAATATTTTTATTATCACTTGATTGTTATATAGAGGCTTACTATTGAGTTATATTTGAGTTCAAGTTTTAATATTATCTTATAAAAAGTTTGATATTTATTGAATAAAAGATAATTTAGAGTTAGTTGAAATCAATATTCTAAAATTTGTTAGGTGCTAGTCAGGCGCAGACCAACGCGTAACGCCCAAGCCACCTAGGTGGGAACTAGGCGCCGCTAGGTGGATTCCATGGTATCAACATAAATTACATATTATAACTCCAACACAATAACATCAAATTTAAAATGAGTTCAAAATTATACAACTAATAAAATATCACATATTTACTTCTTCTCCATAATTTTCAACTTATTCTTAATCGGCCACAAATTCAATATCATCATTGTGATAATATAAATATGATTTATATGAATTAATAAGATTTATTAGAGTTTTTAAATTTTAAATATAAAATTATCAAAATATAAATTAATTAATAATATTTATTAGAATTTTTTAATTTCAAATATAAAATTATTAAATTATTAGAATATAAAATAATTAATAATATTTATATATATATTTTTAATTTTAATTATAAAATTATGAATATAAATATGATTTATATGAATTAATAATATTTATTATTATTTTTTTAATTTTAAATATAAAATTATCAATATATATAAATTAATAATATTTATTAGAATTAATTTCGTTCATGACGAACTAGTCATCACCGACCCCAAGTCCTGATAAAAGAGGAGGGTTACGTTAGGTTGCTGGCCAGCGTTAAAACTATGACAAATGTTCAATGAATGAATCCATTAAACTATTGTGCTAATGCTAGGTTGTTCCACGGAAGGAACGCGTTGTAGGGTCTGACTGTAATGTCTCGACAATGACCGCTACATCTCCAGAACTCGGGTGTAGTGCTAAATATGTAAGAGTTTCCGTTGTAGGGTCTGACTATTACGTATCAGCAAGGACCACTATATCTCCATGAGAAGTTGGGTGTAGTGTTAAATAGGCAAGAATTCTCATACAATAGGTTGGATAAGAACAAATATGATAGGAAAACTAATAGTCTAAGATTTGGAACATGGAATATAGGAACCCTTATTGGTAAATTAATGGAGGTAGTAGATATGGAAGAATTAGTATTTTGTGTGTACAAGAGACAAAATGGTAGACGAGAAGATAAAGATGATAGATAACTCAAGTTTTAAGTTATGGTACATAAGAAACAGTAAAGCAAAAAATGGAGTGAGTATTGTTGTAGATTGTTCGTTAAAAGATGAAGTTGTAGGAGTAGTTAGAAAAAGAAATAGAATTATAACCCTTAATATAATAGTGGTGACAGAAACTATGAATATAATTAGCATATATGCACCGCGAGTAGGATTAGATGAAGTTATCAAATCAAAGTTTTGGGATGACTTAGATGAAGTATTATAAAACGTTTCGCCAAATAAAATGATTTTAATAAGAGATGAACTAAATAAGCATGTCGGAGTGAAAAATGAGGAATATGAGAGGGTACATGAGGGTTATGAGTTTGGAACGAGAAATGAAGAAGGGAAAACTATATATTTTTTAAGAAAAGATAACACTTAGTCACATTCAAAAGTGGGAATAATAAATCGCAAATTAACTTTCTTATGAAGAAGGATGGAAAAATTTATAAAAATTGCAAGGTCATCCGTGGAGAAAACTTAACTACCCAACATATGTTAGTAGTATTAGATATATGCCTTAGAAATAAAATATATACGACTCCTAGAATTAAGTGGTGGGCGTTAAAGGATGAGAAGCAAAATATATTTAAGGAGAAGGTAGGAGTACAAGTATTAGGTAAAATATATGGTGACTCTAATACGACATTGAATAAGATGATATTAAAGTTGAAAATAGTAGCTAAGAGTGAACTCAGTAAATCAAAGGGATATACACTACAAAGTAAGGAATCTTGGTGGTAGAATGAGAAAGTACAAGAGAAAGTGAAGGAAAAATGAATAGCTTATAAGGAATTATATATTATAAGGAATTATATATTTGTAAGAACGAGGAAAACTTAAAAAATATATAATAGCTAAGAAAAATGTTAAGAAAGTAGTAAATGAAGCAAAAAATGAAACTTTTGAACGATTATATTAAAAATTGGATAAAAAAGGGGAAAGAGACATTTATAGAATAACTAAAGTGAGATAAAGGAAAACAAGAAATCTTATCCAAATAAAATATATTAAAGATGAATGTATAGGGTACTAGTAAACGATGGAGAAATAAAAGAGCGGTGGAAGATGTATTTTTATCAACTTTTTAATGTAGGTTTAGGTGATCAACTTAACTTAGATAATTTAAGTAGGTCAAATAAGTATAAAAATTTAAATTTTTATCGTAGAATTCAAACTTTAGAAGTAAAACAAACTTTAAATGGGCTGCACAATGGAAAAACCGTTGGATCAGATGATATTCCAATAGAGGTATGGAAGTGCCTAGGGAAATAAGGTATTGAATGACTTGCAAAATTATTTGACATGATATTGAAAATGAAAAAAATGCTTTATATAAGAATAATGGAGACGCACAAAATTGTGCAAGGGTATTAAACTAATGAGTTATACCATGAAATTTTGAGAAAAAGTAATAGAAAAAAAGATTAAGCAAGGAAACCACAGTCCGAAAATTAATTTGGGTTAATGCTTGGAAAGTTGGTAATAGAAACTATACATCTTCTTAAATAATTAATTGAAAAATATCGGGAGCAAAAATAAGATCCACATATGATATTCATTGACTTAGAAAAAACTTATGATAGAATTCCAAGAGAAATTATATGCAAAATTCTAGAAAAGAGATTATTAGCATAACATATATTGAACTAATTAAGGATATGTACGAGCATGTAACAACCAGAGTAAAGCGGAGTAATTATGGACGAAGTCACTACACACATTCAAGACAGTTGTGGTACATGTTGTTTGCAGATGATTTTGTTTTGGTAGATGAAACACGTGAAAGAGTAAATGCTAAACTAGAATCTTGGCAGGAAACACTAGAAGGGAAAAAATTTAGGCTTATTAGAATAAAGACAATATATGAAATTTAAGTTTAGCAATATTAGACGAAATAAGATAATTGTTAAGATGGGAGATGACGAGTTATCCGAAACCGAGAGTTTTAAATATTTAGGATTATTTTTGCAAAACGATGGGTGGATTGAGAGAGATGTCTTATATAGAATACAAGCAAGATTGTTGAAATGGAGAGGAGTGTCGGGTGTTTTACGTGATCGTAAAGTATTTCTAAAACTTAAGAACTTAAAGGAAAGTTCTACAAAACTGCGGTTAAACCTGCTATGTTATATGGAACTGAATGTTGAGCTATAACTCGAGCACATGAGCAGAAGATGAGAGTTGTAGAGATGAGAATGTTTAAGTGGATGTGTGGACATACGAGAATGGATAAAATAAGAAATGAGAGCATTAGAGAGAAAGTCGGAATTGCATCTATTAAGAGAAAACTCTGAGAAACACGTTTAAGATGGCACGTGCATATATTTTGACGACCAATAAATGCTTCAGTTAGGTGATGTAAAACTATGATAAACACATATCAAATGAGGAAGACCAAAAAAGTCTTGGTCAGTAACAATAAAACAAAATAAAATTTATTTAAGTATAGATGATGGTATAATAGGAGATAGAGCTCAATGGTGTAAAAAGATCCATATAGCGTTCTTCACCTAGTAGGATAAGACTTGGTTGTTGTTGTAATAATATTTATTAGAATTTTTTAATTTTAAATATAAAATTATTAGAATATAAATAAATTAATCAAATTTATAAAAAGATTTTAATTTTAGATATATTTTTTTTATAGTTTATTGGAATAATTTAATTAAGATTTATAAAAGTCTATTCGAATTACCCCATTTAAGTGAGGAGTTGTTTGAATTAAATAAATCATAAATAAATAAAAAAAACATCGGCGATGCATTGTGACGCCTCTAGTGGCGTCGGACGCGTTGCGGGCGCTAGACGTGTTGTGGGCGCAGGACGCGTCACGAGAACTTTCGATGACACTGGAAGCGTTGCAGAACGCTTTCGGCCCTGTCAGAAATGTCTTGCGACGCATCCGGCGTCGCTGGAGGCGTCCTCGATGTTGGAAGTGTTGTGAGAGGCCTAAAAAATTAATTGCAATAAAATAAATTATAGAAAAATTCTTACTGATCGTGCAGACGCTTCCGGAGGAGGTGAGAGGTAGTCGAATCGGCGGTGAGAGATAGATGAATCAATTGAATGATAGGATTTAGGGCTTTAAACAAAAAAAAATTGAAATCTCCTCGAACATAGTAGCGCCGCCTAACGCCGCACAAGGCCGCCTAGCGCCGCACAGGCCGCCTAGCGCCGCACAGGCCGCCTAGGCTCATCGTCAAACACTTGTTTGGTGCAGTTGGCGTCCGCTGAGCGCCTAAACGATCGCATATCCTGAAATTTAGAGCGCTAGTTGAAATGTACTAAATAAACATGGTAGGATCAGGTAGGTTTAAATTGAATTTAATTTAGATTTACTTTGATTAGTTTAAAATTAAATAAATTTATATATAGAATAATTTAATTTTTATAAGGTTAGAAATTATATTATATTTATTTATTTTTATTTTTCTAACAATTTATTTTCTCCATCATAAAAAGGTTTTGTTCTCTATTTACCTCGTGTATTGATGAACGGATGGAGAAGGGGAAAAAATTAACCATCCTATAAGAGAGATTTTCTTTCTGTTTACCTCATGGATGAATGGAGAAGAGAAAAAGTTAATTATCTTTAAAGTTTTTAAGAGATTTTTTTTACTCTTGTGGACATATGATGCAGGGAAAAAATTAACTATCCTTAAAAGAGGAGATTTTTTTCTACTTTTGTAGACGTATGGAGGAAAAAACTTAACATGAAGGATAGAAAAAAATTAACTGATAAAGGAGGAAAAAAAATTAATAGAGGGAAAGAGAGAAAGGAACAAGGAAAGGAATAAAAATATAAAAAATAAAAAAAAATAATAAAAAATAAAAATAAAAGTAAAAATAACAAAGCTTGCTGTGCAACTTCCTTTGTAGACTTGGTGAGTCGCATGAGGTCACGGTGAGACCCTCGAGGGGTCACTACGAGCTCACGACTCCGACTTCAAAATCGTGCCTATTGGTGGGTGAAACGGTAAATTCTTCCGATGCCGACAAGCACAAGTTGCACAACATAACATCTTAACCATGGATTTATTTTAATACCCTAAAATTTTTAATTACAATTGAACGATTCACATTGGTTCTCCATTGGTTTAACTATATAAATGGTCTAACTCAAGTTTGATTTGGGTCAAATTCAAACCCACAGGAAATCTAAACAAAAACCACATTGGCCAACTACCTAGATCCTAAACCCTAAACCCTAAATCCTAAATCACCTACCTTGTGTCAAATTAACACCAAATTGAATGCAAAACCCACCAAATCAGAACCTAGATACCTTGATTTAGTCCTAAGACCCCTAATTACATCTATCTAACCTTAAGTAAACTTCAAAATATAACATAATTTCTCAATATTATTTTGGATTCTTACATATTCTTTTTCCTGATGGCATGATGGCAAAATGCGATTCGCTCGTCCCTGCGCGTTCGCCATCCCGTGCCCAGACCAAAACGGAAAAGGTAAATCATGGGTGGCTACTAGCCTTGAGCAGTTCAATAGCGCATGGGGGAGGGCAGACACTTGACCACCAGTCGAAATTTGACCTCGGATCTTATGATGACAACACCACCATGCGTTACCCAATTGGAACTACATATTCTTTTTCCTAATAATGTATAGTGGTAGGAAACCTTTTTCCATTCCCTCTAAAGAAAAAAAAATTTATATGTTGTTTGCCATATTTCCTTTGAATTAATATTTACAAACTATGAACACTATGTTCAAGAATTTTTTTTTAATAGCTACATGAGTTGTGAGTTTGATCGATCTACAAATCTAGTGACATCTAAAACATGGTTAAAAATTTTGGTACATCAAAACATAGATTAAATTTTCATTCTATCGCTATGAGTGAAATATATTGTTTTGCACATTAAATGGCCTGAGACCAACAAAACCCCTTGAAGAAGTGTGAGGTGTAAGTCACATGAGTCACTTTAGCACGTCTATCGTTTCGCGAGGCTTCCATAATGTGCAATGTGAGCCTTTTGCAAGCACATGTCTTCCTATGGGATACCTAGGGCACATAAGTCATGAGCTCATCTTCCTTCCACCATTTTGCAAGTCTTCTACAATGCACTTTGTCGTTTTACTAGTCTTTTGCAACACATTGAAGGCTTCCCCAAGGTTGCACATTTTGTTCTTCTTACCTCAAAAGGTAAATCTACTTCTTCCAAAGGCTTCCATGATGGGCACACCCCCTCCATGAGACTTCCTCTTGTTCCTCCTCTTCTCCATTCTCTCTTCTCCCTTCTCCCTTTTCCCTTTTCCCTTTTCCCTTCTTCGACACTCAGCACACTTAGACATTTTTAAGTGGAGGAGGGACTGAAACATTGACTTGGTTCGAAATTTTAAATCTTGATCTAAGATGAAGTGAGCATAAATAGTTCCCCTTGTTTGAATTTTTTTCTCTCTAAATAATGTTAGAACTTGTATTACATAGTAGTTCAGTAAATATTTTTCATCATATGCTCTTAAGCATATCATTTTGATTGGCTCTCTAATTGGCATGTTATAATGTGGTCTGATTCAAGTAAACCTAGTATATTAACCTCAGATATATGTTTACTTTAATTCAATGTTATCTTCATTTTTGTTTGACAAATTTAGTGAAAAATCCTTTGATTATGCAATCTTGTTTCTTAATATTTTTTTTTATGAACTGAATTCTTTATGACTATTCCTTATAGTACTTTTTGCCTTTTCATTTGTATAGTTTAATGAGCTTCAAGAATGTTACTTACAAAAGAGGCGGCTCAGAGCGAACCAAATACATGGTCAAGAAGAAAAAAAAGTAAATGTTAAAGTGAGAGAAGGATACCATGCCGGACTAGATGATTTTCAATCTGTGCTAACTACATTTACAAGATACAGGTTATAGAAGCAATCTTTGCAATTCAATATTCCATGAGTTAACATTTATTGGAATATTCTTTTCACTATCTTACCTTTGTAATGTTATTTCTTTTTTTTTTTTATTTATCTAATTTCTTACATACTTCTTTTGTTTATGTTGTTTTAGTCGGTTACGTGTTATTGCGGAACTTAGACATGGAGATTTATTTCATTCAGCAAATATTGTGTCAAGGTATGTATTTGGTGATCATAGATGATTTTATTTTTCTATTATTTTCAACATGATGAATTTCATTTATGGTTTTATCATCCTCCATAATAATCCATGCTTTATGGTCACATACTCATTTGTTTAGGGTTTAGAGTGATCATAGATGTATTTGGTGATCATAGATGATTTTATTTTTCTATTATTTTCTATATGATGAATTTCATTTACGGTTTTATCATTCTCCATAGTAATCCATACTTTATGTTCACATAGGGCCTTTTAGCTCATTAGCTTATTTGTCAATTATCACGTTGGATGTCCAAATAATTAGAAATTAGGTATCTTACTTTCATGGATTGAGTGAACTTTTCTTAGTTGCACACAGTTCCATCATTACCTCTATTATGCCGAATATTGACTATGTTTAGGGGCCAATAAACACAAGTCTGTACACAACATCTAGCAAGTACAAAGCATGTGCCAAATAGTAAAAGAGCAGCAAATAAAAAGATCTGAAAAAGGTCATATAACACTTTGACCCTGATAATAGTATCTTGAAGCAACCATAATAGTAGTAATGCTTAATAACTCATCTTAAATTGATCTAGGTATAAGTGCAAAATACAAATTATTAGTATCATTGGTGGAAAAGATCCTACAAAAGAACAGGGAAGAAGAGAAGGATGGACAAGAATAGATGAAGATTGATGCAATCATGCAATGCACCACCTCTTAAGTTTATCCATCTATTCCTTGCACAATTTAAGGCTTATGCTTAACAAAAATTGAGTGAATCAATCAAATAACTCAAAGGGGTTGATTAGTAAAAAACCAGCCTCTTGTAAAAGTTATTGAGATTAATGGTTAGATATTTACAATGTCTCATAATGGCTCTCATGATCTTTAGTTAGGTATTGACGCCCCTTATCATCATGGGCTCATAATCATGCTAGCCATGTGATCTCCAGATAGGTAGCACTTGGCTATCATAGATCCATAACATCTCTAATCCATGAAGTCACATAACCATCATGTGCTGCATAATATTGCTGAATTTATGTGATTCCAGTTTAAACTTTGACAGTCTTGACTGTCACATGCTGTCACATGCTCCATCATCAATGTTTCTATAAGCCTTGTTGACAAGTTCAAGATACATGAAACAACTTGCATCTTATTTTGGCTCATCTTATACAACATGAATAATAGATTTTCTTAATAAGTTCGTTATTTTAGCATAAATATTTTGCATATGACATGTTAGAACAAGTGACATCTAGTTAGAGTAATTTTTAAATTCACATTATTAAAAGATGGTTTTCAACATTGGTACCGGTGGTGGTATTGTAGTTGATGTTTCAAAGTCGTTGGGATCAGCCGAGTTGAATTGGTGGTGGGATCAAAACCTAAGAAGAAAATTAAAAAAAAAAGAAAAAAATGTAAAGAACAAACAAAGTTTGTTTAATGAATGAGAAAACAAAACACATACAAAGAACCTAAGAATTAATGCAACTTATATTTCTTTATACCATTATCATAGAAGTAAAATTTTCTTTAGAACGTTAAATATTTACATTCAACTATTTTAAATTTAATAATTATCATGTTCCCATCTAATATCTAACATGCTATTTTTCTAATTGAATCTCTTTGATTGATTTTTTTTTATCCAGAACTAATCATCTATTATTTTTAGCTCTTTCTAGCAATAAGTAGCAATAAAATTATAAATATTTATATTTTACAGATAATTACATATTATATATAACTGGAGGATTAACAATGAAAAACAATTAACATAAATTTAAATAATAATTATATAAACAATAAATCTAATTCTAATCTAGTTTGCTAATGGAATCCAAATTAAAATTACATCAGTTATTAGTCTAATAATCTGATATCTTATTATGAGTTTAATAACTATGCCTAATATGTAGTATTAGTGATATATATCTTATAATTTTAAGATAATTCATGTTACATATATACATGTAATCCAATGTTAAAAATAAATATATAATATAATTAATCTATAAAAGCAATTGACATGACTATAAATAAAATAATAATAAATAGATTATTAAGTAATGTTACTAATGAGGTTACCTTGATAAAAAAATAAATAGGTAAATAAATAACCCCCATGGGTGTGGTGCATTGGTAAAACATTCAAAGGTTTAGGATTTGAATCTCAAATGGAACAAATATCTTAGAGGACGACTTTTGAGTGTGCATAAGTTGTGTTCTAGATTTACTTGGTAGGTGAACCAAGCGGAAGGTCGTCTATCTCCAAGATTAGATACCTGGATTATATAAAAAAAGAAATAAATATTAATAATTAGATATTACACATTGCATGATATAATTATTATATAAAAATGAAAAATAAATAAATATAAAATATTATAAATCCGCTGTAAAAAAATGGATGCATAAATAAATAATAATAAATTTAAAAGTAATACCACTTGTAAGTTTACCTTAGATATAAAATAAAGAGATAGCCCCTAATTATTGTTTTCCTCAAAAAGATGCCCCTTGCTTTAAAGAGTCAAAACAATGTCCCAACATATTTCTCATCCCGAAAATAACCTTATTCTAGTGTTGTTGGTAGCTAGTACAACAATTTATAGTGATTTTGACTATGTTGAAGCGATTTTCATCAAGTTTAAATATTTTTGATAGAGTTGGTAAAAAGTTTTTTTTTTATATAAAAGTGCTCTATGCATAGTATTTTTGACAAATTAAATTAAAAAAATAATTTACTTTAACACGTAATGGCTACAACGTAGTTGCTATAACAACGTTGGAATAAAAGTATTTTCTGGATGAGAAATATAGTGGGTCGTTGCTTTGACTTTTTTTTAAAAAAAGGGTCGACCTTTTGACAAAAATGATAATTAGGGCCACCCTATTGATTTTTTCCCATTAATAATCATATGTTACGAACAAATACAAGTATAGTTTAAAGTGTCGTGCCATGCCGGTTTGTACAGACAAAATTTTCTCCTCTGTCTATCAATTAGCATGATATTGAATTCATCACAAGAGCCAATGGAAATTTGAAAGAGAACGGAGAGGGGAAGGAAGGAGGATTATGGGGTGGCAGGTGGTGGTGACAGGCTGCCTAAGGGTGGGAAGTGGATGGTGTTGTAGGAGAGGTGACGGGTGGTGGGTGGGTGCTGCAGGAGGGGTACAGCAGTGACATCTTTTAAAAATACTACTACCTTAATTTAAAACAATTGAACTACATTATTCTGTGTATAAATTTAGTTCAGTTTTAAACTAAACAAAATAAAATAAATTCAGACCGAGTCCGGTTTCAACTTACTAGATCCTAATTTCCAATCTATTTGATAAGCTCTACCTTTTGCTACTAGTGTTTATTTCTTGCTTTTAAATAACTAGATGCAAATCGTTAATATGTGGGAGAACCTACCCAATCCACATCCGAGTATCACAATCTGAAGATGACCTTAATCATGAAATAAAATATTTTTACCTGGAACACTTTTGAGGTATCATAAAATCCTTGAAGTTGTCCTAGTTGCTTCCTAAGGGTCATGACATAGGTTCTTTAAAAATTTACCAATCACACTAACAACAAACAAAATATCAACTCTAGTGATTGTGAGATAGGTAAAAGTTTTTCTACTAGTTTGTCTATATTTTCCTAGATAAGTTTTTGGCTTCCTTTTTTTTTGATGAGAGTATCTACTGATTTAGCTATTAATATACCAGCCTCCTTGAGTATATCTACTATATATTTGCATTGCAAAATGTAGATATCTTCTTTTGAATGAGCATTTTCTATCCCTAGGAAGTGCTTGAGGTCAATCAAGTGATTAGTTTGAAAATATTTATGAAGATAATCTTTTGGTCATCTAATTCTATCACTGTCTCACCGGTATTGATAATATTGTTTGTAGGAAACACTTTCATGATTGAGAGATGAGGTAGAATAACTAAGCGGTTTGCTTGCACTTATTTAATGCTATATTGAAGGGAAATTGAGTTAAACTTTATGAAATAAGCTCTCGAAGATTTTTTTTAGTCTATGTAAGGTTTCATCAGTTTACACACAAGGCGAGTCTCTTCTGAGCAACAAGCATAGAAGGTTGCTCCATATAACCTTTTCCTGAGAGAGAGCACCATGAAAGAAGAAATTCTTAATGTCAAGCTGATAAAGTAACTAGTGCAAAATAACAACTAGGGAGAGGTACAAATGAACTAATCTTAGTCACTAGAGAAACATCTACATATTCAACTTTATAAATGTGCATGTTTCATCAAATGAGCTTTTAAATAATCAAAAGAGCTATTGGGAGAACACTTGACTGTGAAAACCCATTTACACCTCAGATAGACTTCCAAGGGGTGAGAGCTACAAGTTCCTAAGGGCTATTAATAGAGTCAAGCACCTCTATTTCATCATTCATAGCCTACTCCTAATTAGGAGGATCTGAGAGAACCTTTAAGACATTTGTAGGAACAAATTGTGAGGATAAAGAAGATAGAAAGGGATTTGGGTGACAGTGAAACATATGACAAAAAAGAGCGAAAAATGATGGAAACACTAAATCAAAGTTGGGATAAGAGATAACAGTAGATGACTGAAGAGCGACAAAGTTTGAAGGAGGTGCAAGTATCTATATGACATCATCTCCTACCCTTCACTTATAGGGAGGCATGTCAGATAATGGGACCTTAACAATAAAAGGTGTAGGTATGAGAAGGTCTACAATTGCTAAGTGAAAGCATGACAATGAACTTGGAGAAGTTTTTTGCATGAACCTGATAGAGTGGTGTGAAGGGAAAGAATTGAATAGACTCAAAGGTCACATTAGCGGACGAGGTCTGATGTGATTAAGGACAATAACACAACATCCCTTTTAGAGGCGAGAGCATTCAAGAAAAATGAGATAACTTATCTTCTAGAAGATGCTCAATGAACAAAATAAGTGTAGCCAAACACGCTCGTGAGATAAGGTATATAACCTCTTGACTGGTGAAGGGAATTTGGCCACAGAGATAACAAACAGTAAGAAAAAGCATCAACTTGAAAAAGGAAAATGCATGTCTTAAAAGAGTGCTTGGGCATTCTTGACTAGGTTTTGATATTTCTTTCAATTACACCGTTCTTCCTAGGGGTACATAAACATGGAAGTTGATGAAGAATACCTTTAATCAAAAGTATTCCTTAGGATTATCACTTCTTGAAGACTTGATAGATGTTTGAAACTAGTCATTGAATTCAACATAAAAGAGGAGAATATAGAAAATATTTTAGGTCATTCCTTCATTGTGAAACACAATGTCATTCAAGAATATCAATGACCTTTTTTCTGGAGTGAGCGTAGTCACCTTTTGCTATAATAATTATCAATGACACAATGCCATTCAGGAATAAATCATGGATGAAAGTGTAGAAATGGTATAGTTAGGACCATAAATAAACCAAAGTAAAAGGGTACAAAGCACATTTATGAACACTTCTAATGAAAAAATAACCTTTTATATTTGCCTAACTAATAAGATTTATGGTCTAGAGATTTAAGACTAGAAGACTAGAACTATTAATTTTAAATGCTTAAGAGCTGGATGACCAAGATGTAGGATCGTAAAGTGCACCAGAGGGAGGGTGAATAACACTCACACTTTTCTCTTTTGTTTTGTTCTTGAGTTAGTACGCGGCGAATAATAATAAAATAAATAACTTAAAAGAGAAGGGCAAATCCGATTTTTTACTTGGTTCACACCTCCCAGGTGCTACGTCCAAGGCTATGCATGGATCGTGCCATCCATTATTCTTTTCTTGAATTCGAAAACCTTCCGGTGGTGGAGAAAATTTAGATCAAATACAACATACACAAAGTAATAAACTAAATAAGCATATAAGCAAATAGGCAAGTTTATTGAATGTGGATTGCTTATGGAGATCTTGAATGCTGATGCACCTTGTCTTGGAGCCTCTTGGATTGCACGAATAGAATCTTTGAGCACTTAGAGCAGAGAGGATATCATGGCTTTGAATCCGAATGAGTTGTGGATCCTTGAGCCTTTGCCTCCCTTTTAGAGCTTGATTCTACCTCTTTCGATTACTGAAAGCTTATCTAGTTGACTGAAACTTGGTTAACTTTATTTGAAGATTGAATCTCGCAAAACTCAACGTTATCAAGGTTTTACGGTCGACCAAATAGTTTCTGGTTGCTCGGACCAAGGTCCGATTGCCTAGACTATTCCGGTCAATCAGAATAGTGTATGGTTGCCCGAACTAAAGGTCCAGTCTTCGGTCGTCCTCTAGTCTTCCTATTCTTCATCTATTTATGTTTCGATCGCTCGGACTAAAGGTCCGGTCTCCAGCCGTCCTTTGGTCTTCCAAGTCTTCATCTATCTAAGCTTTTTGCAAGACAATAAGCATACAAACAAGACGAAGACGCCCTCCGGTCTTCCTAGTCTTCATCTATCTATATTTTGGTCGCTCGGACTAAAGGTCCGGTCTCTGGTCTTCCTTTGGTCTTCCGAGTCTTCATCTATCTAAGCTTTTTGGCAAGACAATAAGCATACATATAAATAAGCCTAGTTCTTAGTCTTCTTGACATACTAGGCCTACTTAGAGTTCACTCTTCGAAGATTTTCCACATTATCTAGGGTTTACTTCCCTAGGATTTTTCCCTTTGCCAAGCATCTGTTCACACTTGACTTGCTTCGACTTTTCCCTTATTAGACATCCGGTCAATCTTGACTTGTTTGGACTTTCCTCTTGCCTAATATCCGATTCTCTCAACCTACTAGGACTTTCAATTTGCCAGATATCCGATCATTTTTGACGTGTTTGGATTTTTCCCTTGTCAAAAATCCAGTTATTCTTGATCTGCTTGAACTTTCCCTTTCTCACTTGCTTAGGTCAACCTTGACATGTTAGAACTTTTCACTCATGCCTAGGTCAAGGCGGTCATCCTTGATCTGTCAAGACTTTTTACCAACTGTCAAGCATCTAGTCATCCTGGACCTTCTTGGACTTTCCCACTTCCAAACATTAGGTCGATTTTGACGAGTTGTTTGGATCAATCCTTCAATCTTGACCACACATATATATTGTCAAACATCAAAACTCTAGAGGCTGATTGCACTAACAATCTCTCTCTATTTTATGTTTGACAATTTGTTTAAGTTAGGCTGATCACTTAACCTAACTTCTCAAGTCTTATGCCAAAATCAAAGAATTAGAGTTTTTCTAACTTATATGCTTCTCTCGCCTTTTGGCATACATAAAAAAAACAATACTATCTTCTTTTTGACACACCTCCTTAGTTATTGCACTAACAATGATAGGTATTCTTTAGTCAAAAAGACATCTCTCTTTTACCTTCTTGAAAGACCATTTCAAGATAATCACATAATTTAAAATATCTCCTTTGAAAATAATCACTAAACTTTTTAAAGTATTTAAACAAATAATTCAAAAATTTTAAAGATATTTCAAAGGAAAAACACATTTTCAAACACATTTTCTAAACTTATGTCAATTTAATTTGAAAAACTTCCTTTTAAAGATTGGCCTTTCAATAGAACTCTTTCGTAATCTGACACTCTCTTAGGATATCCTTGTTAACCATACGGAACATATACCTAAGTGTGCAGGCATTTAGGAGATTATGGTTAACTTAAGGATGCTATAAGCAGAGTGTTGGTCAACAACTATCTTTTTCAAAATATACAAGTTTTTAAAAAGATCTATAATTACAACCAATTAAACATGAAATATCATTAAACATTATTATGTGAATCACTGTTTTGTAAATAATTTTAAGAAAATAGTCTTATAAATTTTAAAAACCTTTTCAAATTATTTTCCAAATTTATTATTCTAACATCTCATTTGTTCTATATATTTCAGTAAACACAATACTTTATAATTTTATGAGTTTTTATGAGATGGGTCTTTTAATTTTTAATTTATTTTAGTTCTAAAGCAATTTGATCTTGGGTTTGATTCAAATTTTGATTTGGGTCAGTCAAGCAAATGGTTTTTAAACTGGCTTTCAGGTTGTGGAATGGTACAAGGGCACTAGTTTGGACAACCACTGCCTTAAGAAAAACCAATAAAAGGAACAAACACCCAAATAGACTTAATATTAAACCTGGTCTAACTGGTTTAGAATGAGGTGAGTTAACTTTAGTTAGTTTTACTTAGCTAGACGCACCATGTAGGATACGCCTTATCCAACCTAGACATGCACTCAACTAAACTTCCCTAACGTAGTATCAACTCAACCCATCCTAACACCATGTTATCAAGATCAAAACCCTTTTGTCCTATATATCCATTCTAAGTTAAGTAATTAATACATGAATAGTATGCACAACATGTGACGCATGACATATTGCAATTAATTGAAAGTATGCACGAGCATGACAATTTAAACATGAAAAAGTAAATCAATCATGTCAAACAAATCATAATATTGGTTTCTAATAATGTATCAAATACTTGATTTGATACATTTTTGTTAACCCTCAAATATGCCAACCCACTAGGGTTTTACGGTAAATCGGACAGTTTTTGGTTGCCCGGACTAAAGGTCCGGTCTCCAGTCGTCCTTCGGTCTTCCGAGTCTTCATTTATCTAAGCTTCCTACAACACAACAAGCATACAAACAAACCTAGTTCTTAGTCGTATTGATCTATTAGGTTTATTTGCTTGGAGTTCATTCCTTCGAGACTTTCCACACTACCTAGGATTTTACATCCCTAAGATTTTTCCTTTTGTCAAACATTTAATCACCCTTGACCTACTTGGGCTTTTCGCTTGTCAGACATCCGATTAATCATGACTTATTTGGATCCGGTTCTCTCAATCTGCTAGGCCTTTTTATTTGTCGGGCATCCAATCACTTTTGACTTGTCTCGACTTTCTCCTTGCTAAGCATCCGGTCACACCTGCTTGGACTTTCCCTTTCTTACTTGCTTAGGTCAACCTTGACTTGTTAGGATTTATCCTTCATGCCTAGGTCAACCACTTCTTACCAATTGCTAAACATTTGGCCACCCTTGACCTGGACTTTCCCACTTCCAAACATCCTGTCAACCTTGATCTACTTGGATCAACCCTTGGTCAATCTTGACCAGACATAGATATACTGCCAATCATTGAAAATATTTTGGAGGCGAATTGCACAACACAAGATGTGGTAGATCTGGAGAGGTGTAGTTAAAAGAGTCAATGATGATGCAAACACATCCAATTGATAAAGTGCATGTAGACCTAAATAAGAATAGAAGTGACATCAAGTATGACAAAACAATTTAAAAATCTTGTAAGTTGGCTAATAGAGAATAAGCTTAATAAGAAGTCAGAAATATAAAATCATGGTAAACAAATCAAGCATTTGTAAAAAGGGACATCACCAATTCCCATATCTAATGAGTGAGACCCATTAGCTATGGCGACACTAGTGAGACATTGTAGTGGTGTGAGAGTAGAAAAGGTGAATGCATTACTAGAAATATGCTCCAAGGCCCTTGAATCTATGACCCAAGGGGATGACCTAGAGGTACGAAGTATATAGGCAATAGTAGTACCTAATGGGCCAATGAGGTAAGTAGCTACGATAATGCATTGACAGTTACCTAGAGCAAAAGAAGCCTGGAGTACTCCTTTGCAGGGACCAACAATGGAACTTGTGTGAGCTGGTCGGTTAGTATTGGACTGAGCAATATGAGCAATGTAAGATGGATAACTGGTAGCCTCTTTGGCTACCACATGATCACCCAGAGGATAAGCCAACAACCCAAGAAGGATAAAAGGTGGTAGATGTAGGGATCTTATGCATAAAATAACACATAAATGTAGCGGAAAAATGATCCCTCTAGAGATCCAAGCGAATACATTATACCCATTTTTCTATTCTATCAAAATAGAATAGTTACCTTTGTTACGTGAACGGTACAATCCCGACAACTTTAATTCAGTAGATCTCAGCACTATTAGAATGGTCGTACCTCTACGGTATCCACATGAGTACGTCCTTGTGAATCGTCTCATGAACACTGGAATCGGAGAATCTCACCCACCTCCTTTCTTGTTACTCACGAATTCAAGAAGAAGAAGAAGAAGGGGGAAAACAAAAAGACTTACACACCTTCTCATCTTGCTAGAAATGACTACTTAAGGTGGCAATGAATAGACAACCCAACTCTTCACCTTCTCCTTCTCCTTCTTAAAGACCTCTTTAAGAGATGGTTATCAAGGTGCCATAAAGAAACCACTAACTCTTCATCTTCTCCACCTTATGAGATGAGATGACTATTAGTGTTTCTCTTGTTAAGCTCTTAGTTGGGTTGGGCTTTAAGGTTTGAACTCATTTCGGGCTTAAGATTCAAACCCATATTATTTTAGTCAAATTAAAATAAATCAATCTCCAAGTCAACATGTTTTTTGTGTGTGACCCGGTTATCGTAATGTTGGCAATGTTTCTAAAATAACATTTTAGATAAAAAAATAATGAGTGGTATCTAGCAATATGCATCATTGCTACCAAGTGATGAGAATGTCAAGATCCAACCTAATCTTTCCGAGTCTATTATCTTGTATAACTTGGTTCTTCTATCATTGATATCTAGATTGATCCATGAGACATAGATCGTATCATCCTTTTATCAATGTTTATGTTTCTTAATCTCCAAGTAAACTCATTTAATCAAACGAGCTCAATATCTCATATTGACTTATTTGAACATGACCATGCATTTTAGTAGTCCTACTTAATTAAGGGGCCCACAAATATCACTTATGTAATAGATCTCATCTATATCACTCACATCTCTCTGCATAACTTATTGCATATCCAGTGATCGACTTTATAGTCCACCTTATTACAGGTGACTTTTGTCGATACCAAAGTACACAATGTAGGGAACCGTAGTGACTTCACGTATAAAGACTATTCATATCAATAGTCACTATGAGAATGACATTCATATAAGGATCCATGAAACATTCTCATGATGGATCAATTTAGTACATATTCTCTAATTTATACCCATATGTCAATTTGATATCTTATATCTATGATTTGTGAGATTAAGACATCAATTGACCTACATGCTAATCTCAACGCATTAATATTGCCCTTGTATATTAATGCTTGATTAGGAATAGTTAAGAGTAATGTTCTATATATATCTATAGTCTTCTACTAGCAATTTGACCAATTGATATACTATAGGCCATAACTTGCTACCCTAGGACATTATTATACTTCTTCATCCGACATAGATTTGAACTAAATATAATAACCATAAACTTCACCTTTTATTAATGAAATGTGATACAAAAGTTTCCTTGTCAATCATCTTATAATTGACTCTAAGGTCTAATACTAATATCTTATAATTGACTCTAAGGTCTAATACTAACAATATGAATTGTGGTTGAGGCTCGCAACATATGCATATATACATGTTGATAAAGGAGGAATAGAAGAGCCATCTAGAATCTGAGAACTTTGACTCTAACTCAAGTTGAACCATGTGGAGAAACATGATAGCGAACAGTCTATAGAGCACCTAAGAGATACTTAAACACCAGTTATACAAATGCTGAACGTGATATAGAGCAGCATAGTTGGGCTTTTCGATTCTGCTGAATACGGAAGTCCTTACACCCTTATTCTCTTGCTCTATAAAAATTAAAATTGCTTTGTTCAGTTCTGAATCTCTGATCCTGTGGTTGGTCTCTCATACAGCATAGAGTTTGATCGTGATGATGAATTTTTTGCTACTGCTGGTGTTTCGAAGCGCATTAAAGTGTTTGAATTCTCAACAGTAAGTGTTTTTTCTTATCTTTTATGGACAGTGTATTGTGTATTCAATTTTTTAACTAATTATAAATCTTTAATATGATCAGGTTGTTAATGAACCATCAGATGTGAATTGCCCTGTTGTAGAATTGGCAACACGATCTAAACTTAGTTGCCTAAGTTGGAACAAGTACTCAAAAAACATCATTGCAAGTAGTGATTATGAAGGGAATGTAACTGTATGGGATGTAAATACTCGCCAGGTGTCCATTTTTCTGTATGATAGAAATTATTTTAATTCATGTAATGGAGAAGGAAATGATTGGGACTTCTTTCTTTCTTTCTTTCTTTTTTTTTTTTTCAGAGTGTGATGGAATATGAAGAACATGAAAAACGGGCATGGAGTGTTGATTTTTCTAGGATGGAACCAACAATGCTAGTTTCTGGTAGTGATGATTGTAAGGTAAACATCTAATCCTTATTTTGTCTGTGATCAAACTACCTGAATCAACTGTCATAGGCAGTTCCAAACTAACTAAACTTTGATTGTGCATCCTCAAGTAAACTTTGATAGACTGCTGCCAGGATTGATTAAACTATACCAATTATTAAAATCTGCAAAAATTTAACCTAAAATAGAAGTTAATAAAAATTGCATATGAGAAAGTGCATGTTGTATACAATAAATTAGTTGTTCTTTTTCTGTATGTATCTTCAAATTTTCATGTTTCGTCACGGACTGGCCAATTTTTTTTAGCTAGAAGGGTGGTCTAGAGTAACTTTGTACATCTTGAATTTTGATCCAGAATGGTCTGATTGGATGCAATCAAACGGGTGCATGCTATAAATTACTCTAATATTATTTAGAGGTAATTAAATTGAAAATTTTGGACTTGAGATGGAGGTTGGAGTTTCTTCCTCTGCATGCAGGTGTCTAGATTATTTCTGTTTTTCAAGATTACTTTTCATTAGTTGCTTAAATTTTGTCTTAAAACTTCTTGCCTATGGAATTATAATGTTCCAGTTGAACTATAAAACCATACATGATATGCTACATAATGTACATCATCACCATAGAAAGTAATACATGTTACCTTATTTCAACAAGATGGGTGGAAACTGTAAGGAAACAATCAGGTTTACATAGTATACTTGTAAAATTTATGATCATTATTTTTCTATTGTTGGGATGGTTGGATGTTGTCAACATGCCATTTTTCATATTAATCTGCACACGTGTATTATTTATTTCATGACTGAGAACGGGTTTTTATGCATTTCTATGGACATATGCAGAAAAACATGTAAGATTGCTATGGTTGGCTAATTGAATCAGCTGATAATTACAGCAGGTTCGCTAATATGCAATTCCTGATGTTTCTATTCTAAAGGTGTTCATATACCTTTTTTTTCATTGTGACAAGTAGGTGAAGGTGTGGTGCACAAAGCAAGAAGCCAGTGTTATCAACATTGACATGAAAGCAAATATTTGTTGTGTTAAATACAATCCAGGGTCAAGTTTTCATGTTGCGGTATGTTTTGATTGATTTCCTTTTTTTACCTTCTCAGTTTGTTGTTTACTTTTTACACTCTTCCCATGTCCTTTTCCAGATTGGTTCTGCTGACCATCACATTCACTATTTTGATCTGAGAAATACTAGTACTCCACTACGTGTTTTCAAGGGGCACTGGAAAGCAGTATCTTATGTAAAATTCTTGTCCACCAATGAACTTGCATCTGCATCAACAGACAGTACATTGCGACTTTGGGATGTAAAAGACACATGCCCAGTATGTTTTACTGACACTGGTCCTTGTTGATAACTTCAATAAGTTCCCAACTAGTTTTGAACTTGTTACTGTGTTATTCAGTATTCTATTTACAGTTTTTCTTATCAACAAGGATTTCATTGATTGGGGGAGTAACATTTTGTTTTGAAAGACAGACACTTCCATTTTTTTATGCAATAATCCAAAAGTTTCATATGTTAGTTTCTAGATAATTTTGTGGTAATATGAGTTTTGCTATCATAAACTCAATAATAAAAATCCACTCTGAAAATGTTAAGATCATTAGCTTCAGCCTGAATAGATGTGTTACTCAAATAAAACCTCCTATACTTTTTTTATGCATGTTTCGTGCTTGTGCAATAATAACTTAGGGCCACATGCTGCTTGCAAAATGCTGGTCTTGGATCCATGCCAAGGAAGATTGAATTGCCACTCAATGACTATTATCAAAATTCTGTATCTAGATCATCTGAACTTCCTCCAGATTTTTTGACATTGCTGTTTCAGTTATGTTTTATTTATTGTACTGTGATCCATCAGAGAAGTTATTGTGATGATTATATATGGCTATGCATTCTTTTATTTAGAACTGTTAATTTAAACCTACTTCTAATGATTTCCAGATTGAAAATGACTAACTACTTACTGAATTTTGTACTGTTCTGGATGATTCATTCAGGTGCGGACCTTCAGAGGGCACACGAATGAGAAAAATTTTGTGGGTTTAACAGTCAACAATGAGTACATTGCTTGTGGTAGTGAGACAAATGAAGTATTTGTGTACCATAAGGTGAGTCAAATTCACTATGCTGGCCTAATTCTCCAAGCGGTAGTATCCATGTTAGTTTGGTCTGCCTACAGAAGGATATTTTCCTCTGGTTCTTATGCCCGTTTCTAGCTGTTCTAAAAATGCTGCAATAACAATCATGAATCGCAGGCAATCTCGAAACCAGCTGCATGGCATAAATTTGGATCTTCAGAACTTGATGATGCAGAAGATGACGTTGGTTCATATTTTATTAGTGCTGTTTGTTGGAAGAGTGACAGTCCGACAATGTTGACAGCCAATAGCCAGGGAACAATCAAAGTTCTTGTACTTGCAGCATAGACGTATAGAATAGTGGTACAAAGCCACTCTATAGTCAACCCTTTGCAGTCAAGTGCTGTGGGTAGATTTAATTTAGTTTCTCATTTTATTTGGAGTTGCTCTTCCTATTATTTTCTTGAATCATCGGACTGGCCAAACAAGCCATTGGCGATTACCGTGACTTGTCATTTCTCTGTGTACAGTGTTGTTTGTTAATATGGGGTAAATTTGCTGGTTGATTTTGTTATACTTTTCTTTTAATTAATGTTTAAAGAGCCATGTGATTGTGATTATTACTTCGGTAAGTATTTCCTGATTTATTTTGATGGTCGATGAAAAATTTTAATGGGTTGAATTGATCACCTCTAGGATTAGTCGGTTCAAAGAATTTAATATTTGGATTATTAAAATTAAAAAAAAGCTATGTGATGATAGCTTTCTACCCTTTCATAGGAGTTGATATTTGAAACAAGAAGTTATTAGTTATCAGTATGTATTGTTTGGAGTACTTGTGATTTTCTCTCTCCTGGTGTTCTGGAACTTTTTTAGCATCCATTCACGTGCAATGTTCACACACCTCAAAAAACGTGGTACCTCTTGTATACAATGTTAGATCGAGATGTGCAGTCTGGTTGATCGTTTCAGGAAGGGCAAATCGGAGAGCCTTTCTGATTTTTTTTTTAAAATTTAATCTTTTGATTAAAGTTTTGCATCTATCAATGTCTACCTTCGACATCTGAGTCTCCGTTTCCTGCCATTTACAACTTGTGGCATCAGTGGGGATGATTAATGGAGAAGGAAAGAGAAAATGGACTTTGACTATTAGTACTTTTTTTCCTATTTTTTCTGCATATGATGATTCTTCTTTTTCTCGATTGTCCAGTCTCGCTTTTTTCTTTTTTCTTTTTTGAAATTGAAGCCTTCAGAGTTGCAATGGCTGTTTCAGAAATAATGGTGCGTCTGGCGATTCCTGAAAGAAACTGGCGTTTCGAACATAATATGTATTCGTGGTTTCAAAATGCATGGCGTCGATAACTTACGTCTGCTTTACCCAGCAAATTGATGAACATATGCACATTAGAAATGTCAATTGTCAACTACTGCAGCTGAGGAACTTCTGTACCGAAATGTTTTTGTTTCCTAGCAAACTTTGTTGTTGCGATCGTTTCGAAAAAATTGCTATACAAATCTGAAGACATATAACAGATATAAACTGCAGGCCGACTTTTCTAAAAGTAGAAGCGTAAATGTTGAATGCTAAAATGAAGTTATAAAATAAATTCAAGTTTCGAATTTATTTAATCTCCTTTTTTTTGGTGAAATAAAATAAATATAATTAAATGCTAAATTGCAAACTTTTAATTAATCTATTTTAAAACTGGAAGAAAAAATATCCTATGTTTTAGGATATATTTTTTAAACATGATTTCCAATATGGTTATGTACGGTGATAGTTAGGGTAAAAATTTGGGAAAAATTAAGAGGGTGTTGCATTATATTTTATTCATTAAAGGAGTGTCTGTTTTTGATTTTTTAATAAAAGGGGTGCTTCATCCATCAACACTTTGTAAAATGACACAATTACATTCTGTTTGATACGGCTCGGTTAAAAGCGTAGGCCCAATAATATTAGAGCCCATTGATTAAATAATTAAATAAAATATTAAAAAAATTAAATTGAGTCATTAATATTAATTAATGATAATATACACATTAATAAATATCATGCTGACTATTAATAACATCTTATTAATTAATTCATTATTTCTATTTACACGTTACATATCCTTATTTTCTCATAATTACTGATCCTGTCCGAACGCTGAATCGATGGACACTGGACACGTGGCGCTCTTCCAGATGATGACGTGGACCTCTGACCGGCCGTATGGATCTCCGGCGAACCTGCAAAGAAGTCGGGCCGGGAAGGGATTCCCGGCGACGACCCTCCGACGCTCAAGTCAGGCAAGAGAAAATGATGAAGTGGCTTCGAAGACCAGAAATCGCGTACCTCCGGCGGAGTCTGAGGGCTCTTATATAGAGCTGTGGGGAGGCATGTGCACACCTACCGAGGCGTGCACGTGTCCTGTACCATACTTTAGTATGGGCTTGCCAGAGGAGCATGCCTGACACCATACTGCTATAGTCTGAGCACCTCTCTGATGGGACAGCAGAACTTTCCGTCGTACGATTCTGCGTATGGCCTGGTCGTCAAATATGCCCGCTGTCAAAAAATGTTCCCAAATGTCCCCTTGTCTCCTTTTTCCCTGAGTCGAGCGTCCATCCGCTCGGTAGGCATCGGTCCAACCGGGCGTAGATGTCGGACCGACCGGAAATACTTCATCCCATCGCGTGCTCGACTAAGAACGTCATTTTACAGTATTATCGATTTACGCCTCGGCCGAGCGGGCAGCCCGCTCGGCCCGGCGACCTTGTTCACCATGAGCGTCGGAAACTCGACTCCCTGTCGAGTTGCCTTTGATTCCGCGAGGACCCGTTCGGCCGGTCGACCTAACCCTTCTCCGGTCGGCCGAACGTCATGCCGACCCTTTTGACTTTTGACCACCACGTGACGTTGACTTCCCTCCAGAGGGTCCCCCGTCCGAACGGCCGGATCACTTGCCTTCCCTTCAAGTCTAGTCGAAGGAGGCGATTAGTCCGACTGACTGGACCGCCAGTCACGCCGAGCGGCGTCTCTGTGAAACTATCTTCTGCTCGACCCCCATGGGGGTAGCTATGGCGTCAGTCAACGCCAACATTCCTCGGATCTCTTCAAAGTTTGCGCCAATCTCCGTCATTAAGGTCGAGCACGCGCTCATTAAATGCACTCCAGTACCCGAATGTCACGTGTCGCGCTGTCGTCATCGTACGACGGCGGCGTTGCGGGCGACGAGACCGAGGCGGTTTAAATTAGACGGCCCAATGCGTGCTTCGGTTCCCGTGACCTGCATCGGACGGTTGAGGCCGCTCGGGCTCAACCCTATAAAGACTTCTCCTTCTCCCCCTTCGCCGCATTCTTGCTCTCACGTGCCCAGAAGCTTTCTTCGCTGCTCTTGCTCCGGTGATCTTAGTGCTGCTTCTTCCGGCGATCCCGTGTTCCTCGTCAATCTCTATTGTTCTCTGTAAGGTTCTTCTTCTTTTCTATCTTGGGTTCTTGTGTTTTTTGCCGTGTTCTCGCTTTCTGGTCGCTGTATTGCTTGTCATCTTCCTCCTGTCATTTGCTTTTCCTCGCCTTTTGTGATTTCGTCCGTTCGGACAATGGCTAGTTCTTCTCAGCCACAAGACCAAGCCCTCGGCCCGTGGTATACTACCATGGAGTCGCGCTTCGATCGGTGCGACGTCGATGTTCTGATGGACAACTTTGACATCCCATCTGACTTTGAAATCATCCTACCCTCCCCCTCCGCTCGGCCACACAAACCGCCGCGCGGAGCTTTCTGTGTTTTCCGTGACCAGTTCATAGCCGGTCTGCGCTTTCCAATCCATCCCTTCATCGTAGAAGTTTGTAATTTTTTCGGTATTCCGCTCGGAAGCTTAGTGCCTAACACTTTCCGCCTTCTATGCGGCGTCGTCGTCTTGTTCAAAATCCACAACATCCCCCTCCGATCGGAGGTCTTTTATTATTTTTACTACCCTAAACAAACCTGGGCACTTACATATTCCAGGCTCGGCCCGGTTTAGTCTTCTTCAATAAACTACCCTCTTCCAATAAACATTGGAAAGAGTTTTACTTCTATCTGCGTCTTCCCGAACGGGCCTCCTTCCGAACCTAGTGGCAGATCGGACCGCCAACCTCTCCTGAGCTTAAGAGGTTCAAGACCCGACCGGATTATCTTCATGCTGCCAACATGCTAGCCGGTCTGAAGTTTGACATCACTAAGTTCTTGCCTGAAGTGGTGATGTACATATTCGGCTTGAGTCCGATCAGGACCCCCCTCCCGAGCGGCTTCGGTAAGAATTTTACTCGTACATTTGCCTTGATTGCTAACTGATTTTCTCCTTTTTTCTTTGTAGCGGACATTGTCATGGAGTCCGTGATGGCCGGTATTCTGAAGAGGAAAGCGGCGGCGCTCGAGGCCGCGGCTACCAAAGAGATGGAGGTGCTTGGTATTGAGCCGGTCGGCTCACATGAAGGGGAGAGCGGGACTCACGAGGAGTCGGCTGCTCAGGCCTCTCCCCAGGATGTGGCAAGAGGAGCCACCCCCAGCGGGGGACCAATAGTCCAAGAGGAAGGCTCCGCTCAGGAGGAAGAGCGCCCTCTTCGACAAAAGAGACGCCGAACGGAGACACCACTCCGCTCGGCCACTTCCGCGGTCCAGCCGACCGAATGGACCACCACTGATTCTCGCGGCAAAGCTCCAGCGGTCGAGGCGATTTCGTCCGATCGGACCCCATCCCAGCTGGATGCGTCTGCGGACCCTCTCGAGGCCATTCTAGTCAGCGCCCTTCCACCCGCTCCCCGTCGAGTCGAACGTTCGGCCATTTTGTCCCAATTTTCTGCACCGGCCTTCGATCCTTCCCCGCCTTCCGCCCAGACGACTCCCGGTCGGCACCGTACCATCCGGGTCTCTTTGCATCTCCCCACCGAACAGTTGATTCCTGAATCCGATCGGCCAACCGCGCCCGAGCACATGATCACGATGAAGGGGCCCTTAGCCGAGATGTGGGCCGACGCTCGGGCACGCGTCGCGATGATTCCGCTCAGCAATCTGGCCAACAACCATATGCAACAGGCCACTGGGGTAAGCGTGTTTTCTCAAGTCCTTTACGCATTCTTTCCGATAGGCTACTAACAATCTTGCTTATGTCAGAGATGGGTGGAGGAGATCTCGGTCTCTAATCGTCTGGCTATGGCAGACAAGGAGCTAAAGAGGCTGAAGGCTTCGGGCGGTCCGCCAGGCTCCTAAGGCCCCTCCTACGCCGAGCTGCAGAAAGAGCTCAAAAGACCCAAGACTTGTTGGCGGCTGAGCAGAAGAAGACGGTCGGCCAAGCCCATACTCTGGTCGAACTTGAACGACAAGTCAAATCACTGGACCATAAAATAAGCCTGGCCACCGAGCGGAAGAAAACGACTATCTCCGATCTGGAGAAGAAGAATGTCGAGGCTCGGGGCCTGGAACAAAGAGTCAAGAGCTGATGGAGCAGCTGGACGGTGAGAAGGTGAACCGCTCGGCCGAGGTGATTAAATATAAAGATGAACTAAAGACTTTGCAGGAGTCCCTCGTAGCCTCCCAAGCTGCCTTCAAAGAATATCAAGAGGCTGAGCCTGGCCGAGTTGCAACCCTGAGGCTGAATTACATCCGTTCGGACGAATTCTCAGAGAAAGTCTGCGAACGGATGTACATTGCCTTCGAGTTTGCTATGATTGCCACCACCACTTATTTGAAGTCCAAGGGTCATCTTCCCGACTCCGTCCTCATCCCGGCCCAAGACCAAGCGACGCTCCTCGGCACCATCCCAAAGGACATTTATGATTTCCTTGACTATCCTTTTTTGTAATTCGGACGCTCGGCCTTAATTCCTCGGTTTTCAATGAAAAATTTATCTGCGTTGTGCAACTTCATTTTTAATTTGTATGTTTGCATGTTGGTGAGTGATTGGTCGGAAACTATGACATACAACTTGGCCAGCAAGGCCTCCCGAGCGGGCGTAGATGACATTTGACTTGTCACTACCTTTCCTCGCTGCTTATCTTCAAATGTCTTTCGTTCCGGCCGGAGGGTTTATAGTCGCCGGTTCGACTCTCTATATTTAACGTCGGAGCTCGACGGTCTTCCGGCCGGAGGGTTTATAGTCGCTGGTCCGACTCTCGATATTTAACGTCGGAGCTTGACGGTCTTCCGGCCGGAAGGTTTATAGTCGCCGGTCCGACTCTCGATATTTAACGTCGGAGCTCGACGGTCTTCCGGCCGGAGGGTTTATAGTCACTAGCGTGACTCTCGATTTTTAACGTCAGAGCTCGACGGTCTTCCGGCCGGGGGGTTTATAGTCGCCTGTCCGACTCTCGATATTTAACGTCTGAGCTCGACAGTCTTCCGTCCGGGGGGGTTTATAGTCGCCGGTCCGACTCTCGATATTTAACGTCGGAGCTCGACGGTCTTCCGACCGGAGGCTTTATAGTCGCCGGTCCGACTCTCGATATTTAACGTCGGAGCTCGACGGTCTTCCGGCCGGGGGGTTTATAGTCGCCGCCGCGACTCTCGATATTTAACGTCGGCGCTCGACGATCTTCCATCCGGGGGGTTTATAGTCGCCGGTCCGACTCTCGATATTTAACGTCGGAGTTCGACGGTCTTCCAGGCGGAGGGTTTATAGTCGCCGGTCCGACTCTCGATATTTAACGTCGGAGCTCGACGGTCTTCCGTCCGGGGGGTTTATAGTTGCCGGTCCGACTCTCGATATTTAACGTCGGACCTCGACGGTCTTCCGTCCGGGGGGTTTATAGTCGCCGGCGCGACTCTCGATATTTAACATCATACTTCGACGGTCTTCCGGCCGGAGGGTTTATAGTCGCCGGCGCGACTCTCGATATTTAACATCGGAGCTCGACGGTCTTCTAATTCGGCTGATGGTGTCTTATACTTGTGCTAATTTTTTGATTATTTTTACTCCTGCATTTCAAGTATACAGCCAAACGGAAAGTATACAGAATATATTGTTGGTGCGGTTAGCACTAACGATTTAACTCAGGTTTTGATGAATGACAAATAGGTTAAGTTAGGTTTATTGTTGATCTAACACTCTGATCGAGTGTACAGGATAAGTCCAGACAGGTCGACGGGCTGACAGGATGTCTGGCACGAAGCCCAGCTAGGTCGACGGGCTGACCGAATAGCTGGCACGAAGTCCAAGCGGGTCGACGGGCTGACCGGACGCTTAGGCACGAAGCCCAGCTAGGTCGACAGGCTGACCGGATAGCTGGCACGAAGTCCAGACGGGTCGACGGGCTGACCGGACGTTTGGCAGGTAAGTGAGGTAAGTCATTGGAGGGGAGTGACTGCGAGGACGCGTTCCCAGGAAGGGAACATTAGGCGTCGATCCGGCTTAGATCCATTTCCGACATCTAAGTCGAGATCGTGACTAGATTCCGGTCTCGGAAAGACGGAATCTAAGTCATATTCTTTTCTTGTTAAATCATATTACTTTAGTTGTGCTAACAATCTGTTTTGCAGAATATATATTTGCCTCGGACTAACTCTGTTTTGCAGGAAAGGAAGTTTCTGGAAGTAGGAGGTCCGGGCGCCCGGAAGGGATCCGGGCGCCCGGAGGTGAATTTTATCCAGGCCGAGTCGTCGCCACGTGGAGTTCGTTGATTAGACCTGCCACGTCGCACCAGGGCGCCCGGAAGGGATCCAGGCGCCCGGAGCAGCATATAAAAGAAGCCCCAGAGGTGGAGCTTCAATAACAACTGAGAACTCTTCGACTGCTTGCTCTGCTGCTCTACGCTCCTGCGACGCTAACAAAGCTCCGACAAAGTGCTCCTTCTTCTTTGGTTAACTTTCTTGTCGGTATCACTTTATTTCCATTAGCATTTCTATACCTTAATTTGTAATAGTATTTCGAATTGCTAGTGAATTGCCCAACGAAAGTACTCAAGGAGTACGGGCCTTCGAGTAGGAGTCGTCACATGCTCCGAACGAAGTAAAAAAACACCTTGTTCAGTTTGCCTAAGTTTTTTATTATTCCGCTGCGCTTAACTCTTATTAACGCGATTTTTTCGAATCGATATTCACCCCCCCTCTATCGACGTTTCACGATCCAACAAGTGGTATCAGAGCAGGTACCGCTCTGATTTGGTGCAACCACCAATCAGACAGGGGTGAAAAATTAATCTTTTTTCGGTTTTCAGTTTTACGTTTAATTTCAAATTGGTATTATTACCTGTTTTGAATTTTTTTTCGTTGCAATTAAATCTAAATTGGTGCAACACCAATTTAGATACTTCTATTATTTTTCTTCTTCCGCACTACTAATCCAAGACCAAGTCTTGGGATTTTTTTTTCTTTTCTTTCTTCTGTGCGCAGGACTAAAATGTCTCAGACAGAAGGATTCAGCACAGTACGACCTCCACTCTTCAACGGGGACGAGTTTCCATACTGGAAGAAGCGCATGGAGGTTTACCTCAAAACAGACTTCGACCAGTGGATGAGTGTTACGAGACCCTATAAAATTCCAGTGGACAGCTCCGGGAATATACTGGATCCTGAAGACTGGACAGCAGATTTGAAGAAAAATGCGTCAACAGAAAATAAAGCGATCAACACTTTACAGTGCGGATTAACAAGAGAAGAACTGAACAGAGTCGGTCCACACAAAAACACTAAAGAGCTGTGGGACAAATTGATCGAGCTGCACGAGGGAACGAGCGACGCCAAGGTAACAAAACGAGACCTTCTTTTAAATAAAATTCTTAATATAAAAATGCAGGAAGGTGAAACGGCAAATCAGCTCCACGCGAGGATCAAGGACATCCTCAACGGGCTTCATGCGATAGGCCACCAGATGGAAATTAGAGACTTAATAAGGTACGTATTAAATGATTTTCCACGTAATAGTTTGTGGGCATCAATCGTAGATGCCTACAAAATTTCTAAAAATCTTTCTAAGTTAAAATTAGACGAGCTTTTCTGTGAATTAGAATTACATGAACAAACTAATGCTGGAGCCGAGAAAGGTATAGCTTTATTTGCAGGTTCCTCCAAAGAAAAGAAGAGCAAGCCTGAATATGAAGAAGATTCCGACCAAGACTCTGAAGACGAAGAACACCTGGTGAACTTGGTAAGAAAAATGTTCACCAGGAGAAAAAGGAGCTTCAGCAAAAAGGACCTTCAAAAGATCAGTTCTCCCTCAGAACAAAAGAACGTGACTTGCTTCGGCTGCAATAAAAAGGGACACTACAAGAACGAATGCCCAAAACTGAAGTTCGACAAACCGAAGCCAACCAAAAAGAAGGCCCTCAAAGCAACGTGGGATGACTCCTCGGACGAATCGGAGGAATAAGAGCAGAAACATCAGAGCCACCTCGCACTGATGGCCCGCGAAGCTGAAACAGAAGACGAGTCGGAAGATGAAGACGGGTCTGAACCCGAAACAAGCCACGAGTCCGTACTCGTTTCCGAAGGCCCAAATGAGGTATATTTTAATTTAAACAAATTTTTTTTAGAATTATTTCCTATTTAAATAGTAAATTAATTAAAATAGAAAATGAAAACAAATCACTTCTTGAGGAAAATCAAAACCTCAAGGAACAAATCAAAAATTTAAATCCAACTCAAGATCTAACACTTGAGGAGGAGAATTTATCATTAAAAAATGATATTAACAATTTAAAAGAAATGCTAGAAAAATTTACAACAAGATCAAAAAATCTTGACTTAATCCTGAACAATCAAAAAGCATGTTATAATAAAACCGGACTCGGATACAAGTCGAACTCAAATAAAACTTTTAAGTCATTAATAACTCAATACAAATCAACTAATCAAGCTTGAGTTCCAAAAGCGTGTCTGACCACGCAAGTAGGACTTAATCAATATTATATACCTAAAGAAAAAGTATATTATATAAACTCGATTAAACCAAATAAAAAACCAAAATACAAACCTAAATCGAAAAATTCAAAATTTAAAACTCAACAAAATATAAACTATCACCAAGTTAATTATAACTATAAAAGAAACAGACACAAACCTAAAACGTAAATTTAAATTAAAGGTCAATAATTCAGGGGAAGGCTCCAGAATAGCTGGCACCTCCAAAATTAACTAACCCGGCAGGGTAATTAGGATTAGTTAAAAAGAGACCAAGTTTAACTTGAATCATGGTACTGGTGAAGTTTTTGGATGATAGTACGTTAGGGAAGCTTGGGCATCTCATGTCTAGAAAGATATGGTTTCGATCTGGTGCATTTGGCCAAGTGGAACTGACCGAAGCTACCCTTAAATGAATCCTAACCAGTTAGACCAAGATTTAGTACTAAGCTCCGTGGATAGGACTATTCGGAAAACCTCGAAAGGTTGGTTACTACTAATGACGTCCATGTGACTCACCAAGCTTAGAAGTTTATCCGAAGATTGCCTATTTGTGGAGACCAAAGCTAAATCTGAATCTAACACAAGTTAAACCAAAACTCCATAATTAAAAATCCAATTTCATCTCACAAAATCATAGGATTCCCTGATTGATAATATAGATCGGGTGAGATGAATAAGGCTTAAATTTGTTTAATTAAAATTTTAATTTTAAACTTAAAAATTAATTTCAAAATTTTAATTTCAAACTTAAAAATTAATTTCAAAATTTTAATTTTAAACTTAAAAATTAATTTCAAAATTTTAATTCTAAACTTAAAAATTAATTTCAAAATTTTAATTTTAAAACTTAAAAATTAATTTCAAAATTTCAATTTCAAACTTAAAAATTAATGTCAAAACTTTAATTTTAAACTTAAAATTAACTTAAATAATGTCTGCTCAAAAATAAAAAGACTAACTTTAAATCCTACTTACTGTAGGAAAACAAGTGGATTTTGGACAGTGGTTGCTCCAAACATATGACTGGAGATCACACCAAGTTCACTCAACTCACTTGCAAAAGCTTAGGAACAGTTGCCTTTGGAAACAACGACAAACTCAAGGTAATTGATATAGGTAATATTGAATTAAAAATAGACTTTATAATTACAAATGTTTTACTTGTTGAAAATTTTAAATATAATCTTCTGAGTATAAGTCAATTATGTGATACTAGGTATAAGGTTAAATTTCTATCCACAGAGTGTTTAATCAAACATCTAGATAATCCTACCATAAGCCTAAAAGGTTTTAGAAAAGACAACATCTATGCCATCAACTTAACCACTTCTTCCATTAAGTGTTATTTAACACAAAAAGAAGAAACATGGTTATGGCATAGAAGAATGTCTCACACCAACTTTAGAAATATAAGCAAATTAAATGGACTAGTGAGAGGCTTACCAAAATTACCTAACATAGATTCAACCATATGTAATGCTTGTCAACAAGGTAAACAAACTAAATCCACTCACAAACCAATAAATCAGCCACAAACCAACTCAATATTAGAACTTCTACACTTAGATCTTTTTGACTCCCATGGAGTCAAATCCATAAATGGAAACTTATACTATTTAGTCATAATAGATGATTATTCTAGGTTTACTTGGGTAAAATTCTTAAAACATAAAGACGAAACTTTTGAAATCTTTACAAACTTTTGCAAACAGATTGAAAATGAAAAAGATCTTAAAATTAAAAGAATTAGGAGTGACAATGGGGGAGAATTTAAAAATCATAATTTTAACAAATTCTGTCTTGAAAATGGCTACCATCACGAATTTTCATGTCCTAAAACCCCTCAACAAAATGGAATTGTAGAAAGAAAAAATAGAACCTTACTAGAAGCCTCTAGAACTATGTTAAATGAATATAACCTACCTAAATATTTATGGGCAGAAGCTGTTAGCACAGCCTGCTATGTGCAAAATAGAACAACATTAAATAAAAGATATAATAAAACCTTCTTTGAAATATTTTATAACAAACAACCTAACATAAAATATTTTAAAGTATTTGGGTATCCAGCCTTCATCCTAAATACTAGAGAACATTTAGGAAAATTCACCTCTAAAGTAGAAAATGGAATTTTTGTAGGATATTCTCTAAACAGTAGGGGTTACAGAATATATAATAAAATTACGCTAAAAATTGAGGAAACCACAAATGTAAAATTTGAAGAAACCCAAGGACAAACTCAACTTCAACCTACTGAAATTAATAATTCTGAAGAAATCAATAAATCCCTAGACTATGAAGAAGATGAACACACTCAAGAAAATGAATCCCCTAGAACTATAAGAGTAAATCCTAACCATCCAACTGATCAAATAATTGGTGGCCCATACCTAAGGGTTCAAACCAGATCATCTTTTAGGAACCTGAGTCAAATCTCCCTGATTTCAAAAATTGAACCCAAAACTGTAGCTGAATCCCTACTTGATCCAGATTGGATCATCGCTATGCAAGAAGAACTAGCTCAATTTGAGCGTAATGAAGTTTGGGATCTAGTGCCACCACCTAAAGATAAGAAAGTAATAGAAACAAAATGGGTATTTAGAAACAAATTAAGTGAAACTGGGGAAATTACTAGGAATAAGGCTAGGCTAGTTGCCAAAGGGTTCAGTCAAGTTGAAGGACTTGACTACGATGAGACCTATGCCCCAGTAGCTAGACTAGAATCCATTAGAATGTTACTAAGTTATGCAGCCCATAAGGGATTCAGACTATATCAAATGGATGTTAAGTCAGCCTTTCTCAATGGACTAATAAAAGAAGAAGTGTATGTAAGTCAACCTCCTGGGTTTGAAAATATAGAACACCCTGATTATATCTTTAAGTTGAAGAAAGCATTATATGGACTTAAACAGGCACCCAGGGCATGGTATGAAAGGCTAACATCTTACTTAACATCAAAAGGATTCAACCAAGGTCAAATTGATCTAACCTTGTTTGTTAAATTACTAAATAACGACATATTTATAGCACAAATATATGTAGATGATATAATATTTGGTTCAACTAACTCAGACTTTTTAGAAGAATTTATTAATCTAATGGAACAAGAATTTGAAATGAGCTTAGTAGGAAAATTGACCTATTTCCTAGGATTACAAATCAAACAAACAAATGAAGGAAATTACATTTATCAACACAAATACACTAAAGAATTACTTAAAAAATTCAGAATGGAAAATACAAAAGAAATAAAACCACCCATGGCAGTAAACACAATATTAGACAATGACCCAAATGGAAAACCAGTAGATCTAAAGTACTATAGAAGTGCAATAGGCAGTCTACTCTACCTAACTGCAAGCCGACCTGATATCTAATTGCAGTTAGTATGTGTGCAAGATACCAAACCTGTGCTAAAGAATCCCATTTGACTCAAGTCAAAAGGATTTTTAGATATCTTAAGGGAACAACAAACGTAGGAATCTGGTATCCTAGGACCAGTGAGTTTGAATTAATAGGATATTCTGACTCAGATTATGCTGGGTGCAAATTAGACCGCAAAAGCACAAGTGGTGGATGTCAACTACTAGGCACATCACTTGTTAGCTGGTTTAGTAGAAAGCAACATTGCGTTGCACTATCTACAACTGAGTCAGAATACATAGCCATAGGAGAATGTGTAGCCCAATTATTATGGATGATGCACACCTTAAAAGATTTTAACTTAAAAATCACAAATGTAAAAGTCTTAATTGACAATATTAGCTCAATAAATTTAACAAAAAATCCAGTGCATCATTCAAGAACCAAACACATTGAAATTAGGCACCACTTTATCAGGGATCATGTTACTAAGGGTGACATTGAGCTCAAATACGTTGAGTCCAAGTCAAACTTAGCTGACATATTCACTAAACCACTCCCTGAAAATGAATTTAGCCATTTACGTAGAAAACTAGGAATGTGCCTAATAGACTAGGAATTTCGAATTTCAAAATACTTTCAAAATTATTGCTTTCAACTTATAGGTTCAAACATGTGTTAGTTTTTAAAACCTTCCTATTTTTAGATTTTTAAATAAACTTTTAGCCTTAGACTAGTTCAAAAACCTTAGAGAACATGCACCCATAGGACTAGTTTTGAGCATCTCACCAAAACCCTAGGCTTACCTTGCTTGTGTTTGCCGAACAATAGAAAGGGGTGAGATGCATAGGCCACTTGCCTAAGACTTAAGATGCTTATTTCAGTGCATCGACATAAGTCTGGACGTTAAAAACAAAATATATATTAATCAAGTTAAGATTGACCTTAACTTGACTAACCAAGTGAAAGCTGCTATCTTTTGATAAGTCAGTCAGTAACTAACTGGTTAGACATTTGATTTGGTGTCAGGTCCAGGGGGAGGAATTTGAAAATCTAGTTCTGAGAATTTGACTTTACTTAATTCTACTTAATTCTACAAAAATTAATTTTTGTAAACTAAGCGTAAGTTTATAAACTAAGTCTTTTTAAAAATTTTAATCTTTTACAAACTTAGTGTTGAAAATTAAACTTCAATCAATCTTGAAATATATTTTAAAACTTAGTTTTGAAATTTTGCTTATTTTTGAAAAGAGTTGAAACCTGTTTTAAATTTTTTTTTTTCTTGAAATTTAGAACTTATTCTTAAACCTTAACCTTAGAAGCCATACTTGAAAAATTAGCTATTCTTTAACCTGTTTTAGCTATTTTTTAAAAAAATCAAGTCTTTTATGTACTTAAGTCTTGAAAGTTGAATCCTTTACCAACTCAGTTTTAGAAAATCAATTTTACCTAGTTTTGAAAAATAGATCTTTTAAACTTGTCTTAAAACTTAGCTCCTTTACAAAAGATAAATTACTAAGTTTAACTCCCCCAGATTAACTTGACATGACTCCTTACTTTGTCTGTAGTCTGTATTTTTAATTACTTTAAACATGCTTATTTTTGATGAATGTCAAAGGGGGAGGGTTAGGTGGGCTAAGTTAGCCAAACCAATTGAAAATATAAACTAACTTAAAAATCTCCACATAATGATGTTATCTGTTTTTTTTGCAAATGTCTTCACTAACTTAACCAGGTTGTCATTCCATCAAAAAGGGGGAGATTGTTGGTGCGGTTAGCACTAATGATTTAACCCAGGTTTTGATGAATGACAAATAGGTTAAGTTAGGTTTATTGTTGATCTAACACTCTGATCGAGTGTACAGGATAAGTCCAGACAGGTCGACGGGTTGACCGGATGTCTGGCACGAAGCCCAGCTAGGTCGACGGGCTAACCGGATAGCTGGCACGAAGTCCAAGCGGGTCGACGGGCTGACCGGACGCTTAGGCACGAAGCCCAGCTAGGTCGACGGTGTAACACCCACTAAGCTTTTAAAGTAAGTATATGAATGTGGGAGAAGTCCTGATGAGGACGCGTTCCCAGGAAGGGAACATTAGGCGTCGATCCGGCTTAGATCCATTTCGGACATCTAAGTCGAGATCGTGACTAGATTCCGGTCTCGGAAAGACGGAATCTAAGTCATACTCTTTTCTTGTTAAATCATATTACTTTAGTTGTGCTAACAATCTGTTTTGCAGAATATATATTTGCCTCGGACTAACTCTATTTTGTAGGAAAGGAAGTTTCTGGAAATAGGAGGTCCGGGCGCCCGGAGGTGAATTTTATCCAGGCCGAGTCGTCGCCACGTGGAGTTCGCTGATTAGACCTGCCACGTCGCACCAGGGCGCCCGGAAGGGATCCAGGCGCCCGGAGCAGCATATAAAAGAAGCCCCAGGGGTGGAGCTTCAATAACAACTGAGAACTCTTCGACTGCTTGCTCTGCTGCTCTATGCTCCTGCAACGCTAACAAAGCTCCGACAAAGTGCTCCTTCTTCTTTGGTTAACTTTCTTGTCGGTATCACTTTATTTCCATTAGCATTTTTGTACCTTAATTTGTAATAGTATTTTGAATTGCTAGTGAATTGCCCAACGAAAGTACTCAAGGAGTACGGGCCTTCAAGTAGGAGTCGTCACAGGCTCCGAACGAAGTAAAAAAACACCTTGTTCAGTTTGCCTAAGTTTTTTATTATTCCGCTGCGCTTAACTCTTATTAACGCAATTTTTTCGAATCGATATTCACCCTCCCCCCTCTATCGACGTTTCACGATCCAACATATATTACATGGCGCACCTTTCACCCCGCCCGGTAAGGCTGGAGGTGGTTCGCACTCCATGGTCGATCCAGTTGTCGTCCGTCTTCATCCTCCAGATAATAGGCACCCGAGCGGAGCTTTTCGATGACTTTGAAGGGGCCCACCCAAGGAGCCTCCAGCTAGCCAACGTCCCCGACCGACTTTACTTTCTTCCACACTAGGTCGCCGACCTGGAACGCTCTAGGGATCACGCGCCGGTTGTAGTTCTGTTTCATTCTCTACCGGTACGCCATCAGCCGGACGGACGCCTTGGCTCGCTCTTCGTCGATCAAGTCCAATTCCAGCTGCCTCCTCTCGGCGTTGTCATCATCATAGTTCTGGATCCGGACGGACTCTATACCGACTTCAACTGGGATAACTGCTTTGCCGCCGTACACCAAATGGAATGGCGTGACGCCCGTTCCCTCCTTTGGGGTCGTGTAGCGACGTCAGCTCGGCTTGCGACTTTTGTTTATGTTGCTCCACGAGCTTAGCTGCTCTTGCCTCGTTGAGAGCGTCGAGCTCCTCCTGGGAGAGCATCATGGTGTGCGGCCGTCCAGCTTCGTCCATCTCTTCCGCTCAGATGCAGGTGCGTTCCCACAGACGGCACCAATTTGATCCTGTCCGAATGCTGAATCGATGGACGCTGGGCACGTGGCACTCTTCCAGATGATGACGTGGGCCTCTGACCAGCCGTATGGATCTCCGGCGAACCTGCAAAGAAGTCGGGCCGGGAAGGGGTTCCCGGCGACGACCCTCCGACGCTCAAGTCAGGCAAGAGGAAAATGATGAAGTGGCTTCGAAGACCAGAAATCACGTACCTCCGGCAGAGTCTGAGGGCTCTTATATAGAGCTGTGGGGAGGCTTATGCACACCTACCGAGGCGTACACGTGTCCTGTACCATACCTTAGTATGGGCTTGCCAGAGGAGCATGCCTGACACCATACTGCTACAGTCTGAGCACCTCTCTGATGGGACAGCCGAACCTTCCGTCGTACGATTCTACGTATGGCCTGGTCGTCAAATATGCCCGCTGTCAGAAAATGTTCCCAAATGTCCCCTTGTCTCCTTTTTCCCTGAGCCGAGCGTCCATCCGCTCGGTAGGCATCCGTCCGACTGGGCGTAGATGTCGGACCGACCGGGCGTAGATGTCGGACCGACCGGAAATACTTCATCCCATCGCGTGCTCGACTAAGAACGTCCTTTTACAGTATTACCGATTTACGCCTCGGCCGAGCGGGCAGCCCGCTCGGCCCGGCGACCTTATTCACCATGAGCGTCGGAAACTCAACTCCCTGTCGAGTTGCCTTTGATTCCGCGAGGACCCGTTCGGCCGGTCGACCTAACCCTTCTCCGGTCGGCCGGACGTCATGCCGACCCTTTTGACTTTTGACCACCACGTGGCGTTGACTTCCCTCCAGAGGGTCCCCCGTCCGAACGGCCGGATCAATTACAATTAGCCAATATTTTATTTTATTTAATCTTATTTCCTCATAATTCCATTTAGCCACGATTTTATTCCATTTAATTATATATCTTATAAAACTAATAAACTCTTTCCTTTTCAATATCTCTAAAAAAACCCTAATTGTTCTTTCACCAATGCTTCGTGCCTATTTCTTTTTTCCTTATTAATTTTGTATGTTTATATTCTCTCGCCGGTGTTTTTTTTCTTTTCTCATCAATAATTTTATACGTTTATGCTTTCTCGCTGATGATACTCTCAGAGAATGCCCTTCTCCTCTCTCGTTGATAATATTTCTTTCTAGCTTTTTCTTTTTTTTCCTTGATAATAATATGAATCGAAGATTTTTTTTATCCATACAATGTAAAGTAAAATGCTTCATCAAACAAAATTTAAAATTAAAATTAATAAAATTTTATTTCGGTTCAATGTCTCAAAAAGATTAAATAATTTAACGGTGTTAAAAAAAATTATCTAAATATTAGCGAGAAAACTAAATTTTATATAAAAATAATATTTTATTTTTTAAAAAATAAATCAAAATTTTTTAAACCGGTCATTCTCAATCCCAAATTCAAATGAAAAAAACTTGAGAAATTTTTTTTAAAATATATTAAAGGATTTTTTTTAATTTATTTTTTCCTAGGGCCTCGGGAAATATTGAGACGACCCTAGTTTGATATTATTATCTCTTTCCACTTGGTCTCATCAACCAGTTGTACGAGCAAGACAAGTTCTTATTATAACAATTATGATTTCGAATATGAATATTATTGAACTAGATAAGTTCAAGTTGTAATAACTATGATTGGTAACTACTACAATATGAATATTGTTGAACAGAATAAGTCTGAATTGTAGTAGTTACAGTTACGTAATTGCTACAACGTAAATACTATTTTGTAACTGGTACAATTTGAATGTTATGTGAACAAGTCAAATTTATATTGTAGTAGTTACGAAATCGTAACTGTGACAATGTGGATATTTTGAACAGATTAAATATGCATTGTAATAATTATAAAATTGTAATTAGTATAAATGTTATAATAATTATAATTTCATAGTTATAGCTGTTACAATATAAATTTATCCTGTTCATATAATTGGTCAATCAATTTAAGATTTAATGTGTAATAGAAAAATTTAATATTGAATAGTGTACCAAGGGTAACTGTAATTTTATAGAGGACTGGTGGATTGGGTGTTCCCTTCGATGATTTCAATAAAAAGGAGAGTCCTTTAATTAGTGTCATATAAATTTTATCAGTAGAGTATTTAGAGCTTAGGAAATCCATAGGGTATGTTTTGGTGGATATCAGATTGAGGGGTTTTTTTCATCCTGTTTTCTTCGTTTCTTCGTTTCTTCGTGAAAGCGGAATTGGGATTTCCAAATTATCGAGTTTTGATTATATTGTTACTTCATAATATATAGGGTTGTAGGTCTACCTTAGCTTGCATCTATTAAATTGTCCGTGTTTATAAAGTAGATCTGTTATTTTAGCAATCTCTAGTACCGGCCGTATGAATATGGAGGATGATAAATGTATGCATACAAGTCATAGTCATATGGTGAAGTAAATCTTAGGTCGTTAATTCTTGAGAATTGATCTCTGATCATTACGTTAAAGACATCATGCGTCCATCGCTTACACTAAACTCTGGAGGCAAATTGTCCGTGTTTATACTATTATAAAGGGAGAGAGATTTCACTAAGTGAGTTTGTGGTTGAGTGATATTGTATTGTCGTGATATGGTAAAATTTAATATTGAACCCCCTATATTATACTTTACTACAGTACAACTCGGATTGCCTCTCGCAAAATGCAACTGTCAATGATAAAATTAAATTGTGCATGAGGATTTGTTGTTTTAATTTGAAATGCTAAGAATAATCAATGAAAACAATACAACTAATAGAAATGTGAAAACACCAAAGTACAACCGCGAAGAAGTAATAGCAAACATAAAGTAATGCAATTAATGGAACTGTAACCTTGCTAAACTATCACAAATGAATTCATGAAAACGTAAAGCAAGACATGCTAATCTAATCTAGCTTACCTGCATTCATTGTACAAACAAATAACAAACATTACTAGTTTAAAACATTACTAATATTTAAACGCAAACTAAATAGGAATTAAACAAATTAAAATGCATCACTTAAGTAACAATACTGCAGAGGAATTAAACCAAATACATTCCACGTGGAGCAAAACGAAACTACGCGCTAGAGAACTATCGGATGAGTGAGTTGTGGCTTGCGGATGAAAGATCTCGTGGAGGGGAGCAGCGGAGGAGATTTGGAATCCCAGATCTCTCCGATGAGGAAGGTGACTACCGTGAGAGGGCCGAAGCTTAGAGATCTCAAAGACCGTGGAATCCCCTTCCTTGAGGTGCCGGTGATGATGGAGATGGCCGGAGGAATCCCTCCGGAGGAGTCCCTCCGGCTGTGATGTTGATGATGATATTGACGATAGAATTTCAATATATTATTAATAATAGCACATGATATATATAAATATTATTATAAGTAAAAATAGAAAATACATAAATTAGGAAAATAATAATAATTATTCTCTAATAACAAAAAAATGAATAATTATTTTCTAATAATAATTATTCCCTAATAACTAGGAAACAAATAACTATTTACTTATAATAATTATTTCCTAATACGCTCTCTCAAGATGGTGTCCTAGAAATGACACTAATCTTGCTGCAAATAGCAAGCAACCGAGGTCGAGAAAACGACTTTGTAAGTGCATCAGCCAACTGATCCTTAGCAGGAATATGAGTAACTCGTAGTTCGAAGACCTGCTCCAGATCACGAACCAAGTGATAGTCAATAGCCAGATGCTTCATCCGAGAATGAAAAATAGGATTAGCTGAAAGATACGTGGCATCCAAATTATCAGTAAAAATCAAAAGTGACTTAATCCATTAAATCTCAGTTGCTGCAGAGGTAATGACACGATATTCAGCCTCAGTCGAAGAGCGTGCAACCGTGCGCTGTTTGGTAGATTTCTAGGAAATTGGATTAACATGTAGAAAAATAATAAATGCACCCGTAGAACACCGATCATCTGGATCTCCTGCCCAGTCTGCATCGGAGAAACCACGAAGAATAAAAGGTGTATCCGTAAGAAGACGAATGCTAAGATCCTTAGTACCATTGAGATACCGAAGTAGACGCTTCACAACACTCCAATGCGTCTCTGAAGGAGCATGCATAAACTGTGAAAGGTTGTTGACCACAAAGGAAATATCAGGACGAGTCATTCGGAGATGTTGTAAGCCTCCAACCACTTGTCAAAACTTAGTCATATCAAAAGATGACGACCCATCATGCAAAGTAAGACAAGAGCTGGCAAAAATAGGAGTGGAGACCGACTTGAAATCAAGCATGTTGTGTTTGGAGAGAAGATCAGTGACATACTTCTGCTGAGACAAGAGAAGACCATTTGAGGTTGGGCGAACTTCAATACCGCATAAGAGGGAAAGAGCCCCAAGATCCTTAATCGTAAATTTTGCATGAAGTTTACATACTATGACGTCAACAGAAGAAGAATCACTCCCTGCAATGATTAGATCATCAACATATACAAGGAAATAGATAACAGTATCATCCTGAGAATAAACAAATAAGGAGGTGTCAGCTCGGGATGCGATAAAGCCAAGAGAGACCAAGAAAGCGCGAAGCTCCAAATACCTGGCGCACGGAGCCTGCTTCAGGCCATAAAGTGCCTTATGCAAACGACACACATGATCCAGAAACTCAGCACTGCACATACCCGAAGGTTGCACCATATAAACTTCCTCTGCAAGATGACCATTAAGAACCACATTATTTACATCAAGTTGGCGAACACACCACCTCCGATTCACAGCCAAACTAAGAACAATGCGCATTATTACTGGATTAATAACAGGGCTGAATGTATCATGAAAGTCAACACCAGGGTGTTGATGAAAACCCTTAGCAATAAGGCGAGCCTTATACCGATCAATTGAGCCATCAGAATTACGCTTAATACGAAGCATCCACTTATTACCCATTGCCTGGAAGCCAAGTATTGAAATAAGAGTTTAATTGACTAACTGAAAAAAATATTAAATTTTTTTAAAAATACTTTAAAAGGTTGCTCAATTCGTTTTGAAAAAAATAATAATAAAAAAAAAACTTAGAAAATTTTTTTAAGTTACAATTTGCCTTAGAATTTCTTTTTACTTATGATTTTTTTTATTTTTTTATTTTTTTTACCTTCAAAAGTTTTTTTAGTTGCACAAAAATTCTATGCTTAATTATTCTTACATTTTTAAAAATAGAAATTTGTTTACTTAGAAATTTTTGCACATTTAAATTCTTTGAAAAATTCTCAAAAAGAACCCCATTTAATACTTAAATTTTATTAGTTAACCTTAGACTTGTCAAAAGAATCCCATTTTTTATGTGATCAAAGGGGGAGAAGAATGTTAAGTCTAGTGGGAGGTATAACTTTTTTCTATTGAAGAATCTTTACACTTATTTGCAAAATTTTGCTTTTATTTTATGTTTGTTTTACCCTACCTTAACTTGGGTTGCTCACATCAAAAAGGGGGAGATTGTTGGAACCCCAAGGTGTTTTGATGTGATCAAACTGTTGGTGCGGGAAACATCCGACGATCGAACTTGTGTTTTGATAATGGCAAAGGATTCAAAGTTAAGGTGTTTTGTATTCTAACAAGTCTACTTGAGGATTTCAGGAAAGTCCTAGCTGCGGTTAGGCAAAGGGAAAACCCTAGGGGGTGGTAACCCTAGGTCATAGGGGGTCGTAACCCTATGTGGAAAGTCTTGGCAGGTCGATGACTTCAGGCAAAAGTCCTAAGGGGTGGTAACCCTAGGTGGAAAGTCCTGGTGTCGCGAACGAGGTGAAAGACTGGACTAGCCGGGAAGCGGATGTCCAGTAGAAAGTCCGGAAGCGTCGAGTGCTGAGCAAAAGTCCAATCGATCTGGAGGATCGACTGGCAACAGGTAAATCTCCTGAATGGAGTAGGTGAGGACGCGTTCCCCGTAGAGGGAACAGTAGGCGTCGGGTCGACCTAGGGTTTCTGGTTGGAAATATGAAGTCAGACCCGGACAGTCCGGAGACTGTCATAAACATTCTTTATTATTCATACTGTTATTTTGTGCTAACTTTGTGTTGCAGGATGTTGTTTGGGACTAACATGTCTTGCAGGTACACAATAACGAAGATTTATCTCGGATGAACAGTATCTGAGGCGCCTCCATGGAGCTTGGAGGCACCTCGGGTGGAAAAGCTGACCTAGCTGCGAAGCTTCAATGGAGGCGCCTTGGTGAGGGTATAAGGCGCCTTGGAAGGCGCCTTGAGCAGGGCATAAGGCGCCTTAAAGGGATGAAGTTCGACCAGATCAGATTTGATCCACGCGGAAGACTCGGCAGCATGGAGGCGCCTTGGACAGCCTTCAAGGCGCCTTGAACACCCTTTATAAAGGGGTTTCGACCAACACTTCAACATATCAAGTTCTAGGCTTTCCTTCTTCAACGTGCTGCTAACAAAGTCATTCTGAAGTGCTGCTGCGACATTCCGACGACCCGGAGCTCCAATCTTCTTCTTTCTTAAGTTGTTGGTACAAAGTTATTTCAATACTTTCATTGTAATTTATAATTTCTATCAAGCTTATAGTTGTTGCCCATTGGAAGCGATCAAGGATCGCGGGCCTTCGAGTAGGAGTCACCTTAGGCTCCGAACGAAGTAAATTCTCTGTGTCCTTCTGTTTGTGTTTCTTTGTTTTAATTCCGCTGCTTTAACTCCGATAGTTTCACGATTCCGATAAACGTACAAAATAGCCACGAGCGCTATTCACCCCCCCCCTCTAGCACGGTCTCGATCCAACAATTGGTATCAGAGCGGGGTTATTTTGAATTGGTGCAACCACCATTCAAAACAGTTTTTTCTTTTCGTGGTATTTTGTTTCAGAGTCAATTAGAAATTAGCTAATTAGCTAAAATTCTAATTCTTTTCAAATCGGTGTTGCTCAAAGTTGGTCAATACCACTTGAGCTCGTTATTTTTTCTTCTTCTTCCCGCACTACTAATCCAAGACTCAGTCTTGGAATAGATCTTCTTGTTTGTGTTTTTTTTTAGATCTAAATGGCCCAACAAGAAGGATATAGCACTATTCATCCCCCACTATTTTCCGGAGAAGGCTTCGGATATTGGAAGGGGCGAATGGAGATATATCTGAAGATCCAGTTCGACACCTGGATGATAGTCAAGACAGGACTGCAACTACCAACTGATACAGACGGTAAGCCTACATCCTGTGAGAACTGGGAGCCAGCCTTTATCAAAAAGGTGGAAGCCGACGCCAAAGCTACCTGTACCATCCAGTGCAGTCTTACCAAAGAAGAGCTCAACAGAGTTGGTCCGTTCTCCTCCGCAAAGGAGCTGTGGGAGAAATTGATTGAACTTCACGAGGGCACCTCGGAAACCAAGGTAAGTAAGCGTGATTTGTTACTTAATAAACTATACAATTTAAAAATGCAGGAAGGCGAGACGGCAAGTTCGTTACACGCTCGAATTCAAGATATTCTGAATTCTCTTCATGGAATCGGGCAGAAGGTAGAAAACAGAGACATTATAAGGTATGCTCTTAACTCATTTCCTAGGAGTACATTGTGGGCACCGATGGTAGATGCTTACAAAGTCTCTAAGGATTTGTCTTCCTTAAAATTAGATGAATTATTTAGTGAATTTGAACTGCATGAACAATATAATGCACAGCCATCCGAGAAGGGTATTGCTTTGGTTGCAGGTACGAGTCGAAAACGGGAATCAAGAGTACGATAAAAAATTGAACCGGAATCAGAAGACGAACCCGACTCAGAAGATTCAGAAGATGAACTGACCAGCGAACTAGTGAATCTCGTGAAGAAGCTCTACAGGAAGAAGAAGGGCTTCAACAAGAAAGATCTGAAGAAGGCAGTTCAATCCAAGGAGGCCCAATAGAACTCAAAGGTAAAGTTCGAAGTCACTTGCTACGGGTGCAACCAGAATGGGCATATCAAAGCCAACTGCCCCAACCAGAAGGAAAGCCTAGAACTTGATATGTTGAAGTGCTGGTCGAAACCCCTTTATAAAGGGTGTTCAAGGCGCCTTGAAGGCTGTCCAAGGCGCCTCCATACTGCCGAGTCTTCCGCGTGGATCAAATCTGATCTCGTCGAACTTCATCCCTTTAAGGCGCCTTATGTCCTGCTCAAGGCGCCTTCCAAGGAGCCTTATACCCTCACCAAGGCGCCTCCATTGAAGCTTCGCAGCCAGGTCAGCTTTTGCACCCGAGGCGCCTCCAAGCTCCATGGAGGCGCCTCGGATACTGTTCAGCCGAGACAAATCTTCGTTATTTTGTACCTACAAGACATGCTAGTCTCAAACAACATCCTGCAACACAAAGTTAGCACAAAATAATAGTATGAATAATAAAGAATGTTTATGACAGTCTCCGGACTGTCCGGGTCTGACTTCGGATTTCCAACCGGAAACCCTAGGTCGACCCGACGCCTACTGTTCCCTCTATGGGGAACGCGTCCTCACCTACTCTACTCAAGAGATTTACCTGTTGCCAGTCGATCCTCCAGATCAACTGGACTTTTGCTCAGCACTCGACGCTTTCGGACTTTCTGCTGGACATCCGCTTCCCGGCTAGTCCAGTCTTTCACCTGGTTCGCGACACCAGGACTTTCCACCTAGGGTTACCACCCCCTAGGACTTTTGCCTGAAGTCATCGACCTGCCAAGACTTTCCGCATAGGGTTACCACCCCCTATGACCTAGGGTTACCACCCCCTAGGGTTTTTCCCTTTGCCTAACCGCAGTTAGGACGTTCCTGAAATCCTCAAGTAGACTTGTTAGAATACAAAACACCTTAACTTTGAATCCTTTGCCATTATCAAAACACAAGTTCGATCGTCGGATGCTTCCCGCACCAACAATCTCCCCCTTTTTGATTATGGCAACTCAAATTCAAAGTTAAGTAAACAGACGAATAGATAAACATTTTTAACATAGGCAAATTTGCTAAGAATAGATCAACACATTTACCAAAGCAAATTTGCTAAAGTAAACTCTATGCTCCCCTTAACTGTTGCTCCCCCTTAACTGATGCTCCCCCTTTTATATTAATTTAAATTTAAATTTTATTTTTGCTACTCTCCTCCTTTGCCATATATAAAAAATAAGCAACAATAGGCATTTGAATAACTAAATTTTGAAATATTGAACATGACTCATGTTAGCTAATTGAAATGATGATGTTAGCTCTTTAGAAACTTAGGTTAACAGTAAACTTAAGTTTGAACAATATTTAAATTTGGTTTAGGTTATTCATTCAAATTCAGTTGATCCTTAAGTCCAAGCATGAGTCATGTTCAATAGATTAACTTACTAGGTATCAGAGCCCTAAATATCAAACATGCTTAACTAGAAAATTGAGTCTCATTTACCAACTGTCTAACCTTTAACTACTTGATAATTGCTTATAGAGAAATAGCTTTCACATGGTTAGTCAAGTTAAGTCAATTTGGTCCAGTTAGTTTTGACTAGAGCTGGAAGACTTGACTTGATTAATGTATATTGCGTATTTAACGCCCAGACTCATATTGATGCACAGATATAAGCATTCTTGAGTCCAGGCTATACCCTATGCATCTCACGCCGTTCTATGTTTTTCAATCACAATCAAGGTATACCTTAGTAGTTTCGAAAAGAATTTAGATATCTCCACAATGACATGATATTATTCACTTTGGGCCTAAGCCCTCATGGTTTTGCTCTTGGGCTCTCCCCAAAAGGCCTCATACCAAATGGAGATATCTTTTCTCTTATAAACCCATGATCATTCTCATGTGTTTCCAATATGGGACTATGTTTGCAACCTTGCAACCTCAACACAAACAAGTTAAGTTAGGTCCTGTTCGCTTTAACCCTTGTGTCTAAGTGTGCAGGAGCTTAGGAGCACAGGAAGTCGAGCGAAAGACGCGGCTAACGAGAAGGACGACACGGAAGAGAGCCGACAAGCTCGGTGCGTCCGAGGGACGAGGTGACCACGGAAGAGTACATTAGTGGACGAGAAGAACGTACACGACGTTCGAGGGACGAGAAACTGGGGAGGAAGGCTGCTCGAGGAGAAGGTCGGAACTTGGGTTCGGGTGAGCCCTATTCTGGATGGCCGAGATCACCCAAGCTAGTGGAGCCGAAGCGAAAGACTCAGACCGAGACGAGCTGAACCGGAGCAGAGGTCCCTGACCAAGAAAAGTCAATCCTCTTGACTTTCCTAGTCCGAGCGCCCGGAACCATTCCGGGCACCCGGACCAGTCTGGGGCGCCCGGGATGCTTCCGGCCACTCGGACCTGACTTTTTGACCAGATCGAGTTTTGACTCGATCTGAACATTGGGGGATATAATTTTATCCCCCCTAGGGCGCCTGGACCCTTCAGGGCGCCCCGAACAGTACTATAAATATAGCACTGTTCTGCACAGTTTATTGAATTCACTTGTAATCCATTTCTCTGTGCTTTACTCTTCTGTCTGTGCTGTTAATGCTGTAAGAGGCTACTCCGCCCAAAGGAGACATCAGATAGTGCCCCACATTTGCCTTGGATTAGCAATCTCCTGATTGCAAACCAAATAACTTCCTTGTGTCTATTTGTTTTTTATTAGTCTTTTAGTTTTAATTACAAGTGCTTTTATTTAGTTGAAAATCCGAGAAAATGTTGTTTTATTTTGTAGGACAATTCACCCCTCTCCTCTTGTCGGCCTCCAATGGGACCAACATCTTCAAGTATAATTTAGATATTCATCCCTTGTTCTATCTCAACCTAGTCATACTCAGCGTTAATCTAGATATCCATGTCCTCTCTAGATATCTATCAGATCAAGGACTATTTTTAGATTAATATACCCATTAATATGTAGGACTTTATCATTAATCTTATATGTACAAAAATAAATAATGAATGATAAATATTTATCTTTATAAAATAATTATCCATAAAATATATAAGGAGTGTTTTGACACATAAATACACACACTAACACTCCTACTTCACATCTTGTTGCACCTTTATCTCATCACTTCAACCCCCACAAGATGCTCAATTAATTAGAAGATGGCAGATTTATTATAATAAATAGGGGTCAAATCTCAACGCGTACATGCTCTAAAAAAAAATCTTTTTTCACCCTATAACCAATCTAACAGTCAGCCATAAATTAACTTCATGATTTACCTTCTTCCACATAATCGCAGGACAAATTGTTAAGGACACTTAGGTCAACATAATCACTTCTTTTTTTATTATTATAATTTACCTCGTCACTTTACCTTTTTAGCCTGGTACTGCTCCCAATTCATGTGAACGGGATCGGAACTGCTTCCCGCACATATTATTGCTCTTCTACGAAATTGCTCCCATTTCATCCAACTTGGATGCAATCTTCTCACTTTATCTAGACTGGATGAACTTTGCTTTCAACTGAACTAGATCCACTATTTCCAATTAATTCGGGCTGCTCCTAATTCACCCAAATACTCTCATTCATATGAATTGCTTCCAATAAGTATGAAGTGGATTTGTCAGTTAACCAAACTAAGAGCATGTAGTTCAATTGTCATCGACACCAAACTTTATTCAACCAAAATATCATGTCCAAGCCTACACTCCAGCCATACTGACTAGCTCCGATTACCTGATTGTGATTTAAATATAAGAAATCATCATCATACAACACAAGGGAAAATACTAGTTATTTGTCTTGGACAGTGAGCCATAATCTTTGGATTGCCATCTAACAAATCAACGATTGCATAAGCACCTCCTAATAGTCGTATAGCTAATAAATAAATATGGGCATCACGATAAAAATTCTCAATTGTAAAATGCTAATGAACTCCTTGAATTGGCGGTTAACCGAAGTCATTCACTTGAGCCAGCAATTTTTTTCTTCAAATCTTCAATGTCACTGGCAAGCTCTTTTCTGCTTTCCTGTGAATGATGCTCAACATGTCAAGAGAGAGAGAGAGAAATACAAAGAATTAAAAGGAGAAATTAAATATTATAAGATTCTATGTTGATTAAACCAATATAATATGTTGATCTACCTATATCTACTTTTTAGAAAAAGCTACACAATAATGTTGAGTAAATGAATGTATAAATATGTACATAATCTTACATCTTCGGAACCGAAGAGTGCACAAACAATTATCAAAACTTGGTTTGGTTTTGTAGAACACATACACAATTTTTTGTTACATTTCTTTCTTTATTCGTTTTATATATATGAACAAGATTGGGTGCCTTTATCTTATAGAGAATGATCGGACTACTTTCACCAATTACAAGGTGTTTTCAAGTCCTATAGAAATTACAGGATTCAGAATAAGCAATACAATTTTAACAATTACCAATGTTACGTGAAAGACAAGCTTTTTATGCGTATTATAAGCAACTGTCCAAGTTAAACGGGAAATTGTTGAGAACATAGATTTGTCACACAAGATGTACCTTAAAAAGCAGGTACCGGTACACAAACCATCCAGTATATCCAAGACCTACTAACTCCAGGACTTTTGGAAGCTGTAAAAATATAGGAGATTTGAGTAGATCAAAGAAGGCATACCACTCTTTCTGCAAACTGTAAAATTAAGCTCAATATTATGCATGGTTAAAGAACACCAGTCCTGTTATTAGTTGTTTTAACTGCTCAAATCAGCAAGAATGATTGATTATGAAAAATGATTTCAGACAACTTAATAAGTAGTTATCTTAACTATGAAAATATGTCACTGAAAAAAAACTCAGTGAGTCCAGAGGAATATGCAATGATGATGGTAATACCAGAGGAACTGAATTGATTGCCCCGACAACAACCGATGATAGCCACACCGCTACAAGTGCACCGCCGCCATATAAGAGCACAGTGGATTTGTTCTCCAGTGAATCCCACTGTTATTACAATGACAGAATGAAATGAAATATTGCACATTCAAATTCAAATAAGGAGAACTTTAGTGGGCATACTTTCGCCTTCAAATCTGCAAGAACATCATCTGCAGAGGAAGATGACTCATCTGAAGAAGCTCTTGCACGGAGTGAAAAGAATCTGCAAACATCTGCTCTTAAAGATCTTAATCAGGCACCACCTATTGGTTTACCTAACGTTTAACATCTAATAAACTAATTTATATAGAAAAAGAGACAGCTTGTTGCTATGATTTTGGAAGATTAGGGCAAGCAACACCTACAAAATTTCTCAAAAATTTAATCTTTGGCTAATCGAAACTGCAGTAAACTAAATTAAATACGGGATGCAGCCTCCGGACAACAAATTAGGGGAATTCAAGCTAAATTAATATAAATTTCCAACTTGTTCACAAGTATCCAGAGTTAGTTGTCCCAAATAAGGAACTTGGAGAGGAGGATGGATCGAGAAGGATACCTTGCGATTGGGAGTCAAGATGGAGGAGTTTGGACGAAGAATAAAGTCGAGGCGGAGAGAAGAAGCGGACGGTGGCTCGAGCAGTGTCAACGACAGGCGAGGGAATGCGAGCTCCGGTGAGAACCGCCGCGGGGCACAACGCTGCAGATGCCGTCGCCGCCATAACGGTGCGAAGTTTTTGAGACACCCAACTCAATGCAGCGGTGGCTCCTGACCGCTAAAAAAAGCCAGACTCAGCTACCCGCCTACTGGCCACTATAAATTGGACACGTGGCTGATAGATTATCTCTGATTGGCTATGTTCCTATCATTATCTCATTTGGGCGACGAACAAACGAAGAAAATAAAAGTTGACCATGAAAATAAAAAAAACATATGACAGAAAATAAAAACGGCTAATTAATAAAATGATGATTTACCCAAGAGCGTAGCTGTTTTTATATTCTTCCTAAATCGCGTAGACATTTTGATATTGTCTACATCACGTAGCTTCTTCTATGAAAAAAAAAATCTTAATCGTGAAGGCGTTTCTTTTGAAGAAAACAACCTGCATCCAAACCAAAGACGACTAACAAACGGTACAACTAATTTTCAGGCAATGGTGCAACTAATTTTTTAACGAATGGTGATTCTTTACTATGTGAAAAAGTAGAACGGAGATAAGGTTGCAAACATCAGGCCGATGGCGAATACTTTTTGACGAACGGTAAAGCTTCTTGTTAGAGAAAACAGGAAACAGGGCATAAGTAAAAATCATTGCTCTGGTGGAATATCATTTTCAATGAACTTTGCAACTTATTGTACACAGAAGAGGTGCTTGGAGAAAACATAATAAATGTAGCGCTGGAGAAATTTCTATTGGTATAATCAACCTCCATGAATTTAATATTTGACAATATGTTTAATGGAGCTTGGTCAAGATTGACCTACTCAAAGTGAGAAGTTAAAATCAGGTCAAGGTTGATCAGATGACTGACAAGTAGGTAATAGTCTACTCAGTGGCTGCAAGTGGTGAGTAGTCTACCGAGTAACTAGCAAGTAGTGAGTAATCTACCGAGTACTGCAAGGGTGAGTAGTCTACCGAGTGACTAATAAGTCTAAGTATGTCAAGGTGACCTGATGTTTGGCAAGAGGAAAACCTTAGGAGGAGATAACCCTAGGTATGAGAAGTCTTGGAAAAGTGAACTCCAAGAAAAAGTTTTAGTGAGTGAAGCTAGGTGGTAAATGTCCTGGTGAGTGAAACCAGATAATGGAAAATCCTAGAAGGAGGTAACCTTAGGTAATGAGAAGCCTTAGAGGAGTGACCTCCAAACATGTGCGACTGTGGTCAACTAGACCAGCAGATTTTGATAAACCTAAGTATAGTTTTACGAATATTATTTTGCATTACTATTATTGTTGTTATGCTAATTTAGTATTACAGAAAAAATCTTAGTAGATTATGCGATCATACACTAAGCAAAGAAAGTCTAAACAGGTATGGAAGATCAAATGTTTGACAGGTGAGTGAGGTAAGCTCTTGGAGGGAGTGCAATGAGGTCGTGTCCTAGTAGGGACAAACATTATGTGTTAATCTAATCAAAGAAATCGACAGAAGTTTCTAATTTGAGATTAAGATAGTCTGTGCTGTCTTATTCATGTATATATATATATATCTATCTAACTCTGTCTTTACAGGATTATTACTCTGCAAACTCTGTTTTGTAGATAAATCAAAATTCTGGGTTAACAAATGGTTCTGTCAACTAAATAAGAGGTTCAATCAATGGATCAGGGCAGAATAAGATAATCAGAGCGAAGCTCACAGATTTTGTATCCATAGAGTGATAAGTCGATTGATAAAGTTTATCATTTGACCAATCCATAAAAGGAAGCAGCAGAAAATCAAATCGAATCATTGCGTGAATGACAACTCAAAGGCTCGGTTGACCGATCAGCATGATTAATCGACAGAACACCAAAAATCATGGGATTGCACAGATCGGATCACAGCAAAGAAGAAAGGTGCAGGATTCAGTCGACTGATAGGAGAATCGGTCAACCAAAACTATCAGTCGACCGAATGGGCTTCAATCGACCGAACCATGTCTATAAAATGTCTCGAGGTTCGAGCTCAGTACAACTTTTCTCTCTGATTCATTTTGTCTCTGCTACTACTATTCGTGCAAGTGACGATACCTCTGCTCGGAAAAGCTCTCCAACAACTTTGCTAAATCTTCATACTTGTGTTGTTGGTAAATTCTTTTCATACTTGCATTTATTCATTAGAGACAGTAGGATTGTTACTATCATCTTTTCATATTGTACGATTTGGCTTCCTCTGGAAGAACTATATTAGAATTGTCCACTGAAAGCGATCAAGGATCGTGGGCCTTAGAATAGTAGTCAATGGACTACGAACATAAGTCTTAATAATTCATTGCTCTCCTCCGCAGTCCATATATTATATTTTGCTTGTGAATCTCCCATTGATAGTACTTCTTTAGCATGCATAAGATAGAAAAATGGTGGATGAGCACGTATATAACAATATTCTTTGTTGTTTTATAATAAAAGTTTGGCTTATGCAGCCAATTAAACAGAAAAAGAAAATTTCAACGATCAAATGCTTCTTAATTTATTAATTTCACTATTAAACTATATGAGATTTTCATTGACTCCTTCAATGAAAATAAAATACTATGTTATTTATATGCTCTCCCTAATGCCTCAAAGTTCATACATTCTCGGTTACATATTTGCACATGTTTATAAAAGCAAGCCATCATGTATAAAAATTGATAAATAATTGATATTTTCTTTGATCATTTGTTCTTTGCTAAAATGAATATTGGAAATTACAGAACATAGAGCAGCTGCTCCATTTTTCCCAAATTATATAAATCCAAAACCAGCAACATTTCAAAGTCGATTTTGAGTTAGAATGATGCAAAAATAACCACCTATGAACCACAAAAGAAAAATATTTTACACGAAGTTTCTACGATTAATTTTCTATACACAAATTGTGCTCCATAAAATAAAAATAAAATCAAACACCCACTAAAAAATGAAATCAAATAAAAAATTCTACTCCACTATTCATATAATAGTAATCGTTAGAGATATAATAAATTCTACTATTACAAATTGTGCTTTGTAAAAGAAAAAATAAAATCAAACACCCATTAAAAAATGAAATCAAACAAAAAATTTTGCTCGTATAATAATTCAATATTTACTTATGTTGACCCATAGAGTTGAAAAAAGTATATCGTATACAAATTGTGTATAGTGGAGCAGAACATTTAAACAAATTGTATACACAAATTGATATCTATTCATATAATTTACGAATAATGTACGAATATAGTATCAATTTGATTTAATATTCATACAATTGTGACCCACTATTCATACAATCGTTATCAATTTGATGTGTATACGAATCGTATATCAATTTGTGTTTACGTTGACCCACTATTCATATAATTATATACTATTCATACAAATTGTGTATACAAATCGTATACAAATTGTGAATATACTATATAATAAATTCTACAAATCGTTATTAAAAATTGTGCTTTGTACTGCATATACAAATTGTGCTTTATAAAAGAAAAAATAAAATCAAACACCCATTACAAAATGAAATCAAATAAAAAATTTTGCTCCACTATTCGTATAATAATTCAATATTTACTTACGTTGACCCATATTGTTGAAAAAAGTATATACTAATCGTTAGAGATTGTGTTAGAGACGGTAGACAAATATATAGGTTTATGGTACCAATCGGGATGGGAAAATTTGTAGATATATACACGAACAATTGAAACAGTACCAATCGTTATGAAATAAGGGAAAAATTGTAGACGAACAATCGAAACAATAACAATCATACCTTTGAAGGAGAATTTCTTGGTCGTGAGAGGAGGTTTTTTTTATCGTGAGAGGAGACAACCCGAGACGTCTTGAGAGAGTTTAGTGCGATTAAAATCTGTCAAAATCTCTAGGTAAAATGGAAGACAATTTTTTACTTTTTATGGTAATACCTAAGGCATTTAAATATATACTAAAGAATTTTCTAAGAATTAATCCTTGGAAATCTATTACAATTTTGGATACCTTTAAATTTTTATGGAGTCTTTAAAAGTCAAGTTTGAATACCACATGATTTTTTATAATTCTTTGAAAATCTATTTTGAATACCACTAAATTTGTAAAGAGTTTATAAAAGTCTAATTTCAATACCTCTAGACTTTTAAATTTTAGAAGAGTCATTAAAAGTCATTAAAAGTCTAGTTTTAATACACCCCCCTAAGTAAAAAATTATTATGTCATTGAGTTTTTGCCTCTTTTTATTTTGCTACAAATTATACTTTGATTTATTTTTATTATTACGACAAGAAAAGATTTCGAACGAACGAGATTCACCCCCTCTCTCTTCTATCATGATCCAATAGCTTCTTCTTGGCAACCAGTGCAATTTATAGCTTCGACAGTCTTCATGAGGCAGTTGTTCCCGACCACACACCTCCCTCCTAACCATGAAGTTGAAAGCGACGAAACTTAGCTCAAGGCATTGACTTTGACATTTCTCTATTATTGTATTAGAGAATGGTTCAAGCAAGGTGTTGGGTGGCGAGTGTAAGCAAGTGTAAAGCGAGGTTCAAATAATTCAAGTAGTTGTTAATTCTATCAACTAGCCTTCCATATATGTTGTAAACTGCTATGGTGAGTACTGGAGCCCTGTAAATATGGTAAATCTGCTTAACCCAAATTGCTAATAAAATTTCGAGGAGTCATAACTTTCTACTCGGTTGGAGTCATGGATCAAGCCACCTATCAAAATGTCAATAATTTCAAGGTATATAAGTTTGGTTAAGAGTATAAATTGAGAAAACTGGGTCTAAGTGATAAAAAAAATCAGTTTTAGCAGAGCCCAACAAAAGGGGCAGATATGGAAAGTTTGGGGGAGGTATAAAAGGGTCAAGCAAACTCTTGCTTGACTTATATTAGACCAGGAGCTCCATCCCCTTCCTTGGAAAGGGTTTTCCCACCCTAGAGCAACCATCTTCATCCATCTTGATAATCCGTCCACCTCCGAAACAAAATTTCATCCAAGAAGACCGGCAACGCATCGATAAGTATTTTCTTCTCCCTATCTTGTGTATTGAGTTGTAGATTGTTATTTTCTTTATCAATTGGTTGTAATTTTTTTTGCTATGGAGTAGATCTTCCGAATTGTAGGATATAGAGAGTAATTGTGATGTAATATTGATGTATGAACTATGTATTTGATCATTTCCTTGTTCTATGATATGTTTATGACTTATTTTATTGTGTTGTGCCATGTTGTGTTTGATTAAATGTGTGTGTGATGAATGCATTTGGATGTAAATGATTGATTATGTCTTAGTGACATAGGTAATCCCTTTAACTAGACTTTCTAGAGTATCGCCTTGAAATGGGAACCAATTCTCTACAAGGGATTAGCTAATTAGAATTTAATGGGTTTTTCCCAACTTACTGTTAGGAAGTGACTTCTATAATCTAGACTATATGATCGGGAGACCCTCATGTGACAGGAGGTTTACCTTTAATAGGAATTTTTATGTTATCTCTTTACTTAATAGCATTATTCTAACATTAGGAAGTAAAGGAAAAAACTCTAGATTGTATGACTGTGGAGCCCTTTGTAATAGAGGGTATCCCTTTAAGCGGACTTTCTAGAGTTGCTTGTTTACTTAATTGAATTGGAAATTAGTGTAAATACTCCAGTGACCTTCACAAGTCCGTACTAATAATTTAGTTAGAATCTCTACAAGAGTGTAAATATTGAGATAAGGATATGAACAATATATAGGAACATTAACTAACATTATAGTGAAACTGAAATCCAAGAATCACCCCCAAAGCCAACTAATTCTCTCTCACTTTCTCTCTCTTGCATTTGTGACCATACATAGCCTTTGATTGTCTACATAATTTGCTTTACAAACTTGACTAGTCTTAATCAACAGTCCTTGTGGATCAATATTTTTATTACTTAACGACTTAACCGTGCACTTACAGTTTCGATAATACCTTGAAACTACATTTCCATTATCTAAAGATGGCTATGTAAACTCAACACTTGTTATGTGGCAAAGGTAAGAATTAGACGACAGTGATGAATTTTATGTTAGTAAGGTAATGTAAATTTTAATATGTAATAAGAAACTTTTTATTATATTTTGAAATAGTAGTATAATGATATTATTTTGTTTATGTTTCATAATATAATATGCACTCAATTGAAATAGTGATGTAATGTAATATTATTTAACTTTCATATTCTTCACTACACTCAATGATAGTAATAGTAACTAAAAAAACTATTGATTTTTGTGTAGATATTCTCAACCAAAAATATTTTAAAGATGCGCTTGTTGAGTATGCTATGAAGAAATGGTTCATTTACAAAATAAAGGACTCAAGGAAAATGAGAGTTAAAACAATTTATGTTGGAGAAAAATATACATGGACAATGGAGAAATAGAGTTGACAATTACAAAATATTTAGAAGAACACTAGTGTGGCCTTTGCTTAGGAAAGACTAATCATCCTGTATGAACAATTTCTTTTATTGCTTCTAAGATTGAAAGTCAATTTATCAATAAATGACTATAAACCCAAAAATATTCAGCGAGATTTGAGAGAATGATTTGTAGTAGAGATATCATTTCAAAAAAAATACAATGTATTGGTGCAAAGAGTACTAGAATCGAATATATATTTCAATGTTATCAAAGGTTTAAGTTAAGTTATATTATGATCTAATGGATTGATCAAGTATACATGATGCTCAACTTGGAAAGACCTAGTAGGTTAATTGGACCAAATACTAGGCAATGGAAATCTTTACATATTATGGAAACCAGGTAGGAAGTCTAGATGAGTCAAGTGGGCCAGACATTTGGCAAGATGAATTCAATAGGTCAGAGAGGACTAAATATCAAATCTGGAGGAAGCTCTAATAGATCTATCAGATACTGAGCAGATGAAGTCCAAACAAGAGGACTAAATGTTTAGCGAATAAGTTGAGGTAAGTTCCTAGAGTGGAGTGGTGAGGTTGTGTCATATTTGGGACAAACCTTGGTGATTATCCGACTGAAAAAATCGATGAAGGTTTCTAAGTCGAGATTAAGATAATTCTAACTATCTATATTACTCATGCATATTATTATCTAACTCTATTTTTTATGACTACTATTATTATTCTGCTTGTTCTAACTTTATTTTATAGAAAACAAAGATCTGGGTTGACCGAGGGTTTAAGCTACTAAACATGGAGGTTCAATTGACCAATCCAGACAGCGTGGTAGGGATAAGATCAAGGTCAAGCAAATACAGAAAAAGGGATCCGTCGATGGACAAATGGATCAGTCGATAGAATAAATATGGTAATTACAAGTGATTGATCAAATCACACAGAAAAGGAAATCAAGAGGTTTCATCAATGGATAAAGTGTTGGGGTCGATCATGTGAATCTTTACGTGTGTAAAATATGTTTTCGGAGAACATATAGTGGAAGAAAAAAAATTCAAAATTATTACAATGCACATCACATGCAACCATAGGAATACAGATGTGCTAGACATAACCATAGATTAAAAACTTTGTGTAGGAATTATACCTATTGGATGACATTTAATGGAAATGATATCAACTTGTAATTCTCACAAGACTTACCTCTATTCTTATCCATGCTCATATTTCTTCAAGACAACTTTGCAAAGCCATAAGTAGTGTCTCCACTTTGGTACTAGCCAAAGAGAGGAGACGAGATGCAATCTGAGAGAAAAACCCACGGCTCGATTTGGTGCCCAACAGCAATTGCAACCTGACGACACCAAAAGGAGGGCGGAGCAACCCCTTAGCTTTTGTTCAACAATTGAATGTCCTACTACCCATGGTTATGGACCACGGTAGATGGCAAAAAGTGCCTAGAGGAGTCGACAATAAGGCTATTGGCTGTTGGATTGGGTTGCGGCGAAACAAAATGGGGGGTGACCCCTTTTGGTTGGTGGCGACAACAAGAGAGAGAGAGAGGGAGAGGAGGAGAAGAAAATAAAACCTAAAAGTTTTCTCACTCTTTCTTTTTACCACATGGAGGGGTTTTATATATCCCCAATCTGGTTTAAAAAGCTAGTCCAAACCTAGACCCAATAAGCCAAGCCAATCAATTAACAATAAGCTTGGTTCAAAACCAAACCAACTTGGTTTAAAATCAAACCAATTAATTTTGGTTCATAACTAAACCAAAATGGACCCAACTTGCCTACAAGAGGCATGACCTAATAATGTCTCTAGTCTAGTAAATACTTTCTATATTTGCCCTTCATTTAGTCCTACCAGAATTAGTCTCTCTCATTATGAGAATCTTATTCTCAAACTTGTTTATGTCTTTTAGATACTTTCATAGTGTGTGTGACCCAATAGATTTTTGATTATGATGGTAATTCATAATTAACCATTAAGTATGAATAGATCATGAGTGACACCTAGTAGTAACCCCTAATTGATTGAAAAATCATAGTTGATCCCAAAATAAATTCTGAACTCTTCAGTAGCTATAGTTATTAATGCGTCTATTTCTTTCACTCATCTTATTGAAGGATCAAAAAGGAGCAATAAAGTGGGGAGGGCGAATATCTCTCATTAAAAACTCTTTCTTTTTGTATCAATTCATAAAACGATTATCAAAGTAGCAGCGGAAAAATAATACAGAATACTCAGGTGGTTTCTTGATTTTGAGTCTATGTCGACTCCTACTCCAAGACTTGTGATCCTTAATCGCACATTGGACAATTCAATATAACTCTTCTTTATGAAACTTTCGGAAAAAAGTAATTCGTATAAATGAAGTATAAGATAGTAATAACCTACTATCTTATATAAGATTAAGTATAATGCAAGCTAAATATTAATATACTGAAAAGAATAGAGATGAAGATTATCGACACTTGGTCGGAGCAGTAGCTTGCTTGATGATGAGTAGCAGAGTAATAGCACGAATAGACACTATGCACAGAGATGAATCGAAAATTAATTATTGCCTCAAACCTCGAGCTCCCCTTTTTTGAGCATGGTTTGGTCGACTGATAAACCCATCAGTCAATTGATCTGTTTGGTTGACCAAACCTCCTATCGATCGACTAAACCCTGTGCTTTCCTTCTTTTCTGAGATCTGATCCTTGTTCATTTATGAGTTTTAATGGTTAAGTCAATCGATCACCTTGTTCAGTCCATCGAACAGTGGAAAGAGATTTACACTTAATTCATCATTAATAAGGCGATCCTTTGATCGACCAATCCCTAGGTTTAGTCAACCGATCAGCCAGGCTTCCATCTTTGCTTTGGTTTGATCTGATCTCTGCCATGTCATCCAGGTTCAGTCGATCGATCTGCTGGTTTTGTCGATCGATTAGTCTGATTCCTGTATAATAATGTTAAATAGAATATCCCTGTAAAATAAAATTAGCACAATATAATATATGAGTAGTAAGATGCATGAGTAGTATTTGACAGTAGAACAGTCTTGATCTCAACTGGAAACCTTCCAGAACACCACCTCACTATCAGTACTCTTCTCCAGTTGCTTACCTCAACTTACCTACCAAACATGGTCCTCCAGACCTGTTTGAACTTTCTCTGCTCAGTGTCTAATCCCTGATCTACTAAGGCTTTTCCTACAATACTATATTAACCAATAATAGAAATATAGAATACTATGGTAAAACTAAACTTAGATTTACTAAGATCCACTAGTCTAGTCGACCATGTGCAGTCGACCGGAAACCATCTGAACAACCTTGCTTGGAGTTCATTCCTCCAAGACTTTCCGTTACCTAAGGTTACGTCCCCTTAGAATTTTCTTCATATGGCTTCACTCATCAGAACCTAGAGTTACCCCCCTTTTGGGTTTTCTCCACCTGACTTCACTCACTAGGACTCAACATTGGATCGACCCACTAGGGATTTAATATTAGGTCATCTAGACCTCTCAAATCCTTCTACCTGGATTTCATGATTTATCGAGATTTCCCTTGCCTAGCCTCAACTAGGACTTCCATTGACTAACCGTAGTTAGAACTAGTCACTCAGTTAACTTCTCACCCTTGCCTAGCCACGACTAGAACTTCCCTTGATCAAGCTCCATTAAATATATTTGTCGGACATTAAAACCTTGGAGGTCGATTGCACCAACAATCTTCCCCTTTTCGATATTTGACAAATATGTTTAAGTTACGGGTAATTTCTATTTTAGATTTCTAACTTAAACCATTCTTCTCCTCCTTTTGTCACTCATCAAAAAGAACCCTTCATAAATATTTTTGTTTACAATAATAATTCACATTTTACTTCACAGGAAAGAGATTCACATTTTACTTCTGGAGCAGAGTTTTCTGTTAAAGCGGGAGGTAATGACATTTCCGAAAATCTTGTGAATGACAACATTAATGATATTGCTAGGAAGTACACATTCTCATCTATACACTCCCCCTTCCTATGGCCAATTCACAGGTGGCCCTGCGTCGTCAGTGATGGATCGGTATGCTCCACATCTTGATATGACAAAGTATGCAAGGCCCATTAGTCAGGTCCCGTTCGGCCAGTTTCCTGGGAGAAGTGATCCATATGACTACAACATCCATGGAGCAAGGACGGACCAAGCTAAATTCCCTCGATTTCCATCTGGACCACATTCATCTTCCTCCAGTCGAGGCAATTCTTGTGGTTGGATAGACTAATCACAGAAGTTTTAACAGATGCTGTTCGTTGTTCAGTGGCCGACAAAAAAGAGACAGTTATCCATTTTTGTCTGCAAGATCCACGCACTTTCTTGCTCTTAAAAATGTCAGATGAGCTGTAGTTGTGATTAACACTTTTTACGACGTCCGGAATTCATATTAGCATTCACATGGTGGTTTGCACACGACGTCCGGAATTCTTAAAACGTAGCTTAAGCCGGTTAGAACGCTTAGACACAAACATTGTTGTGATACTCTTTTCACGAAAATGAAACCTTGACCTTGCTCATTTCAGGTTGTTAAATAGGCACAATTTGGTGAGTCACAGGAGTGCATTTGATGTTTGAATCGATTCCCTTCGTATATATTTTTTGAGATAATATAAAGTGTCTAAGTTTTGTTCGACTAATTATCGAAGCAGACGGTTTTGTTTTTTTGTTTTTTGTTTTTTTTGAGTAAAAGGTGATATCGTATTATCGTTCATCATAGACACTCTAATATTGCTAGTCTCACGATAAAATATTGGTAGATAAATTAATGTGGGACAAAATGACTTTCCGTACGATGAACTAAGCAAGGTCATACCTGGGGTGATTGGCTTGACTCCCATTAAAGTTTCCCATCGATCGTAGAGTAATCAGGAAATGCTTGTGGTAGGCGGTCCAAAAGTTAAACATTTTGTCGTTATGCGTCTCATTTAGAGAAATTTTTTTTGTAAATGTGTTATTGTTGGGATGGAATAGTGAATGTCTGGATGATAACTTGATATTCTTCCGTTGTACCATAGTCTGGGGGTGAAAATCAATTCTCTTCTTGATAACACTGTAATAGAGTTTGTGCTCTCAAAACAAGTCTGGGAAACAATGAGTAAACATTTTTATTTCTACATCTCCATTTTCTTTATCAAGTTTATCTTTGATACAGACAACATAATTCGTTGTTCGCCCACAAACATTGCAAAAAGTTTGATATGCACGAAACAAAATAGGGTGGCTAAACAAGACTTAGTTGAAGTTGTAAACATTGTATGAACTTGAGATTTACTGGGTTAGTTGTAAAAATCATTGTAAACAATAATGATTTAAAGTATGCATGATCATGGCAAGTCAATCAATTCAAACAAGTCATATTATTATTATTATTGTTGTTGTTGTTCTTATCATTATTGTTATTATTATTGTTGTTGTTGTTGTTATTATTATTATTATTATTATTATTATTATTATTGTTGTTGTTGTTGTTGTTATCATTATGACTATTATTACTTTATTGTTATTTTTATTGATTAGTTTCATAATTAAAGGATACTTGATTATAATATGATTTTTGAGGTTTAAGATTTTGATTTCGGTTTGACTTAGACATGTAACCCAAATCTAGATTTTGTGAGTTAGTAAAATTATTAATTAACTTTTCTAATTTATCAATTTTATTTTTCAAAAGATTAATTTTTTTATAGTTTTCTAAAATTTGAATTTGTATTTTTAAATTTAGAAAAATTATTTTATTTGTTATTTATATTCAAGGTAGAATTTTGTTTTTTATAAGCCAAAAATTTATTTTCTAAATTCTTATGTTCAAAGGTTAAAGGATTAATTTTTAAATTTTTATTTTTATTTTCTAAATTTTTAGTTAAATTTTGTTTATTATTAATTAATTTTAAATAATTATTATTTTAATTTAATTTGAAATTATTTTGAATAAATGGATTTTGATTAACTAGATATATGTTATGATTAAGGTTTGAGTTGATTTGATCAATTTTAGTTACATTTGAATTAATTAAATTTTTATTAATTAAATTATTTTTGTTAAACAATGTTAATGTAGGATTTTTTATGTATTTTTGAATTCATATCACAATCTATAGATCTAAAGTATGTAAATTTTCATGTAAAATAAATTTATTTACCTTAATTGTTCCCCCTTGGATACTTGGGTCTTCTCTTTGGGCATTGAAATTTGTAATGACTCATTCTTTTGCACTTGAAGTACTCTATATGGTCCTTCCTTTTCTGGACTCCAGGCATCGATTCCTCCTTTGCCTCCGACTGTGCGGATCGATTCTTTGGATATTTACTTTTGTAGTGTCATTTTTCACTATACTTAAAACATGTTATGTGATCTTTAAATTTTGTATTTATAATATTACCGTTTGCATCCTCGTTAGGATTCTCCCCCTTGACCATTTCCATCTTGGATTCATTCTTGGACATTTTTTTCGATGAGCTGGAATCCATATCATGGCAAATTAATTTCATGGATAGAATTTAATTAATATATGCATATGCAATCAATTTAATTATATGCATGATATGGCTAAGGAGGTGCACGGTTCAGAATTAGTATACATATGATAATAAAATATTTAATTCATGATGAACATTTTGAGCCATAAATAGATTTAATGAGTATGGTAATGGATTATCTGATTTGGAAATAAATGATTTAGTGGTTGGACCAAGTCATATGCAACAATTATAAAAGAAAAAACCCTGAGAGAGAAGGAGGGTGAGATAGATGCCGTCGGGAGAGAAGAGTCGCCGGGTGTCGTGGAGTGTCACGCCCCCAAAGGAGTCCCTACTGAAAAATTTTGGCAACATCTTCTATGTACCGGTGACAATCTGAGGCATACATACATACAAAATACATTAGTCACATACGGCTGGAATATACACACAACCACGCAGTTAATAATGCAGCCCACACGGCTAAAACATAGCATAACAACACAATTAATAATGCAACCCACTCGGCTGAAACATAGCACAACGAAAATCACAAAATAATGGACATGAAACGAACAAAACAACTAACTATGAGCCGACTCGGTTGACGCAATATCACCAAACCAAATACAAGATACCACAAGACAAAACTTCAAGTCCTCATCAAACTATTACAATGCCAAGATCACAAATCCAAAACAAAATAACATAAGAAACCGAAACCAGAAGATCGTCCTCGAATGTGACGTGGGATTGGTGAACAGGACCTCCAAGCGACTCCATAAATCCTTTACCTACTATCTGGTGAAATAAACCAGTTTATGGGGTGGTGAGTACTAAGACTCAGTGGGTAATAGACAGATAGTGCATGAACATAATAAAGAACTAGAAATACAAAGGTATACAATCTCGTAGGGAAAATAGCAGATACTACAGTGATATCATAATAAGTGTCCATACCTGAAACCATATCCTATACTAGTAATAGAAGGTCAAGTGTAGCAAAGACCTGCTACAGTACTGCTCATAACTACATGGGTAACATGTGAGATATATACATATTACTAATAAGTAAATCAGTGTCTAAACTTATACCTCAGGTATATATCTCAACCTATGTGAGCATATCAACATAAGTAAGCAACAGTAGCATAAATAAGTAATAGCAGCATAAGTAAGTAATAACATCAGCAGGTATAATAATAACAGCGTATGCACGGATGGTCACCCCGCCCACCTCTCTGCACCACGACCCCTGTATAGTCGAGAGGTCGAATCGATGATAACTGTACCACTCAAAGGCCGCCACTACTCTCGAGTGACTGAGTGGACAGGTGCATAGTAGCTAACTAGCTACGTCTGCGATGGGGGTCCCTGCTTCTTGTAACTCCAGCTATCACTACCCATGAGTAAGCGAGTGGGAGCACGATAGGACAAGCGGCACACTCCAGCTACCACTACCCATGAGTGGCCGAGCATGCGACCCTGACCAACGACCCTCTCAACCACAAGGGAGACATGGTCGTCAGTATGCATGCAATGATATGATGCATAAAATGTAGCAGTCATCATATATATAAAAACAGAAAACATGTATGCTACATGAAGTCAGCATGCTCAATAAGGTGTGTAAATAATAACATTTAAGCAAGTAAGCATGGTATCTAATATCCATATATCCAATATCTAATATCTAATATCTAGTATCTGGTATATGGTATCTGCTAAATATCATAGATAGTAACGAGAGACTGTATAGATATAGAAATGAGTTTCTCAAAGATTGAGTGGATAAGTATCAAGCACAGGAAAAATACGAGTGGAGTCAACATAAATACAGGAACTATCTGAAAATACAGCTCATGCACTAAGATCAATATATTAAAGAGATAAAGTAAGAAGTACCCGCCTTTATCTGCCGATCGTGATAAATAATGTCACGTCAAGATGTGTCTCCAACTAGTATCCTGCAACACAGAATACATAATAGTGCTAAGTTCTATCATAAGCCAAATAGCTAATCCTAATCCTAATTCGATTATGAATCAACATTTAATTCCCTTTACTGATCCAACATTTCTTTCACAACTAATCCCCTTATGATTTAATCTAATTCAATTAGATACCCCTCTTGTTAACATGACTCAATTATCCACCAAGATATAAACTAACAATCCAACTAGTATAATCAATCATGTATCAATTAATCCTCAATTAACACATCATTTAATCCACATCTTAAATCAACTAGGCATCATGAATCAATTCTATATAATTCATCTAACTCAATTAACACAATCCACGATCTAGCACCATAATCAAACAACAAATCATTTAATCCATGAAGACAAACAACTTCATAATCATCATGAATCACTTAATTCATTTCAATAAGCGTTATCACAACAATAATCGATTAACATCACAATCCATAAATACCAATCATGATATCAATCTAATGATTCTATTAACAATCATGTACTCCTATAAATCAACCAATCTGTAAGTAACAAACTACAACTAATCACAAACTTTATTCACTCATGTCTATTCATCAATCCAATCCACATCACAGTAATCACATCAAATGTAAACATGAAATTATCTTCGAAACTCACCTAAACCCAGATGATGAGCTGGTGATCCACAACTGAAGATGTGCTTGCTACCGAAAATATTATAAAATATGACACTCAGATAATAATTAAATAATAAGATTTAATAGACAAATAACCTTAACAAAAATTTTAGGAATTTTTAGAGATTTTTTGAGAATTTTCTGAACTCGTATGACATATTTTGAGGGGAAGAATTTATAAGTTTAGGAAAAGCCTATTGGAATATCCATTTATTAGGGAGTTGATTATTTTAATTAACCTAAGGTTTTTATTAATTACTCTAAGTTTTATTACCGAGCCCTAATTCCTTCTTCTTCCTCACCCGATTCTTTTTCCCCTTTGCGTCGAACCACCACCGAGCTCCTCTCTTCCCGAGCCCTCACCCAGCGTCGCTGATCTTCCTCGCACACGAGCACCACAGCAGCCGGGATCTCGCTTCTCCTCACGCGAGCACCACAGGTCGCCGTCCTTGTGCCCTAGCACTAAAGTCGTAGCGCCGCCTCCTCTTCTCATCGTGGATGCCAAGCACTCGCCGGGAGCCGAAGCCACCACCGCCTCCCTCTTCCGTGCCCTAGCGTCATCTCCTCTACCCTAATTTGGTCTTCACCGTTGGCCTACTTTTCCTCCAGTGGGTCGTCGTCGGGCAGTGGAGATTCGGCTTGGGGCTTGGGTGAGGTTACTAGGCATGACTCTGCTCCTCTCTTCTCCCCGAAGCCCCCTTCCCACTTCTCCATAGCAACCATCAACAAAGAAGATGATGGTGATTTCTGGCGGACCTACAACAGCGACAGTCACTGGACTTTGATGGAGTGGTTTCTCCAACAAGGTTTGTCATTTCCCTTACATCCCCTTCAGGCAAGCTTCTGTCGGACATGGTGAAGAACGGAGTAGTAGTCTCAGAGGGTTTTGAGTTTTGTTTCATCTCCGACTTTCATCCAGCAACCACTCTTCCTAGCCGCGAGCCAACAGAGGGAGACCTCATCATAAGGGTAAGATGTTGGAATTAGGTTGTGGGTTAAGGATTAGGTCTAATGCTTGGATGTGAATGTGTTGTTTGTGATTTAGGTTTACCGAATTGGGAGATCAGCATTTCAACCTAGCTCCGGCCATGATTTTGATTGCAGGTTCTTCGGCTGAGAGTCCTATAGCGGGGCATCCGGATCTAGGTGAGTTTTAGAGTTAATTTCGTTGCTTATTGGATTTCATTTGGTGTGACGATTAGTGGAGATTGATTAATGAGTTAGATTAGTTAGTGGATAGATAGCTAACAATTGATTATGTGGATGGACTGTGTATGTCGGGTTCATAATGCTCAGTAGTTGATGTGTTGGATTATTTTGTTGTGATATGTGGATTTGGGTAGATCTTGATTTGATTGGTGGATTAAAGATGAGCTTATCATCTAGTTGGATTTGGATTATTAGATGAAATTAAACAGTTACCTAATCGAATTAGGATTGAGTTTTGGAGTTTAGCTTGTTGTTGTATATGTGATTAGCTAAACCATATATCATATTATTTGCAAGACTTTGATTCGAGACGGCCATCTCGACGTTGGATTTCTGGTCACGATCTTCTTTTAAGGCGGGTACTTCTTACCTTGATTCTGTAGTTCTTTGAACTTAGTGCATGAACTATTTTGGATAAGGACTATTTTACCTTGACTCCACTCTTATTTTTCCTGCGCTTGATACTTCCATGTGATCTTTGAGATATTCGTTTCCATATCTATACAGTCTCTTGTTGTTGTCCATGATAAGTAGCAGATACTAGATACCATGTTTGTATGCTTTGACTGTTGTTTATTTATATACTATATTGAGCATACTGGCTTCATGTAGCATACCTAATTTTTACTTATATTGGTATGATGACTGTTGTTTGTTTATGTACCGTATTGAGCATGCTGGCTTCATGTAGCATATATAATTTCTGCTTATATTTGTATGATAACTGTTGCATTTGGCGCATCATATCATAGCATGTATGTCAACAACCAATTCTCCCTTGGGGTCAAGAGAGTCGTTGACCAGGGCCGCATCCTCGGCCACTTGAGAGAGTGGTAGCTGGAGTTGATGCCGCTTGTCCTGTTGTGCTTCCACTCGGTCACTCATAGGTAATGATAGCTAGAGTTGCGAGCAGCAGGGACCCCGTCGCAGATGTAGCTAGTTAGCTACTATGCAACTGTCCCCTCGAACACTCGAGAGAGTGGTAGCTGGAGTGGTGTACAGTCTGTCATTGACCCGGCCTCTCGACTATACAGGGGGTCATGGTGCAGAGAGGTGGGCGGGAGTGACCATCCGTGCATACGCTGTTATTATACTTGCTTTGGCTACTGCTGTTTACATATGTTGTTATTGTTTACTTACTGTTGTTGCTCACTTATGCTGCTATGCTTTCTTATGTTGAGATTTATCCTCGTTGTAGGTGTTTAGTCCTTGGTTTATTTATTGGATGTTTGTATATACCTTACATATTTCCTTTGTAGTTATGAGTAGTACTGTAGCAGATTAGTACTACTTCTGACTTTCTATTACTAACCTAGGATATGGCTACTTCTGACTTTCTATTACTAACCTAGGATATGGTTTTAGGTATGAGCATTTATTATGATTTTGTTTTAGTATATGTTATTCCCTCTTATGAGACTGTATGCTTTTGGCTCACTTTCTATTTGTATATTATGTTCATGTACTATCTTTCCTTACTCGCTGAGTTCCAATACTCACCACCCCACAAATTGATTTTTCTTTCGCCAGGTGGCAGGTAGATGAATTATGGATACTTGGAGAGTCCCGACTGCCGATCCCACTTCCCACATTATATCTGAGGACATTTATTGATTTTATTTCCGCTTTACTTGTATTTTTTTTAGTATTCAGTAGCTTTAGTATTGTTTGAATTTGTCTGTGTTTAGAGTTTGATTCGTGGTATTTTACTATCGTGATCTTGTGATTGTGTAAGCCAAATTGGCTAGTAAATTTTAGTTGTCGATTTTCTCTTCGTTTTTCCACTGTGCTTTTAATACAGCCGTGTGGGCTTAATATTAATTGCGTGGTTATTTTATTGATTTATGTCCAGTCGGGTAGGCTGTGTTATATAAATTACGTGGTTATATATGTTGCAGCCGTGTGGGCTGATGAATATGTTATATGTTGTTTATGTATGTATATTGGTCTCGTACCAATCGATCCTCCACTTTTGGCCGGATTGGTACAAGGCAGTCTGGGAGATTCATACTGAAATTGGGAAACAGAAACAGAATCCAGTGGAAAGGATGCAGCAGAATGACCTCAAGCGTTCGTCAAAGGAAAAAGGGAAGATCAGCTGATCACGATCGCAAGACGCTGGTGAAATCGAGAGAAGGCAATGATGCGCGTGAAGAACAGAGAAACCAATAGCGATTGAGGCAACCGTCGAGTGCAAGAAGAAGTAGCAATGGGATAGAACTACTTCGGCGGCGCTGGATCAACATTTCTTGCACTCATGTGGCCGGAGGTGGAAGAGGATCGGCTGCCGGCGATGGATCGGCTCTCCCCCGGTCATCTGGTACCCTTCCCAGCCTTGCTATCCTATGGCCGACTATGCGATGGCAACGGAAATCTGGAGCTAGGGCACGACCGAATAGGGGCTTGGGTGCTCGCTGAGATTAGCAGATACGGAGACTCAGCCGATGGTGGTCGAACGACGACGACGTCAGGGAGGCGACGATCGGGATCTGAGGAGAGGGCGGTGACAAATCGTGAAGAAGAGAGGGATCGAGAGAAATCGCGGAGGAGATGATCGAGGAAGAGGAAGGCTTCAGCGTGGCAAAGTTTAGGGCACGGGTAAGGAAGAGGAAGAAAGAAAAATAAAAGGTAAAATGAAAAGTTAAACTTAGGTATTTTTAATTAAACCTAATGTTAGTTTCTCAATCAACTTCCTTTTTGTTCCTTTTTGTTGTATTCCAAATAGATTTTTTTCCCAAGTTCATAAATATCTCTCCGCAAAATATATCATACGAATCTGAAAAATTTTTAGAAAATTTCTAAAAATTCATAAAAATTCTGTTAATATTATTCGTCCATTAAATTTTTTTTTTTTTATTATTATTTGAGTACTATATTTTACATGAAGTTTAGTCGCAAAAGAAAAAAAAAAACGTTTTTACCATCTTAGTTCAACAATTAATCTATTAAAATAGGTTGTTGAAAAGAGATTTCTAAATTGATTAATTTCTAGATGGAGATATAGGTTAGGATGGTTGGATATTAGTTTGAAAAGAAAGGTTATACTTTATTTTGCTCTGCGGCTCATCAGTTTTTTTTATGCACCAAACAGATTATGAATTAAGTCGAATCCTTGTGGTAGTATGGTTATGTATTATTTTCCCTTCATGTTGTTTTATGCCTTAGCTAGAGCACGTTCTAAATCTTTCTTTAGACATCTAATAGATTCTATATTATGTGAATATCAGATTATATGCAGAGTATGCCCCACGTATGAATCCTTTTTATTTTTCTATATATATCATTTTTAATTTTCATGGAGTTTTCTTATTTGCTCATTCGTACATGATTAACAATGTGAATCCTTTATGGCTTAATCCTCTGATTCAGAACTCAACCAACCATCGAGAATTCCTTAACTATTTTCTTTCATATTATACGATATAAATCAATTACATGTAGCGTATAAAATGTTGTCGATTTATTTGGGTTCCAACGTAAGGATGATAGAGTTGTTTATTATTGTTTGTTCTGCTTAAATCGTTATTTCATATGAATTACTTTTATAAGATAACTTACCACTTTATGATAATAAATAAACAATAAATCCAATCCATTAGGAAAAATATGTTCATGGTGTGGAAATAAATATGATAAGTAGATTCGAACAGTGAAGTTTTGGTTGTAATCGACATGGCAATGTGCATGTGTTACCATCGTACCTATAAAAAAATCTATGTTATATGAATTACTACTACTACTATTTACTTATCGGCATTTGTTTCATAGTTGTAAGATTCATATATGATCACGATCTTTAATTTCACTTGTGGTATTTCTGAGACATGTGATTTGACTGTGGTCAAACAATACTTCATATGGGTAGGGTATGAATCGGAGATTTAAGTCCGTAGAACTTATCAAATTATGGATGGATTGAGCTATGAACTAGGGACCTAAGTCTGAGGAGCTGATCAAATTATATATGAATTGAATTATGAACCAGGGATCTAAGCCTCGGGAGCTGACCAAATTATGGGTTGAGTTATGAACCGATGACCTACGCTCGGGGAGCTTGCCAAACTATGTATGGGTAGTGGTTTCATTCCGAGGTTTGGATCCCTACCAACCTAGCGCTAGGATAAATATTTGATCAAACGGTTATGTTATGAGGCCACTTTCATTGAACTGAACTCTACTAGAACTGTTACGTTTATGTCATGAAAGCATTTAAGTTAATTTTGTTAATTGAATATTTTTCCTTATGTTTACGGCATGTAAGCTTTCGACCTATATCTCTTTCCTTGTCTAACCTAAATTAGTGGATTTGATTATTGACTATTATGGTTTGAACGTACTGGGTCTTTAGACTCATTATATTGTTTAATACAGGAGGCAGGACCGATGGGACAAGAGGCTTTGACAATCAAGCAAGCTCAGAATGACGACAGCACAACCCATGGACCCCCCTAGTTTATGTTTCCACTTTTAATTGAAATGATGTAATAAAAGATTTAGTCCAAGAAATTTTCTTTAAGAACTATTAGTTGTTTATAACTTGGTCGGTCTTGTTGGGATATTAATGTATATTTTATTATTAGAAAATAAATAAAAAAGTGATATATACTAAAGAGGAAAAGACATTTTGATTTAAAATAGATTAGAGATATTACATAGAAAGTATAGAAAGTATCGCAAAAGTCTGTGTTATAGCAGTTACAGACCAGTAACTTCTACAACATCATCTTGATTATAATTATTAAGTTTAACCAACTTCTTTTGTTCCATTTAATGTACTATCTGGAAATGATGTTTTAATTTTTTGAAATAAATTTCACCACCCCTCATACTTTACCTCTAGAATTGATGAAATTACACCATTATAATGCTTGACATCCTAAACACTTTATCCTTTATTATCCTAAAGCATTCAATTTCAGATAATGGCTTCTCGATTATGAGGCAAGAAAATATTAACTTATCTTGGACCCATGATACTGATCAATGAATCGACATCTTCCTCTTCTTTAGAGTCTTGAGAAGACTCTTCGGCCTCCCTCCCTTCTAAACCATCGGCATCCTTACAACAAAAGTAGGATCAAGCGGTGACCCAGTTGAAGGGGGCCTTCAAACACCGGTGGAGATCAAGATAGTTGTTAAAGCGACCATTGATCTGTTGGAAAGCATGGAATGCTAGAGGCTCACCTTAGAAGTCCTTGGCCTAGGGAGGAGTTATTTTATAGCACTTCATTTTGTTGTATTGATGTTCCTTTTTATTTTATTGGTGTCTTATAATGACTATCTTCCATATTTTGTCTATTTAATAGAATAAGTAAGTTTAACTTTTAATTTTGAACTCTGAGTTGATATATTTCGGCCTTGTATAATACATTATAGTATCTACGGTTATAAAGTTGCTACAACACAAGTTTATCATTGTAGCAGCTATTGTCCAGTAGCTGCTATAACGAGCTAGTACACTGATATTCACATGGTAGCAGCTAGTCTGGATTAGCTCCTACTGTAGCAACGAAATCTAACTTGATTCATAATATATTAAAAATGTAAAATGTATCAAACATGTGACCTATAGTAGTTGATAGAAACAATGATATCCTCCGTGTTGGCCTAGGGACATGGTGGCGGGGAAGCTGGGGGTGAGCAAACCGCCTTTTGCCACATAGATAGAAACAATGATAACAAGACAAATATAATTGTCTAATCTTCATAACAAATTTGTTCAAAAGTTAATACATAGTGGAAGATTTAAAGGCAGAAGACCTATAAACACTACCACTTTAAATACCATATCTAATCTTTATCTCAAATTTGTAGAGAATCTAACTGTTGATCTATATATTCTAATGCATCTTTCAGTTTTATAAATTTTTCAATCTTCGATAGCTTTATCTCTGATTTTGAGCTTGATACTTTATTTGAGGATGCACACAAACTTTCTTTTCGTCTCGATGTAATGGAGGTATTTTCTTGATTTTTATCGTTGTAGGCTTCAAAAGCTCTTATTGCATCATGTTTACTCTTGAAGGCCTGGTGTATAGTGCCTTTAAAACAATTAACTCATGTGGATACTTTTATCCAAGTGTCATAAACACCCGGTTGATGTCCAATAAAGATCACATATGTCTTGTCCTATATTAATTAAATGGATAATTTAGAATCACGTATAAAGCATACATATTACAAATAGAGGGAATTACAACTTAATGAAACAACTTAGCAAGTAGTTGTTATACGTTGTAGAAGTTACCTTTCAAAGTAGCTACTACAGTGTATAGTAGTTAACTTTCCAAGTAGCGGCTATACGTTGTAACAACTAACTGTCAAAATAGATGCTACAATGTGTAGCGGTTAGTTCTTATATGTTATAGTATAAATCTTAATAATATCTTAGGATTAGAGATAATTAAAGATTAAAATAATTTTAAATAAATTTTTACCAACTTTATATACATAATGATAATATTTTTAGGTGTATTATCTGCTAGAAAATGTAGTTACTACATTTTACATTATATAACCAAAAAATCATTTAAATTTATTAAAAAAATATTCACAATAATATGGGAAATTTGTCAAATATTTTTTAATAGGGTTTAAGGTACAAACGACACAACGTACAAGCCATAGCGAATACAATTTATAACAGATAGTTTGACAATTATCTGCTATCGGTTGAAAACTAATATTTTAATTTATCATCAAGATTTTCACTATGATCTGGAGAACTTTTTGTCTTATTGTATTGCAGGTGTAGAAGTATGGACATTAGCATATAATTAAACCTTACAGACACCACCATGACATTCAAGAATATGCTTATCGACTAGTTGATTACCCTTGTCTTTTCCATTTACCACGCATAGTGGTCAGAGAAGTTTGAGCAATCAGATCAACAGAACAGACTTCGAGAAATTCATAGAAGCACACCATCTTGAAGACGAAGTGCTTCTAGAACATGAAAAATACAAGCAGATTTCAAATAAAGATATTCTTTTTTGAACCCCAAAATGGCTGCGTACAATCATATGAAAGCTTACAATACCCGCAGAAGATAACATGACCGCCTTGTCATTTTTGTTTTGGGAGGAAAACACAATACCAGATTTCAAACAAAGATAGTGGATAACATGAAACGCATGACGAAGGTAGTGTAAAGAAGATGGTGGCATAGTTATGCTACTCGTAAAAGTTTCATAAAAGGATGAATGACGGTGAGAGTGAGAAGGCTCATAAAAGAGTAGTGATGTGGAAGCGATAATGGCAAGTGTCCCTCGGCGACACCATCATTTTATAGGAAAACAAGGCTGCTGTAAAATCCAAGAATAAGAGTATCATGCGCCTACAGTTGCCCTTCTACCAAAGTCGAATTTTGCCTGTGTTCACGGGCCATGGTTTATAACAAGTATGAGTGGTCATTCTATTGAAGTGATAGATTAATGATCTAGAGTAGGTATATCGCCATTATTATTAATTGATGAGTTGTCATATATTAATTGGTATTAGCTAGCTGCTACAATGAGTAGCAGCTGATGTAGGGTAACTGCTATAATGTGGAGCAGCTATTGTAGAAGGGTAGCAGTCTACATTGTGGAATTAGTTATTATACCTTTGTAACAGTTAACATTTCAAATAGCTGCTATACTACTGTAGCAGTTATCCGTCGAAGTAGCTGCTATAATGATATAGTAGCTAATAGCCGAAGTAGTTGCTACAACGTTGTAGCAGTTACCTATCGACATAGTTGCTACAACATTGTAGCAGCTAATCGTTGAAGTAGTTGCTACAACATTGTCTCTGTTAATCGTCGAAGTAGCAACTACAACACTGTAATAGTTTACATTGTCGAATAAGTTGCTACACCGTTGTAGCAATTACCTATCGAAGTAGCTACTACAATGTTATAGTGGCTAGGTGTCGAAGTAGCTGCTACATCATGGTAACAGTAATATTTCAAGTAGTTGCTATAACGTTGTAGTAGCTATGTCTCGAAGTAGCTATTACACCATTGCAGCAGTTAATATTCTAAGTAGTTGTTATACCGTTGTAGCAATTAACATTCCAAGTAGCTGCTACAGCGTTATAGCATCTAGCTGTTGAGCTACAACGTTATAGCGGCTAGGTGTCGAAGTAGCTACTACATCATTGTAGTAGTTAACATTCCAAGTAGCTGCTATATTATTGTAGTAGTTAACATTCCAACTAGCTATTACAACGTTGTAGTAGCTAGCCGTCGAAGTAGTTGTTACACCGTTATATTGGTTAACCTTCCAAATAGATGCTACAACGTTGTAGCAGCTAGCCGTCGAAGTAGCTATTATACCATTATAGCAGTTAACATTCTAAGTAGTTGCTACAACGGTGAAATAGCTAGTCGTCGAAGTAGCTATTACACCGTTATAGCAGTTAACATTCCAAGTAGCTGCTACAACACTATAATAGCTAGCCTTCGAAGTATCTACTATAACGTTGTAGCAGCTAAGATTTCAAGTAGTTGCTATAGAGATATAGTAGCTAACATTCCAAGTAGCTGCTACAACGCTGTAGTAGCTAAAATTTCAAGTAGCTGCTACAATGTTGTAGCAACTATATGTCCAATAAAGACAACATATGCAGGGAGTGGCTGCAAGCGTCGACCTTGTACGTTGTAGCATAAATCATTCATTCTAATGTATATTAAGATCACGACTGGAATTACAACTTAAAATGAAACGAATTATCATTGGTTATGAATCGATGATTGGGAAGTTCCCTGCAAATTATATAAGCAAAAACTGGTAAGAAAGCAGCTAGGGCTTGTGAGTTGTAGGATATATCAGAGCTAAAAAATATCGTATAGAGTTGAAAAACAAACAATGGAGTGGAAAAGCCTATGATCGAGAATAGAGAGGGGTGCTAATCAAACCAGCATAGACTATATGCTCGATGACAGTTTCTCGAGCTTCTAGCCAGCTCGAGAATAAGCATGCGACTGTAAGTTGTCCAAGTAGCTTGCAACGCTTTTGCTTTTGGTTGCCCGACAGGAGCGCGTTGCGACGGAAGGCGGCGGCGAAGGAAGAGGCGAGAGTGAGAGAGAGGGGAAGGGAAATTTAGATTTAGGAAAATACCTTCGTTTGCCGTTTTGAATATAGGGCGGAAGAAAAGAGAGAATAAAAAGAATACTTTTTTACAAAAAAAATCAAATTAGCAACGTCACCACGTTTGTACGTCACTTATGATCGCGCATAAAGCGTCACCTAACTTATCATTTCTGTGTATGTATACACACACCTTATCTCTTCAAATTTGATATTTCATCATTAATGAATGTCTATTTATTTATTTATTTTTGATATTTTATACATAATGAAAGTCTATTTTTTAATTTATTTTTATATTTTCTAAAAAAATAAATGACTATCTTTGGACACGGTTGACCATTTTTGATGATATGTTATTTATCTTCACAAAAAAAAATTCTTAAAATAAATAAATAAATAAGTCCAATTAGCAATGTGAGTAGCAACGGGTGACCTTCCCTTTCGAATTCTAATGATTTTTACTTAGAATTATTGTTAAGTTAAGGGTATGTTCGATTAAATTTTGATTATGTAATTATTAGATAATTATATAATTAAGATTACGAAAAATAAAATATAAATATAGATAGCGTAAAAATAATTTATTTATTTAGAAATTTTAATCTATAATTTAATTTAATATTTTAATATATTATCTTCGATTACATAAATTAACAATACATATTATCATTTTTTATTTTTAACGGTAAATTTTGTTTTTTAACTATACATTGTTTTTTGTTTTTTTTAACTTTCCACTCTCTCTCTCTCAAATAGCACATATTTGTATTTTTTATTTAATTTTTATAATTTAAAATAAAATTTTTATTATAAAAATTTTAAGGATATTTTTATCCCAAAATGTAAATATCAAAAGATATTTTTAACAAAAAAAAATTAGTAACCCATTAAGAAACATCTCACTTTTTGATTTGAATTGTATTTCTCTTTTACCTACTTATAAGAGAGATGAACCATTATCAATTATCTAAATTAAATATATTTTTCATTGATAGTCTGGAATGGATACGGAACAGACTGTGAAATAGTAATTTCACCGTGTAAGAACAGCGCAATGCAACGATCCCTTATCCATCTTTTCATTCAACATTTGGTTGAAACTTGATTACAAAACTAATAGAAAGCATATTAGCTGTCTAATTATAAAGAGAAAGAAATTAGTATCTTGCATTCTTTCCTACCTAATCGAATTTGGTGTTCCAATCAACACAGTCCCCATGCATAGTAATTATGGAATCATTTTTTTTTTTTGAACAGCTTTATTTTTCTGTATCCAGGTATAAATAACAAGAAACCGGTGATTGCGCTTCGCTTTCCATCTTTTCCGTTTTTTCTTATTTAATTAGTATCGTCAATGGTCAACGACAACCATCCCATCTATAGGCACGGGAGCCAAAGAGCCGACTGACCTTGGTAAATGGTGGGAAACGGAGACGCTGGCGGCAGCGGCAGCGGCGGCGAGCCGCTGCTTTCGTGCAAGGCAACCTCGTACCTCCGCTCCCTCTCCCGGTCCGACGACGAGCTCAGGGTGTTCCGCTCCTGCCTTCGTTGGATGTGCGTCGACCAGTCCGACACATGCCACGCCGTTGTGTCTTGGTCCGTCTTCCTCCTGCTCAGCATCTTCGTGCCCACGGCGTCCCACTTCGTCCTCAACTGTTTCCCCGGACGCCGCGCCTACGACGTGGCGGTTCAGCTCTCCCTCACCTCCGCATCCGCCCTCGCCTTCGTCTGCCTCTCCCATTTCGTACGCCGGTATGGCCTCCGCCGCTTCCTCTTCCTCGACAAGCTCGTGGGGGAGAGCGAGCGCGTGCGAGCGGGCTACATGGACCAGCTCAACCGTTCCTTCCGCCTGCTGTCTCTCTTCGTCATGCCCTGCTTCGCAGGAGAGGTGGCCTACAAGATCTGGTGGTATTCCTCGGGGTCGGAGAGGGTTCCTTTCCCCATCGCCGGGAGCATGGCGGTCGGGAACGTGGTGGCCTGCGCGCTGGAGCTGGCCAGCTGGATCTATCGGGTGGCGCTCTTCTTGTTCGTCTGCGTCCTGTTTCGTCTGATGTGCTACCTGCAAATCCTCCGGCTGCAGGACTTCGCCGCTGTGTTCGTGGAGGGAGGCCCGACGTCGGACGTGGCCGAGGTGCTGGGAGAGCACCTCCGCATCCGCCGCCAGCTCAGAATCATTAGCCACCGCTACCGCTCCTTCATCCTCTACAGCCTCATCCTCGTTTCCGCCAGCCAGCTCGTTGCTCTGCTCCTCACCACCCGCCACCGCGCCATCGTTAACTTCAACAACGCCGGCGAGCTCGCTGTAACAAAGAAATACATCCACAAAATTAACTAGCCAATTGGCTTTTTTTTTTTTGTCAATAATAAAAGACGAGTTCATTGCTTGCGCTAAATATGTTGATTTGTTGTGACAGCTATGCTCGATCGGGCTGGTGACTGGATTGCTGATATGCCTACGAAGCGCTGCGAAGATCACGCACAAAGCGCAGGCGATAACAAGCCAAGCAGCGACGTGGCACGTTTGCGCCACCATCGAGTCCGACGCGGAGAATCGGACTTCCGTACCCAGCTGCGACGACGAATCCGGAGAAGAAGACGACGAGTGCAGGAAGGATGACGGCGAGGAAATCTTGGATGTCGGGAAGATAACGCCATGCCACATGAACAACATCTCTTACCAAAAACGACAGGCATTAGGTGAATACATATATAATAATAAATTGATTTTACACTTAATTAATAACAATGTCTATAATTTGATCAATCAATTTGTTGCCACTTCAGTGACATACTTGGAGAATAACCCAGCAGGGATCACCGTTTTCGGCTTCGTGGTCGATCGGACATGGCTTCATGCGTTGTTTATGATGGAATTTTCACTGGTAATGTGGTTGCTGGGCAAAACAATAGGAATCTCATAGTCCCTCAAAGTTACAGCTCTTTGTTGGTTGCCATGGACACTCCTACTTCTGTGCACAATAATAAATAATAAATAAACATAGACAAAAGAAATGGAAAATGGAAGAAAAGGAACTCATATTGTGAGAATAAAAATTATTTTCATCTGTCCAAACTCCAAGCAATATTCCAAACAGCAAAAAAAAGAGAGGCGGATTGTGCTCGAAAACGACGTAAGATTAGCGAATATATTGGCAGTGTGAATTCACCTATACCGTTGTATATGTACTCCATCTATATATTTATTGGTCGTTTAGAAGATTTACTCTGTAGTTCTTATCTTTTATGATCAGTTTACTCTTTAACCCATGTAAAAAACATAATAGAACGATGAATTAGTAAAGGTGGATAGTAAAGATGTGACCGAACATTATTTAATTCATCCCTTCTTTTATTTATTCTAAAGCAAGGATAGTTAAAGAGATAAACGATCACTTCGCCAAGTCTACTCTTTTCGATCACCATACTCGGCCTGTCTGTGTCTGGGCTACTCAAACTGTCGAACAAGCCCAGTCGGCCAAGTCAACCCACTAACAATGCTCACGTGCCTTAACAATTTGCTCGACTTAATTGGGTTGATTGGTCCAATTGACCTAACTTTATTATTTGGTTGATCTAATCAAATATGCTCAGTCGACTTGATAGGCTTGATTAATTGCTTGCCCAAGCATATCAACCATATAGGCGTTGGACCGATCAATGAGATTAGAAATAAGAAACAAAGGAGGGTATTTTATGTACATTGCATTTGCATAAAGTGAGGGCATATAAAACCAATAGCCATTGCATTTGCACATATAAACCATTTGAAACGAGAGGGCATTTTCCCCCCCAAAAGTTGATCTAATTTTGATGTTATTAGCTCTAATATCACTTTGTTGAAAGATGATAGACTCTCAAAAACTTTGGGAGATCATAAGATAGGAAAGGGATTCTAAAAATTCATCACTCCGATCAATTATGTAAATCATGCTTATTAGGTAAGTATTCAATAATGAGCTTTCCAAAGTAATCTGTTTCACGAGCAATCAAACTATTCCAACTTGTCAATCCTAAGGAGTGTGGGATATTATTGAAAATGATTTTGAAGAGCTCTTAGATGTAGCAACTCTACCTCAAAACCAAAAGGATGCTTTGGAGAAAGAAAGAAAGAGAGATCAAGGTGTTTTTATCTGTTAGTGCGGTTAACACTAATGGTCTAACTCAGATTTTGATAAATGACAAAGTAAGTTAAGTTAGTTTCATTGTGATCTAACACTTTAACTAAGTGTGCAGGAGAAGCCCAGACTGGTCATCGGGTTGACCGGATGTCTGGCACGAAGTCCAGCTAGGTCAACGGGTCGACCTAATAGCTGGCACGAAGCCCAGACTGGTCGACGGGCTGACCAGATGTTTGGCACGAAGTCCAGCTAGGTCGACGGACTGACCTGATAGCTGACACAAAGTTCAGACGGGTCGACGGGATGACCGGGCGTCTGACAGGTAAGTTAAGGTAAGTCACTAGAGGAGAGTGACTTGGTGAGGACGCGTTCCCGGTTAGGGGACTTAGGCGCTGATCTAACTTAGAACCATTTCGGAACTCTAAGTTGAGATCTTGACTAGATTCCGGTCTCGGTGAGACAGAATCTAATTACTACTCTTCTTCTATTGTGCTAACTTCTATTTTGTAGGGTAGTTTAAACTATTATTTTTGCCTCAGACTAACTCTTTCTTGTAGGAGAAGGACATTTTGGAGAAAGGTGATCCGAGTGCCCGGAAGAGATCTGTGCGCCCGGCGTTGGTCCGGGCGCTCGGAATTGGTCCAGGCGCCCGAGAAGGCAAATCTCATCCTGACGCAATCGTCGCACGTGAAGCTCACTGGTTGACTGGGCTACGTCACGGTCCAGGCGCCCAGAAGGGATTCGAGCGCCCGGAGCATCCTATATAAGGAGGGTGAGCCCTGAAGCAAAACACAACAATGACATATGCTCTACTGCGCTGTGCTCCTGCGACGCTGCGAAGCTCCTCCGACAACGTGCTGCCAATAGTTTTTCTACTCTATTTTTGTTGTCGGTATTTCTGTTTAATTATACTTGTAATTGATCTTGTAATCATCTTTTCGAACTGATAGTGAATTGCCCAACGAAAGCACTCGACGAGTGCGGGCCTTGGAGTAGGAGTCGACCAAAGCTCCGAACCAAGTAAATTGGTTCTTGTTAGCGTTGTTCTTTTACTTTTCCGTTGTGCACTCCGCTACGATAATTTTTTCGATCGATATTCAACCCCCTTCTATCGACTTTCACGATTCAACAAGTGGTATCATACCCGCTCTGGTTTGGTGCAACCACTAATCATACAAGGGGGTGAAATTTTTTTCTTTCTTTTTTCTTTTTTCGGCTTTAAGTTTTTCGGAACAATCCAAACTGGTATTGTTGCCTTTTTGGATTTTGTTTGCAAGTTCAAATTTCTTTCTTTCTTCTACACTGCTAATCCAAGACCAAGTCTTAGGATTTCTTTTGTTATTTTTTTTATGCGTGCAAGAAAGAAATGTCTCAAATCGAAGGTTTCAACACAGTCCGTCCCCCTCTATTCAACGGTGACGATTTTCCTTACTAGAAGAAACGAATGGAGGTCTATCTGAAGATCGATTTCGACCAGTGGTTCAACATCACTAGAGCATACAAGGCGTCAGTCTACAACTCCGGAATCCACTGGATCCGGAACAGTGGATTCTGGACATGAAAAAGAAAGCATCAACGAACTTCAAAGTCCTCAACACGCTGCAATGCGGACTTACGAGGGAAGAGCTGAAGCGAAGAGGTATACCTTAGTCTAAATAAGAATTTTTCAAAGTCATTGCTTATTTAGATAAAAAAATTAACTGCAATTGAAAAAGAAAATAAATTGCTTCTTGAAGAAAACCAAAACCTCAAGGAACAAATCACAATTTCTAATCCAACTCAAGATTTAACACTTGAGGAGGAAAAATTAACGCTAAAAATAGAAATTAATAAATTAAAAGGACTTTTATGAAAATTTACAATAAGATCTAAAAATTTAGATCTTATTTTAAATAGTCAAAAAGATGTTTACAATAAAATCGGACTTGGCTACAAGTCAAGTTCAAATAAAACGTTTATATCACTAATAACTCAACATAAACAACAAACTAAAGCTTGGGTTCCGAAAGCGTGCTTAACTATGCAAGTAGGAATTAACCAATATTATATACCCAAAGATAAAATATATTATTTAAAATCAAATAAACCAAATCAAAAGTCAAAATACAAACCTAGACCAACCAAACCAAAAACAAACTTTAGAACCTACCAAAAATCAGACTATCATCAAGTTAAATATAATTATAAAAGTAATCGACATAAACCCAAAACTAAAACCTAAATCTGATCAATAATTCAGGGGGACACTCCAGAATAGCTGGCACCAGTTGGGACTTTCGAGTCGCAAAAACCACTTTTTCGTTGCGGAAACCCCGAAGTCCCATGCCACCGGATCCATGCGAAGATTAAAAGAACAAAAATTTTGTATACATGTTTTCTAACCTAGATCTACACTAGATCTACATGTTAAGGAGTTTATACCTTTGATGCGAAGCCCTTCGCTTATCTCGCTCGTCCAAGGTTCGTCGGATCTCATGGGTGTCAAGTGAACAACCCTCTATGTGTATCCACACGAACAAAAAGGATGGAGAAGAAACCTTAGAGTGTGCAACTACTCATGGAGGTTTTGGCCAAGGAGGAGGAGAGGGAGAAAGATGAGAGGAGGAAGAAGATGAAGTTACCCAAGTACACCAAAATGCATTAAGTGGCCGACCACTTCATAGGAGGGGTTTTAAACCTCCATGGGATATCAAGAGTCACAACTTTTGATCTCCCTCATGATGTGGCACACACATAAGCCAACCTTGATGATGTGGAACATCATCATTGGTCCACCTTATGCCAACTCACAAATGAGATGGCAAATGGTCAAGTCAAACTTGACCCTTCATCTTCCCTCTCAAGTTAAGTCAAACTTGACTTAAATTCTCCCATGGTTGATCAAATCCAACCTTTGATTCAAGTCAATTTAATTTATTGAATCTCTATCCATTAAATTAAATTGATTCAATGAGTCATAATCTAAATTAGACTCATTGGACACATGAATCAAATTGAGTCCAACTCAATTAGTCTAGTTTGGATTACTCTTAATCCAATTTGGTTCATCACATGAACCTAATCCTCTTGGTTCATCAAATGAACCTAATCTCCATCTAATTGCCCTTTGTGTGTGACCCTATAGGTTCTTGTAATGTTGGCAATGCTCCTAAACCCATTTAGAAGCATAAGTAATAAGCGATATCTAGCAACACATCATTACTACCCAAGTTACAAGAATGTTGAGATCCAACATCACCTTGTGACTACTAATTGTGACTCTTCACAATATATGACAAGTATCCTTTTATCCTTGACATCTAGATTGATCAATTTGAGGAATAGACGGTGTCATCCTCTGATCAATCTAAATCTTAAACTCCAAGTAGACTCACTCTAATCAAATGAGCTCAATATCTCATATTGACTCATTTGGGCATGGCCATGCACTTAGTGGTCTCACTCTATCAAGAATAACGATGTCACTCCCGTTATATAGGAGGGATAGATCTCATATACATCACTCATATCTCTCCACATAATTTGTTACATACCCAGTAATCGCCTTTATAGTCCACCTAGTTACGGGTGACGTTTGACGAAGCCAAAGTGTGTAACTTCTTATGTAGGGAACCATGGTGACTTCAGGTTCAAGGACTAATAGTCATACTAATAGCCACATGAGAAAGTATATGACACTCATATAACGATCCATGATACTTTCTCATGGTGGGTCATTTAGTATACATTCTCCAATGCATACCCATGTGTCAACTTGATATCTCTATATCCATGACTTGTGAGATCAAGTCATCAAGTTGACCTACATGCTACTCTTGTCGCATTAACATTGTCCCTGAATGTTAATACTTGACTAGGAATGATTAAGAGTAGTGTTCTCTATATCATCTCACTATCGATTCAACTAATCGATTGATATAGGTAAGAACCTTTTACTCAAGGACGTTATTATACTTAGTTATTTAGCACCAATACAAGTAAGTATAATAACAAAAAACAAATGCCTTTATATATATAGGAATATGATACAATGAGTCCATACAACAATCATCATATGATTGGATCTAGGGCTCTAACTAACAATATTCCACTAGCACTAGTACCAATCAGTGTAGGCTCTAAGCCCCAATGACCTAGTGTGACCATCATGCTTTCTCTGTGCTAAAGCCTTGGTCAAGGGATCAGCGATGTTAGCCTCTGTGGGTACTCTGCAAATCTTCACATCTCCTCTATCGATGATATCTTGATTAAGATGGAAGCGTCGTAGTATGTGTTTGGTCCGCTGGTGTGAGCGAGGTTCCTTAGCCTGTGCAATTGCTCCATTGTTGTCACAATAGAGCTCTATCGGATCGGCTATGCAAGGAACCACCCCAAGCTCAGTAATGAACTTACGGATCCAAACTGCCTCCTTTGCTGCTTCTGATGCAACAATATACTCGGCCTCTGTTGTAGAATCAGCAACTGTGTCCTGCTTCGAACTCTTCCAGCTCATAGCACCACCATTTATGCAAAACATGAACCCTAACTGCGATCTAAAATCATCCTGGTCAGTTTGGAAGCTAGCATCACTGTAACCCTTTACAGCTAGCTCATCATCGCCTCTATATATCAAGAAATATTCTTTAGTCCTTCTTAAGTACTTAAGAATATTCTTGACTGCTATCGAGTGACTTTCACCTGGATCTGACTGGTATCTGCTCGTCATGCTCAAAGCATACGAAACATCAGGATGAGTACATAACATGACGTACATGATATATCCTATGGCTGAGGCATAAGGGATCGTATCCATGTGGTCTCTCTCCTCTCTAGAAGAGTGACTTTGAGTCTTCGAAAGACTCACACCATGTGACATCGGCAGAAATCCCTTCTTGGAGTTTTGCATGACAAACCGCAGTAATACCTTGTCAATATATGTACTCTGACTTAGGCCAAGCAATCTCTTAGATCTATCTCTATAGATCTTTATGCCTAGAATGTAGGCTGCTTCACCTAAATCCTTCATTGAGAAACAATTCCCAAGCCAAGTCTCTATAGACTGCAACAAAGGGATGTCATTCCCAATGAGTAGTATGTCATCCACATACAATACAAGGAAGACAACTGTGTTCCCAACAACCTTCTTGTAGACACAGGGTTCATCTTCATTCTTGATGAAACCAAACCGTTTGATCGCATCATCGAATCGAAGATTCTAGCTCCGAGAAGCTTGCTTTAGTCCATAAATGGACTTATGCAGCTTGCATACTCTGCCAGTATGCTGTGGATCTACAAAATCCTCAGGTTGTGTCATGTACACATCCTTGAGCAAGTTTCCATTCAGAAACGCGGTTTTGACATCCATCTGCCAGATCTCATAATCGTGGTATCTGCAATAGCAAGCATGATCCGAATGGACTTAAACATCGCTACTGGAGAAAAAGTTTCATCATAGTCAATACCATGAATTTGCTTGAAACCTTTAGCTACCAGACGACCCTTATATATAAGTCCATCCATGTCAGTATTTCTCTTAAAGACCCACTTACACCCAATGGGTTTGACCCCCTCAGGTGGATCAACCAAAGTCCATACTTGGTTGATGTACATGGATTCCATTTCGGATCTCATAACCTCTAGCAATTTCTCAGAATCTGGTCTCATCACAACTTCCTGATAAGAGGTAGGCTCATTCTCAACGAGCATAACGTCATCATGGTCAGACAAGAGAAATGAGTATCTCTCAGGATGACGACGTACCCTATCAGACCTGCGAAGAGGTAGGTCTACTTGAACTGGTTGTTGTTCCTCAACTCCTTGTGGAACAATCTCATCATCCACAACACTTTGTGGTTCCAGTTCAACTTCCATCAAGGCTTTAGTGCTATGGTCCATATCCTGAACTTCTTCAAGATTGAACGTACTTCCACTAGTTTTTCTAGAAACAAAGTCCCTTTCTAGAAAAACCCCAATCTTAGCCACAACTACTTTTGTGTTGACTGGGAATGTAGAAGTAATATCCCTTCGTTTCCTTGGGATATCCTATAAAATAACACTTATCGGATTTGGCTCCCAGTTTGTCTGAGACTTGACGTCGAACGTAAGCCTCACAACCCCAAATCCTCATAAAAGACACCTGAGAATCTCTCCTAATCCATATCCTATATGATGTCTTTATCACAGCCTTGGATGGAACACGGTTGAGTATGAAGGCTGCTGTGTCCAGAGCATAGCCCCAAAGAGATATAGGAAGATCTGTGTGACTCATCATAAACCGTACCATATTTAATAGGGTACGATTCCTCCTTTCAGATACACCATTCCACTGTGGTGTTCTAGGAGGAGTGAGTTGGGATAGAATCCCACACTCAGCTAGATATTCACCACCTCGATCTGACCAAAGTATCTTAATACTCTTTCCAATCTAGATTTGTACTTCATTCTTGAATGCTTTGAACTTTTCAAAGGATTCTGACTTATGTATCATCAAATACACATAACCATATCTACTAAAGTCATTAGTAAATGTAATGAAGTACCTATAACCACCTCTAACAGCGACATTGAAAGGGCCACATACATCACTATGTATAAGTCCTAACAAGTCAGTCACTCTCTCGCTGTGACCACTAAAGGGAGTCTTGGTCATCTTGCCTAGTAGGCATGACTCGCATGTCTCATATGATTCAAAATCAAATGAGTCTAGCAAACCATCTTTATGGAGCTGGGATAAGCGTTTGTCATTTATATCACCTAAGCGACAATACCAGAGATAGGTTTGGTTCATTTCATTTGATTTGAATCTTTTGGTATTTATGTTATAGATGAGGTTCTCTAAGTCTAGAATATAGAGTCCGTTCATCAGAGGTGCACTACAATAGAACATATAATTTAAATAAACTGAACAACATTTGTTCTTTATTATAAATGGAAAACCTTTCTTGCCAAACAAGAAACTGAAATTATGTTCTTAGTAAGAGCAGACACATAACAACAATCATCTAATTCTAGCACAAGCCCAGAGGACAGAGATAGATAATAAGTCCCTACAGCAACAGCAGCAACCCATGCTCCATTGCCTACTTGTAGGTCCACCTCGCCCTTCGTCAATGCCCTGCTATTTCTCAACGCCTGCACATTAGTACAAATGTGAGAAGCACATCTGGTATCTAATACCCATGATGAAGAAATAGAGAGATTAACTTCTATAACATATATACCTGAAGTAGAAGTCTCACTTCTCTTCTTCTTAAAATCTTCCAAGTAAACTTTGTAGTTCCTCTTCCAATGGCCTGTCTGACCGCAGTGGAAGCAGGTAGCATCCTTGGCGACCCCTCCTTTGGGTTTCAGTGCCTTTCCTTTGCCCTTGGCTTAAGACTTTCCCTTACCTTTAGGCTTGCCCTTGCCTTTGCCCTTTTGCACCATCAAAATGGAGTTGGGCTTTACCTTCTTATGGTTGAGCTCAGTAGTTCTTAACATGCTTAGCAGCTCAAGCAGTGGCTTGTCAATTTCGTTCATGTTGTAGTTCATGATGAATTGACTGTAGCTCTCTAGCAAGGATTTCAAGATCAAGTCAGTGGCCAGCTCTTGGCCAAGGGGGAATCCCAACCCCTGTAGGTTTTCTATGTACCCAATCATCTTGAGTACATATGGACCTACGGGAGTCCCGTCTTGCATCTTGCACTGAAACAATGCCTTAGAGATCTCGAATCTCTCGTGCCTAGCTTGTCCTTGATATAGTTGATGAAGATGTTCAACCATATCATAAGTACTCATCAACTCGTGTTGCTTCTGAAGCTCAGAGTTCATGGTCACGAGCATGAGATAGGACACATCTAATGCATCATCTTGATGCTTCTTGTAAGCATCTCGGTCAGCTCGCGTGGTAGTGGAAGGAGGTGCCTCGGGAATGGGCTGCTCCAGGACGTACAGTTTTCGTTCCTGTGTGAGAACAATTCTCAGGTTCCTGTACCAGTCTAGGAAGTTAGCTCCATTGAGCTTGTCCTTATCAAGGACAGAATGCAGGGAGGTGTTCATGTTTGACGACATGACAATCTACAATAGAAAAATACAGAAAATAAATATCATATTCCACTAATCATTTAATTAGGCCTTTAATTAAACGATGCTCTCACTGAATTATAAAACTTTCGTAGAATAGAGTCATGGATTTGGTCAAACCACACTCATTAGATTCTAACCAACTAGCTATAATTCTTGCGGGACAAGATCCACATCATACTACGCCTTGAGTTAGCTTTGGCTAAATCGCCCAAGACTTAGTATGATCGGTAGGTAACTAATTACCAATTACATCTCTATGCAACTCTTGTTTATAGGATCAAGATCCACATGTATATTAAAAATTGAGTTAGCTTTGGCTAAATCGCCCAAGAGTTAATATAAATGTGATTTTGACCTATCTACCAACCATTGGAAAATGCCTATAGTTATACCCGATCCAATTGAGTTTAACTAGTTTTACTCAATCTGATTGAGTTTGTACTCACCCAGGCGTTGATAGGCGGGACCAAGATTGTCCCTTCGCACCCTACCAAGATAATATGCGTTGCTCTACTTTGGAAGATTCAACAACAACATGTGATCGAGGTAGTGATGGGTATCACGACATGGTAGGCATTTTGAGTTGACGCGATTAAGATCTAATCTAATCGTTGATGTGTATCATATATGCGATTTAGATCTAATCTAATCGTTAAGGCACTAATTAATTACTCTATTCTAGCATGCATCACATACACACACACAAGCAATTAATTAAATTGTGATTAGTCATGGCCCTACTACGATCTTCTCAAGCCAATGAGAAGATCGGATGGTCAACCTAGGGTCAACAACTTCTCCAAACTCCTCCCTTTGACCGCCATGTGTTGCTTACACCCTCCTCATAACTCCTCCTTGAGTGGACCTTCCACAACTCCATTTTGTACATTACAAAGATGAAACTCAAGTTACATTCTAGTCTAAAACTATTTACAATAGGAATATTAAAATAGAGAAAGGCACAACGCGCAGGTCGCATAGCAAATACAACACGCACATCACACAAAATGGCACGCAGGCCATAATATGAATTACAACACATTTTGTCCAATCTTATTGGGTATTTGGGCCATGACCATCACAAAAATTATACATAATTCTAAATTATCTAATTTCCATAAATTTCTATAATTTTTCCTACTATTTTTATAATTTTATGAGTTACAACTTCCCGGCGGTCCCGTTTAGCGATTTTCGGGCGCGATCGTGGGACAACACCCCTTGCGGGGTTAGGGGTAGCGCCCCTACTCATGAAATGAGTCTCACGAGTGTCCTACTATGATCTTACAACGCCTTAAGCCACTATCCCAAAACTATTTGGGCGAAACCTTGCCGTTTCGGAAAGTTTTTCTCGGTATACGAAGCCTACAAGTGACCAAACACTTGTTGCTTCGCTTCTACGAGAAAAATACCCATAAAATACATTAAAACAGTAAATATACAGAAACTTACAGATCTGTAGTTTTTCATAAAAACCAAAATAAAACACGTACACGCTTCGCACGTGGCTCTGATACCACTGTTGGGACTTTTGAGCCACAAAAACCGCTTTTTGCGTTACGGAAACCCCGAAGTCCCATGCCATCGGATCCGTGCGATGATTAAAAGAATAAAAATTTCATGTACATGTTTTCTAACCTAGATCTACACTAGATCTACATGTTAAGGAGTTTATACCTTTGATGCGAAGCCCTTCGCTTATCCCGCTCGTCCAAGGTTCGCCGGATCTCAAGGGTGTCAAGTGAACACCCCTCTATGTGTATCCACAAGAACAAAAAGGATGGAGAAGAAACCTTAGAGTGTGCTAGCACTCATGGAGGTTTCGGCCAAGGAGGAGGAGAGGGAGAAAGATGAGAGGAGGAAGAAGATGAAGTAACACAAGCACACCAAAATGCATTAAGTGGCTGACCACTTCAAAGGAGGGGTTTTAAACCTCCATGGGATATCAAGAGTCACAACTCTTGATCTCCCTCATGATGTGGCACACACATAAGACAACCTTGATAATGTGGAACATCATCATTGGTCCACCTTATGCCAACTCACAAATGAGATGACAAATGGTTAAGTCAAACTTGACCCTTCATCTTCCTTCTCAAGTCAAGTCAAACTTGACTTAAATTCTCCCATGGTTGGTCAAATCCAACCTTTGATTCAAGTCAATTTAATTTATTGAACCTCTATCCATTAAATTAAATTGATTCAATGAGTCATAATCTAAATTAGACTCATTGGACACATGAATCAAATTGAGTCCAACTCAATTAGTCTAGTTTGGATTACTCTTAATCCAATTTGGTTCATCACATGAACCTAATCCTCTTGGTTCATCAAATGAACCTAATCTCCATCTAATTGCCCTTTGTGTGTGACCCTATAGGTTCTTGTAACGTTGGCAATGCTCCTAAACCCATTTAGAAGCATAAGTAATAAGCGGTATCTAGCAACACATCATTACTACCCAAGTTACAAGAATGTTGAGATCCAACATCACCTTGTGACTACTAATTGTGACTCTTCACAATATATGACAAGTGTCCTTTTATCCTTGACATCTAGATTGATCAATTTGAGGAATAGACGGTGTCATCCTCTGATCAATCTAAATCTTAAACTCCAAGTAGACTCACTCTAATCAAATGAGCTCAATATCTCATATTGACTCATTTGGGCATGGCCATGCACTTAGTGGTCTCACTCTATCAAGAATAACGATGTCACTCCCGTTATATAGGAGGGATAGATCCCATATATATCACTCACATCCCTCCACATAATTTGTTGCATACCCAGTAATTACCTTTATAGTCCACCTAGTTACGAGTGACGTTTGACGAAGCCAAAGTATGCAACTCCTTATGTAGAGAACCATGATGACTTCAGGTCCAAGGACTAATAGTTATACTAATAGCCACATGAGAAAGTATATGACACTCATATAACGATCCATGATACTTTCTCATGGCGGGTCATTCAGTATACATTCTCCAATGTATACCCATGTGTCAACTTGATATCTCTATATCCATGACTTATGAGATCAAGTCATCGAGTTGACCTACATGCTAGTCTTGTCGCATTAACATTGTCCCTGAATGATAATACTTGACTATGAATGATTAAGAATAGTGTTCTCTATATCATCTCACTATTGATTCAACTAATCGATTTATATAGATAAGAACCTTCTACTCAAGGACGCTATTATACTTAGTTATTTGACACCAATACAAGTAAGTATAATAACCAAAAACAAATGCCTTTATATATATAGGAATATGATACAATGAGTCCATACAACACTCATCATATGATTGGCTCTAGGGCTCTAACTAACAGCACCTCCAAAACTAACCTACCCGATAGGGTAACCAAAAACTGTCACGCCCCCAAAGGAGCCCCTACTGAAAAATTTCGTTAGCACCTCCCCTGTACCGGTGACAATCTGAAGCATGAATAGATACAAAATACATCAGCCACATGCGGCTGGAATATATACACAACCACGCAGTTATAAAATCAACCCACTCGGCTGAAACAAGAATAAAATACAACCACGCAGTTATATATATATACAATAGACAGCCCACTCGGCTGTATTAAACCAACACAGCGAAAAAAAGATAAAGAAAGCCCAATACAACACAATTCAACACACTGCTAGCCGGCTAGGCTTTATACAATAACCACAACAACACAAATACAACAACAATACCAAATACACCAAATACACCGAATGCACCAAATAACGAATACAAGTAAAACATAAGCGGAAACCCGAAACGCTCTTCGGATGTGATGTAAGACCCGACAGACAGGATACTCCAAGCGACACTCCACCCATCTACCTGAAAACATAAAGATATATATGCGGTGGTGAGTATAGGTAACTCAGCGGGTAATAGACAGGATAGTGCATGATCTATAAATAACATGGAGATCAACGGTATACAGTCTCAATAGAGAATAAAGAACATGATCATACTAACATATCCAATAAATACAACTACCAGTATCAACAATCTCACATGGTATAACGACCATAACTGACATGCAAAAACTGCACATACTACAACTGACAAGATGATAAACACATACCCAATTTGGAATCGACACCTGGTACAATGGTCAGTAAACTCACCATATCTGCAACAGACTTACTCGTGACACCTGTGCAATATAAATACGACTACAAATACATGTAAAATAAATGACATGTATGCAGCATGACAACCATATGCAATAATCATATCGCAAACAAATGCAACATACCACAAACACATGCAACTAGTATCTACTAGGCATGTATGCAAATATATCTCTAAAGATGCACCGCGCATCAAATGCCAATGTGCATGCATGCTCCATGGTCACTCCCGCCACCTCTCTTGACACCATGACCCCTGTATGGCCGAGAGGCTTGGGTCCATGACAAACCGTACTAGCCTCCAGTACATGTATCGCTATAGGCGGCCGAAGCGGACGGTCAGCTAAGTAGTTATATAACTACATAGCTAAGGATCCCTGACCACTCACATCTCTAGTCCTCTGACTACTATACCCTCAAGACTCACTACTCTAGAGTGGTCGAGGCTGACAGAACATTGAGCGATTGAGTAAGCGCGACAGGACTAGCTCCACTCCTACCACTCTCCATCAGTGGTCGAAAGGATAGTTATAAACGACTGACGACCCTCTCAACCACAAGGGAGGCTAGTCGTCAGATGCAATGAATGATGAACATGATATATATATATATAATCATGATACAAACACCGTCATCATCCATGCAACCTCTAAACCACATAAGCACCGCACAACAAGAATATAATCGTCATGGTACCTCCACATATCCCCCCAAACATATGTACACAACTACACATGTATAATCAACTAAAAATCTCCAATAATCCCACAAGACACATGTACATAAATACAATCAATATGTATCCTCCAGTAAACACATCAAACACGTGTATATACAACAAATATACAATTAACACAACTCCCCCAATCATCTCACCAGACAAATGTATACACGACATACAAATGGACAATCATCATATGAACACCACCAACGAGGTATCCCCTACCATACATACTCTACATGTAAAAATGCCACAGAGTATAGATAACCAAAGTGCAGACTGTATAAGAATTAAATAGATCATCACAAGGGTCAAACATCAGTATCAAGCAGGAAAGCAACATACGAACCCGATATAAGGTAAAACAACCTAATCCATCAAAGAAAACCATGCACTAAGCTCAATAAAAATCTACATAGAGCCAAGGAAGAAATACCCGCCTTAATCTGTTGATCGTGCTAAAAATAAATCCCACGTCGTGATGATCGTCTCATATCAAAGTCCTGCATCAATCAATATACATATATTTTATTTAGCTAAATTCGTATGAATTAAAATAGCTAAATAAAATCCCTACCCAACTAGAATAACTCCACTCAAATCTGATCTCTGATCAATCCCCCAAATCAATACATCATTAAATCCAATAACAAATCCATCTCTTAGTTACCAACCCACCATATAGTGATATCATCCACAATAACCTATTATAAATCCAACTCATTCACAACTCCCACCATACATCCTTCAATCATTCTAAACATAATCTACAAGTCATCAATCGACCTAATGCACCTTAAATCAATTTCTACAATCCAACTCCACTAATTCAACAAATATAGAAATGAAATTAATCTTCAAAACTCACCTAAACCCGGAAGATCAGGTGGTGATCCACCGCCGAAGATACGCTTGCTTCCGGGACCAAATGTAGCCACTACCACCAACCTTAACCCCTAATCAACACTACATCAAGATCAAATACCCAAATCTAACCCAATACGAAATGTAATCAATCCATAGCACAACTTACCCAAATTGGATTGCTCTTCCATCCACTCACGACCGGAGAGGTCACTGTCGGAACAGGAATGGCTGGAACCATGGTTTTCCAGCGAACAATGATGGCCAAAGCTACAAAGACTAGTCAAGAATCAACAAATCTCCTCATCCTAATACAAGGAATGGAAAAACCAACCTCTATTAACTCAAATTCAACCATACCTTGTGGCCTAGAAACTCTTCATCAAGCTATGGAATGGCTCGGATCAAATGTCCCGATGATCATAGACAATTGGTGGCAACCAGCTCACACTCATAATGGAAACGGATCAAGAAAAGGGAAGCTAGGGTTCGGGGTGAAGGGTGATGGTGGCGTTGCCCAAAGCTACAACATCAATAATTCAGGAGAGAGATATGATAAGTCGACCCTCGAATAATCGTGACACTAAGCTTCGCCGGCGACTGCAGCTATGGCATGGTAGAACGTTGCGCTCGCAGTCGGGAGAAGAGAGAAAAGGTTTAGGTCACGGTAAAACCTAAGTTCTCTCTTTATAACTAGGATATCCTGTTATCTACTACTGCTTAAATTATTTCCACTCTTTCTTTAATCAGCACGACCCGCTTGGGCGCTTGGTTATCGCGCTTCGCTTAAGTCTTGGACAGGGTCGGAGGTCGCGGGTTCGAACCTCGGCCAAACCTCTTTATTTTTTACAACTTCTTTCTTTTGGTAAAAATACCAAACGAATTCCGAAAATTACATAAAAATACTCTAAAAATTTCTAAAAATCTCTAGAATATTTCTAAAGCATTTCTAAATATTTTTAAGTACTATTAGAACTCGTAATGATGAAATTTGGGTTGTTACAATTCTCCATACCTTATAAAAAGTTCGTCCTCGAACTTAGAATAATTCTGGATATTTCTGTCTCATGCTGTCCTCACGCTCCCAAGTAACTTCCTTGTGCTTCGGATTCTGCCAAATGACCTTCAGTAGTGGTACTTCCTTGTTCCTTAGTCTCTTAACTTCTCTGTCCACTATCTGTGTAGGTTTGCTCTCATAGCTAAAATCCTCCTGGATCCGCACTAACTGAGGCTGAATCATTTGGCTAGGGTCGTGAAGGCACTTCTTTAGCATGGAGACATGAAATACATTATGTATTGCTGACATGTCTTGAGGTAAGTCTAGCTTGTAAGCTACTTTCCCAATCCTCTCTATGATCGAATAGGGTCCTACGTAGTGGGGACTTAACTTCCCCTTTTTGCCAAATCTCATCACTCCCTTCACCGGAGCAACTTTGAGAAATATTGAATCTCCTACTTGGAATTCAAGTGGCCTACGGCGTGCGTCAGCATAACTTTTCTGTCTGCTCTGGGCAGTCTCAATTCTCTGTCTGATCTTCTGGATAGCCTGAGTGGTTTCATCTATCATTTCAGTTTGCCTGCCCAATTCTGATTCCATCTCATTTCTTTCTCCAGTCTCCAACTAACATATAGGTGATCTACACTTTCGGCCATACAGTATCTCGTAAGGTGTCATCTTGATAGTAGCCTAGTAGCTATTGTTGTAGGCAAATTCAGCTAAGTATAGATACTTGCACCAACTGCCCTTAAAATCTAATGCACAAGCCCTAAGCATGTCTTCTAAAACCTGATTTACTCGTTCTGTCTGTCCATCAGTCTGGGGATGGAAGACTGTGCTGAACTTGAGTTTGGTGCCTAGTGCATTCTGAACACATTCCCAAAAATGAGAGGTGAAACGCCCATCCCTATCAGAAATAATCGACATCGGAACTCCATGAAGTCTGATCACTTCCTTAACATATAGCTATGCCAACTGCTCTATAGAGTGGGACACCTTGATGGCTAGAAAGTGGGCAGACTTGGTCAATCTGTCCACTATCACCCATATCGCATCATATCCATTAGTGGTTCTTGGAAGACCTGTTATGAAGTCCATGGATATTTCTTCCCATTTCCACTTTGGTATTGGAAGAGGCTGTAGAACTCCTCCTGGTCTCTGGTGCTCTGCTTTGACTCTCTAGCATGTCAGGCAGGTACTGACATACTTTGCAACATCTCTCTTGAGTCCAGACCACCAGAATCTCTGCTTCAAATCTTGATACATCTTGGTGGAACCAGGATGCATGGAGTATGGTGTACTATGAGCTTCTTCTAGAATCTTCTTTCTCATTTTCTCATCATTGGGAACACAAAGGCGGCTCCCCTGATAAAGGATTCCATTGTCTAATACTCGAAACTCTGAATTTTCTTCTTTTTGTATCCCTTGCTTGATCTTATGGATATCTGGATCTTCACTTTGCTTTCTCTATATATCCTCATGCAAGGTTGACTCTAAGGTCAATGCAGAGAGTTGCCCATAAACAATTTCGACTCAAAAATCTAACAGTTCCTTCTGCAGTGGCAGTGCTAATGATGACAAGGACATCAGAGTTACACTGGACTTTCGACTTAGTGCATCCGCCACTTTGTTAGCTTTACCTGGGTGGTAGAGGATTTCACAGTCATAATCTTTAACCAACTCTAGCCACCTACGTTGTCTCATGTTTAAGTCTTTCTGAGTAAAGAAATACTTCAAGCTCTGATGGTCTGTGAAGATTTTGCACTGGACTCCATACAAATAATGTCGCCAGAGTTTTAGTGCAAAAACCACGGCTGCCAGCTCAAGATCATGAGTGGGGTAGTTCTTCTCATAATCTTTGAGTTGTCTGGAAGCATAGGCTATAACCTTCCCTTCTTGCATGAGAACAGCTCCGAGGCCAATTTTGGAAGCATCACTGTATATGTCGAAACTCTTGTCACTCTCTGGAACAGTCAGGATAGGAGCACTGGTCAGTCTTTTCTTCAGTGCTTGGAAACTTTGCTCACATTTGTCTGACCATTCAAACTTCTTGTTCTTCCTAGTTAGGGTTGTTAGTGGAGAGGCTATCCAGGAAAAGTCCTCCACGAACTTTCTGTAATATCCAGCTAAACCAAGGAAGCTTCTAATTTCCCTGGCATTCTTAGGTCTACACCAGTTGTTGACTGCCTCTATTTTGGCAGGATCCACCTAGATACCTTCTTTAGAAATGATGTGACCTAGAAATGCCACCTGCTCTAACCAGAACTCGCACTTTGAGAATTTAGCATAAAGCTGCTTTTGCTGAAGTGTCTGCAGTACTATTCTCAAGTGCGTGTCATGCTCCTCTGGGGTTCTTGAATAGATCAGAATGTCGTCGATGAACACGATGACAAATTTGTCAAGGTATTTTCTGAACACTTTATTCATTAAGTCCATGAAGACTGTAGGTGCATTAGTTACTCCAAAAGGCATGACTATAAACTCATAGTGTCCATATTTAGTCCTGAAAGCTGTTCTGGGTATATCACTTTCTTTCACTTTCAACTGATGGTACCCAGAGCGTAGATCTATCTTAGAGAACATTGTTGCCCCCTTTAACTGATCAATTAGATCATCTATTCTGGGAAGAGGGTACTTGTTCTTAATTGTTACTTTGTTCAGCGCTCTATAATCTATACACATCCACATAGATCCATCTTTCTTCTTAATGAACAACATTGGAGCTCCCTATGGTGAATGACTAGGACGGATGAAACCTTTGTCAAGCAGCTCCTGGAGTTGTTCTTGTAGCTCTTTCAGCTCTGCTGGAGACATCTGGTACGGAGTTTTTGAAATTGGACCGGTACCAGGAACCAACTCAATTTCAAACTCCACTTCTCTGTAGGGAGGTAGTCCAGGTAGCTCTTCTGGAAATACCTCTGGATACTCACAGACTACCCGAACAGCTTCCTGCTTGGGTCCTTCTTGTTCTTCTGTATTCACAATGTACGCAAGAAAACTAGCACACCCTTTAGCTAACATTTGCTGAGCTGTTAGGGAAGAGAGGAATTTCTGGGTCTTCCTCTTCGGCACTCCCGTAAACTCAAAGGATGGTTCACCTTCTGGGTTGAAAATCACTTTCCTTTTGCAGCCGTCCACCGAAGCGCTATACTTACTGAGGAAATCCATACCCAGAATAATGTCAAAATCCTGCATCGCTAGGACTACTAAATTAACATATAGGTCTCGATCTGAAATTTTGACTGGTACAACCCGAAGCCACTGGTTGGACTCCATGACTTCTCCGGAAGGTAGGGTTGTCAAGAACTTGGAGTTCATGCCCTCTGTAGGCACCTGAAATTCCTTGGCAAAGGGTACTGATATAAAAGAATGAGTCACCCCAGTATCAAATAGTACAGTGGCGACATGCTGAAAAATAACTACTTGACCTGTTACGACCGTGGAGGCACTAGCAGCTTCCTTTTTAGTAAGGGAGAATACTCTGGCACTGGCTGAAACTGGTGGGGCCTCCAACCTTCCTTGACTGAGATGAGGTCCGTCCAGAGTTGCAGACATGTAGTGTAACTGAGGCTTGTTCCCGTATTGCGCTGTCTGTTGCTGAGGTGCTTTGAGCTTGTTAGGACATGCCTTAGCCAGGTGTCCTTGACCACACGATTAACATCCAGTCATACCCAAAAGATAGGCTCCTGGATATAGTCTTCCATATTTGGGATAGGGAGGGAGTTTAGCCTGCTTGTCTGTTGAACCTCCCTTTTGGCTACCTCCTGTATTCCATCGCTTCCTCTTATTATCTTTGCCCTTCCAGTGCTGCTTACTTGTCTGGAGTTTCTGACTCCCTGCTGTCTTGTCCTCTATCTTGACTGGCTTGAATTGCATTTGTTGTGCCTCGATGCTATTCAGATAGTGCTCAGTGACTAATGCCCTGATGACCAACTCTTCACCAGTCTGTGGCCGGTGAGTTCCACTACTCATGTTAAGTGCTATTTTTGGCCTCAGCATTCGGAGCATCAGTCTGACTCGTTCTTTCTCTGTACTTACTAGCTCTGGGCAGAAACGAGCTAGCCTGTTGAATCTCTCTACTGCTTCTTCTACTGGCAGGTCACCCTGTCTGAATTCTATAAACTCCTCATAATGTTTATTGGTGATCCGTTGGCGGAAGAATTCTTCGTAAAACTCTATCTCGAAGTCAGCCCAGCTCATCTGATTGATTGCTCTCTTGCTCTTAACTCTCTCCTACCACATACGAGCATCTCCAGATAGGCAGAAAGAGGTACACTTGACCTTATCGACTTCTGGCCAGTCAAGAAGCTCCATGGTGCTCTCCAGTGTCTTAAAACAAGCCTGAACATCCCAAGGCTCAGTCCTGCCTGAGAAACTTTCTAGCTTGAGCTTCAGCCACTGTATCAGATATGCTTCTTGTCTTTTAGGTGCTGTGGCGGCTTCCAGGGCAGTTGGTGGAACTTCAGTCACCACTGGGGTCTCCACATTGATAGTTGGGGGAGTGGGAGGGACTGGCTGCCGATTAGCCATCAGATTGACGATCACTTGTTGCTGGTCTGCCACTTGTCTCTGGAGTTTAGCAACAACTTCAGAGAGATTTGGTTCAGTTGCTCTGGGCTCTTCGTTCTCCTGTGCTAGGTCCTCAGTACGAGCGGTACAGGGACGTCCTCTTCTTGACATCTAGTCATGTAGAGAGAGAAAACTTGAAATCTTCTCTATACTCTTTAGACATATATGTATATAAACATAGAAAACAAAACAAGAAATTTTATCTAGCTTAAGCACATATAAGCAAATATTTCTAAAGATTTCTCTTTACTGCAAAAGGAAAGGCATACTAAAAGGAATTTAAGTACTTTCTTACTTGAAGACGGCAAAGCTGATGCTGATGTGTGTGTGATGTTGGAGAATGGGGACTGCTCTGATACCAACTTGTAACACCCCACCCTCCTCCCTACTAGTCTGTGAGGGTGGAGCGCTACTGGGCTACTAACTATACTTAACTAAAGTTGTTCACATGAAAATATCTATACTTAAAACTCTCAAAAACTCAAAGCATGCAATTAGTAGCAATAGAAAACATAATAACTCACTCCAACATTCTACTCAAGTATATGTTCGCAACTAAAACATATCAATCTACACAAGCATGCAACAATGATACAACTCAGATTATAAACCAATGTGCATAGCAATTAAAAGAAAGAGTTCTAAAACATAAAATATCCAATGAGTAAATCTAACAACATGAAAAAATAGTTCCAACATTCTGAATACAAAATCTTAATAAATTTTAAACTAAGTCCCGAGGCTTCCATAGTCCAAACATCACACATCCATCCACACCTCCTTGTTGCCTTTCTTCGCTATAACTTTTCCTTTCCATTATCTGTAGTAAGAGGAAATGCAACTATAAGCAAAATGCTTAGTAAGCGCTATCTAACTCACAAAACTCGAATATGCAAGTGAATAGGAAGAAATCTAAAAACTGAATGCTTAAAAGAAAATACTACTCATGCTCATCTAATAGTAAAAGAAACGAAACATACTGAAATGCTAAACATGTAAAGCTGCTCATCTAATAACAAAAGAAACAAAACATACTAAAATGCTAAACATGTAAAGCTGCTCATCTAATAGCAAATAACAGCAAGAAGGTTCTAAACAACATGCTAGCATAAAAGAAAAACTAAACTTGCTGATTTTTCAAACCATGTAAAGCTTATTTCACTTGTTCAAAACTTATATTTTTATACTTCAAAATACTAATCTCTTAGGCCCAGGCTTAGTACCATTGCGCGCTCCCTAATAGCAACTGGGGTAGCAAGCCACCAGTCTTACGAGGGTAAAGACCTTGGTCTTACCAGGGCCGAGACCTCGGAACCGGTCACCTGGATTTGTTTAACGACAACCTCAGAAGTCGGTTACTAGCCTCTTCAAGTAAAATACTTGTTACTTGTTAATACTTCTAATAAGAATGCCTCATACAAAACTGAAATTGAATGCTTGATAAAAGTCTAAAACTGCAATACTTAACCAAATCTAAAACTGCAGTGCTTAAACGAATTTAAAACTGCAGTGCTTTAACAAATTTAAAACTGCAGTGCTTTAACAAATTTAAAACTGTAATACTTGAACAGGATCTAAAATTGCAGTGCTCGAATCTAAAACTGCAGTGCACGGGAAAAGTTATAATGGTTCTTAGCTCAGCTCAGTCGATTAAGAAAGCTAAATACAAAAAAATTACCAACTAAGAAAGCCATACTATAAGAACCATCTGCATGGAAAGCTTAATTAAACTCATTTGAGTAATCTGCATGGAAAGCTTAATTAAACTCATTTGAGTAATCTGCATGGAAAGCTTAATTAAACTACATCTACAGCTAAAGCGTAATTTAACTCATTTGATTTGAGTCTCTTTTTCATAACTAATTTTTGGCATCTGCAGCTAAAGCGTAATTCAACTCATTTTATGCTCAATAAATGCAGAAATGTATATATTTGAGGTTCATATAGGAAAAAGAAAAGACACAGAGATGATAAGGAGAAGGCAAATCTCGGAACTACTCTTAACCCTCTAACAACCTCAATTCTGTACAACATAATCTGAAAGCCAAAAGGAAGACTAAATCCTCAGCAATCACAAATTCTGTACAGCACATTCCGAAAGTCAAAAGAAATCAAATCCCTAGCCATCCACAATTCTTTACAGCATATTCCAAAAACCAAAAAGGAAAATCGAAGCTCGTAACTACCCTTACTGCAGGTGAGTAGCGCTTACCTTTGCGTTCTTGGACTCACCACCGAAGAAGAAGGCTTCTAGGGTTTCGGAGAACTTGAAAATCCAACCTTTCCTTCGTGCCTACAGATTCCCTCGACGAGAAGGTCTCTATTACGTGAAGAGCTCACGGGATTTGCCCTTCGCCGGCCGCTGGAGACGAAGCCCTAGCTTCGGCTTTATCTTCCGCCCGAACAGAACGCCGCGCTCGCAGTCGGGAGAAGAGAGAAAAGGTTTAGGTCACGGTAAAACCTAAGTTCTCTCTTTATAACTAGGATATCCTATTATCTACTACTACTTAAATTATTTCCGCTCTTTCTTTAATCAGCACGACCCGCTTGGGCGCTTGGCTATCGCGCTTCGCTTAAGTCTTGGACCGGGTCGGAGGTCGCGGGTTCATGTTGGGACCGATTATGTAGCTAGGGGGGGGGGGGGGGGAATAGCTCGGTGCGCTCGTCTTGACCTTCGTTGCTTGTTTCTTCAAGATATGCAGCAGAAATTCAAAGAAACAAAATACACAACACCAACAAGAGGATTTACTTGATATCCACCTTACAAGAGGTGACTAATCCAAGGATCCACACACTCACGCACCCTCCACTATGAAAAACACTCCTTTTAGGTAACTACCAAAGATGGAGAAGCCCTACAATACTCTCAGTACAAGAAGAAGACAAGGGGAATAAAAATACAAGGATTCTTACAGGTTTGACAACTGAAAACCGTAACCCTAGTTTCTCCTCCTTGCTTTTGATCCGCCTCTTGACTTGGAAAACTTCCAAGAACCTTCAAGAATTGGCGATCTAAACTTCAGAGAGATGTTATGGAGTCGCTGGTGAAGATCAGAGCTGAACAGTGTAAGGGTTGCCGAAGGAATCGCATGCCAACGGCTTTATCCAGCGCCAATGGTCGGATCCCAATCGATCGGGGAGGCTTTGAATCGATCGACCGATCGATCCAGAGCACCTCTGTGCTCTCAGGAATTTCCTGGATGAATCGGCTGATCGATCCAGGGCTTATCATGCGAAATCGCACCTCCCAATCGATCTACTGATCGATTGGGGTATCTGGATTGATCGACCGATCGATCCAGCTCCATTTTGTGCGATCGCGGACTTGTCCCAATTGATCCACTGATCGATTGGGAGGAGGCTTGTCACGAAGACTCGCCCAATCGATCGGCCGATCGATTGGGCATGAGCCAATCGATCGGCTGACCGATCTAGCTCATGATTTCTCCCTAAAATCAAGTCAAAAGCCTCCTAAACCAACATCTGGTCAACCATGACCTGTTGGTTCATCGTGCCTAGCATCCGGTCACCCTTGACTTGCTAGAACTCGCTCACCAAGTGTCCAGTCAACCTTGACCCACTTTGACTTATCTTCACCAGGTGTCCGATCAACCTTGATCCACCTAGATTTCCCGTGCCAAGTATCCGGTCAATCCATTTGACCTACTTGGACTTCCCAACTCCAGATGTCTGATCATCCTTGATCCATTTGGATTTTCCTTGTGCCAAGTATCTGGTCAATCCCTTTGACCTACTTGGACTTCCTTTCTGCCTAGCTTCACTCACTAGGACTTCATGTCTGCCTGGCTTCACTCACCAGGACTTCCCTTCTACCTAGTTTCACTCACTAGGTCTTTCACCTGACTTCACTCACCAGGATTTCCCTTCTGCCTAGCTTCACTCTTTCACCTGGCTTCACTCACCAGGATTTCTCTTCTGCCTAGCTTCACTCACTAGGTCTTTCACCTGGCTTCACTCACCAGGACTTTCACTTGGCTTCACTCACCAGGATTTCCCTTCTGCCTAGCTTCACTCACTAGGTCTTTCACCTGGCTTCACTCACCAGGATTTCTCTTCTGCCTAGCTTCACTCACTAGGACTTTTACTTAGCTTCACTCACCAGGATTTCTCCCGTCAAGTATTCAGTCAACCTTGACCTACTTGACTCTCCTTCACACATGAACGATTGCACCTGCAATCTTCATGTATTGACTGCATGTATTGTCAAACATCGAAACCATAACATCAACACAACATCAAGACTCGAGCTTGACTCAATTCAAGCTCAGTCAACATGGTCAACCTTGACCTGGGGAATATTACACCAACGATCTCTCCCTTTTTGATGTTTGACAATATCTTCTTTAAGTTAGGCTAGTCCCATAGCCTCAACCTTCTTCATGCCACTAGGTAATGAAGACGTAAGTTAAACCCTACATTCTCCCCTAAGAGGGCAAACTCCCTCTTAGATAATGAAGGCCTAACTTAAACCCTTCATTCTCCCCCTATTGACACACATTAAAAAGAAACTCTCCCCCTGAAGAGTTACTCACCCATTGTTCACAACTTCACTCGTTGTTCACAACACGATTCAAATAAAGGTCTCATACCCTTTATTTTCATCAAATGCTCATCCTTGAGCATATACCACTAAAGAATGAAGATATCTACTCTCCATTTTATTCCAATGTCCAGCCTTGAGCATTTTCACTAAAGAAGGTAAAACCACCTTCCAAGGTGTATGAAAATAATTTTTCATGTCCTTAAAGAGTAACTCACCCTAAAGACATGCACGTAACTTCTGTCATTGCACCAAAAATGACTTGAAATCCCTAAACCTTTAGGAAACCCAAAATAGAAATTTTGAGGTTCAACAATTCAATATTGAAACCAAACCTCAACCTAAACTTCTACTTAGTCTTCCTTAACCAATCCGTCCTTGTTTTCATCATGAAAACTCCCTCTAATTATATACAAATGTGGTTTGAGGGGTTAGGAATGGTTACCTATACTAAAATTGGTCCAAGATGCTGAAATCAGGCTTTACCAGCCAAAATCAGCACTCCCAATCGATTGGAGTTGGGTCCCAATCGATTGGACCTGCTTGAATCAATCCACTGATCGATTCAGGAGGGCTGGATCGATCGGTAGATCGATCCAGGAAGTTTCTGTTCGCGAGAAGCTTGCTCTCAATCGATCGCCCGATCGATTGAGACCCTTCAATCGATTGGGTGATCGATTGAAGCTCTGAAAAGGCTGAAATTCCATTTCAGTCAATTTCAGAAATCCCTAGAAAAATCTACAAAATTCCAAAAATCATAAAAATCATTGTAGACATTATTTAGGGCATATAGTATCATGGAAAAATAGTTTTCTAAGAAAATACTTCATATTTTCAAAGATTGACACAAACTTGAAAACTTGTAAAAACTTTAGTGTTTTCTTCAAGTTTGTGCTCAACTATTCAATGATGATTACTATCAAAAGATAGCCTTCACCAAGGTTTTCCAAAAGCATTTTAAAATGATTTTTAAAACCAATATCCAATCATATTCCTTGGGCTCAATGCACATGACTTGTACATTAGCTTTCCCAATGATTGGAAAACACATAACTATGTGTTTCGATGAACCTAAAACTCAAAAGAATGCACTAAATCAACATCTTGAGTTTTGTTCATCATTCCAACATCTCACTTGTATCTAATGTGTACTAAAACCACATACAAGTCACCTTATAGTTCTTTTGTGAGATGAAAAGTTTGGTTTTGCACTAATCTAGGGATCATACATATCTACCTAGGCATTTTGAGGTTATGAACACCCACCAAGGATGTTATTTGTTAATAAATGTCATTTGTCCTTAAATTGCAAGGAATTAAAATAATGCATGATATGTTATGACATACATCAAAAAGAAATAATTTTCAAAAGAAAATATCCTATAACTACATGATGTATGTATGACATGACATGGTATTTTTGTGGTTTTCATAATAAAGTATGAATGCAAAAATAGACATGATGTCATGGCATATGATGGGCAAACAAAGTATGGCAAGTTTTAGCATAAATAAAATATACCTAGATTACCTATCTAAGTATCCTAAAACCTTAGCTCAATTAAAAATAAACCTAGATTGCCCACTATTTTCCAAGAAAATGCCAAAAACCAATTTTGACATTTCTTTTGCTTTTCATAATTTTGTGCCAATTCAAATTAAGCATATTCCTCAAATTTTGACACAAATTACTCTCTCAAAGAGTAACCACCTGAGTTAAGACATAAATTGTCTTTAATTTCCTAAGAGCATACCAAAATCCCAACTCGGTAGTTCTTATGATTTTCCCAATTTGTGTCACTTAAAATATCATCCAATTTCTCAAAATGTGACACCTTTTACTCTTACCAAGAGTAAGCATTTAATCCTTATCATTTTCAAAGGTTAATAATAACCTTGAAAATGCTCTTAGAGTGTCAACTTTATCATGATTGGGTTAACTACCCTTTCAATTAGAGTTGACACTCTCTAACCCATCTATAGGGTAGAGAAAATACTCCTAGGAACCCAAAACCTATTGGTGCTCCTTGGATGCTCTAGGTATTCCCTAGGGATAACTTCCCTAGATACCTTCCTAGAGACCTTATTAGTTTTCTTAGAAGCCTTGGTCACACTTTCTAGATCAACCCTAGGGATTTCTTCCCTTGTGACCTTTTTAGTGACTTTCTTGGACTTCTTAGTAGTCTTAGTCACATTTGTTGCAAAAATACTCTTAGGGATGACTTCCTTAGTATTTTTAACTTGACCCTTAGACCTAGACTCGGTTCCATAGCTATATGGTGTAGGACCGTTGCGGCCGGCTAGGAGGGGGTTAGATATCCTGCAAACATAAAAAGACAAACCTTCCTCGAACTCTTTAAGCTAACACTTGCATATATAAAGTAAGCTGATAAATTAAAAGCATAAAGAAAAAGCGAGGCACAAAAGGTTTACTTGGTTACAACCGATGTGGTTGTTAATTCAAGAAAGATAAAGTCCACTATCAATCTCCTTCAGGCGGAGAAGCCTCGTACAACAATGTAGCGCAGAAAACAGAAGCTAAACTAGAACAGAAGCGCACAAGTGTTTGGAATTACAATACTCAGTTCATTTTGAAGCTTCTGGACCAAGGCTATATTTATAGCCTTGGTCGGGGCGCCTGGAATGGTTCCGGGCGCCCTGGGGGGATAAAACTTTATCGCCCAACGTTCAGATCGCATAAATCGCGATCCTGGTCAAAATTAAGGTCCGGGCGCCCGGAAGGGTTCCGGGCGCCCTGGATGGCTCCGGGCGCCCCGGAGCCCAAAGTCAACAGTGTTGACTTTTTCGTCTGGGACCTCTTCTCTGGTTCAGTCCCTCCTCGGTCCGGTTCTTTTCCTCCGGATCCGCTTGCTTGGGTGATCTCTGCCATCCGGAAAAGGGCTCACCCGAACCCAACTTTCGGTCTTCTCGAGCGGGCTTCCCTCCAGCTTATCGTCCCTCGGAATCTCCGCGTGTTTCCTTCTCGTCCGCCGGCGTACTCATCCGCAGTCTTCGTCCCTCGGACGCACCGCGTGCAGTCCTTCTCGCTAGCTGCGTCTCTTGCTCCCCGAGCAATCTTCCGCTCCGGCTTTCGTCCCTCGGAACCACCGCACGCTTCCTTCTCGTCTGCCGGTGTACTCTTCCGCAGCACCTCGTCCCTCGGACTGCCGTCCTTCTCGCTAGCTGCGTCTTTCGCTCGACTACCTGTGTTCCTAAGCTCCTGGACACTTAGACACAAGGTTAAAACAACGCAGGACCTAACTTAACTTGTTGATCACACCAAAACAACCTTGGGGTTCAACAATCTCCCCCTTTTTGGTGTGATCAACCTAAGTTAAGCTAGGGTTACAAATAGACATAGAATAAAAACAATTTATTGCAATAACATGCAACATGATAGAAAAAATTGAATTTCAAAAATTTCAAATTTTAATTTTCAATTTTCTACCTCTCCCTAGACTTATACTTTCCCTTCTCCCCCTTTGATCACAAAAAATGGGGTTTCAAGAAAAACAATCTAAGGGTTTGACACTTAGAAAAATTATAGAAATCTATTTCAATGTTTTTTGGAGAAAAAATATTTCCAAGTTAAAGAAAAAAAATTTCTAAGTTAAAGAATGACTTTTTGAAAAATTTCTAAGTTTTCACCAGAAATAAATCTTTCTAAGCCCAAAAATTTATGCAAGAAAATTTAAAATAAATTGGCAGCATTAAAAAAAACCTTTCTATGCATTTATTTTTATACTGATACTTATATCAGCAAGTTTTAAATTTCCATTTCAATTTTTCATAACTTCTCAAATTACACTTTTTCAAATATAAAGCCATAGATATTAAACATGCAATAATTTGTATCATGTTAATTTCTATTATTTTTTGAATTTCAACTTCACAAAAATATTCAAATAGCATAGATTCTAACTTGATAAAAATTTTCGACAATATATAAAATTCTTTCGGCAATGTGTAAAATTCGTTCGAAAGAATATTTTATAATTTGCAAGAATTTTTTAACAACAAAAATTCTAATTTACAGGAATCTATTAACAATAGATTTCTTAATCCGAAACACGCACCTTTTCGGTGACTCAATTTCTAAATCGCAAAATTCTTTCAAGAGAGTAATTTGTAATTCGAAAAATTCTTCTAATTTGCATAATTCTTTTGTCAAAATATTTTTTAATTTACAAATTTCTTTGGATAATATTTCAAATTTGCAAGACAAATTTGACAATTGATTTTCTAATTCAAAAAACTTTTTGGTAATTCAATTTTTAAATCGCAAAAATCTTCAGGCAATTTTTCTATTGAATTAACCGGTTGTTCAGAGGATAGAGACCATACCTTACTTACCTCGTTGGCCGTTGGTTCTCCCCCTGTTGAATTAATTTCTTCCGAAGATTCTCCCCCTTTATCGATCTCGGGATGTACTTCGGCTGTTGGGGCTGTCTCGGTAATTTCTCCTGTCTCAGATTCTTCAGATGACGGCTCGATGTCTATTGAGGGGACGGCTTCAATCGGTTCTTCATAGAGTTTTAAGAACTTTTCCCAAAGTTCTTTTGCGTTGTTGTATTCGCCAACTCTATCAAAGTCTTCGTTTGGTATTGCGGTTAAAATGTGAAACTCTGCCCGACCGTTTGCCATTGACTCGTCACGTTGCTTCTTGTTCCATAGGCGTAGATCGAGTTTTTCTCCATTCGTTGTCTTTGGTGCTTCATAACCTGTTTTCATTATTAGAGAAATACCAATATCAGAGTTAAGAAATATTGTCATTTGTTGCTTCCAAGAAGCCAGCTCCCCCTCGAATGCTGGTGGGTAGTCGCTAGCTCTGGCCATTGTTTTGTTGCTTCAGACGGCGGTTAGTCCTTCTGAGGCGTACTTGGCTCTGATACCACTTGTAGGACCGTTGCGGCCGGCTAGGAGGGGGTTAGATATACTGCAAACATAAAAAGACAAACCTTCCTCGAACTCTTTAAGCTAACACTTGCATATATAAAGTAAGCTGATAAATTAAAAGTATAAAGAAAAAGCGAGGCACAAAAGGTTTACTTGGTTACAACCGATGTGGTTGTTAATCCAAGAAAGATAAAGTCCACTATCAATCTCCTTCAGGCGGAGAAGCCTCGTACAACAATGTAGCGCAGAAAACAGAAGCTAAACTAGAACAGAAGCGCACAAGTGTTTGGAATTACAATACTCAGTTCATTTTGAAGCTTCTGGACCAAGGCTATATTTATAGCCTTGGTCGGGGCGCCTAGAAGGGTTCCGGGCGCCTTGGGGGGATAAAACTTTATCCCCCAACGTTCAGATCGCATAAATCGCGATCCTGGTCAAAATTAAGGTCCGGGCGCCTGGAAGGGTTCCGGGCGCCCTAGATGGCTCTGGACGCCCCGGACTGTTCCGGGCGCCCCGGACAGTTCCGGGCGCCCCGGACTGTTCCGGGCGCCCCGGAGCCCAAAGTCAACAGCGTTGACTTTTTCGTCCGGGACCTCTTCTCTGGTTCAGTCCCTCCTCTGTCCGGTTCTTCTCCTCCGAATCCGCTCGCTTGGGTGATCTCTGCCATCCGGAAAAGGGCTCACCCGAACCCAACTTCCGGTCTTCTCGAGCGGGCTTCCCTCCAGCTTATCGTCCCTCGGAATCGCCGCGTGTTTCCTTCTCGTCCGCCGGCGTACTCATCGGCAGTCTTCGTCCCTCGGACGCACCGCGTGCAGTCCTTCTCGCTAACTGCGTCTCTTGCTCCCCGAGCAATCTTCCGCTCCGACTTTCGACCCTCGGAACCACCCCACGCTTCCTTCTCGTCTGCCGGTGTACTTTTCCGCAGCACCTCGTCCCTCGGACTGTCGTCCTTCTCGCTAGCTGCGTCTTCCGCTCGACTACCTGTGTTCCTAAGCTCCTGCACACTTAGACACAAGGTTAAAACAACGCAGGACCTAACTTAACTTGTTGATCACAGCAAAACAACCTTGGGGTTCCAACATATGGAACCCTATGGTAAGAAATTACATCCTTCTTAGCCTTAGGTTTGTATCCCAAACCTCTATGGCCATTGGATGGCTTTTGTTGTCCTAATCCTATGTTTTGCTCATTTTGCCCTTTTAGGATATTTTCCATCCTTTTTAGGGTCTTTTCCATTTTATCAAGTCTTGACCTCAAACTTGATTTTCTTTCCATAAGTCCTTAGTTTTTGATTTATCATTAAGTCCATGAGCATTTCTATCTCTAGGCTTATAACTAAAATCCTTAGAGTTATTGTCTAAATTCTTATCTACCTTCCTAAACCTAGGTGTGGTAGTTTTAGCATGTAGAGCCACATGTTTTTATTTAAAGCTCTCATGCTTTCTATTCTTATGGTAAATAGCATTAAAATGATAAAAATTAGAACTAGCATGCTTTTTACCATTATTCAAAGGAGTAGGCTCAATAAATGATACCTTTCTTTTTTACGTTGAAGGCTCCCCCTTTAGTTGTGCTTCCTCCATGAGCCTTGACCGCTTTCTTCCCCTTGGGACATTGGCTCCTATACTGCCCCTTTTGATTGCAAGAGAAGCACACAATGTGCTCCTTGCTCTTCTTTGTTGTGGGGACGGTCTCCTTGGGCCTCTCCTTGCCCTTTAGTGCTATTTGGCTCTTTTTCTTGGCCAATTTAGGACATTTGCTCTTATAATGCCCATGCTCCCTACACTCAAAGCATATGATATGACTTTTATTTTTATTTGAAACATTTATACCTTCATGTGTAGGGATGACATCTTCTCCTTTTGATCTGGAGGTAAAGGCTTCCTCTTGATCCGATAATGATGCTCCTCCAATAGATTTGTCTCGACTTGTGGAGGTGGAAGCTTCTTCATCCTCTTCTTCTCTTGACTCGGATGTGAAGACTTCTCCTTCTTCTTGATCTGGTGTCGTTGAAAATTGCTCCCCCTCAATCCTAGAGGTGGAGGCTTCTTCATCTTCATCTTGTACATGGAACAAGGAGTATGCCCTCTCCTTACCCTCTTCATTGCATTCCTTTGAAGATGAAGCTTCTTGGACTTATTCTTCGGAAGATGAGCATCTCTCACCTTCGGAGTCCTCTTCCTCTTGATCTTGATCCAATGAGTCACCCTCTTTGGATTCTTCTTGGTTTAGTACAGTGGAGGGGATCTCATGAATTTTTGCCAACTTGCTCTATAGCTCTTTGACATCCTTGAATTCCCCAACTTTCTCCAATATGTTGCTTGGCAATAGATTGACCAAAATCTTGGTCACTTTGCAATTGGCCTCACATCTTTGGATTTTTTTCTTGGCTCCATTTACTTTTCTTGAGAGGCTTGCCCTTGGAGTTTGTTAGAGCTTCAAATCCTTCCATGAGAGCAAACCATTGCTCTATCTCCATCATCAAGAAATTCTCGATCTTTGATTTCCAAAGATCGAAGCTTGTTGAAATAAATGATGGAGGCACCCTTGTATCAAATCCAAGCCCGTCTTGGAATTCCATTTGAAGTTGAGCTTCTTGTGATGAAGTCTTCGACTTGTAGAATTGCTTCAACTTCTTCACCCTCTAGCTTGTTGACCCTTCCGGCGATGATTCCGGTGAAGAGCGGCCTCGCTCTGATACCACTTATTGGGACCGATTATGTAGCTAGAGAGGGGGGTGAATAGCTCGGTGCGCTCGTCTTGACCTTCGTTGCTTGTTTCTTCAAGATATGCAGCGGAAAATACAAAGAAACAAAATACACAATACTAACAAGAGGATTTACTTGGTATCCACCTCACAAGATGTGACTAATCCAAGGATCCACACACTCACGCACCCTCCACTATGAAAAATACTCCTTTTTGGTAACTACCGAAGGTGGAGAAGCCCTACAATACTCTCAGTACAAGAAGAAGACAAGGGGAAAACAAATACAAGGATTCTTATAGGTTTGACAACTGAAAACCCTAACCCTAGTTTCTCCTCCTTGCTTTTGATCCGCCTCTTGATTTGGAAAACTTCCAAGAACCTTCAAGAACTGGCGATCTAAACCTCAGAGAGATGCTGTGGAGTCGCTGGTGAAGATCAGAGCTGAACAGTGTAAGGGTTGCCGAAGGAATCGCACGCCAACGGCTTTATCCAGCGCCAACGGTCGGATCCCGATCGATTGGATTGCTCCCAATCGATCGAGGAGGCTTTGGATCGATCGGACGATCGATCCAGAGCGCCTCTGTGCTCTCGGGAATTGCCTGGATAGATCGGTTGATCGATCCAGGGCTTATCATGTGAAATCACACCTCCCAATCGATCCATTGATCGATTGGGGTATCTGTATCGATCGACCGATCGATCCATCTTCGTTCTGTGAGATCGCGCACTTGTCCCAATCGATCCACTGATCAATTGGGAGGAGGCTTGTCGCGAAGACTCGCCCAATTGATCGGCCGATCGATTGGGCATGAGCCAATCGATCGGTTGATCGATCCAACTTATGATTTCTACCTAAAATCAAGTCTAGAGCCTCTTAAACCAACATCTGGTCAACCATGATCTGTTGGTTCATCGTGCCTAGCATCCGGTCACCCTTGACCTGCTAGAACTCGCTCACCAAGTGTCCGGTCAACCTTGACCCACTTTGACTTATCTTCACCAGGTGTCCGATCAACCTTGATCCACCTGGATTTCCCGTGCCAAGTATTCAGTCAATCCCTTTGACCTACTTGGACTTCCCAACACCAGATGTCTGATCATCCTTGATCCATCTGGATTTTCCTTGTGCAAAGTATCCGGTCAATCCCTTTGACCTACTTGGACTTCCCTTCTACCTATCTTCACTCACTAGGACTTCATGCATGTCTGGCTTCACTCACCAGGACTTCCCTTCTACCTAGCTTCACTCACTAGGTCTTTTACCTGACTTCACTCACCAGGATTTCCTTTCTGCCTAGCTTCACTCACTAGGTCTTTCACCTGGCTTCACTCACCAGGATTTCTCTTTTGCCTAGCTTCACTTACTAGGTCTTTCACCTGGCTTCACTCACCAGGACTTTCACCTATCTTCACTCACCAGGATTTCCCTTCTGCCTAGCTTCACTCACTAGGTCTTTCACCTGGCTTCACTCACCAGGATTTCTTCCGTCAAGTATCCAGTCAACCTTGACCTCCTTGACTCTCCTTCACACATGAACGATTCCACCTGCAATCTTCATGCATTGACTATATGTATTGTCAAACATCGAAACCACAACATCAACACAACATCAAGACTCGAGCTTGACTCAATTCAAGCTCAGTCAACACAGTCAACCTAGATCTAGGGAATATTACACCAACAGTTCGAATCTCGGCCGAACCTCTTTATTTTTTGCAACTTCTTTCTTTTGGTAAAAATACCAAACGAACTCTGAAAATTACATAAAAATACTCTAAAAATTTCTAAAATCTCTAGAATATTTCTAAAGCATTTCTAAATATTTTTAAGTACTATTAGAACTCGTAATGAAGAAATTTGGGTTGTTACAAACTGGCCGCTCAGTGCTGCTATGTGGAGATGGTCAAGACTTAGGCAAAGGTTACTCGGAAGGCTCCGTGACTAGAGGTCAGCGCTATCACTAAAAAATCTCCCTCTCTGGTATATGAAGAAAAGGAGGAGGTCCAGATCCACCCCAGCCTAGCCATGGCAACAACCTTCATTACCGCCGACCTGGAGGAGGAGAATAAGGTAAAGCTGGTCACCTGCCTTAAACAAAATCATAATATATTCGCCTGGTCAAACCATGAGCTTCCCGGCATCTCTCCGAGCGTGGCTTAGCACGAGCTTCATGTCTGACTGGATGCTTGGCCGGTGAAGCAAAGAAAAAGGGATTTCAACACAGAGCAGAATGTGATCATCCGAGATTTCAATTGTTGGAGGGTTCGATTAATACCATTGTCAAAAAGGTGGAGAGTCTGATCAGTGAACATTTCATTGAATTCAAGGGAGCGAAGATACTTCACCCTGAAAGATTCCTGCCGATCGGGTTCCTCCCCCTTGAACTTGTCAAATGTAGCTTTTGATGCCTCCAACTCAGCCTTTAACGCAACCAGCTCGGCAGCTTGCTTGTCGATTGTTTGTTTATGCTCCTCGAGCTAGAGCTCACTCGCTGCCTACTTCGCCGTTCAGCTAACCTGCTCGGCCGCTAGCATTGCTTCTATCTTTACGAGCTTTTTGGCCAAGATCCGAGCCTCCTTATTTTTGATCTTCAGATCTTCGATGGCTCGGAGTTTCCTTGCAGTAGTAGAATTTATCTTCGACTTGAAGTGTGATACTGCTTAAGTACTAAGGTATCCCGACCTGGCATTTTATACTTCACCGGTCATATCTCCCCTATCTAAAGTCTTATAAAGCACTAACTTAAGTACGATAATGCTGAAGATAGTTAGTACTCTAGGGGCGGTCTAGTTTCCTACCCTGAGAGTCTTGTAAATAATAGGCACTCGATGCTAACCTTTTGAGAACTTTGTAAGGACCGTTCCACTGTGGTGCCAATTTGGTTACCTCCCCTATGGGCTTTGTCCTCTTCCATACTAAGTCCCCTTCTTCTAAGAACCAGGGAACAACCCTTCTATCGTAGTTTTGATGCATCCTTTACTGGTATACCGCTAAGCGGGCAGCTATCTGTTCACGGATTTCATTGATCAAATCCAGATCTGAAAGTTGTCGCTTGGTGTTTGCTTCATCATATAGCAGTCTTCTCATTGAGGGCACCTCGACCTCTATGGGCACCATAGACTCACTGTCATAGACCAGGTGAAATGGGGTAAGTCCTGTGCTTTCTCGGGGAGTCGTGAGGTAGGCCCAGAGGATGCTAGGCAGCTCCTCCACCCAATTTCCTCCAACATGATCCAACTTGATTTTCAACCCCCGAACTATCTCCGTATTGGTAACCTCAGTTAGCCCATTACTCTGTGGGTAAGCTATAGATGTGAAGGTCTGAGTTATGCCGAACCCTTGACACCGAGCCTGAATCTTGCGGCCTTGGAATTGTCTTCCGTTATCTGACACCAACTTGTGCAGTATTCCAAATCAGCAAAGGATGTTTTCTATAAGAATTGAATAAATGCTCCCTCTGTGATCCTGGTCAAGGCTTCTGCTTCTACCCATTTAGAAAAGTAATCCACTGCTACGAGCAAGATCCGTTTCTGACCCGGTGCCATCAGGAATTGAAACATCCCAAGTTTTTTTTTTAACCAATCTCTCTCAACAACTACGATTCGAATGATCACATTGCAGAACCATAACGGAACTATCATACCCAATCGACAAGACTATATCAACAAATGTGTATTGGTAAGAACAATAACCACTCAACATTCCCCACCCAAATGATAAAGAAAATGAAAATCTCTCGTGGTAGATCCCGTATGCACTGCACTCCCGGACAACGGACAGAACCATGCGTCCATCCCGCCTCCTCGTCTACTCCGTCCGTGGGCCCTCCATAATATCTTGGAAATCATCCTCACCTGTAATATAAATGTGGTGAGTCTACGACCCAGCAAATACAGACCAATATGAGTATGAAGATATCCATAAGATAGTGGAAATAGCAACTAGAAGCCTTTTAAAGAAAACATAGCACAACTAGGTACGACATAAGAAAGATATAACATGCAACAGTGTTCCTACGTAGCTAATAAGGTGAATATGTCACATATCCGGTAACCACAATTAGAGCCAGTCAATAGTCCCATGAACCTAGAGGTACCTCGTAGAGAACATGCATCCAGTCATATAGCCGAAGCTAACCATATCAGTCAAGTTTGGATGGACCCTCCCCGGAGCTCATCCCGGGTCACCCATCCCGTACTGCTACCACACATGCTCATACACATCCAATTAGCTACATAAGAAAACATTACCAATCTATTTTATACTATTTTCTATAGCTCAGTCTACTCATAAAGCCATAAATAATGAACTTAATCTATCCATCATATTTGCAATTAAACATGAACATTTCCAGTATAGAACCTATGCTTAAGGAACTTAGCTTTAATCATTTCCTCATTATGCTTCATTTTAAAGTATTTAAAGGCCTCATCATTTAACAGCAGATCATGCAACACAAAAACAGATGACAAAACCGCATATAGTAACTAAATCAATGCTTGCGAGGAAGAGTATGCAAAACTGATTCTAATTATCCACATGAAAATCGGAGACACTGCAAGGAGATTTAAATACCTTGAGAGGAGCATAACCATTTTAATTACAATTCACAACAACTGGATTTATTCACGAACTCACATCTGACTCAATTAAGAAACGAAGATCACCACCAAACAAAGCTCAATTCAAACCACTTCTGACCAAAATCTAAAATGCCCAAAGGCAATGAATCCACAAACGACTCACATTACAGGTCCCCCAGTTAAATTCCCAAAATCCACAACTAAACGAAAAACATATCGACAAAACTTCAGCCATACACAGTGCAAGATAACATCAAATTGAATACAGAATCCACCGCTTACCAGAAAATAAAACGTTCTTGTAATTAACTCCACACCAAAACCACACGGTGAGACTCTAGTACTACCTTATTGCTCCAAAACAAGTCCGATCAGTGATTCCAAAACCACGGAGAAGTCTGAGCTTCGCCTTCCAACAAATCAAGACTCCGGTAAAAAAACAAGGACTCAAGCGAACCCAAGTCGTGCAACACTGAGAACAGATACCATTGCATACAGCCAGTACCTCCACAAATAAAACTGATTCCAACAAAAACAAAGCTCCATCACCAAACAAGAACAACACCCTCTATCGATTCGGAAAGCTCACAGGAACTTCAAAAACGAAACCAAAATCAAAACAAACTTGAAACATAGCTCAAACCACCAATTGGCATCTTAGTCATGAAATTAAACAAACAAGTGTCATGCTGAAAACCCGAAACCTCATCAACACAGAGGGAACTGCATCTACACTCGATATCAGTCCATCGAACACCAGTAAGACCACGAGAGGAACACGCCGAGGGAATCGAACTCCATTATCATGGATTGCGCTGGCAAAACAAACCTTAAAACACTGCGAATCAAACAAAAATCTCATCGGAACATCAACCCGACGCAATCCTACAAGGGAAAAGCAAACAAACAAAAACCATACCACCAATCCATGCACATAGATGATCATTTCACAACTTCCATGTTCCTACCCCATACCTTATAGATCTCGCCCAATCATAAGGATAGGTACTTGCCTCTTCCTTCCCTCGTCGCTGCCGAATTCCTAGCTCGTGAGGTTGCGCCAACAGAGAGTACGCGAATACCCCTGTGTCTTGTCGTTGTGTTCCTCGTTGCTCACCGGCATGAGGAGCTGCTTGGCCGGAGTCCCGATCCTCGGCGGAAGCTTCGTCGGAGCGGCCGAGATCGGCAGCGAAGAGTTCGACGATTTGGCGTGGGGAAAATGAGCCGAACTTAGGTTAGGTTAGGGACTTTATACCTAGGCTAATTAGATAAATTAACCCCCACCTTAATTGTCGTATTTCTAAACAGGCTTTCTCCTACCCAATTATACCCCTTAAAATTTAACATAATTCCCTAAAAATTCATAAAAATTCCAATAAACTCCATAAATCCATATCAACTTAATTCCTGATAAATTATTCATGAAAACATATTTATTCATCATTTTTTTAATAAGTTTTATGCATATTTAAGTCATAAAATTTATTTAAGTTCGGATATACCATATCCGATTTAATTAACATAATTAAAACTGCCCACCTAAGTTAAACTCCATTCTAATTATACCCCACTAATTAAATAATTACTCTTAATTTAAAACAATTAGTTTTGGGACATTACAATTCTCCCCCCCTTAAATAAAATTTCGTCCTCGAAATTAAATCTTACTTAACAATTCTGGATAGTGGCTTCTCATATCTCTCTTGATTTCATCATACCTAATCTCTTAATATGGTTGAAACCTTGTTTAAGCTTATCTTATATATGTTAACCAAATCCCTCTTAGTAATCACTGCAACCAACACATGATCCATTTAGAAAACATTCACATCTTTAATCTTTTTCTAATAAAACCTACATATTTACTAAACCAAAATATTAAGTTATTAATCATAATATTTATCCCCATTCCTTACCTCAATGTTTCGACATATGTCCCTTCCACTGGATGGAAACAATTCATTCCCTAACATAAACATTCTATCCTTATTCATAATCTGTACATGAATATCCTCATTCAGAAACCCTACGTATGGCAACATGAGAAAACAACAACTCCATCCGCCAATACCCAGATTCATTCCTAGGAATCCAAAACCCAATCAAAGAAGCAAAGCAATCCACCGGAAAACGACCGCCATTCTTAAAAAAAAATCCAATCAACAATCAAGTATTCCCTTGCGTAGATACAAGATCGGCAACCCACGCCTTGCTGCTAGCCTACCCATCTATACCTACAAGAGAAATTACTTGCCTTTTCTCTTCAGGTTTATCCTGAGATTATAATCAATAATGATGCACTCATCTTTCCTTTGAACTGGCAATTAGGACAATATCGATATGACATTCATATCATTTCTAAATTTCTCTACTTTCTTATAAATTCCCATGGTTGAATCTTATTGGGTGAAATAATCTGCACAACTACTGATACTTTTCTTAGATCTATGTAGTTCATGCAACTTAAGGAATTCATGTATCAAGGGATATATCTTATCAGTCAAGGAGGATGAGACATGCACTCTTAACATTTTGGTCATACAATATTATTACCATGCCTATATTAAGAAGCAAGGATCACTTAATATTCTTATAATATGTAGGAAAACAAAGCAAGATTTCTCTTAATTCTATGGTCATGCAGTTCTGGTAAAGAACACAACAAGGATTAAATAATACATAGTCATGCAAAAATTCCAGAAGAAAACAAAACAAAGGTTAATAGATTCCAGAGTCGTGAAAAGTTCCGATCCTTACAAATTAATCATGATTCAAACCCCAAACTATTCCAAGGAAAGAATATGCACAGCTTCATTAGACCAAAATCTATCCAACATTTTTGAGCCCACTAGGAGAAATCATAATGTCACAATATCTAGTTTAATTAACAACGAAACTATCTTACACTTCAATGGCAATAAGGAGAACAAAACATCATTATTCGGAGACTAATCTACGAGCAAAACTGGTCCAGTCTTTCGGAAGCACTAGGGAGACCCAAAAACATCATCGATCATAGCTTAGTTTACCCTACCCATAATGTAAAGAACTACAAGATCTAGGAAAATATTGTAAATATCATATGGTTCTAACTGGAAAAGAACTAAACTCCAATAGTTGAAGCTAACATAACATTGAAATTGCTACTAATAGAAGTTCCTACTGTATCTAAACTCATCACAGATAAAAAGGAATTAGCAAAGCATTCCTATTGTCAACAAGGAAAATAGTAGTGAAGCAGACTTTTCTTTCATTACCAGTTGCCGTTCATCACTAAGTAAAATTAGCATAACACCTTAGTTGATAACAAAAGGTTTATAAATTAAACAGTTAATTCCATCAGCATTAAAAACTTTTATCCAGTGTAGGAAAACATTCATTAATGATAGGAATTACTACAACATTCAGCAAAAACTAGAAACTAATTCATCATTTATAGAGCCTGACCTTACTTACGATTAAATCACATTTATGGGTAGTGTTTATAGCACCCGGCAACTCACATTTACACATCCTTGTTCCCACTTTAAGGTATATTTTGCCCTTTACACTAGAAATCTGGGTAGAGCATTTCCAACAACCCAACAAAAGAAATAATCACACTACTGTCATTCTCTATTAGCACATGGCTACTAGCAGGCATACAACAAACCCCGAAGGCATACAACAAACCCCAAATCCACTGTTAACTACTAGGCCAAAAAGCATCAACAACAATCCCCCAATCAGCCACACAAATCCATCGACAATTCAAAATAGCCACCTCCTGAAACCAACAAACAGGTAACACCAAATCCCGCATACCCAACCCCCAATTCTGAAGAACCCGGTAAAGTGAAGGCTTCAAAACAAACTACTTAACCAAGATCGATCAAGGAGACCGAACATAAGGGAGATCCAGAAACAGAGTGGAAAGATCCCGAACCCAGTGTTTATCAAGAAACACAACTGAGAAGAATAGTAGTTAATTTCAAATAACTTAAAATCAAGAAACAAAAGACTAACAACACAAACTAAAAACTACTTCTCTACTCTTTATATTCATGGTCATTTAGCAATACAATATTTTGTCAATTAAAGGACAATAATGAGATATCAAGTGTTCATGATCCCTTTAACATGAGAATTGCTTCTGAGTTTATTTCCCATGACATGTAAAAGTAAACCTTGATCATACACAATTCATATAAATTCCTACTTGAGCAGTGGAAATGTTTAACCAGATTAGTGATTCCTATCAACCAAATGCAACCATGAATTGTTGTTTACTATCCATCAGCTTGAACCATAAACCAGGGATAAATACACCAATTTTATATTTCTTCTATAAGGTAGTTTGCTATTATGTTGCTAGTAAACTACATTTAACAGGATAAGCAGACATTTACCTTTAGGCAAGTTGATTGTGATCAATCTACTTGTAGTTATCTATTTCAATTTTTTTTTAATGTCGCCCACTAGAGACAAGACATAAATAATTCTTCAATTTCTTGTTTATTCTATGATGTTAGATATTGTCAACATGGTCAACCTACCTTTATTCATTTGGGGTCACATACGCTAATCCAGCAAGAAGGTCACAACCTAGCCATCAACTCACCAAAATGCCTAGTTCATTACAAACTATCAAGAATTCCATGTTAAGTATCTATTCGATCTTTGCATTGTTCACCTATGGTAATTACCTAAACACCTTTTGCATCTAATGACAAAGGACCTCCAGACGTAAGCTAAAGTTGTTTATTTAAGCACGTTATAATCCACCATTCAAATTAAGAACTATAATGAAGGAAATCTTACAAACATGTGGACAAAAGTAGTCGAGTTCCTGACGAGATGGCTGGCGCATGCTGTCCCTTGGGAGTGTGCTCTGATACCAACTGAAACATCCCAAGTTTTTTTTTTATTTTTTTTAACAAATCTCTCTCAACAACTACGATTCGAATGATCACATTGCAGAACCATAACGGAACTATCATACCCAATCGACAAGACTGTATCAACAAATGTGTATCGGTAAGAACAATAACCACTCAACATTCCCCACCCGAATGACAAAGAAAATGAAAATCTCTCGTGGTAGATCCTGTATGCACTGCACTCCCGGACAACGGACAGAACCATGCGTCCATCCCGCCTCCTCGTCTACTCCGTCCGTGGGCCCTCCATCATATCTTGGAAATCATCCTCACCTGTAATATAAATGTGGTGAGTCTACGACCCAGCAAATAAAGACCAATATGAGTATGAAGATATCCATAAGATAGTGGAAATAGCAACTAGAAGCCTTTTAAAGAAAACATAGCACAGCCAGGTACGACATAAGAAAGATATAACATGCAACAGTGTTCCTACGTAGCTAATAAGGTGAATATGTCACATATCTGGTAACCACAATTAGAGCCAGTCAACAGTCCCATGAACCTAGAGGTACCTCGTAGAGAACATGCATCCAGTCATATAGCCGAAGCTAACCATATCAGTCAAGTTTGGATGGGCCCTCCCCGGAGCTCATCCCGGGTCACCCATCCCGTACTGCTACCACATATGCTCATACACATCCAATTAGCTACATAAGAAAACATTACCAATCTATTTTATACTATTTTCTATAGCTCAGTCTACTCATAAAGCCATAAATAATGAACTTAATCTATCCATCATATTTGCAATTAAACATGAACATTTCCAGTATAGAACCTATGCTTAAGGAACTTAGCTTTAATCATTTCCTCATTATGCTTCATTTTAAAGGATTTAAAGGCCTCATCATTTAACAGCAGATCATGCAACACAAAAACAGATGACAAAACCGCATATAGTAACTAAATCAATGCTTGCGAGGAAGAGTATGCAAAACTGATTCTAATTATCCACATGAAAATCGGAGACACTGCAAGGAGATTTAAATACCTTGAGAGGAGCATAACCATTTTAATTACAATTCACAACAACTGGATTTATTCACGAACTCACATCTGACTCAATTAAGAAACGAAGATCACCACCAAACAAAGCTCAATTCAAACCACTTCTGACCAAAATCTAAAATGCCCAAAGGCAATGAATCCACAAACGACTCACATTACAGGTCCCCCAGTTAAATTCCCAAAATCCACAACTAAACGAAAAACATATCGACAAAACTTCAACCATACACAGTGCAAGATAACATCAAATTGAATACAGAATCCACCGCTTACCAGAAAATAAAACGTTCTTGTAATTAACTCCACACCAAAACCACACGGTGAGACTCTAGTACTACCTTATTGCTCCAAAACAAGTCCGATCAGTGATTCCAAAACCACGGAGAAGTCTGAGCTTCGCCTTCCAACAAATCAAGACTCCGGTAAGAAAACAAGGACTCAAGCGAACCCAAGTCGTGCAACACTGAGAACAGATACCATTACATACAGCCAGTACCTCCACAAATAAAACTGATTCCAACAAAAACAAAGCTCCATCACCAAACAAGAACAACACCCTCTATCGATTCGGAAAGCTCACAGGAACTTCAAAAATGAAACCAAAATCAAAACAAACTTGAAACATAGCTCAAACCACCAATTGACATCTTAGTCATGCAATTAAACAAACAAGTGTCATGCTGAAAACCCGAAACCTCATCAACACAGAGGGAACTGCATCTACACTCGATATCAGTCCATCGAACACCAGTAAGACCACGAGAGGAACACGCCGAGGAAATCGAACTCCATTATCATGGATTGCGCTGGCAAAACAAACCTTAAAACACTGCGAATCAAACAAAAATCTCATCGGAACATCAACCCGACGCAATCCTACAAGGGAAAAGCAAACAAACAAAAACCATACCACCAATCCACGCACATAGATGATCATTTCACAACTTCCATGTTCCTACCCCATACCTTACAGATCTCGCCCAATCATAAGGATAGGTACTTGCCTCTTCCTTCCCTCGTCGTTGCCGAATTCCTAGCTCGTGAGGTTGCGCCAATAGAGAGTACGCGAATACCCCTGTGTCTTGTCGTTGTGTCCCCCGTTGCTCACCGGCATGAGGAGCTGCTTGGCCGGAGTCCCGATCCTCGGCGGAAGCTTCGTCGGAGCGGCCGAGATCGGCAGCGAAGAGTTCGACGATTTGGCGTGGGGAAAATGAGCCGAACTTAGGTTAGGTTAGGGACTTTATACCTAGGCTAATTAGATAAATTAACCCCCACCTTAATTGTCGTATTTCTAAATAGGCTTTCTCCTACCCAATTATACCCCTTATAATTTAACGTAATTCCCTAAAAATTCATAAAAATTCCAATAAACTCCATAAATCCATATCAACTTAATTCCTGATAAATTATTCATGAAAACATATTTATTCATCATTTTTTAAAATAAGTTTTATGCATATTTAAGTCATAAAATTTATTTAAGTTCGGATATACCATATCCGATTTAATTAACATAATTAAAACTGCCCACCTAAGTTAAACTCCATTCTAATTATACCCCACTAATTAAATAATTACTCTTAATTTAAAACAATTAGTTTTGGGACATTACAGGAATTGTCCCACAATATCCATGCCCCATTGGTCGAAGGGGCATGAGACTATTGAAGTTTTCACTGTGTTGATTGGTCGATGGGTCAGGTTCTGATGCTTTTTGAAGGATAAGCAAGTGTTCACCAGTCTTTGAGCATCTTTTCATAATGGGCCAGAAATGCCCGACCAGTAATACTTTTCGGGCAAGCGTCCTTCCTCCGGCATGGTTGCCACAGCATCCCTGATATACTTCCTACAAAGCATACTCCACCTCTTCCATTCCTAAGCATTTGAGTAGTAGTCTGGAGAATGCTCGCTTGTACAGCTGGTCTCCGATCAAGGTATATGATCCTGTCTGAGAAGCTGAACATGATGGAGATCCGGAAGAAAGAAAACCCACCGCGATGATGAAGAATGATGTCCGCAGAATACCGATCCGAGAAATCCAAAGCGGATCGGGAAAGATGGAGTTACCGAGAGTCCTCCTCGCACGAAGACCCGATGACGAAGAAGAAATCCCAATCTGAAGAGGAAAAACCCAGATCCGAAGCTTCCAAGACTTCCTGCGCACAAGGGATCAACCAACACTATCATCAGTGACCTAAGATCGGGGTAGGAATCCCTGGCTAGGCCCTCCGACGCTCAAGTCAGTGATCTCCCTTGGTGTGGAAGAAAGAGGAAGATGATGAACAGTAGCCGGAAATCAAGATTATGAATGTGTGCAATGATGTGAGCTTGTGAACTTACCTCGGCCAACGGAGAGGATTCCCCCTTTTATACCACTTCATATAACCTCCGTAGTCATGAAGTGGACCCCGGTTTGTTAGAGTTCGTTATGAGATGACGTCAGCTGCGTACTTGTGGTAGATGATTTTTAAGGAATCTTTTTCGTACCCCAGATGTACCTTCTTTGTCATTTAGTACCTGCAACATAATATGAAAACGTATTTCCCGCCAAAACAATATATATTTTCTGTCAGATAGTTACACACTGTGGGTATCTTACCCCTCTTGCTATAATTAATTCAATACACCAACATTCCTTATATCGATCGGAGTCATTATATTCTACCCAAGGTATTTCCCCATCATAGGTCAATCGACCGGTCTTGTCTCCTCTTAGGAGGCATGTCCCAGTAGATATTAGCTTGACTCTTCCTGAATAATATGCACCGGTCGATATTATACCTAACTTTGCCCGGGAGATATGTCCCGGTCGATATTAACCTAGCTTTGCTTAGGAGGTATGTTTCGGCCGATATTAGATTATTTCCTTCCTGAAGGTATGTCCCGGCCGATATTACCCTACCTTCATCATGGAGGCACGTCCCAACCGATATTAGCCTAGCTTTGCTTAGGAGGTATGTTTCGGCCGATATTAGATTATTTCTTTCCTGAAGGTATGTCCCGACCGATATTACCCTACCTTCATCATGGAGGCACGTCCCGACCGATATTAGCCTAGCTTTGCTTAGGAGGTATGTTTAGGCCGATATTAGATTATTTCCTTCCTGAAGGTATGTCCCGACCGATATTACCCTACCTTCATCATGGAGGCACGTCCCGACCGATATTAGCCTAGCTTTGCTTAGTAGGTATGTTTCGGTCGATATTAGATTATTTCCTTCCTGAAGGTATGTCCCGGCCGATATTACCCTACCTTCATCATGGAGGCACGTCCCGACCGATATTAGCCTAGCTTTGCTTAGGAGGTATGTTTCGGCCGATATTAGATTATTTCCTTCCTGAAGGTATGTCCCGGCCGATATTACCCTACCTTCATCATGGAGGCACGTCCCGACCGATATTAACCTAGCTTTTTGATTCCTTTTCTTTCCTCGTCAGGAGACTCATAAAACCTAACCCATATCACTAGCCTTCCCTTCAAGTCTAGTCGAAGGAGGTGTAGACGACTGACTAGACATAAGTATGGTCCTGTCTTTTCCTACCCGTGCCTCTGCTCCAGATTTTGAAATGACCTCACAGATTTTGTGTACCACTGTCTTAATAAATTAAGTATAGCAATCCTGTGAGCCTTTTTCTCCTTTAAATAGGGCTACAATCTTCTTTTCACCCACAACCCCTCTCAGTTCTTTCCCTTCCTTACCACCTTTTATTGCTAAGGTCATGGTCGTGGATCCTCCTCTTTGGGGGCAACTTTTGTTGGACAAGGTGAGATCTATGTATGAGTTTATTGGGATTTTTGCTTCGGTTACTTCTGGAGTTCAAGGGATCATCTTAAGAGATGAAGCCTCGCAGTCCAGATCTTCTATCCAAAGATGCAGGTGCTCTGAAGGACTCAATAAACTTCAGAGAAATTTTTACTACTTATAGAGGGGCAGCCAAATGACCCAGGGGTGTTGTGTGAAGGGCACAACACATGTCACCCTTGGGCTAAAATTGGTTGCTTCACTTGCTGAGCTCATACGGCTTGAGAGGGGAAGTGGTTTTCACATTTATTTTTCCATTATGGAATGAATCAATGTTTCCCTGTCTCGTCACCCTTGAGATTTTCTATTTTTTGTTGCTTTCTTCGTCCCGGGCAAAATATTGCCTCTTATGAGCCTTGGCAAGCTCGGACGGAGTGGGCTATTTCCATCTCTGCTCCATGGTAAGTTTGAATCCAGTGGGACTAAAATTTTCTAAGTGCTCTAAGAGTTTATGCTTGTAATATTTGCTATCTAATCGAGGTTTACTGTTCCTGAGGGAAATGTAATGCTATGTATTTGATCAGATTCTAAGTGTAAAAATAAACTTTTGTATCTAATCAAATGATTCTACCGAATCCTTCTATATTTACAAAATGTGGTGTTGTGTTCATCATTCCTTCGTGTATCTTATGTGTCATTTATCATAGCTAAGGCTATCTTAACTGTTAGTATAGTTCGATATTATAACCAATGTTATACCAACTGATGTTGTCTTATTGACTGAAGTCAATATCATACTTATCTAGCATAACCACAGTTTCCCTCGTCAATATAAATTTATTTTGATAAATATTAAGTTGTGTTTTATAAGGATAATTTAAAAATTTGTTATTCTTCTAAATTTCTATTCTAAAAATATTTTTGTCTATAGCCTGGGTTTGGTCAAAAAGTTCAGTCCTTTTTAATTTATTATGCCCAGTCGATCACGTCTTCTTGCGAGGTTTCTGAACTGGTGATTGGTTCTCCTTTGGGTGAGAGAATGTTCGAGGTACTACCAACCCTATCGTGATCCGATTCGTCACATCTGATATAAATGCCCCTCTTTCTTTTTTTATGATGACCTAACACCTACCCTTTCTGGGTGCCACGTCACGTAGGCCTTTTACCTTTCTATTACGATCCTCAACGTCTGCTGAGATACCATTGTCCTGATCTGACGACAGTCGTGCATTTTTCAAAACCCTAAACCCTTCGTCTCCTTTTTAACCTTGTCTTTCCTTTTTTCTTCTCTAGAGTTCTTTTCCTGTTACTGCCTTCAACCAGACCTCGTGCTCATCGTTTCACGATGATCCCCTTTCTGGTCTCCAGTAAGTAATCCATTGTTTTCTTAGCCTATACCTTTGCCCATGGCCGCGGAAACAATTGCTCCTTGGTTTGTCCATATGTCTTCTATCTTTGATAAGAATGCTAGATTATCCATCCGTCGTCAATATGAAATTCCTAAGGAATATAAAATCATACTCCCAACACCGAATGATCGACCTCATCATCCCCCTGATAACTGCGTGACTTTTTTCAGGGATTAGTTGATAGGGGGCTTAAGGTTCCCCATTCCTCCTTTCTTAATCGAAATAAGTCGGTATTTTGATATTCCTTTGCAACAATTTGCCCCTAATGCATTTCATTATCTATGTGGTACTTACATGTTATTTTGTCTACGAGATATTCCTCCTACTCCTCAAAATTTCTTCATGTTTTCCTACCCCAAGTTCTCGGAACTTGGTGTCTTCTTATTCCAGTCGAGAACTAAAATGGTCCTTTTTGGAGATATGCCATCGTCTCTCAAAGCCTGGAAATATCATTTTTTCTTTTTAAAGTTTCTGGGACCTATTCCTTGGTCTTATGCTTGGAAATCTTTCTTGCCTCCCTTACCCGATGTTAGAGAATTTCATCTTCTTCCCACTTTTCCTATTTATTGTGAGAAGTTATTAGGTCACCGACTCTCGATCCCGAAATGGTTGAAGGTTGAGCTTCTATACCTATTTGGTTTAAGCCCCGTCAAACCTGATACTCACATTTCCTTAGGTAACATCTTGTTCCTTTCTTCTTGCTTTTAACTGCCTCAACTATTTTTCTTTTTTACACAGTGGAAAGCTTTTATGATGCCTTGATTGACGAAGAAATACGCGTAGAAGAAGACCTGCTTCGTGCCAAGGAAGCTGAGTTTTTGGCCGCTATTGCTCCTCCACCCTCAATTGAAGAGCCAACTTCCTTAGCCAAAGTATCTAGTTCTTCAGGGGCTCGTGAGGTTCCTGAATGTTCTCCTGAGGATCCTGCTGTAGAGATCATTCCCAATCTTATACCCACTATCACCTCTCCAGTGGTTGCTGCTGTCTCCTCATCTACCTCTCTTCCTTTAATTGAGCTCACGTCTCCTAGTAGCTCGGGTAAATTGATAGCTGAAGTTTCGCAGGCAAGCGTCCAGGACGCAAACTAACCAGGGTTTCTCCCTCAAAAGGAGGCTCATTCTTCCTGCTGACGAGTTGGTTTCAGAAGGCTTTGCTTCGGGTAGCCTTCCTTCTGATGAGCCGACGCTGGCGGAGCTCTATCCTTCTCTCAACTTTCCTGCCTCGCCTTTCTCCAGTGCCGGCGCCTCTGGAGATGTTTCTTTTACTTTTCCCTTATCCATACCAACTTCGGGGTCTTTGCCTTCCTCGCCTTCCTCTTACTTAGTCTTTGCTCCCCCCTCTATTCCTACTTAGCTTCTTCCTTCTCGGCCGGTTCTTCTGCCATTCCTATTCTCCCTATATTATTAGGAGGTTCTTTTGCCAGCTCTTGGGACGAAGTTCGTCCCCTTTTTGAAGAGCTTTCTATTGCTGAGGCAATTGATCGCTTCTCTCACAAGGAGAATCAGGTATGCTTATCAACGCCTATTCTTTATTTCTCAACCATTATCTTATGCCCTTTCATTACATTTGCAGCGATGGCTAGAAAATATGGGTATCTCTCGATTACTGCACAACCTATATACTGAGAACCAGAGGTTGCGATCGGAGAATGACAAGCTAAAGCAAGAGGTTGTTGCATTATCTTCTACTGTGTTTTCTGCTGCCGACAAGGAACAGTTTGAAGTACAAATTGAAAACCTTCAGGCAAAATTTAAATCGGTTACAGACCTCAATCGAGAATTGACTTCCAAGCTTGGAGAGCTAAAGGATAATTATGAAGTAGAATTGACTGAGCAGCTCAAAGCCTTACAGCTGAAAGAGGATGAGGTAGCCTCTTTGACCATCTCCCTTGATTTGGCTAAAGCTGAGGCTTCTGCCAAAGAAGATGAATTAAAAACCTCTCAAATGGCGCTGGTAGTCTACAAAGGGGGCGAGGATGTTCGTTACAAGGAGCGAGCCACGACCATGATTGCATCCCTCGAGTTCAACAGACCGATTGTGAGGTCCATTCTATCTGCTTTTACTACAGGAGCTCAAGGGGCGATTCAGCAATTAAAGGAAGATCATTATTTATCTCGCGATCCCCCCCTAATTTCTTAAACAAACGCAAACTAATTGAAAACAAACCTCCTGATCTGTACCCTAAGTTGACTCTAACTTAGGTTCGAGTTATTGTGATTTTGTAATGATAAGTTTGTGTGACTTTGATTAATCCTTTTGAGTTGTAAATCTTACTCTTTCTCGGGATAAATACATGTTTTCTGTAAATGTATCTAATGTTATTTGGTTTATCCTAACGCGAGATTTCCCTATAGGTCTTTTCTTAATGATCGACCGGTATATATTAAGATTGATAAATACTGCCCGATATTGTATAGCTTAGTTACATCTCGCCCGATTTAACACGACTTCGTCATGCTGTCCTTGATATTGGTCGATTTGTATTGCTCGACCGGTTTACCATTGTATCCTCATGTCTTCTTCCGCATAGTAATTGAGTCTCATTGGGTTTTATCATAACGTATATTATCTGCCCTACTATAATAAGCCTATGGTCAATATATTTTGAATGGTCTTTGTTTCGGCCGATATATCAAAAACTGTCTGATTTTCATCTACGGATTTCGTCTATTAACTACTATCCGACGCTTAACTTCCATTTTATCATATCCATACCTCAAACTTATAGTTTATTGTACTAATTTCTATTTGTCCTTGTCAGGGTTACCTAAGAAGACTTCTGAGGAAACTCACACCTTTTTCCGAGGTAGCTTTTTTTTTTTTTTTTTTTAACTTTACTTTTTTCTCCTGATTTTATTCTTCAATATTATCATCTATTTATGACGATCGATACTCCAAGCACCTTTTTCCTCCTTTTGCTGTTTCATCTTAAGGGTTTTAGTACAAGGCAGAAAGAAAGATAAGGGCTTACGAAGTTTTTCTCTTGTTTTTCTTCATCTTTCGTCTTCTTCCTTGATCCCTTTTTTTGTGATTGCTTCTCCTTATGGCGGTTTCTTCTCTTGCGTGGTTTCTCTCGTGTTCTTCTGATCTCACAGATATAGAAGAAGTGGATTTACAGGCAACCTATGGTTTTCCTTCCTATATCATTCATCCTGCTCCCCATGAGGGTCCACATCTTCCTCCCCTAGGATGTATTTCCATCTTCAGGGACCAAGTCCTACAAGGTTTTAGATTTCCCCTTCATCCTTTTTTCTGCAATGTCAGCCGTTATTTTGATATCACACTAAACCAACTCGTCCCTCAATCTTTTTCTATTCTAATGGGTTTCATTGGGGTATCAAAACTGTTGGATTTCCCCTTGTCTCCCCGTCTTTTTCATCACTTCTTCATTCCTCGCCGAATATATGTTGGCGTTTTCAAGTTTCAGTCTCGTCCTAAGGCCATTCTATTTAACCGCATTCCTCCTCAAGGTGAATGGTATCATAAATTTTTCTATATGCGTCTCCCTTCTCCCCCTCCGTTTCCTATCCAATGGATACATGACTTACCTTCACTTCCTGACACCCATGATCTTCTTAACGATCCCTCTGTTGCTTCTGCTTTACCTAAACTGCGAGGATCAAAATTCAGTTTGCCACATCTGATTGAAGAGGGCTTGATGTTTCCCTTCGGGATAGGCAACATTGATACTCCTTTGGATAGTTCCTTTGGTGAGTATAATTATTTTACTTCACCTTTGCTGATTAGCATATCTCTTTGACAATAATGTTTATCCTCTGTATTTCAGCCGATGCTATTCTTCCGGCTTTTATGTACAGGAATTCCGCTATGACCAAATCCTTTATCAATAATCTTGGAGAGAAATGGTTGTTGGCTCGCCGATCCAATCCTAATCCCTCTACTTTGGGCTTGCTTTCCGAAGAAGAGCGGCAAGCAGTGGGTGTCGCACTCATAGAAGAGGAGGAAGAAGAGCCTTTTGTTACTTTAGTTAAAAAGCCAAATCTCACCAAGGACTCTCCCTTTGGCGATTTTTTGGGTACTTTTGTGCAAGCTCCTCTTGTTCCGGCACCTATTTCTGTTGAGAGAGGTAAGGTACCGATGACTCCCACCAATATTATCTCCAATCCTGCTCTTCGGATGATGAGGCCCGGTCTCCTTATCCCTTCTTCTTCTATTATTTCAGCTCCTACTGCTTCTGCCTCTGAGATGGTCGCTATCCCTCCTATGTCTTCTACATCTTTGGCATTAGCCTTGCCTCCCTTGGCTTATAGGCCTCGAGCAAAATGAACACCATGCCGGAGATCTTCTCCCAGTGTCAGCCCTTCAGCTGTTAGTGTTTCCACAATTGCAACCACCCCTCCTACACTACTACCTGTTAGGACCTTCGGATGGCTAGAGAGGGGGGGTGTGAATAGCCGACCCCAAATTTTCATTTCTTCCTACAATTTAGGTTAGCACAGCAGAAATAAATGTAGAAACGATAATGGAAAAGGGAAAACCTCAAACGCAACGATATAACGAGGTTTGGAGATGATACTCCTACTCCTCGGTGTGTCCGTAAGGTGGACGAATCCTATCAATCCGTCGGTGGATGAGACTCCGAAAAACCGGCTAATAAGAACTCCTTCTGGGTGGAGAAACCTCGCCACAATCTCTTTTGCAACAGTAATAAAGGAGTACAAGAAATAAAGCAAGAAACAATGGATAATATGATTGTAAATACACTCTACCAAGTTTGCTTGCCTTCTTCTCGTCGACTGGAGTCCGTTGATGAAGCAGCAACTTCACGGATGATGCCAACAGCAGCTGATCAACCAGTCGAGGGAAGCTCACACGAAGCTTCAGCAAAGAGGAGCTCAGCAAAGCTCAAATCGCAGTAAGGAGGAAGAGCAAGAACTGTTCCTGTAGAGGCCCTCGACCTCGATATATATCCTGCACCTGCTGCACCTGTGAAGAAGACAAAGAGCAACACAGAAATCTAGCCATTGTGTCGCAACGGCTAGGCCTGGACCGATCAGGCTCCACCCTGATCGGTCTGGGAGCCATCTGATCGGTCTGTGGACCGATCAGGCCCTAGGCTGATCGGTCCCCAGACCGGTCAGCCATCTCTGTGAGGGTTGGCTTTAAAGCCTGATCGGTCTGTGGACCGATCAGGCAACGATCAGTAGCTTCCTGATCGTTTTCTGATCGGTCTGTGGACCGATCAGATAACCTACAGCGAACCACTGTTTGGTTACTGATCGGTCACCAGACCGATCCAATGCCTTAGAGCTTCCCAGCCCTAAATCCTAAAGCCTTCCCGGTCTAGAGAACGAGCTACCGAGCCCTCTCTGACCTAGTCTGGAGAAACGAGCTACCGAGCCCTCTCCGACTTCCATGTCCGGTCCAGAGAACGAGCTACCGAGCCCTCTCCGACTTCCACGTCCGGTCCAGAGAACGAGCTACCGAGCCCTCTCTGACCTAGTCTGGAGAACGAGCTACCGAGCCCTCTCCGACTTCATCCGGTGCAGAAAACGAGCTACCGAGCCCTCTCTGACCTAGTCCGGAGAACGAGCTACCGAGCCCTCTCCAACTCTGTCTGGTCCAGAGAACGAGCTCCCGAGTCCTCTCTGACCTAGTCCGGAGAACGAGGTGCCGAGCCCTCTCCGACTTCGTATGGTCTAGAGAACGAGCTCCCGAGCCCTCTCTGACCTAGTCCGGAGAACGAGCTGCCGAGCCCTCTCCGACTTCCCATGCCAAGCTTCCATACTTGGACTTCTCCCGTGCCAAGCTCCCTACTTGGACTTTTCCGTGCCAAGTCTCCATACTTGGACTTTTCCCGTGCCAAGCTCCCTGCTTGGACTTTTCCGTGCCAAGTCTCCATACTTGGACTTTTCCCGTGCCAAGTCTCCATACTTGGACTTTACCGAATCAAGTCAATTCAAGTCGGGTCAACCAGGTCAACCAGGTCAACCTTGACCGAAGGTTGCACCCACAATCTCCCAAGTTTGTATTCTTGTCAAACAAGATACAACTTTTCTATTCTAGTCAAACATCAAAATACAACTCGAGTCAGGTCAACTCGAGTCAGGTCAACTCGAGTCGGGTCAACCTTGACCTAAGGTTGCACCAATAATCTCCCCCCTTTTGATGTTTGACAAAAACCATAATCAAGTTAGGTTAACCCGATAACCTAACTTAGGTTTTCCAATAGTTCTCCAATCAATGTTCTTCCTTGAACATTCTCCCCAAACTCCAATGTTCTTCCTTGAACATTCTCTAAACATTTCTCCCCCTTTTTGACACACATCAAAAAGAGTGAATCAAGATTAAGAGTTTCTTCCTAATGAATGTCCCATACCTTTCATTGAAACCCTTATTTTCCCCCTTGATACTAAAGACAATAATCAACTTAGTGATAATCCCATATCACTCATCCTCAGAAATCGAGTAAAAACTCCCCCTAAAAGTCAACTCCCCTTTGACCAATAGGTAAAACTCCCCCTAAAGGTCAACTCCCCCTTGACCATTGCACCAACAATGTCTTGGAGAGTTTCAACCCTTTAGAAATCAAAAACACCAACTTCCAAAGCTGAAATTTCAGACAACAATCGAAAATCAGCATTTTGGCACGCTCTGATCGGTTACCAGACCGATCAGAACCTCACTAGATCGGTCACCAGACCGATCCACACTTCTCTGGATCGGTCCAGTGACCGATCCAGACTTCCCTGGACCGATCAGGATTCCCTCTGATCGGTCCACAAATCTCTGATAGGGATTTCTGATTTTTCTCCCCAAATTTAGAAACCCCTAAAAAATCACAGAAAATTCCAAAAATTGTAAAATTTTTGAGGATATATTCCTCATAACATATATTATCATGGAAAAATAGTTTTCTATGAAAATAACTTCCATTTTTAAATCTTGATACAAAGTTCGAAAGACTTTGAAATAGCTCAAGGTTAATCCATCTTTGTGTCAACTTGCTCAATGATGAATGCTATCATTAGAAAAGCTTCATCAAGGTTTTTCAAATCAATTTTGAAATGATTTTAAACCATTTAATTTAGGACCACAATCTTAGGGCTAAGTGTACATGACTTGTACGCAAGCTTTCCCTATGATCCTCAATTTCGAATTAGGCTCATCTAGGTACAAGAACTATGCACCTTGATCCTAACTCATAATCCTAATATCTCACACACATCTAAGGTGTATCAAACACATCCAAGTCAATTTTGATGTGAGATATGAGTTTAGGTCATCTTAAGCTAAGTTCTCATGCATTTTCTAAACAACAATTTGATCTCCATATCAAATTGTGTTTTTATCCTTAAATCAATTTAATTGATCATACATGTAAGAGATGATGACATGGCATAAAATAATATCATAAGTGGAAACATGTGTCAATGTCATGATGTCATGGCATAAAGTATGAAACTTAAATAAGGCATAACATATAACTAACCTAAGCATTATCATGACATTTCAAATGATAGTAAATTAGATATGATGTCATGACATGGCATATGGCAAACAATATATGGCAAATAACATAGAAAATACCTAATTCTAGCTTTAGTTGCCATTTTTGATAATTTTGATCATTTTGCCATAAATTCTATATTCCTAAGTGTAATAGATCTAAAATCATATATTAAAGATTTTTAGATCACTCTGTGCCAATTAGATTGACCCTAGAAAATTCCTCAAGTGTGGTTGGCACATCCTAATCACCTTAGGAATGAGTAAAATTTTAAATTTCATTTTCAAGGCTTGATTACACCTTGAAAATTCCTAAATTGCCACTTTTTTCCATGATTAGGTTAACTACCTATCCAATTAAGGTTGGCACACCCTAAACCATCTAGCGTGAAGGAATCACGCTCCTAGGAACCCAATACCTATTTGAGCTCATTGGGTTCACTAAATATTCACTAGGGATGACTTCCCTAGCAACCCTCTTAATGACCCTCCTAGGCTTTAAAGCCTTGGTCATTTGGGACTCATCAAGATCAACTCTAGGAGTGACTCCCCTTGTGACCTTGGTGATGGTCTTCCTAGCCCTAGGTCTTGTTCCATAATCGAATGGAACATTATGATACGTGGGCTTGACCACTTGAGACTTAGGTTTGTGACCCAAACCTCTCATGTCCTTGGGCTTTGATTTTTGACCCTTAGACCCTAGAGTTGACTTCTCCAAATTCTTAAGAGCCTTTTCTAAAGTGTCAAGTCTTGACCTTAAGACTTGATTTTCCTTCTCTAATACCTCAAGTTTTAATTTGTCATTTTTCTTTGAGGTATTCCTAGGCATATATCTAGTTGTTTTGGGATTCCTATCTAGGTTTTCCTTAACCTTAGATGAATTAATTCTAGGGTTGGTACTTCTAGTATTGTCCTTATCTAGACTAACATGTTTGGCACCTAAGGACATGTATCGGTTTTTATAGTTATCATGCTTATCATTATTGACAAATGCAATAAAGCTACTAGCATGTGTCTTATTAGAATTGCAAGGATATGCCTTAAAGGGTACCTTAGGGTTTGCCTTAACTCCCCCCAGAGATGTGCTTGGTCTCTTGTCCTTGTGAGGTTGCTTCCCCCTCGGACATTGGCTCCTATAATGTCCCCTTTGCTTGCATTGGAAGCACACCACGTGCTCCTTGCCCTTGCGTATTGGGACTCCGGCTTCCTTGACCTTTGGCGTCGGTGGAGTCTTCCTAATCCTCTTTGGACATTTACTCTTGTAATGCCCATATTACCTACACTCAAAGCACATTATATGTAATTTACTTGAAATTAAGTTGCTTGAGTTACCTAGGGTTGAGGATGGATATAAGCTCTCTTCTTCATCCCTTCCGGAGGTAGAGACTTCTTATTCTTGCTCCAATCTTGAAGAAGAACTCTTCTCCTCTTCTTCCTTAGATGTTGAGTAGCCCTCAACTTCTAATTCCATACCTCCATGATGTGAGCTACTTGGCTCACTTGACTCCTCTTCATGACTTGAATTGGAGCTCTCCTCATGGAACTTAGCCAAGTTGTTCCACAACTCCTTGGCATCGTTGTATCCACCTATCTTATGCAAGACATCATTAGGTAATGAAAATTCAAAGATTTTTGTTACCTCGTCGTTGATCATGGATCGGTGGATTTGTTCCTTCGTCCACTTCTTCTTCTCAAGAGGTTCTCCTTCTTTATCCACCGGATGAATAAAACCTACTTGTACACAATTCAAATTTACTAGGTTAGTCATAAGAAAATACTTCATTCTTACCTTCCAATACGCGAAGTCGTCGCTATCGTAGAAGGGTGGAATCGTGATGTCTTCTCCAAGTCGATCCATTCTCTAGCTTGTGCTCCCCCGGGTGTTAATCCATCGAAGAGCAACCTTGCTCTGATACCACTTGTTAGGACCTTCGGATGGCTAGAGAGGGGGGTGTGAATAGCCGACCACAAATTTTCGTTTCTTCCTACAATTTAGGTTAGCGCAGCAGAAATAAACGTAGAAACGATAATGGAAAAGGGCAAACCTCAAACGCAACGATATAACGAGGTTCGGAGATGATACTCCTACTCCTCGGTGTGTCCGTAAGGTGGACGAATCCTATCAATCCGTCGGTGGATGAGACCCCGGAAAACCGGCTAATAAGAACTCCTTCTGGGTGGAGAAACCTCGCCACAATCTCTTTTGCAACAACAATAAAGGAGTACAAGAAATAAAGCAAGAAACAATGGATAATATGAATGTAAATACACTCTACCAAGTTTACTTGCCTTCTTCTCATCGACTGGAGTCCGTTGATGAAGCAGCAACTTCACGGATGATGCCAACAGCAGCTGATCAACCAGTCGAGGGAAGCTCACACGAAGCTTCAGCAAAGAGGAGCTCAGCAAAGCTCAAATCGCAGTAAGGAGGAAGAGCAAGAACTGTTCCTGTAGAGGCCCTCGACCTCGATATATATCCTGCACCTGCTGCACCTGTGAAGAAGATAAAGAGCAACATAGAAATCTAGCCGTTGTGTCGCAACGGCTAGGCCTGGACCGATCAGGCTCCATCCTGATGGGTCTGGGAGCCATCTGATCGGTCTGTGGACCGATCAGGCCCTAGGCTGATCGGTCCCCAGACCGGTCAGCCATCTCTGTGAGGGTTGGCTTTAAAGCCTGATCGGTCTGTGGACCGATCAGGCAACGATCAGTAGCTTCCTGATCTTTTTCTGATCGGTCTGTGGACCGATCAGATAACCTATAGTGAACCACTGTTTGGTTACTGATTGGTCACCAGACCGATCCAATGCCTTAGAGCTTCCTAGCCCTAAATCCTAAAGCCTTCCCGGTCTAGAGAACGAGCTACCGAGCCCTCTCTGACCTAGTCTGGAGAAACGAGCTACCGAGCCCTCTCCGACTTCCATGTCCGGTCCTGAGAACGAGCTACCGAGCCCTCTCCGACTTCCACGTCCGGTCCAGAGAACGAGCTACTGAGCCCTCTCCGACTTCCACTTCCGGTCCAGAGAACGAGCTACCGAGCCCTCTCTGACCTAGTATGGAGAACGAGCTACCGAGCCCTCTCCGACTTCATCCGGTCCAGAGAACGAGCTACCGAGCCCTCTCTGACCTAGTCCGGAGAACGAGCTACCGAGCCCTCTCCAACTCTGTCTGGTCCAGAGAACGAGCTCCCGAGCCCTCTCTGACCTAGTCCGGAGAACGAGCTGCCGAGCCCTCTCCGACTTCGTCTGGTCCAGAGAATGAGCTCCCGAGCCCTCTCTGACCTAGTCCGGAGAACGAGCGTCCGAGCCCTCTCCGACTTCCCATGCCAAGCTTCCATACTTGGACTTCTCCCGTGCCAAGCTCCCTGCTTGGACTTTTCCGTGCCAAGTCTCCATACTTGGACTTTTCCCGTGCCAAGCTCCCTGCTTGGACTTTTCCGTGCCAAGTCTCCATACTTGGACTTTTCCCCGTGCCAAGCTCCCTGCTTGGACTTTTCCGTGCCAAGTCTCCATACTTGGACTTTTCCTGTGCCAAGTCTCCATACTTGGACTTTACCGAATCAAGTCAACTCAAGTCGGGTCAACCAGGTCAACCTTGACCGAAGGTTGCACCCACAATCTCCCAAGTTTGTATTCTTGTCAAACATCAAGATACAACTTTTCTATTCTCGTCAAACATCAAACTACAACTCGAGTCAGGTCAACTCGAGTCGGGTCAACCAGGTCAACCTTGACCTAAGGTTGCACCAACACTACCTTCTATTCCATCTAGTTCCTACCCTGCTCCTCCTGCTTCTACTATCCCTTTTCCTTCCATTGCCTCCTCTTCTTCTCCGTCTCCGGCTTCCTCTAATCCCCCTCCTTTATTTAAAGTGGCTGCGGGCTTACCTTCTCAATTGGAACAACCTTCTAGTCCTCCTGGCTATGGCACTCTGCAACTGCAAGGTTTATTGGCCGAATCTTGGATGCAGGGTTATGAACAACTACGAGGCCTTAGTCTCCCACATCGAGCGGATCGCCATAGTCGTCAGGCAATGGCTGCAAGTATTCCTAGTTATGTGTTATTAGCTTTGTAACTTCATCTTTAACTTACATTAACCTCTTATTTAGTTTCTAGCCACAAGCCTGCATATCGATCAACTACTTACAGCTAAAGATCATGAGAACGATAAGTTGAAAGCTCAACTGGAGACATTGAAGGCTGCTTCACCTTCTTCTGGTGGTGATAGGGCTCAGTTGCAAGAGAAGGTGGCCTTGCAAAATCAACAATTGGGAACCTTGAAGCAAGAATTAGAGGAATGTCAACAACTGTTGAAAGACAAAGAGCTTACTAGGAGGACATTAGAATTACAGGTGGAGAGGTTACACTCTGGTCTTCGACTAGAGATTGCTTTGAAAGAGAAAGCTCTTTCAGATGCTTCTCAAAAAAGCCTTATTTTAGAGAAATTAGAGAAGCTCCATAATGACTATCTTTATGACCAAGCTCAGGACTTAGCCTCTCATGATTTCACTCTCCTACAGGAACAAAAGCAAAGGAAAGCTCAAGAGGTTGAATTGCCATCGCTTCAAAAGGAATTGGAGCAGCTTAAATTAGAGAAGAACGCTTTGAAAGATCAGAACGCCAAGCTACAAGCTGATTTTCAAAATTACAAGGAGTAAGAGAAGAACCGGTGGGAGGAATGGAGTCAGGCTTATTTGAAGTCTTCAGCCTTTGCTCAGGAATTTGTTCGTAGAATAGTAGGTGCTCTAAACCTTTCTGTATCGGGAGTTCTTCAACAATTAAGAGAGGGTGATTATTTACCCCAAGAACCTCCCCTATCTTTCATAAATCGCCGCAGGCTTAATGAAGAGCTGCCCGCGGATTTAAAAGGCTCCTTTCCGAATGTTTAAAGAAATTGTTTATAAAAGACTTGTACTATAGGAGCTGCTAATGAAAAAACAGGTATAATTGAAGCTTGTGTAATTAAGTACTTGCAGTGTATAAGAAAATTTTGATACTTGTTTTTTCATCATGCTGATTTGAGAATATCCCTTCTGAAATATTTTTGGATTTGTTGAGTATAAGCTTTATGCAAGAATTCCTGGTTTGTCTTGTGAAGTTAAGCCCAATCCCGATGAATTCTCCTGCGAACCACATCTGGTATATTTCATAATTCCAAAAGAATGCATAATTTCAACTGATCTCTGGATAGAAAGTTGTGTAAGATTCTTGAGTTCCGAGCTGAATGTATTATTCCAGGCGAATTTTGAATAAAGATTTCTACATGGACAGGCCTCCAAATGAATAATGCCTCATATGTCTAGCATCCCTTTTGAATTCCAGCCTCATGTCCCCGTAATCTCGGTTGATTAGGTCTTGCTTACTTGTGATTTGTGATGGTTTAGAAGACCCGTTCGAGTTGCAGACAATTTTGTTAAGAGATAGCTTAGAGTCTCCGGTTCCTCTTATGAAGACCCGACCGAGTTACTTCATAGAATTTCCCGATCACCTTTTGCTCTGGAATAGTTTAGAGTCTCCGGTTCCTCCTATGAAGACCCGACCGAGTTACTTCATAGAATTTCCCGATCGACTTTTACTCTGGAATAGTTTAGAGTCTCCGGTTCCTCCTATGAAGACCCGACCGAGTTACTTCATAGAATTTCCCGATCGACTTTTGCTCTGGAATAGTTTAGAGTCTCCGGTTCCTCCTATGAAGACCCGACCGAGTTACTTCATAGAATTTCCCGATCGACTTTTTCTCTGGAACAGTTTAGAGTCTCCGGTGCCTCCTATGAAGACCCGACCGAGTTACTTCATAAAATTTCCCGATCGACCTTTTCTCTGGAACAGTTTAGAGTCTCCGGTTCCTCCTATGAAGACCCGACCGAGTTACTTCATAGAATTTCCCGATCGACTTTTGCTCTGGAATAGTTTAGAGTCTCCGGTTCCTCCTATGAAGACCCGACCGAGTTACTTCATAGAATTTCCCGATCGACTTTTGCTCTGGAATAGTTTAGAGTCTCCGGTTCCTCCTATGAAGACCCGACCGAGCTACTTCATAGAATTTCCCGATCGACTTTTGCTCTGGAATAGTTTAGAGTCTCCGGTTCCTCCTATGAAGACCCGACCGAGTTACTTCATAGAATTTCCCGATCGACTTTTGCTCTAGAATAGTTTAGAGTCTCCGGTTCCTCCTATGAAGACCCGACCGAGTTACTTCATAGAATTTCCCGATCGACTTTTGCTGGAATAGTTTAGAGTCTCCTTCCTCCTATGAAGACCCGACCGAGCTACTTCATAGAATTTCCGCTCGACTTTTGCTCTGGAATAGTTTAGAGTCTCCGGTTCCTCCTATGAAGACCCGACCGAGTTACTTCATAGAATTTCCCGATCGACTTTTGCTCTAGAATAGTTTAGAGTCTCCGGTTCCTCCTATGAAGACCCGACCGAGTTTTCATAAAATTTCCCGATCGACTTTTGCTTTGGAATAGTTTAGAGTCTCCGGTTCCTCCTATGAAGACCCAACTGGGTTACTTCATAGAATTTCCCGATCGACTTTTCCTCTGGAATAGTTTAGAGTCTCCGGTTCCTCCTATGAAGACCCGACCGAGTTACTTTATAGAATTTCTCGATCGACTTTTGCTCTGGAATAGTTTAGAGTCTCCGGTTCCTCCTATGAAGACCCGACCGAGTTACTTCATAGAATTTCCCGATCGACTTTTGCTCTGGAATAGTTTAGAGTCTCCGGTTCCTCCTATGAAGACCCGACCGAGCTACTTCATAGAATTTCCCGATCGACTTTTGCTCTGGAATAGTTTAGAGTCTCCGGTTCCTCCTATGAAGACCCGACCGAGTTACTTCATAGAATTTTCCGATCGACTTTTGCTCTGGAATAGTTTAGATTCTCTGGTTCCTCCTATGAAGACCCGACCGAGCTACTTCATAGAATTTCCCGATCGACTTTTACTCTATGTAGAAAATATGATTTTGATACTAACCTCATTACAGTTTTTCTTGACCTTGCGGGAAGCTATATAGGCCGGTTAGGATTTCCTCCTATGGATTGCCCAAAATAGAAAATGAAAATTCTCTTAATATTTGTCAATCTGTATGAACCATACTTATTTCCAATGATGATATCCGTCTTGCCTGGTTTTTATTAAAAGAAATAGGGTACATAAACTATAGGTATATTTGTCCTCGGTTTCCCAAGGACCTCAAATAATTGTGAACATTTTCTTAAATAGGGTGATCTGGTCAGGTTCGATAAGGCTGTAAATGATTAGCACTCCAAGGGCGTTCCAAAATTCTCCCTTCAACATCTTGAAGATAATATAAACCTGATGCGAGCTTTTCTACCACCTTGTAAGGTCCTCCCCATTGTGGTGCCAGCTTACTGACATCCCCCACAGGTTTAATTCGTTTCCATACCAAATCCCCTACTTGGAAAAATCTGGGTATCACTCTCTTGTTATAGTTTTGCCTCATCCGCTGTCAATATGACACAAGACGGGTAGCAGCTTTATCTCTTATTTCCTCTATCAAATCTAACTCCATAAGTCGTCGACCTTCGTTGTCCTCATCATATAATCACCGTCTATCAGACTCTACCCCCACTTCAATGGGAATTATTGCTTCTCCTCCATAAACTAATTGAAAAGGCGTGATTCCTGTAGCTTCCCGAGGTGTAGTGCGGTAAGCCTAAAGAACACTGGGTAATTCGTCTACCCAGCTACCTCCCACATGATCCAATTTGGTTTTTAGACCTCTAATAATCTCCCTATTAGTTACTTCTGCTTGGCCATTACTTTGTGGGTAAGCTATAGAGGTGAAGGCTTGAATAATGCCGTAACTGTTGCACCAGTCTAAAATCCTATCCCCTTGGAATTGTCTTCCATTATCAGAGACCAATTTATGAGGAATGACAAACCTGCAGATTATATTTTTCCATAAAAATTTAATAACTACATCTTCAGTAATTCGAGCAAGTGGTTCTGCCTCTACCCATTTAGAAAAATAATCCACTGCTACCAATAAGAATTTTCTCTGTGCGGCTGGCATAGGAAACGATCCTACTATGTCCATGCCCCACTGATCAAAGGGACATGCAACTATAGAAGTTCTCAATAACTGTGTAGGATGATGTGAGATATTTTGATGCTTTTGACAAGAAACACAAGTTCTCACCAGCTTGTTAGCATCTTCATGTAAAGTGGGCCAAAAATATCCACCATAATATTTTACGAGCCAAAGATCTTCCCCCTATATGACTACCACACGAACCTTGATGAACTTCTCGTAAAATAAACTGTATATCTTCTGTGCCAATACATTTGAGCAAAGGTCTGGAAAAAGCCCTTTTATATAATTGTTCTCCCACCATAGTATATTGAGCGACCCTCTTCTTAAATACTCTCGCCTGTTCTACGTCACTAGGAAGAATACCTTGCTGCAAATATAATATGATCTGAGCCCTCCAATCGCTTTGAATCTCTGCTTCAGCATGTCTTTCAATGCAGGATACTAACAAAGTTTGTTCCACGGGTCTGTCTAGACTCCATGGTACTACAGCAGAAGCCAATTTAGCCAATTCATCTGCTACTTGATTTTCAGATCTGGGAACCTTTTGTATATTGACTTCAACTTATCAAACGCTTCAGCATATAACTTAAGCCTATCATTATTGATTTCAAAATTACCTGATAGTTGTTGAGCTGCTAATTGAGAATCGGAGTAAATAAGGACTCGAGCTGCCCCTATATGCCGAGCAGCTTGCAAACCGGCTATTAAGGCTTCATATTCTGCCTCGTTGTTGGTAACTCTATAGTTCAACCTGATAGAGAGTTGCAATCTGTCTTCCCTTGGTGATATAAGAAGAACACCAATTCTGCTACCTTGTCTAGTTGAAGAACCATCTACATAAATCTTCCAGGTGTTTTCTTCCTCGGGGCCTTGCACTTCTATGATGAAGTCTGCCAGAGCTTGTGCCTTGATGGCCGAGCGAGGTTGATACTGGATGTCATATTCCCCAAGTTCAGTTGTCCACTTAATTAGCCGTCCCGATGCCTCTGGGTTGAGTAATACTCGCCCAAGAGTGCTGTTAGTTAATACAATAATCTCATGTGCTAAGAAATATGGGCGCAACCTCCGAGCAGTCAGTGCTAGGGCATAAGCCAATTTTTCTAGTGTAGTATATCTACACTCAGCTCCTTTTAATAAATGGCTAGAAAAATATACAGGTTGTTGCTCCTTTCCCTCTTGTCTAACTAGTACAGAGCCTACAGCGTTCTCATTAGCCGACAGGTATACCCACAGAGTTTCTCCTACTATAGGTTTAGCCAACACAGGGAGAGTAGCCAAATAATCTTTCAATTCTTGGAAAGCCTTATCACACTCCTCATTCCATTAAAACTTATTAGCCTTTCTGAGTATTTTAAAGAAGTGAAAACTATGATCAGCCGATCTAGAAATAAATCTAGACAAAGTTGTGATTCGGCCTGTCAATCTTTGAGCTTCCCTCATGTTGCGCGGTGGCTCCATGTTCTGCAATGCCTTGACCTTGCTTGGGTTGGCCTCTATCCCCCGTTCGGACACCATATATCCCAGGAATTTTCCTCCCTTCGCACCGAATAAACATTTGCTGGGATTCAACTTGAGCCCATATTGTCTTAGAGTCTTGCAAGTTTCCTCTATATCCCTGCATAGATCAGTAGCTTGAAGAGATTTAATTAAGATGTCATCAACATATACTTCCATATTTCTACCAATCTGCTTCTGGAAAACCTTATTCATAAGCCTTTGATAAGTTGCTCCTGCATTTTTTAGTCCAAAGGGCATAACATTATAGCAATAAGTACCTTCAGATGTTATAAAACTGACCTTTTCTTGATCATCTTTGGCCAAACGAACTTGATGATAACCTTGATAAACATCCAACATAGAGATATATTCGCATCCGGCGGTGGAGTCAACGAGCTGATCAATCCGGGGTAATGGATAATAATCCTTCGGGCAAGCTTTGTTGAGATCCCGGAAGTCAATGCAGACTCGCCATTTATTTCCTGGTTTAGAGACTAACACCACATTAGCTAACCAACTTGGGAACTGTACTTCTCTAATGTATCCTGCCTCCATAAGTTTGGTGATCTCTTCTTTGATGATTTGATTTTGTTCTGCACTAAAACTTCTTTTTCTTTGCATGACCGGGCGGGCATCTGGGAAGACATGCAAGGAATGTTCCATGACGGTAGGAGAAACGCCCGAGACTTCTTTAGGAGTCCATGCAAAGACATCATTATTTTCTTTCAAACATTGTACTAATACAGCCTTTAAAGTAGGCTCAAGATCGGTCGCGACATATGTAGTAGCTTCAGGTCGACCGGCCTGGATTTGAATTTCTTCCTTTTCTTCATAAACCAGGGCGGGCTGCTTTTCTCTAATGGCGTTAACTTCCATTCTTTGTATCTTTCGGGCGGTGTTAGCTTCAGCTCGAATTATCTCTACATAACATTTTCGGGCTGTCTTCTGGTCACCCCATACTTCTCCAACTTGATCATCCATCGGAAATTTGATCTTTTGACAAAAAGTAGAAGCGACTGCCCTAAACTCGTTTAGGGCAGGTCGACCCAATATCACATTGTAAGAGGATGGAGCGTCTACCACCATAAAATAAGCTCTTCTGGTTCTCATCAGAGGTTCTTCTCCCAGTGAAATGGCCAATTTTATTTGACCTAAAGGTTGTACCTCATTGCCTGTGAATCCATACAGAGGAGTAACAATTTGTTGAAGCTCACTTGGATCAATTTGTAGCTGATCAAAAGCCTTCTTGAATATAATATTGACGGAGCTACCCGTGTCTATGAAAGTACGAGCAATGGCGTAATTGGCTATCACAGCTTTGATGATCAGAGCATCATCATGAGGTATTTCTACCCCCTCAAGATCTCTGGGCCCGAAACTTATCTCCGGGCCAGCCGCTCGTTCCATGCTGCATCCTACTGCATGAATCTCCAATCTTCGGGCATGCGCTTTTCTGGCTCTATTAGAATCCCCATCAGTGGGTCCGCCCGCAATCATATTGATATTGCCTCGAGCAGCATTATTTATGTTTTCCTCCTGTCGAGTCATCACAATTTCAGAAGGCGCTTTTTCTGATACTTGACTAGTACCAGCCGGGACTGGTATTGCCTCCTACCAAGTCTCGACCGGACGATATTCCAATTTAGGTGGACTTTGCTGTCTGGGGTATTGTTGCCGATAGTAGTTCTGCCTCTGATATCGCTCTCTATTGACCCGTCTATTTCTTAAAACAAAACAGTCTTCGGCATGATGACTGCTAGTTTTATGATAAGTGCACCACCTCCTGGGTGCCTCTGGCTGTATCTCCACATGTTGTACAGCTTGTGGACGATACTCGGGTTGTCGATGGGGTGGATGAGTTATTCTAGGACCTCTTGGTGGAGGCACAGGAGCTGGAGCTTTCTCTTTAACTTGGGTAGGAGAAGAGGTGACACTCTCCTTTCTACGAGCAGCTTGAGCTTCTTCTACATTAATAAACTCGGTGGCCCGCTCAATCAAGGAATCAAAATTAACAGGGGGATTTCTTACCAAATCTTTAAAGAAATCATTATCATTCAGACCTTGAGAGAAAGCACTTACTAATATCTCAGTAGTAGCATTAGGCACATCAATAGCTACCTGATTGAACCTTTTGATGTATGCTCGGATAGATTCTTTAGACGACTGTTTGATTGAAAACAAGCTCCAAGGAGTCTTATGATACCTCTTGTTGCTAGAGAAATGGTGCAGAAAGACTTTCTTGAAGTCCTTGAATTTCCGAATAGATTTTTCTAGTAATCTCTTGAACCAACGCTGTGCTTCTCCTCCGAGGGTAGTAAGAAACATCCGACACTTCACTCCATCAGAGAATTTTTGTAATAATGCTACGTTTTCAAATTTCAGCAGATGATCTTCTGGATCTGTTGTTCCGATATATTCCCCGATTTGTAGATTTTGGTACCGCTTGGGAAGCGGATCATTTAATACACTTTGAGAAAATGGGGAGATGACCTTCTCAGGTGAGCTATCACTAGTTATCATTTTGATCTTACGCTTTTCTTTATCGGGTGCTTCGCCAGAGGATTCTTGGAACACAGGTCTTCTACCCCCCTGCTCCATAGGAGTACGAAGGAAGGCTCGGGGACACCTCGTTGGAGAAATAGCAATTGGAGGAAAATATGCATGTTCCTCTTCTTCTAGTTCCTTTCCTTTCCTCTGCTCAGTAGTTGATACTGCCGGATTATGAGCTGTCGGTAGAGTAGCTCCAGTATGAGCTTGAAGTTGTTGTTGTTGTTGCTGTAAGGCTTTCTGGACATGGGAGTTAATGAGAAAATCCAAATCCTCCCGACTGATAGTAAGTAGGTTTGATTTCCCGGTCTCTTCCATCATGTAGTCTCAGATCCAGTTGAGATTTCCCACTGACGGCGTCAAATTTGATCCTGTCTGAGAAGCTGAACACGACGGAGATCCGGAAGAAAGAAAACCCACCGCGATGATGAAGAATGATGCCAGCAGAATACCGATCCGAGAAATCCAAAGCGGATCGGGAAAGATGGAGTTACCGAGAGTCCTCCTCGCATGAAGACCCGATGACGAAGAAGAAATCCCAATCTGAAGAGGAAAAACCCAGATCCGAAGCTTCCAAGACTTCCTGCGCACAAGGGATCAACCAACACTATCGTCAGTGACCTAAGACCGGGGTGGGAATCCCTGGCTAGGACCTCCGACGCTCAAGTCAGTGATCTCCCTTGGTGTGGAAGAAAGAGGAAGATGATGAACAGTAGCCGGAAATCAAGATTATGAATGTGTGCAATGATGTGAGCTTGTGAACTTACCTCGGCCAACGGAGAGGATTCCCCCTTTTATACCACTTCATATAACCTCCGTAGTCATGAAGTGGACCCCGGTTTGTTAGAGTTCGTTATGAGATGACGTCAGCTGCGTACTTGTGGTAGATAATTTTTAAGGAATCTTTTTCGTACCCCAGATGTACCTTCTTTGTCATTTAGTACCTGCAACATAATATGAAAACATATTTCCCGCCAAAATAATATATATTTTCTGTCAGATAGTTACACACTGTGGGTATCTTACCCCTCTTGCTATAATTAATTCAATACACCAACATTCCTTATATCGATCGGAGTCATTATATTCTACCACTACAACAAAAACTGCAAACGACAACAGATATTATCCGTTGTCGTAGGGTTAAAAAATCGTTGTAACTGAGGGTGTTGTAGAATGTATTACCCTACGACAACGGTTTTGAATCCGTTGTCTTTGTAGACATTTGACAACGGTTTTTATCCGTTGTTGTTTATATGCCCAAAATTTGGCTACGAAGGATACGACAACGTTTTAAAACCGTTGTGGTAGATAATTTTAACAACAGAAATAAACCGTTGTGGTAGACATTTTTTACAACAGATATAAACTGTTGTGGTAGATAATATTTGACACATTTATTTTTTTTACAACAGTTTTAATATATTTTACAATGGATAAAACTGTTGTCTTTTATCACTTTTTACAAAAAAATTTTGTTGTGGTTTACCTAGTTTTTACAACATTTTAAACTGTTGTCTTTAATGTTCATTAATACCAAACAACCAATCTTATTTTACTATAAGCAAACCACCAATGCAAAACTAAATATTTACTGCATTAAATCCAAAATAAACATCCGTATATAATTCATCTTGTAGCCACATATACAAAAATATACAAAATGAGTTGTTACTCATCAAAATACACATGTTTTCCATTACTCTCCATATACATTAAATCACATGTTTTCCATTTGCTGTTCTCCATATGACTTTTAATTTACAAATTAGCAAGGCAAGCTACATCCTAACAAAGCTCACTTCTTGCATCAAAAAAACTCAAGCCTCACGAATTGCCCGACCTGCAAGAGAAAATTTAACAAAACTTATCAAATTCCATAATTCCAAAAGGAGAATGTAATTAACCAATCTGTAGTGCATAGAAGGCAAAAAAAAACCAAATGAAGGAAACAAAAAGAGGTGTTTATTAGAGAATAACAGTACATGGAATCTACTAGGAGCAGTGATACCAAGCTTAGCATAGTTTATTAAATAATTAGCACTACATGCAGCTAACATTATTTAAGTGAACTATCATCCAAGATCAATAGAATCCATGCAAAGCACATTACATCCATTAACATCTTGAAACAAAATATTCATACAATTTTCTGTGCCATTTTCCAGACTGCATTACCTTTGAGACCTGGTAGGCATAATATGCTTTTCCATTTTGCAAGTAACAAGTTGCCAGGAGCTACAAATTAACATAAGGAAAGTACAAACAAGAAAGAATAATAAATTATAGGAGGAAAAACAAGATTAAGTCATGACATATAGACGAAAATCATAAGGAGAGTACAAACAAGAAATTTGTAGAACAACTCATAAGATACAAAAAGGTCATCATCTAACAATTCACAAGGAGATAACTTCCACATTGTCAGTCCTTGCATAATTCGAAAAAACTAAATAAGCTACTCACACAACCCAGCCATTATTAATTTTGGACCACAAAGAGAGGCAATAAATAAGGGAAATGTTAGCTAATTCTGCTCATGGTAGAAATGCAAGAATGAAGTATTGAGCAAAGGAGATAGCTAGCTGTGAACAAACAAATTATTAGCACTAAGGAATCAAAATCAATAAGTCATGGAGTCACAAACAAAGTGTTCAACCATCTTTTGAAGTCTAGTAATTTATACCTAGTAATGAATATAGTCTAGTACGCAATCCGCCCATTCGGATCGCACTTTGTCAATTTCTTCGTTGGAATAAATTGTTTTCATGAACTGTTAACAAACCCAGATTATATTAGTAAAAAAAATCAGTAATGAAGAAGCAAAGTCAAATAAAAGAAATTATTTGAGAAAATTGAGAATATGTCAAATATTACCATTGACAACTACTCACATTAAAATCCAAATTCAAAAGAAAAAAAACTACATCAAAGAAAAAAGGGAGAAAAAAACAAACGAAATTGTCCCTTCTTATTCCCCTTCACTCCGAATCCGAGTTCATACTCTCCATTCCCTTCAACCCTCTTCGCCTCTTCTTCTTCTGTTCAAAACCAATAAATAGATACTAAATAAATGTTTCTCAATAGAAAATATAATACCGATGTAATTGCTAGAATAGATATAGATATTTCAAGGTGATCAAGAGGGGAAAAATGAACAATAATTAGAGAGCGAGCCACTGCACCAATGGAACATAACATACATGGACCCGCTCGAAAGGGCCAACAAAGACATGCTGCATTAAAGACATGCAACAATGAAGGAAAACCAAGGAATATTGTCAAAATTAATAATAGAAGAAAATGATCGAATACTATCATGCAGCACAGCAGCAGTGAAAGCAATCAAAAAAGGTAGAAAATGTTAAAAATTAAGATGAAACAAATATCAGAGCATGAGATTTAGAAGAATGGAAGCAAGTGGACGGAAATGGATACCTTCCTCGTGCATGTCTTCTCCCTCACTTCATACCTTGCCCTTGTCAAATATGTTAGCCACATACCTAGATAACAGTACTGGGATCCAAATTCACAAAAATTAGGAAAATAAAGTTTGAATTTTGAGAAGAAAATGAGCAACAAGTTGTGATTTTGCTGAATCCAAAGAATGGAAGAATGTGGAAGTAGTGTGACCAACACTTACCTGATAGTCCAAAGAAGAGGGCAACATCACCATCTTTGCCCATATTGTTGCTAGAGTGCAGGGAGAGAATGTTTCTTTTAGGCATTAGATAGTGCATCACACCAAACAAACCTTCTTCATCTCCCCGGCATACTGTGTGTCAAGGATGACCATTTCTTTCCTATCAAGATTAAGATCAATGCTGGTGGAGGTAGTCATGTAGTGTGTGTATCGATTACATGGAAACTAGCCAGCATTATAAATTGTGAAGCAAAAGAGATCCATTTCAGCCCAAGGCAATAGTGCATTACGTATTCTAGTTGTAAATCGGACCAGAATTTCAATAACAACAGTAACAACAACAATGGCAAGTCTTGTATAACCAGTAAACCTCTTTGGGTGGATCAAAACTTCATCAAGAAAAAAAAAAGAGGAAAGGAAAGATATTTAGAAATTTAGTAGAAGGAAAAAATGATTTCTTAGAGAAAAAACATTCCAATGTAATGACATCATTTGGCTCAAATATACCAACATGATCTGCATATAGAAAGTTTCCAAACTGATGTAGATCCAATTACTGATAATTTCAACAACTGATATATAAAAATTAGCATGGAAGAAAGAAATGCAATCATTAGCAAATCTTGCAGAAAAGCATAGAAACAGGGATGATGCTTATGCCACTATCTAGCAAGTAGCACCTAAATTCGGAAAAAAACGAATAATGGACAAGTTCAGTTGCATGTCGCATTCGGTCAAATGCGATGTTTCCACTTTATTGACAATTCTACGAAAACTAAAATAGAATGGAGCTCGATAACACTATACATATAAATATAAAGATCAAAGTTTCTGAATGGATAAGTGTGAGAGGGTGAAGTGTAACGAAATTTCAAGATTTTGCAGGCAAATCTTGCTGATATGCTAGAGAAATGAATTTACCTTGTTGGAAGATGAGCTTTACATGAAAATGTAGTTCTAGCATCTCTAAGCAATTTCCACCACCTTCGAAGAAGACAGTGGAATAAGGTAGTGTATCTCTGTTTTAAATCCCATGCTCAAAATGCATAGTTTGAAATGCTATAGATGCCTCAATGAAACACTCCATATGACTAGGAACTCGGTGATTGAAAGGTTTCAATTGGTAATCTTCACAAATAAAAATAATTTGGGTTTTTCTTCCAATTCTTCAGGCGTAGGACGGATGCACCTGCGATCCTTCCAATTATTTCTTGCAAAAGAGAGTTTTTCTTCTTCTAATTTACATGTTTTCCCTTGGCATTAAGGAGAGAAAGAGGAGCAAGTTATCTCACTAACACTAATATATGCATATGTATGATCCAGCCTGCTACTAACACAACTATGATTCACTACTAGAGATCAACAGAACCAACGCAAAGATGACTTATCTGGATAACTGTCGAACTGTAGAATTGAAGAGCATCTTTAGCATTCTTATTATTAGTATTTTTCACTTACATGTTGTGCATGAACAGGGAATGATAGGCCCTTGCAGAGATAATTTGAACTTTGATTCGATGCTCGGGATCCCAGTTGAGGAATTGGTCATTCACAAATACCTTGTATCATTCAGATGGCATATTAGGATCTATGAGGAATTACATCAAACACTTGATGTGCATATGTACCTTATTAGGATCTATGAGGAATTACATCAAACACTTGATGTGCATATGTACCTTATCCAAAGAGTTGAGGTAATCGACAGCCCTCTCCCTGTGCACTAGGAAGGTGTGCTCATCCATCTCTATGTTCGGTGAGCCTCTGCATGAATAGTGAACATACATTTTGAGAAGGAACCATCAATGGAAGGATCATGAATTAGTTGTGTGGACTTACTTTCCCCACCAAAGCTCATTGGCAGTGGTTTCATCCTTGACAACGCGCTTGTCCCTCGGCGAACGGCCAGTCTTCGCGCCGGACAAGGTAGCCAAGGCTCCGGTCGATGTTATGAATGATCCATATTCATGTTTTATGGCTTGCTCGTAGAGTTCTACAAGGAATTCGTGATTCTTTCAATGAGAATGAAATATGATGATTTGAGTGATGAAGAGGAGATGAGAGCAGATATCGACCGGGGAGAGGTTGTAGAGGACATGGGTAAACTTGAGGGCGCTGTCGCTGATGCTGATGGTCGGCGTCAAGTAGTGGTGGTGCTCGGCGCCGACCTCTTCTTCTGCAGGGAGTGCAGTTCGTCGATGGTCTTCGCCTTCACCGGTGGCGCGCTGTCGTCATGGCAGATCCCGTTCTCTGGTATCTCCCTCCCGTGCGTCTGGATCTTCGGCAGCCCATTGGAGAACACCTCCGCTCACCAGGAAACGAGAAGGAGCACAACGTCGTATGAGGAGAGGGAAAGATAAATGGCTTAGGTTTGGGAACGCGAAAACATGGCGCCGAAAAGAAAACAGCGAGGGAAAGGAAAAAATCGAAGGGGGGAAATGACCAAATTCAATTACAACGGTTTTTTCAAAACTGTTGTCGTAGCCGCTAAAATTGCGGATAAAGACAACGGTTTATAAAACCGTTGTAAAAAGTGTTGTCGTTTTAAAAAAAAATCGCTCAGTGACAACAGTTTTGCCAAAACCGTTGTCTTTTATATTTAATGGGGAGTTCAAAGACAACGGTTTTGGCAAAAACCGTTGTCTTTGAGCAAATACGCAACGCTTTCTCTTAAAACCGTTGTCGTAGGGGTGTTGTCGTTTGCAGTTTTTGTTGTAGTGTACCCAAGGTATTTCCCCATCATAGGTCAATCGACCGGTCTTGTCTCCTCTTAGGAGGCATGTCCCAGCAGATATTAGCTTGACTCTTCCTTAACAATATGCACCGGTCGATATTATACCTAACTTTGCCCGGGAGATATGTCCCGGTCGATATTAACCTTGCTTTGCTTAGGAGGTATGTTTCGGCCGATATTAGATTATTTCCTTCCTGAAGGTATGTCCCGGCCGATATTACCCTACCTTCATCATGGAGGCACGTCCCGACCGATATTAGCCTAGCTTTGCTTAGGAGGTATGTTTCGGCCGATATTAGATTATTTCCTTCCTGAAGGTATGTCCCGACCGATATTACCCTACCTTCATCATGGAGGCACGTCCCGACCGATATTAGCCTAGCTTTGCTTAGGAGGTATGTTTCGGCCGATATTAGATTATTTCCTTCCTGAAGGTATGTCCCGACCGATATTACCCTACCTTCATCATGGAGGCACGTCCCGACCGATATTAGCCTAGCTTTGCTTAGGAGGTATGTTTCGGTCGATATTAGATTATTTCCTTCCTGAAGGTATGTCTCGGCCGATATTACCCTACCTTCATCATGGAGGCACGTCCCGATCGATATTAGCCTAGCTTTGCTTAGGAGGTATGTTTCGGCCGATATTAGATTCTTTTCTTCCTGAAGGTATGTCCCGGCCGATATTACCCTACCTTCATCATGGAGGCACGTCCCGACCGATATTAACCTAGCTTTTTTATTCGTTTTGTTTCCTCGTCGGGAGACTCATAAAACCTAACCCATATCAGTATACATATGAACTCTTTTCTTGATCAACCTGGCCTCTTCTAGATCAGCAGGTAAGACGTCCTGTTGAAGATAAATGATCATCGGGGCCCTCCAGTCGATCGGTTCCTCAATATTGTTCTGTAGGTCTATCTGAGCTATTAGGAAGGTTTGGGCTATCGACTTGTCCAACACCCAAGTGGTCAAAGAGCTGGCCATTTTAGCTAATTCATCAGCTCTCTGAATATCTACTCGGGAATTTTAGCACTGTGACCTCTTTGAAACCTTCTTTCATCCTCTCATATGCCTCCCGGTATACCTGCAGCTTATCACTATTAACTTCGAAGTTGTCTGTTACTTGCTGAGCTACAAGCTGAGAGTCTGAATAAACAACCACCTGGGCGGCTCCGACATGTCGAGTGGCTTGCAACCCTACCCATAGTACTTCATATTCTGTCTCATTATTCGTGGTTCTGAAATTTAACCTGACAACCAATTGCAAGACGTCTTCCTGAGGGGATATCAGGAGGATCCCAACTCTGCTTCCTTGCTAAGTAGATGATCTATCTATATAGATCTTCCAAGTTTCTTCGAAGTCAGGTTGATGTACCTCCGTCAGGAAATATGCCAGAGCCTGTGCTTTAATTGCGGTTCAGGGCTGGTACTATATGTCATATTCTCCCAACTCAGTAGCCCATTTGATGAGGCGTCCTGCTACTTCCACATTAGTGAGGGCCTTCCCCATGGTGCTGTTAGTCAAAATCGTGATGAGGTGTGCCAAGAAATAGGGTCTTAAGCGGCGGGCCATGAGTACGAATCCGTAAACCAATTTTTCTAGGGTCGTGTATCAGGACTCGACCCCTTTTAAAAAGAAGCTGAAGAAGTACACTAGCCGTTGTACATCATCCTGCTCTTTTACCAACACCGCCCCCACAACCTCAGGAGTGGATGATAGATATGCCCAGAGTGGCTTTCCAGCAATAGACTTGAATAGTGAGGGTAAGGTCTCCAGGTGCTTTTTTAATTCCTCGAAGGCCTGGCTGCACTCTTCATCCCATTGAAATTTGGCTGCTCTCCTGTGTACTTTGAAGAAGGGCTCGATCTGCAGATTGGATTATGAACCGGGACAATGTAGTTATTCCGCCCACCAACTTCTAAGCTTCCTTTAGATTCTGAGGTGCCTTCATATCTCGAAGTGCCCGAACCTTTTTTATATTAGCTTCAATCTCTTGCTTAGTAACGAGGTATCCCAAGAACTTTCCGCCTCGAGCTCTAAACAAGCATTTCAAGGGATTCAACTTCAACCCATACCGCCGTAGTGTTTCCCAGGTTTCTTCTATGTCGGCAATCAAATTTATGGCTAAAGTGGATTTGATGAGGATGTCATCCACATATACCTCCACATTCCGCCTTATTTTCTCCTGAAAGATCTTGTTCATCATCTTTTGGGAAGTAGTTTCGGTATTTCTCAATCCAAAAGGCATGACAGTATAACAGAAGGTACCATCTGCCGTGATGAAGCTAACCTTCTCCTGATCTTCCTGAACTAGAGGAATCTGGTGGTATCCTTGATAAGCATCCAACATGCAAATCCTTTCTCATCCTGAAGTCGAGTCCACCATCTGATCAATCCTGGGCAGCTGTTGACAATTCTTGGGGCTGACACAGTTGAGATCTTGGAAGTCGATGCAGACTCTCCACTTATTGTTGGGTTTAGCTACCAGGACCACATTAGAGAGCCAGGATGGGAATTGTACCTCTCTAATGTGACCTACCTTCCTGAGCTGATCCACCTCAGCTCGGATGATCTTATTTTGCTCGACCGAGAAGTTTCTCTTCTTTTGCTTGACTAGTCGGGAATCAGGTAGAAGGTGTAACCTGTGCTCAGCCACCTTGGGCTTAACCCCAGGTAGCTCTTCAGGGGACCAAGCAAAGACACCCCTATTGAAGGTCAAGCATTGGACTAGGTTCATCTTGACTTTGATTGAAAGATCGCTTGATATGCGGGTTAGGCTCTCTGGATGATCATGATAGAGTTGGACTTCCTCCCAAGGGATGGACTCCTCTACTATAGGCAAAGGCTCCTCTTGAATGACGTGGATCCCCCCATCCTGAGTTCGTTGAGCCTTGCGAGCCTCCACCTCCACCATGTCAATGTAAAACCTGTGGGAGACCAATTGCTCACCTCTAACTTCCCTGACCTGGTCTCCCACGGAGAATTTGATCTTCTAGTGAAAAGTGGAGACTACTGCCCGGAACTCGTGCAGTGTCGGTCTCCCTAAGATGACATTGTATGAGAACGGTGAATCCACCACTGTAAAGGTGCTCCCCCATGTCCTCACCAAGGGCTCGCTACCCAAAGATATGTCTAGCTTGATTTGGCCCATGGGTCGTACTTCATTTCCGGTAAAATCATACAATGAAGTAGCTACGGGTTGTACTTCACTGGCGTTAATTTGCATGCTCTCGAACGCACTCTTAAGAAACACGTTGACAGAGCTTTCGGTATCCATGAAAACTTTGGCCACGTGACTATTGGCGATGACAACCTTGATTATTAGGGCAACATTATGAGGGAGCTCCAGCCCTTCTAGGTCTTGTGGCCCAAAGCTGATGACGGGCCCTGCAGCTTGCTTCTTGCTGCACCCGACAGCGTGTATCTCCAAGCGTCGCTCATGAGACTTCCAAGCGCTAGCAGAGTCTCTATTTGTGGGCCCTCCCGATATCATACTGATCTAATGGAAGGTCGTGTTTCTCTATTCTCCTCTTCCTGAGCTTCCCCTGGCTCCTAGTTGCGACCAGGCTGCTGATTTCATTGTCCTGCATTATCGGGCAAGGTTCTACTAGACTGACCTACCCGGGTTATTGGTTGGCTAGCATCCTCTGCTGCGTCCTGGGCACGATCTCCGGTGGAGGCAGGCCTAGCTTAGCTATGCGTCGAGAATGTCAAGTGAACTGGAAGCAACCACTTGTGGCATGGGTGTGGGACCGGTGGTAAGTGCAGTAACGCGGTCCCCACAGTCCAGGCCTTGGGGCTTGAACTACTGCCACACGTTGGGTCGGTCTGGGATCTTGACCGGGAGGGAAGGGAAACCGAGCATCCCGGACGCATGGAAGAGGCTGAGCTGGTGGTTGGGGCGACCTCTTCTCTAGCTTGTTGGTGGGAATGGGCGCCTTATCTGCTTTGCGTCGAGCAGCCTGGGCCTCCTTCACATTGATATAGCTAGCTTCCTTCCCGAGCATCTCGTCGAAGTTCTTCATGGGCTCTCGGATGAGATATCGGAAGACCCCCCCCCCCCCTTTACTAGTCCATGAGAAAAGACGCTCATCAGTATTTCTGAGGTAGCGGATGAGACGTCCTGAGCCACCTGGTTGAAGCGCTTGATATAACTTCACAAGGGCTCGGCCGACCCTTGCTTAAGAGCAAAGAGACAGTGGTCTGTCTTCTAGTACGCCCTGCTGTTGACGAAGTGGCATAGGAAGACAGTTTTGAAATCGTGGAAGCAGGTGATGGATCCGTTTGACAATCCATAGAATCATTTTGGTGCCGAGCCAGATAGAGTAATCGAGAACACTCAACACTTAATAGTGTCTCTGTATTGATGCAACAACGCAGTGTTCTAGAACTTGCGAAGATGATCCTCCGAATCCTTGCTGCCATCGTACTCTCCAATGGTCGAGGGCTTGTACCCCTTCGGTAACTTCTCATCTAGTACCCTTAAAGAGAAAGGCACTTGCTCATCGAGTTCCCCTCGGGGCTCCTCCCTGAGGACTATAGCTTTCCCCTTCTTTGAGTTCTTGGACAGGGAGCTTTCCGCCATAGAGGCTTGCAGTTGGTCTTTCTTATTATAACAGTCTGGGCCCTTTTGATAGTAATTCGGGATTGGTTTCCGATAGAAGGTCAGGGGGAACTCCTCTAGCTGCTTCCTCTTAGACCCTCGATTCGAAACATGAGTCGGGTCCTTGGAAACAGTAGACATTTTGTATGGTCGCGAAGCAGTGGTCTATTTCTCGAAAGCCGCTCATCTCTTAGCTTCCTTGAACAGTTGGTACTCCCTTGCCATCATGGTCACATTGATTCGCCCGATGTCCTCCATCTTCACGCTCCAGAATAGGTGAAAAAATTTCCCACAGACGACACCAAATTGATCCTGTCCGGAATCTGAGTCAGATAAAGGCAGGGTGCGCTGTTGCTGACGTTGACGAAGGGGTGACTGCAACACCTTTCTCATATGCGCTTCCAAAAATGGACTCCCACGTGGTGTCGATGACTGACAATGACTGAGCCGGCAGTACCTGAGCTCTACACACACTCAGAAAAACACACGGGCATTAAAGGCCAGAAACCAGGGAAAAAGTCCCTAGAGCAGGCCCTCCGACGCTCAAGTCAGGTACTTTTCCTCTAGAAGAATAGTGTACGAAGGAGAAAGAAAGTAGAAGACAAGTGCGAATGTGCGAGAGAGCGCCCCTGCGAAAGGGAGAGGACCTCCCCTTTTATATAACAGTGTGTACCTTTTAGAGCCTAACTGATATCAGAAAATGTCGGATGTCAGGGCTTGTTGGGTGATGGAGGACACGTGGCATCCTCCTGTAGACTGAAGGAAGCTTCCATTCTAGGTGACTATCGATCGTTGGAATATTCCTTGATATTTCGTAGTTATTCCCAGACAGGAAATTACGATTCCCTGACCTTGTTATCACGTAGCGCCTTTTATCACGACCGAGTGTGAATAAGGTAGCTCGGGATGATCAGTCGGGTATACCACCTGGCCTAAATCGTGGGGGGCCGGGAACTGTAAAGAGATCGTCCAAGAGTCGATCGGGAGTTGGCCGCTTGGGAGTTTAGCTTACTGAGAGCACTAGGCCTAGGTACAAGCCCGGCCAGTTAGATCCAGGTCATGTATCACCCCGGCTGCCTATCAGGTCTTAAACCAAGGCGACTCAGATTTGGGTTTTTGGTCTGTGAGCACCCGACCGGGAATCCTGTTGCTGACGTTGTCATCCGGTTCTATCTCCTCTTTCTATATCTATTGACTGTCACATCCTATTAACTTCTGACTACTCAACTTTATCGGACCCTGTCATTATGTACTATATCATTCACTGTCCAGGAGGGGGCAGTAGGTCTGCGGGCATCCCATGCCACCAACAACACCTTTGACCAGAGGGGAGGATGCTAGCACAACCGGCAGTGCTCAAGGACAACAACTATTTTGTTGTCCGATGGCAAGGGTCTACATTCCAGTGGCTGCAAGGCCCATGACAGGATGCAAACAGCCAGAGAAGACCATCAGCAGGAGTTACTCGAGCTTGAAGGGGAGGTTGGCGCAAAGAGAATAGCAAGGTCCTTCCTTCCGACGGTTGGCCGAGTTGCTGGTCGGAAGCAGGTCCGGCCGGGCCTCACTTGGACGGTGGCAGCAAAAGAAGAAGCGGTGGCTCTAATGCTTGGGCGGCGGAAGAAAAAGGAGAAGGGCACCTTTCTCTTCATGGGCTTGCGGCGAAAAGAAAAAGTGAGAGGGGTTAATCAAAAACCTTTTTTTTCTTTTCATTCTTCTCTAGTTTTTTTTTTCCAAAACAGGGGAAGAGAATAAAAGGAGGAGATATATTAAGATCTTTAAATTTGATTCAAAACTAAATTGCTTAGTTCAAAACTAAACTTTTTTTAATTTAAAAATTAAATCAATTTAGTTTATTAATTAAACTAAAGAGTACCTAACACCTCTTTAAAAGACGTGATCTATTCGTGCTTTCATTACGCTAAACTTTTTCCGTATTAGCTCTTTGTCTGGTTCAACCAAACTTAATCTCTTTCGATATGAGAATCCAATTCTCAGATTCATTTTAAGTCTTTTAGACAAACTTATAGTATGTGTGACCTTACAAGTTCCGATTATGTTGACTGTTCATAATTAACTGTTAATTATGGATCGATTATGAGTGACACCTAGTAGTACATTATGATCTTCAATTAATCGAAAAATCAAATGGTTGATTTCAGAATCACTTCTGAACTTTTCAGAAACTATAGTTAGTCGTACCTCATTCCTTTCACTCATCTTATACTCACTTGGTTTAGGGTATGGTCTATGTGTTAGTCTCCACTAGGCTGACTGCGTCACACCTAGCCCAAGTAATACTTATTGAGAATCTTTGGATTGGTTAGAGTGGGGTTGAATAGTTAATCATTCCAAATTGTTCACTTCCTACATATTTGTTATACATCGGAATACTAACCAAATACAAATACGAAAGCTAAATTAAAAACCAAAGACAAGAAATGTAAACCACAATGACACGCCGATTTACGTGGTTCGAAGATAAAATTCCTACTCCACGGCTATCCATAACTTGGATGATCCCTATCCATTGGTGGATTATTCCCTGAAAACTCTGGCTCACATAATCATCCTTGTTGATGGAGAAACCTCACCACAACTCAATCAAGACCTCAGATTACACTGAGAACTTGAAGACTCTAATTAGGGGTTAACCACATCTAATTTCATCACCAAAGTCAGTCACCCTAAGCTCCATTATATAGAGCTTGGGGAAATCAGCAAGTTGATTTTACCGTTATCAATCGACTAATCCTTGCACCAATTGACTGGTGTTGATCAACGACACTCCATAGAATCTGTAATTCTGTCAATGACTATTTACCAGTCGACTGGTGTCTTAACCGTCGAGCATAGAAACATTCTGTGTCCTACCCCATTCAACTATTCTAGTTGCAAGTCGACTGGTAAAACCCTAGACTTAGAATTTTCCTTCCCAAGTACATTTCTTTCACATTCGGACTCTAATGACTCACTTGAATCTTCCTCGCAGCTTAAAGCTTTTACCTTCAAGCTTCCTTCCTTTGACTCTCATCCCCCGGATGTATTTCAGCCTGCGACTTGTCCCAATGTCATCCTTTGCGTATTCCTCAAAGTGTGTTTCCATCAACTTGTCCTTGATGTCTTGTCCATGACCCCTCGGATGCTCCATTCTTCACTGGACCCAAAGCCATTAAGCTAAGTCATATGTGTATCCTACAAACCTGTACAACTCAAATACACATATCAAATACAAGGATAAACCTAACTTAAACCTTTGCTCAAACATCAAAAATCATGGTCACACTGGATCCTCAAGATTGCTTCCAACAATCTTCCTCTTTTTGATGTTTAACAATACGTTTAAGTTAGGGAAAACATAATAGTAATCAACCATGCTAATGAAATATGCAATATGTATTGAAACATGTTTACAAGGCCCCCCTATACCTAAACTCCCCATTGAGCTAGGCCACAAAGGTATTTAGGGTGCGTTTGGTTCAAGCTATCATGTATACTCTTAGTTATGTAATTACCTAGTAATCACATAATCAAGATTATAGGAAATAAAACATAACCAAATGTTATTTGGTTCAACCCAGGTAATGCAACAAAAACTTGTTTGTTTAAAGGTTTTAATAAATAACGTAGTTTAATATTTTACTGTATTACCCTAAGTTACAAAATCAACTATTATTATTATTATTTTATTATTATTATTATTACTATTATTATTATTATTAAACTCTACATTTTTTATGTTTTTTAATTTTTTTTCTTTTTCATGTTTTTCTTTATTTTATGTATTATTTTTATTTTTATTTTCTTATTATTTTATGTTTTTTATTATTTTTTTACATTTTTAAATTTTTTATGTTTTTTATTTTTTTAAATTTTTTTACGTTTTTAATTTTTTTTTATGTTTTTATTTTTAAATATTTTTATTTTTTATGTTTTTTTTATTTTTTAAATTTATTTATATTTATATTTTTTCCATTTTTAATTTTTTTACTCTTTTTTATTTTTTTTACATTTTTTATTTTTAAAAATTTTTATATTATTTTACTTTTTTTTCTATTTTTTAAAATTATTTTTATGTTTTTTACGTCTTTTTTCTTTTTTTATTTAATTTTATTTTATTATATTTTTCATTTTTTCTTTATATTTTTCTTTTTGTCATATTTTTCTCTTATCAAAGGGTATTTTTAGTAAAAAAAAAAATCGTTAACCTCAGAATCAAGAAAAATCTCAGTTTTCTCAGATTTTTCGATTGCAGGATGCATGCCCCTTTTGCTGACGTGTCTGCCATGGAACATTACTCGGAAATCATCGATTGTCTAAACTAAACAGGATTTTCATTGATAACCTTAGATGAATAACCAAAATTATCAAGGATAACCCCTAACTAAACGCATCCTTAAGGTTTCCCACTTAAACAGTACTTCTCCCCTTTTATCTAATATCAAAAAGCTTCCAATAATATCCCAATTGTCGAAACTTGATCATCATAACTGACCCTAAACTCATGTATTTATCCCCCAAGAAACTTATACACCTATATGAGTTGTCTTGGTCAAACCCAATGCTGAGAAACAGTTTCAGATTGTATCAGTCGACTGTCCTCATTGAATCAACTCCACAACAATATTCTGTGTTCAATGAGCACTGCCACTAGTCGACTGATATCTGAGCCAGTTGACTTGCATATATTTTCAGCCTAAACTATATTCTGAATTCAATTTTAGAAATATACCAGAAATTTTACAGACCTCAAAAAATTTCTAAATTTTATAGAGAGGTATGTTTTACCCATGTTTACTTGGAAAAAATATATTTAAAAATATATATATCTTGGATCCTAAGATTGATACAAAACTCAAAACTATCCAAATGGTTCAATTGAATCTTGACCTAAAGTCTTAGTTTTGACTTCCTCTTGATGTATTACCCATACTAAACCATAATGCATCCTTAGCATTAGTTTATATGACATATATACATTTAAAACTAATTATCATAGAATATGAATCCCAATTCATATTTTTATGCATGAAGAACATTTCCTATGTGCCAATTCCCTAGGTTAGAGACTCAAGTCTATCTCTAAACCCTTTGGCGTATTCTATGACTCATCTAGAATCCCAAGTAAGGTCCACTTGAGATTCATTGACTATGGATCCCAACTTGACTATTTGAACTCCCCTAGAGCTCTTAATCTTGGACATCTCATCCTTGCCATAATCATATGCAACCCTTGCATATTCCTTCTCATTGGCCTTGGATGACTCTCCCTTGCCAGTATCATGTGTCACCCTAGCATATATCTCTTTTTAGCCTTGGAGGGACTAGATCGATATTCCAAACCCGATCTATCTTTGTTGAATCTTTGACTATCCAACACCATATCTAATCCCTTATATTCAACATTGAATCTCTCTAGGATTTTCTTCAAACTATCAAGCTTTACCTTCAAAGCTTAATTTTCCTTTTTTAGTCTCCTAATTTTAGACTCTTGTTGTCCACCATGGACATTCCTAGACCTACTCATCTTTCTAGGCATGTGCCTCCCCTTGGGATTTTTGCCTAAGTTCTCAATTACCTTTTTCTCCTTAGATAACGAGAATCTAACTGTATAGGTTTATCATACATAAGTACTTGAGGGTTAATTCTAAAATTTACCCTACTTCTATCACGATACTTAAAGCCAAAATTCTTCATTGCTATATGATGATAATTATTATCAATCCTAGCATGCATGGGAAAATAATAATTTGAATAACAATTCAAATTAGGGTATACCTCCCTTACCCTTGAAGTTCCCCCTCGACTTGAAATTTTCTTCTTCTTCCATTTTTGCAAATGCGCTAGCTTCTTGATTTCCCTCTTCTTAGGGCACTTGGTGTGGTAGTGACCTTTCTCTGCACACGTGAAGCATACAATGCACATTCTCCTCCTTTCAGATTCTTCATTCCTACAACCGATATTAGTATATAAAATAACTTGAGTGGATTTAGGATCTACCTTCTTCTTACCCACTGGGCACCTACTAGTATAGTGCCCCTTCTAATTGCACCTGAAGAAAATGATATGGTCCTTTGACTTGACTTCGATGGAGATTCTTAAAAGGTTAACTTCTAAGATTTCCTCTTCACTTATCTTGGATTCTTCTTCAAACCCTTGAAGATGTGAACGACACTTCTTCTAGTTGCTCCTTCTTCACTTGAGCCACTATGCCCCTTTCCTTGGACTTTTCTTTTTCATGTATAGGCTTAGGTTCTTCACCTAAAACCATCTTTACCTAGGAACAACACACATAGAATATGGTATAAACATATCATAGTACAAGAAAATGTCCAAATACATAGTTCATATATCACCATTATATCACAACTACATCTTAGATCCTAGATCTGGAAATCTACTTCATTGCAAAGATTTACAAATAAGAGAGAAGAAATTAACCATCCTACAATCTAAAACATGAGATAGAGAAGAGAGGAATGCTTATCTATGTGTCGGCGGTCTTCTTGCTTGCAATCCTTACTCCGGATGTGGATAGATAGGCGAAGATGGAAGCTCTAAGCCTTCCCTAAGGGGTTTTCCAAGGAATGGATTGGAGTTCCAAGCTAAAGATGAGTGAAAGAATGAGTTTCTTGACCATTTTATACTTCCTCCAAACTGTCCAAATCTACTAGATTTATAAGGCTCCACCAAAATATGTTTTTCACCCCTTAAACCTAGTTTTCTCATATTTCACCCTGAACCAAAGTTGTATACCTTGAAATTATTTACATTTTTATATTTAGATTGAGTTGTATCTCCAATTGAGCTGAAAGTTATGGTGGTTCAAAGTTTAGTCTACAATCTGGGCGGAGGGTGTGACGTGACTACGGATAGGAGGCACAACCATGCCTTTTATCATGTCTGGACTATGTTTTCTCTCTATTGAACCTAAAGCAAATTATAGATATTGAAGTTAGCTATAATTTGGTATATGGAAAAGCTCGTAACTCCACCGAGCACAAAGTTATGATCATTTCAATATTAGTTTGTAATCTGCCCAGATTCAACACAACCCTATTGTCGCGTGACACATCCCCGATTCTACACCATAGGCTTGGAGAGGCATAGCCCCTCAGTTTGCTTCAAGAGAGGGAACACGATTGTGCCTCTTGGAATGACCCCTATTGATGATCTTCACAAGTTGATTCAATGTGTGCCTTTACTCCATTTCGCTCCAATTTGCATCCTGTCAATAAAAATAAGCAAAGAACAGATCTCCGAACAAATGGAATAAAAGTATGACATAATAATTGAATATGTTGTAATAAGCATAAATTATATTCATGAAATACAAGTAGATGTGTGTTAAATAATATCTAAAAATATATATAATCTACTCATATCACTTGGAAGCATTATAATTTGCAATGCACACTACAACAAATTTGACTGTCCGCGGTGCTCAATTATGCTATTCGTAGTGCACATCGTATGCTATACAATTGCAAGCTATTGAAAGATATAAGACATCAACAATGTGCACCATGCATAACAGTTAAGAGCATTCGTAGCATGCACTGTACATTGCTATTAAGAGCATTCACAGCGCGCACCACACACTACGATTAAGAACATTCGTAGCACACAACGTGCGCTGTGATTAATAGCATTCGCAGCGCATGATGCACACTGTAGTTAAAATATTATATAATTATCACCAATATTTATTTAAAATATATAATCCAAATTTAAAATTTAGACATTATCACAATTCATCCATCACTTAAAATAAAAAAATACAATCAAAATATGAATATATAATTTTTATTCATCTAATAATCATTTTACAAAGCTCACAAATTTTCCTATATCAACTACAAAAATCATGAATCACTAACAATCAAATATTTGATTATCAACGGTATTCTAATACTATTTTAATCTAATATGCATCCAACATTGTTCCACTGGTGGCCATGTCATTCTCAAGACTTTCATCTTTGCCTTCATCTCTAGCTTTATATTTATGATATGATATCGAGAAACTATGACCAACCTCAATGTCATCATCTTCACCTCCAGCTTTGCTACACCATCTCCATCATGAACCACACTATCCTTTTTCTCCCGAGTGTTATCTTTTGAACTATTTATATTTTCACGTTCCTCCATCCTTTCTAGTTATTCTATCCTTTCCATAATTTGAGCATATTCTTCATCTTCATCAAGATTTTGCAGATTTTTGGTCTTGTAGGAATTTGAAACAGCACTGTAGTAATGTTTATTTTTCTTAGTAATGTTTAAAAAAAGGATAACTGTGAAGCATTGTAGTAATAAGTGTAATTTTATGGTTATGTTTACAAAAATACATTGGTTTAGTTGATGGAACATATATTTTATTTTTGATATAACAATCATAGAAATAAACTAGCATGTTAAACATATGACCACGTGTATTAAAACATAAATAGAAAAAGGAGGTAGCACATATAACTTCATAGTGGATGACATTGTCCGGATGTCCCAAAGTTTTGTAGTCTAATCTTTACCTTTTAATATTAGGTAATGACCATTCCCACAGGCCACAGCTATCAATAAATGTAATGCCTTCTAGATGACCTTCAAGGACACTTGCTATTTTTTCTATTGCTGCAAAACATCTTCTGTCCCAAACCTGAAGGATGTTTAACACATTTGATTTAATTATCCATCAAGTAAAAGAAAAGCAAAACTATTCTAAATGATCATAGTAATACCACAAGGAAATATTTAATCTACTACAAGTACTTGACCAAGAAAGTGCACTAGTGGAAAATTAGTAAAATTATAAGTCTGATTTCAAATAATAGATGTGTAGCTTACATATTCATCATAGTGAGATGGAGCAATCTCACCAGAAAAACAAAGTGAAGTAACATTTTAGAGGTGGATAGAAAAATCAACAAAAGCATTTAATGTGGATGAGTGTCATTCTTGCAGGAAAGCATGCATAAAGCTCACCTTGGATAGATTATCATCACTACCAGAGAACATGATCTGGCCTATCTTATCAACAAATGAGACTATATTCGCATCATCCTAGAGAAGAACCAAAAAACATTTCATAAGAAACATAAATGAACAAATACTTCACAAGAAAACTAAACTTGAGAGGATAATTTGTTCCAACTGACGACATTATACCATCTATTAGGGAAGAGCATGATAAAAAATAAGAAAGAAATTATGGGGGCATAGACTCAATGATAATATTTATATAGTAAAAGCATTTTGTCCTATTGAATGAGCTCAAAGGTGCAATGCTAACTTATTTGCTTCCGGATCATATACATATATTGAGTTGGTGCCACTTATAGCAACAAGTTCTCGATCATCAGTTGAAAATTTTATTGAATATGTATTGAAGATTTCTCCATCACCACCAGAAAAGTCCAAAGCTTCATGAATCTCCTGTATTTAGAGAGTACTTTGATTATGAAATACTCTAGTTGAGAATACTGTAGCTATATAAAAAAGAGGAGCTATCACTACTGTAATAACAAGCAATCTAGCATAGGTTGGAAGCGCTTTACATACTATGAAATGTTTTAGAGGAAAGATTATAATCAGTGATAATAAAACAAGTTTACTTTTTCATCCAAATGCAACGGATCTTCCAAAAGAGGTTTTTTTTTTAAAGTAAAGAGATAAACCCTCACCCAAGTTGGGAAGGAAGACTACTAATCCAATACTTTGGCGGCAACTTCCGAGTCCCTTATCAATAGCCAGTAAGCATCCTCTTTCCTTGAGGATTTAGTGATTAACCTCTAAAAATACAATATGGATATGCAAAAAAGAAGAAGAAGGCTAGCAACCTTGCAATAACTGTGCATCATTTATAAACTCATTAATTAGTTCGTCTCAATCGAAGCAAGATCTAGATCTTAAAATAAAGTCCAGATGATCTAACAAAAATGAAGATACAATAGTAAAAATTACCAACTCCATCAAGTAATTCTAAGATAAAACAAAGAAGAAACTCAATTACCAACCATAAAGTTTTAAAGCAAAAGGATATGAGATCAGGAAAATCGTCGAGTACATGCTCCTTGATTTATCAAAAACATGCTCCTTGATTTATCAGAAGACATGAATAGAATCAACCTAAAGACAAAAAAAAAATTGCAAAACTTGATTATTTGTTTCCCAACAACATGGATGGTCTCGGAAAGAGAAAAATCTTACTTCTCTTGCTCGCTAATGGCGCCGCTAGGTGTGAGCATGCTGGAGATGTGGAGTGAATAGGGCACAGGGAATGGGGAGGGAGAATAGACCATGTATCATCCAGAATTCATCATCCAACGAGATCGGCTATAGTTTGGAGAGCTGATGTATATAATCCCCAAGTGCACGATTGTTGTCAAGTAATAAAAATATTGATAGCACTAATTCACTTGGCATGATGAGTTATCTAGACAATCAATGAATGGTTCACAAATGATTAAAAGAGGGAAATTGAGAGAAGAGAGAGAAAATCGAGAGGGAAAGAGTGTGAGTGCAAGTAAATAAAGAGAGAGAGTTGGTTGGGGGAAAGATTTTAGGAGTTCGATTTTACTATGATGCTAGTTAATATTTCTATGCATTGTTCATCTCCTTATCTCCATCATTATGCACATGAAGGAAGTCTAACTAAATACTGACACTACCACTACCCCACGACAGTCATGTCGGAGTACTATTTGTTGGTCCCTTTGGAGGCCGGCAAGAGGAGAGGGGTGAATTGCCCTACAAAATAAAACTCGAACATTTCTCGGATTTCAACTATATAATGAACACTTGTAATAAATAAATAAAAGAGACTAAGTAAAGAAAAACAGACACCAGAGTTTTACTTGGTTTGCAATCAGGGGATTGCTAATCCAAGGAATGTAAGCGCACTATCTGATTCTCCTTTGGGCGGAGTAGCCTCTTTACAACGTTGACAACACAAATGAAAAGAACAGAATTGAAAGCACAGAAGGAATTGATTACAAGTGAGTTAAATGATCTGTGCAAACCAGTGCTATATTTATAGCACTGGTCGGGGCGCCCCGAAGGGGTTCCCGGCGCCCTGGGGGGATAAAACTTTATCCCCCAACGTTCAGATCGAGTTTGACTCGATCTGGTCAAAAACTTCGGTCCGGGCACCTTGGAGGGTTCCGGGCGCCCTGGAGGGGTACGGGCGCCTCGGAGTGTTCCGGGCGCCCCGGACCCCAAAAGTCAACTCTGGTTGACTTTTTCCGTCCGGTCGCTCCGCTTCGGTTCAGCTTGTCTCGATCCGGGTCTTCTGTTCCGGCTCCATTAACTTGGGTGATCTCGGCCATCCGGAATAGGGCTCACCCGAACCCATGTTCCGGCCTTCTCCTCGAGCAGCCTTCCTTCCCGGTTTCTCATCCCTCGAGCACCGCGCACGCTCTTCTCGTCCACCGGTGTACTCTTCCGCGGACACCTCGTCCCTCAGACGCACCGAGCCCGTCGGCTGTCTCCTGTGCCATCCTTCTCGCTAGCCGCGTCTTCCGCTCGACTTCCTGTGTTCCTAAGCTCCTGCACGCTTAGACACAAGGGTTAAACAAACGCAGGACCTAACTTAGCTTGTTTGATCACATCAAAACACCTTGGGGTTCCAACAATCTCCCCCTTTTTGATGTGAACAACCCAAGTTAAGTTAGGGTAACCATATGCAATAAAAATAATTTATATTCAAATAAGTCCAAATATTTTTCAATTGAAAAATTATAGTACCTCCCCCTAGACTTAACATACTTCTCCCCCTTTGATCACATAAAAATTGGGGTTATAAACAAGTCTAAGGTAAATTCAAACAAGAACTGTAAGTGTAAAATATGTAATAATGTCTAAGTAAAGACACCCTTCAGAATTTTTTGTTCGGGAAAAAAAATAGTCATAAGTGTTAAACAAAACACCTTGGGGTTCCAACAATCTCCCCCTTTTTGATGTGAACAACCCAAGTTAAGTTAGGGTAACCATATGCAATAAAAATAATTTATATTCAAATAAGTCCAAATATTTTTCAATTGAAAAATTATAGTACCTCCCCCTAGACTTAACATACTTCTCCCCCTTTGATCACATAAAAATTGGGGTTATAAACAAGTCTAAGGTAAATTCAAACAAGAACTGTAAGTGTAAAATATGTAATAATGTCTAAGTAAAGACACCCTTCAGAATTTTTTGTTCGGGAAAAAAAATAGTCATAAGTGTTAAAAAAAATTTAAGTTTGAAACTTATCTCAGCATTCCAAAAAAAAATTTTCTAATTAAAAAAATTCTAAGTTAATATTCATAAGAAACAATTCTAAGTCAATTTTAAGAAAAATGATAAGGTAATATTAAAATAAATTCTAAGTTAATTTTCATAAAAATTTCAAAAAAAATTTCTAAGTCAAGTTAAAATTTTTAAATATTTTCTAACACAAATTGAATAACTCTTTTAAAGTATTAAATTAATACTTTTTCAATTAGTCAATTAAACTTTCATATCGATACTTGGCTTCCAGGTCGTGGCGAGGCACTAGGCCTTCTTGGTTATTGGAGCAACAACCACTTCCTTAGACAAAGCCTCATAAAGAAATTAGTTGTTTAATTTCCTTGCTGAAAATGCTAAGTCTGACATTAATTTTAAGTTAAACAGGTTTTTGGAACCCAGTAGAGGTTCCTACCTACAGGATTAACCAAGTATTTCCTAGGTATATAGATTTTTGATATATTTCTAATTTGACTTTGATGAAATCTATAATACCAATTTAAACCTCTATAATTTCTAAAAGTAGGAATATTTGAACCATTAGATTTTTTCAATCTTTCTATTTCTTCTTTTAGTTTTTCATTTTCAATTTTTAATTTTTAATTTTTCAAAATCCTCTATAAGACATGATTTTGCCAAAATTCTCTTTGTTTCTAAAATTTCATTTTCTAATTTGGCATTTTTATTTTCTAATTTATACATGGATTTAGTCATAGCTTTGATACCAAAGTAAAGTTCATCAGGGGGTAAGAGGCATACCTCACTTACCATATCAGACTTGAAGCCTGAATCTCCCCCTGCTTCGCTACTTCCATCTGAGGTCGCTCCCCCTTCATCAATGCTGGGTTCTAATGTACTTTGTCCTTCGTAGCTTGCCATCAGTGCTATCCCGACATATTCTTGAGCTTCTGATTCGGATGAAGAAGTGTCGTCCCAAGTTGCTTTTAGGTTGTGTTTCTTAGGTGCCTTCATTTTGACCTTCTTGAGTTCTGGGCAGTCTTCCCTTAGGTGTCCCTCCTTCTGACACTGGTAGCACCGTACCTTTATTCTACCTTTTTGATTCTTTTTATTCTGCATTTTAAATTTATTAGATCTAAAAAACTTTTTAAAGTTTCTTACCATGTACGTTTCTTGATCGTCTTCGGAGTCTGACTTGGGTTCATCCTTGTTGGTTGCGTTCAGCGCCATAGTCTGGGTTGTGTCGTTTGATGTCTCTGCATATCTAGTTTTGTGTAATTCAAGGGTAGAAAACAACTCTTCTAAAGTACTTACCTCCAGGTCTTTTGAGATGTAGTAAGCATCGACGATTGATGTCCACTCCGGAGTTCTTGGAAACGCGTTGAGCGCGTAGCGTATAGTGTCCCGGTTTGTTACCGTTTCACCAAGGTTTTCGAGACCAGTAACTAGTTCTTTTACCTTGGCATGTAGACCGACTACTTTCTCACCTTTCTCTAGATGGATGTTCATCAGTTTGTTGCGGAGGATGTCCCTTCTAGCGAGCTTCGCTTCGGACGTGCCTTCGTGGAGTTCCAAGAACTTCTCCCAAAGTTCTTTAGAAGATAAATAGTTTCCGATATGGTTGACCTCTTGAGGTGGTAACACGCTCAGCAGGTGATGTTCCGCACGACTGTTTGCTACCGACTCATTCTGCTCCTTCTTTGTCCAATCGCTCTCTTCTTTTTCTTTTCCATCTTTATCTATTGGAGCTACAAAATCATATTTCATAATAAACCGAATTTCAAAATCTGTTTTTAGGAATACCTCCATATGACGCTTCCAGTCTACGAAGTTCCCCTCGAATTTTGGCGGAACAATGCTTGGTCCGCCCATCTTTGTTGCTTCGATCGGCGGTTAGTCCTCCTGAAGCGCCTTGCTCTGATACCACTTGTTGGTCCCTTTGGAGGCCGGCAAGAGGGGAGGGGTGAATTGCCCTACAAAATAAAACTCGAACCTTTCTCGGATTTCAACTATATAATGAACACTTGTAATAAATAAATAAAAGAGACTGAGTAAAGAAAAGCAGACACCAGAGTTTTACTTGGTTTGCAATCAGGGGATTGCTAATCTAAGGAATGTAAGCACACTATCTAATTCTCCTTTGGGCGGAGTAGCCTCTTTACAACGTTGACAGCACAAATGAAAAGAACAGAATTGAAAGCACAGAAGGAATTGATTACAAGTGAGTTAAATGATCTGTGCAAACCAGTGCTATATTTATAGCACTGGTCGGGGCGCCCCGAAGGGGTTCCGGGCACCCTGGGTTGATAAAACTTTATCCCCCAACGTTCAGATCGAGTTTGACTCGATCTGGTCAAAAACTTCGGTCCGGGCGCCCCGGACCCCAAAAGTCAACTCTGGTTGACTTTTTCCGTCCGGTCGCTCCGCTTCGGTTCAGCTCGTCTCGGTCCGGGTCTTCTGTTCCGGCTCCACTAGCTTGGGTGATCTCGGCCATCCGGAATAGGGCTCACCCGAACCTATGTTCCGGCCTTTTCCTCGAGCAGCCTTCCTTCCCGGTTTCTCGTCCCTCGAGCGCCGCGCACGCTCTTCTCGTCCATCGGTGTACTCTTCCGCGGACACCTCGTCCCTCAGACGCACCGAGCCCGTCGGCTCTCTCCCGTGCCATCCTTCTCGCTAGCCGCGTCTTCCGCTCGACTTCCTGTGTTCCTAAGCTCCTGCACGCTTAAACACAAGGGTTAAACAAATGCAGGACCTAACTTAGCTTGTTTGATCACATCAAAACACCTTGGGGTTCCAACACTATCCTTATTGGTATCCGATGCCACTAAGTACAAGAGGTAACCAAGCAAGTCTGGTTAAAGGGATACCCTTGTCACTAGGACCACCCGATCATACAATCGCTAAATTACACAGGACACTTATTAACATAGGATTAGAGGTAACCCATTAAGCCTAATTAGATGTTTCCTTGAGGAGAATTGCCCTCCCTTTCAAGGTGATACTCTAGATGTATGGTTAAAGGGATACCCTTGTCACTAGGGCCCTCGGTCATACAATCTAGAGTATCCCCTCTACGAGGTGAACAATCAATACACATCTACATGTTTCACTATTCACACATTTCATTAAATACATAGAAGGCACAACACACATAGAACATGGCATAAATACTTCATTGAATAAGAAGATGTCCAAATATATAGTTCATACATCATATCATATTATAGTTACTTCCTATATCCTAGATCTAGAGATTTACTCTATTGCAAAGGATTTACAAATAAGAGATGAGATTTTAAGCATCCTACAATCCAAAACACAATATAGAGAAGAGAGGAATGCCTATCTATGCGTTATCGGTCTTTTTGCTTGCAATCCTTGTTCTGGAGGTGGATGGATCGGTGAAGATAGAAGATCTAAGGCTCCCCCCAAAACCTTCCCCAAAGAATAGGGGCGGAGCCCTAAGCCAAAGATTAGTGAAAAGGGGAGAAAATCTCCTTTTATAACACTAGGCATGGCCCTAGGCACGACCCGTGTCACGTAAATACCTTTTGGTATAGCCAAAGCATGAATGGGCTTTGTTGAAATGGCATGGTCATGCCAATTGGCACGACCTAAGTGTGAAGCCGCTTTGCTGAAATGACATAGTGGTGCCAATTGGCACGGCTATACCCTAGATTGCCTTTGAAAATTTGGCACGGTCGTGTGATTTCACACGACCTCCCTTTGAATAGGCTCTAGATGGGAGGTACGACAATGTCTCTTGGCTCTGTGAAAAAACTTTACCCTGACATAACCCTAGCATACCCCCTGACATGACTGTGTCTCATGGAAATATCTTTTTGACCATCTATACGTGGTTTTCTTATATTAAAGTAAGCAAAGTTGTAGATCTTGATGTTATCTATATTTTGGTATCTGAAACAGTCTGTAATTCTAACCGAGCAAAATGTTATGGCCTTTTTAACTTTTAGTCCATTGTATAGAAAAATCCACATGGCCTTGACTTTTTTCAAACACGGTCGTGCCAGATGCACGACCAGAGCTTGGGAAAAATTAGATTTTCACACGGTCATGCCTCATAGGCACAACCTAGACATTTTGGAGGCTTTAGACTCCGTTTTGGCTCCATTTTCCATCAAATTACTTCCGTAGGAACATGCACGTGTCAAGGAACATAGCTAGAGCATATTCCTTGATTAAATCTCCAATTTAAAAGTCTTTTGAAAGCTTTTTTCTTCATATATATTTTGTGTGAGCATGCTCCTTCCTTCGACTTCGTGTTTTAAGGTTTTTTACTCTATTTCTTCTCCGAAATGTGTCCTATCAATAAAAATATGCAAAGAGCAGATCTATAAATAAATAGAATGAAAGTATGACATAATAATAAAATAGGGTGCAATAAACATAGATTATATGCATAAAATATAAGTAGATGTACGTTAAACAATGCCTAAAAACATATATAATCTACACATATCATATCCCTACACTTAAACCTTTACTTGTTCTCAAGCAAAAACCGCATCTAAACTCATGTGGTTAAATAGTACATCATAATCTCTAGCTAGTCGACTAATCCTATCAAATAATTTCATTGATGAGTAAGATACAAAAGTTGTTTGAGTACGACCTAATAAATAGTTCTCTGTGCTTAGTATAATAAGTGAACTAAAATTTTCAAGTTTCAATCCCTAAGCCTAGTCAAGTCATCATAAGACCGTGTTCCTTATGCTTCTAGCGATATGTACTTACCTGCCACTCGCATGGTTCTTCCTTCTTAATCTACCCAGGGTCTCAAAGACATACTCAATATTAAGAGAAATATAGCAGTTATTTTCCTAGTAACCTAACTCAGTCTCAAAGGGGTAACTCGCTAGTTTCCACTCATGACAACTATTTTTTTTATATCCCTTATTCATTTTTTTCATTTTTTTTTTCTCTAAGTGATGGTAAGGTGCAATACTTGAATACAAATGTACATGAATGCAATTGTAGGGATATTTTGATTTTTCCAAGTAAACTTACATGATTCAAGCTTCACCGAGTAACCAAAATATAGTTTAAGAAATCACCATGGGAACACTAGTAGTAATCCAATTCTATAAATCATGATTATTTTCAGAGTTATCTACTATCAAAACTAGGCATAGTGCAAAGAGATTCTAAAACAAGGCAAACACTTAAACTTCTACGATAAAACCATTGGTCACTTCATAGAAACATAGATAGGAAAAGATAGATCACTAAACAAACTAGCACCATAAGTAACCAATAAACCACATAAAATCTAGAACAAGCATACTAGTATTTTGTATTAAGGAACAAACAATCATGATATGATGTTTGATGCAACTATGAAAATTTTATTATGTAAAAAGAAATATGACAAAAACTAAACTAATACATCCCCTCAGACTTAAACCTTTATTTGTCCCAATGAAAACTAGAAATATAATATGGAGGAGGTTTGAAGTAAGAGAAGTTACCAAATGATGCATGCAAATGCCCAAGTCATTAACTTCTCTATCAGGTAGCCACGCTCCTCCTAATATTTAAATCCTATACAAAAAAGATAGAAAAGAAAAATTAAATAGAGGATTTGGGTTATTAATAAGAAACTAAAAAAGAAACTAAAATCTAAAATAAAAAAATAAAAAAAAACTTGGATTGCCTCCGAAAAAGTGCTTGTTTAAGATCATTAGCTTGACCCCTTATTGGGATTTTTGAAATCATGCTCTGGCTGGAGTTAGAAACTTACAGACTTTTCATCCAATAGCCCATATTATTATGAAGAGAGCTATCATCATAAGACCAATGTAGTGTATCATCGCTCTCTTTATCTTTGTCTCCTTAAAAGTCCTTTCCAACTGTTGGAGACGATTTACTGTGAGCTTCCAATTCATGGCCTCATGAAAATCTATATACCCAAAAGAAAAGCACACCTCCCATAAGCATGTAATATAAGAAAGAACTAGAACCATATTAAATATGATAAAGCATGAATTAAAAATTGAATCACATCCAACAAAATCTATTAAGGTACCTCTATGAAATTTTCTAAAAGATCACTAGAAATACTAACCTTACATTGCTAAGAGGTACTTGAAAGTTCTAAACAAGTGGATGTGACTACTTCTGGAACTTGTAGTCGCTCTAGCTCTAGTTCAAGTGGTAGTGCAACTAAAAGTGGTGATTCTTGGGGCTTTATTATCTCTAAACAAGTCCCTACACTTATTTCCACAACTTGTTTAATTCTTTCAACTCTCATAGCAGCAAGTGGTTGTGGGATCAAAGGAAGTGATTCTTGAGATACTTCTTCCACAACACAGCTCTCTACACTTCCTTCCATAACATGAACATTATCATATACAGTGAAAAATATGTTGGAGCAATCAAGGTGCCCTAGGTTTGATGTTTGGTTAAAGGTTTAAGTTAAGTTTATTGTTGTATTTGATATGCATTATGGGTGTGCAGGATACAGATACAACAAGGAAAGTCCAAGTGTGATCTTGGCAAAGGAGGAAAGTCCAAGGATGAGTCTGTAGGGATCTAGTACACTAAACACGCTTAAGCGCAGCAGAAAATTAACTAGATCCTCTCCAGAAGATCCATGCAAAGGAGAAAACAATCATATACTAAGTTTTATATGAGAGGTATACCTTTGTTGTGTGCCCTTCGCAATCCCGACATCAAATTTTTCTTTGGATGCATATCTCAGCGTGATCAAGCGTTCGCGCCTCTATGGTATCCACATGAACACATCCTTCGTTCATCACATGAATGAAGCCTTCGGAGAAGAACCACCTTCATGGTGCTAGCCACTCATGGAGGTTCGACCAAGAGAAAAAATCGCCCAAGGAGGAAGAAGAGGGAAGATTAAGAGTCACACTTTTCATCTCACTTTCATCTATTGAAAAATTCATTCCAAAAACCTATTTATATTCATCCCATGAATACCAAGGGTTTTTGTCTCTTTGTATTCCTTTTAATGGGTTGGATTATTATATTGGATTAACCATTAATCCAATAACCCAATAAGTCTAACCTATTGAGTCTAACCCATTAATCCAATGTATCTAATTCGAATTGGACTCAATCCAATGAGTGGGTTCATTTGAGTCTAACTCAATGAGTAACCCAAAAAGCCTAATCATTTCATAATTAGCTCTTAGGGCTAATTAGTAACAATCTCCCTCTAGCACTAGTGTCAATCACCATTAAGATGACACCAACACTTTGGATTTACTTATTATTCTTAATATCCTTAGTATTTTAGTCAAACTAAAATACCCATCTCCAAACTAATATGTTCTTTGTGTGTGATCCAATAGGCTCTCGTAACGTTAGCAATGTATCCAAATCAACATTTGTGATACATAAGCAATGAGTGACATCTAACAATGCATCATTGCTACCCAAGTGATGAGAAAGTCGAGATCTGACCTATCCTTTCTATGGTTTTATCTTGTAAGACTCAATCCTTCTATCCTTGATATCTAGATTGATCAATGAGGCATAGACCGTGTCATCCTCTTATCAATCTTTGTGTTTCTTGATCTTTAAGTAGACACACTAAACAAATAAGCTCAATATCTCATATTGACTCATCTAAGTATGACCATACATTCTTGTGTCCTACTAATCAAGGGGCCCACAGATATCGTTTTCGTCATATAGAAGGTATAAATCCTATCTACATCACTCACATCCCTCCGCATAATTTATTGTATACCTAGTGATCGATTTTATACTGCATCCTATTACATGTGATGTTTGACAATACCAAAGTACACAACTCCTTATGTAGGGAACTGTAGTGACTTCAGGTCTAAGGACTATTCATACCAATAGTCATATGAGAATATTTGTGACACTCATATAATGATCCATGAAACATCTCATGGTGGGTCAATTCAGCACATATTCTCTAATATATACCCATGTATCATCTTGATATCTCATATCCATAACTTATGAGATTAAGTCATCCATTGACCTACATGCTAGTCTTAACACATTAATATTGTCCTTGTATATTAATGCTTGACTAGAAATAATTTAGAGTAGCGTTCTCTACAATATCTCACTATCAATTCAACCAATTGATATATTGTAAATTATAACCTTCTACTTTAGGACATTATTATACTTATTCATTCGACACTGAACTGAAGTAAATATAATAAACATAACCTTGGCCTTCTAATGAAATAATGAAATATGATACAAAATGTCCCAAGTCAATCAACTCTTGATTGCCTCTTAGGGCTTACACTAACAATCTCCTTATGTCACTAGTGTCAATCACTGAAATATCTAATATCCATTAACCTAGTGTGACCATCATGCTTCCTCAGTGCCAAAGCCTGGTCAAAGGATCCATAATGTTAGCATTGTTTGGTTCTCTGCATATCCTCATATCTCATATATCGATGATCCCTCGAATGAGATGGAATCGTTGTAGTATCCAATACCCAAGACCACCATTTATGTAAAATACATGCCCTAACTATGATCTAGAATTGTCCTTTCAATTTGGAAGCTTGCACAACTGTAACCCTTTACAGCAACAGCTGTAACCCTTTACAGCAAGCTCTCCATCACCTCCAAAGATCAAGAAATAATCTTGAGTTCTTCTCAAGTACTTAAGAATATTCTTGACTATTGTCCAATGACCTTCACCTGGATCTGACTGGTATCTTCTCGTCATACTTAACACATATGAGGTATCTGGATGAGTACAAAACATGGCGTACATGATAGACCCTATATTAGATGCATAAGAAATCTGATCCATATGGTTCCATTCTCCCTTAGAAGAAGGTCATTGAGTCTTCGAAAGACTCACACCATGTGACATCGGGAGGAATCCCTTCTCGGAATTCTGCATGGTAAAATGTTTAAGCACCTTGTCAATGTATGCACTCTGGCTTATGCCAAGCAATCTTTTAGATATATCTCTATAGATCTTAAGACCTAAAATATAGGCTACTTCACCTAAGTCTTTCATTGAAAAATAATTCCCAAGCCAAGTCTTCACTGACTGAAGAGTAGGGATATTATTTCCAATGAGAAATATGTCATCTACATGCAATATGAGGAAGATGATTGTGCTCCCACTAACCTTCTTGTAGACACAAGGTTCATCTTCATTCTTAATGAAACCAAACATTTTGATCGCATCATCGAATTGAAGATTCTAGCTTCTAGAAGCTTGCTTTAATCCATATATGGATCTTTGTAGCTTACAAACCTTTTCAGCATTCTTTGGATTTACAAAACCCTCAGGTTGTGTCATGTATACATCCTCGAGTAGATTTTTGTTAAGAAATGTGATTTTGACATCCATCTACCAGATCTCATAATCATAGTAAGAAGTAATAACAAGCATGATCTGAATGGATTTGAGCATCGCAACTAGTGAAAAGGTTTCATCATAGTCTATACTATGAATCTGCTTGAATCCTTTAGCCACCAATATATCTTTATAGGTATGCATATGACCATCCATGTCAGTCTTCACCTTGAAGACCCACTTACACCCAATGGGTTTGATCCCTTCAGGTGGATCAACTAAAATCCATACTTGTTTAGTGTACATGGATTCCATTTTGGATCTCATGGCCTCTAGCTATTTCTCAGAATTTGGGCCCTGTACAGCTTCCTGATAAGATGTAGGCTCGTTGAGACCAACTAGCACTACATCACCGTTGTTAGACAAGAGAAAAGAATATATCTCAGGTTGACGATGGGTCCTATCAGATATGCATAGAGCTTGTGCTACTTGAATAAGTTATTGTTCCACAACTTCTTGTGGTGTGACAAAATTCTGATCCACAACATCTTGTGGTACCTGTTCAATTTCCATCAAGGCGTCGGTGCTAGTTTATGTATCTTGAATTTCTTCAAAATTGACTTCACTCCCACTAATTTTTCTAGAAATAAATTCCCTTTCTAGAAATACATCAGTTATGGCAATAAACACCTTGCCTTGTGTGGGATTGTAGAAGTAATATCCCTTTGTTTCTTAGGATATTGATAACCATGATTTTACTACATTATTTTGATTCATAATGCATATCTTTAATGGTCTTTTCATAGCCTAATCTCACATTTTACATTATATTTCATAATTTCATGTGATCTTGGACTTAATTGCAAATTAGCCTATTTTCATGGTATTTGATACTAATATTTGTTTATTATTTTATAGGCATCAAAAGGGTCATGGACCCAATCAGATCAGGCCACATTTGGGCTCAAATCTATGGCTAAATGAGGCGATCAAGCTTTGGATCGATTTGGACCATCCATTGAAGATTGGAGAGATCTGAGCCATCTGTCAAGCATCTGGTCCATCCGACTTAATGAGGAGCAGATCTGGACCATAGATGAAGATCGGTACTATTGGATCAGATTTTAGGCTATTTTCCACCATTGATCAAGCTTCGAGAATTCTCAGTCGTCCGATTAGATTTGGGAGAGTTTAAATGCCTCGAGAAGCTACAGTGTACAGTGAGCTCGGTTCACGATTTTGTGCTACATTGCTTTCGTCTTCTCTGCGCAATGCCGATGCTCCCCTTCCACAATTCCAGATTTGTGAGCAGAGATTCTTCGTCGCCGGCGATCTCCTAGCTTCTGGCGTTCATCATCCGAGGTCAGATTGCGGGCGAGGGTGTTTCCCAGTCCATGAACTCGACTCTGGTTCACCGTTCGCGATCTAGGTAGAGGGTGGTTCCCATGTTCTGCGATCTTCCCCAGCCACCGGAGCTCGAAGGGCGGTTCCCAGAAGCATCCGAATTTCAATCCGACTTCACTTCATCTACTGAATTCGCACCGATCTGATCAATCAGCCGAGTGATGCAAATTTTGAGAGTTGAGTTACTGGTCTTCGTGTGATGTGAGTGCTAACCGATCTGTGAGCCCGAAGGGTGTTTCCCAGAGGCAGTGATAGGAAGGTTGCATTAGCTGAGAGCTTGGTTTGTCGCTTGTGGTCACCCGAAGGGTGTTTCCCAGAGGTTACTCTATTTCTGGCAGAATGAAGAAGTGTTGATCTGGGCTTGGGTTTGTGGAATGTTAGGGTTCAATTTTCTATTCATTTCCTTGCTCAGATCTAAAGATCTGATAGTTAGTTTTGCCCTTTCATTGTTGATTTCTATCTTTGCAATCCAATTTCTTAAAGTTCATGAAATCCAATTTCCATTTCTGAATTTCCTACTACAATTCTGATATCCTTTAGATTTCTTGCAATCTGAATCTTGTGATTAGTTTGTTAATTCAGTTAATGCAAATTTGTGTTTAGTCTTAAGTCTTTAATTCAGAAAACCTTTATTCTAGTCTTGGATTTGTTGTGACAGTGATTCGTTTATGTTTTTAAGTCATGTTCTATGCTAGTTAAATGTTGATTGGATTTGAATTTGAATGAATCCCTGGACCTTCACCTTGTTTACCTCTGTTAATATTTTTGTTTATGAATGAGAATTGAGGACTTTATATTTGAATGTAATTGTTACTGTGGTTGTGAATGGTGGAGATAGAAATTGATTCATATAATCAAATGTTGCATTAGATCTCGAATTTAATTGAGGCTCATTTGGTTAGAAGGGAGTGAATCATGTTTATATAAGAGATTCTTTCTTTGATGCTATTCCTGTCCTAGTTGAAATTAGTTTTTGATTGGAACCAATTCTAGAATTCACACACACTTACAAGTTAACCTTGGAAAAGTACGACTTGAGACTCGTTACTACAACACTTGTCTTAATTTTAATGAGTTTCAATATTTATTAATTTGGAGCACCTTGTGACATGCAAAAAGGCCAACACCAAATTTTGGTGCCGTTGCCGAGGAATAATTAGTAGTGTGTGTTTATTTTGGATTTAATTGATTTTATTTTGTTAGCATATTACTTGATTTGATTGCTTATTTCTTGTATTTTTATGTTGGCTTATTTCTGAATTTGTAAGTGTTTTACTGTTCATACTTTCATGTGTTTGAAACTTTATGCTCTTGAGTCTTCTAATTTTGATTGCTAGTGTTGTAGTGAAGAATAGGATATTTCTTTAGCATGGATCCATATTTTCTAAATTTTTGAGGTGGAATGGAAAATGAGTATTTTTAGCCTGAGTATCAATTTTACCCAAACATGGATCAACAAAATAGGTATGAGTCATTTTCAAATGGTTTTAACTCTAATTGGGTGGATAATTCATGTTTCAGGTATGAAAGTGCACAAGGACCATTTATTGAGCCATATCCAACCTACCAAAATTCATATGGGTTCCAAGAGGTTTCAACATCTTTTGTGCCAAATTCTTTTCAACAAAACGATCCTCAGATGGATGAGTCAACATGGAAGCTCAAAGAGATTATGCACCAAATGAGTGAGCATCAAGAGCAATAATTTTCAAGGATATAGAAGATGCAGATTCAGTTAGATCAAATTGCATCATCCATCAATCAGCTGCAAGCACAAAACTCCAGTGGAAAGATGGAAAGTAGTGATTCTGTCAGGCCTGACCCTACTCCCATTACTTCACATGATTTTTCTAGTATTTTTTGTGATAATGATGTAATTATACAAATTTCTGATCCTACTGATATTGTTGTTGAAGATGTTGATAGTGATTTAGGTTCTGAACATGTTTTTGAAGATGATTTAAGTGTAGGGGAATGCTTACTGGAAGCATTACCTCAAGAATCACCAAGAATTGAAGATGTAAGTGTAGGAACTTGTGCTATGGAGCCAAACACCCAAGAATCACTACATGAGGGTGAACATTCACCAGAACCAGAGCTTGAGCCATATCTTGATGAAGAGTAGGTAACAATCACCACTCCAGGTACCTATCAATATGATAAGGTGAGTATTTTTTGTGATTCATCAGAAAATTCAATAGAGGTACAATTTGTTGATTTTATTAGTTGTGATTCATTTCTTGACATACTTTCTATCAAAACTAATATTCTCCTATTTTCTTTTTACCCCACATGTGTGTGGGAGGTGTTTTCCTTTATTGATGTTGTAGGAGAATACAAGCTTCCGGAGTGGATGCTTGAACTGAACCGCCTCCGCCCTCCAGAAAGAATTTGCAATGGAAAAATGATGAATAAAAAGAAGTTAATCGCAACCAAGGATACTCCACTTCCGGCGTGGCTTCTTTTGCTTAATCTTCTTCAACTGCCAGGAGTTAAGGGGAGTTTGTTCCATGCTTTTGTTTCTTTTTGCTTTATACATTCCTTTAGTTTCATTTTCCTATATTTGCATTTTACTTCCACACTTTATTTCCATACTTTGCATTTTGTTTAGTATATAGCATGTTAGTTGAATAAAATTCTCCATGGGAATTTTCTAAGTAATATTTTTAAGATGGTAAAAGCTTCTTAAATTTGATCATCAATTTTAGGTCATGTGACATGTTTGGATCTTTTCTTACATGATATTGGTTAATTTGATGGTGGATTCCATTTTGATTAATTAAGCTAGATTGCATGAATATTACCTAGAGAGGACCACTTCAAGCCTATATTCTATTATTTTCTCTTGTGTGGCATGCACTTACAACAATTGAAACTCTAGAACTTGCTTTGCTTCTTTTCAAAGTCACAATAACATTTGTATGCATGGAAATGAAGGGTATTTGTCATTCTTGTTCCCTCATAATTTTCAAATTCTTTCCTCACAATTTTCTTTAAGAATTCTCATCTAGCATTCTAATTTTTTATCACCTTTGCTTGTCATTTTTATTTCATTGAGAGTTTTGGAAGAATACTTGATGAGTTAGATTGCCTTGGATGGATGAGAAGTTTTAAGTGTGGGGGAGGATTGTTTATCATTAAAGTCATGGAGGTTTCCTAATACAAGTTGACTGGAAATTTGGAATTGTCAAATCATTTATAGTATGATTTTATGAAACTGTCCAGTTTCATTGCAGTACAAGGAAGTAGTAAGATGAGTAAAGGAGCTATCAACTCTATTTTGGATTGAATTCCTGATAGTCTGACTTTGTGTTGTCAATTGGTATTTCTTCTTTTTGTAAGACTTGCTATTCAATTGCCTTAAATGTTGAAAATTCTGGAATTCTGCATTGCACAGATTTGGACAGTGTTATCATCTAAAAACATGGAAGCATAGAATCTAAGTTCTGGAATCAGAAGTTGCTGCTATAACTGTTGATTTGTGATAACAAGAAATTAGTAAATGGGCAGGAGCTGGAAAAAAATCAGAGTTTGAATCAGTATCTGAATAAATATATGAAAGTTGAAAGTTGAGCTTGTTAGGCTGATTTATTGAATTCTGTTGCTGAACTCCATACTTGACAGGACTTTAAATCATTCATATCTGAATTGAAATGTTGGAGAGGTAGCAGTTGGAAAACAAGATTCAACCTTAGGGATGTATCAAGTTGTATCAACCTTTTATGACCAGCTCTCAAAATACATGGTGAAATTATCAAATTGCTGAAAATGGGAATTAGAAAAAGCTTAAAAGGAAATGGTGATAACTAAATCTTTTTTATCCATGAGTCCACTGAAGAATTGGAGGCTAGCTGTTTGGTAACTGAATTGACACAAGCTGAAAACTTGAAGTTGAAAGCAGGATACTGAATCTGCCCATTCTGCAGATTGGTTAGATTTCTGAATATGTAAATGGTGTTATTATTATGTAGAAGTGATGAGTTTAATTGAATGATAACAAAGTGTAGAATTGCTTGAACTGTACAGAATGCAGAAATGGAAGGGAATGAGCAGAGTGCAGAAATTCTGAAAATGCAAAATTCTGAAAAATAAGAAATGTTGCATTGTTGTGCCAAGTTAGGAAATGAATTATAACTAGCTAGAGTTGTTTAAATCTGAAAGCCTTTGAGAATGCATTGATAAGGTTCTTAAGTAGCAAGATGAAGAAGTAGTGAGATCTTTGGTGGTTAAACAATGCAAAGTTGATACAAAGGCAGGATTCTGTATAAGAATCCAGATTTGAATTTAGCTGTGCTACATGGTTTTAGACTCATGCCATTGAATGGAAATGTGATTAAGCCTTGCTTTAGATCAAATATCAATTGAACTAATTTCCAAGGTTTACTTGCTGAAGAATTTTGCTGAAATATCATGGTGGAAAGATCTGGAAAATTAAAGGACGGATTCATGTTTTCACTTTACAGAATATGAAAAGTGGTCAGTGATGAGCTGTTATCTATCAAACTAAAACTTTAATAGTGAGTTAGATGTGAGAATTAGAAGAAAGGAAATAGGATTGGGATTGTAATTGAAGAAGTACAAGTGCATTCAAAGAGTATCAAAATGTATTCTAAGCTTTGGAAGACAGTGATGAAGATAAAGGTGATCATTTGTAGAAGTAGTATCAAAGAAAAGGAGAAGATATGATGTAGTGAGCTTTAAGAACTGGAATGGTAGCTGCATTTTAATGTCGAAATCTGAGAGTTTGGTTGATTTGTAAAGCTGGAAGCTGATCAAGAACCAGCCCATTAAATATGAAACCTGTAGATTTCTGATAAGATAAAATCAGAGGACATGAAGAGAGGAATTAGATTGTATCAAAGGCTTTGAAAATGAAGTGGCACGTTGCAACAATAAGCTGATATTTACTGAGCAGGGACTGATGTAGGAGACCAAATCTGGAACTAAGATGCTGATTATGCAATGCAAAGGAGGAAGAGAATATTTTTGATCTAAGTGGAACTAAAATTCTCCCAGCAACAGAGTATCAAGTTAATTCTGTTCAGTGCAAAAATTAATTGTAGATTCTAAGTAGAAGCAACTAATTTCTGGAATTGTTCAAGTGCACTACACTATTTAGTGCCAAGCTTATTTTGAAGAGCAGGAATTTTTGCATCTTAGAGGCTGAGGGGAGCAAGAAATTTTTTCTCCCTGTTGATGCAGTGTTGAATGATGTTGGTGTTTATGCTTAGTTTTTCATGATTCCGGGCTAGATTTTTCTTGAAAACCAGATTCTGAACTAAGGTTCAGTAATCCAGAATTCAAAAAGGACACCACAGAAAAAAATTTTCTGAGCTATGACAAGAGAAATTTTTTTTTGTGCCAACTGAAGTTCACCTTCTAAATGAAGTTGTAATGCATTAGACTGAAGTTACAGTAGAATTCCATTTCTGAAATTAAAAACTAGAGTTACAGATTTCAGAACTGGCTTCATTTGGTTTTAAACTTGTATTTGCAGAAATTTGTAGAAGTTGAGTTATGAGGTTCTGAGATGATGGTTGCTGGAAATTAATTTCAGAATCTACTTTAGAACTTAGTAGATGTTGCTACAATTCCATAAGTGGATTCTGAAACTTCCAGGTTCAATCTCTGCAACTTCCAGCATGACTAAGTTTGGACCTTCACTGATCAATAGCTTGATACAAACACTTTAGCATTCAGTTTTTGCAGCAACAACAATTTCAGAAACCATTTCTGTGCTGTTGTCACTGCCCCAGGATTCAGAAGTTAGTCAACCTTTCAACCATTTGTTGATCAGGACCAAGGAGAAATGAAAGAAGCAGAATGTTGCTGAACTGTACTCTACTTCTGGATTGTTGCAAACATGTGAGAGCTGGGATAAGATAGAAACTTTTCTTCTAATGAAGGATACTTTATAAGCAAAGTACAATCAGCTATATTTCTGAGTTGCTGATATTTGAGCTGAAATTCTGCTATTAACAGAACAGCAGTTTCTACTCTGCTATTACTAGTGTATAAAGTTTGAATTGGTACTTCATGGATTATGTGGCAATGTGTGTCTCAAAAGCTGCTTTGATACATTACCTTGACAGTAACAATACTGCACAGATTTGAGTTTCAGAAAAGCTGATAGATGTGCAAAATGGTTCTTTGGAAGTTTCAGCTGATAGCTGTAAAACATTGAGAAGGAATTGGATGATGGCTGTGGAATTCTAGATAGGATATTGATATAGAAATTGGCTGCTTTTGGAGTCAACAAACTTTGTTTTGAAGTTGCAGATTAAAGCATCAATTCATAGATACTAGCACCAATTCTAAGAAAATTTGAACTATTGTTGATGTTGCAGTAAAAAAAAATCTGTTGCAAAATTCAGTTGTTGTTTTTACCCAAAATTTTAAAAAAATTGCAACAAGTGTTTTGTGGGAAATTAGATAAAGAAAAAGGAAGTTTACGCAAGATTTGTGGCAAGCTCCAGTCATTGTTTTTCAGTATGTTAGTACTTGATTCTTTAGAGTCTTGCAATTACACTCCACCAAATGATCTCTATTTACAATGAATTTAAATCTGACAAATTATAGACAGAGAATGGAAGAAAAATAAATTCTGCAGAAAGGGAAACAGTGACTAGAAGAAAATAAAGCATTTTGATTCCATGAGGTGTTGCATTGTATGAGACGGCCAAGATTTTAAGTGTGGGGGAGGGAACTCTTCTCCATAAGGTAATTTAAGATTGTTTTAGCTTCCAAGTGATAGAATTTAAGTGGAAAAATAGTGAAACAGAAAAAAAAAATGGCACATCAAGAGAATATCAAGTGTGGAGATAGAGTATCAAAAATCTTGGATTTCCATCAAATTGAAGGAGAGGTTAGCTTGATATGTTGAATTGGTAATTACAAATGGTATTCATTTCTTTTTACATCTAAATGGTCAACTCATCAAGTATATTCCTCCAATACTCTCATCTTCTCATTTTCTTCATTAATGCTTTTTCTTTTGCTACTACATTCATTTCAATTGCTCTTCTTGCTTCCATTTCAATTCTTCATGATAAAATCCTTTTGATTCATGTATGCTATGTTTATAGTGGTGGAGAATTAGAAAATAAGCAAGCTTATGGTAGTGAAATGTTGTGAGTGACATTAAGTGAGCTCCACTAATATATGTTTTGAGTGTGAGAGCTAGAATAGGTAAACTCTTTGTGAGATTGCATCTTGCTTAATTTTTCATTTGGATTGAAACCACCATACCTACTGATTATTGTTTGAATTGTATTCATGATTGTTTGTGATCTTTAAGATGACCTTAGTTAATTACCTTTTACCATCTTCTAGGTATTGCTAGGGGATTATTGTGGAGATGATTTTTAGTTTTCTTAACTTGAACGGGACGCCCAAGGCTAAGTGTGGGGGATTTGATAACCATAATTTTTCTACATTATTTTGATTCATAATGCATATCTTTAATGGTCTTTTCATAGTCTAATCTCACATTTTACATTGTATTTCATAATTGCATGTGATCTTGGACATAATTACAAATTAACCTATTTTCATGGTATTTGATCTTAATATTTGTTTATTATTTTGTAGGCATCAAAAGGGTCATGGACCCGATTAGATCAGGCCACATTTGAGCTCAAATCTAGGGCTAAATGAGGCGATCAAGCTTTAGATCGATTTGGACCGTCCATTGAAGATTGGAGAGATTTGAGCCATCTGTCAAGCATCTAGTCCATCTGACTTAATGAGGAGTAGATCTGGACCGTAGATGAAGATCAGTACTGTTGGATCAGATTTTAGGCTATTTCCACCGTTGATCAAGCTTCAAGAATTCTCAACCGTCCGATCAGATTTGGGAGAGTTTAAATGCCTTGAAAAAGCTATAGTGTACAGTGAGCTCGGTTCGCAATTTTGTGCTATAGTGCCTTCGTCTTCTCCGCGCGACGTCGACGCTCCCCTTCCACAATTCCAGATCTGTGAGCAGAGATTCTTCGTTGCCGGCGATCTCCTAGCTTCTAGCATTCATCATCCGAGGTCAGATTACGGGTGAGGGTGTTTCCCAGTCCGTGAGCTTGACTTTGGTTCACCGTTCGCGATCCAGGCAGAGGGTGGTTCCCATGTTCTGCGATCTTCATCAGCCACCGGAGCTCGAAGGGTAGTTCCCAGAAGCATCCGAATTTCAATCCGACTTCACTTCATCTGCTGAATTCGCACCGATCTGATCAATCGGCCGAGTGATGAAAATTTCTAGAGTTGAGCTGCTGTTCTTCGTGTGATGTGAGTGCTAACCGATCTGTGAGCCCGAAGGGTGTTTCCCAAAGGCAGTGATAGGAAGGTTGCATTAGCTGAGAGCTTGGTTTGCCGCCGGTGGTCACCCGAAGGGTGTTTCCCAGAGGTTACTCTGTTTTTGGCAGAATGAAGAAGTGTTGATCCGGGATTGGGTTTGTGGAATGTTAGGGTTTAGTTTTCTATTCATTTCCTTGCTCAGATCTAAAGATCTGATAGTTAGTTTTGCCCTTTCATTGTTGATTTCTATCTTTGCAATCCAATTTCTTAGAGTTCATGTAATCCAATTTCCATTTCTGAATTTCCTATTGTAATTCTGATATCCTTTAGATTTCTTGCAATCTGAATCTTGTGATTAGTTTGTTAATTCAGTTAATGCAAATTTATGTTTAGTCTTAAGTCTTTAATTCAGAAAACCTTTATTCTAGTCTTAGATTTGTTGTGATGGTGATTCGTTTAAGTCTTTAAGTCATGTTCTATGCTAGTTAAATGTTTATTGGATTTGAATTTGAATGAATCTCTGGACCTTCACCTTGTTTACCTCTGTTAACATTGTTGTTTATGAATGAGAATTGAGGACTTTGTATTTGAATGTAATTGTTACTGTGGTTGTGAATGGTGGAGATAGAAATTGATTCATATAATCAAATGTTGCATTAGATCTTGAATTTAATTGATGCTCATTTGGTTAGAAGGGAGTGAATCATGTTTATATGAGAGATTCTTTCTTTGATGCTATTCTTGTCCTAGTTGAAATTAGATTTTGATTGGAACCAATTCTAGAATTCACACACACCTACAAGTTAACCTTGGAAAAATACGACTTGGGACTTGTTACTACAACACTTGTCTTAATTTTAATGAGTTTCAATCTTTATTAATTTGGAGCACCTCGTGACATGCAAAAAGGCCAACACTAGATATCCAACAAAATAACACTTGTTTGATTTGGGTCCTAGTTTATCTAAGACTTGTCGTCGAACGTAAGCCTCACAATCCCAAATCTTCATAAAAGACATCTTGAGACTCTTCCTTGTCCATATTGTCTATAGTGTCATTATGACGGTCTTGGATGGAACTCGGTTAAGTGTGAAAACGGTCGTCTCTAGAGCATGTCCCTAGATGGAAGTAGGAAGATCTGTATGACTCATCATCGATCGTACCATATCTAATAAAATATAATTTCTCCTTTCTGATACACCATTCCATTGTGGTGTTTCAGGTGGAGTGAGTTGAGATATGATCCCACACTCAACGAGATGGTCATGAAACTTTTGGCTAAGGTATTCCCCACCTCAATCTGATCGAAGCATCTTAATACTCTTACCAAGTTGGTTTTGTACTTCATTATTGAATTCTTTGAACTTTTCAAAGGATTTTGACTTGTATCTCATCAGATACACATAGCTGTATCTACTAAAATCATCAGTGAAGGTAATGAAGTAATAATAGCCTCCTCTAGTTACTATTATGAAAGGGACACATACATCAGTATATATGAGTCTTAATAGATCATTAGCCCTTTCGCCGTGTCCACTAAATAGAGTCTTTGTCATCTTGCCTTGAAGATAAGATTCGCATGCCTCATATGATTCAAAATCAAATGAGTCCAAAAGTCCATCCTTATGGAGTTGGGATATGCAACTCTCATTTATGTGACCCAAGTGACAATATTAGAGATATGTTTGGTTCAAATCATTAGATTTGAACCGTTTGATATTTATGTTATAGATTGAGTTTTCTAAGTCTAGAACATAGAAGCCTTTCATAAGCGGTGCACTACAATAGAACATATCATTGAAATAAATAGAACAACATTTGTCCTTTATTACAAATGAAAGCCCCTTCTTGTCTAAACAAGAAACAAAGATAATGTTCTTGGTCAAGGTAGGCACATAATAACACTCTTCAAGTTCTAAAACAAGCGTAGTGGGAAAAGACAAGGAATATGTTCCTACATCTATAGCAGCAACCCTTGCATCATTGCCTACTCGTAGGTCCACTTCTCCCTTTGTCAATATTCTACTATTTCTCTGCCACTACACATTTGCACAAATGTGAGATGGACACTCGGTATCTAATACCCGTGAAGAAGAAATAGATAAATTAACTTCTATAACATATATACTTGAGGCAGAAGTCTCACTTCTCTTCCTTTTCAGTTCCTCTAGGTATAACTTGCAGTTCCTCTTCCAGTGTTCGGTCTCACCACAATGGAAGTAGGTTCCTTCCTTAGCAACCCCACCTTTGGGTTTCAGTGCATGAGTCTTGCCCTTTTCCTTGGCTTGGGTCTTACCCTTACCTTTAGGCTTCCACTTGCCTTTGTCCTTATACACCATCAAAATGGTACTAAACTTTACCTTCTTAAGGTTGAGTTCAGCAGTTCTCAACATGCTCAACATCTCAGGCAGCGGTTTGTCAATTTCATTCATGTTATAGTTCATAACAAATTGACTATAGCTATTATGCAATGACTGCAAGATAAGATCAGTGTCCAATTCTTGGCCTAGTGGAAATCTCAATCGCTATAGGTTTTCTACATACCCAATCATTTTGAGTACATATGGCCCTACGATGCTTCCTTCTTGCATTCTGTATTGAAACAGTGCTTTAGAGATCTCAAATCTCTCATGCATTGCTTGTCCTTGATATAGTTGTCTAAGATGTTCAACCATATCATAAGCATTCATGTTCTCATGTTTCTTCTGAAGCTCAGAGTTCATGGTGGCAAGCATAAAGCATGATACATCTAATGCATCATCTTGATGCTTCTTGTAAGCATCCCTATTAGCTCTAGTGGTAGTAGCAGGGGGTACTTCAGGAATAGGCTGCACTAGGATGTACAGTTTTCTTTCTTTCTTTCTTGAGAACTATTCTCATGTTTCTATACCAATCTAGGAAATTAGCTCCATTGAGCTTGTCCTTATCAAGGACAGATCACAGAGATAGTGTCTTCTACGTACTAGACGACATGGTGATCTACAACAATAAAATGTAGAAATAGGTATCATATTAAGATCACTTAATTAGGCCTTTAATTAAATGATTCTCCCACTGAATTCTAAAACTTGGTAGGAGAAAGTCACTACTAGCTCTAAACCCAAAAGCAAAGACATTCAAGTGGAACAAGATCCACATTATACCTCATCTTGAGTTTGCTTTGGCTAATCACCCAAGACTTGTATACATTAGGTAGGCAATGTGTACCAATTCGACAAGATCCATATTATACCTTATCTCGAGTTAGCTTTGGCTAATCGCCCAAGACTTAGTATAACTTAGGTAGACAACGTTTACCAATTACATCCTTTGTAACTCTTGTATCTTTAGGTGAACAAGACTATTTGTTCGTTTGCCCATCTTATGAAATCTACATTATAACTCATCTTGAGGTAGCTTTGGCTAATCGCCCAAGACTAGTATAATTTGAATTTCATCATATGGGATATGCCTCTAAGTTCTCAACTTAGTTAAGTCACACCCAAAGTCCAATAGTTGGACATCACAATTGTCCTGTCGCACTCTACCAAGATAAAACGAGTCACTTTACTTTGGCAAACCTGACTACAAATGATCAAGGTAGTAGTGAGTATCAAACTTTGTTAGGCATATGAAAAAGGACCTAATTACGATAGCTACACATGCATCACATACATCCATGGCATATCATGGCATACATCAATATATATATGCTAATTTAAATGTGACATGGTTACGATCTTCTCAAGCCAATGAGAAGATCGAAAGGTCAACCTAGGTCCAAGCATCTTCTCCAAGTGCTTCCTTGGTCATCGTGTGTTGTTGTCCTTCTCCCTTTTTCACCGTCGTCTAGTTGACTAATTTCTCTCTAATTTGTACATTAAAAAATCTAAAGAAACCTTGAGTTACATTCGAGGGTAGTCTAAATTTACAACAAGAATGAAAAAGAAGAGGCACGACACGCAAACTGTATTATGAATTACAACATACACACACATCCAATCACATTGGGGTTAAAGGCCATAACCATGCACCATGTCATATAACATTCATAATATTTTATGACATAAAATTTACTATAATTTCAACAACTAATGATGAGCCGCAACGCCATGGCGGTCAACGGGGCAGCACCCCTTGTGGGGGTTTCAGTGGCAGCGCCCCCGAAGCAAAATTATTTTGCATACTCATTTTATGAGTTGCTGTCATACCTGCGACCCTACTACCCACAAAACCTTTCTGTTCACAATAGTATTTTGGCCAAGACCAGTTTGGCCAAAACCTAGTTTGGTCGAAACCTTGTATGGTCGAGACCTAGTTTGTTCACAACAACTTCGTTTTGATCCCAACAAAACAAAGGACTCATAATCTTGTAAACCATAGTAAATATCTCATGCAATTTTTATATCACATATAAAATCTAACAACTTAGTATATGCCTTCGCAAGTGGCTCTGATACCACTGTAGGGATCTAGCACGCTAAACACGCTTAAGCGCAACGGAAAATTAACTAGATCCTCTACAGAAGATCCATGCGAAAGAGAAAATAATCATATACTAAGTTTTACATAATAGGTATACCTTTGTTGCGTTCCCTTCGCAATCCCAACAACTTTTTCTTTGGATGCAGATCTCAACGAGATCAAGTGTCCGGGCCTCTACGGTATCCACACGAACACATCCTTCATTCGTCACATGAATGAAGCCTTCGGAGAATAACCACCTTCATGATGCTATCCATTCATGGAGGTTCGTCCAAGAGCAACAATCGCCCAAGGAGGAAGAAGGAGGAAGAAGAGGGAAGATTAAGAGTCACACTTTTCATCTCACTTTCATCTAATGAAAAATTCATTCCAAAAACCTATTTATATTCATCCTATGAATACCAAGGGGTTTTGTCTCTTTGTATTCCTCTTAATAGGTTAGATTATTATATTGGATTAACCATTAATCTAATAACCCAATAAGTCTAACCCATTGAGTTTAACCCATTAATCCAATGTATCTAATTCGGATTGGACTCAATCCAATGAGTGGGTTCATTTGAGTCTAACTCAATGAGTAACCCAAAAAACCTAATCATCTCATAATTGACTCTTAGGGCTAATTACTAACAGAGTCTTAGCAGTGTAAGTCCAAGCATATAGTCTTGGCAACGTAAGTCCAAGTGTGACTTGGTAATGGATGAAGTCCCGGAGGCACAACCTCTTGGCAAAGGAAGACTCGACAATAATGGCAAGGCCGATAAAAGCTCCAGAAGGTAAGACATGAAGGATAGGAAGGCATCCGAGGGACGCAAGGTTAATGGAGGAGTCTAGAAGATTAGGTCTAGGTTGGTCAGGCAAGGACGAGTGATGAGTGAATGTACTCGGGGGTTAAATCCTAGGATTAGGGGTTTACTGTAGCGTTACTATAGCAGTACTGTAGTGTTACTATAGCAGTCGACTGTTGTTTTCACTAGTCAACTAGTAACCAACCGTTATCTTATAATGGTCGAATTTAACTTAGGACCAGTCGACTGGTGGTTGTACCGATCGACTGGTGGTGGGGAAAACAATAGGCATTTTCCTCCCGAGCTCTATTTAATAGAGCTCAGGGTGCTTGGCCAAGGTTGACGAAATTAGTGGTAGCTAACCCTAATTAGAGTCTCCAAGTGCCCAAGTGATCTAGTGTGCTTGTACGAGGTTGTGGTTAGATTTCTCCACCCACAAGGAGCTACGTGAGCTAGCCGGAAGTTCTCCGATGAGTCATCCACCGATGGATTAGGATCGTCCACCTTACGGACAGCTGTGGAGTAGAAGCTTTATCTCCGAACCACGTTAAATCAACGTGTTAGGTTTACTTTCTATTGGTAGTATTTGTTTTTGTATTCTTCTATGCGTACTAACTATTGTAGGAAGTGACGTTTTGGGTGAGACACTATTCACCCCCCCTCTACTGGACATCAAGGTCCCAACAAGTGGTATCAGAGCGATGTTAGCTCTTGTTGGACTAATCGCCAAGAGAGCGACTAGAGGAAGAAGATGGAGTCAGAGGGACCTCTCGGATGGGACATCCGAATCTCACCTCCATACGAGCGCGAGGACTTCGACTATTGGAGGAAACGCATGGAGATGTGGTTCCAAATGAATTGAACCCAATGGATTGCGTTAGAGGAACCATTTAAAGCTCCAACCGATAAAAAGGGAAAGCATCTCCGACCTCGATATTGGACTGAGGAGCAAAGGGAGTAATCAGAGACAGACAAGGAGGTAACTATAATTTTAATTAATTTATCACCTCCTAATGCGGTATTGAATGTAGGTGAATACGAGAACGCAAGTGACCTTTGGAAAAAGGTAATTGTGCTTCATGAGAGTCCTACACAAATCCAAGAAGAGGAGGAGCTCAAAGAGAAAGGCTCATTGGTCCAAGAAGAGAAGAACCAATCGGATGTTGACACGGGTTCAACATTCGAGGAGGAGAAGGAGATGAGGAAGTATCATCAACATCTTCAAGGGAGGAAAAAGTGGAATCATCCACATCTTCAAGTGAAGAAGAAGAAGAGCAATCCAAGGAAGAGGAGATCTTGGAGGCTCAACCCTCCACCTCAAATACCATGAAGAGTGTAAAGGATCACATCAAATGCTTTGAGTGTGGTAAGATGGGTCACTGCAAGAGTAGGTGTCCTTCGCTCAAGAAGGTAAAGGAGGTAATCCCAAAATCTAGTAAAGTTGCTTTAAGAACTAATATGAGTTGTAGGGATGGAGTCAAGGAGAAGAAGTATATTCGATGCTTCACATGTAGTAAGTGGGGTCACTACCACACAAAGTTCCCAAGAAGAGGAGAGCTCAAGAAATTGGTGCACTTAAAGAAGTGGGAGAAGAAGATAGCTTCAAGGGTAAGGGAGGTAAACCCTAACTTGAATTCAAGTTCAAATTCAAATTCCTCCATGCATGTTAGAAATAATATGAATTATTCGTCCATGCATATTTATGGTTTTAGATATAATGATAGGAATAGGGTTAATGTAGGTGATAACCCTAGGAAATCATTTTCAAATGATAGACCTAAAAGGAAACAACATATCTTGCCTAAGGAGATGAAGGTGGTTGAAAACCTAGTCATTAATCCCAAGAAGGGGAGACACATGCCTAGGAAGGGTAGGTCTAGGAATGTCCATAATGGACATGTTGATTCTAGGGTTAGAACCCTATAATTGGAAAATCAAGCCTTGAAGGGAAAGCTTGAGGAAATGGAGAAAGTCCTAGAGAGTTTCATTATTGGACCTAAAGGATTTGACATGTATTTGGGTGGTCAAAGATCCAAAAATATCAAATTGGGTCCCTCCAAGACCAAAAGGAGGTCAAGTGCTAAGGTTGCACATGACATTGGTAAGGGAGGCGTGACCAAAGAAAAGGGAGAGTCATCCAAAGCCAATAAGAAGGAATATGTTAGGGTGACATATAATTATGGCAAGAATGAGGTGTCTAAGGTTAATAAAAAGAAGAAACTAACCAAATACAAGGTATCTAAGGTTAAGAAGGTGAGTTTTGTATGCCAAGTGTCACCCAAGGTGCACCAAAGTGGCCTAGCCATAGTAAATGAGTCACTTAGGGAGGTGGCTAAAACTAATAGCTCTAGGGGGAGCTCAAAGAGTCTTTGGGATATATGGTAAATTAATCTCAAGTGGGCCATGCTTGGGACTCAAAACGGGTCATCAAATGTGCCAAAGTGGTTTAGAGACAGACTTGAGTCTCAAATCTAAGAAATTGACACAATTGGGTTAAGTATCATGCATGAAAATATGAAAAAGGTTTCATATTACATGAAAATTAGTTTTGGATGTATATATGCCATATAAACCAATGCTAGGGATGTATTGTGGTTTAATATGGGCAAATATATCAAGAGGAAGCCAAAACTAGGACTTTAGGTCAAAGTTCAATTGAACCATTTAGATTATTTTGAAGTTTGTGTCAATCTTGGGATCTGTAATAAATATATTTTTATATATATTTTTCCCAAGTAGATATGGATAAAATATACATCTCCACAAAATTTAAGATTTTTTGAAGGTCTGTGAATTTTCTGGTGCATTTCTGAAGTTGGGTCAGAAAGGTTGATTTTTATAGAAATAGAGTACCAGTCGACTGGTACAATTACCAGTCAAATGGTAACAGTATTTTGGAGTACAGAATTTCTCTGTGAGCTTATTTTAACGAGGGTAGTCGACTGGTAATGATGTTCATGTACACAGAATGTCTCTATAAGCTTGTTTTGATGATGTCAGTCGACTAGGACTTATGTCAGTCGACTGATACAATCTGAAAATATTTTTCAACATTAGAAAATGACCAAAAGAGTAGTGAACATGTATGCAATCTTATGGGAGATTGATACATGATGTTTATGGTCATTAGAGGTTAAAGAATCCAATAATTGGGATATTGTTGGAGCTTTTTTTTATGTATAGAAAAGGGGGAGAAGTTTAGGTTTAAGTGGGAAAATTACACACCTTTGCAATAAATCTCAGCTCAAGAGGGAGATTAGGTGAAGGGGGAGTGATTTCTCATTTATTGGCAGTGGGGAGAAGTTTACTTTTGTAGGAAATCCTAGCTCATGGGAAGCTTAGGTGAAAGGGGAGCCTAGGGTTAGGTTCCATAACTTATGCATGTGTAGATTGTATGTTTATTTGCATATGTATTGCTATATTATTTCTCTAACTTAAACAGGTTGCCAAACATCAAAAAGGGGGAGATTGTTGGAGCAATCTAGGTGCCCTAAGTTTTGATGTTTGAGTAAAGGTTTAAGTTAGGTTTATTATTGTATTTTATATGCATTGTGAGTGTCCAAGATACAAGTACAACTAGAAAAGTCCAAGTTTGATCTTGGCAAAAGAGGAAAGTCCAAGGATGAGTCTTGGCGGTGTAAGTCCAAACATGTAATCTTGGCAACGTAAGTCTAAGTGTGACTTGGCAATGGATGAAGTCCCGGAGGTACAACCTCTTGGCAAAGGAAGACCTGACAATAATGACAAGGTCGATGAAAGCTCCAGAAGGCAAGACGTAAAGGATGGGAAGGTATCCGAGGGACATAAGGCTAATGGAGGAGGCTAGAATGCTAGGTCTAGGTTGGTCGGGTGAGGACGAGTGAATGTACTTGGGAGTTAAATCCTAGGATTAGGGTTTTACTGCAGCGTTACTGTAGCAGTATTGTAGTATTATTGTAGCAGTCGACTGGTATTTTCACTAGTCGACTGGTAGCCAACCGTTGGCTTGTAACGGTTGAATTTCACTTAGGACCAGTCGACTGGTGGTTGTACCAGTCGACTGGTGGCAGGGAAAACAGTAGGCGTTTTCCTCCCGAGCTCTATTTAATAGAGCTCGGGGTGCTTTGCCAAGGTTGACAAAATTAGTGGTGGTTAGCCCTAATTAGAGTTTCCAAGTGCCCAAGTGATCTAACATGCTTGTACGAGGTTATGGCAAGGTTTCTCCACCCACAAGGAGCTACGCGAGCTAGCCAGAAGTTCTCCGGGGAGTCATCCACCAATGGATCAGGATTGTCCACCTTACGGATAGCCTGGAGTAGGAGATTTATCTCTGAACCATATTAAATCAATGTGTTAGGTTTGCTTTCTATTGTTAGTATTTGTTTTTGTATTTTGCTGTGCGTATGTTACGAACCGCAAGTGTACGATTACGCCGTCAGTAATAATAAAAGATATCGTATACACAGGGACTATTGATTAAGCACTAGTCAACTTCGCACAACGAATTATCTAGACAAACCTAAGATTGGTGAGAAAAGAGAGTAAGAGAAAGAGAAGAGAAAAGAGAGAGAATGGATCTTAAGAGGGATTAAGCTTAGAGGATGGTGGATGATGGATTCTAGGATTTCAGTTTCCTTGTAATGCTAGATGATGTTACATAGATTGCTTAGTTCCTATCCTCTATGTTCATGCTCTTGTAGGAAGTTAGATTCATTACCGACTCTCCCCTACAGTGGATAAGCCGGCATGATCTCCTACTCCATGTCCTATGCTACTAAATGGGAATGATTCCTATGTTGTCCTTACACGGGCTTGCTTATCACGTGCGTCCCTTGGATAATCAACATAGAAACACACTAACACTCAATAACATAGAAATAGAAATAGTGATTATGCCCGATCCTCTACTTCCTTGTGGAGATTTGCTTCTCCTTTCAAGGTGATACCCTAAATCGTCCTTACACGGGCATGTCTGTCACATACGTCCCTTGGATAATCAATCTAGGGTATCCCCCCTATTGGATTAACAATTCTACACAACCATATGATAAATCATGCAAAAGATATAAACAAGATTCACACACACATTACATTAAACATGAACAAGGCATCAACAAATCATTGAATAGAAAACACGGAAAATCTACATAGTTTTATATCACCATCACATTACAAATACTTCCTATATCCTAGATCTAGAGATCTAATCCATTGCTAAGGAAGAATAGCCCTAAAAAATAAAGAAAAACATACTTACAACCCTAGATTTGAGAAGAAGGGGAAGAAGAGATGCTTGCCGATGATTCCGATGTCTTGGGGATGCCTCCTTGCTCCGGAGATGGATGGATCGCCAAGGGATGGAGGAGAATGAAGCTCTAGGGTTTCCCCTGTTGGTTGCTACTCAGAAAACCTAGAGGTTCCACTGTACAAAATTTTTGTACAAAGGTCTGAACCTTTTCCTAGCTACCATGTGTTCTTTTAAATTAAATTTTGGATCGCCTGCGTAACTTAACACGTTTGATCAAAAACTTAATCTATTTGTTCTTTTAGGTTTTGACTTGGATCTCCTGCGGAAATTAACACGTTCGACCCAAGTCACCTTAAGTTATTAATTCCATTAAATATTAATTTCCATAATTGATTCCCAGTACTGACGTGGCGAGGCACATGACCTTCTTGGATATGGGAGCAACCACCACCAACTAGACAAAACCTCTTATGGAAAGCTAATATTTAATTTCCTAAAATAACTTTAGGTTAACCGAAAAGAACAATCAAATCACTAGGAAAATAAAACAAAAGAACACAACATCGAAAACCATATTCGAAATACTAGAATCGTAAGCCTCTTGTATTTGGTATTATTTCCATAAATAACTAGTATGATGCGGAAAGAAAAATTACTAGTTTTACCTTTTAGAAAGACCTCTTGATCTTCTACCGTATTCCTCTTCTAACCTCGGACGTTGTGTGGGCAACGATCTTCCGAGATGAGAAATCACCAACCACCTTCTTCTCCTCCTAGCTAGGTTCGGCCAACAATAAGGAAGCTTCACCAAGGAAGAAGATCAAAACACCAACCAAGCTCCAAGAGATGCTAGCTTTCTCTCCTTCTTCTTCTTCTTCTCCAAGTTGTATCCGGCCACCACAAGAACTCCAAGAGGGATGAAGTATTTGACCACCACAAGAGGAAGAGAGGGAGAGGATGATGGCCGGCCACAACACCAAGGAAAAGAGGGAGAGAAAATAATAGAGGTTGTTTCTCATGAAGACACCCTCACCCCTTCTTTTATATTCCTTGGCCTAGGCAAATTAGGAAATTTAATTACAATAAAATTTCCTTAATTTCCTTGACATGATTTAATTGAGAAAAATTAAATAAAATTTCCCCAATTAAATTCTAATGGCCGGCCACATCATGAAATCAAATTAGACAAGTTTCAATCAACAATTAAAACTTCCTAATTTGTTTCCGGAAATTTTAAAATTAAAATTTCTCTTCAAAATCTCTTCATGGTTGATAAAAAGAAATTTCCATAATTTTAATTTTACAACATGTGAATAATTTTTAAAGAGAAAATAAAATATCTCACCAATCTACAAATAAGGAAAAAGATCTAATCTCTTTCTTTAATCTTTTGTAGATCTTTTACAAGAGAGATAATTTAATTTTAATTCTCTTTAATAAATTATATCTTCCACATAATAAAAATTAAAATTAAAATAAAAATTCTTTTAATTTAATTTGGCCGGCCCCTCTAGCTTGGATTCAAGCTAGGGTCGGCCACCCCAATTTATACCTAGGTCGGCCCTAGCTTGGTTCCCAAGCTAGCTTGGCCGGCCCCCTTTGGGTGGGTATAGAAGGTGGGTATAGGTGGGTATAGTACTCTATAAATAAGAGGCTACGATAGGGACCGAGAGGAGGAATTGGTTTTGGTTTTCCGATAAAATTAAGCATCCCGTGTTCGCCCGAACACACAACTTAATTTTATCAATAATAATTCATTCCACTAGAGAACTATTATTGAACTACCGCACCAATCCCAAATTACATTTTTGGGCTCCTTATTATGAGTGTGTTAGTCTCCCTGTGTTTAAGATATCGAATGTCCACTAATTAAGTGAGTTACTGACAACTCATTTAATTAATATCTTAGTCCAAGAGTAGTACCACTCAACCTTATCGTCATGTCGGACTAAGTCCACCTGCAGGGTTTAACATGACAATCCTTATGAGCACCTCTTGAGGACATTATCAACCTAGTATCTCTAGGACACAGTTTCCTTCTATAATCAACAACACACACTATAAGTGATACTATTTCCCAATTTATTGGGCTTATTGATTCATCGAACTAAATCTCACCCATTGATAAATTAAAGAAATAAATATCAAATATATGTGCTTGTTATTATATTAGGATTAAGAGCACACACTTCCATAATAACTGAGGTCTTTGTTCCTTTATAAAGTCAGTATAAAAGAAACGACCTCAAATGGTTCTACTCAATACACTCTAAGTATACTAGTGTAATTATACAGTCAAGATAAACTGATACCTAATTACACTACGACCTTCTAATGATTTGTTCCTTTCCATTTTGGTCGTGAGCTACTGTTTATAATTTATAAGGTACTGATAACATTATGTTCTGCATGTGACACCACATGCTATGTTATCTACAATATAAATTAATTGAACAACTACAAACAAATGTAGATAATTTGACCAAATGTGATTCTTTATTCAAAACAAATGTTTACAAAAGCTTAGGCTTTCAGTATACGCTCCAACAATCTCCCACTTATACTAATGACTAAGCTGCCATATCTTCTACCATACATTTGATTCCCATTCCCTCCACATGCCGATCGACAGCTTTCGCCGGAAGGGCCTTAGTGAAAGGGTCTGCCAGGTTATCCGCTAATGCAATCTTGGCGATGACAACTTCTCCTCGCTTCACGATATCTCGTATCAGGTGGTACTTGCGCTCTATATGTTTACTTGCCTTATGAGCTCGTGGTTCCTTCGAGTTTGCACAGCTATTATCACAATAAATTGTGATGATTTTGGGCAAACCAGGAATCACATCTAAGTCCATTAGAAAGTTCCTGAGTCATACTGCTTCTTTAGCTGCCTCAGAGGCTGCTACATACTCAGCTTCCATGGTTGAGTCCGAAACGCATTTCTGCTTAACACTCCTCCATGAAATGGCTCCACCTCCTAAAGTAAACACATAGCCTGATGTAGACTTACTGTTGTCCCTATCTGATTGGAAATCTGAATCCGTGTAACCCACAGGGAGCAAATCATCTGCTTGATAAACTAGCATATAATCTCTAGTCCTTCTCAGGTACTTTAATATATACTTTACCGCAGTCCAATGTCCTTGTCCAGGGTTACTCTGATATATGCTAACCATGCCCACGACAAAACAGATATCAGGTCTCGTACATAGCATTGCATACATTAGGCTTCCTATAGCCGAAGCATAAGGAACTACTTTCATGTCCTCTATCTCTTTTGATGTCTTCGGAGACATCTCTTTAGATAGAGCTATTCCATGCCTAAAAGGTAAGAAACCTTTCTTGGAATCCTGCATGCTAAAACGAGCAAGGATTGTATCTATATATGAAGCTTGGGACAGACACAACATTCTTTTGTTACGATCCCTTATAACTTTGATCCTAAGAATGTGTGCACAATCTCCTAAGTCCTTCATATCAAATTGTTTGGACAACCATACCCTTACGTCTGATAATACCTTTACATTGTTGCCAATTAACAAAATATCATCTATGTATAGTACAAGAAATACCACCACGTTTCTGTTATACTTCTTGTATACACAAGACTCATCCGGACACTGAATAAATCCATATGACTGGATTACTTCATTAAACCAGATGTTCCAAGACCTTGAAGCTTGCTTCAGTCCATAAATGGACCGATTGAGCTTGCATACTAGATGCTCTTTGCCTTTTTCAACGAACCCTTCTGGTTGCTTCATATGGATGTTCTCTTCAAGACTTCCATTAATGAAAGCTGTCTTGACATCCATTTGCAAAATCTCATAATCTATATGAGCAGCAATGGATAAGAGTATCCGGATAGACTTAAGCATGGCTACCGGTGAAAAGGTTTCCTCATAATCGATTCCCTCTTTCTGAGTGTACCCTTTCACAACAAGCCTAGCTTTGAAGGTTTCTACCTTCCCGTCTGTCCCTCTTTTCCTTTTGTAGATTCATTTGCATCCAATGGCTTTTACACCATCAGGTGGTTCTACAAGCTCCCAGATCTTATTAGAGTACATAGACTCTATTTCAGAATTCATCGCCTTTTGCCAAGATGCTGCATCTATATCTTGGAGTGCTTCGTCATATGTCCGGGGATCAGGTTCATGTTTACCCGGGATCAAGTCCGAAGACTCTCCCAAAAACATGAATCTTTCAGGCTGCCTTACAACCCTCCCACTACTACGAGGCACTGTCTGTGGTTGTGTATCATGTGTGACACGTGTTGCAGTCTCTTGTGGTACTTCATCTTGTAATGTTGGTACTGAAGTAGACGTGTCCTCTCTAAGTTCTTCTAAAATAACTTTGCTACTGGGCTTGTGATCCATTATATAGTCTTCTTCTAAAAACTGGGCATTGGTGCTAACAATGACCTTCTGGTCTTTAGGACTATAAAATAAACCACCTTTCATTCCTTTGGGATATCCTATAAACACGTGAACTTCTGTACGGGATTCTAACTTATCAGCATCTGGTTTCAGCACATGTGCTGGACTACCCCAAATCTGAATATGTCTTAGACTGAGTTTTCGCCCATTCCACAATTCTATGGGAGTAGAAGAAACAGATTTAGAAGGTACTAAGTTCAGAACGTATACTGTTGTTTCCAGAGCATATCCCCAAAACGAATTTGGTAATTCTGAATAACTCATCATTGATCTGACCATCTCCATAAGAGTCCTATTCCTTCGTTCTGCTACACTATTCTGTTGGGGTGTTCCAGGTGCAGACAATTGGGATTGAATCCCGACCTCTGATAAGTAATTCCTAAACTCTCCTAAGAGGTATTCGCCACCACGATCAGACCGTAATGTCTTGATACTTTTACCTAGTCGTTTCTCCACATCAGCCTTGTATTCTTTGAACTTATCAAAGGACTCGGACTTACGGCGCATTAGGTAAATGTATCCGTATCTTGAATAATCGTCTATAAAAGAGATAAAATATTCAAAACCACCTCTTGCCTGGACAGACATAGGACCACACAAATCAGAATGAACCAATTCTAACGCTTCTTTGGCTCTATACCCCTTGGCCTTGAACGGTCTCTTGGTCATTTTACCTTCTAAGCAAGATTCACAAGTTGAAAAATTTTCCAACTCTAATGAACTCAAAAGTCCATCGGCTATAAGCCTCTGAATCCTACTTAAGTTAATATGACCAAGCCTTAGATGCCAAAGGTATGCTTGGTTCATTTCCGAAGGTTCTTTTCTCTTATTAGAGTTAGAAGATGAGTTATAAATTTCCATGTTTTGCTTTGTGGAAGAAATTGGATTTAAAGTATACAAATTGCCAACTAATGCACCAGAATAGATAATCACTTTATTTCTTTTAATAACTACATCGTTACTGAAAGAAACTGAATATCCATCTAAGAACAGTTTAGAAACTGAAATTAAATTCTTTCTAAAACTGGGTACATAAAGATAATTTCTTAAAACCAAATTTCTATTTCTACTAAAAGATAAGTAGACGTCTCCCACTGCAACAGCCGCCACCTTAGTAGCATTGCCCATGTAGACGGTAATCTCTCCTTCAGTTAGTCGTCGGGTTTCCTGGAACCCCTACAGGGAATTGCAGACATGATCAGTGGCTCCCGTATCTACACACCAGGTGCTGGTAGATAACACCGCTAAACATGTTTCAACAACTAGAGTATGAGATATACCTTTGTTGTTCTAATTCCTACGAGGACAGTCCACCTTCCAATGCCCTGACTGCTTGCAGATGAAGCACTTGCCCTTCGGCTTCTTTACTCTAGCTTTAAATCCTGTACTCTGAGATTTATTCACTTTCTTTGCTGAGCCAGCTTGTTTCTTCTTCTTCTTTCCTCTCGGTTTAGAAGTAGAACCATTTTCAGCATAGTGAATTTGAGAATTGTGACGAAATAATCCTTCTGCAGCTTGAAGTTCTGTCAGTAGACCGTCTACATGGGCAATGCTTGCCTTTCTTGTTGACTGGAGTGATGAAGCAGCAGCTTCACACCAGCAGCAGCTGACGAGAATCCAGTCGAGAAGCTCACGCGAAGCTTCAGCTGCGAGGAGCTCAGCAAAGCTCTGATAGCAGGTAAGAGCAGAAGCTCTAGAGCACAAGAACAGAAGTTCTAAGGAGGAAGCAGTAGTAGCAACGAAGCCCTGTAGCTTCTTTTATACCCGCGAAGAAAAACAAGAAGGAATATAGCCGTTGCGTCGCAACGGCTAGTGCCCTGATCGATCCACAGACCGATCAGGAGTGTGCCTGATCGGTCCACAGATCGATCTCCTCTAGCTACTGATCGTGCTCTGATCGGTCGTGGGGACCAATCAGGGTATGGCCTGATCGGTCTGCTGACCGATCAGGGCTTATTGAGTGCGGTTCCTCGCACTCCTCAAGATCGTCACCTGATCGGTCGGCAGACCGATCAGGATATCGCCTGATCGGTCTTGCAGACCGATCAGGCTCCATGCTGATCGGTCCCCAGACCGATCAGTAAGCTCACAGAATCGATGCGTGCCTTCTGTTTGTTATCTGATCGGTCAGCAGACCGATCAAATACACAAGCGTATCACTGGATCGGTCTGGTGACCGATCCAGAGCTTGGTTTTTGCCCAAACCAAGTCCCAAGTCTCCCAAACCAACATCCGGTCAACCTTGACCTGTTGGTACATTATGCTTAGCATCCGGTCACTCCCTTGACCTGCTAAGACTCCCTACCAAGTGTCCGGTCAATCCCTTTGACCCACTTGGACTTTCCTCTTTGTGTCAAGTATCCGGTCACTCCCTTGACCTACTTGACCTTCTCAACACCAGATGTCCGATCACCCTTGATCCATCTGGATTTTCCCTTGCCCGGCTTCACTCACCAGGACTTTCACCTAGTTTCACTCACTAGGGTTTTCCCCTGCCTGGCTTCACTCACCAGGACTTTCTCCAACTGCCTGTCTTCACTCACCAGGACTTCCACATCCGGTCCAGAGAACGAGCTACCGAGCCCTTTCTGACCACAGTCCGGAGAACAAGCTACCGAGCCCTCTCCGACTTCCATCCGGTCCAGAGAACGAGCTACCGAGCCCTCTCTAACCTAGTCCGGAGAACGAGCTACCGAGCCTTCTCCGACTTCCACTTGCCAAGTTCCTATACTTGGACTTCTCCGTGCCAAGTCTCCATACTTGGACTTTTCCCGTGCCAAGCTCCCTGCTTGGACTTTTCCGTGCCAAGTCTCCATACTTGGACTTTTCCCGTGCCAAGCTCCCTGCTTGGACTTTTCACCATGCCAAACTCCCTTCAACATACAACTCTTTTGTTCTTGTCAAACATCAAAATACAACTCGAGTCAGGTCAACTCGAGTCGGGTCAACCAGGTCAACCTTGACCTAAGGTTGCACCAACAATCTCCCCCTTTTTGATGTTTGACAATACCTTTAAGTTAGGCTAATCCAATAGCCTCAACTTTTCTCATGCCACTAGGTAATGAAACATAAGTTACAACCTTACATTCTCCTTCTAAGAAGGCAACCTCCTTCTTAGATAATGAAGGCCTAACTTAAACCCTTCATTCTCCCCCTATTGGCACACATCAACAAACTCTCCCCCTGAAGAGTAAGTTATCGTTGTTCACAACTTCACTCGTCGTGATCAACAAACTCTCCCACTAACTCCAATGTTCTTCCTTTAACATTCTCTAGACATTCTTCCTCTTTTTGACACACATCAAAAGGAGTGAATCAAGGTCAAGAGTTTCTTCCTAATGAAAGTCCCATACCTTTCATTGAAACTCTTAATTTCCCCCTTGAAACTAAATTCAACAATCAACTTAGTGATAATCCCACATCACTCAAGTCTTTAGGAGTAAAAACTCCCCCTAAAAGTCAACTCCCCCTTAACTAATAGATAAAACTCCCCCTAAAGGTCAACTCCCCCTTGACTATTGTACCAACAATGTCTTGGAGAGTTTCAAACCTTTAGAAAACCCGAAACTCAACTCCCACAGCTGAAATTTCAGACCACAGTCGAAATTTAGCAAATTCAGCACGCCTGATCGGTCACCGGACCGATCAGAACCCCTGGATCGGTCCCCGGACCGATCAGGCCCTCTGGATCGGTCCAGTGACCGATCCAGCCTTGGACAGACTCGAGTTCTGATTTCCTTCTCCCGAAATTCAGAAACTCACAACAAATTCCAGAAAATTCCAAAAATTATAAAATTTTGAGAATATATTCCTCATAACATATACTATCAAGGAAAAATAGTTTTCTATGAAAATAACTTCCATTTTCAAATCTTGATACAAAGTTCGAAAAGTTTTGAAATAGCTCAAAGTTTCAAAAACTTTGTATCACTTTGTTCAATGATGAATGCTATCACTAGAAAAGCTTCACCAAGGTTTTTCAAATCAATTTTGAAATGATTTTAAACCCTTTAATTTAGGACCACAATCTTAGGGCTAAATGTACATGACTTGTACATAAGCTTTCCCTATGATCCCCAATTAGAATTAGGCTCATCTAGGTACAAGAACTATGCACCTTGTTCCTAACTCATCATCCTAATATCTCACACACATCTAAGGTGTATCAAACACATCCAAGTCAATTTTGATGTGAGATATGAGTTTAGGTTATCTTAGGCTAAGGTCTCATGCATTTTCTAAACATCAATTTGATCTCCATATCAGATTGTGTTTTTAACCTTAAATCAATTTCATTGAAAAAAAAATGCAAGAAATGATGACATGGCATAAAATTATATCATACATAATAACATGTGCCAATGTCATGATGTCATGGCATAAAGTATGAGACTTAAATAAAACATGACATATAAATAACCTAAGCATTATCATGACATTTTAAATGATCATAAAATAAATATGATGTCATGACATGGCATATGGCAAACAATATATGGCAAATAGCACATAAAGGTATAGAAAATACCTAATTCTAGCCTTAGTTGCCATTTTTGATAATTTTGACCATTTTGCCATAATTTCTATATTCCTAAGTGTAATAGACCTAAAATCATATCCTCAAGACTTTTAGATCACTATGTGCCAACTAGATTGATTCTATAAAATTCCTCAAATGTGGTTGGCACATTCTAATCACCTTAGGAATAATATTCACATTCATTTTCAAGGCTTGATTGCACCTTGAAAATTCCTAAAGTGCCACCTTTTGCCATGATTAGGTTAACTACCTATTCAAGTAAGGTTGGCACACCCTAACTCATCTAGCGTGATGAAATCACGCTCTTAGGAACCCAATACCTATTGGAGCTCATTGGGTTCACTAAGTATTCACTAGGGATGACTTCCCTAGCAACCCTCCTAATGACCCTCCTAGGCTTTGAAGCCTTGGTCATTTGGGACTCATCAAGATCAACTCTAGGGGTGACTCCCCTTGTGACCTTGGTGATGGTCTTCCTAGCCCTAGATTTTGTTCCATAATCGAATGGAACATTATGATAAGTGGGCTTGACCACTTGGGACTTAGGTTTGTGACCCAAACCTTTCTTGTCCTTGGACATTGGTTTTTGACCCTTAAACCCTAGAGTCAAATCCTTAAGAGCCTTTTCTAGAGAGTCAAGTCTTGACCTCAAGACTTGATTTTCTTTCTCTAATACCTCAAACTTTAATTTATCATTCTTCTTTGAGGTATTCCTAGGCATATGTCTAGATGATTTGGGGTTTCTACCTAGGTTCTCCTTAGCCTTAGATGAGTTAATCCTAGGGTTGGCCTTCCTAGTATTGTTCTTATCTAAGCTAAGATGTTTAGCACCTAAGCACACATGTTGATTTCTATGATTATCATGCTTATCATTCTTGACAATTGCAATAAGACTACTAGCATGTATCTTATTAGAAGTGCAAGAATGAACCTTAGAGGATACCTTAGGGTTTGCCTTCGCTCCCCCTTTACACGTGCTTGGTCTTTTGTCCTTGTGAGATTGCCTCCCCCTTGGACATTGACTCCTATAGTGTCCCCATTGCTTGCATTGGAAGCACACCACGTGCTCCTTGCCCTTGCGTTTTGGGACTCCGACTTCCTTGATCTTTGGCACCGGTGGAGTCTTCTTAGTCTTCTTTGGACATTTACTCTTGTAATGTCCAAATTCCCTACACTCAAAACACATTATATGCAATTTACATGAACTTAAAGTGTTTGAGTTACTTAGGGTTGAGGATGGATGTATGCTCTCTTCTTCATCCCTCCCGGAGGTAGAAGCTTCTTCTTCGTGCTCCGATCTTGAAGAAGAACTCACCTCCTCTTCTTCTTTAGATGTTGAGTAGCCCTCAACTTCTAATTCCTCACCTCCACGATGTGAGCTAGTTGGCTCACTAGGCTCCTCTTCATGGCTTGAAGTGGGGCTCTCCTCATGGAGTTTGGCCAAGTTGTTCCACAACTCCTTGGCATTATTGTATCCTCCTATCTTACACAAAATATCATTAGGTAAAGAAAATTCAATGATTTTCGTTACCTCATCATTGATGGTTGATTGGTGGATTTGCTCCTTGGTCCACTCCTTCTTCTCTAGGGTTTCTCCTTTCTTGTCCATCGGAGGCTTGAAACCTAATTGAACACAACTCCAATTTTCAAGGTTAGTCATAAGAAAATACCTCATTCTTACCTTCCAATACGCGAAGTCGCAGCACTCGTAGAAGGGTGGAAACGTGATGTCTTCTCCGAGTCGATCCATTCTCTAGCTTGTGCTCCTCCGGGTGTTAATCCGACGAAGAACAACCTTGCTCTGATACCACTTGTCAGGATCCTTCGTACGGAGGCTAGAGAGTGGGTGTGAATAGCCGACCCCAAATCGTCGTTTCTTTCTACAAAACATGTTAGCGCAGCGGAAATAAAACAGTAGAAAGGAAACGATGAGAAGATCAAACCTCAAACTCGATAGATGTAACGAGGTTCGGAGATGAACTCCTACTCCTCGGCGTGTCCGTAAGGTGGACGAAGCCTACCAATCCGTCGGTGGATGAGTCCCCGGAGAACCGGCTAATACAATATACTCCTTCTGGGTGGAGAAACCTCGCCACAATGTTTCTTGCACAAGCAAGATAGGAGTACAACAGATACAAGAAAGCAAAAGACAATATGAAACACTTGCTTGCCTTTCTTGTTGACTGGAGTGATGAAGCAGCAGCTGACTAGAATCCATCGAGAAGCTCACGCGAAGCTTCAGCGAGCTCAGCAAAGCTCGATAGCGGTAAGAGCGAAGCTCTAGAGCACAAGAACGAAGTTCTAAGGAGGAAGCAGTGGTAGCAACGAAGCCCTGTAGCTTCTTTTATACCTGCGAAAAAAACAAGAAGGAATATAGCCGTTGCGTCTAGTGCCCTGATCGATCCACAGACCGATCAGGAGTGTGCCTGATCGATCCACAGATCGATCAGCGCTTTCTCCCAAACTTCGCTAGCTACTGATCGTGCTCTGATCGGTCGTGGGGACCAATCAGGGTATGGCCTGATCGGTCTGCTGACCGATCAGGGCTTATTGAGTGCGGTTCCTCGCACTCCTCAAGATCGTCACCTGATCGGTCGGCAGACCGATCAGGATATCGCCTGATCGGTCTTGCAGACCGATCAGGCTCCATGCTGATCGGTCCCCAGACCGATCAGTAAGCTCACAGAATCGATGCGGTGACCGATCCAGAGCTTGGTTTTTGCCCAAACCAAGTCCCAAGTCTCCCAAACCAACATCCGGTCAACCTTGACCTGTTGGTACATTATGCTTAGCATCCGGTCACTCCCTTGACCTGCTAAGACTCCCTACCAAGTGTCCGGTCAATCCCTTTGACCCACTTGGACTTTCCTCTTTGTGTCAAGTATCCGGTCACTCCCTTGACCTACTTGACCTTCTCAACACCAGATGTCCGATCACCCTTGATCCATCTGGATTTTCGCTTGCCCGGCTTCACTCACCAGGACTTTCACCTAGCTTCACTCACTAGGGTTTTCCCCTGCCTGGCTTCACTCACCAGGACTTTCTCCAACTGCCTGGCTTCACTCACCAGGACTTCCACATCCGGTCCAGAGAACGAGCTACCGAGCCCTTTCTGACCACAGTCCGGAGAACAAGCTACCGAGCCCTCTTCGACTTCTATCCGGTCCAGAGAACGAGCTACTGAGCCCTCTCTGACCTAGTCCGGAGAACGAGCTACCGAGCCTTCTCCGACTTCCACTTGCCAAGTTCCTATACTTGGACTTCTCCGTGCCAAGTCTCCATACTTGGACTTTTCCCGTGCCAAGCTCCCTGCTTGGACTTTTCCGTGCCAAGTCTCCATACTTGGACTTTTCCCGTGCCAAGCTCCCTGCTTGGACTTTTCACCATGCCAAACTCCCTTCAACATACAACTCTTTTGTTCTTGTCAAACATCAAAATACAACTCGAGTCAGGTCAACTCGAGTCGGGTCAACCAGGTCAACCTTGACCTAAGGTTGCACCAACACCAAGCTGCTGCCATATTTGGCCACCGCTACCGAGTCTAGCTGTCGCATCCATCTTGCTCCTAGTTCCGCTGCGCCTCTGGTTCTTAGAAGGTTCCACGCTTTGCAAGATTCGATCCTCGACATAAATAGAATTTTACATTTTTGATCCTATATTCCATAAAAGGAATGTACATGTATCTAGATCAAAAATAAAATCCTAATAAAACTAAATACAGCTCCTGCTGTATTTGAATACAATCATGCACACACAGATAAATGCCCTTGACTTGTCCAAGGGTCCAATCACACACATAATAACTAAAAGCCATAATAGTTGGATCCTGCATTCACAAAGTTAGCACATCCTACTATTAACCTGCCTAAATTATGTATGACATGTGCATAATTAAGCTAATACCAAATACACAGAGGCAAAACCCTAGCTCTGATACCAATTGTTGGTTGCTACTCGGAAAACCTAGAGGTTCCACTGTACAAAATTTTTGTACAAAGGTCTGAACCTTTTCCTAGCTACCATGTGTTCTTTTAAATTAAATTTTGGATCGCCTGCGGAACTTAACACGTTTGATCCAAAACTTAATCTATTTGTTCTTTTAGGTTTTGACTTGGATCTCCTGCGGAACTTAACACGTTCGACCCAAGTCACCTTATGTTATTAATTCCATTAAATATTAATTTCCATAATTGGTTCCCAGTACTGACGTGGCGAGGCACATGACCTTCTTGGATATGGGAGCAACCACCACCAACTAGACAAACCTCTTATGGAAAGCTAATATTTAATTTCCTAAAATAACTTTAGGTTAACCGAAAAGAACAATCAAATCACTAGGAAAATAAAACAAAAGAACACAACATCGAAAACCATATTCGAAATACTAGAATCGTAAGCCTCTTGTATTTGGTATTATTTCCATAAATAGCTAGTATGATGCGGAAAGAAAAATTACTAGTTATACCTTTTAGAAAGACATCTTGATCTTCTACCGTATTCCTCTTCTAACCTCGGACGTTGTGTGGGCAACGCTCTTCCGAGATGAGAAATCACCAACCACCTTCTTCTCCTCCTAGCTAGGTTCGGCCAACAATAAGGAAGCTTCACCAAGGAAGAAGATCAAAACACCAACCAAGCTCCAAGAGATGCTAGCTTTCTCTCCTTCTTCTTCTTCTTCTCCAAGTAGTATCCGGCCACCACAAGAACTCCAAGAGGGATGAAGTATTCAGCCGCCACAAGAGGAAGAGAGGGAGAGGATGATGGCCGGCCACAACACCAAGGAAAAGAGGGAGAGAAAATAATAGAGGTTGTTTCTCATGAAGGCACCCTCACCCCTTCTTTTATATTCCTTGGCCTAGGCAAATTAGGAAATTTAATTACAATAAAATTTCCTTAATTTCCTTGACATGATTTAATTGAGAAAAATTAAATAAAATTTCCCCAATTAAATTCTAATGGCCGGCCACATCATGAAATCAAATTAGACAAGTTTCAATCAACAATTAAAACTTCCTAATTTGTTTCCGAAAATTTTAAAATTAAAATTTCTCTTCAAAATCTCTTCATGGTTGATAAAAAAAAATTTCCATAATTTTAATTTTACAACATGTGAATAATTTTTAAAGAGAAAATAAAATATCTCACCAATCTACAAATAAGGAAAGAGATCTAATCTCTTTCTTTAATCTTTTGTAGATCTTTTATAAGAGAGATAATTTAATTTTAATTCTCTTTAATAAATTATATCTTCCACATAATAAAAATTAAAATTAAAATTATTTTAATTTAATTTGCCCAGCCCCTCTAGCTTGGATTCAAGCTAGGGCCGGCCACCCCAATTTATACCTAGGTCGGCCCTAGCTTGGTTCCCAAGCTAGCTTGGCCGGCCCCCTTTGGGTGGATATAGAAGGTGGGTATAGTACGCTATAAATAAGAGGCTACGATAGGGACCGAGAGGAGGAATTGGTTTTGGTCTCCCGATAAAATTAAACGTCTCGTGTTCACCCCGAACACACAACTTAATTTTATCAATAATAATTCATTCCACTAGAGAACTATTATTGAACTACCGCACCAATCCCAAATTACATTTTTGGGCTCCTTCTTATTATGAGTGTGTTAGTCTCCCTGTGTTTATGATATCGAATGTCCACTAATTAAGTGAGTTACTGACAACTCATTTAATTAATATCTTAGTCCAAGAGTAGTACCACTCAACCTTATCGTCATGTCGGACTAAGTCCACCTGCGGGGTTTAACATGACAATCCTTATGAGCTCCTCTTGAGGACATTATCAACCTAGTATCTCTAGGACACAGTTTCCTTCTATAATCAACAACACATACTATAAGTGATACCATTTCTCAATTTATCGGGCTTATTGATTCATCGAACTAAATCTCACCCATTGATAAATTAAAGAAATAAATATCAAATATATGTGCTTGTTATTATATTAGGATTAAGAGCACACACTTCCATAATAACTGAGGTCTTTGTTCCTTTATAAAGTCAGTATAAAAGAAATGACCTCAAATGGTCCTACTCAATACACTCTAAGTGTACTAGTGTAATTATACAGTCAAGATAAACTGATACCTAATTACACTACGACCTTCTAATGATTTGTTCCTTTTCATTTTGGTCGTGAGCTACTGTTTATAATTTATAAGGTACTGATAACATTATCTTCTGCATGTGACACCACATGCTATGTTATCTACAATATAAATTAATTGAACAACTACAAACAAATGTAGATAATTTGACCAAATGTGATTCTTTATTCAAAACAAATGTTTACAAAAGCTTAGGCTTTCAGTATACACTCCAACATCCCCCTATGGGGAGAACCCTTCCCCCAAGGAGAGGGACGAAGTCCCAGATCCAAGATCCAAAGAATGGGGATCTTGCCCCTTTTATACTCCTCCAAGTTGCCCAGGAAAACTAGGAAAACAGGGGTCCGGTAAACCGGGTTTTTCACCCACTAAACCAGATTTTCTCATGATTTACCCTGAACCAAAGTTGTATCTCTAGAAATTATCTTCAATCTGATACTTAGATCAAGCCCTGGCTCCAACCGAGCTGAAGGTTATGGTGGTTCAAAGTTTGGTCTGCAGTCTGGGCGGAGGTCCAATTGAACCCGCGGCTGGGAGGCACGGCTGAGACATTTAGCACAGGAAAACAAGTCTCTCTCTCTATTGGACCTGAAGTAAAGTTGTAGATCTTGAAGTCTTCTATGTTTCGGTATAAAGATCATCCAAAAAATCCAACCGAACGTAAAGTTATGGTCATTTTACGATCAGTCTGCAATCTGCCCAGAATTCAGTACAGCTCTATTTTGGCGTGGCACGACCCGTGTGGAATCCACATGGCCTCACATGGCTCACTCTCTGGTTGAGTCACACGACCATGTGGGTCACACGGTCATGGCCCTTTTCTTCTTTGCCGAGGCCACACGGCCATGGCCTTCCAGGTCACTGGAATGTTGGCACGGCCGTGTGGGTCACATGGTTGTGGCTTGCTTTGGCTCTGGTGGAGGAGCACGGTCATGCCATTTGGCACGGCCAAGGCATGTAATGGCTACACGACCGTGTGGCATACACGACCCATGCTGTATTTCTTCCGAAGTTGCTCCCGTGTGCATTTTTGCTCCATTTTCGCTCCAAATAGCGTCCTGTCAATCAAAACAAGCAAAGAGAAGATCTCTGAACAAAATATAATGGAAGTATGACATTACAATGAAACAGGGTGCAATAAACATAGATTATGCTAATGAAATACAAGTAGATGTGCGTCAAGACATGCATAAAAGTGTATATAACCTACGCACATCAGCGTACTAACCATTGTAGGAAGTGACGTTTTGGATGAGACACTATTCACCCCCCAGTAGACATCAAGGTCCCAACAACATATACCAACATCAATATCATCTATAGGGGAATCAACAACTTCACTTGCAGTCTTAAATTGATCTACCTCATCACATTCATCATTTGAAAATTCTATTTCACTATAATGCCCTGTAACCCTAGGAGGTAGTTCTAAAAATTTGTTATCCACTGCATTATCATTACAATCCTCATTTGAATAATCTTCATATTTATAAATATCAAAAAATCTGCACTCAACTATATTATTACCACAAAATTTGTCAAAATTTTTACCATCATTGGCCCCCCTAGCCTTTGTGGAAAAGGAATCCTTAGTAGAGGTTTTGGAGAAAATTGGTCAGTCTTTTCCCAAATTTACTTTAAGCATGTGGCGGGGGTTCAAATTGTTTATCCAGTGTAATCAACCATTGAGGGAAAGGTATCTGTGGCCTATGGACACTCTCTAGAGTGTTGGAACTAAGGTTTTGTTGTTCTCTTTTGTTCTTCTCATCATTCCTATACAGATCTTTCTCTAGAAGTTTTTCAAGATTCTTACCACTTCTCAACTCGATAACATTATATTCTGCATTGGACTTCTTTGAACTTATTGACCCCTTATTCTATGATACGATGAAATTTCTGTGAGTTGATGAAGTTTTCTCTTTGTGCATGGGTAGTTGTAACAACTCTTGTGTAACGGTTGCAATCTTGGCTTGCTCTTTAAAAATTATCAAGGAAGATTTCCATCCAACTTTTATTTGACCATTCTTGAAGGTTCAATATCACGTGATCAATTAATGTATATGCTGTTGGTGCGGGAAGCATCCAACGATCGACCGTTGTTTTGATAATGGCAAAGGAATTCAAAGTTAAGTTGTTTTGTGATCTAATATACTTAATTGAGTGTTTCAGGAAAGTCCTAGTTGCGGTTAGGCAGGTAAAAAAAACCTAGGGGGTGGTAACCCTAGGTCATAGGGGATGGTAACCCTATGCGGAAAGTCTTGGCGGGTCGAGAGCTTCAGGCAAAAGTCCTAGGGGGGTAACCCTAGGTGAAAAGTCTTGGTGTCGCGAACCAAGTGAAAGACTAGACCAGCCAGGAAGCGGAAGTCCAGCAGAAAGTCCAGAAGCTTCGAACGCTGAGCAAAAGTCCAGTCGATCTGGAGGATCGCAGAGGATCGCACTGGCAACAGGTAAATCTCCTGAGTGGAGCAGGTGAGGACGCGTTCCCCGTAGAGGGAACAGTAGGCGTCGGGTCGACCTAGGGTTTCCGGTAGGAAATCCGAAGTCAGACCCGGATAGTCCGATGACTGTCAATATATCATATTGTTTCTGTGCTAACTTTGTTTTGCAGGGTTTGTATTTGGGACTAATACAGTTTGTAGGAACAAAGAAGAAACTTAGACCTCGGATGAACAGTGTCTGAGGCGCCTCCATGGGGCTTGGAGGCACCTCGGGTGCTAGCCGAAGCCAGTTGTCCAGAGACGCTGGAGGCGCCTTGGAGGTCACTGGAGGCGCCTTGGAGCAGCTTGGAGGTGCCTTCAGTGGGATAAGGCGCGACCAGATCAGAGCTGATCCACGCGTGCGACTCGGTGGCCTGGAGGTGCCTCGGACAGGCTTGGAGGCGCCTCCAGCACTGTTTATAAGGAGGGTTTGAGCAATAGCTCTAAAACAACAATTCTGAAGCAACCTTTCTTCTGTGTGCTGCTAACAAGACGACCCAGATGTGCTACGACGAGTTACCGACGACCCGGAGCTGCGATTCTTCAATCTGTTGTTGTCAGTATTATATTTCAGTTTATTTTTGTCATAATCCTTATTGTACTTCAGTTGTAATATTTTTCGAACTTATAGTTGTTGCCCACCGGAATCGATCAACGATCGCGGGCCTTGGAGTAGGAGTCGCCACAGGCTCCGAACCAAGTAACTCCTCGTGTCCTTGTGTATTGTTTTTGTTCCCTTTTCTTTATTCCGCTACTTAAACTCGTACGGTTTACGAATTCGAAAAGAGTGAAAGCCACGAGCGCTATTCACCCCCCCCTCTAGCACTTTCGATCCAACAATTGGTATCAGAGCGGGGTCACGTTGATCTGGTGCAACCACCAATCACGCAACTTTTTCGTGGTATTTTCAGTTTTACGGAGTCAATTAGGATTAGCTTAATAGCTATATTCTAATTATTTTTTTTTAATCGGTTTTTGCTCGAGGTTGGTGCAACACCACTCGAGTTCGTTAATTCTTAACCTTATTTCCCGCACTGCTAATCCAAGACATAGTCTTGGGATATTTCTGCTATTTTTATTTTACATATTTAACAAATGGCCCAACAAGAGGGTTTCAACACTATTCGTGCCCCACTATTCTCCGGAGAAGACTTCGGGTACTGGAAGGGACGAATGGAAACTTACATGAAGATCCAGTTTGATACCTGGATGATTATCAAGACTGGAATACAACTGCCAACCGATGAAGACGGCAGGCCGACACCCTGCGAAAAATGGGAACCGACCCTAATCAAGAAGGTGGAAGCTGATGCTAGAGCGACCTGCACCCTCCAGTGCAGACTGACCAAGGAGGAGCTCAACAGAGTTGGACCGTTCTCTAGCGCAAAAGAGCTTTGGGAGAAGCTGATCGAACTCCATGAGGGCACCTCTGACACCAAGGTTAGTAAAAGAGATCTTCTATTTAATAAACTATATAATCTAAAAATGCAGGAAGGAGAGACGACAAGCCAACTCCATGTGCGCAGACAAGACGTTCTCAACGCCCTCCATGCAATCGGGCAGAAAGTCGAGAATCGAGACATCATAAGGTACGCACTAAACTTGTTTCCAAGGAGTACATTGTGGGCATCAATGGTAGATGCCTACAAAGTCTCCAAGGATCTATCTTCTATAAAATTAGATGAGTTATTTTGTGAGTTTGAATTGTATGAACAGACTAATACATAGCCAACTGAGAATGGGGTTGCTTTGGTTGCAGGTACCAGTCGAACACGTGAACCAAAATCACGACGAAGAACTGAACTAGAATCGGAAGTCGAACCTGACTCAGACGACGAAGACGATGAATTGACAATCGAACTAGTAAATCTTGTAAAGAAACTCTACAAGAAGAAGAAGGGCTTCAACAAGAGAGACCTAAAGAAAGTAGTACAATCCAAGGAAGGCCAACCCAGCTCAAGAGTCAAGTTCGAGGTGATCTGCTATGGGTGCAACTAGAAAGGGAATATCAAGGCCAACTCCCCAAACCAAAAGGAAGCAAAGTAGTAGAAGAAAAGGAAGGTACTGAAGGCAACTTGGGAAGAATCCTCAGAAGAAGACACCGACGATGAAATCGATCAGACGAGTTTACTTACGCTTATGGCTCGATCAGGACCAGATTGAGTTGTCCGAGAGCGAGAGCGAGAGCGAGTCAGAAGCCGAGTCCGAGTGAAGCCGCGGATTCGTATCCATTTCTGAAGGGCCTGACCCCGCTGTAAGTGTTCCTCGACTTAACAATTTAGTTAATTACTTACTACGTAAATTAGCTAAGTCAAACCTAAAGGTCAAGTCACTTCTAAAGGAAGTAGCAGTCCTTAAAGAAGTGACTAACCCAAAAACCTCACCTGACCCAATTCAGACTGAAAATTCAACTCAAGCTCAAAAACTTGAGAATGAAAACTCCAGTCTGAAAACTCAGGTTGAGGATTTAAAAAATACACTAGAACAATTCTCTTTGGGCTCCAAGAAGCTTGACCTAATTCTTGGGACACAAAGAGATGTTTACAATAAAACTGGGCTAGGTTATAAAACTAAAAGAAAATATAGATCTTACCTGTCCTTAGTAAATAGACAAAATCATAAATCAGTCCAAGCATGGGTACCCAACTCCCACCTGATCAATCAAGTTGGATTTGGTCAATATTGGGTTCCCAAGGATCAAATACATTACCTCAATAGACCATATTGAGGCTATGATCCAGGGGGAGCCAGAAGAAAAACTATACTAACAAATTAAATTAAAAAATTAAAAATTAAAATTCAAAATTAAAATAAAAATTAAATTAAACATTAAAAATTAAAATTCAAAATTAAAATAAAAACTAAATTAAATCAAAATTCAATCTGAGATTCAAAAATCAAATTAAAAATAAAATTAAATTAAAATCCAAATTAAATTAAAATCTAAATTAAATCAAATTTAAATTCGAATTAAATTCAAATTAAGATCAAATCAAATCTTAAAAATCCAAGGAAGGCTCAAGAATAGTTGGCACCTCCGAATTTAATCCACCCCACAAGGGTAACCAAGAGTAGACTACCCAGTAGGGTAATTAAGGTTAGATTAAACTGGGCTAGGTTTAACTAGACTCACGGTACTGGTGAAGTATTGGATGATAGTACGTTGGAGAAGCTTAGTCATCACATGTCTACGAAGATATGGCTTCAACCTGTTGCATTTGGCTAAGTGGAACTAACCGAAGCTACCCTCTATAAGTCCTAACCAGTTAGACCAAGGTTTAGTACTAAGTTCAATTGGTAGGACCATTTGGAAAACCTCGAAGGCATGGTTACTTTAATGATGCCCTTGTGACTCACCATAGCCCAGAAGTTTATCCAACGAATGCCTACTTGTTGAACCCTAAGCTAAACCTGAATCTAACATAAAGTTAAACAAAACCCTAAAATTGAACCTAATTCATCTCACAAAAATTATAGGATTACCTGATTGAAAATTTAGATCGGGTGAGATGACTAAGGAATAAAAATTAATAGAAAATCAAATTTGAAATTTAAATAAAACTCGAAATTCGAGTTAAAATTCGAAATTCGTAATTATTTCTAATTCAAGATTCAAATTCGAAATTTGAATTAAAATTCAAAATTCAAAATTGAAATTCGTAATTAAAATTAATTATCCTTCAAAGTTAATTAACTGAATTATCTTTCAAATTAATTTAAAATTTTAATTAAAATATTTTTCAAAATTAAATTAATTAACTTAAAATATTTTTCAAAATTAATTAACTTAAAATATTTTTCAAAATTAAATTAATTAACTTAAAATATTTTATTAACTTAAAATATTTTTAAAAATTAATTAACTTAAAATAATTTTCAAAATTAATTAACTTAAAATATTTTTCAAAATTAAATTAATTAACTTAAAATATTTTATTAACATAAAATATTTTTCAAAATTAATTAACTTAAATATTTTAAAAATTAAATTAATAACTTAAAATATTTTATTAAGTTAAAATATTTTATTAACGTAAAATAATTTTCAAACTTAAATTAACTTAAAATTATTTTTCAAAATTAATTAACTTAGAATAATTTTTGAAAATTTAACTAACTTAAAATTAGTTTTCAAAAATTAATTAACTTAAATTTTTTTTCAAAAATTTAATTAACTTAAATTATTTTTCAAAAATTTAATTAACTTAAAATTATTTTTCAAAATTTAATTAACTTAAAATTATTTTTGAAAATTTAATTAACTTAAAATTATTTTTTTAAAATTTAATTAACTTAAATTATTTTTCAAAAATTAATTTACTTAAATTATTTTTCGAAAATTTAATTAACTTAAAATTATTTTTCAAAATTTAATTAAATTAAAATTATTTTTTAAAAATTTAATTAACTTAAAATTATTTTTCTAAATTAATTAACTTAAAATATTTTTTGAAAATTTAATTAACTTAAAATTATTTTTCTAAATTAATTAACTTAAAATATTTTTTGAAAATTTAATTAACTTAAAATTATTTTTCAAAATTAATTAACTTAAAATTAATTAACTTGTTTTTTTTCTTTCTTAATTAAACCTAACTTTTAAAACAAATTAACTTAAAAGAAAAAGGACATGTAGGCGCCCAGCGGAGGCACCTCCCACACGAGGGAGGCACCCTTAATTACGACGCGAAATTTCCCGCCGCCTTAACTAAAAGCGCCTCGGATGATCTCCGAGGCACCTCTTACTTCCTCCTGGAGGCGCCTTAAGCACTATATAAGGCGCCTCCAACCCTATATTTCAGAAACGAACAGAAGCTTTTCTGTTCGTTCTTTCTCTCCGCGACTTCATCCTCAAAGGCACCTTCGACCCACCTTTTTCTCCTCTACTCCTAGAAATGCCTCCTAGGTACATCTCAAACCTCCCTATTATCCTTATTTGTAGTTATTCTGCATCTTTTTATATATATTGTCAAAAATAGGAAACGTCGCATTGTTGATCCTACACTGGCTAGGGCCCCTTCTACGGACCCTAGATTCCCCTCGGAGTAGCTTAGGATAGATTTTGCTAGGTTTACCTTTGAGTCCATTAAACCTAGATATGTAGGTAGGGCATTTTTTGCCCAATTTTGTCTCCCCGCAGTCCAGATGATAGATTACTATCACCTAATAAAACTGGTTGATTGCAACACCACAGTAAATCAAGACCTGTGTGCCCAGTTCTATCACAACCTTGAAAAGGTTGATGATAGCACCTATTCCACCAGAGTTGGTGGAACTGACATTCAGTTCACTCCCTCTCTGCTTCGCACTAGCTTAGTGTTGGAAATGGGGATAGTGGGGAACGTGGCCCATGTTCCCCACTACACATAATGGAAAAGTCCATTATGCCCCTAGTGTATTTCCCTATATAAAGGGGATCCGTCCAAGGCTCAGGGTGCGTTGGAGACGAGAGTAAGAGGAGAACATCCAAGGCGGCGGGATTTGGTTTGTGGAATTGCGGAGGGCTTTCCGATCTTGTGATCGCTCTTCCGACAGCGAGTTTTCGCCACTACCGACTGCGGATCTGCGGGAGATCGCTGTAAGTTTTTATCGCATTTAATTAATTCGTCTATCATGCATTTAGAACATATTTTCTACATTGGTATCAGAGCACGTAGTTCGTTCTAAATGCATGATAAATCCTAAAACCTTACCTCTTTATTGAATCAAAATTATGGCTTGGTTCTGTTCGTTTTTGCTGGGTGAAATCATGACTGAATCGTGATCAGCAATTATTATCGCTGCCCTGAATGGAGTTTGTCTCCGTCTAGTTTTGCCGTAGCCGAGTGAAATTGTGACGCCGTATGCCTCGAGGAACATTCACGGAGTTTGTCTCCGATGGTGGATGGCCGGCGGAGTGCTCATGGACACCTCTGTAATTCGTGTTCGTCGCGGGTAAGGTGGCGTGCACAGTGTGCATGATGTGCGCAGCGTATGTCCAGAAGATCGAGGTGGCATCTTGCAGTTTCTGCCCAGTGTTTGTCGTTGTGAGGCTGGCTACAGCGGCGTGGTCGGCGTGCAATCTGCAGCATGCAGCGTGAAACGTGGAAAAAACGGAAAGATCCTGTTTTTGACTTTTTCAAATTAAAAAATGAACTGTGATATATTCACAGAATAAGGTGAAAGGAAATAGGATTAAATTGCATTAAATAATTTAAAATTTCACACCAATTTAGGTATGATTTAAATGTGTACATGCATGTTCAGTTAATTTTATTTAATGCAATTAAATCTGTTTGCATGCGTTAATTAATTGAAATTAAGTTCAATTAATTTGTCATTTATGATAAATGATCAAGTGTAATTTTGGTCCACTTAGATCCGGTTCAGGTTTAAATCATTAGTTGGTTTAACCGAACCAATTTGATCCAAACCCAAAATCAATTTGGGTTAATTAATTGGAGTTGGACCAAATATGATCAAATGACCAGATTTGTTCTATTAGGTCAGATTTGATCAAAACAATTAGATTTGTTCTAATTGGTCAGATTTAAACCAATGGACATTGGTTTGATCAAACGGACCTGAGTTTGATCAATAAGTCTGAAATTGGTAGAAATGGACCTAGAGAAAATGTAACAGAACATAGGCACAAAAATCTCTGTCCAATTAGATTAGTTCTAATTAAGGACAATGGACTGAGCTTAGGATCTGGATCCCTAATCAACTGATCCAATGGGTTTGACTAATTAGATTAGTTCTAATTGTTGACTTAAACTCCTGAAAATCGAGAAGATTTATTTTTCTTGATTTATTATGTTGGTACTATGCCTGTATAAATTGAAATAAGCCGGTTTTGTACTGGTTAGTCGGTTTTGTACTGACTTATTTATTTTCAATTTTTCAGATGGCTAGTCGTGATTTACGACAACATGAGCTTTGGGAGGAGATTAAGGAGCTTGATTTCGACCCTGTTCAAGGACTCGGATGACTTATTGGTCGGCTCGATCGGTTGTTCTGGAAAATCGAGCGAGAAGAATTTCCACTCGAAGACACACAAAGAAGATTCGCTCTAGTCTATTCACTGCCAGAAAACCTTAGGCAGATAGCATTCCAACTTTGGGATGATTATGATGGACACATCTCATACTCAGAGATGTGCAGACAGTTGCTTCATCTCTATTGGGGTCCTGAAGACCCAGAGGAGGATCCAGATGAATCTGAAGAGGATTCAGAAGATCCTGAAGATCCTCCAGAGGAGGATCCAGAAGAATCTGAAGAGCATTCAGAAGAGCCTGAAGATCCAGATGAATCTGAAGAGGATCTGGGAGAGTGTGTGTGGGATCCAATTGAAAATCTTGAAGCTATCTTGCCTGGGATTACCCCAAATGAGTCCAGGCTGAGAGGGATTATTTTGGCCACTGCACTAGTGTCTGTCCTAGTGGGAGTGGTAGTTGCCTATCTAGTTTATTATAGTTCTGTTATTTTTATTGTCGTTTTGTATGAACAATAGTTAGTCCATTTCATTCATGTCAGTTAGTTATATGTTAACAATTTGCAGCATAATTTTATATTAATGATATGTTCATTTAGTTATGTTGTTTGCTTGACATGATGCATGATTAGTTCATGATGTATTAAATGATTAGTTTATTTAATTATAAAAAAACATGATATATTAAATGATTAATTCATTTAATTAATGAATTCATGATATTATAAATGATTAGTTCATTTGTTGGGATGTATGTAATAGAATTGATTAATATTAATTTGATTGGTCATACGGATGATGAGTGAAAACATAGTTGTCACTTTATTTTGTAAACCAACTCAAAGTAATATTAAGTCAATCATAAATTGCATACATATGATATACACTGAATACTAAATAATTTATTTATTTATGATAAATTATGGCAACCAAAAACATAATAGCTGAACTCAACAAAGGTGAAAAACTTAATGGGGATAATTACAAGATCTGGCACCTTAGGATACAATATGTACTTGAGGAACAAGAAGTTCTAGAGGCTGTAAATCAGGTTATGGAAGTACCTGTAGATGGTCCCACTGCACAACACAGACGAGATCTTGATGCCTATAAGGCATGGAAGAAAAAGGACTCCACTGCAAAGGGTATATTGATTAGTTCAATGGTAGACGACCTAGCTTTTGAGTATGAGTCATATCTTATGGCTCATGAAGTCTGGGTTGCCCTTAAAGAAAAATATAGTGGAGTAAGTCTGAGCAAGCTTCGCCAGCTGACAATTAAATTTGACAGTTACAAAAAGCGTCCGAATGTGTCAATGGTTCAACACCTCAGGGAGATGTCGAACATAATTCGGGAGCTTAAAACTGCTGGTCATGAGTTGACTGATGAACAACAGGTTCAAGCAGTTATACGTTCACTTCCAGATTCTTGGGAGACCATGAAGCAGACCTTAACTCACAGTGAGAGTATCAAGACTTTCACTGACGTCTCACGCCATGTAGAATTGGAGGCGGAGAGAGTTGAATCCGCGAGGATTTCTGGACAAGCTTTTGTGCCTGTAGGTTCTGCTGGATCATATGGATCCAAGAAAAAGAAATGGTTCAAGAAAGGGAAGGGAAAGAAGAGGGAAGCTGCTGTTGTGGGACAAGGCCTAATCAAGAAGATAGTCAATAAGACTGGAAAGAAACCTAAAAACAAGTTGACTTGTTTTAACTGTAGCAAAAAGGGCCACTTTGCTCGGGAGTGCACTGAGCAGAAAAAGGTAAATCCAAGTGTGTCTTCTTTTCAAGAGTATTTTGTTGCTAGTTCAGTGTTGTTAGCTGATTCTTATCCTTTGTGGATTATAAATTCGAGAGCAACCAACCATGTAGCTCGGGAACGAGTTACATTTGTTGAGTACCGTCGGGTACCAGCTGGCAACAAGTGGATCTATGTGGGAAATAATGCAAGAGTTGAAGTCAAAGGAGTCGGCACTTGCAAACTCAACCTACATGGTGGTAGAGTTTTATTTCTACATGATGTCCTGTATGCTCCTGAAATTCGACGGAATCTTGTTTCTGTTACGTGTCTTCTTGATTTAGGGTATTGTATTAATTTTTACAGTCGGTCTGTTGAACTTAAGATTGACTCAGTGTCAATCAGATATGGTTTTTTAACAAATGGTTTTATGGTTCTTGATGTAGAACCAGATGTCAATTATGTTATTGATGGTTGTTTTTCAAACATTGCTTTAACTAGTGATGCAGATATAACTGATGAGGTTTGGCATGCTAGATTAGGACACATAGGACAAGAATGTATGAATCGGTTAGCTAGAGAGGGTCTATTGGGCACTCGAGCTAAGATTCAATTGTCTATATGTGAGCATTGTCTTGTTGGAAAAGAAACTAGAAAACCATTTGGTAAGGCTATTAGATCTGAATCAACATTGCAGTTAATTCATTCGGACATTTGTGGTCCAATGAATGTGAAGGCTAGACATGGAGCTTCCTATTTCATTACATTTATTGATGTTTTCTCTAGGTTCGGTCATGTGTATTTGATTTCTCACAAATCCGAAGCATTAGATTGCTTTATTCGTTATATGAACAAAGTTGAAAATCAAACGGAACGTAAAGTTAAGACTTTACGCACTGACCGTGGAGGGGAGTATTTGTCTGATATGTTCAAGATAATATGTAATGATAGAGGGATTATTAGACAGTTAACAATTCCTGGAACTCCATAGCAAAATGGGGTAGCTGAAAGAAGAAATTGGACTCTTCTTGAAATGGTTAGGTCTATGATGGCGCAAGCTAATTTTCTAATCTCCTATTGGGGAGATGCATTATTAACTGCAGCCTATATACTTAACAAAGTGCCTTCAAAGTCAGTTCCATCTACCCCATATGAACGTTGGACAGACAGAAAACCAGATTTGAGTAATCTGAGACCCTGGGGGTCAGCTGCTTACGTTCATGATAGTTCTCACAAGTATGGAAAACTAGGGTCTAGAGGTAAGAAATGTATCTTTATAAGATATCATGAGACCTCCAAAGGTTATGTTTTCATAGGTGAGCAACTAGATGGAACCATCTCCGAAATAGACTCGAGAGATGCGACTTTTCTCGAAACAAAGTTCCCAATCAGAGGTGATGTTGATAAAAATGTTCCTCTATTTGAGGAGGATTAGATATTATCAACAAGAGAGGTGTCAAAAGGGATACCTGAGTCTAGTCAACCGAGTGGGAGTGATATGCCGAGTCATGAGTTGACTTCTCAACAGTCCAACTTACAGAGAAGTGTTCGTAAGATCAAACCTAAGAAGAGGTTTGATATTGAGAATGAGGCATTGGTTACACTTCCAATTGACGACGACGAGCCTCAATCCATTGAGGAAGCATTGGGATGTAGAGTTAGAGAAAAATGGAAAGATGCAATGGTTGAAGAGATGGAGTCCATGATTCAAAATCATGTTTGGGACTTAGTCGATCTTCCTCCGGGCCGAAGGGCTATTGGGAATAAATGAATTCTCAAAATAAAGAGGAAAGCAGATGGATCGATTAACAGATACAAAGCTCGTTTAATTGCAAAAGGATATACCCAAATGGAGGGTATTGACTTTGAAGAGACATTTTCTCCCGTAGTGAAATTTGTATCAATAAGAGTTATTTTGGCCTTTGTGGCACATTATGACTTAGAATTACATCAAATGGATGTAAAAATCGCTTTCCTTAATGGTGATCTTGATGAAGAAATCTATATGGTTCAACCAGAAGGTTTCATTGTTGAAGGCCAAGAGCAAAAAGTATGTAGACTTAGAAAGTCTATATATGGGCTAAAGCAAGCGTCAAGACAATGGAACATAAGATTTAACGAAGGTGTTTTATCTTATGGTTTTGAAATGATCAATGAGGATCATTGTGTTTTCCTGAAACAGGAAAAAGGAAAGTATGTCATTTTATCATTATATGTTGATGATATGCTGATAGCTGGAAATGACATAGGATATGTGAATGAAGTCAAGAAGTGGCTGTCATCATAATTTGATACAACAGATATGGGAGAAGCTGAATACATATTAGGGGTGAAGATCATAAGAGATCGTTCTAAAAGACTTTTGGGTCTGTCACAAGAGTCTTATATAAATAAGATGTTACATCATTTCAGCATGTCTAATTACAACATAGAACATACACCTATTGTGAAAGGTACTGTGTTGAGCAAGAGTATGTGTCCTAAAACTCCAGAGGAAATAGCTGAGATGAATAAAAAACCATATGCCAGTGCTATTGGTAGTTTGATGTACACTATGTTGTGTACACGCCCCGATATCAGCTATGTTGTAGGCTTGGTCAGTCGCTTCCAGTCAAACCCAGGACCGAGACACTGGAAGGCAGTAAAAAGGATATTCAGATATCTGAAGGCGACAACAGATTATTGTCTCTGTTTTCAAGGATCAGATATGAGTCTGAAGGGTTATTCAGATGTAGATTGGGCTGGAGACCTGGATGATAGAAAATCCACATCAGGCTATGCATTCTTGCTGAATGGTGGCGCCATCTCCTGGAACAGCAAGAAACAAGCTTGTGTAGCTTTGTCGACTATGAAAGCTGAATATGTGGCATGTTCAGCAACTGTGGAAGAAGCAGTCTGGTTGGGAAGGTTTTTGAAGCATCTGAAAATTGCTGAGGATAGTGGGAGTCCAGTAACTGTCTACTGTGACAGTCAAGCTGCAATAGCTTTTTCCAAGGATCCCAAATATCATAGCAAAGGCAAGCATAAAGAAATTAAATATAATTATGTAAGGGATATTGTGGCTAAAAGAAAATTCATTCTTGAGTATGTCCCTACACATGTTATGCTTGCAGATCCTTTTACTAAGCCAATGACTAAAGAGTCATTTAAAGAACATGTAAAGTCTTTGGGACTTCGTAGAATGTAATAATATTGAAATAACAATCAAACTTTGTGTTATGATTGTGTAATTTGCCATAATTTTTTCAGTGTATATGTTGTATTGTTACATTCATGTAAGATCTCGGTGAGCATGTTGGCAGGTGGAGATTGGTCCACTCACATGGACAATCATCTCTGTTTGTTAAGTACAAATAGGGGTAAGACCGTTACTTATGAAACAACTTACGTAGCTGAAATTATGAAATTAGAGACAGATTCATAAGTTGAGGTCGCCTTGATAATTATGTCAAGATGAGATCATTTATGTGTAAATAATGATCGAAGTAAATGAACCCACCATTTACTGAACCTGTTGAAAGCCGGATTAGAATTCATATGTTGAATTCAGGATTAGACGTTAGGTATGTCTAGATCAAAATCTGTACGATGTTAAATTTGAAGACAACATGCACTCTTTTTAGTAAAGAGAATAACATCGTAGCATGTGATTCATACCGCATGTGCTATTGCGACAATAAAGGTAGTAGGAGAATGAATCCTCGTTTCTCTACTATGTGAGACCTTTGAGATTATATGTTAATCTCAATTTTTTTCCTTAGTGACTATTTAGCTGTCTACTTGAAGTTTTAATCAGTGTCTGCTACTTTAGCGTGTATCCTATGGCTATGGATGATTCGGTCTATGGAGCATAACTAGGAAAGTGACTGATTAAAATGCATTGATTCTAGCTAAAAAGGAAGATTAAATATATTTACATCTTTTGTTGTTATTCACTGGTCGACCCATTTCTGTTATGTACGGAAATGAATGTGAATATTGGATATGGAACATGCTCATGACATAATGGTCATTATAAGGGATTAGAGATGTTCATATCGATGTAAATGAAAATTATTTAATCTGGGTAAATAGCAAGACATGGATATCTTCAAGATAATGGCTGTGTGTCACTTGAAGATTGGATGGATTCTGGATAAAGGCTATGTGCCACCAGGAAAGTGGCTAAGTGCCATAAAGAGTGTGTCTCTAATTTATTTGAGTAGCTAAGTAAAGTGTAACAACTTTATTAGCATTGATTGCTCAAAGAGCGGCTAAGTCAAGGTGTAACAATCTTCTTAGCAACTATCGCTCAGTGTGCTTGCTGTCGCACGAACCATTTTCTCTAAGTATGGATTGGATGTTCTCATACGGTCTATGTGACCAAACTCTCTAATAGTCTATGTGACTTGTTAAGTCTTTGTGACTTACCTGAATGAACTAGTCTTAGTGACTTACCTTGGACGAGTGGGAGATGTTGGAAATGGGGATAGTGGGGAACGTGGCCCATGTTCCCCACTACACATAATGGAAAAGTCCATTATGCCCCTAGTGTATTTCCCTATATAAAGGGGATCCGTCCAAGGCTCAGGGTGCGTTGGAGACGAGAGTAAGAGGAGAACATCCAAGGCGGCGGGATTTGGTTTGTGGAATTGCGGAGGGCTTTCCGATCTTGTGATCGCTCTTCCGACAGCGAGTTTTCGTCACTGCCGACTGCGGATCTGCGGGAGATCGCTGTAAGTTTTTATCGCATTTAATTAATTCGTCTATCATGTATTTAGAACATATTTTCTACACTTAGAGCTTAAGGAGTCTCCGTGTACATTCTTATGTTACCCGAGTAGGGATCTACCATTCGGTGATCCCTATTCCCATATTACCTTAGATGACATCTATATGCACTTTTTTGGGGAGGAGAGACCTTTTGGCCTGATTGAGTTCAAGTCTACCCTTCTTAGAGTTCAGGACTATGTTATGTACAGAGTCCTGACAGCATGCATCCTGCCCATCACATCTCGAGACGTCTCAAAGATGCAATCATCCCACTCATTCTTTTTGTATGCTCTTAGTCAGCGCCTAGATATATACATAGCACTGTATATGTTTCATAACATCATTCATGCATCTAGTATAGTTACGTCAGGAGTGATCCATATGCCTTACTGTCATATCCTGACCCAGATATTCTCCACCTCTAGGATAGACACTACCAGAGGGCCACTCATCCCACTTACCATATATGATGAGTTAGGTCAGCGTAGTATTAGATTAGCGGGTGTAGAGGTCACTGCCAAGGGGATTCTGACCTGGAAGGGTCGGTCGCCGCCAGTCGCTGCTCATATCACTCCAGAGGCCGAGGATGACCAAGCGAGGGAGAGGAGTGACCCGACTTCTTAGCAGATGAGTTTTTCGCAGATCCTTCCACCTCTACCGGGCCCTCCACATCAGCCGGGCCTTTGACTTCGGCATCACTCTCCGTCGAGGACTGACTTGCCCATCTTGAGGTTCAGTCCATTGAGACTCGACGCGCTATTCGAGAGAGCCATCGCTTCCTCCGATCTCTATGATCCGAGATAGCTGCAGGGTTCACCTCTCTCCGAGGTGAGATACGTCACCAGGGGCAACCTCAGCCTGCACCCGATCATGCCCTTGCACCACCTCCAGCTGAGGACCCTCCAGCTGATGATCCTGCTTTTGATGACCCTCAGCTGAGGACCCTCCGGGACTATCATTTGATGTATCTTGGATAGAGACCTATATTATCTAGTTTGATTGTACTGATGCTTAGCTGAACTCCACTTATTTATGCTTACTAGTTTTCCTTGGTTAAATTCTACTCTTAGAAGACAAATAGGAATGTGTTGGGTAGAATAGTGTTTGATTTTCAAATCAGTTTCGTACATTTTTACTTGCTTTCAAAATAATATTTCTAAATTCTAGGCAAAATTTTGTTTTCAAAATCCCAATTTTACTAATTTTTCAAATTTGGACTTAGCGTAGGCTCTACCTTAGAAATCATGTGCCCCTAGAATTCAGCCAGAGCATCTCACAAACACCTAGGTATACCTTGATTGTGCTTGCAAAACATAGAATGGTGTGAGATGCATATGGCACAACTTAGACTCAAGAATGCTTATATATGTGCATCAATATGAGTCTGGGCGTTAAACACCCAATTAAACAATAATCAAGTCAAGTCATCCAGCCCTAGTCAAATCTAACTGGATCTATTGACTTAACTTGACTAACCAAGTGAAATATGTTGCCCTCTAGGTAATCAGCGAGTAGCTAAATGGTTTGACATGTGACCGCGAACCTAAGTGCTTGACTTCTAATTTTTTTTCACTTAGGCTTAAACATTAAGGCTCTGATACCTTCCTTAAAGTAATCTGCTATTTTACAATTAATCTAACTCAACTCATGCTTGGACATTAAGGATTTAAGCTCCTCCCTTGCCCTCAAAAGTTTTAAATTGAGTATTCGTCTAAAAGAAAAATCCTTTCAAATTTAGCTAAGTTTTCAAAACTTTAACTTTCAAAAGTTATTTTTGTACTTTTTAAACTAAGCTTTCAAAATTCTGGCCAAGTAAAAAGCAAAATCTTTTCAAAAATTACTTTGGCCTTAGCCATTCTTAAAAGTCTTTTTGAAATAATTGTTAACAAAGCTTTTCAAATTTATCTAAGTCCTTCAATTCTCTTCAAAACACACTTTCCCCTTAACTAAGTATTTTGAAAATTTAGCTAAGTATTTTCTAATAGATTCACAAAATTTAGCTAAAACTTTCAAAAACATGTTTTCAAAGAATTCAACTAGGTTTCAAAATTGGCTAAAGCTATATTTTAAAGTCAACTTTTTATTAGCCTTTTGAACTCATTTGAAAGAAAAATTGCTCTTTAGACCTTGATTTCACTTAGCTAAGAATATTAACTATAAAAAGCTAAGTGTTACCAAAATATTTTTTTTTCTCTTTCAAAGCCTAAGGTTTCAAAATTTTGTTGTTTAAAACTAAAAGTTGCTTTTGCTATGCTACAAAAGAAATATCTTTCTCTAGCAAAATTAATTGATAAAGTTTTAGAAAACTAACTTCGAGCTCAAACTATTTTACTTAGCGATTTGATTTACAAGAAATATCGCTTTTTTAAAAAAAGTGTCTTAAAGATTCTTTACTTAGTCTTTTTTCTCTTACCTTTGTCCTAAAAGCTTTGTGAAAAGTTAAGAGTTTTTCAAAGGTGTTCATTCTTTTTGATAAATGGCAAAGGGAGAGAGTAGTTCAAAATTCAAAAGAAAAAATTTATAAAGAATGCATTTATTAAGGGGGAGCCTGACAAAGTTTAAGATTTAGCTTAACCATGCGTGCATTCAAAATATATTAAGCTTGCTTACTTAAACTTTATGCATCTATGTTACTTAGCGTTGAATTTCAGTTGTCATAATCAAAAAGGGGGAGATTGTTGGTGCGGAAAGCATCCGACGATCGACCATTGTTTTGATAATGGAAAAGGAATTCAAAGCTAAGTTATTTTGTGATCTAATGTACTTAATTGAGTGTTTCAGGAAAGTCCTAGCTGCGGTTAGGCAGGTAAAAAAACCCTAGGGGGTAGTAACCCTAGGTCATAGGGGGTGGTAACCTTATGCGGAAAGTCTTGGCGGGTCGAGAGCTTCAGGCAAAAGTCCTAGGGGGTAACCCTAGGTGGAAAGTCCTGGTGTCACAAACCAAGTGAAAGACCGGACCAGCCAGGAAGCGGAAGTCTAGCAGAAAGTCCGGAATCTTCGAACGCTGAGCAAAAGTCCAGTCGATCTGGAGGATCGCACTGGCAACAAGTAAATCTCCTGAGTGGAGTAGGTGAGGGCGCGTTCTCCGTAGAGGGAACAGTAGGCGTCGGGTCGACCTAGGGTTTCCGGTAGGAAATCCGAAGTCAGACCCGGACAGTCCGATGACTGTCAATATATCATATTGTTTCTGTGCTAACTTTGTTTTGCAGGGTTTGTATTTGAGACTAATACATTTTGCAAGAACAAAGAAGCAACTTAGACCTCGGATGAACAGTGTCCGAGGCGCCTCCATGGGGCTTGGAGGCGCCTCGGGTGCTAGCCGAAGCGAGTTGTCCAGAGACGCTGGAGGCTCCTCGGAGGTCACTGGAGGCGCCTTGGAGCATCTTGGAGGCGCCTTAAGTGAGATAAGGCGCGATTAGATCAGAGCTGATCCACGCGTGCGACTCGGCGGCCTGGAGGCACCTCGGACAGGCTTGGAGGCGCCTCTAGCACTGTTTATAAGGAGGGTTCGAGCATCAGCTCTAAAACAACAATTCTGAAGCGACCTTTCTCCTATGTACTGCTAACAAGACGACCCAGAAGTGCTACAACGAGTTACCGACGACCCGGAGATGCGATTCTTCAATCTGTTGTTGTCAGTATTATATTTCAGTTTATTTTTATCATAATCCTTATTGTACTTCAGTTGTAATATTTTTTGAGCTTATAGTTGTTGCCCACCGGAAGTGATCAACGATCGCGGGCCTTGGAGTAGGAGTCGCCACAGGCTCCGAACCAAGTAACTCCTCGTGTCCTTGTGTATTGGTTTTGTTCCCTTTTCTTTATTCTGCTGCTTAAACTCGTACGATTTATGAATTCAAAATGAGTGAAAGCCACGAGCGCTATTCCCCCCCCCCCCCCCTCTAGCGCTTTCGATCCAACATATGCTTCATCCAAACTTTTGTTCATCAAAGAACCTCTAAAAATTGAATCCAAAATTCTCTTATTCGAAAAATAAATTCCCCTGTATAATATCTACAGAGTCAACTATTTTTCTAAATCATGATGAGGATAATATCGCAATAAACTCTTAAATTTGTCTTATGCTTCAAATATTGGTTCCCCATCCATTTGAATAAAGCTTTGGATGTAATTCTTCATGTACACTATTCTACTTGGAGGGAAAAAATAATTCAGAAATCACTACTCTAATTGTTCCCAACTTATTTGCTTTGAGGATGTAGTGAATAAAACTAAGTCCTTGATTTATCCTTGATACTAAAAGGAAATACCATCAACTGAACTACATTCGCTGACACTCCTTCATAGTTTACCATGTTATTATTGGTGTAGGGAGCACCAGATGATTGAACCTAAGTTTTGATTATGGCAAACGGTCCAACGTTAAGGTTACTTGTTTTCTAACAAGGTTGAATGGCCACGAGCGCTATTCACTCCCCTCTAGCACGACGATCCTACAGTTACAAAGTTCTAGGAATGTCTCAAGGTGTAGATATGGGTTTTATGATACTTCTCCTTCAAATTTATGACCTTGTATCATGGTAACTAATTTTGGATCTAGTTGGAAATTATTTGTTTCGATATGAGATTGCACAATGGGAGACATAAATTTTACAGAAATGGGTGTAAAAAATTCTCTCAAAGGCCTGTTCTGACATGTCAATGCTCATGGATAAACAAAAATATAAAGATTAAACAAAAGAGAATAAAAATGCAAAATTAAAATTAAGAAAGAAAATGTAGAATTTAAGGAAAGGAAAAATTGAACTATAAACTAATGATAAAAAAAATACAAAAATAAAAGTAAACAAGAAAATAAAGAATATATTAACAAGTCTAGAGTAACTCATATGCTAATAAACTAATGTTAATGCAAACAGTTCCCAGTAACGACGCCCAAAACTTGATGCGAACAATCTGCAAGTACACGATTGCCACCAAGTAAAAAAAATATCAATCCCATATGTTGATTAAGCAGTAGTTAACTTCGCACAGTAAGTTATCTAGACAATCGAAGGGTGGCTCACAAGAGCTTAAAAGAGGGAGATTTACAGAAGAGAGAGAGAGAAGTGAGAGGGAAAGAGTGTGAGTGCAAGTGATCAAAGAGAAAGTTGGTTGGGGGAAAGATTCTAAGAGTTTGTCTTCACTATGATGCTAGTTAATGTCTCTATGCATTGTTCATCTCCTTATCTCTATCTTTATGCACATGTAGGAAGTCTAACTAAATACCGACATTACCCCGCTACCGTCATTTCGGAGTGATACCCCTATTGATATTCGATACCACTAAGTGCAAGAGGTAACCTAGCAAGTCTGGTTAAAGGGATACCCTTGTCACTAGGACCTCCCGATCATACAATCGCTAGATTACACAGGACACTTATTAACATAAGATTAGAGGTAACCCATTAAGCTTAATTAGATGTTTCCTTGAGGAGAGTTGTCCTCCCTTTCAAGGTGATACTCTAGATGTCTGGTTAAACGGATACCCTTGTCACTAGGGCCCTCGGTCATACAATCTAGAGTATCCCCTCTACGGGGTGAACAATCAATACACATCTACATGTTTACACCATTCACACATTTCATTAAATACATAGAAGGCACAACACACATTGAACATGACATAAATACTTCATTGAATAAAAGATGTCCAAATATATAGTTCATACATCATATCACATTATAGTTACTTCATATATCCTAGATCTAGAGATTTACTCTATTGCAAAGGATTTACAAATAAGAGATGAGATTTTAAGCATCCTACAATCCAAAACACAATATAGAGAAGAGAGGAATGCTTATCTATGCGTTATCGGTCTTCTTGCTTGCAATCTTTGCTCTGGAGGTGGATGGATAGGTGAAGATAGAAGATCTAGGGCTCCCCCAAGGAGGGAACCCTTCTCCAAGGAATGGGGGTGGAACCCTAAGCTAAAGATTAGTGAAAAGGGAAGAAAACCCCCTTTTATAACACTAGGTATGACCCTGGGCATGACCTGTGTCATGACCGTGCCTTTTGACATGGCCAAAGCATGAATGGGCTCTATTGAAATGACACAATTGTGCCAATTAGCATGGCCAAAGCGTAAAGCCACTCTGCTAAAATGGCACGGCCATACCCAGGACTGGCTCTAGGAATTTATCACGGCTGTGTCATTTCACACGACCTCCCTTTGAATAGGCTCTAGATGAGTGACATGACCATATGATTTCACACGGCTGTGCCTCTTGGCCCTGTGAAAAAAACTTGATCCTAGCATAGCCCTAGTAGAGTCGTGTCTCATGGAAATGTCTTTTAGACCATCTCGACATGATTTTCTCAAGTTGAAGTCTTATAAAAGTTGTAGATCTTAATGTTGTCTATATTTTGGTATCTAAAATAGCACAACTCCAATCGAGCAAAATGTTATAGCCTTTTTACTTTCAACCCGCAATGTAGAAAAATCCACATGGCCATGACTTTTTTCAGACACGACTATGACTTTTTTTAGACATGGCCGAGCCTAAGAGGCATGACCAGAGCTTGGGAAAACTAAATTTTCACATGGCCGTGCCTCATAGGCACAACCCGGATATTTTGGAGGCTTTAGACTCCATTTTAGCTCCATTTTTCGTCAAATTTCTTCCATAGGAACATGCACGCGTCAAAAAACATGGCTAGAGTGTATTCCTTGATTAAATCTCCCATTTAAAGGTCTTTTTAAAGCCTTTTCCTTTATATATGTTTCGTGTAAGCATGCTCCTTCCTCCAATTTCACGTTTTAAGGTTTTTTACTCTATTTTTTCTTTGAAATGTATCCTATCAATAAAAATATACAAAGAGCATATTTTTGAACAAATAGAATGGAAGTATGACATAATATGAAATAGGGTATAATAAATATAGATTATATGCATAAAATATAAGTAGATGTGTGTTAAATAATATCTAACAACATATATAATCTATTCATATCAGGAGCAGAGAACCACTTCAGGTATTCAACAACAATATAATATAAGAAAAGATAAAAGCAAATAAAAGAAGAACCAACCTGAGAAAGACAAGAATTGTGAAAGCACCAAATCTAACAAAGCTCTTCAATTCAATGGAGGGCTTCGACAGAGACGGATTTGGCGAAAAGGACTTTGTCAGAGAGGGCTTTGACGAAGCGAGGATGGGTAGCAATGTTAGGCGGAGAAGTTTAGGGTTGGCGGCAGAGAAGTTTCGACGGAGAGAGTTCATGTGAGGAGGTAGCGATTTTAGGTTTCTACGTGAGAGATGCTCATGTGAGGGTTTTCATGTGTGAGGAGTTTGGTTCTCGGGAGTGAGGAGCTTTAGCAGAAAAATAATTGTGGGAGAGTTTTCGTGTGAAAAGTTTTGGTGAAAATAATTAGGGAGACGAGATGTTTCGGCAGAAAGCATTAGAAAAGTTTGAAGACTATTAATAACGCATATTACACACTATTAAAATTTTATAATATTTATTGGTAGTGTGCATTTTTTCATGCCGTCATTTATATATTTATAATAATTATTAACAGCGCGCTCTACATGCCATTAATGTTAAGTTTTAACAACGCACTTTGCACGTCATTTCTGCACGTCGTCATTTGTATAAATATTATACTATCCACAACACACATAATTGGGCGTTCTATAAAAACTTTTATTAATAGCGCGTTTTAACTCCATGTCGTTGATAATGTGCAGCGGAAAGTCACTTTTGTTGAAGTGTCACTTCTCTTTTCTTTTCGACCCCTCATTCTGTGATTTGATGAAGTTTCCTCTCTATGCATGAGTGATTGTATAAATTCTTGTGTGATAGTTTCTTGCACTTCAGGAATTATTAGTGGAGATTCCATCCAACTTTTGTCTGACTATTCTTGGAGGTTCAATGTCACTAAATCAATTAATGTATATGTTTTGTCTAAAATATTGTTCATTAAAGAACCTCCAGCAGATGAATCTAATAATGACTTATCTGAGAATAAAATCCCCTTATAGAATATATAGATCCAGGTTAGATTTGATATGATCAATTGAGTTAAGTTAGGTCCTGTGTTATTTTGATGCCTTGTGTCAAAGTGTGCAAGAGCTTAGGAGCACAAGAAGTCAAGCGGAAGACGTAGTGGATCAGAAGGATGGCATGTGAAATGAGTTGATGGGCTCGATGTATCTGAGAGATAAGAAGCTACAAAAGAGTACACCGGTGGATAAGAAGGATGTGTGTAGAGCATTCGAGGGATGAGAAGCCGAGAAAGAAACCTGCTTGAGGAGAAGATCGGAGTTGAGTTTGGGTGTCAACTCTGGAGGACTGGAGATCACCCAAGCAAGATGGAAACTTGTTGCCTCCATGGAGGGTGTCCTAATGCCTCCATGGGGGGCACCCTGGCCTCCATAGAGGGTGCCCTAGCCTCCGTAGAGGGTGCCTTGGCCTCTATAGAGGGTGCCCTCGTGCCTCCATGGAAGGATCCCTTTGATAACCATGATTTTGTTACGACATTTGGATCCGTTTAGGCATGCTTTTGTGATCTTTTCATGTGTTAAAGTCATGTTTACATCATGTTTCATGAGTTAGAGTCATTTTAGACTTAATTATAAATTATTTCATAATTATAATATTTGATATTTGATGCTAATATTCGAATATGATCTTTGTAGGATTAAAAGGGCCAAGGACTTGATCAGATCAGACCAAATTTGGGCTCAAATTGAAGCTTAAATGAAGAGATCAAGCTCTGGAGTAATTTGGACCATCCAATCAAGATCTAAGGAGATCTAGTCATTCATCATGATCTGGTCCATCCAAGCCAAAGATAAAGTAGATCATCACCGTTGATCTAGATCTGAGCCTTTAGATTAGATTTAGATCAAATCTCACTATTGGATCATATGCGGAAGAATCACAGCCATCCGTTCAGATCTGGGATCAAGTTTAAAAGGATGAGAAGCTACAGTGTCTTGGATCGTCAATTTGTTATAGTATTCGCACCAAAATAGAGGAGCAGGTGCTATCTTGCTTCGACGATCGCCGATCTCCTAACTCTTTCCACCGTTGGTGAGCAAGTGAGGTCAAGGGTGCTTCCCTTCCTCCGATCATCATCTTCTCTACCGCCGGCGATGCCACTTCATCACTCTGATCTAGATTCGACTGCCAACTCTACCGTGACTTCATGCCAAAAAGAAGAAGTGGAGAAGCAAGCGGATTCGATCTGGTTTCTTCATCTTTCAGCCAAAGATCTTCTTCCTTGAAGCTCTGCACCCATCTGAATGGGATGGAGTGTTTGCTCTACCTCCCCTCTGATTCCTTATCCATGATTAGCCATATTCGCCAAATCCAAAGCTTATCTGATTGGATCAGTTCTTTATCATCTGCAAGGTTCAGACATCTTCGTCTAATCCAATGAGTGCTTTGGGATTTCCCAGCTCACCTTGGTTCATCATTTTCCTCCTCTAATTTCTGGAATATTATTTTCTTTCAATTTCCAGCTAAGTTTCTATTTTCTTTACTATTCAGTTTTAGAGGGTTGAATTTTTTAGGTTTAGATGAAGTTTAGATCTGTTTCCCTTGTCTTTAATTCATCTGAATGTTTGATAACTCCTTAAGTGGAGATTTGATATATTCTTGAGTTCATGTTTAGTTCATAAGTGGTTGAATCTAAATTTGTTTCTGTTTTGGTACAATCCGGTTGCAAAGATCTGGATTGCTAGGGTAGATGGAGTTGTAGATCTGTTTCTTATCTTCTTATTTGCACAGATTTGAGTCTACCATCTAACAAATGGTTAGTTTGATCCATTGAGCATCCAATCCTTTGAGTTGGGTTTGTTATTGTTTTTCTCTTGTTTAGTTCCAATCTGTTTGGGTCTATTAATAATGTAATCTATAGCATAGAGTGACAGTATGTTGTGGATTCATTGTTGATGATTAGTTAGGGTTTCCTTCTATTGCATTAGGTTTACTTGTATTCTTGTATTGTCTTCATTTGTTAGATTTGGAATTGAAAATCCAAAATCCCAATTCTAATAAATTGATCCTAAGATTCAATCATTGTTTACATTCCTTGAGAGAGACTATCCGGGTCATTCCCTATGCTTCATTAGCTTAAAGGGGTTCAGTATTTTATTTGTACCCATTTTACAACAAAATTTGAATTTATCAAAATTGGCATCATTGCTGGGGAATGTAGTAGTATTTGATAATCTTAGAATTGTTCTCTATTTTGAAAACTAAAAAAAATTGTTTAAGTGCTTTCATGTTTATATATTCATGTGTTTAATTTAATATGTTTCCTATGTTTTCTGATCTCATTTGCTAGTTTTTAGTGTAAGAACAGGAAATTTCTTTGACCATGGATCCATATTATCAGCATTTTAGAGGTAGGATGGAGATTTCGTAATATCAACCTAATCAACCTCAATACTATCATCCTAAGCCTCAGTATTATCAGTCTGAACATCAGTACTACCCACCTATGGAGCAGCAGAATAGGTACGAGTCATTTTCAAATTTCTATAATTCTGATTGGGTGGATCATTCATATTTTAGGTATGAAAATTTACAAGGGAAATTCACTAAGTCATATCCAGCATATCAGAGTTTATATGGATTTCAGGATGATTCAGTGTCTACTTGATCACACCTAGTCCAGCAAAGTAATCTAGCTCCCTGGGGAACATTTCAAGATGAAGTTCCTTCCCCTAGTTTAACACAGGACCTTCGAGAGATTATCCAGCTAACGATAGAGCATCAAAAGCAATAATTTGCAGAGATACAAAATTTACAGATACAAGTAGAACAATTTGCATCATCCATTAGCCAACAATAATCACTATGTTTTAGTGAGAAGAGGGATTATAGTGTTTTTGACAAACCTGATCTCGTTTCCATTACTCCACCAGACCCCTCTAGTATTTCTTGTTGTGATGCTATAGTTGTAAGGATTTCTGACTCTACTGATACTATTGTTGTAGATGTTATTGATGATGCAGGTATTGATGTTGATGATGAGGAGAGTGTAGGGGATTGCATAGTAGAAACAATACCCCAAGAATCACCTCTTCTAGTTATATAATCACCTGAGCTAAATGTTGATGATGTAAGTGTAGGGGATTGTATATTAGAAGCAATACCCCAAGAATCACCTGAACCAGAGTTTGAGCTATTATTTGAGGATGAGGAGGTCACAGTCACCAATCTAGAACCTCCAGGTACCTTTCAGCATGATGAGGTCAGTATTTCTCCTAATTTTTTAGAAAATTTCATAGAGGTATTATTTATTGATTTTTGTTGGATATGATGCATTTCTTGACACATGCTTTATAGAGGATAATATTTTTAATTTTTTTTCTTACCTTATATGTGTGCGAGGGATGTCTACCTTCGATCTTTGTAGACTCCTAGAGTGGATGCTTAAATTGAATCGTCTTCAACCTCCGGGACGAACTTTCAAAAAGAATAGGGAGAAGGGAGTGATCATTACTTCAAGTGCAATCATTTCACTCCCAACTTGGACTTTGCTTCTTAATCGACTCAACCACCGGGAAGGACCATTCCATTATCGGCATGGATTCTATTTTAAATCATTTGTAACCATCGGGAATAAAGGGGAGTCCGTTCTTTGCTTTTCTTTTTTTGCTTTACACTATTCTTTACTTTTATACTTTTCATACATAGTTTACTTCCATACTTTACATTTTGTTTAGTCTACATAGCATCTCATTTTGAATAAAATTCTCCATGGAATTATTCTGGTAATACTTTTAAGATGGTAAAAGTTCTTTAAATTTGACCGTCAATTTTTAGGTCATTTTATATGATTGAATACTTTACTTGCATGCTATTGGTTAGTGTGGTGGTGGATTCTATTTTAATTAATTGAGTTTGGTTGCCAATATTACCTAGAGAGGACTACCTAAAACCTATACTCTATTATTCTTTTTGTATGATATGCACTCATGACAATTGAACTCTAGAACTTGCTTTGCTTCTTTTCAAAATCACAATAGCATATGTATGCATGGAAATGAAGGATATTTTTCATTATTGTTCCCTCATAATTTTCATTTTCTTTCCCTATAATTTTCTTAAAACATTTTCATCTAGCATTTTAACCTTTGATCATCTTTGCTTGTCATTCTTTTATTGAGAGTGTGGATAATATTCTTGATGAGTTAGATTACCAAGGTGGACAAAGGGTTAAGTGTGGGGGAATTGCATATGCTTGAGGTTCATGGAGGTTTCTACTTGATATTTGATGCAGTGTTGAAATAAAAAAATTGTGAGTAGATTCCAACCGATTTGTGAGCACAACTGATCTCTTGTGCCAAATTTTTCATGTTGATTCTGATAAGCATTATTTGAAGTTTGGATTCAAATAGATTTTATGCCAAATGAGAACCTTTGTACTTGAGATACATCTTGAGTTTAGGAGGTCATGGAAGTATAGTTGTTATCAGTGAGCTATTGTGGAGACAAAGAAGAAATATGGAGCACAAACAGAAAACTGAAATTGACTGAAATTCAGTAAATTCTGCAACTTGGTATCTAAAATGTGTTCGGGGCAAATCTTCATGTTACTTTTGACCAGAACATGAACCTTAATTGAGCTATGAATTCATGAGTTGCAGAGATCGAATCCATATAGAGACCTCTTAATTGATGATGGTAGCATTGCTGGAATTCTAGAGCAACAGGACAGTGATACAAAGAATATGTATCAAGACAAAACTGAGCTATTGAATTCTGTTCTTTTCCTTGTGGTTGATGCTGTTGAGGAAGCTTTGAAATGGAAGTTGAATCCCTGACATCTGTGATAGGATAGAAACTTTTCTTCCAATGGAGGATACTTAATAAGCAAGGAAACTATCAACTATATTTTTGGAATTATAATTCAGAAACTATATTGAAAAAAATATGCAAACTTGTAGTGTGCCAAGACCACTGTAGATTTCTTATAAGTTAAAAGTTCAAGAGAAGTTCCTATTCTCTCATTGTTACTCGTTGTTTATTTCTCTCCTAGCCCTTATGAGACTGTATACCTTAATTATAGTGCATAATGGAGTATGTTTACTATTTTCCACATAAGTTTGAGTGTTGAAACATTTGAAATATACATTAGAATTTAAAGGGATTTTGAAATGTAGATGTTCTAATTGAAGCTTCTGTGGAATCTATTATGTTCAAAATTTGACAGGGCCTATAAGTTTCTAGAATTTTAGTCAAACAAATCCTGATTGAGAAGTTAACTGAGCTAGGAAGATAACTCACACGAAGGAAGTGCAGCTGTAGATGGGAATGAATTAAAAGTATATAAGACTTGACATCCTTTTGAGTAGGAATGAGGATTTATTCTCAAATGAATCTATCAAGAATCTGCAAGAGCTATTGTCACACCCCGAGAGTAAGATTGTCCAACGAAAATCGGACAGCACCTCCCCTATAGAAGTGACAAATGAAACTAGTATGCATTGCCCAAGGCTACTCACAATCCAACAACTGCCCACACAGCTGGATATAAAATATAACCACGCAATTATATACACAGCCCACATGGCTAGAACAAAAAGAACATAACCACGTAGTTGTATAGTAAGCAACAACAGTATAAACAATTATAAGAACAAAAGTGTATGCACGGATGGTCACCCCACCTGTTGGTTGCTACTCGGAAAACCTAGAGGTTCCACTGTACAAAAATTTTGTACAAAGGTCTGAACCTTTTCCTAGCTACCATGTGTTCTTTTAAATTAAATTTTGGATCGCCTGCGGAACTTAACACGTTTGATCCAAAACTTAATCTATTTGTTCTTTTAGGTTTTGACTTGGATCTCCTGCGGAACTTAACACGTTCGACCCAAGTCACCTTAAGTTATTAATTCCATTAAATATTAATTTTCATAATTGGTTCCCAGTACTGACGTGGCGAGGCACATGGCCTTCTTGGATATGGGAGCAACCACCACCGACTAGACAAAACCTCTTATGGAAAGCTAATATTTAATTTCCTAAAATAACTTTAGGTTAACCGAAAAGAACAATCAAATCACAAGGAAAAATAAAACAAAAGAACACAACATCGAAAAACATATTCGAAATACTAGAATCGTAAGCCTCTTGTATTTGGTATTATTTCCAAAAATAACTAGTATGATGCGGATAGAAAAATTACTAGTTATACCTTTTAGAAAGACCTCATGATCTTCTACCGTATTCCTCTTCTAACCTCGGACGTTGTGAGGGCAACGATCTTCCGAGATGAGAAACCACCAACCACCTTCTTCTCCGCCTAGCTAGGTTCGGCCACAAAAAGCTTAACCAAGGATGAAGAACAAAACACCAACCAAGCTCCAAGAGATGCTAGCTTTCTCTCCTTCTTCTTCTTCTTCTTCTCCAAGCAGTATCCGACCGCCACAAGAGCTCCAAGCCTTTGAGAGTTTCGGCCACCACAAAGAGGGAGAGAGGAAGAGGATGGCCGGCCACTCCAAGGAATAAAAGAGGGAGAGAAATAATAGAGGTTGTATCTCATGAAGGCACCCTCACCCCTTCTTTTATATTCCTTGGCCTAGGCAAATTAGGAAATTTAATTACAATAAAATTTCCTTAATTCCCTTGACATGATTTAATTGAGAAAAATAAAATAAAATTTCCCAAATTAATCTCTAATGGCCGGCCACATCAAAAGAGATAAATTAGACAAGTTTTAATCAACAATTAAAACTTCCTAATTTGTTTCCGGAAATTTTAAAATTAAAATTTCTCTTTAAAAATCTCTTCATGGTTGATAAAAAGAAATTTCTATAATTTTAATTTTATCAACATGTGGATAATTTTAAAGAGAAAATAAAATATCTCACCAATCTATAAATAAGGAAAGAAATTTAATCTCTTTCTTTAATCTTTTGTAGATCTTTTACAAGAGAGATATTTTAATTTTAATTCTCTTTAATAAATTATTTTTTCCACATAATAAAAAATTAAAATTAAAATTCTTTTTTAATTTAATTTGGCCGGCCCCCACTTGCTTGGGTTCAAGCTTGGGCCGGCCACCCCAATTTATACCTAGGTCGGCCCTAGCTTGGTTCCCAAGCTAGCTTGGCCGGCCCCCTATTGGTGGGTATAGAAGGTGGGTATAGGTGGGTATAGTACTCTATAAATAAGAGGCTACGATAGGGACCGAGAGGAGTAATTGGTTTTGGTCTCCCGATCAGCTTTCGAACACACAACTTAATTTATCAATAATAATTCCACTAGAAACTATTATTGAACTACCGCACCCATTTTGGGCTCCTTTTCATTATGAGTGTGTTAGTCTCCTGTTTAAGATATTGAATGTCCACCAATTAATCGACAACTCATTTAATTAATATCTGTCCAAGAGTAGTACCACTCAACCGTCATGTCGGTATACCTGCAGGGTTTAACATGACATCCTTATGAGCCCTCTTGAGGCATTATCAACCTAGTATCTCTAGGACACGCTTCTATAATCAACACACACTATAAGTGATATCATTTCCCAACTTATCGGGTTTATTGATTCATCGAACTAAATCTCACCCATTGATAAATTAAAGAAATAAATATCAAATATATGTGCTTGTTATTATATTAGGATTAAGAGCACACACTTCCATAATAATTGAGGTCTTTGTTCCTTTATAAAGTCAGTATAAAAGAAACGACCTCAAATGGTCCTACTCAATACACTCTGAGTGTACTAGTGTAATTATATAGTCAAGATAAACTAATACCTAATTACACTACGACCTTCTAATGGTTTGTTCTTTTCCATTTTGGTCGTGAGCTACTGTTTATAATTTATAAGGTACTGATAACATTATCTTCTGCATGTGACACCACATACTATGTTATCTACAATATAAATTAATTGAACAACTACAACTAAATGTAGACAATTTGACCAAATGTGATTCTTTATTCATAATGAATGTTTACAAAGCTTAGACTTTCAGTATACACTCCAACAATCTCCCACTTATACTAATTACTAAGCTGTCATATCTTCTACCATACATCTGATTCCCATTCCCTCTGTTAGAGTGTATACTAAAAGCCTAGCTTTTGGTATAAACATTTATCTAGAAATAAGAATCACATTGGTCAAATGTCTACATTTATGATAAATGTAGTTGCTCAATTAATTTATATTGTAGATAACATGGTGTCTGGTGTTGTCACACACAGAAGATCATGTTATCGGTTCCTTATAAATTATAAACAGTGGCTCACGACCATGATGGAAAGGAACAAACCATTGGAAGGTCGTAGTGTAATTAGGTGTTAGTTTATCTTAACTATATAATTACACTAGTACACTTAGAGTGTATTGAGTAGGACCATTTGAGGTCGTTTCTTTTATACTGACTTTATAAAGAAACAAAGACTTCGGTTATTATGGAAGTGTGTGCTCTTAATCCTAATATAATAACAAGCACATATATTTGATATTTATTTCTTTAATTTATCAATGGGTGAGATTTAGTTCGATGAATCAATAAGCTCGATAAGTTGGGAAATGATATCACTTATAGTGTGTGTTGTTGATTATAGAAGGAAACTGTGTCCTAGTAATCTAGGTTGAGAATGTCCCCAAGAGGAGCTCATAAGGATTGTCATGTTAAACCCTGCAGGTGGACTTAGTCCGACATGACGATGAAGTTGAGTGGTACTACTCTTGGAGCTAGATATTAATTAAGTGAGTTGTCAGTAACTTACTTAATTAGTGGACATTTGTTATCTTAAATACAGGGAGACTAACACACTCATAATAAGAAGGAGCCCAAAATGTAATTTGGGATTGGTGCGGTAGTTCAATAATAGTTCTCTAGTGGAATGAATTATTATTGATAAAATTAAGTTGTGTGTTCGCGAGCACGGGATGCTTAATTTTATCGGGAGACCAAAACCAATTCCTCCTCTCGGTCCCTATCGTAGCCTCTTAATTATAGAGTACTATACCCACCTATACCCACCTTCTTACCCATCCTATAGGGGCCGGCCAAGCTAGCTTGGAGACCAAGCTAGGGCCGGCCATGGGTATGTTCATGGGTGAATTCATGTGGTCGTCCCTATTAAAATAAAAAGGAATTTTAATTTTAAAATTTTTCTTATGTGGATAATATAATTTAAAAGAGAGTTTAAAAATTTAAATCCTTCCTTTTATAAGATTCTACAAAAGATTAAGAGAAGAGTTAAAATCTCTTTCCTTATGTGTAGATTAAAAGGTTGATTTTAATTTTAGTAAAAACTTTCCTTTTAATTATATTCATGATTTAAAAGAAAGTTTAAAAATTAAAAATTCTCTTTTATTAGTTTCTACAAAAGATTAAGAAAAGATTTAATATCTTTCCTTATTTGTAGATTGAAAGGAGATTTTAATTTTTAGAGATAACTTTCCTTTTTGGAAATTATCCACATGTTTAAAAGAAAGATTTTAATTTATAAAATTCTTTTTATTAACCAATCATGAAGGGATTAAAATTATTGGAGAAATTTTTATAAATTTCTAGAAACAAATTAGGAAGTTTTATTTTTTGTTTTAATTAAAACTCTCCTTGTTTTGGGGAGAAGAGTGGCCGACCATTATAATTTGAAAAGAGAAAATTATTTTAATTAAATAAAATTTTCTTTTCAATGGCAAAAGAATTAAGGAAGTTTTTATTAAATTTTCCTTATTTGCCAAGACCAAGGATTATAAAAGAGAGGGTAGAGGAGGCTTCAAGGCTAACGACTCTATTCTATTTTTCCTCTCTTTTCTCCTTGGGTGTGGCCAGCCCTTTCTTTCCTCTCCTCTCCTTTGTGTGGCCGAAACCTTCTCATGGTGGAGATAGCTTTGGTGGCCGGATCTAAGAAGGAGAAGAAGGAGAGAAAAGAAGCCTCTTTTCTAGCATCCCTTGGAGCATGGTGGTGGTGGCCGAACCTCTTCATCCTAGGAGAAGTTTTGATGGCCGAAACTTGTAAGGAAGAAGAAGGTGCTTGGTGGTTCTCATCTCGGAAGATCGTTGCCCACACAACGTCCGAGGTTAGAAGAGGAATACGGTAGAAGATCAAGAGGTCTTTCTAAAAGGTATAACTAGTAATTTTTGTTTCCGCATCATACTAGTTATTTTTGGAAATAATACTAAATACAAGAGGCATACAATTCTAGAGTTTTGAATTTGTTTTCGATATAGTGTTCTTTTGTTTTTCTTTCCCTTGTGATTTGATTGTTCTTTTCGGTTAACCTAAAGTTATTTTAGGAAATTAAATATTAGCTTTCCATAAAAGGTTTTGTCTAGTCGGTGGTGGTTGCTCCCATATCCAAGAAGGCCATGTGCCTCGCCACGTCAGTACTGGGAACCAATTATGGAAATTAATATTTAATGGAATTAATAACTTAAGGTGATTTGGGTCGAACGTGTTAAGTTCCGCAGGAGACCCAAGTCAAAACCTAAAAGAACGAATAGATTAAGTTTTGGATCAAACGTGTTAAGTTCCGCAGGCGATCCAAAATTTAATTTAAAAGAACACATGGTAGCTAGGAAAAGGTTCAAACCTTTGTACGAAATTTTTGTACAGTGGAACCTCTAGGTTTTCCGAGTAGCAACCAACAATTGGTATCAGAGCTAGGGTTTTGCCTCTGTGTATTTGGTATTAGTTTAATTATGCACATGTCATACATAATTTAGGCAGGTTAATAGTAGGATGTGCTAACTTTGTGGATGCAGGATCCAACTATTATGGCTTATAGTTATTATGTGTGTGATTGGACCCTTGGACATGTCAAGGGCATTTTATTGTGTGTGCATGATTGTATTATAAAATACAGCAGGAGCTGTATTTAGTTTTATTAGGATTTTATTTTTGATCTAGTTACATGTACATTCCTTTTATGGAATATAGGATCGATGGATGTAAATTTTATTTTATGTTCGATCTAGTTTACATGTACATTCCTTCGAGGAATATAGGAACAAAATGTAAAATTCTATTTATGTCGCGGATCGAATCTTGCAAAGCGTGGAACTTTCTAAGGACCAGAGGCGCAGCGGAACTAGGAGCAAGATGGATGCGACAGCTAGACTCGGTGGCAGTGACCAAATATGGCAGCAGCTTGGGATGACAACACACGGAGGACAACAAGAGATAAAAGCCATAATAGTTGAAAATTAGATTTTCTATTTATTGCTTTTATATTGTGCTGTGTGTGCATGTTAGTTTACATATTTAGTAGGCTAGCATAGTTAAAATTCCTCATTTATAAATAACTAAGTGGGAGAGGGATTTTTAAGTAAATCCCATGGTCTCCATTACTGGTTTGTAAGTGATGCAAACAAGTTTGCGCGTTGGCTCTGAGTGCCTTCCTCCATAATGGATGAGTTTGTTTGTGGATCACTAGAACAGACTTCCATTTTTGGATGACTATAGGAAGTTAATTAAGAGCGTGTGATCTTCCCCAACGGAAGGGGCATAATCTTATTAATGGACTTAGTGTCAAGTAATGGTATACACTTAGACACATCTAATAGTATCCTCCCCATCGGAGTCACTGCTATTGTTTGTGTGACCAAATGATACCAACTATTAATTTTATTTGTCAAAAAGTTAGGTTGACAAGATAATAAAATTAATGGGTTAAACCCCTCCTTTTACAAATGTTGAATTTGTATACGTCCACACTAACGTGGCATGCAAAATTCACGGTGTTTGAGGTGTTGGTGAATTTAAATAATATTGTTTGAGGAATCAATATTTTTTAAAATTCAAAAGTTTTTGACCAAATATTTGATCAAAGACAGATCAACTATTAATTTTATTCGTCATAAAGTAAAGTTGACGAGATAATAAAATTAATGAATAAAATCTCCTCTTCGATTTTGTATACGTCCACACTATCGTGGCATACAAAATTCATGGGGATTTTTAAGGAGTTGATCTTGACCAAGTATTTTTGTGATTCTTAGGATTTAAAATGTTTGTCAATCCCCTAGTAGTCATACTATAAGAAAGACTTAGTAATCCCAATTGTAATGATTGGAAATAGGACTTGGACATTAAGGTAGACTGTCTTCTTAGAACTAAGAACAATATATGTGTATTTAATTCATTAGTTGAAACATGTTTAGTGGTGTTATCTACCAGAACCTGGAGTGTAGATACAGATGCCATTAATCATGTCCGTAATTCATTGCAGGGTTCCAGGAAACCCAGCAACTAAATGAAAATTAAAACACCGTCCACATGGGCACTATTGTAAAAATGGTAGCTGTTGCAGTGGGAGATGTTTATCTTTTGATAAGAACAAAACATGGATTTTTGAGTAATTGTCTTTACGCACCAAGTTTAGAAAGAACTAATTTTCAGTTTCTAAACTATTCAAAGAACTTGATATTCTGCCTCTTTTAATAACAAAGTTGTTATTAAGAAAAAGAGGGAAGTTATCTGTTCTGGTACGTTGGTTGGCAATTTATAAATCCAATAACTCTCACTATGCAACAAATGGAAATTAGTAACACATCTTCTAACTTTAAGAGAAAGTAACCTTCGAAAATGAACCAATTATATCTTTATCTTCTAAGGCTAGGTTATATTAACTTGAGTAGGATTCATTGGTAGCTGATGAACTTTTGGGTTCATTAGTAGTGGAAATCTTTCCAACCTACGAGTCTTACTTGGAAGGAAAAATAACCAAGAAGCTTTTAAGTCTAAGGGGTATGGAGTCAAAGATATATTGGAATTAGTTCATTCTGATTTGTGTGATCCTATGAGCATCCAGGCAAGAGGTTGTTTCAAATATTTCATCTATTTTATAGACAACTATTTGAGATACGGATATATTTACTTGATGTGCCACAAGTCTAAGTGCTTTGATTAGTTCAAAGAGTACGAGGCTGATGTGGAGAAACGACAAAGTAAAAGTCACTATGGTAAGAACATAGTGGCAAGTACCTCTTGGGAGAATTTAGGAGTCACTTATCAGAAGTAGGGATTCAATCCCAACTAACTGCACCTGGTACACCCCAACAGAATGGTGAAGAAAAAAGAAGGTATAGGACTCTTATGGAAATAAGTAGATTGATGAGTTATTTAGAAAATTACCAAAATCATTTTTAGGATATACTCTGGAAACGGAAGTGAATATAGTACCTTCCAAAGTCAGAACTCTCTACTCATATAGAATTGCTGAATAGGCGTAAGCCTATTTCGAAGCATATTCGGATTCGGGTAATCCAGCACATATGCAGAAGAGAGACAATGATAAGTTGGACAGGAATTCACTTGTTTGTGGGTTATCCTAGTGAAATGAAAGTAGGTTTATAGTCTTAAAAATCAGAAGGTCATTGTTAGCATCAATGACCGATTTTTAGAAAAGGACTATGTAATAAACCATGTGCCCATAAGAAAATTTGTTCTTAAAGAAATATTAAAAGGCATGTCTAATCTAGTACCAACTGTACAAGATGAGATATCACAAGGAAACTGCAACACGTATCACAAATGATACACAATTGCAGAAAGTGCCTTGTCGTAGTGGGAGGGTTGTTAAGCAACCTAAAAAGATTCATGTTTTGGGAGAGTTTTTGGACTCGATCCCTGGAGGACATGAACCTGATCTCCGGACATATGACGAAACACTCCAAGATAAAGATGCAATATCTTGGCAAAGAGTAATGAATAACAGAATTAGAATATATGTATTCTAATAAAATCTGGAAGCTTGTAGAACCACGAAATGGTGTAAAAGCCTTTGGGTATAAAAAGGTCTATAATAGGAAAAGAGGGATAGACAGGAAGGTAGAAACTTTCAAAGCAAGGCTAGATGAAAAAGGAAACTTTTTCACTGGTAGCCATGCTTAAGTCTATCCGGATTCTTTTATCTATTTGGTAAGTGGATGTCAAGACAGCATTCCTTAATGGAAGTCTTGAAGAAAGCATCCATATAAAGCAACCAGAAGGGTTCATTGCAAAGGGCTAAGAGCATCTTGTGTGCAAGATCAATCAGTCTATGGATTGATACAAAGCTTCAAGGTCTTGGAACATCCAGTTTATCAAAGTAATCCAGACCTTTGGATTCATTTAGTAACTGGATAAGTCTTGTGTATACAAAAGGTGTGATGGAAGCGTGGTGGTATTTCTTGTACTATACGTAGATAACATTTTTGGTAGTTGGAAACAATATCAAAATGTTGTCAGACGTAAGGGTATGGTTGTCCAAACAATTCGATATAAAGGACTTGGAAGAATGTATATATTCTTGAGATCAAAGTAATAAGGGATCGCAAGAAAAGAATATTTTACTTATTCCAAGCTTCATACAACAGAAAAATCCTTGCTCGTTTTAAGCATGCAAAACTCCAAGAAAGGTTTCTTACTTTTTAGGATGAAGTAACTTTATCTAAAGATATGTCTCTGTAGACATCAAAGGAGATAAAGGAAATAAAGGCAGTTCTTTATGCTTCGGCTATCGGAAGCCTAATGTATGCTATGCACGAGATCAGAAATCTGTTTTACCAAGGGCATAGTTAGCAGATATCAAAGTAACCCTAGACAAGGACATTGGACTGTAGTAAAGCATATATTAAAGTACCTTAGAGGCGCTAGAGATTATATGCTAGCTTACAAGGCAGTTAATTTGGTCCCTGTGGGTTACACGGATTTTGACTTCTAATCAGATAGGGACAATAATAAGTCGACCTCAGGGTTTTGTGTTTACTTTAGGAGGAAAAGTCATAACTATGGAAGAGTGATAAGCATAGGTGTTTTTTCTGAATTCCACCATAGAAGCTGAGTATATGGCAAGCCTCTGAGGTAGCATAAAAGCTGAATGACTTAATTACCTCAAGATAGACTTAGATATGATTTCTAGTTTGTCCAAAGATTATTACAATTTATTGTAATAATAATGGTGCAGTAACAAACTCGAAGAAACCATGAGTCTATAAGGCAAGAAAACACAATAGAGCGCAAGTACTACCCAATACAAGAAATTGTATAACGAGAAGAAGTTGTTCCCGCCTAGATTGCATCAGATGATAACCTAAGGTCCTTAAGGCAAGAGCTTTTTGAAAGGCTTGGGAATCAGATGTATGGCAGCAGATATGACAGCTTAGTCTTTTAGTATAAGTGGGAGATTGTTAGAGTGTATACTAAAAGCCTAGCTTTTGGTATAAACATTTATCTAGAAATAAGAATCACATTGGTCAAATGTCTACATTTATAATAAATGTAGTTGCTCAATTAATTTATATTGTAGATAACATGGTGTGTGGTGTCACACACAGAAGATCATGTTATCGGTTCCTTATAAATTATAAACAGTGGCTCACGACCATGATGGAAAGGAACAAACCATTGGAAGGTCGTAGTGTAATTAGGTGTTAGTTTATCTTAATTATATAATTACACTAGTACACTTAGAGTGTATTGAGTAGGACCATTTGAGGTCGTTTCTTTTATACTGACTTTATAAAGAAACAAAGACCTCGGTTATTATGGAAGTGTGTGCCCTTAATCCTAATATAATAACAAGCACATATATTTGATATTTATTTCTTTAATTTATCAATGGGTGAGATTTAGTTCGATGAATCAATAAGCTCGATAAGTTGGGAAATGATATCACTTATAGTGTGTGTTGTTGATTATAAAAGGAAACTGTGTCCTAGTAATCTAGGTTGAGAATGTCCCCAAGAGGAGCTCATAAGGATTGTCATGTTAAACCCTGCAGGTGGACTTAGTCCGACATGACGACGAAGTTGAGTGGTACTACTCTTGGAGCTAGATATTAATTAAGTGAGTTGTCAGTAACTTACTTAATTAGTGGACATTTGTTATCTTAAATACAGGGAGACTAACACACTCATAATAAGAAGGAGCCCAAAATGTAATTTGGGATTGGTGCGGTAGTTCAATAATAGTTCTCTAGTGGAATGAATTATTATTGATAAAATTAAGTTGTGTGTTCGGGGCGAACACGGGATGCTTAATTTTATCGGGAGACCAAAATCAATTCCTCCTCTCGGTCCCTATCGTAGCCTCTTAATTATAGAGTACTATACCCACCTATACCCACCTTCTTACCCATCCTATAGGGGTCGGCCAAGCTAGCTTGGAGACCAAGCTAGGGCCGGCCATGGGGTATGTTCATGGGTGAATTCATGTGGTCGTCCCTATTAAAATAAAAAAGAATTTTAATTTTAAAATTTTTCTTATGTGGATAATATAATTTAAAAGAGAGTTTAAAAATTTAAATCTTTCCTTTTATAAGATTCTACAAAAGATTAAGAGAAGAGTTAAAATCTCTTTCCTTATTTGTAGATTAAAAGGTTGATTTTAATTTTGGTAAAAACTTTCCTTTTAATTATATTCATGATTTAAAAGAAAGTTTAAAAATTAAAAATTCTCTTTTATTAGTTTCTACAAAAGATTAAGAAAAGATTTAATATCTTTCCTTATTTGTAGATTGAAAGGAGATTTTAATTTTTAGAGATAACTTTCCTTTTTGGAAATTATCCACATGTTTAAAAGAAAGATTTTAATTTATAAAATTCTTTTTATTAACCAATCATGAAGGGATTAAAATTATTGGAGAAATTTTTATAAATTTCTAGAAACAAATTAGGAAGTTTTATTTTTTGTTTTAATTAAAACTCTCCTTGTTTTGGGGAGAAGAGTGGCCGGCCATTATAATTTGAAAAGAGAAAATTATTTTAATTAAATAATTTTTTCTTTTCAATGGCAAAAGAATTAAGGAAGTTTTTATTAAATTTTCCTTATTTGCCAAGACCAAGGATTATAAAAGAGAGGGTAGAGGAGGCTTCAAGGCTAACGACTCTATTCTATTTTTCCTCTCTTTTCTCCTTGGGTGTGGCCGGCCCTTTCTTTCCTCTCCTCTCCTTTGTGTGGCCGAAACCTTCTCATGGTGGAGATAGCTTTGGTGGCCGGATCTAAGAAGGAGAAGAAGGAGAGAAAAGAAGCCTCTTTTCTAGCATCCCTTGGAGCATGGTGGTGGTGGCCGAACCTCTTCATCCTAGGAGAAGTTTTGATGGCCGAAACTTGTAAGGAAGAAGAAGGTGCTTGGTGGTTTCTCATCTCGGAAGATCGTTGCCCACACAACGTCCGAGGTTAGAAGAGGAATACGGTAGAAGATCAAGAGGTCTTTCTAAAAGGTATAACTAGTAATTTTTGTTTCCGCATCATACTAGTTATTTTTGGAAATAATACTAAATACAAGAGGCATACAATTCTAGAGTTTCGAATTTGTTTTCGATATAGTGTTCTTTTGTTTTTCTTTCCCTTGTGATTTGATTGTTCTTTTCGGTTAACCTAAAGTTATTTTAGGAAATTAAATATTAGCTTTCCATAAAAGGTTTTGTCTAGTCGGTGGTGGTTGCTCCCATATCCAAGAAGGCCATGTGCCTCGCCACGTCAGTACTGGGAACCAATTATGGAAATTAATATTTAATGGAATTAATAACTTAAGGTGATTTGGGTCGAACGTGTTAAGTTCCGCAGGAGACCCAAGTCAAAACCTAAAAGAACGAATAGATTAAGTTTTGGATCAAACGTGTTAAGTTCCGCAGGCGATCCAAAATTTAATTTAAAAGAACACATGGTAGCTAGGAAAAGGTTCAAACCTTTGTACGAAATTTTTGTACAGTGGAACCTCTAGGTTTTCCGAGTAGCAACCAACACCCTCCACATGCCGATCAAAAGCTTTCGCCGGAAGGGCCTTAGTGAAAGAATCTGCCAGGTTATCCGTTGATGCAATCTTGGCGATGACAACTTCTCCTCGCTTCACGATATCTCGTATCAGGTGGTACTTGCGCTCTATATGTTTACTTGCCTTATGAGCTCGTGGTTCCTTCGAGTTTGCAACTGCACCGCTATTATCACAATAAATTGTGATAAATTTGGGCAAACCAGGAATCACATTTAAGTCCATTAGAAAGTTCCTGAGCCATACTGCTTCTTTAGCTGCCTCAGAGGCTGCTACATACTCAGCTTCCATGGTTGAGTCTGGTACGCATTTCTGCTTAACACTCCTCCATGAAATGGCTTCACCTCCTAAAGTAAACACATAGCCTGATGTAGACTTACTATTGTCCCTATCTGATTGGAAATCTGAATCCGTGTAACCCACAGGGAGCAAATCGTCTGCTTGGTAAATTAGCATATAATCTCTAGTCCTTCTCAGGTACTTTAATATATGCTTTACCGCAATCCAATGTCCTTGTCCAGGGTTACTCTGATATCTGCTGACCATGCCCACGGCAAAATAAATATCAGGTCTCGTACATAGCATTGCATACATAAGGCTTCCTACAGCCGAAGCATAAGGAACTGCTTTCATGTCTTCTATCTCCTTTGATGTCTTCGGAGACATCTCTTTAGATAGAGCTATTCCATGCCTAAAAGGTAAGAAACCTTTCTTGGAATCCTGCATACTAAAACGAGCAAGAAATGTATCTATATATGAAGCTTGGGACAGACACAACATTCTTTTCTTGTGATCCCTTATCACTTTGATCCCAAGAATGTGTGCACACTCTCCTAAGTCCTTCATATCAAATTTTTTGGACAACCATACCCTTACGTCTGATAATACCTTGACATTGTTGCCAATTAACAAAATATCATCTACGTATAGTACAAGAAATACCACCACGTTTCCGTTACACTTCTTGTATACACAAGACTCATCCGGACACTGAATAAATCCATACGTGTAATGCCCGAAAATTCTCAAAACTATTTTAGGAATATTCTATAATTTTTATGGAATTATTAGATATTTTTCCGGAATTTTCCGAGTAGCGGAAGTAGCAAAAATTATTAGAAAAATAAAATGGCTTAAGCGGGAATCGAACCCGGGACCTCTCGGGTCCGCTAAACCTTTAGTTAGCCTTAGTAACCGGTGAACCCAGCAGGGTCGTGCTGAAAGAAAGAGGAATCAATTATATTTATATTAGAGTTGAGTTCAATTATCCACTTAATATAAATAGAAGAGTTAGGTTGGGTTTGGTTTATTTTAGAGTTTGGTTCGGCAACTTTCTTCTCCTCACCCTAACTCACACTGACCCCCTCTTCTCCTCTCCTTCTCTCGGCGCCACAACAAGGGAAGAACTCGGTTCCATCCCTAGGGTCCCAAGGTCACTTTCCAGCGACGATTTCAGCACAAGGACGTTCCCCTCCGCGAGTAGAGCACGTGGACGCGAGCGAATCGTCGAGAAGTCGTCTCCACCGGAATTTCTAGCGATTAGATTTGTAAGAAATCTAGCACACAAGGTAAGAAACCCCTCACCTGCAGTATAAGTAGCTCTCGCGTGTTTTCTTTTATGCAGTAGATTAGTTTATTGAATTTTGTCAGCATATAGGGTGTATTTTAACTCTTCTCACAGATTTAGGGATTAGTGAGCATCTCTAGATGGGCCGAGCACGTGTATCCTCTGTAGATAGGGGTTTAGACGCTGCTGGGTGCCTAGAGGTGGTCTCCCTGATCGAGAGGAGAGTTAGAGAGCGCCAAATGCTCGATAAAATGCCTAGCACAGCCTTATGATTCAGTGGGCATTTAGTTAAATGCCATAGAACATGTTAGTTAGCATGATCAGTTTTTATTTCAGCTTTTACGAGACTAGATGTCCAAATGGGTGGGCTCCCATAGTCGCATCTAGGTTCAGACAACATAGTTCTAGGTTCAGATAACCTAGATTCAGCAAAATAGTATTAGCTATTTCAGTATTTTACTTTTCAGTGGCACTGTACTGGATTAGATATCCATTGGGTTGGGCTCTCATAGTCATCCCTAGATTTAGCTAACATAGTAAACCCTACAAGATTCGGAACTTGCAATCCCGGGTCTAGTTAGGGATGCACGCACAGCAAGTACAGTTGTCAGGGCCCATCAGCAGCATGTTTAGTATTTTCACTTACTATATGTATATGGTTTTCAACCTTTCACAAATTAGTTCGTGAATTCAATACAGTCCTAGCAGTAGCTCAGTTTTTAGTATCAGCTTAGTTCTTCATTGATACCATGTGATTGATATCATGTTCAGTTTTAGATATGCCATGATTGTATGCTTATATGCCATGTCATGTTTAATTTATTCAGTATACTTAGCATATCCTTTCAAACAGCATGATTTAAATTCATATTTGCATCGTATGCATATTTTAGTGAGGTAGATGGTTTCTTACTAAGCTTTTTAGATTACAGATACTATTTTCCTTATACTGCAGATACAGGTAAAAGTAAAATGGACTAGCAGTGGAGGCTGGAGGTCAATGCAGATCAAGATGTGTGTGGAAGGAACTGGAATAAAGATCCTAGGGATCTAGTTTTATTTTATTATGCATTAGAACGTGTTCAGTATGCATTAGTACTTATAGCAAGTGTTACCTTATGTTTCTGTTAGTTAGCAAGAAAACAGTTTAAAACCTTGTTAGTTTTGGTTTCCATATGTTTACATGCCATGAATTAGTATTCTATGCCTTAATCATGTTTAGTATGTTAGCCATTACTGTAACGCCCGCCCTCCCTGCTACCCTAAGGGACGGGGCTACGATACTCTACGTATAAATTTTTCTTTTTAAAACAGCGGAAGACTTAAAATAATTTTCATAGTTTTAATAAAACTTTTCTTTTAAATTTCTTTTGAACTATACTATCACATGGCATCAAAATCATAACATTAAATCCAGTGGAACCATAATGTCAAGCCACACATGTTTAGGCATCACAAATCATAAAATACCAATGCATAGTTCTTTAAAGAAACTTTAAGCAGGTTCTTATTTATTTGGTTGCCTAGCCACTGCCACACACATCTTCGTTGCCCCTCCTGCTGCTCCTCTAACTCATCCAGCTTTTTCCTTTATCTGTGGTACAAGGAAAGTAAGCTATGAGTACTCATGGCTCAGTAAGTTCCTTTCCTACTCACTAAAACCAACAATCAGCACATAATCAAGAATGCATCAACAAGTCATAATCTCAACTAATCATGGCATAACATAGCATTCTATTCAAGCATATCATGCATTATAATATAATCACAACTAGTCATAGCATATCAAGCATCACCATGGCCGAAACATATACATAGTGCATTGCATAAAACATAGCTAGACATGGCATAACAAACAAGTATTATGGTATATCAAAGCATGGCCGAAACATGTATATCAAAGCATCATACTATGGCCGAAAGATGTACATCAAGGCATCATCATATCTATGGCCGAAATCTATATATCAAGCATCAACAATTCCATGGCCGAAACATGTCTATAAGGTATAGCATGAACATAACATAATCATACCTTATCATGGCATATCATAATCAAGAGCATAACATGAAACATAGCATAATCATAAGGTGTATGCAATATGATTTTGGAAAACATGTATCCGAAAACATGTGTATGTCTCATGATCTTTAAAACCATTTTCTTTTACATATATACTTGAAAGTACTCTCAACATAAGGGGGATCCCGGCTATGTACCACTTACATATTGCGCGCAACCTTGTAGGTCCAAGGTAGCAAGTCTTGAACCCTACGAGGCAAACATACTAGGCCCTTAGTCCTAGGGGCACTTAGGAGCCCATCCCTAACGAGGTCCTTAGTCCCCGGGGCGCTTATGGAGCCCACCCTTGGTACAAGCCACTCACATATAAAGTAAAGTACATGTCATACATATCATGTATCATAAAAGCATGCATCACTTAGGCACACATCATATCGTAAAAGTATGCATCACTTAGGCATACATCATGTCATAAAAGTATGCATCACTTAGGCATACATCATATCATAAAGGTATGCATCACTTAGGCATACATCATGTCATAAAGGTATGCATCACTTAGGCATACATCTCATCATAAAGGCATGCATCACTTAGGCATACATCATGTCATAACAATATGCATCACTTAGGCATAGATCATAAAAACATGCATATCTTAAGCATAAAGCATATCATCAAGCATGCATGATTTAACCACATAGCATATCATGAAAGCATGCATATTTTAAGCACTAAACATGGCATCAAAGCATGCATAATTCAACCACATATCATAACATAAGCATGCATATTTTAAGCACAAAGCATATCATATCATAAAAGCATGCATATCATATCATAAGTCATAAATCACAAGCATACATTTTAAGCATAAGGGTGTATCTTGTGATTATCCTATCATACGAAACATGGTATCATATTTATCTTAGTTTTAAGCTTCCTAAACCCTTGTGGCCGAAACCCTTTAGAGCTCAATTTAGGTTAAACACAACATCCAAGCATGTGGCACCTAAATTATCATCATAACATTTTCATAGGAAGCATTATAAACATGATTAACTTAGTTTCTAAGTTCCTCAAGTCCCTAATTTCATATGGCCGAAACCTTAAGGTGTGAAACAAGGTTCCATATGACATAAAAGTATGGACAACTTTAAATCATATTTATAACATTTTTACCAAGGAACAAGGTAAACACATTTGACACATTTGAATTAGTTCCTAAGTTCTTTAAGCCCTTAACATATGTCATGGCCGAAATTTAACAAGTTCTCATTAGGGCTACAAACAAGCATACAAGCATGTGAACTTGGACTAACATTATGTATAAATTCATACAAGGCATCATACAATAGTTATGGCCGAAACATACCCTAGCATCATTTTAGGTCATAAAACAACATATAGCAATTGAACCTTGGCTTTCTACTTATCATATTTCATGTAGAGTGGCATGAGCATATTTAATTTAAGTCCTAGGGTTTCTAGGGCATATATTCCTTCATGACTGAAACATTCAAGGGTTCATTTAGGTCATGGAAAAAATTATACAAGCATGTGAAACAATCAACACATTATCCTATTTTCATAAGAAGTACTTTTAACACATTTGGTTTCATTTCTAAGGCCTCTAGGTCTTTTAAACCCTACTTGGCCGAAACTCATAGAATATAAACTTGCTTCAAATAGCCTAAAAGCATGAGAATTTATACAAGTTTCATAGCATGTATAAGGACAAGCATAATGAGTATACATATGAATTGTGTCTTAGGCTTTCTAGGTTTCTTTTTCTCTTTTTCTTTATTTTTTTATCATGGCCGAAACCTACCATTCCTTAGCTAGGTTTTTAAGTGGCCTAAAGCATGAAAAACCTATGTAAGTTTCATGGCAAAAGTTACTAAGAAACATATATACAAATTGGTTCATGAATAAGCTAGGACCCCTTGTGGTCATACATATTATATGTCATGCAACTAATTTTTCTACACCCTAATTAAGCATGAGGGCATTAAACAACTTTCATATCTAAATAGCACAGAGGTCTTGAGCATATTAAAAAAAATTTTAAGATTTTCTAAGCTATCCATCTCATCATGGCCGAAAAAAACCCTAAGAAGGAGTTCATGAAATTCTAGCAATATTCAAGCATACAAATCCTTTAAGATCTTTGTATTCTATCACATGAGCATGGTTATTTAAATTTAAAGGTCTTCCTAACCCTAAACCCTTTCTTGACCGAATCATATGAGTGGGTTTTCTTTTAGTTTCAAATATCTTCTAAGGAAGAAAAACTAATACATGATCCTTAATATTTCATAGGGAGAACCTTGTACTAGTTGGGTAAAACAATAAATTTCCCTAGCCTCTTAAGAATATTTTTGGCCGAAATTCTAGGGTTCAGTACTCCTCTGATCAAGCATCATATAGGTATAAAAGCATGAAGAAGAACCCCTTTACATAGCATAGAAAAATCTATCATGTAGTGAAGACTAGTTTAAACACCATTAGATTTTGAAAGCTCTTCTTGGCCGAATTTTCTCAAACTCGTTTCTAGGTTTTAAAATCTACATAAAATCCGAAAAGCACATAAAAGCCTTGTACCACAGGTGAGGGGAAGCTTACATCCTTTTTCGCTTGTGGATCTAAGGTATGAAGAAGAAGAAGTAGCCTCTTCTTCTAGTTCCTTTCCCTTGATTCCTTTGCTAAGTCCTCCTTGTATCTTAGGCTTTCTTAGGGAAAAATTTGTCTTTGGGGCTGAAGATGGAGGAGAGGGGACTGTGGTGTTCTCGGTGAGGGAGAGGATGAATGAGGGAAAATGAGAGAAAAATGGTTTTCTCTTTTCTTGCTCCCTTTTATGTTAAGGGGGAAGAGGTAGCAAACTTAGTTTTTGCTTTCCTTCTCCCTTAGCCCTTTTTTTCTATTTTATTTTTATTTTTATTTGTTTATTTATCCTCATCATTCATGGTGAAATAAGGGGGAATGAATCCCCTTAATCCCTCTTTAAGTTTTCGGCAAAACCAAAGAGGAAGAAAGAGAGAAAGGGAGGAAGGCAAATTGCCTTTCTCTTGCTCTTTACATGTTTCCTTTTGGCTAGCTTTTACTCTTACCTTTATCATGAGTTTCCCTCCTTTGCTATCAACATATTATTCCTATCCCAACTGGTTATTACCCATTAATTCTATGAAATATAATATAAGAGGTTCAAGGTTCAATCCTTGACCTTCACTTCTTTTTATTTCATTTTATTTATTTTTGCTTCAACTCACTTCCTATTATTTTTCTAAGGCAAAATCTCACATTCATATATTTATCTTATAAGCTTAGTGGGTATTACAATTACCTAGTAGAATGTTTCTCTTAGCTTTTATAGTGTTGTGTAATGACTTTGGCACGCATCAGTGCTGATATCAGGGGCCTGATACGAAATCAGAAACCCCTGATCGGTCAGCAGACCGATCAGGGAGTCTCTGATCGGTTGGTAGACTGATCAGGGACCTGGTTTCTGCGAACAAAACTTTCTGTTCGTTCCCTGATCGATCCGTGGATCGATCAGGAGCTGGGTCACGAAAAAAAAAGTAGCTCACTGATCGGTCAGCAGAGCGATCAGTAAGCCACTGATCGGTCTCATTGATCGATCAGGGACCAACTGGATCGGTCGACAGACCGATCCAGCAGCGTACAAGATTGCGGTGTAGTTTATGGATCGGTCGGTTGAACGATCCGGAGTTTCCTACCGTGCCAGTATCAGTAGATCGGTCTGTGGATCGATCCGAAGTTTATTACCAGTTGTAAACACCTCCCCTAGCATGTGTACAACTCCTAGGTACACCCAGAACACTAAGTTAAACTTTACAGCATTTAGTTCAGTAAAATTTTAAATTAGCCAGTTTTCATTCCGCATTAATAGTCCAGCACAGCATAACTGTAGTGACCGGCCTCGCAGCCTAGTCAGTAGGAGGCGGGTCGTTACAGAGTGGTATCAGAGCAGTGTTCCATACTTCCTACACACACATCAGGATTGAACCTACAGCTTCCAAGTAAGAATACCTCTACTTTATTTATGCTTTCTGTTTCCTTGTTATAGATCATGTTTCTAGATAAACTGCTGCATGATAGTATGTGATAGTATATAACATGATAACGATAGTTATACAATTATGATTGTAATAGTTATTCATGTTCTGTCCTCTATGTCTTTAGCAATGGCACGAGGGCGCCCACTAGAAGGGCACTAGCCACGAGCCCAAAGAAGAGGCGGGTGCCTCCCTAGACCTTACATTAATGGCTCGATTCTGACAGGCTGAACAATGACGAAATAGCCGCCTTAAAGGCTAATCAGCAGAGTACCCCCCGGAACCGAACCTGACGACTCCGAAGTCTTAGAGGTTCCACCAACCCAGCCTACAGAGTCCCAGCAGCTGAGCCAAGGAAGGAAGCCTATCGATCCAGTGGCGGCGAGTCAAGCCAGAGAACTTCTCGGGCACTAGTGAACCATGGGATGCACAAGCCTGGTTCAAAACGGAGAGCACGATGGAGCTTCGGGCTGGCCGTAACACGAGAAGGTGAAGTGTGCCTCCTTCTGACAGGAGACGCAAGCATGTGGTGGGAAAGAATCGAAATGAAGCGCCCGGTGAACCGTATGTCATGGGCCGACTTGAGAAGGAATTCTTGAGGAGTTCTTTCACATCGTTACAAACCGCCACTACGACGAGTTCATGGAGTTTCGTCAGGGCAACCTTTCGATTGAGGAAGCCGTGAAGAAATTCAACAGGGTTGGCTCGTCTATGCCCGAGCTAGTCAGCAGAAGGAATCGGTTGATGCTCAAGATGCCGAGGCCGAGATAGCGGTGAACGTGGCCGGTGGCATACATAGGCCACAAACCACGGAGGAGTTAGTGAGCGGTGCCTTGACCACAGAGCATTACCAACAACAAAAGCAAGTCTCCTCGAGTCCAAAGGCCAAGGAAACTCTCACACTCAAAACAGCAAGGCCACAGCTCTAACTGGAAAGGGAACTCCAACAGCAAGCGCAAATGGGAGTGACCCAAAAGGAGGACCATCTAGCAAGCGACCCGGTTATCCAAAGTGTGCTACTTGTGGGAAATTCCACCAGGGGTTTGTCGCAAGGGCACACGAGGATGCTGAATGTGGACAAGAAGGGCACATGGCGAAGTGCCGAACAAGACCGATCTTCCTCAGCCACAGCAGATGCAGGGCAGCCAGCTCGGTTATATCAGATGCAGCCGCTCTAGAAGGTCCACTTATCAGCCAAAGAAGCCCCTCAGCCACGACGAATGCGAGGATCTAGTCACTCACGAGAGGACGAGCCAATGCCTGACAAATTGTCACAGTCGATTAGCATTTTGATAGTGCTACTTCTATTCTTGGGGCAACCCATTCATATATAGCCGGATGTTCTCCGAAAAATTAGAAATACCCTCGGAGGTACTCGGTGGTCGGTTTTGCGACACTACCTTCGGGAGAGATCATGACATCCACGCACTGGCTCAGAGCATAATAGACAGAGAGCTCTTTTGTGATCCGATAGTGCTAGAGATGACCGACTATGACGTTATCTTTGGAATGGACTTTACGATCGATACGGTGCTACCATAGAGTGCCGTAAGCAGAAAGCTGAAGCGGCAGTGCAATTTGAATACAGTGGGAACCAAAGAGAAAGGCCAAGAAGTTTCTCTCGCTATGAAAGCACGAAGCTTGGATTCAGGATGTCTGAGATTCCTAGCACGTAGTCAATGCCGGCCAGGACAAGAACCGGAGCGAGAGGTTCGAGTCGATGTGACTACTGTGATCTTTCTGAAGAGTTATCGGACTTAGCACAGACGAGGAGATTGACTTTGAGATAGAGCTTATTCCGGTACAAACCCTATCTCCAAAGCGCCTTATCGCATGGCTCGAGCATAACTGAAGGAACTTGGAGCAACTATAGGAGTTGCTTGACAAGGGTTTCATACGCCCGAGTCATTCACCATGGGGAGCGCCCGTATTGTTCGTGAAGAAGAAGGATGGAAGCATGCGATTGTGCATAGACTACAGATCACCGAACCAAGTCACGATCAAGAATAGGTATCCCTTCCCGGAATCGATGACTGTTCGACCAGGAGCGAGTGTTCTCTAAGATAGATCTCGGATCGGTTATCATCGGTGAAGGTTAAAGAGGGATATACCCAATACAGAGATTCGGATACTGGACACTACGAGTTCGTAGTCAAGCCCTTTGGCGTGACCAATGCTCCAGCTACATTCATGGATCTCATGAGCAGTATTCAGGAGTATTTAGATAAGTTTGTTATTGTGTTTATCGATGACAATCTTATCTACTCAGAACTCGGGAAGAACACTCGAGCACCTGAAACTAGCAGACCCTTCAGCAGAACCAGCTATACGCCAAGTTCACGAAATGTGAATTTTGGCTAGATCTGTGTCCTTCACGGGTCACATCATCTCAAAGGATGGTATTATGGTAGATCCCAACAAGATAGAGTAAATAACTGGAAGAGACCTAAGAACGCTAGCAAAATCGGGAGCTTTCGGGATTAGCAGGATATTACAGAAAGTTTGTAGAGGACTTCTCCAGGATAGCCTCCCCAGGCTCTTACGAGAAAGAACAGGAAATTTCAATGGGCAGAGGACAAGCGAGCTAAAAAGGAGATTGACCGGTGCTCCCATTTTGGCTATACCAATGACACCAGCAGCTTTGACATCTATAGTGATGCCTCTAAGTTGGGACTAGGAGCGATACTGGCAAAGCGGCAAGGTGATCGCCTATGCCTCCGACAACTCAAGGATTATGAGAAGAATTACCCTACTCATGACCTTGAGCTTGCAGATAGTGTTCGCTCTCAAAATTTGGAGACATTACTTATATGGAGCTCAGTGCAGAGTGTATACAGATCATCAGAGTCTGAAGTACTTCTTCACTCAGAAGGATCTGAACATGCGACAGCGCAGATGGCTTGAGCTAGGCAAAGACTACGATATAGACATCCTCTACCATCCAGGGAAAGCCAATAAGGTAGCCGACGCACTTAGCAGAAAATCCAGTGCTACCTTATTATCTCTTACAGCCATGTCACCACCCCTACAGAAGGAGATCATAGATTTCGGTCTCGAACTCATCGTTGGACAACTCTCTACTATGACCTTAGAGTCTACCTTGCTTGGTGATATTCAGTCAGCTCAGGAGCAGGACCCTGAAATTCAGAAAATCAAGCAAGGGCTAGCAGAATCAGAAAGTAGAGAATTCAGAGTGTCCGATAGCGGGGTGTTGTATTTTGGTGACAGACTTTGTGTTCCAGATCAGGAGGAGCTACGGAGACAGATTTTAGATGAGGCTCACAAGACTCCCTATGCGATGCATCCAGGTTCCACCAAAATGTATCAAGACCTGAAGAACCAGTTTTGGTGGCCCGGGATGAAGCGAGACATCGCCAGATATGTTAGCATCTGCCTCACCTGTCAAAGGGTCAAGGCAGAACATCAGCGACCAGGAGGAGTTCTGCAGCCTATACAGATTCCAGAATGGAAGTGGGAGGATATCTCTATGGATTTCATAGTGGAGCCCAGAACCACGAATGGTTTTGACACCATCGGGTAATAGTCGACAGTTGACTAAATCACCCACTTCTTAGCTATCAAGATATCCTACTCCATGGAGAAGCTAGATCAGTTGTATCTCCGGAGATCGTCGACTACATGGAGTCCCACGAACCATCATTTCAGACGGAGACATGATTCACATCTTACGGGAGTGTGTACAGTCAGCGTTGAGCACTAAGTTAAAGTTCAGATGCATTCCATCCTCAGACGGATGGTCAAACGGAGCGAGTATCGGTGCTCGAAGATATGCTCCGAGCGTGTAGACTTCGAGGAAGTTGGTGCAAATATCTGAGCTTAGCAGAATTTGCATACAACAACAGCTATCAGGCCACTATCGGCATGGCACCTTACGAGGCTCTCTATGGGCGGAGATGTAGATCCCCAATCTGCTGGTATGAAAGTGGTGAACAGAAAGAGCTAGAACTTCAGACAGATCTAGTGGCAGATACCACAGCAGCTATACAGCAGATCCGCCAGAGGATAGAGACAGCTCAGAGCCGCCAGAAAAGCTATGCTGATACACGGCGCAGACCCTTAGAGTTTTCAGTCGGGGATACAGTGTTCCTCAGAGTAGCTCCCATGAAGGGAGTGATGCGTTTTGGGAAGAAGGGCAAACTTAGTCCCAGATATGTGGGACCATACCTTATCAGCAGAAGAGTGGGCAAGGTAGCATATGAGCTAGAGCTACCCCAGGAAATGTCAGCTGTCCACAACGTATTTCATGTCTCTATGCTGAAGAAGCATACCCCAGATGCCACCCAGGTGATTGAGCCCCAGTCGGTACACGCTAGAAGACCATCTACTCATATAACCATGCATTTAAGAGACCAAGCTTAAAAGTGCGGAAGAAAACAACCAAACATGCATTTGAGTATAGTTCACGCTAAAACCCAGCTTTGGAAATATGCACAGGAGATGTATATTTAAGTTTATAGTTCAAACAAACTTTATATGGTAGATTGTAACGCCCGAAAATTCTCAAAACTATTTTAGGAATATTCTATAATTTTTCTGGAATTATTAGATATTTTTCCGAAATTTTTAGAGTAGCGGAAGTAGCAAAAATTATTAGAAAAGTAAAATGGCTTAAGCGGGAATTGAACCCGGGACCTCTCGGGTCTGCTAAACCTTTAGTTAGCCTTAGTAACCGGTGAACCCAGCAGGGCCGTGCTGAAAGAAAGAGGAATCAATTATATTTATATTAGAGTTGGGTTCAATTATCCACTTAATATAAATAGAAGAGTTAGGTTGGGTTTGGTTTATTTTAGAGTTTGGTTCGGCAACTTTCTTCTCCTCACCCTAACTCACGCCGACCCCCTCTTCTCCTCTCCTTCTCTCGGCGCCACAACAAGGGAAGAACTAGGTTCTATCCCTAGGGTCCCAAGGTCACTTTCCGGCGACGATTTCAGCACAAGGACGTTCCCCTCCGCGAGTAGAGCACGTGGACGCGAGCGAATCGTCGAGAAGTCGTCTCCACCGGAATTTCTAGCGATTAGATTTGTAAGAAATCTAGCACACAAGGTAAGAAACCCATCACCTGCAGTATAAGTAGCTCTCGCGTGTTTTCTTTTATGCAGTAGATTAGTTTATTGAATTTTGTCAGCATATAGGGTGTATTTTAACTCTTCTCACAGATATAGGGATTAGTGAGCATCTCTAGATGGGCCGAGCATGTGTATCCTCTGTAGATAGGGGTTTAGACGCTGCTGGGTGCCTAGAGGTGGTCTCCCTGATCGAGAGGAGAGTTAGAGAGCGCTAAATGCTCGACAAAATGCCTAGCACAGCCTTATGATACAGTGGGCATTTAGTTAAATGCCATAGAACATGTTAGTTAGCATGATCAGTTTTTATTTCAGCTTTTACGAGACTAGATGTCCAAATGGGTGGGCTCCCATAGTCGCCTCTAGGTTCAGACAACCTAGTTCTAGGTTCAGATAACCTAGATTCAGCAAAATAGTATTAGCTATTTCAGTATTTTACTTTTCAGTTGCACTGTACTGGATTAGATATCCATTGGGTTGGGCTCCCATAGTCGTCCCTAGGTTTAGCTAACCTAGTAAACCCTACTAGATTCGGAACTTACAATCCCGGGTCTAGTTAGGGATACGCGCACAGCAAGTACAGTTGTCAGGGCCCATCAGCAGCATGTTTAGTATTTTCACTTACTATATGTATATGATTTTCAACCTTTCACAAATTAGTTCGTGAATTCAATACAGTCCTAGTAGTAGCTCAGTTTTTAGTATCAGCTTAGTTCTTCATTGATACCATGTGATTGATATCATGTTCAGTTTTAGATATGTCATGATTGTATGCTTATATGCCATGCCATGTTTAGTTTATTCAGTATACTTAGCATATCCTTTCAAACAGCATGATTTAAATTCATATTTGCATCGTATGCATGTTTTAGTGAGGTAGATGGTTTCTTACTAAGCTTTTTAGCTTACAGATACTATTTTCCTTATACTGCAGATACAGGTAAAAGGAAAATGGACTAGCAGTGGAGGCTGGAGGTCAATGCAGATCAAGATGTGTGTGGAAGGAACTGGAATAAAGATCCTAGGGATCTAGTTTTATTTTATTATGCATTAGAACGTGTTTAGTATGCATTAGTACTTATAGCAAGCGTTACCTTATGTTTCTGTTAATTAGCAAGAAAACAGTTTAAAACCTTGTTAGTTTTGGTTTCCATATGTTTACATGCCATGAATTAGTATTCTATGCCTTAATCATGTTTAGTATGTTAGCCATTACCTAGTAGAATGTTTCTCTTAGCTTTTATAGTGTTGTGTAATGACTTTGGCACGCATCAGTGCTGATATCGGGGGTCTGATACGCCAGGAAGGCTTTAGGGTTTAGGGCTCGGAAGCTCTAGACCTACCTATATAGGCATTGGATCGGTCTGTTGATATCTGATCGGTCTGTGGACCGATCCAGTGATACGATGGTTAGCTGATCGGTCGCCAGATCGATCAGTAACCAATCAGTAACTGATCGGTCGACAGACCGATCCAGCAGCGTACAGGATTGCGGTGTAGTTTATGGATCGGTCGGTTGAACGATCCGGAGTTTCCTACCGTGCCAGTATCAGTAGATCAGTCTGTGGATCGATCCAAAGTTTATTACCAGTTGTAAACACCTCCCCTAGCATGTGTACAACTTCTAGGTACACCCAGAACACTAAGTTAAACTTTACAGCATTTAGATCAGTAAAATTTTAAATTAGCCAGTTTTCATTCCGCATTAATAGTCTAGCACAGCATAACTGTAGCGACCGGCCTCGCAGCCTAGTCAGTAGGAGGCGGGTCGTTACAATACGACTGGATTACTTCATTAAACCGGATGTTCCAAGACCTTGAAGCTTGCTTCAGTCCATAAATGGACCGATTGAGCTTGCACACTAGATGCTCTTTGCCTTTTTCAATGAACCCTTCTGGTTGCTTCATATGGATGTTATCTTCAAGACTTCCATTAAGGAAAGCTGTCTTGACATCCATTTGCCAAATCTCATAATCCATATGAGCAGCAATGGATAAGAGTATCCGGATAGATTTAAGCATGGCTACCGGTGAAAAGGTTTCCTCATAATCGATTCCCTCTTTCTGAGTGTACCCTTTCGCAACAAGCCTAGCTTTGAAGGTTTCTACCTTCCCGTCTGTCCCTCTTTTCCTTTTGTAGATCTACTTGCATCCAATGGCTTTTACACCATCAGGTGGTTCTACAAGCTCCCAGACCTTATTAGAGTACATAGACTCTATTTCAGAATTCATTGCCTTTTGCCAAGATGCTGCATCTATATCTTGGAGTGCTTCGTCATATGTTCGTGGATCAGGTTCATGTTTACCCGGGATCAAGTCGAAGACTCTCCCAAAACATGAATCTTTCAGTTGCCTTACAACCCTCCCACTATGACGGCATCCGTGGTTGTGTATCATGTGTCACACGTGTTGCGTCTCTTGTGGTACTTCATCTTATTGTTGGTGCTGAAGTAGACGTGTCCTCTCTAAGTTCTTCTAAAACAACTTTACATCGGGCTTGTGATCCATTATATAGTCTTCTTCTAAAAGCGGGCATTGGTGCTAACAATGACCTTCTGGTCTTTAGGACTATAAAATAAACCACCTTTCGTTCCTTTGGGATATCCTACAAACACGCGAACTTCTGTACGGGATTCTAACTTATCAGCATCTGGTTTCAGCACATGTGCTGGACCACCCCAAATCCGAATATGTCTTAGACTGGGTTTTCGCCCATTCCATAATTCTATGGGAGTAGAAGAAACTGATTTAGAAGGTACTAAGTTCAGAACGTATACTGCTGTTTCCAGAGCATATCCCCAAAACGAATTTGGTAATTCTGAATAACTCATCATCGATCTAACCATCTCCATAAGAGTCCTGTTCCTTCGTTCTGCTACACTATTCTGTTGGGGTGTTCCAGGTGCAGACAATTGGGATTGAATCTCGGCCTCTGATAAGTAATTCCTAAACTCTCCTAAGAGGTATTCGCCACCACGATCAGATCGTAGTGTCTTGATACTTTTACCTAGTCGTTTCTCCACATCAGCCTTGTATTCTTTGAACTTATCAAAGCACTCGGACTTGCGGCGCATTAGGTAAATATATCCGTATCTTGAATAATCATCTATGAAAGAGACAAAATATTCAAAACCTCCTCTTGCCTGGACAGACATAGGACCACACAAATCAGAATGAACCAATTCTAACACTTCTTTGGCTCTATACCCCTTGGCCTTGAACGGCCTCTTGGTCATTTTACCTTCCAAGCAAGATTCACAAGTTGGAAAATTTTCCAACTCTAACGAACTCAAAAGTCCATCAGCTATAAGCCTCTGAATCCTACTTAAGTTAATATGACCAAGCCTTAGATGCCAAAGATATGCTTGGTTCATTTCCGAAGGTTCTTTTCTTTTATTAGAGTTAGAAGATGAGTTATAAATTTCCATGTTTTGCCTTGTGGAAGAAATTGGATTTAAAGTATACAAATTACCAACTAATGCACCAGAACAGATAATCACTTTATTTTTTTTAATAACTACATCATTACTGAAAGAAACTGAATATCCATCTAAAAATAGTTTAGAAACTGAAATTAAATTCTTTCTAAAACTGGGTACATAAAGACAATTTCTTAAAACCAAATTTCTATTTCTACTAAAAGATAAGTAGACGTCTTCCACTGCAACAGCTGCCACCTTAGTAGCATTGCCCATGTAGACGGTAATCTCTCCTTCAGATAGTCGTCGGGTTTCCTGGAACCCTTGTAAGGAATTGCAGACATGATCAGTGGCTCCCGTATCTACACACCAGGTGCTGGTAGATAACACCGCTAAACAAGTTTCAATAACTAGAGCATGAGATATACCTTTGTTTTGGTTCCTACGAGGACAGTCCGCCTTCCTGTCTGCTTCGAGATGAAGCACTTGCCCTTCGATTTCTTCCAGCTTTAAATCCCGTACACTGAGATTTATTCACTTTCTTTCCTGAGATTGTTTCTTCTTCTTCTTTCCTCTCGGTTTAGAAGTAGAACCATTTTCAAGCATAGTGAATTTGAGCATTGTGACGAAATAATCATTCTGCTGCTTGAGTCAATAGTTCCGCTAATGAATAAATCCTCTTATTCATATTATAGTTCGGGCGGAATGCTCAAAAATTCTAGGTAGCGTTTGGAGGATCATATCGATCCGGGTTTCCCATCAATTTCTCCTCCTAGGATCGTATTTCGTTCGGATAAGCCATCATCTTTAGGATATGATCCTCACGAGTACCCTCTTGCATGGTGGCTGTCATTATCTTTCTCATGGCTTCTTGCCTAGAAGCCCTATCCTGATGACCAAAGAGTTCCTTGAGATTGTTCATAATATCATAGGCTGTTGGTAAATCTTGATGCTGATGTTGCAATACATTTGACATTGAAGCCAAAATGAAACACCGGGTCATCTCATCTGCTTTTACCCATTTCCTATGATATTCAATCTCCTCTTGGGTAGATTCACCAGTAAGTGCTTCAGGACAAGGCTTAGTCAGTACAAATTTATAGCTTTCAGCAGTAAGGACAATGTCCAGGTTCCTTTTCCAATCTATGTAATTAGGTCCAGTAAGTCTATTCTATTGAAGTATGATGGACAGTGGGTTGAAAGTCATCCTAAGAATCACAAATAACTTTTGGTCAGAACTCTAAATTTAGAATAATATTGATTCCTCAAACAATACTATTTTAAATTAACCAACACCTCAAAACACCGTGAATTTTGTATGCCACGTTAGTGTGGACGTATACAAATTCAACATTTGTAAAAGGAGGGTTTTAACCCATTAATTTTATTATCTTGTCAACCTAACTTTTTGACAAATAAAATTAATAGTTGGTATCATTTGGTCACACAAATAATAGCAGTGACTCCGATGGGGAGGATACTATTAGACGTGCCTAAGTGTATACCACTACTTGACACTAAGTCCATTAATAAGATTGTGCCCCTTCCGAAGGGGAAGATCACACGCTCTTAATTAACTTCCTATAGTCATCCAAAAATGGAAGTCTGTTCTAGTGATCCGCAAACAAGCTCATCCGTTATGGAGGAAGGCACTCAGAGCCAACGCGCAAGCTTGTTTGCATCACTTACAAACCAGTAATGGAGACCATGGGATTTATTTAAAAATCCCTCACCCACTTAGTTATTTATAAATGAGGAATTTTAACTATGCTAGCCTACTAAACTTGTAAACTAACATGCACACACAGCACAATATAAAAGCAATAAATAGAAAATCTAATTTTCAACTATTATGGCTTTTGTCTCTAGTTGTCCTCCGTGTGTTGTTATCCCAAGCTGCTGCCATATTTGGCCAACGCCACCGGGTCCAGCTGTCGCATCCATCTTGCTCCTAGTTCCGCTGCGCCTCTGGTCCTTAGAAGTTCCCACGCTTTGCAAGATTCGATCCGCGACATAAATAGAATTTTATATTTCTGATCCTATATTCCATAAAAGCAATGTACATGTATCTAGATCAAAAATAAAATCCTAATAAAACTAAATACAGCTCCTACTGTATTTTAATACAATCATACACACACAGATAAATGCCCTTGACATGTCCAAGGGTCCAATCACACACATAATAACTAAAAGCCATAATAGTTGGATCCTGCATCCACAAAGTTAGCACATCTTACTATTAACCTGCCTAAATTATGTATGACATGTGCATAATTAAACTAATACCAAATACACAGAGGCAAAACCCTAGCTCTGATACCAATTGTTGGTTGGTACTCGGAAAACCTAGAGGTTCCACTGTACAAAAATTTTGTACAAAGGTCTGAACCTTTTCCTAGCTACCATGTGTTCTTTTAAATTAAATTTTGGATCGCCTGCGGAATTTAACACGTTTGATCCAAAACTTAATCTATTTGTTCTTTTAGGTTTTGACTTGGATCTCCTGCGGAACTTAACACGTCGACCCAAGTCACCTTAAGTTATTAATTCCATTAAATATTAATTTCCATAATTGGTTCCCAGTACTGACATGGCGAGGCACATGGCCTTCTTGGATACGGGAGCAACCACCACCGACTAGACAAAACCTCTTATGGAAAGCTAATATTTAATTTCCTAAAATAACTTTAGGTTAACCGAAAAAATAATCAAATCACAAGGAAAAATAAAACAAAAGAACACAACATCGAAAAATATATTCGAAATACTAGAATCGTAAGCCTCTTGTATTTGGTATTATTTCCAAAAATAACTAGTATGATGCGGAAAGAAAAATTACTAGTTATACCTTTTAGAAAGACCTCTTGATCTTCTACCATATTCCTCTTCTAACCTCAGACATTGTGTGGGCAACGATCTTCCGAGATGAGAAACCACCAACCACCTTCTTCTCCTCCTAGCTAGGTTCGGCCAAAAAAAGCTTAACCAAGGATGAAGAACAAAACACCAACCAAGCTCCAAGAGATGCTAGCTTTCTCTCCTTCTTCTTCTTCTTCTTCTCCAAGTAGTATCCGGCCGCCACAAGAGCTCCAAGCCTTTGAGAGTTTCGGCCACCACAAAGAGGGAGAGAGGAAGAGGATGGCCGGCCACTCCAAGGAATAAAAGAGGGAGAGAAATAATAGAGGTTGTATCTCATGAAGGCACCCTCACCCCTTCTTTTATATTCCTTGGCCTAGGCAAATTAGGAAATTTAATTACAATAAAATTTCCTTAATTCCCTTGACATGATTTAATTGAGAAAAATAAAATAAAATTTCCCAAATTAATCTCTAATGGCCGGCCACATCAAAAGAGATAAATTAGACAAGTTTTAATCAACAATTAAAACTTCCTAATTTGTTTCCGAAAATTTTAAAATTAAAATTTCTCTTTAAAAATCTCTTCATGGTTGATAAAAAGAAATTTCTATAATTTTAATTTTATCAACATGTGGATAATTTTAAAGAGAAAATAAAATATCTCACCAATCTACAAATAAGGAAAGAGATCTAATCTCTTTCTTTAATCTTTTGTAGATCTTTTACAAGAGAGATATTTTAATTTTAATTCTCTTTAATAAATTATTTCTTCCACATAATAAAAATTAAAATTAAAATTCCTTTTTAATTTAATTTGGCCGGCCCCCACTAGCTTGGGTTCAAGCTAGGGCCGGCCACCCCAATTTATACCTAGGTCGGCCCTAGCTTGGTTCCCAAGCTAGCTTGGCCGGCCCCCTATTGGTGGGTATAGAAGGTGGGTATAGGTGGGTATAGTACTCTATAAATAAGAGGCTACGATAGGGACCGAGAGGAGGAATTGGTTTTGGTCTCCCGAAAAAATTAAGCATCCCGTGTTCGCCCCGAATACACAACTTAATTTTATCAATAATAATTCATTCCACTAAGGAATTATTATTGAACTACCGCACCAATCCCAAATTACATTTTGGGCTCCTTCTTATTATGACTGTATTAATCTCCCTGTGTTTAAGATGTCGAATGTCCACTAATTAAGTGAGTTACTGACAACTCATTTAATTAATATCTTAGTCCAAGAGTAGTACCACTCAACCTTATCATCATGTCGGACTAAATCCACCTGCAGGGTTTAACATGACAATCCTTATGAGCTTCTCTTGAGGACATTATCAACCTAGTATCTCTAGGACACAGTTTTCTTCTATAATCAACAACACACACTATAAGTGATATCATTTCCCAACTTATCGGGTTTATTGATTCATCGAACTAAATCTCACCCATTGATAAATTAAAGAAATAAATATCAAATATATGTGCTTGTTATTATATTAGGATTAAGAGCACACACTTCCATAATAACTGAGGTCTTTGTTCCTTTATAAAGTCAGTATAAAAGAAACGACCTCAAATAGTCCTACTCAATACACTCTGAGTGTACTAGTATAATTATATAGTCAAGATAAACTAATACCTAATTACACTACGACCTTCTAATGGTTTGTTCCTTTCCATTTTGGTCGTGAGCTACTGTTTATAATTTATAACATTATCTTCTGCATGTGACACCACATACTATGTTATCTACAATATAAATTAATTGAACAACTACAACTAAATGTAGACAATTTGACCAAATGTGATTCTTTATTCATAATGAATGTTTACAAAGCTTAGGCTTTCAGAATACACTCCAACAATCTCCCACTTATACTAATGACTAAGCTGTCATATCTTCTACCATACATCTGATTCTTATTCCCTCCACATGCCGATCAAAATCTTTCTAGGAAGGGCCTTAGTGAAAGGATCCGCCGGTTATCCGCTAATGCAATCTTGGCGATGACAACTTCTCCTCGCTCCACGATATCTCGTATCACGTGGTACTTGCGCTCTATATGTTTACTTGCCTTATGAGCTCGTGGTTCCTTCGAGTTTAGAATCAGGACCGCTATTATCACAATAAATTGTGATAATTTTGGGCAAACCAGGAATCACATTTAAGTCTATTAGAAAGTTCTTGAGCCATACTGCTTCTTTAGCTGCCTCAGAGGCTGCTACATACTCAGCTTCCATGGTTGAGTCTGATACGCATTTCTGCTTAACACTCCTCCATGAAATGGCTTCACCTCCTAAAGTAAACACATAGCCTGATGTAGACTTACTATTGTCCCTATCTGATTGGAAATCTTAATCCGTGTAACCCACAGGGAGCAAATCGTCTGCTTGGTAAATTAGCATATAATCTCTAGTCCTTCTCAAGTACTTTAATATATGCTTTACCGCAATCCAATGTCCTTGTCCAGGGTTACTCTGATATCTGCTGACCATGCCCACGGTAAAATAAATATCAAGTCTCGTACATAGCATTGCATACATAAGGCTTCCTACAGCCGAAGCATAAGGAACTGCTTTCATGTCTTCTATCTCCTTTGATGTCTTCGGAGACATCTCTTTAGATAGAGTTATTCCATGCCTAAAAGGTAAGAAACCTTTCTTGGAATCCTGCATACTAAAACGAGCAAGGATTGTATCTATATATGAAGCTTGGGACAGACACAACATTCTTTTCTTGTGATCCCTATCACTTTGATCCCAAGAATGTGTGCACACTCTCCTAAGTCCTTCATATCAAATTGTTTGGACAACCATACCCTTACGTCTGATAATACCTTGACATTGTTGCCAATTAACAAAATATCATCTACGTATAGTACAAGAAATACCACCCCGTTTCCGTTACACTTCTTGTATACACAAGACTCATCCGGATACTGAATAAATCCATACGACTGGATTACTTCATTAAACCGGATGTTCCAAGACCTTGAAGCTTGCTTCAGTCCATAAATGGACTGATTGAGCTTGCACACTAGATGCTCTTTGCCTTTTTCAATGAACCCTTCTGGTTGCTTCATATGGATGTTCTCTTCAAGACTTCCATTAAGGAAAGCTGTCTTGACATCCATTTGCCAAATCTCATAATCCATATGAGCAGCAATGGATAAGAGTATCCGGATAGACTTAAGCATGGCTACCGGTGAAAAAGTCTCCTCATAATCGATTCCCTCTTTCTGAGTATACCCTTTCGCAACAAGCCTAGCTTTGAAGGTTTCTACCTTCCCGTCTGTCCCTCTTTTCCTTTTGTAGATCCACTTGCATCCAACGGCTTTTACACCATCAGGTGGTTCTACAAGCTCCCAGACCTTATTAGAGTACATAGACTCTATTTCAGAATTCATTGCCTTTTGCCAAGATGCTGCATCTATATCTTGGAGTGCTTCGTCATATGTTCGTGGATCAGGTTCATGTTTACCCGGGATCAAGTCCGAAGACTCTCCCAAAAACATGAATCTTTCAGGCTGCCTTACAACCTTCCACTACGACGAGGCACTGTCTGTGGTTGTGTATCATGTGTGACACATGTTGTAGTCTCTTGTGGTACTTCATCTTGAACTAAGGCAGACGTGTCCTCTCTAAGTTCTTCTAAAACAACTTTGCTCTTGGGCTTGTGATCCATTATATAGTCTTCTTCTAAAAGCGGGCATTGGTGCTAACAATGACCTTCCGGTCTTTAGGACTATAAAATAAACCACCTTCGTTCCTTTGGGATATCCTACAAACACGCGAACTTCTGTACGGGATTCTAACTTAGACTCGGTTTCAGCACATTCGGACTACCCAAATCCGAATATGTCTTAGACCGGGTTTTCGCCCATTCCACAATTCTATGGGAGTAGAAGACGATTTAGAATGTACTAAGTTCGGAACGTGCTTCTGTTTCTAGAGCATATCCCCAAAACGAATTTGGTAATTCTGAATAACTCATCATCGATCTAACCATCTCCATAAGAGTCCTGTTCCTTCGTTCTGCTACACCATTCTGTTGGGGTGTTCCAGGTGCAGACAATTGGGATTGAATCTCGGCCTCTGATAAGTAATTCCTAAACTCTCCTAAGAGGTATTCGCCACCACGATCAGATCGTAGTGTCTTGATACTTTTACCTAGTCGTTTCTCCACATCAGCCTTGTATTCTTTGAACTTATCAAAGCACTCGGACTTGCGGCGCATTAGGTAAATATATCCGTATCTTGAATAATCATCTATGAAAGAGATAAAATATTCAAAACCTCCTCTTGCCTGGACAGACATAGGACCACACAAATCAGAATGAACCAATTCTAACACTTCTTTGGCTCTATACCCCTTGGCCTTGAACGGCCTCTTGGTCATTTTACCTTTCAAGCAAGATTCACAAGTTGGAAAATTTTCCAACTCTAACGAACTCAAAAGTCCATCAGCTATAAGCCTCTGAATCCTACTTAAGTTAATATGACCAAGCCTTAGATGCCAAAGATATGCTTGGTTCATTTCCGAAGGTTCTTTTCTTTTATTAGAGTTAGAAGATGAGTTATAAATTTCCATGTTTTGCCTTGTGGAAGAAATTGGATTTAAAGTATACAAATTGCCAACTAATGCACTAGAACAGATAATCACTTTATTTCTTTTAATAACTACATCATTATCGAAAGAAACCGAATATCCATCTAAAAACAGTTTTAGAAACCGAAATTAAATTCTTTCTAAAGGGTACATAAAGACAATTTCTTAAACCAAATTTCTATTTCTACTAAAAGATAAGTAGACGCCTCCCACGCAATAACCGCCACCTTAGTAGCATTGCCCGTAGAGCGGTAATCTCTCCTTCGAGATAGTCGTCGGGTTTTCGAACCCCGCAGGAATTGCAGACATGATCGATGGCTCCGTGATCTACACACGGTCCGGTAGATAACACCGCTAAACATGTTTCAACAACTAGAGCATGAGATATACCTTTGTTTTGGTTCCTACGAGGACAATCCGCCTTCCTGACTCTTATAGATGAAGCACTTGCCCTTCTTCTTCACTCCGACTTTAAATCCCGTACTCTGAGATTTATTCACTTTTTCGAACCAACTTGTTTATTCTTCTTCTTTCCTCTCGGTTTAGAAGTAGAACCATTTTCAACATAGTGAATTTGAGCATTGTGATGAAATAATCCTTCATCGCTTGAAGTTCACAAGAGTTCCGCTAATGAATAAATCCTCTTATTCATATTATAGTTCAGTGAACTTTCAAAACTTCTAGGTAGCATTTGGAGGATCATATCGATCTGGGTTTCCCATCAATTTCTCCTCCTAAGATCGTATTTCGTTCGGATAAGTCATCATCTTTAGGATATGATCCTCACAGGAGTACCCTCTTGCACGGTGGCTGCCATTATCTTTCTCATGACTTCTAGCTTAGCATGACGACTAAAGAGTTCCTTGAGATTGTTCATAATATCATAGTCGTTGGTAAATCTTGATGCCGATGTTGCAATACATTTGACATTGAAGCGAAAATGTAACATCGCCATATCATCCGCTTACCCATTTCCTATGATATTCAATCTCCTCTTGGGTAGATTCACCAGTAAGTGCTTCAGGGCATTAGTCAATCTAAATTTATAGCTTTCAGCAGTAAGGACAATGTCCAGGTTCCTTTTCCAATCTATGTAATTAGGTCCAGTAAGTCTATTCTGTTGAAGTATGATGGACAGTGGGTTGAAAGTCATCCTAAGAATCACAAATAACTTTTGGTCAGAACTCTAAATTTAGAATAATATTGATTCCTCAAACAATACTATTTTAAATTAACCAACACCTCAAAACACCGTGAATTTTGTATGCCACGTTAGTGTGGACGTATACAAATTCAACATTTGTAAAAGGAGGGTTTTAACCCATTAATTTTATTATCTTGTCAACCTAACTTTTTGACAAATAAAATTAATAGTTGGTATCATTTGGTCACACAAATAATAGCAGTGACTCCGATGGGGAGGATACTATTAGATGTGTCTAAGTGTATACCACTACTTGACACTAAGTCCATTAATAAGATTATGCCCCTTCCGTTGGGGAAGATCACACGCTCTTAATTAACTTCCTATAGTCATCCAAAATGGAAGTCTGTTCTAGTGATCCGCAAACAAGCTCATCCGTTATGGAGGAAGAGCCAACGCGGAAGCTTGTTTGCATCACTTACAAACCAAGAATGGAGACCATAGGATTTATTTAAAATCTCTCTCCACTTAGTTATTTATAAATGAGGAATTTTAACTACGCTAGCCTACTAAACTTGTAAACTAACATGCACACACAAGACAATATAAAAGCAATAAATAGAAAATCTAATTTTCAACTATTATGGCTTTTGTCTCTAGTTGTCCTCCGTGTATTGTCATCCCAAGTTGCAGCCATATTTGGCCGCCACCGGGTCTGCTGTCGATCCATCTTGCTCCTAGTTCCGCTCTGGTCCTTAGAAGGTTTCACGCTTTGAAGATCATGACATAAATAGAATTTTACATTTTGATCCTATATTCCATAAAAGGAATTTACATATATCTAGATCAAAATAAAATTTAATAAAACTAAATACTGCTTATATTTTAATACAATCATGCACACACAGATAAATGCCCTTGACATGTCCAAGGGTCCAATCACACACATAATAACTAAAAGCCATAATAGTTGGATCCTGCATCCACAAAGTTAGCACATCTTACTATTAACTTGTCTAAATTATGTATGACATGTGCATAATTAAACTAATACCAAATACACAGAGGCAAAACCCTAGCTCTGATACCATTTGTTGGTTGCTACTCGGAAAACCTAGAGGTTCCACTGTACAAAAATTTTGTACAAAGTTCTGAACTTTTTCCTAACTACCATGTGTTCTTTTAAATTAAATTTTGGATCGCCTGCGGAACTTAACACGTTTGATCCAAAACTTAATCTATTTGTTCTTTTAGGTTTTGACTTGGATCTCCTGCGGAACTTAACACGTTCGACCCAAGTCACCTTAAGTTATTAATTCCATTAAATATTAATTTCCATAATTGGTTCCCAGTACTGACGTGGCGAGGCACATGACCTTCTTGGATATGGGAGCAACCACCACCGACTAGACAAAACCTCTTATGGAAAGCTAATATTTAATTTCCTAAAATAACTTTAGGTTAACCGAAAAGAACAATCAAATCACAAGGAAAAATAAAACAAAAGAATACAACATCGAAAAACATATTCGAAATACTAGAATCGTAAGCCTCTTGTATTTGGTATTATTTCCAAAAATAACTAGTATGATGCGGAAAGAAAAATTACTAGTTATACCTTTTAGAAAGACCTCTTGATCTTCTACCGTATTCCTCTTCTAACCTCGGACGTTGTGTGGGCAACGATCTTCCGAGATGAGAAACCACCAACCACCTTCTTCTCCTCCTAGCTAGGTTCGGCCACAAAAAGGCTAACCAAGGATGAAGAACAAAACACCAACCAAGCTCCAAGAGATGCTAGCTTTCTCTCCTTCTTCTTCTTCTTCTTCTCCAAGTAGTATCCGGCCGCCACAAGAGCTCCAAGCCTTTGAGAGTTTCGGCCACCACAAAGAGGGAGAGAGGAAGAGGATGGCCGGCCACTCCAAGGAATAAAAGAGGGAGAGAAATAATAGAGGTTGTATCTCATGAAGGCACCCTCACCCCTTCTTTTATATTCCTTGGCCTAGGCAAATTAGGAAATTTAATTACAATAAAATTTCCTTAATTCCCTTGACATGATTTAATTGAGAAAAATAAAATAAAATTTCCCAAATTAATCTCTAATGGCCGGCCACATCAAAAGAGATAAATTAGACAAGTTTTAATCAACAATTAAAACTTCCTAATTTGTTTCCGAAAATTTTAAAATTAAAATTTCTCTTTAAAAATCTCTTCATGGTTGATAAAAAGAAATTTCTATAATTTTAATTTTATCAACATGTGGATAATTTTAAAGAGAAAATAAAATATCTCACCAATCTACAAATAAGGAAAGAAATCTAATCTCTTTCTTTAATCTTTTGTAGATCTTTTACAAGAGAGATATTTTAATTTTAATTCTCTTTAATAAATTATTTCTTCCACATAATAAAAAATTAAAATTCCTTTTTAATTTAATTTGCCGGCCCCCACTAGCTTGGGTTCAAGCTAGGGCCGTAGCTTGGTTCCCAAGCTAGCTTGGTCGGCCCCCTATTGGTGGGTATAGAAGATGGGTATAGGTGGGTATAGTACTCTATAAATAAGAGGCTACGATAGGGACCGAGAGGAGGAATTGATTTTGGTCTCCCGATAAAATTAAGCATCGCGTGTTCGCCCCGAACACACAACATAATTTTATCAATAATAATTCATTCCACTAGAGAACTATTATTGAACTACCGCACCAATCCCAAATTACATTTTTGGGCTCCTTCTTATTATGAGTGTGTTAGTCTCCCTGTGTTTAAGATATTGAATGTCCACTAATTAAGTGAGTTACTGACAACTCATTTAATTAATATCTAAGTCCAAGAGTAGTACCACTCAACCTTATTGTCATGTCGGACTAAGTCCACCTGCAGGGTTTAACATGACAATCCTTATGAGCTCCTCTTGAGGACATTATCAACCTAGTATCTCTAGGACACAGTTTTCTTCTATAATCAACAACACACACTATAAGTGATATCATTTCCCAACTTATCGGGTTTATTGATTCATCGAACTAAATCTCACCCATTGATAAATTAAAGAAATAAATATCAAATATATGTGCTTGTTATTATATTAGGATTAAGAGCACACACTTCCATAATAACTGAGGTCTTTGTTCCTTTATAAAGTCAGTATAAAAGAAACGACCTCAAATAGTCCTACTCAATACACTCTGAGTGTACTAGTATAATTATATAGTCAAGATAAACTAATACCTAATTACACTACGACCTTCTAATGGTTTGTTCCTTTCCATTTTGGTCGTGAGCTACTGTTTATAATTTATAAGGTACTGATAACATTATCTTCTGCATGTGACACCACATACTATGTTATCTACAATATAAATTAATTGAACAACTACAACTAAATGTAGACAATTTGACCAAATGTGATTCTTTATTCATAATGAATGTTTACAAAGCTTAGGCTTTCAGTATACACTCTAACACCACCCACCTCTCTGCACCTTAGCCCCTGTATGGTCAAAAGGTCGGATAAATGACAAACTATACACCACTCCAATTACCACTACTCTCAAGCAGTCGAGGGGACAGTTGCATAGTAGCTATCTAGCTACGTAGTGATGGGGGTCCTTGCTACCTGCAACTCTAGCTATCGCTACCCGCAACTCTAGCTATCACTACCCATGAGTGGCCGAGTGTGCGACCCTGACTGATGATTCTCTCACACCACAAGGGAGGCAATGGTCGTCAGTATGTATGCAATAACATGATGCGCAAGATGTAACAGTCATCATATATATATATATATATATATATATATATATATATATATATATATATAAATAGAAACCAGGTATGCTACATGAAGCCAGCATGCTCAGTAAGGTGTGTAAATAAACAACACTCATAGCAAGTAAGAATGGTATATAGTATCTGCTAAATATCATATATAGCAGCGAGAGACTGTATAGATATAGAAATGAGTTGCTCAAAGATTGAGTGGATAAGCATCAAGCACAAGAAAAATATGAGTGGAGTCAAGATAAACACAGTAACTATCTGAATATATAGCTCATGCACTAAGATCAATGTACTAAAGAGACAAAGCAGAAAGTACCCGCCTTTATATGTCAATCATGCTAAACAATCCCACATCGAGACGCTCATCTCGAATGAGAGTCTTGCAAATCACATTATATACATGATATATAGTTTAGCTAATCACATATACAATAATTAGTTAAACCCAAAACTCAATCTTAATTTGATTAGATAACCAAGTTTAATTCCATCTAATGATCCAAATACATTCTTAATCCACTGATAAATTCTTTAATTCTCACCAATCAATCATGGCAACCCGAATTAGTTAATGATTACCTTTTACACCATCATTTAATCCCTGTATCAACTACAAGCATAATGCACCACTAAGATGATAACCAATCACAACCACATTGGATTTAAATATCCTTATGCATTCCACCAACAAAATAGACTAAATAACACTAATCAATCCACATTCAATCACCACTAATCATCACACTCATCAAAACTATTTTTCCAATCACCCATTTAATTAACCAAACCACCGCATAATAACATATTTTAAATCTGATATCAATACATTTATTGATCAAATCAGTGTTGAACCATGAAACTAACCTTAATAATCCCCTTCTTTCAATCCTTGCCCAAAAAAGGAAAGCCATAGCAGATCAAGAGCTCCAAATCTAATCTATCTGAAGATGGTGGCTGCGATGACCAAAGATGGAATAGAGGAGCTCCATGAAAGGAACTCAAATCTGTTACTAGCCGTGCAAAGGAGAGATAGCCCGCTGGCTGAAATGCTCACTAATAGTAATGACCAGAGCTTCATCAATTGATCAAACAACAAATCACATAATCCCAAACAGAATACCCAATCGAATCTATGTTAATCCAACACTAACTTGATCCACAGATTTCTCTCGAAGGGAATTGAGATGTTGCTGTGGTGGGGAGCCGAGGTAGAAGAAAGAACGGCGATGATGTGGCATTGGCCCGATCAAATGACGACACCGAGCAGGAATTCAACACGATAGAGTGGCAACACTAAGCATAGATCCAGTGAAATTGGCCGACGATGGGTAGAGGAACAAAAAGAGATCAGTAGTCCTGTGTCGGCAATGAGATGGGTTGCAGCGTCCAGCAACAGAGAGGGAAAATCAGAATCAGGGAAGAAGGAATCGAGAGGGCTAGGGCACGATGATTGGCCGACCTGAGGTAGTTGCAATGTTGGTCGATGTTGTGGGGCTTCACCAGCGACGAGTGGCACCGCGTTGATTGACGGTGGTCATCTGAAGGTGGTCGACGATGGAGTGGAAAATGCCGGCACGATCATGAATCAGCGACATCCGGAGCAGAGACACGATGAGGAAGGAGTAGAGGAGAAGCGGCGTTTAAAAGGGCGCTAGGTCACTATGGCAAGATTTAATTAGGGTTTAATCAACATAACCTTAAGTTAACTCCTCAATCAATTCTCACTTAAGGGGTATTCCAAACAAACTTTTTTTCCCTAGCCCAATCGATTCATCCCCTTAAAACATGTTATACGACCTCCGTTTAAATCCCAAAAAATTCCTAAAAATTCTCAAAAAATCCAATAAGGTTATTGTCCTAATAACCCTTATTATTTAATTTTCGGATCTTACAACTATAATTCTGAAAGTTGAGTTTCTAAAATTTTGTTCTTTCCCTTATTATTGCTGAAGAAACTTATCTGTTAGTGTGAGGAAGGTCAACATTTGTGATAAGATCAAAAAATTGTTAGTATGAATTCCAATAAAGTTGTACTTGTTAGTGTTGGAACCATTCATAACCTGGAATTGAAGAAAATCTGCTAGAAATTATAGTGCAGAAATCAGTAAGTTGGTATGAATTTCAAGAGATGATTCTAGAATTGGTTGCAGTAGTTATTTCCTCAAAGCCCTGTTTGGTGCCAAGTTAATGTGATGATTCTGAATAGCTGAAGTTGGAATTCAACTTATTATTAATCCAATGCTAAATGAGATCTCCTCCCAAGCTAGATCCTTCATGATTTAAACTGAGATTTCCTTGAGTTATCAATTCTGAAATTGGAGATAAAAAAATCAGAGTGCAGAATTTATAATGCAGCTTTGAATTCTATGATCAAACTGCTGTTAGTGTTTATGAACTTCAGTTTGGTTCCCAACCTATGTGAAGTTGATGCAACTCTCAAGAGGCTCAGGAAACAAGTGTCATCTGTAGGATACATTTACACAGAATAAGAAAAAAAAAGAAACAAAAATAGAAAAAAAGCCTGCAGATCAATTCTTGGAACTAATGTATCAACTTGGATTGATCTTGATAAGTTTCATTGTTCAAGACGAACTATGCTTTAAGTGTGGGGGATTTAGGTATAATCGCTGAAATATTTTTCTAAAATTTCCAGAAATTGATAAGAAAAATAAATGTGTGGAGCTGAGTTTTGAAACAGAAATGCATCAGTGTTAATGCTTAAATTCTTTGAACTTTTGAATTCCTGAATTTAGTTTCCTGCTTCTTTGAATATGAAATTGCTAACTGAACAGAATTACAGGAAACAAAAGGAAGCTGAACAATATTCTGAACTCGTAAAATTTCATTTCTGGAGTTCTTTGATCAGAATCTAATTCTTTGGATTTGGCAGTCTCAATTCCTTGTTGTCCCTGGATTCAAATTTCAGAAATTGTTTGAAATGTTTAAAAGAAGAAAAGGAGCTGATTTCTTAAACTGGAATTCAGTGTTGTTATCAAAAGTTGAAAGCTGAGTTGCAATAAATGTATCATAAATGCATTTCTTTGATCAGTGGATCTCCTTACTATTTTAATGGTATATGTTGTTTGGAGGTGTGGCACAGAAGTCTTGTTATGCTGATCATTTTGATCAGTATGCTCAATTCTAATGCTGATTATGACCAGTAATGATTCAAAGTCAGCTTCTTATTATCCTAATGCTAAATGAGAGTCTTTAATGAGTTGAGTTCTTTATAATTCAAGCTGGAATTACCTCAATTCTTCACTGCTAAAATTTTGACAAGAACAAATTCAAGAAGTGTTCCAATTCTTGAGAAATGAAGATTAAGCCAAGTTTCCTTCCAAGTTTTCAATTCAATGGAAGGATCAAGCAAAGTTGGGTGATGAAATCTGATTTATGAAATTAGAGTCTGATGCTGAAAGAGTGAATTGCTACACTACTTTGAAGAGAATGAAGCTACTCATGAACTTGACCAAGCTAAACTGAGCTCTAAAAAAACCTATGTCAAAAGAATTATCAGGATAACTTGGTGCCAAATGTCAAGTTCAATTCCGGCTAGAGGAAATTGGAATCCATGTTTCCATCATTATAGTGTCAAAAGTTACTCTTTGATAAGCTAAATTCTCTATACCCTAAGCTGAAACCACATTGAATTCCAAATTCTTAGACTTTAAACTGAAATCCAGAATATAGTATCAGTTTGTTTTTTTTTTTTTTTTGCAGAATCAGCTCAGTAACTTGAGGGATTATATGTGCTTAGCTAGACCTTTATTTCACTCATTGTCAAATGGTTTTTATCTCTTTTTCCATCACATTGGTCAACTCATAAGGTTTATTCTTCCAATACTCTCACTCTCTCATTTTCTTATTTCCTTCATTGATTTCTTTTCTCTTATCCATTTTATTTGCTTCACATAGTATCTTTTTGACTCCATTTAAATTCTTAATAAATCCTTTTCATTCATGTATACTATATTTTATGGTGGTGGAGAAATAGAATACAAGTAAGCTTATGATAGTGAAATGTTGTGAGTTGCATTGAGTGAGCTCCACTTATACATGTTTGAGTGTGAGAGTTAGAATAGGGAATACCTTGTGAGATTGCATCTTTACTTATGGTCTTAGTTAAATTTCTTTTCTATCTTCTAGGTATTGCTAGGGAATTATTGTAGAGATGCTTTTTAGTTGTTTCTTTATTTTGTTTGCTTTCCTGGGAAGTGCAAGAATAAGTATGGGGAATTTGATAACCATGATTTGGTTATGACATTTGGATCCATTTAGGCATGCTTTTGTGATCTTCTCATGTGTTAAAGTCATGTTTACATCATGTTTCATGAGTTATAGTCATTTTTTGACTTAATTATAAATTGTTTCATAATTATGGTATTTGATGCTAATATTCGAATATGATCTTTGTAGGATCAAAACGGCCAAGGACTTGATCAGATCAGATCAAATTTGGGCTTAATCTGAGCTTAAATTAAGAGATCAAGTCTTAGAGTAATTTGAATCATCCAATCAAGATCTAAGGCGATTTGAGTCATTCATCATGATCTGGTCCATCCAAGCCAAAGAGAAAGTAGTTCATCACCGTTGATCTAGATCTGAGCCTTTGGATTAGATTTAAATCAAAACATCATTGGATAATTGGTGGAAGAATCACAACCATCCGTTCAGGTCTAGGATCAAGTTTAAAAGGATAAGAAGCTACAGTGTCTTGGATCGTCAATTTTCTATAGTCTTCACATCAAAATAGAGGAGCGAGCACGATCTTGCTCTAACTATCGCTGATTTCCTTCCTCTTTCCACCGCCGACGAGCAAGTGAGGTCTAGGGTGCTTCCCTTCCTCCGATCATCATCTTCTCTATTGTCGACGATGCCACTTCATTCCTCTGATCTTGATCCAACTACCAACTCTACTACGACTTCATGTGAAGAAGAAGAAGCAGAGAAGAGGAGAAGCAAGCGGATTCGATCTAGTTTCTTCATCTTTCAGCTGGCTATCTTCTTCCTTGAAGCTCCACACCCATTTGAATGGGCAGGAGTGCCATGATTAAATGATAACCCTAGGGTGGTAACCCTAGGCTGAGGAAAACCCTAAGGGGTGGTAACCCTAGGTCCTAGGGGGTGGTAACCCTATGTCCTAGGGGGTGGTAACCCTAGGCGGAAAGTCAAGTCGATATGGAGAACCGATCTGGCAACAGGTAAACTCTCTTGAGAGAAATATAAGGACGCGTTCTCCTGTGAGGGAACAGTAGGCATCGATTTGATCTAAGGTTTTCGAAGAAAATCTGAAATCAGAATTGGACAGTCTGAAGGCTGTCAAAACTTTTATTTACATATTATCTGCTATGTGCTAACTCTATTTTGCAGGAGACTAACACTTTGTGCAAGGTTAGAATTGACTGGGATCGGTCGACCGAACGTCTAGATCGGTCGACCAAACCTCCAAGTAGCAAGATCAGAGTTCTAGCGAGTGGACCGAGTTCAACCAGGGGATTGGTCGACCGAACCTCGGGATCGGTCGACCAAACCTTGGGATCGGTTGACCGAACTAAGGATAAATGACGACTGGATCAGGCTGGGTTAATCAGGGCATAGATCATCGACTGATCGGTCAACCGAATATCGGGATCGGTTGACCAAACAAAGGCTTATCTGAAGTAGCAGAATCTGGACGGAAAGTGGGGCTGATCCAGGGGGATCGCTCGACCGAACTAAGGGATCGGTCGATCGATCAGTGACGAGTCAAACACTAATCCCAAGATCAATGGATCTGGATCAGATCAAGCTCGGCTATAAAAGGAGGGCTCGACCAGGTGCTACAACAACAATTCTGAGATCAAGAACAAACAACCGCACGTAATCCGGAACGTCTAAACGCTGCTCCGACGATGACCAAAGCCAAAAGATTGATTTCACCAAGTCGTCGGTAACTAGTTGTAATTCATATTTGTAAAGCTTCGTACTTGTATTATTTTTTTGTAAAGCTTTCCAAACTTATAGTGATTGTCCACCGAAAGCGATCAATGATCGCGGGCCTTGGAGTAGGAGTCACCACAGACTCCAAACCAAGTAAAAGAAATTATGTTAGCGATTGCCTTTGGTTCTTTCTTTATTTCCGCTGCATACTTACTTTGAGTTTTACGAAACAAACGAAAAAGCAATGTGTGCTATTCACCCCCCTCCCCCCCTCTAGCACGTCTATGATCCTACAATCTATAGCATAGAGTGATAGTATATTGTGGATTCATTGTTGATGATTAGTTAGGGTTTCCTTCTATTGCATTAGGTTTAGTTTCATTCTTGCATTGTCTTCATTTGTTAGATTTAGAACTAAAAATTCAAAACCCCAATTCTAATAAATTGATCCTAAGATTCAATCATTGCTTATATTCCTTGAGAGAGACGATCCAAGCCATTCCCTATGCTTCATTCGCTTAGAGGGGTTCGGTATTTTATTTGTACCCATTTTATGATAGAATTTGGGTTTATCACCCTTGCACCTCCATGGAAGGTGCCCTGGCCTCCATGGAGGGCTCCCTCACTCCTCCAATGGAGGCGCCTTGAGTTGTCGATTACTATTAGCTAACCATTGTGAGCATGGATAAAGCTTCAACTATCTTTCCAAACCATGGTGAGGACACTGTCTTAATAAACCATTAAATCTATCTCATGCTTCAAATAGTGATTCTCCATCTACCTGATCAAATTTGTAATGTTATTCCTCATGTACACTATTTTGCTTGGAGGAAAAACGTAATTCAGAAATAGTTGTTGCAATTGTTACCAACTTGTTATGCTTTATGGAGGGAGACAATACAACCAAGTTCTTGCTTTATCCTTGATACTAAAGGGGAATGCCATTAACTGAATGACATTTGCTGCAACTCCTTAGTTCACCATGTTGAAATATTCAATAAATGCCTCAAGGTAAAAGTATGGGTTCTCTAAAATTTCTCCTCCAAATTTGTGACCTTGCATCATGAAGATTCATTCTAGGCCTAGTTGGAAGTTATCTTCTTCAATCAAAGGTTGCACAATATGATATCTGAATCTTGCAGAAATGGGTGTGAAAAATTTTCCTAAAGATCTGCTTGACATGTTAATGCTCATTGTATCTTATAAAACCAGAATTATTAGAAAAATTGAAATGCAGAATTTAAATTACAAGAAAGAAAATTATAAAAAATAAAATAAACAAGTAAATGAAAAATCTAGTAACAAGTCTAGAGTAACTCATATGCTAATTAACTAATGTTAATTGAAACAGTCCATGACAACGGCGCCAAAAACTTAATGTCAGGAAACCATAAGTGCACGGTTATGTTCTCAAGTAATAAAATATCGATCTCACAGGAACTATCAACTAAGCACTAGTTAATTTTATACAGCGAGTTATCTAGACAATCAAAAGTTAGTTCACAAGCACTTGAGAAAGAGAGAGAATTATTTAGAGAAGAGAAAGAGAGGAGGAAAGAGAGAGCAAGGAGAGAGTAGATAGTAAAGAGAGAGAAGAGAATGGGAAAGAGTGTGAACGCAAGTGAACGTAGGGAGATGGTGAAGTTAGATTTAGAGGTGGCCTAGGATTTTGGTTTTATTATGATGCTAGTTAATGTCCCTATGCATTATTTATCTACCTAACTCCATGCTTATATTCTTGTAGGTCATCTATCCAAAGTCCGACACAACCCTGCGAAGATCACACCAAAGAGTTTAACCAAGTTCTAACGCCATTAAGTAAAGAAATAACACTAGAAAGTCGAATTAAAGGGTTACCCTAGGTCCCTCGGGTCATATAATCACTAGAGTCATCTAGTATACTTCCTAAAAGTAGATTAATGATATTAAATAGAAGAGGTTGTAAGTAACCTATGGTAGTTTTGATGTGGTCATTCAAGTTATGTTAGGTCCTGTTTGTGTTTGATCCTTATGTCTAAGTGTGTAGGAGCTTAGAAACATAAGAAGTCGACCGAAAGACACAGCAAGCGAGAAGGATGGCATGGGAAAGGAGTCGATGAGTTCAGTGCATTCAAGGGACGAGGTGCTACCGAAAAGTACATCAATGGATGAGAAGGACATGCACGATGTTCAAGGGATGAGAAGCCATGAAGGAAGCTTGCTCAAGGAGAAGGTCGAAGTTGGTTTCAGGTGAACTCTGTTGGGACCGATGTATCAGCTAGAGGGGGGGTGAATAGCGTCTCACCCAAATCGACCGCTTCCTATAATGTTAGTGCACAGCGGAAATACAAAAACAAATACTAACAAGAGAAAGCAAACCTAACACGTTGATTTAACGTGGTTCGGAGATAAAGCTCCTACTCCACGGCTGTCCATAAGGTGGACGATCCCAATCCATCGTGGACGATCCCAATCCGTCGGTGGATGACTCCTCGGAAAACCTTCGGCTAGCTCAAGCTCCTAGTCGGTGGAGAAACCTCGCCACAAACACTTGAATACAAGCACACCGATCACACGAGGGCTTGGGAGACTCTAATAGGCTTTAACCAAGTCTATTTTGTCACCTTGGCCGGCCATCCCAAACTCCTTCTTATAGAGCTTGGAGAAAATCAGTAAGCTGATTTGCCCGTTACCAGTCGACTGGTCCTTGCACCAGTCAACTGGTGTCAGCCCAACGGCTCTCTCAACGGCTCTCTACAGTGCACCAGTCGACTGCTACAGTAACGCTACAATAATGCTATAGTAACGCTATAGTACTGCTACAGTAAACCCTAATTTTAGGATTTTACCTTGAGTACATTCACTCAGCACTCGTTCTCGCCCGACCAACCTAGACCTAGCCTTCTAGCCTCCTTCATCAGTCTTGCGTCCCTCGGATGCCTCCCCATCCTTCACGTCTTACCTTCTAGAACTTCCATCGGCCTTGTCATTATTATCAGATCTTCCTTTGCCAAGAGGTCGCGCCTCTGGGACTTCATCCATTGTCAAGTCACACTTGGACTTACGTTGCCAAGACTACATACTTGGACTTACACCGCCAAGACTACATACTTGGACTTACACCGCCAAGACTCATCCTTGGACTTTCCTCCTTTGCCAAGATCACACTTGGACTTTCTTTGTTGTACCTGTATCCTGCACACTCACAATCCATATCAAATACAACTATAAACCTAATTTCAACATTTGTCCAAACATCAAAACCTAGGGTACCTAGATTGCTCCAACAATCTCTCCCTTTTTGATGTTTGGCAACCTGTTTAAGTTAGGGAAACATAAATACAATACATATGCAAATAAATATGCAAATCAACTCATGCATAAATAATGGAACCTAAATCCCTAGGCTCCCCCTTCACCTAAGCTCTCCCTTGAGCTAGGATTTCTCGCAAAGGTAAACTTCTCCCCCTTTGCCTAAACAATCACTCCCCCTTCACCTATGCTCCCCCTCGAGCTAGGATTTCTTGCAAAGGTGTATAGGTTTCCCACTTAAACCTAAACTTCTCCCCCTTTGCCATACATCAAAAAGAGCTCCAATAATATCCCAATTGTTGAAAATATGTCATCCAAATTGACCCTAAACTCATGTATTTATCCCCCATGGATCTCATACATTTAAATGAGTTGACACGGTCAAGAATAATGTTAAAAAACACTTTTAGGCTGGTATCAGTCGACTGAACTAGGTACCAGTCGACTGCCTCCTTCGACACAACCTTACAGAAGCATTCTGTGGTCAAAAAATATTGTTACCAGTCGACTGGTATTGGTACCAGTCGACTGCCCTCATCAAAAAGAGCTTACAGAAATATTCTGTGCTCAAAAATACTGTTACCAGTCGACTGGTATCTGCACCAGTCGACTGGTACTCTATTTCTGTAAAAATCAACCTTTTTTGGCCAACTTCAGAAATGCACCATAAATTCTACAGACCTCCAAAAAATCTCAAATTTTGTGGAGAGGTCTATCTTATCGATATCTACTTGGTAAAAATATATATAAAAATATATTTATCACAGATCCCAAGATTGACACAAAATTCAAAACTAGCTAAATGGTTCAATTGAACCTTGACCTAAAGTCCTAGTTTTGGCTTCCTCTTGATGTATCTGCCCATACTAAACCACAATACTTTCCTAGCATGGGTTTATATGGCATCTATACATCAAAAACTAATTTTCATGTAATATGAACCCAATTCATATTTCTATGCACGAAACACATTCTAATTGTGCCAACCCACTAGGTTAGAGACTTAAGTCTATCTCCTAACCACTTGGCACATTTGATAACCCATCTATCATGGGTTCCAAAGGCTCTTCATAACCTTAGGAATCTTAACCTTAGTCACCTCCCTTGGTGACTCATCCACTATGGTTAGGCCACTTCGGTGCACCTCGATTGACACTTGGCCTACTAAACTCACCTTCTTAACCTTAGACACCTTGTCTTTGGTTAATTTCTTCTTGTCCTTTGTAACACCCCAAATTTCATGATTTGGAGTCCTAAAAGACCTTATTAAAATCTAAAAATGTTTTAGAAAAATTCTAGAGATTTTTAGAAATTTTTAAAGTATTTTTATGCATTTTTGGAGGTCGTTTGGTATTTTTACCAAAAGAAAGAAGTTTTGACAAAAAATGTCCAAGCCGAGGCTCGAACCGGCAACCCTTGACCCGAGCAAAACCCAACTAACCAACTGGGCTAGCAGTTGTTACTTGATCAAATAAAGGAATAATTTTATTTAAGTAATAGAAGTTAATAGTAAGAAATAATAAGAAGAAAATAGGTTGCAGCCGGGATTCGAACCCACAAGCCGGGCCTTAAGCAGAACGCAGCCCACCAACAGACCAGCCGAACTTTTCTTAACTAAACCTATATCGAAATATATTTAAGTAGTACTAGTTAACAGAAACCTTAGAGTATTAAAAGGAAGAACTTAGGGATTAATTATGAAACCTAAATTCTTTCCTCACCCTTTCTCCTCTCGCACGAACAGCGACGTCGATTTGGTTGGGCAGAGGAGAAGAACGAAGCCCTAGTTTCGTCTTTGGCGGCTGGCGAAGGGCTGATTCCGTGAGTTCTTCTCGGAGAGGAGACCTCCTTGCCGAAGAGGACCGTGGGCACAAGGAAGAGTCAGAAACGCAAGCATCTTCGAATCCCTAGGAGTTTCTTCTTCGGTTTTGAGTCCAGGGATAGGTAAGTTGCTTCTCACCTGCAGTAGGGGTGGTTCTCGGAGTCTTGTACTTGTTTTTTGAAGTATGCTTGAAAGAATGTTGTTTTTGAAGTTTTCTGCCATGAATCTTCATTCTAGATTACTCTTGCTATTTTCTCCATGCTGCAATGAAAAAGAACAACCCTATAAAGTTAGTATTTTAAACTTAAACCCCTTGTTACCTTGATGAACTTGTTCGATTCATGGGAGTTTTACAGGTTTCAAATTTTGTTGCTATTAGGTGATAAACATGAAAGGGGTTTAGTTTGTTTGAGCATATAGGTTTCGGTTTTAGAGGTCACTGCAATTGATCCGGCGGTAAGAAGGGAGGGCCCACCCTCTGAAGGGTCCCAGCCTAAGGAAGGGTGGAGGGCTGGCCCAGCGAATAATGGTCCGAGCGGAGCTATAGATAACCCATCCATGGGCTTGGGTTTCCGACGCCAAGGCAGGAAGATCGAAGGGCCGAGCGGAAGTCCGCTCGGCTGGGACCGAAGGGCCGATCGGGTGGTCCGTTCGGCCAGGATAGGGGCGAGGGTACAAAGGTGGCCGAGCGGCCTATGCGCTCGGCTCGGGTTATGGGATGTCAGCAGAAGCATGTCTGATGATTAGGCCATACACAAGATCACACGATGGAGGATCTTGCCGTCACATCAGGGGAAGGTTGCTACAGTAGTAATATGGCCTCATGGACGTCTTCCTGACAGATCCATATCTGGGCATGGCCCTTCTGACAGACCCATACCTGGGCATGGTCGAAGGCAGGTGGTTGCTTTGACTGTTGCGCCTAGGCTTCTTCGAGAGGTCTATATAAGGCCTCCATTTCTTCATCGGAGGTAGGAGGGTCTCCTACTTAAAAGCCACTTTTTTGCTATTCCTCGCCTGACTAGAGCGTTGGAGGGTCGTCGCCGGGACACCCCTCCCAGCTCGGTTTTGCTGCAGGTTCGCCGGAGCGCTCGAGGATTCAGCAGGGAGTGCCACGTGCCCAGTGTCAGTTGGCCTCGGACAGATCAAATTGGCGCCGTCTGGGAACGCCCTGCATCCGAGGAAACAATGGACGGCTGGACGACAACATACGGTGGCGCTTTCGACGGAATCAAGCTCGGTCGAGATAAGGGCCGCCAAACTTGTGGAACAAAAACAGAAGGCAAACGGCCCGAGCAACAAGCAACATCTGCCAGGTGGCCGAGCGGAAGCACCTCCAGCCACGTCGCATTCCATCGAGCCTTGTTTCGCACTCAAGTCGCATCATCAAGAGATAGGGATCATCTTCGCACGAGATGCCAAGGCGGATGATGTAAAAGGAAAGCTCCCCAGGACTCATCTCCCGAGCGGATCAATCGCCAATTCTCGGAGGCTATTCTACGAGACCTCTACCCAAGCACTACGTGCCTCCGACGATCGGCGAGTACAACGGAACAACGGACCCGGATGATCACCGGTAAGTTAACACAGCTACACTCCATCAATATACAGATGGAGTAAAGTGCCGCGTCTTCCTTACAACTCTCTCGGGATCGGCTCAACGGTGGTTTCGGAGGTTGCCGGACGGATCCATTACTAGCTTCAAGGACTTCCGAACGGCCTTCCTCCACCACTTCGCTAGCAGTCGGCGTTATCAGAAGACAAGTGTCAGCTTGTTTGCCATCAAGCAAGAGTCGAGAGAATCGCTGCGAGCTTACATCCAGCGATTCAACCAAGTGGCGATGGATATCCCAACGGCCACATCAGAGACGATGATGAATGCCTTCACGCAGGGCCTTGTGGATGGGGACTTCTTCCGGTCGCTCATCCGAAAGCCGCCCCGAGATTATGATCATATGCTACATCGGGCCAACGAATACATTAACGTGGAAGAAGCGCAAGCCGCCCGGAAAAAGGAAACTCCAACAGAGCGGGCACCTATTCAGGCCGAACGGAAACAGAACGCCGCTCAGCAGCCACCTAGAGGACCGAGGGCAGAAGCAATCCGATCCCCTCGTGTAAGGTCCCAAGTACAAGAAGTAGCTGCCGCTCGAAGCAAGCCAAAGAGGAGATGGACCCCGATGTTCTGCTCCTTCCACCAGACGGATACGCACAACACCAGGGATTGTCGAAGTCTGCCCTTCGTGGCTCACCCTGTGCCGCGGAATGCCGTACGGCGATCTACCTCAGCCGATCGGCGACAAAGAACTCAGGAAGCCGATCAGACGCGAGTTGATAGGCCACGGCAACAGACTCCCGATCGGCACCGCTCACCCAGGCGAGAGAATCGCCGAGCGTCCAGAGAACGGTCCCGACCATCCGCTCGTGAAGAGGAAAATAAAAGCAACACTTCCCGAGGCGAGATTAATGTCATCGCTGGTGGGCCGACCGGAGGAGACTCCAACCGAGCCAGAAAGGCGGGCGTCCGGCAGCTGCAGATCCACGCAGTCGGTTGTAGCCAAGAGCGGGCCAGTGGACCGGAAATCACTTTCGGGCCCGGAGACTTAGAGGGAGTTGAAGTGCCCCACGACGACGCTCTGCTCATTAAAGCGGTAATAGCAAATTACACTATTCACCAAGTATTTGTTGACACAGGGAGCTCGGTCAACATCATATTCAAGAAGGCATTCGATCAGCTGCAAATTGATCGAGCCGAGCTGCTACCCATGACAACGCCGCTCTACGGGTTCACAGGTAACGAAGTGCAGCCGGTCGGGCAAATCCGGCTGGCTACCTCATTGGGAGAGGAGCCGCTCAGGAGGACCAGGACAATAAATTTCGTGGTGGTCGATTCTCCCTCGTCCTACAACGTCATTTTGGGACGACCGGCGCTCAGTGAATTCCGAGCGGTCGTCTCAACCTTCCACCAGAAGATGAAGTTCCCCGTCGAAGACAAGGTGGGAGAGGTACGGGGAGACCAGTTAGCAGCTCGGCGGTGTTACATAGAGATGGTCCGAGCGGAATCCAACTCCACTAGGAAGGCGCCTCGAATCGAGGTAAATGCTATCACTGAAAAGCCACCCGCCTTAATTTATGAGGAAAAAGAGGAGGTGCAGATTCATCCGACCCGATCGGAGGCCACGACTTTTGTTGCCTCTGATCTGGAGGAGAAGCAGAAGGAGGAGTTGATCCAATGCCTCCAACTAAATCATGATGTGTTCGTCTGGTCGACACATGAATTGCCCGGAATTTCGCCGGGCATAGCGCAGCATGAGTTGCACGTCCGACCGGACGCTCGGCCAGTGAAGCAGAGAAAAAGGGATTTCAGTGCCGAGCAGAATGCAATCATCCGGGCGGAAGTAGAGAAACTTCTGGAGGCCGGCCACATACGAGAAGTGTAGTTCCCGAGCTGGCTGGCTAACGTGGTATTAGTCTCCAAGCCGGGCGGCAAGTGGAGAGTCTGCATCGACTTTCGGGACTTGAACAAAGCATGCCCCAAGGACTTCTATCCTCTGCCCCGGATAGATCAGCTGGTGGACTCTACGGCCGGCTGCGAGTTAATTTGCATGCTTGACGCCTACCAAGGATATCATCAAGTGCCGCTCGCCCGAGAAGATCAAGAAAAAGTAAGCTTCGTAACGGCCGACGGCACATATTGCTATAATATGATGCCGTTCGGATTGAAGAATGTCGGGGCCACCTATCAACGCTTGATGAACAAGGTGTTCAAGGAGCAGATCGGGCGTAATCTGGAAGTCTATGTGGACGACATTCTTATCAAATCCGTCCGAGCGACCGATCTTGTCAAGGATATGGAAGAAACCTTCCGAACGCTACGCAAATATGGAGTCAAGCTAAATCCCCAGAAGTGCCTGTTCGGAGCAAAAGGAGGGCATTTCTTGGGGTACATAGTGACCGAGCGGGGAATCGAAGCAAATCCCAGCAAAGTGAAAGCCCTGCAGGACATGCCACCCCCAAGAAATACAAGAGAAGTGCAGAGGTTAACCGGTCGGATAACTGCTTTGTCCAGATTCATCACCAAAACCGCCGACCGGAGCCTTCCATTCTTCAAGATCCTGCGCAAGGCTACTAAGTTCCAGTGGGATGAAGAATGTGACCAAGCGTTCGAAGAATTGAAGACATATCTTAATTCTCTGCCAGTGTTAGCCAAGCCAATCGGGGGTGAGTCACTTTATATTTATTTGTCATCGACTGAGCATGCTGTAGGCTCAGCACTTGTGAGGGCAAGCGGTGAAGAGCAGCCGGTGTATTTTCTAAGCCACATTTTAAAAGATGCTGAATCTCGTTACACCGGGCTCGAGAAGTTGGCCTTTGCTTTGGTTCTAGCCGCTCGGCGCCTTCGACCGTATTTCTTGGCGCACTCCATCATTGTCCGGACGAACAGTCTACTCGGAAGAGTACTGTTGAATCCAGAAGCGTCCGGACTACTTATCAAGTGGACGACAGAATTGAGTGAATTTGACATCCAATATCAGCCCCGCTCGGCGATCAAAGCCCAATCCTTGGCTGTGACTGAAGTGCAAAGGCCAGAGCCGGAAGCTACGTGGAGAATATATGTGGATGGGTCCTCCACTCGGCTCGGAAGTGGGATTGGAATATTGCTGCTCTCACCTCAGGAAGAGAAGATGCACCTATCCGTCCGGCTGGATTACAAAGCTACCAACAACGAAGCAGAGTATGAGGCCCTCATAGCCGGATTGCAGGCAGCCGGTCGGGTGACTCTCTATTCGGTTGCCGCTCAACAACTTTCTCGCACCTTTGAAATCAATAGTGCTCGGCTTAAACTCTACGTTGAGGCCTTTGAAAAACTCAAGGCCACTTTCCGAGAGGTTCTTATACAGAAGATCCCCCGAACCGAGAACCAGGCAGCAGACGCGCTAGCTAGACACGCGACTTCAATAACACCAATAGCCATTCAGCAACCAATTGAAAAAGTACTGCTGGTGGCGCACGTCGATCGGATGCAAGGCCTCACGTTTCCAAGCGACTGGAGGACACCTATTATAGAATTTCTTCGTTCGGGCACCACACCCTCAGATGAATATGCAGCCCGGCTCCTCAGAAGAAGAGGCGGTCGGTTTACACTCAAGAAAGCTTTCTCGCGCCCGTTGCTGAAATGTGTAAGCTCGGAGGACTCAGCTTACATCCTCCAGGAAGTACATCAAGGATCATGCGGGGGTCATCCGGGCGGGCGCTCATTGGCCAAGAAGATCATCTTGGCCGGATACTTTTGGCCAACTTTACAAACAGATGCCGCTCGGACAGTATCTACCTGCCTTTCATGCCAGAAGTATCACAACTTCTCCCACCGACCGGCTGAAGAAATGAAGGCGTCAAGCGTTTCATGCCCGTTCGACCAATGGGGAATGGATATTGTCGGTCCATTTCCAATGGCGGCCGGGCAGAGGAAATTTTTACTAGTGGCGGTAGACTACTTCTCCAAGTGGGTGGAGGCCGAGCCGCTAGCAAAGATCACTGAGCAAATGGTTAAAAAATTCATCTGGCAACACATCATTTGTCGGTTCGGCATCCCTCGCCGACTAGTGTCCGACAACGGGCGGCAGTTCACAGGGAAGATGTTAGAGGATTGGTGCAAGAGCTACGGCATTGAGCAACATTTCACATCCGTGGCCTATCCTCAAAGCAACGGTCAAGCTGAAGTGGCCAACCGGGAAATTCTCCGTATTCTACGCACTCGGCTCGATCATTTAGGAGGAAGTTGGCCGGACGAAGTACCGAGCGTCTTGTGGGCCATCCGAACGACGCCAAATGAAGAGACAGGAGTCACACCGTTCCATTTGGTATATGGCGGTGAGGCCGTCATTCCGGTCGAAGTCGGCGTTGAGTCAAGCCGGATCCAGAGCTACGATGATGACAACGCCGAAAGGAGAAACATGGAGCTGGATTTGGTAGAAGAGGAGAGGGCAAAAGCATCCGTTCGGCTGATGGCGTACCGTCAACGAATGAAGCAAAACTATAACCGGCGCGTCATTCCCCGATCATTCCAGGTCGGCGACCTTGTCTGGAAGAAAGTCAAGCCGGTCGGCTTGAAGCTCCGTGGGCAGGTCCCTTCAAAATCATCGAGAAGCTCCGCTCGGGTGCGTATTATTTGGAAGATGAGGAAGGTCGCCAGCTAGATAGGCCGTGGAGCGCGAACCACCTCCAGCCTTACCGGGCAGGGTGAAAGGTGTGCCTATGTAAACTATCTTGTGTACTTTTTTCGACTGAATACTTAAATTGCAGAAACGAAAAATCAAGAGAACAATTCGGACGGAGATAAATTATCCGAGCCAAAATGCTCGACGCAGCAGACCCTGAGCCGTTCGGCCAGGAGTACATTCTCCGAGCTGGGTGGAAGGGGCATATGGATTATCCGAGCCAGGCGCCCGAATAGCGAAGGCCCCCCAGCCGATTATATTCGCAAGCAAATGACCCGTGCTGTTCGGCCGGGCACAAAGACTGTCCAAATGCGAGATAAGATATGAAGGCCAAGGTCGCTCGACCTGGTAAGGAGTTAGCCTTCAAGGCCAACGAGCACCGTCGTTAAAGATCGAGAGCCGCGCCGACCGGCTATAAAAACCGAGCGAAAAACCGACGAGCACCGTCGTTAAAGATCGAGAGCCGCGCCGACCGGCTATAAAAACCGAGCGGAAAACCGACGAGCACCGTCGTTAAAAATCGAGAGCCGCGCCGATCGGCTATAAACATCCGCGCCGACGAGCACCGTCGTTAAAGATCGAGAGCCGCGCCGATCGGCTATAAACATCCGCACCGACGAGCACCGTCGTTAAAGATCGAGAGCCGCGCCGACCGGCTATAAAAACCGAGCGGAAAACCGACGAGCACCGTCGTTAAAGATCGAGAGCGCCGAACGGCTATAAAAACCGAGCGGAAAACCGACGAGCACCGCCGTTAAAGATCGAGAGCCGCCGACGGTATAAAAACCGAGCGGAAAACCGACAAGCACCGTTGTTAAAATCGAGAGCCGACCGATCGGCTATAAACATCCGCGCCGACGAGCACCGCCGCTAAAGATCGAGAGCCGCGCCGATCGGGCTATAAACATCCGCACCGACGAGCACCGCCGTGAAAGATCGAGAGCCGCGCCAACCGCTATAAAACCGAGCGGAACACCGACGAGCACCGTCGTTAAAGATCGAGAGCCGCGCCGACCGGCTATAAAAACCGAGCGGAAAACCGACAAGCACCGTTGTTAAAATCGAGAGCCGTACCGATCGGCTATAAACATCCGCGCCGACGAGCACCGCCGTTAAAGATCGAGAGCCGCGCCGATCGGCTATAAACATCCGCACCGACGAGCACCGCCGTTAAGATCGAGAGCCGCGCCGACCGCTATAAAACCGAGCGGAAAACCGACGAGCACCGCCGTTAAAGATCGAGAGCCGCTACCGACCGCTATAAAACCGAAAGGAAAACCGACGAGCACCGCTTAAAGATCGAGAGCCGCTACCGACCGCTATAAAACCGAAGCGAAAACCGACGAGCACCGTCGTTAAAGATCGAGAGCCGCGCCGACCGGCTATAAAAACCGAGCGGAAAACCGACGAGCACCGTCGTTAAAGATCGAGAGTCGCGCCGATCGGCTATAAAAACCGAGCGGAAAACCGACGAGCACCGTCGTTAAAGATCGAGAGCCGCGCCAACCGGCTATAAAAACCGAGCGAAAAACCGACGAGCACCGTCGTTAAAGATCGAGAGCTGAGCCGATCGGCTATAAACATCCGCGCCGACGAGCACCGTCGTTAAAAATCAAGTCGGACCGGCGACTATAAATACCCCGAACAGACGAACGAACATCAGAGTAAGAAACCGTGGAAACTACAAATATTAAAACATTCAGGCCCGATTGAGGGTTGGTCCTTCGATACTCGGCGTTTGTTAACTTCGCGCAGGCAAAATACGTGCAAAGCGAATAGGCCTCCCCGCTCGGACTTTATGCAATGGGCCAAGCCGATCGGACGCGTGACGGTGAACGCTTAAGAGCATGACTGACTCTAAGCATACACGTTAAGCAAACAAAAGAATATTATGGATAATGAGTAAGAAGACAAAAGCAGATGGGCATCGTTGCATTAAAGGAAAAATTAGGCCGAACGGCACGTACAAAAATTTTGCATCCGCCGAGCGGATGAAATACAGAGAGCACTTAACTCGCCTCACTCAGGGTCTTCAAAATTAAAAAAGGCGTCCGGGATATCATCGATCATGGCCGCCAGGTCGGAGGCGGGAATATGCATTCCCTCAGGAAGGTGGCCGCCCCTCTTGAAGTACGCCATGGCGACCTTGACCGCTTCGGCGAAAGTAGAGGAGACGCTGCCACCGAATTTTACGCCGAACCTCTCCGAATGGAGGTATTCCTAGCGCGCTGCTACTAAGCGACTCGGCTCTCCCTCTTTATATTTTTTGAGCACCGCCCGGGAGGCGATTAAGGAATCTTGGAGGGCCTTCAAGTCCATCGCAGCCTTTGTGCGTTCTGCCGAACGGTCCTCTCGCTCGGCGTTCAGCTGGGCCTCCAGATCCTTGGATCGCTGATCTAGCGCACGGACTTCGACTTTCATTTTCTCTAGATCAGCAATTGCTCGCCTCTTCCGACTATTGGCTCGCTTCACGTCCCCGTCCCGCTTCTTCACCAAGTCTTCGAGTCGGGCCACCTCTGCAGCCAGATCGACAACCTTCTTCTGTTCGGCCTCAAGAGCTTATTTCTCCCGCTCGGCCGTGGGACCTCCCGATACTTGAAGTTTTTCCAGGAGATCCTCCAACTCGGCTAGCCGATGGCTAGTGGCGATTTGCTCAGCCCAGCGCTGTAAAGGAAATAATGGAGTCAGTAACCAAACAGTGGCATGGTACAGGAAGAAAAATGAATTTACCTGAGTGGCCTGCTGCATATTGTTGTCGCCGAGCTGCTTGGGCGTCATGAGGGCCACTTGAATCTGAGCGTCCTCAAAGAGCTTGGCGAGTGGACCCGTCAGGGTTACTTCGTGGACAGGGCTCGATGGCCGATCGGCTGATAGTAAATATTCCTCCAATGGGAATCGGAGGGTAGTCTTGATAGTCGGATGGCTGGACGGCGCTTCTTCAGTCGCGGCCGCCTGATGCAAGGACTCCCCTATGGTGGAAGTTTCGCCCAACCGACGTAAGCGGCGGCGAGTTTGGGGAGGAGAGCCGGAGGACTGTGCGGTGGGCGAAACCACAGGAGTCCCGATCTGTGATGGCGTGCGATCCGGCGAAGTTACGTCGATTGGCGCCTATGTTTCCGCCTCTTGGGTCGGCGGACGGCTGGAGTCTCTTCGACGTTTCCGCCGAACATCCAATGGGGGATCCCCGACCTGGGGAACGCCTAGCTCGGCGGGGGCTCAGGGGCGGGCTGCGCCCCCCCCTCTCCTGCAGCGGCCGGGCGGCTGGGGATAAGACCCCGCTCGGCGAGCTCTTTCTTGGTGGCCGCTTCAATCTCCACGGACTTTAATTTCAAATTAGCGGTAGCCTTGGAGCGCCACATGACTTCAGCTGCAGTAAAAGAAATTAAAATCAGTTAGACAAAAAAGAGTAAGAAAGTAAAGAATCCTTACTCATGCGGAAGGGTAGATTTGCCCGAACGGGAGACAATCCGAAAATATACAACACCCCCTTGAGCAGCAACTGGTCGATCTTGTATCGCTGACCGGACAACCAGTTCGCCGCATGGAGATAAGCTGGATTGCTTCTGAACTTGCCTAGCTCCGGCTGAGGCGGCATGCCATTTGGTTCGGAATGCTAGCCGCTCGGGAAGTCGGATATAGGAGAAAAACTCCTTCCAGTGTTTGTTGGAGGTCGGCATATTATCAAAAAATCTAAAGCCTATTCTACTTTGGAAGATAAAAGTGCCCGGCTCGGATTGTTTGGGATAGAAGAAGAAGTGGAATATTTTGGGGTCAAGGGGGATACTATGCAGCTTGAAGAGGACGACCACCCCGCTCAGCAGCCTAAAGGAATTCGGCACAAGTTGGCCGAGCGGGATACGAAAATAGTTACAAACTTCCAAAATAAATCGATGGGTGGGAAACCTAAGGCCGCCCTGGAATTGGTCTAGAAAGAAACAAATGGTGCCGGTCGGCGGGTCATGGGGCCGATCGGCTGGGCCGGCTATAATTATTTCATGGTCATATGGGATCCCGTACGTCCGAACCAGACGCCGAGCGCCCTCTTCGTCAAACCGACTCTCCATACTCGTATACCATGGACCGTGAACATGGGTAGAGGGGTCAGAAGAGCTCGCCATCTCGAAGAGACAAAAGGATAGCAACGAAAGAGAGGCAAAACGGTTAGGAAAGACCTGGTAAGCGTGGAAAGAAAGCTCACTAAGAAGGGGATGGGCGGAGAAGATCGCCGGTGAGATGGTAGCTGCCGAAGAACAGGAGCTGGATCGCCGGAGGCCGCAGCAACAGAAGAGGCAGGGGGGCAAAGCACGGGCAAAGATGCGTAGGCGGAGGAGGGCTAAGGCTTTATACGGCCGAAGTCGATGGGCCTCCACCGTCCGATCCAGGTCACGGGAAACAAAGACGCCATCGGGTCGTCCATTTTAAACGGAGGCGTCCCATCGTAAGTGACGCCGCCGTCACACAATGGTCGACACGTGGCGCTCTGTCACCAAGCGCAATTAATGCGCCCATACTGCGCATGCTTCGACTTAATGGAGAGGATTTGTGTGATTTTCAAGAAGATTTAGACAAGCAAACATTCCTGTTGAGCGACAAGACCACCATAACGAAGAGCCGAGCGGCTGAATTTGGAGGAAGGGCCGAACGGCCCCACGAATATTATAAGCAACGGAAAGGCGACGAACGCCCGCTCGGACACATAGTCCAGTCAGTCGGACTCACTGCCTCCTTCGACTAGACTTGAAGGGAAGGCAAGTGATCCGGCGGTAAGAAGGGAGGGCCCACCCTCTGAAGGGTCCCAGCCTAAGGAAGGGTGGAGGGCTGGCCCAGCGAATAATGGTCCGAGCGGAGCTATAGATAACCCATCCATGGGCTTGGGTTTCCGACGCCAAGGCAGGAAGATCGAAGGGCCGAGCGGAAGTCCGCTCGGCTGGGACCGAAGGGCCGATCGGGTGGTCCGTTCGGCCAGGATAGGGGCGAGGGTACAAAGGTGGCCGAGCGGCCTATGCGCTCGGCTCGGGTTATGGGATGTCAGCAGAAGCATGTCTGATGATTAGGCCATACACAAGATCACACGATGGAGGATCTTGCCGTCACATCAGGGGAAGGTTGCTACAGTAGTAGTATGGCCTCATGGACGTCTTCCTGACAGATTCATATCTGGGCATGGCCCTTCTGACAGACCCATACCTGGGCATGGTCGAAGGCAGGTGGTTGCTTTGACTGTTGCGCCTAGGCTTCTTCGAGAGGTCTATATAAGGCCTCCATTTCTTCATCGGAGGTAGGAGGGTCTCCTACTTAAAAGCCACTTTTTTGCTATTCCTCGCCTGACTTGAGCGTTGGAGGGCCGTCGCCGGGACACCCCTCCCTGCTCGGTTTTGCTGCAGGTTCGCCGGAGCGCTCGAGGATTCAGCAGGGAGTGCCACGTGCCCAGTGTCCGTTGGCTCCTGGTTCGGACAGGATCAGCAATGAATGGCTAGGAGTAGCATTCCGGTCCCTTTGGTTTCCTTGCTATGGTACTGTGCATGAAGAAGGAATATGTTTTTTTTTCTGGGTTTACAGTAGCAACTCTTTACTTGATTGTGCATATATTACTGCCCAATTTGTAAGCATGCAGTGAGTTTTGGTTTAAAATTTCAGCAAGCATGGTCGGCTGTTTCCTTTCCCTAGCATTTCAGATTTTTGCATCAAATATCTAGTTTCCTTGGAATTGCAGCACAGCCCCATATGAACGACCCATATGCTAGTTTTCCCATAGGTTATGCTCGGTTAGAAACAAACTAACATGAGCAGATTTATTCAAGTGAGCATTTATATTCATTCAAGTAGAAGTACGCATGAACAGATTCATTCAAGTGTGCATTTATATATTCATTCAGTTCCTTTGCTATTTAGATTTAGTAAATAACATGAACATGTGCAGATTTAGATTTCTAGTTCCTTTTCTATTGGAATAACATGAGCAGATTTCTAGTTTCTTATGTTATTAGATGTGCATGAGTAGCCTTCCTTTTAAAACAATCAATTTCTAGTTTCTTTAGAGCTTAATATGCAGAATTGTGTCAGCTTAATATGTAGTATTTTAGTGTGTAGATTTTTATTAAGTATTAGTGTGCAGAATTCATTTACCCTTAGCTGAACATGTGCAAATTTTTATAAGCATAGCATGCAGATTTTTATAAGTATAGTATGCAATGTTTCAATTGTTTTTAGTTCTTTTTAGTATGAGATAGTTTTATGCTTTTAGGTTGCTTGTGACCTTAAACAGATTCAGTTTTGTTGGTTTAGCATTGGAATAGCTAGAGATTATTGAGTAGCATGCATTCTTTGTTCTCTTTCTTTATCTCTGTTGTAGCAAGATTTAAGTTTTAATTCCAACAAGTTTTAGATTTAGTTTAAGCTTGTATGATATGCAGACTTTCATAAGTATTGCTTGCAGAATTTAGATAAGCTTAGTATGCAGATTTTGTTAAGCTTAGTATGCAAATTTTAGATAAACCTAATATGCAGATTTTTGTTAAGCTTTGCATGCAGATTTATGTTATGCTTTGTATATAGATTTTTGTTTAAGCATTTCAGTGTTAGAATTTGTTTAAACATTTCAGTTTTGTAAGAGACATTCTTTTATAAGAAAAGTATAAGAAAGATAAAGAAAAGTATAAGAAAGATAAAGGAAAGAAAGAAAAAGGCCAAGGCCTCAAGTAGATCCCAAAGTCAAGACTTTAGAGATTTTGGCACACAAGGTGCTTATTAAAATGCCAAGGCATTATATATTAGAAGTATTAAAAGATAACAAGTATTTTACTTTTATCAGTGGCACTGTACTGGACTCTCAGTTGTCCTTGGGCTGGGCTCCCATAGTCGGTCCCTAGGTTTAGATAACCTAGTATGCAAGACTCTCAGTAGTCCTTGGGCTGGGCTCCCATAGTCGGTCCCTAGGTTTAGATAACCTAGTATGCAGGACTCTCAGTAGTCCTTGGGCTGGGCTCCCATAGTCGGTTCCTAGGTTTAGATAACCTAGTAACCCTACTAGATTCGGGACCAGCTATCTCGGGTCTAGTTAGGGATGCGCGCATAGCAATTACAGTTGCCGGCCCAAGAAGAAGTTGATTATTATTTTGAAGTATTATAAGTATAAGTTTTTGAACAAAAGAAATAAGTTTCACATAAGTATAAAAGTATAAAAGAATAAGCTTAGAACAAATGAATTAAGTTTCACTTTGTTTCGGAATCAGCAAGTTTAGTTCCCTTTTATGCTAGCTTGTTATTTAGATTAGCTTACTATTCCTTGCTATTAGAAGAGCATGAGTAGCTTTACATGTTTAGCACTTCGGTATGATTGTTTATTCACTAGTAGATGAGCATGAGTAGATTTCCTTTTAGAGCATATAGTTTTTAGTTCTTTTCATATACATGCACATTCGTGATTTTGTGAGTTAGATAGCGCTTACTAAGCAAATTTTGCTTATAGACTATACTTCCTCTTACTGCAGATACAGGAAAGAAAAAGATATAGAAAGGAAGGCGACAAGGAGGTGTTCGAAGGATGTGTGATGCCAGGACTATGGAAGCCTAGAGACTAGGAAAGAAGTTTTAATTTTAGTTTCTGCATTTTAGTTATTGTAAACATTTGAGTTGTATTTTAAGTTCATGTCATTTGAGATTATCCTGTTTAGATTGCATGTAGGATGAGTTTAGTTTAGTAAGTAGATATTTGTGTGTTCAATACTTATTTAACTGCGTGGTTGATTGATATGTGTTCCAGCCGCTTGTGGCTGAGTATATATTGCATGTATTGTTGAATATGGTCACCGGTACAGGGGAAATTCTGTCAAAATTTTTCGGTAGGGTTTCCATGTGATTTTTAATCATACCGGTTAAGTAGAGTTAGTAGTTAAGTAACGGTCATCCTTAGAGTGTAGTAGTAGTAAGAAGGGTGGTCGTTACATCCTTAATCTTGGACACCTCATCCTTGCTATAATTATATGCTACCATAGCATATTCCTTCTTATTGGCCTTGGATGACTCTCCCTTATCCTTGGTAACACCTCCCATACCAATGTCATGTGCTACCTTAACACATGACCTCCTTTTGGTCTTGGAAAAGATTTTTATGTTTTCAAAGAGTAACTCCCCCTAAAAATATGGTCAAACTTCTATCATTGCACCAACAATGACTTGGGATTCCTAAATAATTAGGAAAACCAAAACTTGAAGTTTTAAGGTTCAAAATTCAATAATGAAACTAAACCTCAACCGAAACTTCACTTTGGTTTTTCTTAACCAATACATACTTGTTTTCATCATGAAAACTCATGTATACATTATTTAGGGTATACTTTATCAGGGAAAAATAGTTTTCTATGAAAATAGTTCCTATTTTCAAAGATTGACACAAATTTGAAAACTCTTGAAAATTTCAATATTTTCTCCTAGTTTGTGTCTAACTTTCCAATGATGATTACTATCAAAAAATAGTCTTCACCAAGGTTTTTCAAAAGTATTTTGAAATCATTTTTTAAAACCAATATCCAACCACTTTCTTTGGGCTCAATGCACATGACTTGTACATTAGCTTTCCCAATGATTGGAAGACACATAACTATGTGTTTTGATGAACCTAAAACTCAACAAGATGCACTAGATCAACATCTTGAGTTTAGTTCACCATCTTAACATCTCACTTGTATCTAATGTGTATTAAAATACATATAAGTCACCTTATAGTTCTTTGTGAGATGTATATTTGGTCTTGCCCTAAACTAAGGGATCATGCATCTCTATCTAGGCATTGTAAAAATCATGATCATCCATCTAGGATGTCACTTGATATGATCTCTCTTGTTGGGACACTTCCATACATAATAAATGCCTTTTGTCCTTAATTACAAGGAAATTGACATATTGCATGATAATTAATTGCATACATCAAAATAAGTAATTTTCAAAAGTAAAGCATGCTATAGCTACATGATGTATGTATGACATGACATGATATTTTTGTATTTTTCATAATAAAATGTGAATGCTAAATATGATGTCATGGCATATGATGGGCAAACAATCATGGCAAGTTAGCATAAATAAAATTTACCTAGATTACCTATCTAAGTATTCTTAACCCTAGCTAACTCAAAATTTAACCCTAGATTGCCCAATTTCATCAAGAAAATACCAAACCCCAACTTGACATTTCTTTAATCTCTTGATTTATTTATGCCAATAAAAATTAAGCACATTCCTCAAACTTTGGCATATTTATCCTTCCAAAGAGGTTATCACCTTATATTTTGAGCCCCGGATTTACCCTTGGCTCCCTAGGAACATACCAAAATCCCAACTTGGTAGTTCATATGATCATCCAAATTGTGCCAATTTAATTCACACACAATTCCTTAAGATTTGACACATGTTACTCTTCCAAGAAGTAATTACATTTAATTAAAGTATGAGTTTTCTCTTAATTCCTTAAGAAAGTATCAAAGTTCTAACTTGATTTTTCTTATACTTTTCTTAGGTGTGTCAATTTAGATTAAGTTCAACTCTTCAAATTTTGGCACATATATTACTCTTTCAAAGAGTAACCCCATAATCCTTTTCATTTTCAAAAGTTAACAATAACCTTGAAAATGTTCTCAAGTGTCAACTTTAACAAGGTTGGGTTAACTACCCTTCCAATTTGAGTTGACACTCTCTAAACCTATCTAGGGTGTAGAGAATATGTTCCTAGAAACCCAAAACCTATTGGTGCTCCTTGGATGCTCTAGGTACTCACTAGGGATGACTTCCATAGATACCTTCCTAAGGACCTTTCGAGGCTTCTTAGAAGCCTTGGTCACTTCTACTAGGTCACTTCTAGAAATAACTTCCCTTGTAACTTTCTTTGTGACTTTGTTAGACTTCTTAGAAGTCTTAGTCACATTGGTCTTGCCAAAAGTACTTTTAGGGATTCCTTCCCTAGTATCTTTGACTTGACCTCTAAACCTAGGGTTGGTCCCATAACTATATGGAACCCTATGAAAGGAAATCATATCCTTCTTGGCTTTAGGTTTGTATCCCAAACCTCTATAGCCATTGGATGGCTCTTGTCTAGCTTTTCCAAGGTTGTGCTCACTTTGCCCCTTAAGCAAGTTTTCCATTCTTGCTAAGGTTCTCTCTAAGTTATCAAGTCTTGACCTTAAGACTTGGTTTTCCCTTACTAAATTCATAGATTTGGATTTTTGTTGATTCCTATGAGCATTGCTAGCCTTAGGCTTATATCTAAAGTCCTTAGAATTGTTGCCTAAGTAGTTATCTACCTTCCTAACCTTAGGTATGGTAGATCTAGCATGAGGAGGTATATATTTGTCCTTAGGTTTATCATGCATTCTATTTTCATGAAAAATAGCATTATAACGATTTAAATTTGAACTAGAATTCAAATTAGGGTTTACCTCTCATACCCTTGAAGCTCTCTTCTTCTCCCACTTCTTCAAGTACGCCAATTTCTTGAGCTCTCCTCTCCTTGGGCACTTTGTGTGGTAGTGACCCCACTCACTACATGTAAAGCACTTAATGTGCTTCTTCTCCTTCTTCTTCTTCTTCCTACAACTCACATTAGTTTCAAAATTAACTTTAGTGAGCTTAGAGTTCACCTCCTTTACCTTCTTGAGCGAAGGACACCTATTCTTGTAGTGCCCCATCTTACCACACTCAAAGCATTTGATGTGGTCCTTTGTGCTCTTTTTGGTAGTTGAGGTGGAGGGTTGAGCTTCCAAGATCTCCTCTTCTTTGGATTGCTCTTCTTCCTCTTCACTTGAAGATGTGGATGGTTCTACTTCTTCCTCCCTTGATGATGTGGATGATACCTCCTCATCTTCCTTCTCCTCCTCGGATGTTGACCTTATGTCAACATCGGATTGGTCCTTTTCTTCTTGGACCAATGAGCCCTTCTCCTTGGGCTCCTCTACTCCTTGGAATTGTGACAGGTCTTCATGATAAGCAATGATCTTTTTCCAAAGATCACATGCACTTGTACATTCACCAACACTCACAATGATATTAGAAGGTAATAGATTTAACAAAATTTTTGTTACCTCCTTATCCGCCTCCGCTTGCTCCCTTTGTTCCTCGGTCCAATGTCGAGGTCGGAGGGGCTTCCCCTTTTTGTTCGTAGGAGCTTCAAATGGGTCACTCAAGACAACCCATTGGTTCCAATCCATTTGGAACCATGTCTCCAACCGCTTCCTCCAATAAATGAAGTCTTCTTTGTCATACGGAGGTGGAATTCAGATATCTCATCCGAGCGGTCCTTCGGACTCCATCTTCTTCTTCCTCTAGCTTCTTGCTCTCTTGGCGGTTAGTCCGTAGAAGAGCGCCCTTGCTATGATACCAATTATTGGGACCGATGTATCCTCTAGAGGGGGGTGAATAGCGTCTCACCCAAATCGATCGTTTCCTATAATGTTAGTGCACAGCGGAAATACAAAAACAAATACTAACAAGAGAAAGCAAACCTAACACGTTGATTTAACATGGTTCGGAGATAAAGCTCCTACTCCACGACTGTCCGTAAGGTGGACGATCCCGATCCATCGGTGGATGACTCCCCGGAAAATCTCCGGCTAGCTCAAGCTCCTTGTCGGTGGAGAAACCTCGCCAAAAACACTTGAATACAAGCACACCGATCACACGAGGGCTTGGGATACTCTAATAGGCTTTAACCAAGTCTATTTTGTCACCTTGGCCGATCATCCCAAGCTCCTTCTTATAGAGCTTGGAGCAAATCAGTAAGCTGATTTGCCCGTTACCAGTCGACTGGTCCTTGCACCAGTCGACTAGTGTCAGCCCAACGACTCTCTCAACGGCTCTCTACAGTGCACCAGTCGACTGCTACAGTCATCAGTCGACTGTTACAGTACTGCTATAGTAATACTACAATAATGCTACAGTACTGCTACAGTAAACCCTAATTTTAGGATTTTACCTCGAGTACATTCACTCAGCACTCGTTCTCGCCCGACCAACCTAGACCTATCCTTCTAGCCTCCTTCATCAGTCTTGCGTCCCTCGGATGCCTCCCCATCCTTCACGTCTTGCCTTCTGGAACTTCTATCGGCCTTGTCATTATTATCGGATCTTCCTTTGCCAAGAGGTCGCGCCTCCGGGACTTCATCCATTGTCAAGTCACACTTGGACTTACGTTGTCAAGACTACATACTTGGACTTACACCGCCAAGACTACATACTTGGACTTACACCGCCAAGACTCATCCTTGGACTTTCCTCCTTTGCCAAGATCACACTTGGACTTTCCTTGTTGTACCTGTATCCTGCACACTCACAATGCATATCAAATACAAAAATAAACCTAACTTAAACCTTTGTCCAAACATCAAAATCTAGGGCACCTAGATTGCTCCAACAAACTCAACTCTGGTTAACCGAGCATCACCCACGCGAAGATGATCAACAAAGGAGCTGATCTGCCTCAGGGAAGGCACCTTTAATGGATTGGAAGGCGCCTTTCATGAACAGTGTCGAAGGTGCCTTCCAACCTATTGAAGGAACCTTCGAATGACCGTTAGCCGAAGATAAAATTTTATCTTCAACAATAAAAATTGGCATGTTGAAGGTGCCTTGGACCACCTTGAAGGCACCTTCCAAATTCGGATAACATTTTCCAAGAACTATAAAAAATCTCCTGGAGCTGGGAATTAGAAAATAACTTGAACAACAACTGCTATAATCTTTCCTAGTCTTTTTCTTGAGCCGTCAACGTCTGTAAGAGGCTACTCTGCCTTTAACGAAGGTATTTCTAGTAGAACTTTTCAATTCCTTGGATTAATAATCACCTACGTTGTAACCAAGTAAATCTAGCCTTCTTACTTTCTTTAGTTGTTCATTTTTTTATGCACTACATTATTGTTAAATTTAATAGTGCTATGTAATTAAATAAAAAGAATGAGAAAGGGATTATTTTTATTTTGCAGGTAATTCATCCCCCTCTTGCCGGCCACACAGGACTAACAAGTGGTATCAGAGCCCAACCGTTTCAAAAGGACTAACCGCCGATAAAAGCATAGAAGACGATTGTTAGAACAAGTATCCACCTGCCTAAGTTTGAGGGAGACTTTGTCCACTGGAAGAAGCAAATATAGGTATACTTCAAAATAGACTTCGATATTTTTCTAATTTTGAAAAATAGTTTTGTAGTACCTATCGAAAACAACAGCAATCTAAACAAAGAGGACAACTGGACAAAGATGGAACAACCAAATTTGTGGCCAACGAAAAAGCAAAATTCCATTTGCTGAGGCCGCTGCCACAACAAGAGGTCAACAGGATCGGAGTCTACAAGTCTATAAAAGATCTTTGAGAAAAATTCCTAGAGCTTCACGAAGGATCCTCCAATGCCAAGCTTGTAAGAAGAGATCTACTTCGGAGTCAACTAACACATCTTCAACTGAAGAAAGGTGAAACCGTCTCTCAACTACACGCCAAGCTAAAGGAGTTAATCACTGAACTCATGAATCTCAGAGAAAAGGTAACCAACTGAGATTCACTAAGGTATACGCTTAACACTTTTCCAAGAATACCAGAATGGTCAACCTTAATATATGCATACTACATCTCTAGGGACTACAGATAAGTAATCTAGAAGAATTATTTTCTACCTTTGAAATTCATAAATCTAGATATGTAGAGTAAAGAATGAGCTAAATCAGAATATTGCCATAAAGGCAAAAATGGATGAACCAGATTCTGAAACTTCCATCGACGAAAATGAAGCAGCACTAATGCTAAGAAACCTTAGTATATTTCTTAAAACTAACAAATTTCACAAGTCATAGGCAAAGAAGCATCTTTGAAGTAAAAGGAAGGTTTGATGCTACAACTGCCAAGAAGAATGGTATATTAAGGATGACTGCCCTAAACTAAAAAGGAAGGAAAAAAGAAATAGACAAAGGACAAAGAAAAATGAAACACATGAACTTAAAAGCTACGTGAGATAAATCATCGTCCTCCAAATCTGAGATCGAGACTTATGTCGGACTGGCACTAGTGGCGAACTATCAGAGGGACGAAGAAAGTACATTAGAGATGAGCATTGGCAAAGGGGGAGCATCATCAAAAGAAAGTATCGACGAAAGGGGAGCATTGATAACTATGATTTCACTGTATTATTTTGACTCATACATGCATGGTTTGATGCTATATTCATAGATGAAACCTATATATGCATCACATTTCTTACATTATCTTTATTGTTGGACTTAATTGCAAATTATTTTATTTTTTGTGTTATTTGATGCTAATATTTGATTCTTATTTTGTAGGCATCAAAGGATCTTGGATTTGGATCTATTCAAACCGAATTTGTGCTCGAATCGGAGTTTAAACGAGAAGATCAAGTGCGAAGCATTATGGATCGTTCATCAAAGATCGAAGGGATCTGAGCCATCCATTGAAGATCTGGTACATCGGACCTAAGGGAGAGTAGATCCAGACTCTAGATTAAGATCAGCACCTCCAAATTGGAGTTAAAGCAATTTTTAACCATTGATCAAGATCCGAATTGCTCTTAGCCATCCGTTCAGATCTAGATCTGATTTAAAACAGAAGCTACAATGTTGTTCTTGTTGGTCAATCTCCTCCGCGCTGCTTCGTGTCCCGCGAGCGTCTCCGACGATTCCGACCCCATTTCCCTGTTGGTTAGTCCTAGGAAAAAGTACCGGTTCCACTGTACAAAATTTTTTGTACAAGTGTCGAACCTTTCCTTAAATAACCTATTGTGTTCTTTAGAAGTTAAATTAGGAATCGCAGACGGAACTTAACATCATTGATTCCAAATTTAACTTATCTGTTCTTAATGGTTTCTGATCCTGTCCGAATCAGAAGTCAAAGGACGCTGGGGACGTGGCGCTCCCTGCTGGATCCTCGAGTGCTCCGGCGAACCTGCAACAAAACCGAGCCGGGAGGGGTGTCCTGGCGACGGCCCTCCGACGCTCAAGTCAGGCGAGGAATAACAAAGAGGTGGCTTCAGAGATTCAAAAACCAGTGTACCTCCGGTGAAGAAATGGAGGCCTTATATAGACCTCTCGAAGGAGCCTGGGCGCGTCAATCAGAGCAATCACCTGCTTTCGACCATGCCCAGGTATGGGTTTGTCAGAAGGGCATCCATAAGGCCATACCACTACTGTATCAACCTCCCCATGATGTGACGGCGAGATCCTCCATCGTGCAATCTTGTGTACGGCATAATCATTAGACATGCCTTTGCTAACATCCCATATCCCGAGCCGAACGAATAGGCCGCTCGGCTAATCTTTGTATCCTCGCCCTTATCATGGCCGAGCGGACCACCCGCTCGGCCCTTCAGTCCCAGCCGGGCAGACACCCGCTCGGCCATTCAGTCTTCCCGCCTTGGCGTCGGAAACCCAAGCCCATGGCTGGGTTATCTCTGGCTCCGCTCGGACCTGCTCAACTGCTCGGCGCGGCCATTACCCACTTGGTCAGCCCTCCATCTGTCCTCAGGCTGGGACCCTTCAAGAAGTGGGTCCCCCATTCTTACCGCCGGATCACTTGCCTTCCCTTCAAGTCTAGTCGAAGGAGGCAGTGAGTCCGACTGACTGGACTATGTGTCCGAGCGGGCGGTCGACGCCTTACAGTCGCTTATAATATCCCTTGCGCCGTTCGGCCCGTATGCCAAATTCAGCCGCTCGGCTCTTCGTTTTGGATGTCTTGTCGCTCAACGTGGATGTTTGCTTGTCTAAATCTTCTCGAAAATCACGCATATCCTTTTCATTAAGTCGAAGCATGCGCGGTATGGGCGCATTAATTGCGCCTGGTGACAGAGCGCCACGTGGCTCTTCTTGCGTGGCGGTGATGATCCGTACGATGGGACGCCGATTACTTTGAAATGGACGGTTAGATGATGACCTCGTCTCTTGTGACCTGTATCCGACGGACGAGGCCGACCAGCCTCGTTCGCATAAAGCCTTCGTCTTCGCCTTTACACTGCATTCTCTGTTTCATTGCGCGTCCTCCGTCGAAGGTGCCCGCGGCTGCATCATTCCGGCTGTCCTATTTCTTTCCTCTTGGTGGTTTTCAGCTTTCCGGTGATCCTCTCCGTTCATCTTCCCTCCGTAAGCTTCTCCCTTCCTTTCGTTCGGCCTTTCCCTTTCGCGTGGAACTCCTTTCGTTCTCTTGCTTGCGAACTCTTATCTGTCCTCCGTTTCCGAGTTTCTTTCGGCTTACTTCTTTCTTTTTCTTGGTACTTTAGTCATGGCGAGCACTTCCGTACCTGCTGTTGACGTTCATGGTCCCTGGTATATGACCATGGAGAGTCGGTTTGATGAAGAGGGCGCTCAGCGTCTTGTTCGGATGTACGGGATCCCGGACGACCATGAAATAGTTGTAGCCGACCCGACCGACTGGCTCCATAACCCGCCGATCGATACCATTTATTTTTTTCTGGACCAATTCCAAGGCGGCCTTAGATTTCCCACCCATCCTTTTGTTTTGGAAGTTTGTAATTATTTTCGCATCCCGCTCGGCCAACTTGTGCCGAATTCCTTCAGGCTGCTGAGCGGGGTGGTCATCCTCTTTAGGCTACACAGTATCCCACTCGACCCCCAAATATTCCACTACTTCTTTTACCCCAAACAATCCAAGTTGAGTACTTTTATTTTCCAAAGTAGAATAGGCTTCAAATTTTTTGAGAATATGCCGACCTCCAACAAGCACTGGAAGGAGTTCTTCTTCTATATACGACTTCCCGAGCGGCCAGCATTCAGAACCAAATGGCAGACCGCTGTGCCGACCCAGCCGGAGCTCGGCAAATTCAGAAGCAATCCGGCCAACTGGTTGTCCGGTCAGCGGTACAAAATCGACCAGTTGCTTCTCAAGGGGGTGTTGTACATTTTTGGATTATCTCCCGTTCGGGCCAATCTCCCCTACCGCATGAGTAAGGACTCTTTACTCCCTTCGTCTTTTTTATCTAACTAATTTTAATTTTTTCCACTGCAGCTGAAGTCATGTGGCGCTCCAAGGCTACTGATCATCTGAAATTGAAGGCCGTGGAAATTGAGGCGGCTACCAAAAAAGAACTCGCCGAGCGGGGTCTCATCCCCAGCCGCCCGGCAGATGCAGGAGAGGGGGGGGGGGCGCAGTCCGCCCCTGAAACAGAGGTTGCCCCGTCCGCTTCAACGGAGGTTGAGGCGGATCCTGTTTCCTCTGCTCCAGCCGAGCTGGGAGTCCCCCAGGCCGGGGATTCACCACTGGAAGTTCGGCGGAAACGTCGAAGAGGCTCCAGCCTTCCTCCGACCCAAGAGGGCGAACCACGGGCGTCGATCGAGATTGCTTCTCCAGATCGCACGCCGTCGCAGATCAGGACCCCCGTGGCCTCGCCCACCGCACAGCCCTCTGGCTCTCCTCCACGGACTCGTCGTCGCTTACGACGGTTGGGCGAAACTTCAACCATAGGGGAGTCCTCGGTGGCTGAAGAAGTGCCGGCCGGCCACCCGACCATCAAGACTACCCTTCGATTCCCATCGGAGGAATATTTATTGTCTGCCGATCGGCCATCGAGCCCCGTTCACGAAATAACCTTGACGGGTCCGCTCGCCAAACTTTTCGAGGACGCCCAGATTCGGGTAGCCCTCATGACGCCCAAGCAGCTCGACGATAATCATATGCAGCAAGCCACTCAGGTAGGTTCGTTTTTCTTCCTGTGCCATGTTACTGTTCAGTTCCTAATTTTGTTATTTCTCATACAGCATTGGGCGGAGCAAATCGCCACTAGCCATCGGCTGGCCGAGCTGGAGGACCTCATGGAAAAAATCCAAGTCTCGGGGGGTCCATCGTCCGAGCGGGAGAAACAAGCCCGTGAGGCCGAACAGAAGAAGGTCGCCGACCTGGCTACAGAGGTGGCTCGACTTGAAGGCCTGGTGAAGAAGCGCGACGAAGAAATGAAGCGCGCCAGTAGCCGGAAGAAGCGGGTGATCGCTGATATGGACAAAATGAAAGTTGAAGTCCGAGCCCTAGATCAGCGATCTAAGGAGCTGGAAGCCCAACTAACTACCGAACGGGATGGGCGCTCAGCTGAACGCACGAAAGCGGAGGTGGATCAGAAAGTCCTCCACGATTCACTGATTGCCTCCCGGGCGGCGCTCAGAAACTACAAGGAAGGGGAGCCGAGTCGTCTGGCTGCTGCACGTCAAGATTACCTCCGCTCGGAGAGGTTTGGCACGAAATTTGGCGGCAGCGTCTCTTCGACCTTTGCCGAGGCCGTTAAGGTCACTGTGGCCTACTTGAAGAAGGGTGGCCACCTTCCTGCGGGAATGCACATTCCCGCCTCCGATCTGGCGGCCATGATAGACGACATTCCGGACGGCTTCTTCAACTTCGAAGACCCTGAGTGAGGAGTGTTCCTTGTCTGTACCTTGTTTTTACGTTTCCTAAGCCCAGCGCGACTTTTTGTACTTGCCATTCGGCATGCTTCCCTTTTAATGTAATTATGTCTTTGCTTGTGTCTTCCTATCCATAATATTCTTCTGTTTGCTTAACGTTTATGCTTAGAGTTAGTCATGCTCTTAAGCGTTCTCCGTCACGCGGCCGGTCATCATAACCCATTAAACAAAATTCGAGCAGGAGGGCCTACTCGCTTTACACGTATCTAGCCAGTGTGAACTCAACAAACGCCAAGTATCGAAGGACCAACGCCCGAGCGGGCCTAAATGTTTTAATACTTGTGGTTTCCGCGGTTTCTTATTCTCTGATATTCGTTCGTCCGACCGGGGTATTTATAGTCGCCGGACCGACTCTCGATTTTTAACGACGGAGCTCGTCGGTCTTCTATGCGGGGATTTATAGACGTCGGCTCGTCTCTACGGTTCAACACCTGGGCTAGAAGGTCTTCCGCGCGGATATTTATAGTCGGTCGGCGCGGCTCTCGATCTTTAACGACGGAGCTCGTCGGCGCGGATATTTACAGCCGGTCGGCGTGGCTCTCGATCTTTAACGACGGAGCTCGTCGGTCTTTCGCTCGGACGTTTATAGACGCCGGCTCGTCTCTCGATTTCCCGGCCGGAGGGTTTATAGACGCCGGCTCGTCTCCCGGTTTCCCGGCCGGAGGGTTTATAGACGCCGGACCGTCTCCCGATTTCCCGGCCGGAGGGTTTATAGACGCCGGACCGTCTCCCGGTTTCCCGGCCGGAGGGTTTATAGACGCCGGACCGTCTCCCGGTTTCCCGGCCGGAGGGTTTATAGACGCCGGACCGTCTCCCGGTTTCCCGGCCGGAGGGTTTATAAACGCCGGACCGTCTCCCGGTTTCCCGGCCGGAGGGTTTATAGACGCCGGACCGTCTCCCGGTTTCCCGGCCGGAGGGTTTATAGACGCCGGACCGTCTCCCGGTTTCCCGGCCGGAGGGTTTATAGACGCCGGACCGTCTCCCGGTTTCCCGGCCGGAGGGTTTATAGACGCCGGACCGTCTCCCGGTTTCCCGGCCGGAGGGTTTATAGACGCCGGACCGTCTCCCGGTTTCCCGGCCGGAGGGTTTATAGACGCCGGACCGTCTCCCGATCTTTAACTGAGCTTGCATATATAAACCTCCCGGCCGAGCGGCTCGGGGGCCTTCGGATAACCAGCCGTTCGGCTATGAACACAGAATGCCTTGGGAATAATTTGTTTCCTGCGACAAAAGGAGTACAACTATTTTGAATTTACACAAAATAGAGCAACAGCGCACCTCTCACCCAGCTCTATATGGCTGAAGGTGATTTGCACTCCAGGGCCGGTCCAGCATCCGACCTTCCGCCTCCTTGAGGTAATAAGCGCCCGAACGGAGCTTCTCGACCACTTCAAAGGGTCCTGCCCAGGGAGCTTCCAACTTGCCGACCTCTCCGACCGGCTTAACTTTCTTCCAAACTAGGTCGCCTACTTGAAAGGCTCTGGGGATCACGCGCCGGTTGTAGTTCTGTTTCATACGTTGCCGGTACGCCATCAGCCGTACGGACGCTTTAGCTCTTTCCTCTTCGACCAAGTCTAGCTCCATGCTCCTCCGTTCGGCGTTATCTTCATCATAGTTTTGCACCCGAACGGACTCCACCCCAACTTCAATCGGGATGACTGCTTCGCCTCCATATACCAAGTGAAATGGAGTGACGCCCGTTCCCTCTTTTGGTGTCGTGCGGAGAGCCTATAGGACGCCCGGCAGCTCGTCTACCCAGCTGCCTCCTTCATGGTCGAGCCGAGTCCGTAAAATTCTGAGGATCTCTCGGTTGGTTACCTCGGCTTGACCGTTACTCTGGGGGTATGCCACCAATGTGAAGTGCTGCTTGATGCATAACTTTCGCACCACTCCCCGAGCAACTTCCCCGTGAATTGACGTCCATTGTCGGAGACGAGTCGTCTTGGGATGCCAAAGCGGCAGATGATATTTTGCCATATGAACTTTTTAACCATCTGCTCGGATATCTTTGCAAGTGGCTCAGCTTCTACCCATTTTGAGAAGTAGTCGACCGCCACTAATAAGAACTTCCACTGCCCGGTAGCCATGGGGAAGGGTCCCATGATGTCCATCCCCCATTGGTCGAACGGGCAGGCCACAGTTGATGCTTTCATCTCATCTGCCGGTCGGTGGGACATGCTGTGATACTTCTGACAGGATAGACAATTTGCCACGGTCCGGGCAGCATCCTTTTGAAGTGTTGGCCAAAAATACCCGGCTAGCAAAATCTTCCTGGTTAATGACCGTCCGCCTGGATGTCCACCGCATGAACCTTGGTGCACTTCTCGAAGGATGTACTCGGCATCTTCCCAGCTGACGCATTTTAGGAGCGGACGGGAGAAGGCCTTCTTGTAGAGTTGATCTCCTACGAGGGTGAATCGACTAGCCCTTCTCTTCAGTAAATGAGCTTCTTCCCAGTCGGATGGGGTAGCTCCCGAGCGCAAAAACTCCACAATAGTTGTCCTCCAGTCGCTCGGGTATGTGATGCCCTCTATCCGATCAACATGTGCTACTAAAGATACTTGCTCGATCGGCTTCTGAGAGCCGACCGGGGATAACGCGCTTGCCAGCTTGGCCAATTCATCCGCGACTTGATTCTCCGCCCGGGGGATCTTCTGAATAATCACCTCCCTAAAGTTGGCTTAAGTTTTTTAATAGCCTCCACGTAGAGCTTGAGCCTTGTACTATTTATCTCGAAAATTCCTGAGATTTGCTGAGCGGCCAACTGGGAATCTGAATAGAGGATGACCCGGGCGGCTCCAACGTGCCGAGCGGCCTGCAATCCAGCAATAAGGGCTTCATATTCTGCTTCATTGTTGGTCGCTCGGTAATCTAGCCGGACGGAGAGCTGCATCCGCTCTCCTTCTGAGGACAGTAGAACTATGCCAATTCCGCTCCCGTGTCTAGTGGACTATCCATCCACGAACACTTTCCACACAGCTTCAGGTTCCGGGTCCTGCACCTCTGTCACGAAATCGGCTAAGGCTTGTGCTTTGATAGCCGAACGGGGTTGATATTGGATATCAAATTCGCTTAACTCGGTTGTCCTTTTGATGAGTCGTCCGGAAGCTTCTGGATTTAAAAGCACTCGTCCCAACGGGCTATTGGTCTTGACGATAATCGTGTGCGCCAGGAAATAAGGACGAAGCCTCCGAGCGGCAAGGATCAAAGCAAAGGCCAACTTCTCGAGTCCGGTATAGCGAGTTTCAACATCTTTCAAGATATGACTGAGGAAATATACAGGTTGCTCCTCACCTCCCGACCGGACTAACGCCGATCCCACAGCATGCTCGGTTGAGGATAAATAAATGTGCAACGGTTCGCCGACAGTTGGCTTGGCCAGCACAGGTAGGGAATTTAAGTACGTCTTCAGTTCTTCAAAGGCCCGATCGCAGTCTTCATTCCATTGGAACTTTGTAGCTTTGCGGAGGATTTTGAAGAACGGAAGGCTCCGGTCGGCAGTCCTGGAGATGAAGCGTGATAGCGCTGTAATCCGACCGGTCAGCCTCTGTACTTCCCTCATGTTTCTGGGCGGTGGCATGTCCTGAAGAGCCTTCACCTTGCTAGGATTAGCTTCAATACCCCGTTCAGTCACAATATAGCCCAAGAAACGTCCTCCTTTGGCGCCGAACAAACACTTATGAGGATTTAGCTTGACCCCATATTTTCTGAGTGTATGGAAGGTTTCTTCCATATCTTTGCATAAAGTGGCCGCTCGGAAGGATTTGATGAGGATGTCATCTACATAGACCTCCAGGTTGTGTCCGATTTGCTCGCGGAAGACCCTATTCATCAATCTTTGATATGTTGCTCCGGCATTCTTCAGTCCGAACGGCATCACCGTATAGCAATACGTCCCGTCCGGTGTAACGAAGCTAACTTTTTCCTGATCTTCCGGGACGAGCGGCACTTGATGATAGCCTTGGTAGGCGTCCAGCATACATATAAGCTCGCATCCAACTGTAGAATCTACGAGCTGGTCGATTCGGGGCAGAGGGTAGAAATCCTTCAGGCAGGCTTTGTTCAGATCTCTGAAGTCGATGCATACCCTCCATTTGTTGCCCGGCTTGGAGACGAGCACCACATTGGCTAACCAGCTTGGGAATTGAACCTCCCGTATGTGGCCGGCCTCTAAGAGCCTTTCTACTTCCGCTCGAATGATAATATTCTGCTCGGCGCTGAAATCTCTTCTCCTTTGTTTTACTGGCCGAGCGTCCGGCCGGACGTGAAGCTTATGTTGGGCTATGCTGGGGGAGACACCAGGCAGCTCATGCGTCGACCAGGCGAAGACGTCATGATTCATCTAGAGGCATTTGACCACTTCTTCTTTCTGTTCGTCCTCCAGGTCGGCGGCAATAAAGGTTGTAGCCTCCGATCGGCTCGGATGGATCTGAACCTCCTCCTTTTCATCATAAATTAAAGCAGGAGGTTTCTTGGTTATGGCGTGTACCTCGATCCGCGGAGCCTTTCGCGCGGAGCTGGATTCGGCTCGGACCATTTCCACATAGCATTTCCGAGCGGCTAACTGATCTCCTCGTACTTCACCGATTTTGTCCTCGACCGGGAATTTGATCTTCTGGTAGAACGTTGACACAACAGCTCGGAATTCACTTAACGCCGGTCGCCCCAGTATTACGTTGTAGGATGAAGGGGAGTCGACCACCACAAAGTTTGTTGTCCTCGTTCTTCGGAGCGGTTCTTCCCCTAAGGAGATAGCCAGTCTTACCTGTCCAACCGGCAGAACCTCATTGCCCGTAAACCCATAGAGGGGGGTTGTCATGGGCAGCAGCTCGGCTTGATCGATTTGTAGTTGATCAAAGGCCTTTCTGAAGATGATGTTGACCGAGCTGCCAGTGTCAATGAAGATACGGTGGATGGTGTAGTTGGCTATCACCGCTTTGATGATAAGGGCATCATCATGCGGCACCTCAACTCCCTCAAGATCCTTGGGCCCGAAACTGATCTCGGGTCCGCTCACCTTTTCTTGGCTGCAACCCACCTCATGGATTCTGAGCTGCCGAGCGCTTGCTTTTCTCGCCCTGTGTGAATCTCCTCCGGTCGGCCCACCCGCAATAATATTGATTTCTCCCCGGGAGGTGTTGTTTCTGTTCTCCTCTTCCCGAGCGGACTGCCTAGGTCGCTCATTGGACCTTCGAGAGCGATCTTCATGCCTTGGAGGGAAACGTTGTTCGGGAGATCTCTTATATGTTCGCCGACCGAACTCTTGATGTCGCTGCCGGCGGTCGGGTGAAGGCGATCGACGAGGGCCATCCCGTCGTACGGGATGGGTGATTGAAGGCAAGCCCCGACAGTCGCGGGTGTTGTGGGAGTCAGTATTATGGAAAGAGCAAAACATTGGGGTCCATACCCTATTTTTCTTCATCCTTGGCCGCTCGGCCGCTACCTCTTGGACCACCGGGGACTTCGCATGATGTGCCCGGGATGCCTCAACTCTTGGTCCTCTTGGTGGCTGATGGGCAGCGGGCTGCTTTCATTCAGCTTGGGCCGGACGTTCGGCATGAGTTCCCTTCCGTCGGGCAGCCTCCGCCTCTTCCACATTTATATACTCATTCGCCCGGTGTAGCATGTGGTCGTAGTCTCTGGGCGGTTTGCGAATGAGCGTGCGGAAGAAATCCCCTTCCGCGAGGCCTTGCGTGAATGCGTTTACCATCGTCTCCGAGGTGGCTGTGGGGATGTCCATCACTATTTGATTAAACCGCTGTATATACGCCCGGAGAGATTCTCTTGGTTCTTGTTTGATGGTGAACAGGCTGACGCTTGTCCTTTGATAACGTCGGCTGCTCGCAAAGTGATGAAGGAATGCCGTTCGGAACTCCTGGAAGCGAGTGATAGCGACAGCTCTGACCCAACGTAACTCGATACCCGTGGAGTGAGAAGAATATATATACTTGTTGAAACTCATCAAGGCTTCCTCGTCGAACTGATATCGGGGCAGGCGTTGCTCCCACTTGAAGTCCGATCGGCGGTGTATAGTATTTTGGTAACGGATCCCGATGTATGGCTTCGGAGAATTGTCGGTGAACCTGCTCGGGTGGTGCGTCCGCTCGGAGCTTTGCCCTTCCTATGATCCCGAATGGGAGGCTCATCGGATGAAGATCCTTGCTCCCGTGGGCGGGCGCGATTTGGGAGTACGGGAGAGCCCGAGGGAACCCTCCCGTTGAAACATATTCCGGCGGTCTGCCTGCGCCAGCCGGCCTGCTGAAGCCGAGGTTGTTTGCTGTTGCGCTCGCTCAGCTTGTGCTTTCTCCTTTTGCTGCGCCACTATCTGGGCCGCCCTCGCCTCAACTATAGCGTCAAACTCTTCTTGTGAGAGTTCCACGGTACGTAGTCTTCCAGCCTCGTCCATTGCCTCCAGAAGTCAAAGGACGCTGGGGACGTGGCGCTCCCTGCTGGATCCTCGAGTGCTCCGGCGAACCTGCAACAAAACCGAGCCGGGAGGGGTGTCCCGGCGACGGCCCTCCGACGCTCAAGTCAGGCGAGGAATAACAAAGAGGTGGCTTCAGAGATTCAAAAACCAGCGTACCTCCGGTGAAGGAATGGAGGCCTTATATAGACCTCTCGAAGGAGCCTGGGCGCGTCAATCAAAGCAATCACCTTCTTTCGACCATGCCCAGGTATGGGTTTGTCAGAAGGGCATCCATAAGGCCATACCGCTACTGTATCAACCTCTCCATGATGTCACGGCGAGATCCTCCATCGTTCAATCTTGTGTACGGCATAATCATCAGACATTCCTTTGCTGACATCCCATATCCCGAGCCGGACGAATAGGCCGCTCGGCTAATCTTTGTATCCTCGCCCTTATCCTGGCCGAGCGGACCACCCGCTCGGCCCTTCGGTCCCAGCCGGGCAGACACCCGCTCGACCATTCAGTCTTCCCGCCTTGGCGTCGGAAACCCAAGCCCATGGCTGGGTTATCTCTGGCTCCGCTCGGACCTGCTCAACTGCTCGGCGCTGCCATTACCCGCTTGGTCAGCCCTCCATCTGTCCTCAGGCTGGGACCCTTCAGGAAGTGGGTCCCCCATTCTTACCGCCGGATCAGTTTCGATTTGAATCGCAAGCGGAACTTAATACTATTGATTCAAATCTACCTAAGTTATTAATTTCATAAATATTAATTTCCAAAATTAGCTTCTAGGACTGCATGGCGAGGCACATGACCTTCTTGGATATGAGAGCAACCACCACTGCCTAAGCAAAGCCTTTTAAGGAAAGGTAATATTTATTTTCTTAAATAACTCTAGGTTAACCAAAAAGAACAATCGAATCACAAATTCAAAAAAGAAGAAAACACAAACTCGAAAATAAATTCGATAAACTAGATCTAATTACCTCTTGTATTTAGAATTCTTACAAAGAAAATAACTAGCATGATGCAGAAGAAAATTACTAATTATACCTTCTCTTTGTAAGCTAATGACCTCGAGCTCTTCTGCCGTATTCCTCGCCTCGCCTTGGACATCGTGTGGGCGACGATCCTCCAAGATGAACACCATCTAAAAACTTCCTCCTCTTCTTATAAAATCCGGCCACCAACACCACCAATGAGAAGAGAGCAAAAGGGAAAAGAGAGAAGAGAGGGAGGGTCGGTCACTTGATGATCTCCAAGATAGAGAATAAGAATTGTGTCTCATGAAGCCCCCTCACCCCTACTTTTATATTACTTGCCCAAGGCAAATAAGAAAAAACTTTTTACAAAAAATAAAATCATCCAAGAGTTTTTCCTTTTCCCTTTTTATTTTTCCTTTTCTTTCCTCTTGATTTAATCAATCACCAAATCAATGGTTGTGATCAATCCTATTTGGTTTAGGATTGAGTTTGGCCGGCCCCTTGCTTGGGCACCAAGCAAGGTGGCCGGCCACCATATTTAGGAAAGAAAAAATAATTTTTTTATAAAATTTTACAAGAAGAAAAATTTCTTATAAAATTTTACATGCTCTCCTTCCTAAAGTAGGAGTTAAAAAAGGAAAGTTCTAAAAACTAAAACCTTGATTTAAAATTTAAAACTTCTCTTATAAAATTTCCTTATTTAACATGATGATAGAAAATTTTAATTTTAAAACTTATCTTCCTTTTTTTCTTAAACCATGAGGATGGTTAAAAAAGGAAAGTTTTAAAACTTTTAAAACTCTCTATTAAAACATGTGGCCAAATTCAATTAAGGAAAGTTTTTAAAATTAAAATCTCTCTTTTAAAACTTATAATTTTCTACAAAGAGAAGATTTTAAAAATTCAAAACAACCCTCCTTGTTTGAATATTGTGGTCGGCCCCTACTAGCTTGGTCACCAAGCAATAGGGTCGGCCCTTTAAGAGGAGATGTGGCCGACCATTGCTTGGTCACCAAGCAATGGACCGGCCCCCTTCTTGGACACCAAGATGAGCCTTTCTTTGGATGGACTTGAGGCTATAATGAGGCTACGACAGGGACCTAAAGGAGAAATTGGTTTTGGCCTTCCGATGAGCTTGAGTATCCCGTGCTCGCCCCGAACACACAACTCAAGTTCATTGATAATAACTCATTCCACTAGAGAGTTATTACCGCGCTACCGCACCAATCCCAAATTACATTATGGGCTCCTTCTTATCATGAGTGTGTTAATCTCCCTGTGTTTAAGATTACGAATGTCCACTAATTAAGTAAGTTACTGACAACTCACTTAATTAATATCTAGCTCCAAGAGTAGTACCACTCAACTTCATTGTCATGTCGGACTAAGTCCACCTGCAGGGTTTAACATGGCAATCCTTATGAGCTCCTCTTGGGGACATTCTCAACCTAGATAACTAGGACACAGATTCCTTCTATAATCAACAACACACACTATAAGTAATATCATTTCCCAACTTATCGGGCATATTGATTTATCGAGCTAAACCTCACCCTTTGATAAGTTAAAGAAATAAATATTAAATATATGTGCTTGTTATTATATTAGGATTAAGAGCACACACTTCCATAATAACTAAGGTTTAGTTCTTTTACTAAGTCAGTACACAAAGAACTTACCTAAATGATCATACTCAATACACTTAAAGTGTATCAGTGCAATTTATTAGTCAAGATAAACTAATACTTAATTACACTACGACTATTCTGATGGTTTGTTCTTTATAGAGAACCGACAACATGATCTTCTGAGTGTGACACCACACTCCATGTTATCTACTATATAAATTAATTGAACAATTACATTTAACAAATAAATGCAGATATTGACCAATGTGATTCTTTTATTTCAAAAATAAATGTTTACAAAAGCTAAGATTTTAGTATACACTCCAACAATCTCCCACTTATACTAAAAGACAAAGTTGCCATATCTGTTGCCATACATCTGATTCTCATCCCCTCCACATGCCGATCAAAAGCTTTCGCCGGAAGGGCCTTAGTGAAAGGATCTGCTAGGTTATCTGCTGATGTAATCTTGGCGACGACAACTTCTCCTCGCTTGACGATGTCTCGTATCAGGTGGTACTTGCGCTCTATATGTTTACTTGCCTTATGAGCTCGTGGTTCCTTCGAGTTTGCAACTGCACTGCTATTATCACAATAAATTGTGATGATCTTGGGCAAACCAGGGATCACATCTAAGTCCATTAGAAAGTTCCTGAGACATATAGCTTCTTTGGCTGCCTCAGAGGCTGCCACATACTCAGCTTCCATGGTTGAGTCCGAGACGCATTTCTGCTTAACACTCCTCCATGCAATGGCTCCACCTCCTAGAGTAAACACATAGCCGTACGTAGACTTACTATTGTCCCTATCTTATTGGAAGTCCGAATCTATGTAACCCACAGGAAGCAAATCATCTGCCTGGTAAACTAGCATATAGTCTCTAGTCCTTCTCAGGTACTTTAATATATGTTTTACCACAGTCCAATGTCCTTGTCCAGGGTTACTCTGATATCTGCTAATCATGCCCACAACAAAACAGATATTAGGTCTCGTACACAGCATTGCATACATAAAGCTTCCTACAGCCAAGGCATAAGGAACTGCCTTCATGTCCTCTATCTCCTTTGATGTCTTCGAAGACATCTCTTTAGATAAAGCACTCCATGACTAAAAGGTAAGAAACCTTTCTTGGAGTTTTGCATGCTAAAACGAGCAATGCATGCTAAAACGAGCAAGGATTGTATCTATATATAAACCTTGGGATAGGCACAACATTCTTTTCTTGTGACCCCTTATAACTTTGATCCCAAGAATGTGTGCACATTCTTCAAAGTCCTTCATATCAAATTGTTTGGACAACCATACCCTTACGCCCGATAATACCTTGACATTGTTGTCAATTAACAAAATATCATCTACGTATAGTACAAGAAATACCACCACATTTCCGTTACACTTTTTGTATACACAAAACTCATCAGGACACTGAATAAATCCAAATGACTGGATTACTTCATTAAACCGGATGTTCCAAGATCTTGAAGCTTGCTTCAGTCCATAAATGGACCGATTGAGCTTGCACACTAGATGCTCTTTGCCTTTTTCAATGAATCCCTCTGGTTGCTTCATATGGATGTTTTCTTCAAGACTTCCATTAAGGAATGTTATCTTGACATCCATTTGTCAAATCTCATAATCATATGAGCAGTAATGGATAAGAGTATCCGGATAGACTTAAGCATGACTATGTTAGTTAGAGCCCTAGAGCCAATCATTTGATGATTGTATGGACTCATTTATTTGATAATTGTATGGACTCATTGTATCATATTCTTGTATATTAATAAAGGCATTTAGTTTGGTTATTATACTTACTTATATTGGTGCCAAATAAACTAAGTATAATAGCGTCCTTGAGTAGAAGGTTCTCACCTATATCAATCGGTTAGTTGAATCGATAGTGAGATGATATAGGGAACACTACTCTAAATCATTCCTAGTCGAGTATTAACATTCAGGGACAATGTTAATGCAATAAGACTAGCATGTAGGTCAACTCGATGACTTGATCTCACAAGTCATGGATATAGAGATATCAAGTTGACACATGGGTATGCATTGGAGAATGTATACTGAATGACCCGCCATGAGAAAGTATCATGGATCGTTATATGAGTGTCATATACTTTCTCATGTGGCTATTAGTATGACTATTAGTCCTTAGACCTGAAGTCACCATGGATCCCTACATAAGGAGTTATGTACTTTGGTTTCGTCAAACGTCACCCGTAATTGGGTGGACTATAAAGGCGATTACTGGGTATATAACGAATTATGTAGAGGGATGTGAGTGATGTAGATGGGATCTATCCCTCCCATATGACGGGAGCGACATCGGTATTCTTGATAGAGTTAGACCACGAAGTGCATGGACATGCCCAAATGAGTCAACATTAGATGTTGAACTCATTTGATCGAGTGAGTCTACTTGGAGTTCAAGATTTAGATTGATTAGAGGATGACACAGTCTATGCCTCATATTGATCAATCTAGATGTCTAGGATAGAAGGACAATGTCACATATTGTGAGGAGTCACAATTAGTAGTCACAAGGTGATGTTGGATCTCAACATTCTTGTAACTTGGGTAGTAATGATGTATTGCTAGATACCGCTCATTACTTATGCTTCTAAATGAGTTTAGGGGCATTGCCAACGTTACAAGAACCTATTGGGTCACACACAAAGAACATGTGGATGGAGATTAGGTTCATATGATGAACCAATTGGATTAGGTTCATATGATGCACCAAAGATTGGATTCAAATTAGACTTATTGAGTTAGACTCAATTAGATTCAATTGTTGAATGAGTCTAATTTAAATTTGATTCATTGAGTCAATTTATATTAATGAATTGAGATTCATTAAATTGAAATTGACTTGAATCAAAGGTTGGATTTAACTCAACAAGGAAGAAATTGGTCAATTTTGACTTGACCAAGTAGAAGTTGAAACATCAAGTTTGACTTGATGTATTGCCACATCATAAGGATGACTCATCCTTGCCACATCACCTCCACCTCATGAGACATGCCACCTCATGGGGGGTACACTCTCCCCTTGGCTTTAATGTGGCCGGCCACATTAATGGGGAGGTTACAATGTTGTGGCCGGCCACACTAATGCAAAGGAGGTTTTGTTTTGTGGCAATTGATGTGTGGTAATTGTCTCATCTTCTTCCTAGCTTTCTTCCTCCTCCTTACTGCTGTTGCCGTGAACTTCAAGGTGAGGAGAAGGTGGTTGAGTGAATTCCAAGAGCAAAGGAAGAGTGAAGGTCACAAAGGAGGGATACTACTTCTTGAGTGTATGAGTTTCTTTTGTACTCTCTTTTTTCTTCCTTTCCAATCCCATCCGAGAGCTCTAGAAAGTGCTAGCACACTTGGGGCTCTCTTCTCCATCCTTGAGTGCTAGAGAGCACTCCTTGTTCGTGTGGATATCATTAAGGAAGTATCTACCTTGATACTTTGGAGATCCGACATGTACCTTGGACGAGCGGGATTTTGCGAGGGCACGCTTCAAAGGTAAAACACTCAACACATAGATCTAGGAGTAGATCTAAAGATTTGAAACTCGTACTCATATTTTTGTTCGATTTTCTTTGCACGGATCTATGGCTTTGGGGCTTTCGGGGTTTCCGCGACGCGAAAAAGCGGTTTTCGCGGCCCGAAAAAACCAACAGGCTACCGGTGAAAAAGTCTCCTCATAATCGATTCCCTCTTTCTGAGTATACCCTTTCGCAACAAGCCTTGCTTTGAAGGTTTCTACCTTCCCATCTATCCCTCTTTTCCTTTTGTAGATCGACTTGCATCCAATGGCTTTTACACCATCAGGTGGTTCTACAAGCTCCCAGACCTTATTAGAATACATAGATTCTATTTCGGAATTCATTGCCTTTTGCCAAGATACTGCATCTATATCTTGGAGTACTTCGTTATATGTTCGGGGATCAGGTTCATGTTTACCTAGAATCAAGTCCGAAAACTCTCCCAAAAACATGAATCTCTCAGGTTGCCTCACAACCCTGCCACTACGATGAGGCACTGTCTCTGGCTGTGTATCATGTGTAACTCGTGTTGCAGTTTCTTGTGGTACTTCATCTTGTACTTGTAACAACCACCCTTCTTACTACTACTCTCTAAGGGTGACCGTTACCTATCTATACTCTACTCACTAGTGTCACTTATGCTATTATTAGCGACACTTAGATTTATCACGGCCCAGAGGAATTCCTACCGAAAAAATTCGGCAAAATCACACCTGTACCGGTGACCAAATCATTAATACAGACAATATATACGGAGCCACATGCGGCTGGAACACATTTTATTCACAACCACGCAGTAATAAATCAACAGTAAAAGAAAGAAACTACTCTAGCAAAGCAACTAACTACATCACTCCACCAATAATACAAGTGAACTACTTACAAGTGTGGAATAAACTTAAATACAGTCTCAACTCAAAATAACACATAAGGAAATCTAAAAGAATTAAACAGAAAGTCTTAACAGTTTTGTCAGCTAATTCTAGATCTCTCCACAGTCCAAACATCACACACCTTCATCACCACCATCATCCTGTCGCCTCCCTTTCATATCTTAGCTTTTCCTTTATCTGCAGTAGGAGGAAAGAAAACAAAACTATAAGCGAAAACGCTTAGTAAGTACTAATCTATCTCACAAAAACTCGAAGTGCATAAAAGTAATGCAACAATACTAAATCTGAAATGCTAAAAGGAAAGTTGCATGTACTCATGGTATACAGAAATAAAGCTGAATAATAAACATGCTCACTAACTGACAAGAAAATAATGAAACTACTACTGTAGGCTTAAAATTAAAGAACTAAACTTCTATTGATTCTAAGCATAATATTTGTTTCATTTTCTTATATCTTTATACCAGAAATTAATCTGTTAATTTCTCTTTCACTTTCTTCATCTTGTTCTTCTTACTTTTCTTATACTAGAAATTAATCTTTTAATTTCTCTTTCACTTTCTTCTTCTTGTTCTTCTTACTTTTCTTATACTAGAAATTAATCTTTTAATTTCTCTTTCACTTTCTTCTTCTTGTTCTTCGTTACTTTTCTTTTCTTTTCTTCTTTGGGTCCAGGCTTAGTACCATCTTTGTTTTGCGCACTCTCTAATAGTGATTGAGGTAGCGAGCCTCTAGTCCTATGAGGTAAAGACCTTGGTCTTACCAGGGCCAAGACCTTGGAATTGGTCACCTGGATTTGTTTAACGACAACCTTGGAAGTCGGGTACTAGCCTCTTACTTTAGTTTACTTGTTATCTCTTTTTAACTAGACCTTGGTCTGTTTTTCTTTTTACTCAGTTTTCTCATAATCCTTTATTAGAGTTTATTGGAATCCTTTAGATATACCTAACAAGTGTAGGATTACAATTAACTAAGCATGCTATATAAAAAACAATACATGGGAAACAAATCTAAACTCTCTCCAAGCATGTTATAAAACAAAGCAACAGAAAAGCAAATCTGAACTTTCTAAACATGCTGTAAAACAAAGGAAAAGAAAGCACATCTGAACTTACTAATCATGCTATAGAATAGAGCAAAAGAGAGCTAGTTTGAACTTTTAAAACATGCTGTGATAAGAGCAAAGAAAGTTAATCTAATCTTACTAATCATGCTATAAAATAGAGCAAAAGAAAACTAATTCAAACTTGCTAATCATGCTATAAGATAGAGCAAAAGAAAGCTAATTCAAACTTGCTAATCATGCTATAAAATAGAGAAAAAGAAAGCTAACTTGGACTTACTAAACATGCTATAAAATAGAGCAAAAGAAAGCTAACTTGGACTTACTAAACATGCAATAAAATAGAGCAAAAGAAAGCTAACTTGGACTTACTAAACATGTTGTGATAAGAGCAAAGAACGCTAATCTAATCTTACGAATCATGCTACAAAATAGAGCAAAAGGAAAACTAATTTGATCTTGCTAAATGGCACAAACGTAACGAAAATGCTAATGTTTGCATGCTGGAACTTACGGCTATTCATGCTCTTGAAATACCAAGAACTAAATTTGTTCATCAATACGGAACATAAGGAGACATGCTTGAAGATGTAATTAATCAGGCTCTTCAATGGCAAGGAAATTCAAGCACAAAACACAACTCAAAGAACTAAAACAGCAATTAAACTAAAGGCGAATGAAACTAGAAGCTAAATGAGAAATCTGCACCGTTTCATCTATTGATCACGCCTACTGCCAACACAAGAACTACCATAAACTTAAATGGGAATTCTATACTGATATGCTTAATAGAACCACATGCTTACAATTAATCTACATGCTAAGCTTAATCCTTAAAGTCGTTTACACCAAAAGGAAAATCATACTGAGCATGGACAGAAAAAGAAGGCTAACAGCAATCTAATCTACTTTACAGCAACCAATAAAACTGCAATCAATCTAAATAAAAAAAAAAAAGAACTAATCCCCAACTAAAAGATAGGGTTCGGATCAAGGAGAAAGATCGAATTCATTCACTTGCATAGCACTAATGGTAAGGAACAGAACCGAATCAAGAAGAACAATTCCAAAAGCTACTCCTACTGCAGGTGAGTAGTACTTACATAGCGTTCTTGGACTTACAACCGAGAAGAAACCTCTAGGGTTTCAGATGAGCTCAAATCTCGGCGCTTCTTCTGTGTCCATGGGCTCTCTTCGACGGGAGGAGCTCGGATCCGCAAGGTTCGTCGTAAGAAGCCTTCGTCGGCCGCCGGAGGGAGGGAACCCTAGCTGTGGCTGCGGTTTCGCCCGAGCACAGCGCAGTCGCACACGTCGGGAGAAAGGAACGAGGGTTTTCCGCGAGAAAGGGAAAACCTAATCCCTTTATAACTAGGGTTTTTTTTATTACTAACTATACCTTAAATATAACCCGTTCTTTCCTTAATTAACAAAAACTCGCTGGCACAGCTGGTTATCTGCGTTTCCGCCGAATCTCCAGGTCGCCGGGTCGAGCTTCGGCTCGGAAATTTCTCTGCAACCTTTTTAAAACTAAGGTATTTCTGTATCAATTATAACTATGCTTTAAACCTAATTCTCTCCATATTGGGTTAACAAAACAAGCGTAGCTCGACTGGTCGGCTGCACCCGGTTAGGTCGGGTTCGACCCGAGGTCATGGGTTCGAGCTTCGGTTTTGACAAATCTTTTTATCAACTTTCTTTCGTTTTGTAAAAATAACAAACGACCTCCAAAAATTACGTAAAAATACTCTAAAAATTCCTAAAAATCTCTAGAATATTTTAAAAGTATTTCCAAATATTTTTATAGACTTTTAAAACTCGAAATAGGGAAAATTGGGTCGTTACAATCCCCCATACCTTATAAAAAGCTCGTCCTCGAACTTAGAATAGCTCTGGATACTTCTGTCTCATACTGTCTTCACGCTCCCACGTGACTTCCTCGTGCTTCTGGTTCTACCAGATGACCTTCACTAATGGTACTTCTTTATTTCTTAGTCTCTTGACTGCTCTGTCCACTATTTGTGTAGGTCTGCTCTCATAACTAAGATCCTCTTGGATCTGCACTGACTGAGGCTGAATCACTTGGCTTGGGTCATGGAGACACTTCTTTAGCATGGAGACATGAAATACATTGTGTATTGCTGACATGTCTTGTGGTAAGTCCAGCCTGTAAGCTACTTTCCCAATCCTCTCTATGATCAGGTAAGGTCCTACATAGCGGAGACTTAATTTGCCCTTCTTGCCAAATCTCATCACTCCCTTCATAGGAGCGACCTTGAGGAAAACTGAATCTCCTACTTGGAATTCTCAATTCTCTTCTGTCTACTCTGGGCAGTCTCAATTCTCTGTCTGATTTTCTGGATCGCCTGAGTGGTCTCGTCTATCAGCTCTGTCTGAATGCCCAGCTCTACTTCCATTTATTTTCTCTCTCCTGCTTCTTGCCAGCATATGGGTGATCTGCATTTCCTACCATATAGTGCCTCATAAGGTGTCATCTTGATGGTGGCCCGATAGCTATTGTTGTAGGCGAATTCAGTTAAGCACAAATACTTGCACCAACTTCCTTTGAAATCTAGCGCACAAGCTCTGAGCATATCTTCTAAAATCTGATTCACTCGTTCTGTCTGTCCATCAGTCTATGGATGGAAAGCTGTGCTGAACTTGAGCTTGGTGCCTAGTGCATTCTGAACGCACTCCCAAAAGTGTGAGGTGAAGCACCCATCTCTATCAGAAACGATAGATTTAGGAACTCTGTGAAGTCTGACTACCTCTTTCACATATAGCTAGGTCAACTGTTCAATAGAGTGGGACACCTTGATGGCTAGGAAGTGAGCAGACTTGGTCAATCGGTTTACTATTACCTATATTGCGTCATATCCATTGGTGGTTCTTGGAAGACCTGTTATGAAATCCATGGATATATCTTCCCATTTCCATTCTGGTATTAGAAGAGGTTGAAGAACTCCTCCTGGTCTATGGTGTTCTGCTTTGACCCTCTGGCATGTCAAGCAGGTACTGACATATTTAGCAACGTCTCTTTTGAGTCCTGACCACCAGAACCTCTGTTTCACATCTTGGTACATCTTGGAAGAACCAGGATGCATGGAGTATGGTGTGCTGTGAGCTTCTTCTAAGATCTTCTTCCTCAGTTCTTCATCATGGGGCACGCAAATGCGACTCCCCTGATAAAGAATCCCACTATCTGTTACTCGAAACTCTGATTTGTCTTCTTTCTGTATCCCTTGCTTGATCTTCTGAATGTCTGGATCTTCAGAATGTCTGGATCTTCACTTTGCTTTCTCTGTATATCCTCAAGCAAGGTAGACTCTAAGGTCAATGCAGAGAGTTGCCCTTCAATAATTTCAAGTCCAAAATCTGACAACTCCTTCTGCAGTGGCAGGGCTAATGATGACAGAGACATCAGGGATGCGCTGGACTTTCTGCTTAGTGCATCTGCCACTTTGTTAGCTTTGCCTGGGTGGTAGAGGATTTCACAGTCGTAATCTTTGACCAACTCCAGCCACCTACGTCGTCTCATGTTTAAGTCCTTCTGAGTGAAGAAGTACTTAAGACTCTGATGATCTGTGAAGATTCTACACTGAACTCCATACAAATAATGTCGCCAGAGTTTCAGTGCAAAAACCACAGCTGCCAGCTCAAGATCATGAGTAGGATAGTTCTTCTCATAATCTTTGAGTTGTCTGGAAGCATAAGCTATGACTTTTCCTTCTTGCATGAGTACAGCTCCTAAGCCCATCTTGGAAGCATCACTGTAGATGTCGAAACTCTTGTCGCTCTGTGGAACAGTCAGAATGGGAGCACTGATCAATCTCTTCTTTAGCTCTTGGAAACTCTGCCCACATTTATCTGACCATTCGAATCTCTTGTTCTTTCTGGTGAGGGCTGTTAGTGAAGAGACTATCCTGGAAAAGTCCTCCACGAACTTCCTGTAGTACCCAGCTAAACCAAGGAAGCTTCTGATCTCTCTGACGTTCTTGGATCTACTCCAGTTGTTGACTGCTTCTATTTTGGCTGGATCCACTTGGATGCCTTCTTTAGAAATTATATGACCTAGAACCGCCACCTGATCTAACCAGAACTCGCACTTGGAGAATTTAGCATACAGTTGCTTCTGCTGTAGGGTCTGCAATACTATCCTCAAGTGTGTGTCATGCTCCTCTGGAGTCCTTGAATAGACCAGAATATCGTCGATGAATACGATGACAAATTTGTCAAGGTATTCTCTAAACACTCTGTTCATTAAGTCCATGAAGACTACAGGTGCATTAGTCACTCCAAAAGGCATGACTACAAATTTGTAGTGTCCAGATCTGGTCCTGGAAACTGTTCTGGGTGCAACACTTTCTTTCACTTCCAGCTGATGGTACCCAGAGCGCAAATCTATCTTTGTGAACATTGTTGCTCCTCTTCACTGATCAAATAAATCGTCGATCCTGGGAAGGGGGTACTTGTTCTTGATCGTCACTTGATTCAGAGCTCTGTAATCTATGCACATCCGCATAGTTCCATCTTTCTTCATGACAAACAACACAGGAGCTCCCCAAGGTGAGTGACTAGAGCGAATGAAGTCTTTGTCAAGTAACTCCTGTAGTTGTGCTTGTAACTCTTTTAGCTCTGCTAGAGAAATTCGGTATGAAGCTTTTGGAATTGGGCTGGTGTCAGGAACCAATTCAATTTCAAACTCCACTTCTCTGTTGGGAGGTAGTCCAGGTAACTCTTCTGGAAATACCTTTGGATACTAACAGGCTATCCGAACATCTTCCTGCTTGGGTCTTTCTTGTTATCTTTGTCCTTCCAGTTCTGATTACTTGACTGGGGTCTCTGTTTCCCCACTGTCTTGTATTCGATCTTGACTGTCTTGTGTTGCATTTGTTGTGTCTTGTTGCTGTTCAGATAGTGCTCACTAATGCCCTGCTGACCAGCTCTTCACCAATCTATGGTCGGTGAGTTTCACCACTCACATTAAGTGTTATTTCTGGTCTCAGCATTCGTCTGACTCGTTCTCTCTCTATACTTACTAACTCTAGGCAAAGACAAGCTAGCCTGTCGAATCTTTTGACCGCTTCTTCTACTGGTAGGTCACCTTGTCTGAATTCTATAAGCTCCTCATACTGTTTATTGGTGATCCGTTGACGGAAGAACTCTTCGTAAAACTCTATCTCAAAGTCAACCCAGCTCATCTGGTTGACTGCTCTCTTACTCTTAACTCGCTCCCACCACATACAAGCATCTCCAGATAGGCAGAAAGAGGCACACTTACCCTTCTCGACTTCTGGTTGGTCAAGAAGCTCCATTGTGCTCTCAAGTGTCTTGAACCAAGCCTGGGCATCCCAGGGCTCAGTCGTGCCTGAGAATCTTTCTGGTTTCAGCTTCAGCCACTGGATGAGGTATGCTTCTTGTCTGTCTTCTAGGTGTTGTGGCGACTTCCAGGGCAACTGATAGGACTTCAGTCACCACTGGAGTCTCCACATTAATGGTTGGGGGAGTGGGAGGAGCTGGCTTTTGATTGGCCATTAGATTGGCAATCACTTGCTGCTGCTCGCTACTTGTCTCTGAAGTTGAGCAACAACTTCAAAGAGAATAGGCCCAGGGGTTCTGGGCTCTTCGTTCTCCTGAACTCGGTCCTCAGTATGAACGGTACGGGGACGCCCTCCTCTTGACATCTAATTATGCAGAGGAAAAGGCTTGATAGCTTCTCTAACCCTTCTAATCATACTTATATATGAATATAGAAAAGGGAAACAAAATCTTCTATCTTACTTAAGCATTCACAAACAAATACTCTATACTGCAGTTAATAATAAGGACAGCAGAATAAAGAAAGAATTTAAATACTTTCTTACTTGGAGACGGCAACGATGATGCTGATGTGTGTGTGATGCTGGAGAATGGAACACTGCTCTGATACCAACTATAACAACCACCTTTCTTACTACTACTCTCTAAGGGTGACCGTTACCTATCTATACTCTACTCACTAGTGTCACTTATGCTATTATTAGCGACACTTAGATTTATCACGGCCCAAAGGAATTCCTACCGAAAAAATTCGACAAAGTCACCCCTGTACCGGTGGCCAAATCATTAATACAGACAATATATACGCAGCCACATGCGGCTGGAACATATTTTATACACAACCACGCAGTAATAAATCAACAGTAAAAGAAAGAAACTACTCTAGCAAAGCAACCAATTACATCACTCCACCAATAATACAAGTGAACTACTTACAAGTACGGAATAAACTTAAATATAGTCTCAACTCAAAATAACACTTAAGGAAATCTAAAAGAATTAAACAAAAAGTCTTAACAGTTTTGTCAGCTAATTCTGGATCTCTCCACAGTCCAGACATCACACACCTTCATCACCACCACCATCCTGTCGCCTCCCTTTCATATCTTAGCTTTTCCTTTATCTGCAGTAGGAGGAAAGAAAACAAAACTATAAGCGAAAACGCTTAGTAAGTACTAATTTATCTCACAAAAACTCGAAGTGCATAAAAGTAATGCAACAATACTAAATCTGAAATGCTAAAAGGAAAGCTGCATGTACTCATGGTATACAGAAATAAAGCTGAATAATAAACATGCTCACTAACTGACAAGAAAATAATGAAACTACTACTGTAGGCTTAGAATTAAAGAACTAAACTTCTATTGATTCTAAGCATAATACTTATTTCATTTTCTTATATCTTTATACCAGAAATTAATCTTTTAATTTCTCTTTCACTTTCTTCTTCTTGTTCTTCTTACTTTTCTTATACTAGAAATTAATCTTTTAATTTCTCTTTCACTTTCTTCTTCTTGTTCTTCTTTGCTTTTCTTTTCTTTTCTTCTTTGGGCCGAGGCTTAGTACCATCTTTGTTTTGCGCGCTCTCTAATAGTGACTGAGGTAACGAACCTCTAGTCCTATGAGGTAAAGACCTTGGTCTTACCAGGGCCAAGACCTTGAAATTAGTCACCTGGATTTGTTTAACGACAACCTTGGAAGTCGGGTACTAGCCTCTTACTTTAGTTTACTTGTTATCTCTTTTTAACTAGACCTTGGTCTTTTTTTCTTTTTACTCAGTTTTCTCATAATCCTTTATTAGAGTTTACTGGAATCCTTTAGATATACCTAACAAGTGTAGGATTACAATTAACTAAGCATGCTATATAAAAAACAATACAAGGGAAACAAATCTAAACTCTCTCCAAGCATGTTATAAAACAAAGCAACAGAAAAGCAAATCTGAACTTTCTAAACATGCTGTAAAACAAAGGAAAAGAAAGCACATATGAACTTACTAATCATGCTATAGAATAGAGCAAAAGAGAGCTAGTTTGAACTTTTAAAACATGCTGTGATAAGAGCAAAGAAAGCTAATCTAATCTTACTAATCATGCTATAAAATAGAGCAAAAGAAAACTAATTCAAACTTGCTAATCATGCTATAAGATAGAGCAAAAGAAAGCTAATTCAAACTTGCTAATCATGCTATAAAATAGAGCAAAAGAAAGCTAACTTGGACTTACTAAACATGCTATAAAATAGAGCAAAAGAAAGCTAACTTAGACTTACTAAACATGCTATAAAATAGAGAAAAAGAAAGCTAACTTGGACTTACTAAACATGCTGTGATAAGAGCAAAGAACGTTAATCTAATCTTACGAATCATGCTACAAAATAGAGCAAAAAGAAAACTAATTTGATCTTGCTAAATGGCACAAACGTAACGAAAATGCTAATGTTTGCATGCTGGAACTTACGGCTATTCATGCTCTTGAAATGCCAAGAACTAAATCTATTCATCAATAAGGAACATAAGGAGACATGCTTGAAGATGTAATTAATCAGGCTCTTCAATGGCAAGGAAATTCAAGCACAAAACACAACTCAAAGAACTAAAACAGCAATTAAACTAAAGGCGAATGAAACTAGAAGCTAAATGAGAAATCTGCACCGTTTCATCTATTGATCACGCCTACTGCCAACACAAGAATTACCATAAACTTAAATGGGAATTCTGTACTGATATGCTTAATAGAACCACATGCTTACAATTAATCTACATGCTAGGCTTAATCCTTAAAGCCGTTTACACCAAAAGGAAAATCATACTGAGCATGGACGGAAAAAGAAGGCTAACAGCAATCTAATCTACTTTACAGCAACCAATAAAACTGCAATCAATCTAAATAAAAAAAAGAACTAATCCCCAACTAAAAGCTAGGGTTTGGATCAAGGAGAAAGATTGAATTCATTCACTTGCATAGCACTAATGGTAAGGAACATAACCGAATCAAGAAGAACAATTCCAAAAGCTACTCCTACTGCAGGTGAGTAGTACTTACATAGCGTTCTTGGACTTACAACCGAGAAGAAACCTCTAGGGTTTCGGATGAGCTCAAATCTCAGCGCTTCTTCTGTGTCCACGGGCTCTCTTCGACGGGAGGAGCTCGGTTCCGCAAGGTTCGTCGGAAGAAGCCTTCGCCGGCCGCCGGAGGGAGGGAACCCTAGCTGTGGCTGCGGTTTCGCCCGAGCACAGCGCCGTCGCACACGTCGGGAGAAAGGAACGAGGGTTTTCCGCGAGAAAGGGAAAACCTAATCCCTTTATAACTAGGGTTTTTTTTTATTACTAACTATACCTTAAATATAACCCGTTCTTTCCTTAATTAACAAAAACTCGCTGGCACAGCTGGTTATCTGCGTTTCCGCCGAAACTCCAGGTCGCCGGGTCGAGCTTCGGCTCGGAAATTTCTCTGCAACCTTTTTAAAACTAAGGTATTTTTGTATCAATTATAACTATGCTTTAAATATAATTCTCTCCATGTTGGGTTAACAAAACGAGCTAGCTCGGATTGTCGGCTGCGTCCGGTTAGGTCCGGTTCGACCCGAGGTCACGGGTTCGAGCTTCGGTTTTGACAAATCTTTTTGTCAACTTTCTTTCGTTTGTTATTTTAACTTTCTTTCGTTTGGTAAAAATAACAAACGATCTCCAAAAATTACGTAAAAAACTCTAAAAATTTCTAAAAATCTCTAGAATATTTTAAAAGTATTTCCAAATATTTTTATGGACTTTTAAAACTCGAAATAGGGAAAATTATGTCGTTACAGTACTGTTGGTACTAAAGTAGACGTATCCTCTCTAGTTTCTGTTGGTTAGTCCTAGGAAAATGTACCGGTTCCACTGTACAAAATTTTTTGTACAAGTATTGAACCTTTCCTTAAATAACATATTGTGTTCTTTAGAAGTTAAATTAGGAATCGCAGATGGAACTTAACATCATTGATTCCAAATTTAACTTATCTGTTCTTAATGGTTTAGATTTGAATCACAAGCGGAACTTAACACTATTGATTCAAATCTACCTAAGTTATTAATTCCATAAATATTAATTTCCAAAATTGGCTTCCAGGACTGCATGACGAGGCATATGGCCTTCTTGGGTATGGGAGCAACCACCACCGCCTAGGCAAAGCCTTTTAAGGAAAGCTAATATTTATTTCCTTAAATAACTCTAGGTTAACCAAAAAGAACAATCGAATCACAAATTTGAAAAAGAAGAAAACACAAACTCGAAAATAAATTCGATAAACTAGATCTAATTGCCTCTTGTATTTAGAATTCTTTCAAAGAAAATAACTAGTATGATGCGGAAGAAAATTACTAGTTATACCTTCTCTTTGTAAGCTAATAACCTCGAGATCTTCTGCCGTATTCCTCGCCTCGCCTTGGACATCATGTGGGCGACGATCCTTCAAGATGAACACCACCCAAAAGAGTCCTTCCTCTTCCTCTAGAATTCGGCCACCACCACCACCTAGGAGAAGAGAGCAAAGGGAAAGGGAGAAGGGAGAGGGCAGGCCACCAAGGGATCTCCAAGCAAGAGAATAAGAGTTGTCTCATGAAGCCCCCCTCACCCCTTCTTTTATATTACTTGCCCAAGGCAAATAAGGAAAAACTTTTTATAAAAAATAAAATCATCCAAGAGTTTTTCCTTTTTCCTTTTAATTTTTCCTTTTCTTTCCTCTTGATTGAATCAATCACCAAATTTAATTTTGTGATGATTTTAATTAAATTAATATGGCCGGCCACTTGCTTGGGCACCAAGCAAGGTGGTCGGCCACCTCATCAAGGGGGAAAAAGGAATTTTATTTTTATAAAATTTTACAAGACAAACTCTTATAAAATTTTACAAGCTCTCTTTCCTAAAGTAGGAGTTAAAAAAGGAAAGTTCTAAAAATTAAAACCATGTTTTAAAATTTAAAACTTCTCTTACAAAATTTCCTTTTTTAACATGATGATAGAAAATTTTAATTTTTAAAACTTATCTTCCTTTTTTTCTTAAACCATGAGGATGGTTAAAAAAGGAAAGTTTTAAAACTTTTAAAACTCTCTATTAAAACATGTGGCCTAATTCAAATAAGGAAAGTTTTAAAAAATTAAAATCTCTCTTTTAAAACTTATAGTTTTCTACAAAGAGAAGATTTTAAAAATTCAAAACACCCCTCCTATTTGAATTAATCTTGGCCGGCCCCTACAAGCTTGGTCACCAAGCAATAGGGCCAGCCCCTATAAGAGAATGTGGTCAGTCATTGCTTGGTCACCAGGCAATGGTCCGGCCCCCTTCTTGGACACCAAGAAGAGCCTTACATTTGAATGGACTTGAGGCTATAATGAGACTATGACAAGGACCTAGAGGAGAAATTGGTTTTGGCCTTCCGATGAGCTTGAGTATCCCATGCTCGCCCCGAACACACAACTCAAGTTCATCAATAATAACTCATTCCACTAGAGAGTTATTATCGCACTACCGCACCAATCCCAAATTATATTATGGGCTCCTTCTTATCATGAGTGTGTTAGTCTCCCTGTGTTTAAGATTATGAATGTCCACTAATTAAGTAAGTTACTGACAATTCACTTAATTAATATCTAGCTCCAAGAGTAGTACCACTCAATTTCATTGTCATGTCGGACTAGATCCACCTGCAGGGTTTAACATGGCAATCCTTATGAGCTCCTCTTGGGGGCATTCTCAACCTAGATAACTAGGACACAGATTCCTTTTATAATCAATAACACACACTATAAGTAATATCATTTCCCAACTTATCGGGCATATTGATTTATCGAGCTAAACCTCACCCTTTAATAAGTCAAAGAAATAAATATTAAATATATGTGCTTGTTATTATATTAGGATTAAGAGCACACACTTCCATAATAACAAAGGTCTAGTTCTTTTACTAAGTCATTACAAAAAGAACATACCTAAATGGTCCTACTCAGTACACTTAAAGTGTATCAGTGTAATTTATTAGTCAAGATAAACTAATACTTAATTACACTACGACTATTCTGATGGTTTGTTCCTTTCCATCTTAGTCATGAGCAACTTGTTTATAATTTATAGAGAACCGACAACATGATCTTCTGAGTGTGACACCACACTCCATGTTATCTACTATATAAATTAATTGAACAATTACATTTAACAAATAAATACAGATATTGACCAATGTGATTCTTTTATTTCAATAAATAAATGTTTACAAAAGCTAGGCTTTTAGTATACACTCTAACAATTCCTTCTAGAACTATTTCACTCATGGGCTTATGGTTCATTACAAAATCTTCTTCTAAAAATAGAGCATTGGTGCTAACAATGATCTTCTGATTTTTAGGATTATAAAACAAACCACCTTTCATTTCCTTAGGATATCCCACAAACAGACAAACTTCTGTACATGATTCCAACTTATCAGTATCTCCCTTCAGCACATGTGCTGGACTACCCCATATCCGAATATGATTCAGACTCGGCTTACGCCCATTCCATAATTCCATGGGATTAGAAGGAACTGTTTTAGAAGGTAACATATTCAAAATGTACACTGCTATTTCTAAAGCATATCCCCAAAACGAATTTGGTAATTCTAAATAACTCATCATCGATCTAACCATTTTCATAAGAGTCATATTCCTTCGTTCTGTCACACCATTCTGTTGGGGTGTACCAGGTGCAGACAATTGGGATTGAATCTCGGCTTCTGATAAGTAATTCCTAAACTCTCCAAAGAGGTATTCGCCACCACGGTCAGACCGTATTGTCTTGATACTTTTACCAAGACATTTCTCCACATCAGCCATATATTCTTTGAACTTGTCAAAGTATCCAGACTTGCGGCGCATCAGGTAAATGTGCATCAGGTAAATGTATCCGTATCTTGAATAATCGTCTATAAAGGAGATGAAGTATTCATAACCACCTCTTGCCTGGATAGACATAGGACCACACAAATCAGAATGAACTAGTTCTAACTCATCTTTGGCTCTATACCCCTTGGCCTTAAAAGGTCTCTTGGTCATTTTACCTTCTAAGCAAGATTCACATGTTAGAAAGTTTTCCAACCCTAATGAACCCAAGAGTCCATCGGCTACAAGCCTTTGAATCCTACTTAAGTTAATATGTCCAAGCCTTAGATGCCAAAGATACGTTTGGTTCATTTCCGAAGGTTCTTTTCTCTTATTAGAGTTAGAAGATGTGTTATTAATTTCCATATTTTGCTTTGTGGGAGAAATTGGATTTAAAGTGTATAAATTGACATCCAATGCACCAGAACAGATAATCACCTTATTTCTCTTTATAACGACATTGTTACTAAAGGAAACTGAATATCCATCCAAATACAGTTTAGAAACTGAAATTAAATTCTTTCTAAAACTAGGTACATAAAGATAATTTCTTAAAACCAATTTCCTATTCCTATCAAATGATAAGTAGACGTCTCCCACTGCAACAGCCGTCACCTTAGTAGCATTGCCCATGTAGACAGTTATCTCTCCATCAAATAGTCGTCGGGTTTCCTGGAACCCCAGCAAAGAATTGCAGACATGATCAGTGGCTCCCGTATCTACACACCAAGTGCTGGTAGATAACGCCGCTAAACATGTTTCAACTACTAGAGCATGAGATATACCTTTATTGTTCTGGTTCCTACGAGGACAGTCCGCTTTCCAATGTCCAGACTGCTTGCAGATGAAGCACTTGCCCTTTGGCTTCTTCATTCCAGCTTTCTGTCTTGTACTCTGAGTTTTATTCACCTTCTTTACTGAAAAAACCCTGTTTCTTCTTCTTCTTGCCTTTCGACTTAGAAGTAGAACCATTTTTAGCATAGTGAATCTGAGAACTGTGACAAAATATTCCTTCTGCTGCCTGTAGTTCTGTTAGAAGTTCCACCAACGTATACTCCCTTTTGTTCATATTATAGTTCAGGCGGAACTGCCCAAAACTTCTGGGTAGCGTTTGGAGAATTATATCAACCTGGGTTTCCCTGTCAATTTCTCCTCCAAAGACTTGTATTTCATTCAAATAAGCCATTATTTTGAGGATATGATCCCTTACGGGTGTCCCCTCAGACATGGTGGCTGTCATTAGCTTTCTTATTGCCTCTTTCCTAGCAGTCCGACTATGGTGCCCAAAGAGTTCTTTGAGATTGTTCATTATATCATAAGCTGTTGGTAAATCTTGATGCTGATGTTGCAATACATTTAACATTGATGCCAAAATGTAACATCGCGCCATCTCATCAGCTTTTACCAATTTCTTCTGATACTCAATCTCCTCTGGGGTAGAGTCACCGTCAGGTGCATCAGGGCAAGCCTCAGTCAGTACAAACTTATAGCTTTCAGCAGTAAGAACAACGTCCAGGTTTCTTTTCCAAGCAATATAGTTGGGACCAGTAAGTTTGTTCTCTTTCAGTATAATGGCCAGTGGGTTGAAAGTCATCCTAAGAATCACAAAAATAAACTTTGGTCAAGACTCTAAATTTAGAATAATATTGATTCCTCAAACAATACTATTTTAAATTAACCAACACCTCAAATCCCCGTGAATATTGCATGCCACGTTAGTGTGGACGTATACAAATTCAACATTTGTAAGAGGAGGGTGTGACCCATTAATTTTATTATCTTGTCATCCTAACTTTATGACAAATAAAATTAATAGTTGGTTTCACTTTGGTCACACAAAACAATAGCAGTGACTCCGTTAGGGAGGATACTATTGAATGCGTCTAAGTGTATAACATTACTTGATACTAAGTCCATTAAATAGGATTGTGCCCCTTCAGTTGGAGAAGATCACACGCTCCTAAATAATTTCCTATAACCATCCATTAAGGAAATTTGTTCTAGTGATCCGCAACAAACCCATCCGTTGTGGAGGGAGGCACTCAGAGCCAACACGCAAGCTTGTTGCATCACTTACAAACCAGTAATGGAGACCATGGGATTTATTAAAATCCCTCTCCACTTAGTTATTTAAAAATGAGGATTTTAACCTATGCTAGCATACATCACATGCATACACACACATCACTGTAAATAAAAGCAATAAATATGGAAATCATTTTCCTACTATTATGGCATTTTCCTTCATTGTCTTTAGTATACTCCAACCCTAGTTGCTGCCATCTTTAGCCACCACCATCAGGTTGAGTCGTCTCATCCATCTTGCTTCTTATTCCGCTGCGCCTCTGGTGCTCCAAAAGTACCACGCCTTGCAAGAATCCGATCCGCGACAAAAATAGAATTTTACATATATCGATCCTATATTCCACGAGGGAATGTACATGTAATCTAGATCGAAAATAAAATTCTAAAATAATATAGCTCCTGCTGTATTTGATACATACAATCATGCACACACAAAATATTGCCCTTGACATGTCCAAGGGTCCAATCACACACAACATCAATAAGCCATAATAGTTGGAGCCTGCAACCAAAGAGTTAGCACATCCTACTATTATCCTACCTAAATTATGTATGACATGTGCATAATCTATTTGAATTCTAAACACACAGAGGCAAACCCTAGCTCTGATACCAATTGTTGGTTAGTCCTAGGAAAAAGTACCGGTTCCACTGTACAAAAATTTTTGTACAAGTGTCAAACCTTTCCTTAAATAACCTATTGTGTTCTTTAGAAGTTAAATTAGGAATCGCAGACGGAACTTAACATCATTGATTCCAAATTTAACGTATCTGTTCTTAATGGTTTAGATTTGAATCGCAAGCGAAACTTAACACTATTGATTCAAATCTACCTAAGTTATTAATTCCATAAATATTAGTTTCCAAAATTAGCTTCCAAGACTGCATGGCGAGGCACATGGCCTTCTTGGATATGGGAGCAACCACCACCGCCTAGGTAAAGCCTTTTAAGGAAAGCTAATATTTATTTCCTTAAATAACTCTAGGTTAACCAAAAAGAACAATCGAATCATAAATTTGAAAATAAATTTGATAAACTAGATCTAATTGTCTCTTGTATTTACAATTCTTACAAAGAAAATAACTAGTATGATGCGGAAGAAAATTACTAGTTATACCTTTTCTTTGTAAGCTAATGAACTCGAGATCTTCTGCCATATTCCTCGCCTCACCTTGGATGTCGTGTGGGTGACGATCCTCCAAGATGAACACCACCCAAAAGCTTCCTCCTCTTCTTCTAAAATCTGGCCACCAACACCACCAAGGAGAAGAGAGCAAAAGGGAAAAGAGAGAAGAGAGGGGGGCCGGCCACTTGATGATCTCCAAGCTAGAGAATAAGAATTGTGTCTCATGAAGCCCCCTCACCCCTTCTTTTATATTACTTGCCCAAGGCAAATAAGGAAAAACTTTTTACAAAAAATAAAATCATCCAAAAGTTTTTCCTTTTCCCTTTTTATTTTTCCTTTTCTTTCCTCTTGATTTAATCAATCACCAAATCAATGGTTGTGATCAATCCTATTTGGTTTAGGATTGAGTTTGGTCGGCCCCTTGCTTGGGCACCAAGCAAGGTGGCCGGCCACCATATTTAGGAAAGAAAAAATATTTTTTTTTATAAAATTTTACAAGAAGAAAAATCTCTTATAAAATTTTACAAGCTCTCTTTCCTAAAGTAGGAGTTAAAAAAGGAAAGTTCTAAAAATTAAAACCTTGTTTTAAAACTTCTCTTATAAAATTTCCTTTTTTTAACATGATGATAGAAAATTTTAATTTTAAAACTTATCTTCCTTTTTTTCTTAAACCATAAGGATGGTTAAAAAAGGAAAGTTTTAAAACTTTTAAAACTCTCTATTAAAACATGTGACCAAATTCAAATAAGGAAAACTTTTAAAATTAAAATCTCTCTTTTAAAACTTATAGTTTTCTACAAAGAGAAGATTTTAAAAATTCAAAAACAACCCTCCTTGTTTGAATATTATGGCCGGCCCCTACCTGCTTGGTCACCAAGCAATAGGGTCGGCCCTTTAAGAGGAGATGTGGCCGGCCACTGCTTGGTCACCCAGCAATGGACCGGCCCCCTTCTTGGACACCAAGATGAGCCTTTCTTTAGATGGACTTGAGGCTATAATGAGGCTATGATAGGGAACTAGAGGAGAAATTGGTTTTGGCCTTCCGATGAGCTTGAGTATCCCGTGCTCGCCCCGAACACACAACTCAAGTTCATCGATAATAACTCATTCCACTAGAGAGTTATTACCGCACTACCGCACCAATCCCAAATTACATTATGGGCTCCTTCTTATCATGAGTGTGTTAGTCTCCCTATGTTTAAGATTATGAATGTTCACTAATTAAGTAAGTTACTGACAACTCACTTAATTAATATCTAGCTCCAAGAGTAGTACCACTCAACTTCATTGTCATGTCGGACTAAGTCCACCTGCAGGGTTTAACATGACAATCCTTATGAGCTCCTCTTGGGGGCATTCTTAACCTAGATAACTAGGACACAGATTCCTTCTATAATCAACAACACACACTATAAGTAATATCATTTCCCAACTTATCGGGCATATTGATTTATCGAGCTAAACCTCACCCTTTGATAAGTTAAAGAAATAAATATTAAATATATGTGCTTGTTATTATATTAGGATTAAGAGCACACACTTCCATAATAACTAAGGTCTAGTTCTTTTACTAAGTCAGTACAAAAAGAACTTACATAAATGATCCTACTCAATACACTTAAAGTGTATCAGTGTAATTTATTAGTCAAGATAAACTAATACTTAATTACAATACGACTATTCTGATGGTTTATTCCTTCCCATCTTAGTTGTGAGCTGCTGTTTGTAATTTATAGAGAACTGACAACATGATCTTCTAAGTGTGACACTACAATCCATGTTATCTACTATATAAATTAATTGAACAACTACATTTAACATATAAATGTAGATATTGACCAATGTGATTCTTTTATTTTAAAAATAAATGTTTACAAAAGCTAAGCTTTTAGTATACACTCCAACATTCCCGTCTTCTATCAACCTCTCAAGCTACATCATCAGTGCAGAGCTTCACGGTAGCTTTATCCTGATCATCTTGAGCCATCGGTGGGTATTCTCTCCGGCAAAATCCTGCTTTCGGCGACACTCTGTTTCCACAGATTTCTTGGGCGTTCCCTCAAATCTGTGCTTCTCTTTCCATCAGTGACATTTGGCGGCATCCCTCCAGTGTTCCTGAGCTTCATTCAATGATCATCCATAATCCGCAGCTCTTATCCCGATTCAGAGTTCCTGATTAGCAGATTTCCATATTTTCAGCCATTTATGGGCTTAGGGATGTTTCTAGCTTGCCGGAGGCGTTCCACCGGTGTTGCTAAGCAATTCTCGAGTCGATACGCTACTGAGATTCTCTATTGATGACCGGAGTTGGGTGTTCTCATCTCCATGCTCTTGTGCGACGACAAGAGTGTGAAGCTTGGTTAGATTGGTTGTGAGATTGGAACGGTTATCATTTTATTTCATGCTATTACTATTTTTGTATCTTGAACAGGTTCATTGTGATTTTATTATGTTTTTATCACTGCAATTTAGCATTTTGTTTCCTTGTTGAAGTTTAATTTGTGTTTAATTTGTGCTTGGTTCATTGTTAGGTTGTTAAGTTTAAGCTAGGGTTTAAATTGGTGCTTTAGATCAGATTTATCTTATGTCTTATTATTTTATTCTATGCTTAAGATTAGATTTTATTTGAATCTTGTTATTTCATTCTTAGTTTAAGTGTGTTAATGATTTAATCACAACGTAGGGTGATAATGCGTTATGGTTTGATTGTTAGCACATAGGTAGATTTCATTTATGTATTAGATAAGTTTCTTATTTGCTTGCTTTTCAATTTCTAGATTTAGATTCAAAGCTTAAATCCTCCCTATTTATATATTAAAACCCCAAAAATAGGAATAACAAACAATCCTAAATTACATTCTACCGTTAGTTCCTCGAGAGATCGATCATGGGCTCATTATTACAACATCATTGTGTAGTTAAGGGGTTCAATGGATATCATTTGTTAATTTGATAAGTCCATTCGTGACACTCAATTTCTCGGCTTATCAAATTTTGGCGCTGTTGCCGGGGATACATTGTAGCGGTGTTTGATAATCTTAGGATTGTTATTTATTTTGGAAAAATTTAAAAAATTTTGTTGTTTTGATTACGTTCATGTTCATATATCCATGTGTTTGATTTTATATGTTCCTAAGTCTTCTGATTTTATTTGCTAATTGTCAGTGTAAGAACAGGAAATCTATTTGACCATGGATCCAAATTATCAGCATTTTGAAGGTAGGAGTGAGAGTTGTTATTATCAGCCTCAGTCTGGGTTCTATCAGCCTCAGTACTACCACCTGTGGAGCAGCAGAATATGTATGAGTCATTTTCTAATACCTATAATTCTAATAGGGTGGATTTTTCACATTTCTAGTATGAGGATGTACAAGTACAGTCTGCAGAGTCAACATGGAAATTCAATGAAATTATGCAACAAATGAGTGAGCATCAAGAGTAACAATTTGCGAGGATACAGAACATACATAGTCAGCTAGATCAAATTGCGTCATCCATCAATCAGTTACAAGCTCAAAACTGCAATGGGGAGATGGAAAGTAGAGATTCTGTCAGGCCTGACCCTACTCCCATTTCTTCATAAGAATTTTCTAGTTTAATTTATGATGATGATGTAGTTGTTTAAATTTCTGATTCTACTAATGTTTTTTCTTTAGATGATGTAAATGATGTAGGTATTTATGTTGAAGATGATTTAAGTGTAGGGGATTGCTTACTGGAAGCATTACCTCAAGAATCACCAAGAATTGAGGACGTAAGTGTAGGGACTTGTGCTATGGAGCCAAGCACCCAAGAATCACTACAATTGGTTGTATATTCTCTAGAGCCAGAGCTTGTGTCGTTACTTGATGAAAAGGAGGTAACAAACACCACTCTAGGTACCTTTCAACATGACAAGGTAAGAATTTTTGGTGATTTTTCAAAAAAATTAATAGAGGTATCAATTGTTGATTTTATTAGATGTGATTCAATTCTTGATAAATTCTTCACCCACACTAATATTCTCCTTTTTTATTCTTATCCCACATGCATGTGGGAGGTGTTTTCTTTTATTGATGTTGTAGGAGAACATAAGCTTCCAGAGTGGGTGCTAAATCTGAACTGCCTTAGACCTCCAGAGAGAATTTGCAATGGAAAAATGATGAATAAAAAGAATTTGAGTGTAACCATGAGTACTCCACTACCGGGGTGGCTTCTTCTTTTGAATCTTCTTCAACCACCAGGAATTAAAGGGGAGTTGGTTCTAATTTCGCTTTTTTTTACATTTTAATTCATGCTTTGTGTCTAATAAATTCTTTATACGTCTCTTTAGTTTAATACTTTACATTTGAATTTTACTTCTACACTTTGCATTTTGTTTAGTATATAGCATGTCATTTAGAATAAAAGTCTCCATAAGAATTGTTCTAGTAATATTTTTAAGATGGTAAAAGTTTCTTAAATTTGATCATCAAGTTTAGGTCATGAGACATGATTGGATACTCTACTTACATGATATTGGTTAAAATGGTAGTGGATTATATTTTGATTGATTGAGCTTGATTGCATGAAATTACCTAGAGATGACCACTTTTAGCCTATACCTCATTATTTTCTCTTTGTGTGACATGCACTCATAGCAAATTTGTCACGCCCCAGGTAGTCCCTGCCAGAAGAAATTTCGGCAACATCTTCCATGTACGGGTGACAATATGAATCCAGAATACATATATCCATACATCGGCCCATACGGCCGGAACAATACTATACAAATAATAACCAAACCACGCAGTTTATATCAACATTCCACACAGTTTAATATGAACAATCCACGCAGTTTAATATAATGAAAAAATAATATAGAAATCATCGCAGATACATGTATAACGTCCTACTCCACTACAACGAAGAAAACGAAATCCACGAAGTAATGAAAATATCCGCAGCGGAAAACAAAATTAGCAAACCCAAAGGTTCAACATAAAGTCCACAATACAAAAATCCCACATCACCGGCATATGCATAAAAACAATAACAGCAATCAACAACAATAAATCCTTGCGACAAGGGGGCTAGCGACTGGAATATCTCCCGACGGCCTCAACCTGAAAAGTAGTAATACAACGGTGTGAGTCCAAAGAACTTAGCAGGTAATCCAATAGATATGTACAACAACATATAACTACCAGTAATAACCTATGGTACAACCTCCTAAACCATGGAACCTATAGTACAGTTTCCTAATAGTATAACAGATATGCATAGCTGAATAAACTGTAGTAACTAACAGTAAGCATGTAATACAGTTTACAGTAAGAATAATAATAAATGCATAACTGAAATAAATTGTACTCACCTGCGAGGCTTGTGCAACTGACTGAGAACATACAAAGATAAAAATATCAGAGCAAAATCATATAACCTGTATGCAACGGTTGACTAGGGTTAATTACCCTAACCCTAACCATTCCATTAGATTAATTCTACACACAATCAACAATTAATTACAACATGTATCACCATCTAAATTAATCAAATCTAACCATGATCTACATCTAAAATCAAAAACCTACATACACTAATCAATCACTCTAATCATGTATCAACATCACTACACCTTACCTCAATTCCCAGCTATTGTTGATGCTGGAACTAGGAGGCTGTTGGTTGGTGTGCTGCCGGAACCAAGAAAGGATCCCATAGAACACAATTCCAGATCACAGAATACAACACCTGCTGGAATTCTTTTCCACTTCAACCGATACCTCAAACACAGCAAAGAAGCTGACCTAGAAATTATAGCAAGTAATTAGATCAAGCCATGGGGATCACGGATCCAAACACCAACCTAATTAATAACCTAACCTTACCTCAAAAGGTTGTCTCCAGAAGAAGTCACCCAATCGGAAGATCATCACTGATCAATTACAAACCTCCTAGACTCTGCCCGACAGCTCAAGAACAAACTCATTGATCCCCTCCAATCCGTGACCTAATTCAGTTGCAACGAAAATGAGGATCAAGAACAGCGAAGAGGATTGAACAAAAATGATGTTACCTCACCACACCGCCGTCACTGGACAGATCCGACTAGGGCACAGCGCCACAAGAGGAAGAGATGAATCAGGAGAAAGATTCAGCGATGAGGCTTACGGGAAATCAAGGAAGAACAAGATAGCTCACCCTTGATGCACCAGAAATAGGTCTACACCAGCGGTACCGAGAGAAGAAGAAAAAAAGGTCTGGCGAGACGCAAGCGATCAATCGTGCCCTAAACACTTTACTGTCGATGATTGGCCGTCGGATCCGCCGAATAGAGACTCCTCAACCGATGAAGACCTGGAGCCCGCTAGTTTCCGTCGAGCTCCGATGGCGTGATCCTCCGGCCTCGGCGTCGCGTCGCCTGCGAGAGAGAGAACGAGAGGAAGGGAAGGAGCTTGGGTGAGGAGAGGATCGGGATCGACAATTTGGGGGGGGGGGGGGAGAAAAGAAATAAAGCAAATGAATTTATAATTAAAAATATTTCCTCAATTAAACGGGTATCCTAAACAGGCTTTATCCAAACCCGTTAATTCGTCCCCTCAAAACCCATCGTACGAGCTCCAAAAAATTTCCAGAAAATTTCTAAAAATTTCGAAAAAATTCTGTAAGGTTATTTCTCAAATAACCCTATTTATTTAATTTTCCGATATCTCACATTCTCCCCTACTAATAAAAATTCGGTCCCCAAATTTTGCTATAACCAACAGCAAACACTAAAATATAACCAAACAGTATAAATGCTGAAAGAGACTCTAACCCACATACCTCAAGTAAAAAGATGAGGGTATTGAGCTCGGATCGTATCCTCCAACTCCCATGTAGCCTCCTCGTCAGAATGATGATGTCATCCGACTTTAACTAGCCGGACAGTCTTGTTCCACAACTGACGCTCTCTATGGTCCAGAATCCGTACAGGAACCTCCTCATAAGTAACGTCAAGCTAAATGGGAACTGATATATCTGACAGAACATGTGCCGGATCTGATACGTATCTCCTCAGCATAGATATATGGAATACATCGTGAATGTCAGCTAGAGATGGCGGTAGCGCTAGACGATAAGCTATTGCTCCAATCCTCTCCAAGATCTGGAATGGCCCAATATATCGTGGAGCTAACTTACCTCAAAGACCAAATCTCTTCACCCCTTTCATGGGTGAAACTCTCAAAAACACATGATCACCAGTAGAGAACTCCAGGGGTCTCCGTCGCTGATCAGCATAACTCTTCTGACGGTCCTGAGCCTCTGACATCCTCCGTCTGATAATACGAATCAACTCTACCTCCTGCTGAGCTCTCTGAGGTCCTACCAGCTGGGCCTCTCCAACCTCTTCCCAGAGGGTGGGTGTCCGACAATGTCTACCATACAACGCCTCAAACGGTGCCATCTGGATAGCCGAATGATAGTTGTTGTTGTAGGTGAACTCCACCAATGGCAGGTGGTCCTCCCAACTGCCTCCGAAATCCATAATGCAAGACCTCAGCAAGTCCTCCAAAGTCTGAATGGTCTGCTCTGACTATCCATTTGTCTGCGGATGGAATGCTGTACTAAAACGGAGTTGCGTGCCCAAAGCTTGCTGCAGACTCTACTAGAACTGAGACGTGAATCGTGGGTCTCTATCTGATATAATACTCAAAGGAATACCATGCAACCTGATAATCTCACGACAGTATAACTCTGCTAATCGATCCAGAGAATCAGTCTTCCAGATCGCTATAAAATGTGCGGATTTGGTTAATCGATCAACGATTACCCAAATCGCATCATGACCTCGTCGAGTCCTAGGCAATCCTACCACAAAATCCATAGTAATATGCTCCCACTTCCACTCTAGAATAGGGATCCTCTGAAGTAACCAGCAGGTCTCTGGTGCTCAGCCTTCACCTGCTGACAGACAAGACATCTAGATACAAAATCTACGATGTCTTTCTTTATACCATTCCACCAATAGGAACGCCTCAAATCACGATACATACGGGTCCCACCTGGGTGGATAGCAAATCTAGAACGATGAGCCTCCTGAAGTAACTCCTCCATGACCGATGAGATTGAGGTACACATAATCTACCTCGGAAATAAACAATACCCTCGTCATCTCGTGCAAATTTGTTCTGCTATCCAGAAGCTATCTGGCTGCCAATGAACTGTAAATGCTGATCTCCAGCCTGAGCCTCTCGAATCCTCATCCTGATCGACGACTGTACAACCATGGTAACAAGAATACCCTGCTCTATCCGTCCCTGCTCCTTAAGGCCCAACTCGGAGAATCCCTGAATCAAGTCCGTGACTAAAACTCGGTGACAAGCTAAAGTCCCTCTGGACTTCCTGCTAAGTGCATCAGCAACCACATTAGCTTTATCCGAATGGTAGCTAATAGTACAATCATAGTCCTTCAGGAACTCCATCCATCTCCTCTATCGGAGATTGAGTTCCTTCTGTGTGAAAATATATTTGAGACTCTTATGATCAGTAAGAATCTCAAAAGTAATGCCATAAAGATGATGTCACCAAATCTTCAAAGCAAAGATAATAGCGGCTAGCTCTAAATCATGTGCTGGGTAGTTCTTCTCATGCTCCTTCAACTGACGAGAAGCATAGGAGACTACCCTACCGTGTTGCATCAACACAACGCCCAAGCCCTGAAGAGATGCGTCTGTGTAAAGTACGAATCCGTCATCACCAGAAGGTAAAACCAAAACTGGTGCTGATACTAATCTCCGCTTCAGCTCCTAGAAGCTAGTCTCGCAAGCCTCTGACCACGTGAACTTCACGCCTTTCCTAGTCAGACTTGTAACGGCATAGCAATACTGGAGAAACCCTCAACGAATCATCTGTAATATCCAGCCAGTCCCAAGAAACTACGGATCTCCTAGACTGACTTCAACTGCTCCCAGCTAGTGATAGCCTCCATCTTCTGAGGATCTACTGAAATACCTCGACTTGACACCACGTGTCCCAGAAAACCAACTGAAGATAGCCAAAATGAACACTTACTGAACTTCGCATACAAATGATGTCGTCGCAGAGTCTCCAAGACTATGTGAAGATGCTGCGCGTGCTTCTCCTCAGAACGCGAATAGATCAATATATCATCGATAAGTACAATAACAAACTGATCTAGGTACTCCAGAAAGATACGGTTCATCAGATCCATAAATACTGCGAGAGCATTGGTAAGCTCAAATGACATCACCAAAAACTCATAATGTCCGTATCTAGTGCGAAATGCTGTCTTCTGAATGTCAGAATCTTTGACTCTCAGCTGATGATATCCTGACCGTAGATCAATCTTAGAATACACTGATGTATCTCTGAGTTGATCAAATAAATCCTCAATCCATGGCAAGGGGTACTTATTTCTGATAGTCACTGCCTTCAGCTGCCTATAATCGATACACAATCTCAGAGTACCATCCTTCTTGACGAATAGTACAGGAGAACCCCACGGAGATACACTAGGGTGAATAAATGCCCTATCCAATAACTCCTGGAGTTGAACATTTAGTTCGTCCAACTCTTTCGGTGACATACGATAAGGAGCTTTCGATGTTGGTGCAGTCCCTGGAATCAGCTCAATAGCAAACTCCACTTTCCTTTGAGGAGGCAAACCTGGTAACTCGTCTGGAAAAACGTCTGGATACTCTTGGACCACAGGAATGTCTGAGAGCTGAGGACTACTGCTGTCGTCAACATTAATCAAAGATAATAGAAATCCCTGACGTCCATGTGATAGCAGTTTCTGCGCCTGCATCGCAGAAATGGTCGATATCCCATCATCTCTGATGCTAGTGAAATCCCAAGAGGGTTGGTTCAGAGGTCGGAACGTGACCACCCTCTTCTGGCAATCAACTATGGCATGATATGCAGATAGCCAATCCATGCCAATTATAATGTTGAACTCGACTATTTCCAGTACTAACAAATCTACAGTGAGTATAATGCTACCAAAATCTAAGGGGCAACCTCTGATCTCCTCAGTGACATCCAAGGTATCACTAGATGGTAAGGATATGGTCAGTCGTCGTGGTCTATTAGAAGGTAGTCTACCAATCTCTCTCATAAATGCACAAGATATAAATGAAAAGTGATTGGAAATTTTGGAATTGTGAAATCATTTGTTGTTTGAATTTATGAAACTGTCCAGTTACATTGCAGTGCAGGGAATCAGTAAGATGAGCAAAGGAGCTATCAACTCTATTTTGGACTAAATTCCTGAGTTTCTGACTTTGTGTTGCTAATTGGTGTCTATTCTCTTTGTAAGACTTACTTTCATTTGCTTAAAATGCTGAAAATTTTAGAATTCTGCATTGCACAGATTTGGGCAGTGATTATCATCTAAAAAAAATGTGGAAGCATAGAATCCAATTTCTGAAATTAGATTTTGCTTCTGTAGCTGTTGATTTATGATGCAAGATTTTGATAAATAGAAAGTTTAAGTGAAGCACTTAATCTCTTAATGTCATTTGATGTTTATTTCTCTTCAAGCCTGTTATGGTTCAAATGTAAAGTATGTAACTCTAATGGATTGGATTCTTGAACTGCCCAACTTTACTACAAAACAAGGAATTAGTAAATGGGCAGGAGCTGGACAAAATTAGAGATGGAATGCAAGAGCTGTAGCTGATTATTTAATGCAGAAATTCTAGTAATCTGAGATGTTGAGAGAAATTACAAGGCAATGATCAAGAGGCTCATCAGAGAAGAAGAGATTAAGAGAGAATCAGAAGCTATTATTCATTAATGCTGATGGGAAATGAAGAAGGGTACTAGTTTCTATATCAGTCCAAATGTTTTCCCATTTAACATCCACATCAGAACCTCAAAAAGCTTGACAGAACGTTACATTTCCTAGAATTCTCAAGGATACAAGAAGTGATGAGTTCAATTGAATGTTAACAAAATGTGGACTTGCTTGAACTTTATAGAAAAAAAAACAAATCTGAAACTCAGTGTATAGCTGGTTTTTATTCCTGATCAGTTCAGTAACTTAAAGGATCATATCAATATGGTGTTTTCCTGCCACTTGTAGCAATTGTTAAGATTCAATCTTTAGAACTATAAACTTGATCAGAGACTATTTAATGTAATAAGAATTTTGGAGGTTAACAAGGGAAACTAAGCATGGAAGCTAAGTACTGAACTGGAATTGTAGGAATGAATGTATCAACCTGAATTATTGTACAGGATTGTTGAAAGCAACCTGAGCAGGGACTAATGTAGAAGCAAGACATAAAAGATGTGAGGAGTCGTTGAAGGTTAGCAAAATGTTGAATTGCTGAAATTTTGTATATCTGCAGAACCAAAAATCTGGAACTAAGAAACCAAAGCTCTGAAATTGGAAGCTTGCATTGGATTCTAAATTCCAGATAATGAGATGCTTTAAGCAATTCATTATCTGCTGTTGAATGATAGTTTATCAAAATGATGAAGTATGAAACTATTAGAAGAGTACCATAAGAAAGGAAAGAAGAGTGAACACTGGAATTTTAGGAGCTGCAATTCTTTAATTCCATGTTGTTATTGGTCAAAATCAGCATTTAAAATTGGCACAGTGCATATGTGTTGAGATTGCATAGTCAAAATAAGAATTGGAATCAGAGAAGGCAGAGACTAAAACTGATGTATCAACATGTTGCGTGCCAAGATTTCATTACAATTCTCTGGTCATTGAAGAGTTGAAGTGCAAAGGTCAAATTTGGGCTATTGTTGACCAAGGATGAATGGAATTAAGAGCATTCGATGAACCCATTCAATGTATGGGTGAATTCAAGGTCTGAATTCTTATTTTGAAGTTGAATCTGTGGAACAGATTACAATCTGTCAAACTAAACCTTGATAGTTGGAAAGAGTTATTGATTTCAGTTCTTAAATCTGATATTTAAATCTAAATGTAGAATTCTGCAAAATAATGAATGTGGCATTTCTGTGCCAAATTGGGAAATGAATTTTAATGAGCTAGTATTACTAAAACCTGGAAATCTTTTGAGTATGCATTAATAGAGGTCTTAAGTGACAGGACGAAGAAGTATTGAGATTTTTGTTGGCTAAACAATGCAAAGTTGATACAAAGTTATGTGGAAGATGCTGAAATATGCACCTTGCTGTGCATAAAAGGTTTAAAGCTATTTGTTCATGGAAGAATTGAAACCCAACTTTTGTTTTAGTGTTTATAGATGCTGATCTTGCTTCACTAGAGTTTACCTGATTTTTAGACTGAAAATTGAATACAAATCATACTCATAGTTGGAGCTGGAACTTAGCATTCAATTCTGCAATCTAGGTTTGGTTACTGAATTGCATTCTTGGGAAGTTCAAATCTTGCCTTCCAAAACCTCTTTAAACTCTGGAGAGAAGAAATGCAGAATGAAGATAACTGCTGTGCTGAATTCTGCGAAAATGGAGATTGCTGTTGTGCAGGAATGGAAAGCTAATGAAGATCATCAAATTTGGAAACACCAAATTTCATCAAGAATTCCTGGAAGTGACAAGTTAGTTGTTATTCTTTTCAAGTTTTCTTGTGACCATAATCTGAAATCTGGATTCTGAAAATCTAATCTGTGGAGCTGAGTTCAGTAGCATAAATGTTGAGTATCAAATGGAGCTTTAGAATGCCAAGTTTCAATTGCTAGCTGCAAAAGTAAGATAAGAGAGGAGTTGATTTCTTAAACTGAATACAATAGCTAATCAATTCAGAAAATTGTTTTGTGCCAACTGATGATGCTTTGAATTGAAGCTTTAATCATTCCAGAGCTAAATGAAACCTTGTGCCAAGCTTTTGACACTTAAAAAACCTGCTATCATTATATTTTCATTTGATGTTCCTTCCTTTCTGAGCTTACTATGGATCAATATATGCAACTCCAATGGATTGGTTTTCTGAATTTACTCAGTTTTACAAGAAATCAATGCAGTGGGTGCAGAACTCCAAATTGCTAACTTGGAAGCTGAACTGAGTTATTCTTAATTTACTTGATTTGAAGTGGAAACCCAGAAAATATGGCAAAGAGAAAAGAAATATGCATGCTAGTGATGTTCTGATTGGCATTGTTCGGAATTCTATCTCCTACTATATATTTCATTACTACATGAAAGGCCATAATGAGTTGAGTTTTTCATTGTTCAAGATGGAATACTGAAATGCTTTTACACTGAACCCACTAATCGGTGTGATGAAGAGAGGAAGAAAGAAGAATGGTTAGGAGAAAGAACAAAAGAAGGAAGAAACAGAATCAGAACAGAGGAAAAAAAGGAAACAAAATCTGCAGAATGAAGAATGAAATAGAATTCAGTTTTTGAGTTGAATCAAGTGTATGCCAAAGTTTTATCAGTAGGCTTCGAATCATTGAGAAACTTAAGTGAAGTTCTTGTATTTTCAGTGACAAATGGTGGTTCATGGGGTTATTATTTGCAGCAATTGCTTGTGAAGCTATTATAGATCACTAAAATTTCTGGCAGTTACAACTTGATGTGCTTATTTCGGAAATGAGCTACAACAAGCTAGAGTTGTTAAAACCTGAAAATCTTTGGAGAATGAATTAATAAGGATCTTATGGAGCTAGTTGACAAGGAATTGGAAATTTTGGAGGCTAAATGATAATTAGTTGTTAAAGTCCAGAAACTGTACAAATCATTCAAGCAACTTGCAGTTGTTGTGCTAATTGAGCTTTTGAGTGAGCTTATCATTGGGAAATTGAATTCTAGCTATTGTACCTGTCTTGTTGAATGCTTTTCTATTTTATAGAGTTTCCAAGATTTTTGGGCTGATAATTTGGTACAAAAACATAAATACAAGTTGAATCTAAAAACTAGAAATTTATTCTGCAGAATGTGTTTGGTAACTGACTTTGTAGTTATGGGAAGTTTAAATTCGAGCTAAATTTCTATTCCCTTTTAATAGATTGTGGGGAAGCTTTTCAGCATATTGAATACAAAAAAGAAGTTATAATCTACAGGCAAAACATATTAAAGCAAATTTATGGTACTGCAGGTTCTTGGTTGCCTTGGCCGGTTAACATTTTGATAGCATTTTGGTTGATCTCTTGTTGAGTTTAATTGTCCAAGACGACCAATGCTTTAAGTGTGGTGGAGGGAGTTCTTCATGAGTTGATTTGAGATTGTTTTAGCCTCAAAATTTTGGAATTAAAGTGTAAAAAAAACAAAACAGAGAAGCGAAAAGAGGAAAATAAGTGGCAAGCAAAAGAGTATCAAGTGGGAGACAATGTATCAAGAATGGTGGATTTCCATCAAATTGAAGGAGAGGTTAGCTTGATCTTTTGAATTGGTAACGACAAATGGTATTCACCTCTTTACACATCAAAATGGTCAACTCATCAAGTATATTCCTCCAATACTCTCATCTTCACATTTTCTTCACTAAATTCTTTTCTTTTGCCTATTTCATCCATTTTAATTGTTCTTTTTTATTCCATTTCAATTCTTGTTAATAAAATCCTTTTGATTCATGTAGCATTTTATAGTGGTGGAGAATTAGAAAATAAGCAAGCTTATGGTAGTGAAATGTTGTGAGTTGCATTGAATTGAGCTCCACTTATATGCATTTTTGAGTGTGAGGGATAGAATAGGTGAATACCTTGTGAGATTGTAACTTGCTTAATTTTTCAATTGGATTGAAACTACCATACCTACTGATTATTATTTGGATTGTATTCATGATTGTTTGTGATCTTTAGATGGTCTTAGTTAAATTCCTTTAACTATCTTCTAAGTATTGCTAGGGAATTTTTGGTGGAGATGATTTTTAGGTTTTCTTTACTTGCACGGGACGTTCAAGACTAAGTATGGAGGATTTGATAACCATAATTTTACTATATTATTTTGATTCATACATGCATGGTTTGATGATATATTCATAGATCAAACCTATATATGCATCACATTTCTTACATTATCTTTATCTTGGACTTAATTACAAATTATTTTATTTTTTGGTGTTATTTGATGCTAATATTTGATTCTTAATTTATAGGCATCAAAGGATCTTGGATTTAGATCTACTCGAACCGAATTTGTGCTCGAATCGGAGTTTAAATGAGAAGATCAAGCTATGGAGCATTATGGACCGTTCATGAAAGATCGAAGGGATCTGAACCATCCATTGAAGATTTGGTTCATCCAACCTAAGGGAGAGTAGATCCAAACTCTAGATTAAGATCAGCACCTTCTGATTGGAGTTAAAGCAATTTTTCACTGTTAATCAAGATCCGAATTGCTCTTAGCCGTCCGTTCAGATCTGGATCTAATTTAAAACAGAAACTACAGTGCTGTTCTTGTTGGTTGATCTCCTCCGCGCTGCTTCACGTCCCGCGAGCGTCTCCGACGATTTCGATCCTGTTTCCCTTCTCTGATCAACCTCTCAAGCTACATCATCATTGCAGAGCTTCACAACAGCTTTATCCTGATCATCTGGAGTCATCGGTGGGTGTTCCCTCCGGCGAAATCCTGCTTTCGGCGACACTCTATTTCCACAGATTTCTTGGGCGTTCCCTCAAATCTGTGCTTCTCCTTCCATCAGTGATATTTGGCGGCGTTCCTCCAGTGTTCCTGAGCTTCATTCAATGATCATCCGCAATCCGCAGCTCTTATCCCGATTCAGAGTTCCTGATTAGAAGATTTCCAGATTTTCGGCCATTTATGGGCTTAGGGTTGTTTCTAGCTTGCCGGAGGCGTTCCGCCGGTGTTGTTGAGCAATTCTCGAGTTGGTACGCTACTGAGATTCTCCATTGATGACCGGAGTTGAGCGTTCTCATCTCCGGGCTCTTGTGCGACGACATGAGTGTGAAGCTTGGTTAGATTGGTTGTGAGATTGGAATGGTTATCATTTTATTTCATGCTATTACTATTTTTGTATCTAGAACAGGTTTATTGTGATTTTATTATGTTTTTATCACTACAATTTAGCATTTCGTTTCCTTGTTGAAGTTTAATTTGTGTTTAATTTGTGCTTGGTTCATTGTTAGGTTGTTAAGTTTAAGCTAGGGTTTAAATTGGTGCTTTAGATCAGATTTATCTTATGTCTTGTTATTTTATTCTATGCTTAAGATTAGATTTTATTTGAATCTTGTTATTTCATATTCTTAGTTTAAGTGTGTTAATGATTTAATCACAACGTAGGGTGGCAATGCATTATGGTTTGATTGTTAGCACATAGGTAGATTTCATTTATGTATTAGATAAGTTTCTTATTTGCTTGCTTTTCAATTGCTAGATTTAGATTCAAAGCTTAAATCCTCCCCATTTATATATTAAACCCCCAAAAATAGGAGTAACAAACAATCCTAGATTACATCCTACCGTTAGTTCCTCGAGAGATCGATCCTGGGCTCGTTATTACATCATCATTGTGTAGTTAAGGGGTTCAATGGATATCATTTGTTAATTTGATAAGTCCATTCGTGACACTTAATTTCTCGGCTTATCAAGCATCATCATAAGAAAGCGTCGATGAAGAAGGAGCATTAGAGCACAGGGTAAGTGAGGTATATGCTTTATCTTCTGAACAATCATACCAGTTTATTAAAATACTTATTAGAAATATGATTAAATTAGGAAAAAAAATGCAAAGTTCAAGTTAACATTAGTAAATGTATGCAGACTGGAAGACTTTGATAATTTGAAAATTAAAAACAAAAAGTTAAAAGAACAATTAGAAAAATTAAACAAGGATGATACATGCTTACATGTTCAACATGTTAGAAATTAGCAAGGACTAAATTAGTATTTTAGATATTATAAAGGTCAAATTAGAAAATTGCCATAAAAATATGATCCTAAAAAATTTCTGATTAATCCAGTAGATAGGAATCTATATTGGGTTCTAAAATCATGCTCAGGTTAAATTTTCATGAATGTTCAAATTTTTATTTATCGTAATATTTTTATTGCATGCTTAAATTTTTATTTTTGTTTCATAATCTTTCTATTCAAAATTAATTAGATCATAACTTTTTCAAAAAAGAGGATTTCAATATCTGTAGAAAAATTTTTAAAATTTTTTTTACCACTGTATCATTTTTATGAATTTTTCAGTAAAAATTGTATCTTTAAAATTAAAATTATTTCATAGAGTTATTTTTAAAAATTTTATTTTTTTGTGATAAAATATAATATTCTCTATTAAATGAAATAATTTTGAAATTTTGTGACTGTTAAGTTATTTTCTATGAATTTATTAAAGAAAATAGTATTCCAAAAATTAAAAATATTTTGCTTACTAATTTTTAAAAACTTTTATTTTTTTTATGATAAAACATGGTGTTCTATATCTTAATAAAAAATTTTGATATTTTTTGAATATTATCTGAATTATTACATTTTTGTAAAAGTTAATATTTAATATTAAAAATTAAAGAAAATAGAAATTTAGAAACTATGATTTTTTTGCATTAAAAAATCTATTTTACATATCTAAAAAAATAATAGAATTTCTAGAATTTAAAGTATATTTTTTAAAATTTATTTTCAAAAATTAAGTTGTCCTTATGAGATAAATTAATTATGTTCGGTGAAACTAATATTTTATTGTGAAAATATTTCTACTGATATAGATTATTTAGTTTAATCTTATCAAAAAAATTTAGAATTTTTTTAAAATTGAAAATTAATTATTAAATTATTTTTGTCAAAACAGAAGATTAATAAGTAAAAATAGAATATTTTTGAAATTATTTCTAAAAAATATTGGTCTACTGGTAATTCTTGTTATGTACCCCTAGAAAAATATTTCAAATTTTCTAATAGTTTATTTTATTTTATTTTAAATTTTTTTATGTTATAAATGGGGGAGAAATAAGTACAAGTTGAGGGGATGTAAGGATATTTTTAGAATTTTTATCCTTGTACAAATTTTGCAATATTCTTAGTTAGTTAATTCATTGTATTACAATTTTTGTAATTGCAATATACTTAATTATATTATTTCATTATGGTTTATGTTGGGAGATTGTTGGTGCAATATTCCCAGGTCAAGTTTGACCTAGTTCGACTGAGCTTGAATTAGGTCAAGCTTGAGTCTTAAGGTTTATGTTTTGATGGTTTGACAATACATGTTGACAATACATGTAGACAACACATGTAGATTGCAGGTGCAATTGTTCATGTGTGAAGATTGTGAAGGAGAGTCAAGTAGGTCAAGGTTGACTGGATACTTGACTGGGAAATCCTGGTGAGTGAAGTCAGGTGAAAGTCCTAGTGAGTGAAGCTAGGCAGAAGGAAGATCCTAGTGAGTGAAGCTAGGTGAAAGTCCTTGTGAGTGAAGCCAGGCAGAAGGAAGTCCTAGTGAGTGAAGCTAGGCAGAAGGAAAATCCTAGTGAGTGAAGCTAGGTGAAACTCCTGGTGAGTGAAGCTAGGCAGAGGGAAGTCCTAGTGAGTGAAGCTAGGCAGAAGGAAAATCGTGGTGAGTGAAGTCAGGTGAAAGACCTAGTGAGTGAAGCTAGGCAGATGGAAAGTCCTGGTGAGTGAAGCCAGGCAAATGGGAAGTCCTGGTGAGTGAAGCCAGGCACGAGAAATCCAGATGGATCAAGGCTGATCAGACATCTGGTGTTGGGAAGTCCAAGTAGGTCAAAGGGATTGGCCGGACACTTGGTGAAGGAGTCCTAGCAGGTCAAGGGAGACCAGATGCTAGGCATGATGTACCAACAGGTCAAGGTTAACCAGATGTTGATTTGGGGGGCTTAGGACTTGGTTTTGGGCAAAAACCAGCAGCTGGATCGATCAGCCGATCGATTAGCTGAAGCCAAATCTATCGTCCGATAAATTGGGGAGTCCTCGTCAGAAGCCTTCGTCCCAATCGATCAGTGGATCGATTGGGAGGCAGTCGCGAGCGCACAGAAGCCTGCTGGATCGATTGGGTGATCGATCCAGAGGTCCCAATCGATCAGTGGATCGATTGGGAAGCTGTGATTTGTTGCGATAAGCCCTGGATCGATTGACTGATTGATCCAGGCAAATTCTCAGAGCACAGAGGCGCTCTGGATCGATCAGCTGATCGATCCAAAGCCTCCCCGATTGATTTGGAGTAATTTAATCGATCGGGATATGACCGTTAGCGTCGATTAAAGTCGCAGGCATTCGATTCCTTCGGCAGAACTCATGGCATTCATCTCAGATCTTCACAGCAACTCCACAGCTTCTCCACAAAGTTCAGATCGCCAGTTCTTGAAGGTTCTTGGGGGGTTTCCCAAGTCAAGAGGCGGATCTACAATAAGAGGAAGAAAGCTAGGGTTAGGGTTCTCTATACTCATTGTAAGCTTTTGCTTATATTTGTGTATCCTTTCCATTTCTTCTTGTAGTGTGAACTTGTAGGGCTTCTTCGCCTTCGGTAGTTACCGAAAAGGAGTGTCTATTAGTGGAGGTGTGTGTGAGTGTGTGGATCCTTGGATTAGTTACCTCTTTTGGAGGTGGATACCAAGTAAATCTACTTGTTAGCATTGTGTGTGTTGTTTCTTGTATATTTCCGCTGCACATCTTTGAAGAAACAAGCAACGCCGACCATGAGCACGCGACGAGCTATTCACCCCCCCCCCCCTCTAGCTACATTTCGGTCCCAACAGTTTAACCCTAACTTTAACTTGGGTTGATGCACATCAAAAAGAGAGAAATTGTAAATACCCCATGGCAGTTTTGATGTATTCAACCAAGTTATATTAGGTCATGTTTATGTTTGATCCTTGTGTTTAAGTGTGTAGGAGCTTAGAAACACAAGAAGTCAAGCGGAAGATGTAGCTAGCGAAAAAGATGGCATGAGAAAGGAGCCAACAAGATTGGTGCATCCAAGGGATGAGGTGGGCAGAAGAGTACACCGGTGGACAAGAAGGACTTGCACGATATTTGAGGGATAAGGAGCCGGGGAGAAAGCATGATCAAGAAGAAGGTCAAAGTTGGGTTCGAGTGAGCTCAACTCTGGTTAACTGGAGCATCACCCATGCGAAGACGATCAACAAAGGAGCTGATATGCCTTATTGAAACTTGGCTTGTTGAAGACGCCTTAGACCACCTTGAAGGTGCCTTCTAGCTTCAGATAACATTTTTCAGGAGCTATAAAAAGGCTCCTAGAGCTAGGAATTAGAAAACAACTTGAACAACTACTGTAATCTTTTCTAGTCTTTTTCTTGAGCTATCAATGTCTGTAAGAGGCTACTCCACCTTCAACGAAAGACTATTTCTAGTAGATCTTTTCAACGCCTTGGATTAACAATCTTCTAGGTTGTAACCAAGTAAATTCAGCCTTCTTACTTTCTTTAGTTGTTTATTTTTTATGCATTGCATTTTTGTTTAATTTAATAGTGTTATCTAACTAAGTCAAAAAAAAATGAGAAAGGGGTTATTTTTATTTTACAGGCAATTCACCCCCCTCTTTCCGGCCGCACGGGCCAACAGAAGTAATATAGAAAGTCTGGTTAAAGGGCTACCCTTTGCCACTAAGATCCTCTCAGTCATTCAATCGCTAGATTACACAAATCACTTCCTAGCATTAATTTAAGGAAAACTTACAAAATCTAATTAGCTTCCCTTGTAAGGAATTGCCCTCCATTTCAAGGGGATGCCATAGAGAGTAAGGATACCCTCTATCACAGGTTTCCCATTCAGACAATCCAAAGCACCTCCTCTATACAGTGAACAAAACTCTACATCTACATGAGTCATCCTCACACACATTTTGTCAAACACATACAAGGAACAATACACATAAAACATATCAATAAACATATCATAACGCAGGAAAATATCCAAATACATAATTCATACGTCACATCACATCATAACTACTTCCTACTTCTAGATCTGGAGATCTACTCCATTGCGAAGGATTTACAAACCAAAGACACAAAATAAAGCATACTTAAAACCCCATATCTGTGGAAGGAGAAGAAGAAATGTTTATCAAGGAGTTTGTCGGTATCTTGGATGCTTCCTTACTCCGGAGGAGGATAGATCAACGAATATGGAAGCTCTGGTGTTCGCCCAAGAGGGGAGAATCCTTCTCCAAGGAATGGGGTAGAGCCCCCAGCCGAAGATCCCTTTCCAAGTGAGGAGAGCTCCTTTATATAGGCTAGAAAATGGTTGCTCGCCATGGGTTATGCTGTTGGGCACAGGTGCCCATGGTGAAGCATTGACGTGCAGATCTGTAGGCCATAGCCCGTGTCACTAGGCACTAGTGGGTCATGGCAATGAAACTGAGCCCGCCATGGGATGTGCCATAAGGTATGGCTACCCATGGCAGGGAGGTCGAGTTCGCCATGGCCCATTCCACCCGGTATGACCACCCATGGCAAGGTAGCCGAATGTAGCACAGCTCGTGCCACTAGGCACGAGCCATCATGTCACGGAAGTAGAGCCAGGCACGGGCACCCATGTCCGACTGTGGGGTTTTCTCCTCTTACTCTTTAACTCCCCATTTCACTCTAATTTACGTCCTTGTCAATCAAAACAAACAAAGAGTGTTGGAGATTAGTGGTCGGCTAGAAGTGGGTTGAATAGCTTAGTCACCCCAAATCATTTGCTTCTCTGCAAAATAGTTAGTTGCGTAGTGGAATAGAACTAAATTAATGAAAGCAATAAGAATAAACACAAACTCTAACATATTTCCTTTTATGTGGTTCAGATATTGCTTGCTCCTACTCCATGACTTATCCTTGAGGTGGAGGAACCCTTAATCCTTTGGTGGATTAGTCCCAGGCAATCTCTAGCTAAATGAGCTCCTTCTCGATGGAGCTAAAACCTTCCACAAAGAAACTCTTCTCCTTTACAAGATTGGGAATTAGGTGTAGGAAGAAGAATGTAGGCTTTAGAAGCTTGGAGGTAAAGACTAAGAGTGTGTCAATCAAAATAGTAACCTCCTTCAATACCCCAAGCTCCCTATATATAGAGAGGAAAGAGTTGATCACATATCAACTCATTTCCTGTGCACCAGTCGACTAGCAAAACTATCAGTTGACTGGTGCTACTGTTGGATGTAGCTAATGGCTACTTCGCAGAACCAGGGATTCTACCAATAGTCACCAACTACCACTCACCAGTCGACTAGTAAATATACCAGTCGACTGGTCTCTGTTGGCTGAGTGAATAGAACACCTCTATTCGCTCTCAGTCGACTGGACAAGTCGACTTCCACTTCTATCTGTCGGCTGGTCCCGATTACACACTCATACTCATCCTCTCTGGAATCGCCCTTGAAGGCCTCTTTCTTAGCCTTCATCCCTCAGATTCATTCAAGCCCGTGGCTCCTCTCCATGCATCCTTCACTTTGCCTTGAAGTCTGCCTCCAATGCTTCTCGTCTAGCGATCCCTCAGATGTACCATCCTTCACCGATCTCAAGGACCCAAACCATAGGATGAGCTTTTCTAAGCTTGGTCATACCAAGCTCCTCATGTGTGTTTCACAAAGTCCTGTATGACTCAAACACACATATCAAACATATATGAAACCTAACTTAAATTCTTTGACATACAAATCAAAACCATGATCATACCCAATCAAACCTAGGTTGATTGCATCCACAAAGAGTAGTTCTCTAAACTAAAGTAACAAAAATAAGCATACAAAGATGAAAACATGAAATATATGCATATAAAATAGGATAGGATATGTGTCAAACTTTAATAAAAAATCTATATGAAATTCACACATCAGGCATCCATGGTAGATGTCTACAAAGTTTCAAGGGGTATTTCAAAGTTAAAACTAGATGAACTTTTTTTAGAATTTGAATTACACGAAATGCTACTCTGACCAAGAAAGGTATCACTTTGATTATAAGAAAAAATAAATGAAGGAGCTGAAGCACAAGTATCAAACTGAACTCAAATCTGAAGATGAATTAGATTCGAAAGACGGCGAGGTGATCACCTCCGGACTAGTTAACCTAGTTCAAAAAATGCATAAGAAAAAGAAGTTGATCCAATCAAGAGAAAGCAACTAGGTCTGAGTCAAACCATGAATCCTAAGTCAGAAGTAACATGCAAAGGGTGTAATCAGGAAGGACACTACAAGCTAGAATGTCAAAACATAAAGGAAACCCAAAAGCAAAGAAAAAGAAAGGTCTTGAAAGTAACATGGTCCGAGTCATCAAAAGAGGTGAACGAGGAAGAACAAGCTCAAGTAAGCTTATTGGCACTACCAGCACAAGCTCAAGTAACTGAGACCGAATCCAAATTCGAGTCTGAGGCCAAGACCAAATTCGAAGCTGAGTCCTAGTCAAGGCACATATCCACATCCAGTTTAGAAGGTTCAAACCCCATTGTAAGTCCTGCATTAGTTAAAGATTATATAATATAATATCATATTTAACTCATAAATTAGTCAAATCCAATGTTTGGGTTAAGTTACTCTAAAAAGAGATAATAGCTCTTAAGGAAGAGTCTATCCCAAGTTCTTTGACTGAACAAGTTCAAAGTGGAACTTCTACTCAAGTCCAACAACTTGAGGAAGAAAATTCTTCTTTGAAAGTTCAAATCAAAGAACTTAAAGAATCATTAAAATAGTTCACTTTGGGCTCCAAAAATTTTGATTTGATATTTATAAAACAAAGAGTAGTATACAATTGATCAAGACTCAGATACAAGGCTAAATCTTTAGTAAATCTAACTGCTAAAAATCAAATTCAAGCATAGGTCCCTAAATCAAGTTGGACCAAACTAATATTAGATCCTCAAGGATCAAATATATTACCTAAATAGACCTTATCGAGGTTATGATCTAGGGGAACCAATATAAAAACTATTTTTATTATTAGATAAACTTATATGCTTAATTGATTTATTGTTTTACTTTGCATATTTAGTTTATTTGCTGCTTAATTTAAAACTGTCAGATAAGGACTTAGGCTTGATTAATACTTACCCAACCTAGTACTAGGGTGGGGCAAGATGATAGTACATTAGGAAAACTTAGTCTAGGGAGTCAAGTAGGATAATGCGTACCCTACTTGGTTTACTTAGCTAAGTGGAATTAATCAAAGTTAAAAACTATTTTTGTTATTAGATAAACTTATATGCTTAATTGATTTACTATTTTACTTTTCATGTTTTGTTGATTTGCTGCTTAACTTAAATAGTTAGATAAGGACTTAGGCTTAATTGATACTTACCTAACTGAATACTAGTGTAATATCCCGGTTCTGAAATTCTAGTTAAGTATGGCTTAAAAGTTTAGATGGTACTATCCATATCACTAAGGTGCATCTTCCTTTTCGGAAGCCCAAATTTAAGAACTCAAAAGTTAAGCGTGCGAAATCTGGGGATGGGTGACCTCCTGGGAAGTTTTTCAGGGTGCATGTGAGTGAGGACAAAGCATGCTGAAAGGACATCCAGTGGTCTATGGAGCTAGTCGTCAACCCGATGGGTAATTCTGGTGGCGTTCTCGGTTCGATCCAGGTGGGGCCCGCCCGGGCCGGGACATTACAAATGGCATCAGAGCTGGGGATGGGTGACCTCCTGGGAAGTTTTTCAGGGTGCATGTGAGTGAGGACAAAGCATGCTGAAAGGACATCCAGTGGTCTATGGAGCTAGTCGTCAACCCGATGGGTAATTCTGGTGGCGTTCTCGGTTCGATCCAGGTGGGGCCCGCCCGGGCCGGGACATTACAAATGGCATCAGAGCGACCTTGCGACCGTGAGTGCGTCTGTGGTAGGAGCACCCAGGGCACCACCTAGCGAGGGAGATTTTGGGATTTGTCTGTGGTATGATTCATGGTTACACAACGAGGACGTTGTGTCTTTAAGTGGGGGTAATTGTAATATCCCGGTTCTGAGATTTTGGTTAAGTATGGCTTAAAAGATTTGATGGTACTATCCATATCACCAAGGTGCATCTTCCTTTTCGGAAGCCCAAATTTAAGAACTTCAAAGTTAAACGTGCTTGGCTTGGAGAAATCTGAGGATGTGTGACCTCCTGCGAAGTTTTCCAGGGTGTGTGTGAGTGATGACAAAGCACGCTGAAAGGACCTCCGGTGGTCTGTGGAGCTAGTCGTCAACCCGATGGGTAATTATGATGGCGCTCCCTGTTTAGTCCGGGTGGGGCCCGCCCGAGCCGAGGCATTACAACTAGGGTGGGGCAAGATGATAGCATATTAGGAAAACTTAGTCTAGGGAGTTAAGTAGGGTAAGGCATCCCCTAGTTAGTCTACTTAGCTAAATGGAATAAACCAAAGTTACCTCGCCACATCCTTCATCAGTTAGACTAGGATTTATCAAGAAGAAAGTTAAGTATAAAATTTCTTTAAAAGGCTTTGTCTGGAAGTGATCATTGCTTTGGTACCCAAAAAAGCTATTTGCATTACCAAAGTCTGGAAGCTTATTTTTAAAATATGCACTTAACTGACTAATTATTAAATCTAAATCTATCTCAAATGTCAATCAATCCTTAGAATTTAAATTAAATTTATAAAGATAAAATTAATAACCATCTCATAGAACATATAGGGCACCCTATCGTCCCAAGGCTAAGAATATTCTTCAAAATTATCTTATGACTTAAAAATTATTTCTTCAAAAAATTTCTAGTGCTTAAAAATATTATTTTAAAAAATTATCTTTAACTTAAAAGATAATTTTAAAATTTTTACTTGAGCATACTTCTCTTGACTTAAAAACTCTTCTTTCAAAATATCTTCTTGAAAATATCATTTTAGAACTTGAACAATCTTGTTTCAAAATAGTTTTTAATTGCCTTGAAAAGCTATTTTCAAATTTCAAAATATCTTCAGAAATTTTTTTTCGAAAATTCATCTTCTAAATATTTCTAAATTACCATTTGAAAAACTTAGAGAGCGTTTGGTTTCTATTTTTATTTTCTAAAAACTATACATTTTTCCTTCTCTTAGAAAATAACTTTTAGATATTCTATATTTTTTCATAAAATGATATCTCGTTTTCTAGAAACCAAATATGAAAATTACCAACCAAATAATATTTTTTATTTCTCATTAAATGAAAATAGAAGATTTATAAACCAAATGTTGTCTTAGTTTTTACAAAGATTCTTTTACATATAGCATTTGCTGGATATTTATGAAAAATATTTTGAGTACTTGGAAAATAATTATAAAACCATTTTGAAATATTCTATCTATTTGCAAATTCTAAAGTGTTTTAAGCTTTGAAAAAAGTTTTTACTTATAATATTTTTTTTCAAAATTCCTTCCACTTAATTAAGTAATTACCTTTTAAAAATATTTTTGAAAACACTCTTACAAATTGCTCTAGTTTTTAGACTCCCTGTCTTTTTTGATATATGTCAAAGAAGAAGAGTATAAAGGGGTTAAAAGTTAAGTATTTTACAAAACCTCAAAACACAAATTTCAGGGGAAGAGGTTAAGTTAAGGGGGAGAGATCAGATTAAGGGGGAGAAAGTATTCTTCTATTTTTAAACATGTTCTTTATATCTTTCCTTAACTATGAATTATGTTGCCATAATAAAAAATGTACCAGATAATCAAACTTGAGTTTTTTTATTGATGAAGGGTTCGAAGTTAAGCTGTGTTGTGATCTAATAAGGTTGAGTAAATATGTAGGTTGCTCAACCAGAAAGTCCTAGTAGGTCGAGTTGCCTGGATACTAAGCAAGCCAAAAGTCCTAGTGGATACTAAGTATGGGAAAACCCTAGTTGAGGTTGGACAAGGAAGTTCTAGTTAAGGTTGTAGGATTTGCACTAGAGGGGGGTGAATTATGCTCATGGCTTTTCATATTTTTCGCAAAACACAAAATACGCAACAGAAAGAAAGAGTAAAAGAAAAATAATTGACACAGTTGGTTTTACTTGGTTCGGAGCCTATGATGACTCTCACTCCAAGGCTCGCAATCATCGATCATTTTTGTTGGGCAATCCACTATAAATTTGAAGTATTACAAAGGATATCTTAATTATAATATAGATGCAAATATTTAAAAGTTACCGACAACTATAGATCTGAAGATTCTTGACTTCGATTGTCGGAGCAGTGTTTAGGCATCGTCGAGTCATTTCCGGAGCAGTGCGTAAGAGCGAAAGTTATTCGGATTGATGTCTTCAAGCTGTTGGTCGAACCCTCTTTTTATAACCCCATTTGGGCGCCTAGACTCCTCCCTAGGTGCCCCCAAGGGGCTGACGTGGCGTGTTCTCATTAAAACTTTATCCGGTAAATTTCATCCATCCATCTCTTGGGGCCTAGACCGATCAGGGTGCCCGGACTACTTACATGGACTGGCCAACTGAAGTGTGCCAGTACAACCTGCGGATGAACTTTACTGATCCGGGTGCCTAGAGTAATTCCAGCGCCTAGACCGTTCAGGTGCCCACAGTGACGAGGGTGGTTGCCCGAGCATTCGCCATTGACCCGGGTGCCTGGAACATGTCTGGGCACTCGGATATTTGGGTGCTTGGACAAGCTCGGGGTGCCTAGAGCCCTTTTTCCAACCACCTTTCACTTTTAAACATTTGTACCATAGGGTTAGAAAAACATGCAATAATATGTAAACCAGGGTAAATTTTGACAGTCACCGAATTGTCCGGGCTTTGAGTTTCGCTGAAACTCTAGGTCGAATCAATGTCTATTGTTCCCTCTATAGGGAACGCATCCCCACCTACTCCTCTTAGGAGAGATTATCTTTTGTCAAATAGGTCATGCAGACTGTTTAGACTTTTGCTCATCATCTGAGACATCAAGACTTTCCACTAGACATCCGAACCCTTACCAGTCAATCTTTCACCTGGTGTCCACGAACCCCAGAACTTTCACCTAGTGTCCTCGACCCTACGATTTCGCCCACCATCCTTGACCTGTCAACACTTTTCCCAATCCCATGGATTAGGACTTCATTGCCTAGCCGTAGATAGGATTTTCTACCTGCCTAATGTCCACTAGGACTTCTTTGCCTAACCTCAACTAGAACTTTCACCTTGCCTAATATCACTTAGGACTTTCCTACACACTCAATTAAACTTGTTAGATCATAACACAGTTTAACTTTAAACCTTTACCAAATATCAAAACACAAGTTTGATTAGCTGGTGCTTCTAGCACCAATAGAGGTTGGGCAAGGAAGTCCTGGTTAGTGGGACTGGGAAGGAAGACTTGGCAGATCGAGTACACCAAGCTTGAAGAATAGACGGGTTTGGAGGACTGGACATCGAGAGAAAGGACTATGGGTCAAAGGAGCGGATGTCAAGCACAAGTTCAAACATGTCTAGAAGACCGAATGTTTAGCAAGTTATGTAAACCCTTCTGAGAAGAGTTAGTGAGGACGTGTTCCCTTGAAGAGAACAGTAAGCATTAGTTCGACATAGGGTTTCATTGAAAATCTAAAACTCAGCACCAGACAATCCTAAGACTATCAAATTAGTTTATGTCTACTTTGATATTATGCTTGTATGCTAACTCTGTAATGCAGGGAGCCAAAAGAAATGGCCTGGACAAAGTTCCAAATGCTTGGAGGAGTTTTTGGGTGCCAAAAGGTTCCAGGCACCTTGGAACAGGGCGCCCTAAAGGTTCCAGACACCCAAGAACAATCTAGGGTGCCCTAGTTCCAAGCGCCTAGAACATCTAGGGTGCCCTGGTTCCATGCACCCTAGATTAGAATTCTTATCAAGAGGATAATGACCAAATGAAGTGGATCATATAAGACCTAATTGAGACACCCTAGGTCATTTGAGGCGCTCCGGATACACTATAAAAGAAGCCTACAACAAAAAGCTCAATACAACATTCTTCTATGCTCAAACAATCTTTGTGCTACTCTAAAATTCTGCTACGGCACTAAAGTACTGCTCTAACAACAATGATAAAGTCTCTACTCCATTTTAGTGTCGGTATTTGTATTATTTGTATTTCTTTTTCATACTCGGATTTGTGTTATTTTGAATCTTTAGTGTATTACCCATCAGAAGTGATTAACAATCATGAGCCTTGGATTAGCAGCACAGGCTGTGAACCAAATAAAAATAAATTGTGTTAGCATTATGCTCGTGTGTTTTTAATTTTCGCTGCTATCTCTCGAGTTTTCAAAACCCATGAAAAAGTTACACACGCTATCCCCCCCTAGCGCTTCTTCGATCCTACACTTTTGTCCGCCATACCTTCACCACTTAGGCTTGATTCACCTAGTGTTCAGCTAAGAATTTGTCTATCAAGTCTTCACCACTTATACTTGATTCATCTAGTGCTCATCTAGGAATTTATCTACCAAGCCTTCACCATTTGACTTGATTCACCTATCCTCTAGTTAGAAAATTCTTGCTTGGTATCCAACCAAGACTTAGTTCATGTTTAACTCCCAATCAGGACTTCAGCTGTCTAATTCTACTAGAACTTAGTCATTGTCCAGTTCACAACTTCAATACTTGTCAAGTAACATACACATGCACACTTGACATAATAGATTAGATCACAACTAAACTAACTTTCATCAGTCACATATCAACATTTTAGGTTAAATGTTATGCACCCAGTACTAATAATTTTTCTCTTTTTGATAATATGAAAACTAAGTTAAAGTTTGTAAACAATAATAAAAAAACAAGTTGGATTTTGAATTTTATATTCAATGTGTGAAAGAAACAAATAGAATTAATGCAGTCATACATGAATATAACAATTGAAATATAACTCCCTTTACAAGAAGGTTACCTGCAACTTTTCTTGCTAGGGATCATTGGGAAGAGGAAAGGGAATAGTTTTTAGGGATTACTAGGAAGAAGAAAGGGAAAAGAGTAGGCTAGGAGAAAAAAAAATAGATAAGTTAACAGGTTAATACAAGAGTCATATATTACAGTAGTGCCTCCTACATCTATAAGTTCATATAATTTATGGTAGATACTAGGCTAATTCCATTTTCAAAACTAAAAGCAAAAATAATTAATGAGAAGCATATAGCAACATTAAAAAATAATAATAATCTATCCATCCATGTACATATCTAGTTATCTATGGCGTCCTCGAGATAAGGTGTCATGATTAGGTCGTTTAGTGATAGATCAGGGATTTAAAGTTTGAATCTCAATTATAATATATTATTGAGAATTTTTTTAATGGATAGTGAACCTGAGAATAACGGATGTCTATCTTAATTACCAAGTCAACTTCTATAAGAAATTTTATGAAAATGTCAACTATTTTTTTAATTATCTTCTATTATTACCAAAGTCAACTTCTATAAGGAATTTTATGAAAATGTCAACATAGTTAAATTGGACTGAATACTCGAGTACAATGCCCTCCTCTGTAACATGGTACCTTACGAAATAATCTTCGAGCTTTAAGTGTAATTCTTGAATAATACAAATCTTATAATTTTTAATCTAATATTTTTTGTTTCTTTATCTAAAGGATAAACTATTACATTTAGACTATATATTTTATATGTTGCATTAGAAACTAACTAGTTGATCAATGAATGTGCATTTTGAGATATCTTATTTGTTGGCATAAGATAGACTCCATCTATGTCATTACCATCAATAAGGTGTCAATGAGCATTGCTTGGATACATCACAAGTTTAAGGAGCACATTGTTTTTCAATATCATGTCTGATATGACATTGGGAAAAAATAAGTAATGTGGTTATATCAGGTCGACAAATGATTTGGTTTATTTTACAGATATGCATCAGTGTATACATAATAAATGACATAAATTATCGTGTGACTAAACACGTAGATGCAAGCAGCAGAAGGTTGGACTCATGAGGACTTCCTAATTTATCCTAACTATCAATAAAAAAAAATTATAGAGTTAAATTCATCATTCTAAATTTAATATTATCTGATTCTTTTAGGTAGATGCAAGCCAATTGAGATTCGGACTCCATTCAACTATGCATGCATGTACCAAATCATCATCATCATCATCTCTATAGAAATCCATCAAAGTCACCATTAATTCATGCGACGAACTATTGTCCTCCACCAATCAGATTATATATAAATATACGATAGATTCCACTTTCATCGATAGAGACCGAGGCGTCAATTATTCTGAGCCATGATGATATTAAGATACAGGCGTTGCCCATGCTCAATACTCATTGATGCCCACGCGATACATATCCATACGGAGAGTTAAGGTCTCTCATTCGTCATAATATTGATATATCTATCACCATAATTATTGATAAAATAATACTTTTTCCATGACAATAATTAACAAAAAAAATTAACTTGTACTAAGAATCTAAATTTTTTGACTTACTAATATCAAAGATGATCAATTCGATTCCATAAATATATTTTATCAATCATCAAGATAAATTTAAAAGTACTTATAACGAACGGTCCAATAATACACATCTCATATTTACATCTCACTAAAGAAAAATATCATATAATATGCCTAGTTAAGAATCAAACTATGAGGAATTGAGTGATCTGAATACTGGTGTGCTTGCATGTTCTGTCCCGATAAATTACCCGCATTCACTATTATTCTTATTTGTAAAAACATGAACAATTTAACAAATTTATTATACACCCAGTTTGTAAATGTATCATGTACTTCAATTATATAGTATATAGGAAAAAAGAATGAGTGGAATTTAATTAACTTTATAGTATATTTAATAGGGTTGTAATCGGGTCGAGTTGAACCCAACTCTTGAATGTTTGAATTTAACTTATTTATAATCGAGCTGAGCGCGAGTTTTATTTAACGAATATATTCATGGCTCACGAGCTTATTCGAACTTTTATCAAGTATAAACGAATTTAATAATTATAAATTGTAAATTTAAATATTTATTAAAAAATAAATTATATATTTTAAAAAATTATAATATTCTTATTAAAATTTATAATTTTATTTTAATAAATAAATTTAATATATTTATCTATATGTTTCATAAATAGAATATAAAATCTATAAATTTAATATCAAAATTATTATTTTTTTTTATTTATGTTCACGAATTAACGAACCAAATATTATGAAATTTGAACTTAATTTATTTATCTTAACGGACCTCATTAAACGAGCTCAAATAAATTTTTATCGAATCGAATTTCATGAATGATTTAGTTCATTTACATCCTTAATATTTACTACCAGTTAAATATTTCATTTAAAAAGTTTATATCAATTAAAAATTATTCGAATTCATCGTTTTAAATTTGATTACAAATTATTTTCAATTTATAAAGCTCGAGTTTCTGAAGGAACAAACTTCGTATATGAAAATTTTAGAAACCCATTTTTTTTTCTGCATGTATGTTGAGCTGGATCGACGTAATTTATTTCCTAAAACTCTTACATCACACTTGGCCCATTAATTTCTACCTTATTGTAAAAGAAATGGACAGTGCCTTTCCACCGTCCACTGTACATTGCAATAACCAAATTTGGCATCTCTCAAGAGCTTCTGATTTGTTACATAAAAATGGCCAGTAGAGAACAAATTTGATATAATTATCAAACTTTCTATCTGAACTCCCCTCGAGACTCGTAAAATAATATGTAGCCGTGATCAGTGTTGCCTGAATACTCTTGAGAAGATCCATAGAATGTCTGCACGGTGGATTCATCAATCATCTCCACATTTTCATCGTCAAATAACAACCAGTGGTTGTGGGTTTTGACAAGGCTGACATAGTGACCATGGTTTGGACCGCTCCCTACATGGATCACAACAGCAAATAGCGAATACTCTGAGTCGGCATCTTCAACTGTGTTACTAAGTTTCAGCTCCATAGGGAACACAACCCGATAGCACAGCTTCTTGTATCGTCCAAGCTGTTCCATGTACTTGAAGCGCTTGAGGTGTATGACAAGGATATGTGGTGGCTTCTTGATCTTCATTCTCTTCTGGGCTTCCTGTAAACTGCAAAGGGAGTAACAAAGTGGACTTCAGACCAAATTACCACTAAATTTTCCAAAGGAAGTTGCAAGTACAAAATGTCAATGAATTGTGACAAACTTTATTATACTATGACAACATTACTAAAACGGAATGTGTTGCCTCCTAGTTCAGTATGATATGGCATTCCATAGTAAATAAATATTAATGGGTTGCAGTGTTGGAACAGGATTTCATTTATAAATATCAAATTTATTTTGGTTTGTTTAATATTAAGGCATCTCATGCAAACCAGTATTGCTAATATCTTTCTTACTCTTGCACAGAAAGCAAAAAGTGCTAGTTCAGTACCATGAAGCAAAGATACAGAATCTCTAATAAGTTGTCAGGAGTGACAAAAGCACATAATACCTATTGAAATGTTATCATAACCAAATACTTATTTTCCTATCAGTGAACACACTTATTAACTTGGGATGAAACTTAGGTACCTGCAACACTTGTCACAGAAAAACTTGTCCTCAGCATTTAAAGTCTCTGTCGAACTAAAGTTCTTGAGGCAGCTGGTTATTGAACTATTCTGCTCAATATCAAGGCTCAAGTCAAAAAATGTCTCATCCCTTGCAGTGACAGTTTCACAAAGTAAGCACCGTGTTTCATTAGTCAATATTCCCTATAAAAAAGAAATATAGTTAATGTTAGCATCATCATGCGTAGTTTAAGCAGCTTTTCAACCATCTCACCAAAAAACAAGGAAAAAAAAGGTGCATTACCTGAAAATTCTTGTGAACCCATGTACTGAGTGGTTCTTTAAGTGCACCGTTCCCTACAGAATGGCTTGGCCCATTGGCAACATTGCCAGACGGCGAAGTTTCCTTGGAACTCTTCCCAGCACTGGACTCTTTTTCAAGAATATCAACAAGCTCATTCAGCAAGAAATTCAAAAACTCATGAGCATCCTGCACAAGCCCAATCACAATCATTTGAATCTCAAATTAGGAAGAAAAAACACAATTCTAAATAAGCAGCAATGTGATCATCAATTCTAAATAAGCAGCAATGTGACATGATCTTAAGCAAAATTAAACTACCTGGTGCATGTAACTGCGGAAGTACTCATTCTGTTTCTTCACTCTTTGCACAAAGCGCTTTGGAGCAATAACACCAGTTTTTTTCTTTTGAGAACTAATCTGATTAAGTATAGAGACATGAGTTCATTGTGCAGTAACATTCAGATAGAACAAACAGTCAAAAGTATGGTCTATTGGCCTTAATTATCATGAGGCGATATTGTTTTGCAAAAAAAGTGCCACAATCAACTTCATGGCAATTTGGCATGAACACTACAAAAATGAGCAAGCATAACTATTGAATACAATAATACCTGATCAAAAAGGTTCTTTCTAAATAATATAATAACTCATAGGCAATACCAGCTTATTGAGTCAAACTACAAATCCAACACAAAAGTTTTGGGTGGATGCTATTGCTCAGGATCAGCAGAGCTTCAAACACTTTAAACCAAAAACAAGTTTCAATAGATCAAGATGTGATTATATATGCAAGCAGTTAAAGCTTTACTAAGAATCATACTGCCAGATTTACTTCAGAAATCTTACGTACAGAAATCTTACGTATATGCTCATGATAGATATGCCATTTGACAGGATAACAGTCCAAGTATGTAGATCTTAAGAAGGTTCGCTCTTTTTGGTAATTAACAAAAAAATTCAGAAGATGCCAAACACACAAAGCCCTTGGACCAAGCATTTGCTTTCAACGCTGCAAGGAACATTGAGTACTTTGCTAAAGGGAAGATAAAAATTATAAATGCAACAAATGATTGCCTGGCTATTTTGAATACCCTTATGGAAATGTCTGTACACCATGTGGTAGGATATGAGATAATCACAGTAAAGAGTAAAAGACTGAAGCCTCATTAGTGCAGATTTATCTCCAAGTTTCCATATTATATAGAAATGGTGATCCAAAAGAACCACATGAATAGCCTAACATGGTAGCCTTGTCACAAATTGTCATTTGTTCAATACCATATCGGCATTCATTTAGAAAAGTAAATTAGCATTCAAAGAAAAACTACAAATTTGATGGAGGAAAATAATTAACTAGGAAAATGTGTTACAATGCTAAAAGAGAAAATATTCAACATTCGTGTAAAACAGTATTTAATATCAGGATTTATTACCATTTCAATCCCATAGCTTACCTTTTGACTCTACATTAAATCATACTCACAACTCAACAAGTTTTTATCCACATAATTTGCTTCAATATAGTCTTCAACATTTATAGTTTCATATTTTTGCTTACCCTACTAAATTATCACAAGTTTCTGACAATCAATCATGTTTATTGACCTAAATTTTCTATAAACAATCCTGAACCTCAGAGATTTTAAAACTGATCATGTTGATGGTGCATCAGATAATAAATGAAAGATAATACTACCTCCATTCAATTTGTAATTCTTCCCAATAAATTTATGTTTATTTTTACTTTGTAGCATAATTATGTGGAAATTTCATTTTTCCTTTAATAAGTATTTAAGAGTTAAAAGACAATTAAATATTAGAACAAAATGTATCTAAATATAATTAAAAGATAATTTGATACTAGATTAAAATTGTATCAAAACGTGATTACAAGTAATATAATTATAAGCCCTAGAATAAATAAGCGCTACAAGTTGGGTGAGGACTTGGACTACGGTATCTCTTCCTATTATATCAGACACTCCCCCAAAAGATATATGTTTCATGCCTAGTTAGTAACACAAACATAGATTTACAGTATTGATACAAATAAATCAACAATTTGTTCATCAGGAAAGGAATATAGCATGCTTGCTTAAACACAATATCATCATAAATTATGTGACAAACAACCAAGATACATTTAGTGTGTTCATGAAACACTTGAGTATTTGCATTGTGCTAGATTACTTGCAATGTAGATGGTTGCTAAAATGCAACTATGCATATTCATCAGTTCCTTACTACTAAAACCAAAGTCATTGAGGAAAGACTTGATCCACATCATCTCATTTGTTATGTGTTTTATTATCATATATTCTACTCCAACAGTGAAAACTATGTTCCAACAATTTGTTTTTTTTTACTTTTCCATGTTACTATGTTGCCTCCAACATAAGCGCCCTTTAAGTAGAACTTTTATTATGATAAATAATCAACATTAGAAAAAACATCAATATTAAAATGCTCATCCTTCTTACAGAGGATAATTATTTAGGAAGCAAAATGACCTTTTTATTAGGATAAAGGGACTAAAACCTTCATGATTTCTAAATTCGACAAATTTTTCTCTTACTAATAGTTTTCTTGTTGTCAGTATTCACATGTGCAATGTGACTCTTTATTTCTCATTCAATTTATTAGTTTCTCAAATGATTTACCAAATTCTAGAATGATTTTATTGAATATTCAACTCTTCCTTAGGCTTGAACTTCCATTTGAACTGATTTAGAACAACGTCAGTTCTAATTTTTCATATTACTATTATTGACACCAGATAAAATCGTAATTATGAAGGTTGGGTCTCAAAGAGTAATTTTAGAGCAGATAAGAAATCATCAAATGTAGAGAAGCCGCCGCTAGTTAGCTAAATAAAATTGATTCAAAACAAAAGATAACGCCCTAATATCAACTAAATAATTGTTTAAATAGACCCAAAATCCTATGAGTAAAAGACAAAAATAACCCTTCAGAGCCTCTGAAAAGACCTTAAACTACATTTTTTTGGGTCCGAGACTAGGACATTACGAGTTCCACCTCTAACTAATTATAAATCTTTGAACGAGCTTCGATTTAATATATTATGGGTCCATGGTTCAATCCGAGTCAAAAGTTAAGGCCTCTAAATTTCAGATCCTCTTACATTAAATTATCCATACGATATAATGGTTAATTGATTTGAGTCATAATTAATCATTTGACCTAATATGTCAGTATGTATAGATAGGTATTAGTCATATAGGAACATCTATTTTGTAATATTGATTGATAAATTCCAATTGTTAGAATATATGGAATTTAAGTTTAGCAATATTAGAAGTAATGAAACAATTGTTAAGATAGGAGAGGACGAGTTGCCTGGAACCGAGAAATTTAAATATTTAGGATCATTTTTACAAAATGATGGAGGGATTGAGAGAGATGTCTTACATAGAATACAAGCAGGATGGGTGAAATGGAGGGGAGCGTCGAGTGTTTTATGTGACCGTAAAGTACCTCTTAAACTTAAAGGTAAGTTCTATAAAACAGCAGTTAGACCTGCTATGTTATATGGAGCTGAATGTTGGGCTATGACTCGAGCACATGAGCAGAAGATGAGAGTTGCAGAGATGAGGATGTTAAGGTGGATGTGTGGACATACGAGGATGGACAAAATAAGAAATGAGAGCATTAGAGAGAAAGTAGGAGTTGCATCTATTGAGGAAAAACTCAGAGAGACACGTTTAAGATGGTACGGACATGTACTTAGACGACCAATAAATGCTCCAGTTAGGCGATGTGAAACTATGATAAACATGCATATAAAACGAGGAAGAGGAAGACCAAAAAAGACTTGGTTAGCAACAATAAAACAAGATAAAATTTATTTAAATATAGATGATGATATAATAGGAGATAGAGCTCAATGGCGTAAAAGGATTCATACAGCCGACCCCACTTAGTGGGAAAAGGCTTGGTTGTTGTTGTTGTTGTGTTGATTGATAAATTCCAACAAACAATGAAACCTTGTCAATTTCATTCATTATAATAACTTCAATTGATCCTCTGCACCTATCCTTATTCAATTTTACTTTGCATTATCACACTAAATGATGGCAAAAGGTGAATACGCTCGCCCCCAGCACCCCCGCCAACCCGTCCCAAGACCAACACGAAGGAGGTAAATCACGGGCGACTACTAGCCTTTGGAATAATGACTAGCACATAAGGGAGACATTTACCTCGACTTTGCTGAGATTCGAACCCCAGACCTCATGGTGACAACACCTCATGTGCTAGCCACTAGACCGTTCCAAGGGGACTGCATTATCACACTAAAGATTTGGCTCAAGATTGCCCAATTTTAGGGTTTCTTTGAATCTAGAAATTACTACTTCGTAAATTTCCTTAGTAAGGCTGAGCCCAATTAAGTTTGTAGAATCTACTAATTTCATCATATCCCCCTTAATACCAAGATCCACTTGAATTTTTCTTTATGTTTTTTGTTTGTTTGGACATGTTTAATTCGTATTTTTTTTCTCCTTTGAAAAAGTGTATTACATGCTCCAATCTCACTTTTTTCATCTTCCTCCTATCCGTTCATATACATACATATTGCAAGAAACGAGATTTCAAATGATTTCAATAAGAAATTATTCTATCATTGATGTATCAACAAATTTAATATGGACAAGTATATCCAAGATATATACTTTTCCACCACATTTCATTTTTATATTGCAACATCAAATAGAGGAATGATTAATACTCATTTTTCTCATCCTATCTCTTCCTTTTCTAAATCAAACTACAAAAGTATCTCATTTTAGTTTAGATTGTATCTTTTCTTCATTCTTATTTTTTGTTCTTATCTTACCAACTATTATTACTATAATTATGTATATGATGCAGCACTGGAAGAGAGCTAGATTCTTTAAAAGTATGTAGAGTAGGATTCTGAAATTTAGTGGTAAAGAAGTGCAAAAAAGTTGTAAAAACCTAAGCATCACACCATCATAGAATCTAACAAAATTTCTTAAAAACTATTTTTTCTATTTCATACTCAAGCAGTACAACAAATATTGATGGATTCTTTAGAAACATAAAAGACTCATAAATATACACATTGATTTAACTCAACTTTTTTGACTAAATTAAAGTTTTAATGACTTTTTTAATTGAAGCTTCAATTCTCAAACTTTGATGTCAAATATTGGAACTGTTAGACATTACATTATTTCCAAAACATACTCATCACTTTCCAAAGTATGACAAATTAAAAGTTGGGCTTTGGAATCTTTATTTCTTCTAGAAGAGATTGTCACTTGTTTGTATCAACTCTCCTGACTAAGAAAAACTCATTATTGGTGAGTTAAAAAGCATAGAATCTTTAAAAAAGATCTCACTTCCACTGTTGGAAATTATCATCAATAAACCATTCCATGTGCATTTAGAAAGGGATAGTATCTTCTATTTAACAAGATACATCTAATAACTGCCACCCTTTTCTAACACAAACTAATGGTCGATTACATCTTCAATTTCTTCTTTCAGTGTAGGAACTGATAGCAAGCAAGCATTAGGTTCATTACTTACCATAACATCATTTTCAAAATATAAGATGAGATACTCAATTTTGAAGATGTTGCTAATACCCATGTCTACTAGCACATCAAGGGCATAAGCATTAGAGTTTATTTTCTTTAGAACTTCATAAGGAGCAACATACCTTAAGTGAAGTTTCTTATAAACCCTTTTTGGATATCATTTTGGCCTTATACAAACTATAATCATACCACCTTCATGAAATTCTCATTTCATATCATCATAAGCTATCTTTCATTACTTATAGCAAATTTTCAGCTAACATCATCATGTCATGTATATCTTATATGTGCTTGCTAAAAGCACCAGCTTTAGCACTTGGTCTTGCCTCCAATAGTAAAGGAACTGAATCAATTACCTTTCTAAAAGCATACCTGTAACAATGTTACATGGACTACATCCAATGGACCTATTCAAAGAATTGTCATATGCAAATTTAACTATAAAAAGAATTTGATCCTATGGGGTAACATACTCAATAACCAAGTAGCAAAGTAAATCATCCAAACTTCTATAAACAACCGCTATATATCTTTTTTTAAGGTAGAAAGAAGAAGAAACCTTTAGCATCTTATTTAACATTTTCCATAAAGTTCACCCAACGTAGCTTGTGAACTTCACATCTAGATCGGGCACAATTGTTAATGGAAAACTATGAAGACCAATAACTTCCTTAAAGAAGACTCATGTTCTCTAATGGTTATAGGCAAGTTAAGCACAAAATTCATGCTTAGATCCTACCATGATTTGTGTGGCACAAGTAGAAAATTTGTATTTTTTCTTTACTTTAAATAGTGGGCTTGTGCAATATCAAGAAACAATCTTGCCATTATCTTTTATAAGGCTAAGCCAAAAGAGTCTTATTCCTTCAAATTGACCTACTACCCCTCTAGCATGTAACTCCCATATTCCCTTCTCAGAAGAGAAGTATTAAACAAACAAAATTGGATTCTCTTAAAGAGATAGTCATTACTTGTTTTGTTCATGAAGAGAAGCATTCAACAAATAAAGTTGTGTTCCCTTAAAGAGATAGTCATTATGCAGTGACAATTTTGAGAATTCCCCATGTCTAGCAAACAAGGCAGCAAATATAATGCTGAAATCTTTACATGAAGAATAGTCTTTCTTGAGTAGTTCAAACCCCAACACTTGTGCAACCATAGAAGAAAGAATATATCAATGAGTGCATCAGCTGCCTTGTTTCCACACCTACGTGTTGATTACGAACATATATTCTTTCAAGGAGACTCATTTCTAGTGTTGCTTAGTTTCTTTGAGAGTTGATGTACGAAAAGCTCATTGATGAGAATATAAAACAAAGTCTTATGGAAGGAGCTAGTATGGCCAATATCCAAAAGTTTGAACTACTGCATAAAATTTTGTTACAAGTGGAATAATGTTATTTTGTCCCATTCATCTTTTCCCTAAAATATGCAATAGGATGTCCTTGGCTTAATACATCTCCAATATCATCATTACATACATCACATGCCACTTTTGAAAAATCTAGTAATCGAAAAATTGATGTTTCAACCAATCTTTCCTTCTTGAAAAGCTAGTAAAGTTGTGTTGGCCCCTTCTTCATACAATCACTAATACGGGCCACAATAGTGCCGAAAGTTTTTATGAATCATTGATAAAACATTGCTAGTCGATAAAAGCTCCTGACTTCTTGTAGTGTCCTAGATACCAATCTTCTCGAATGGCTTTACTTTGGATCTTCCTATAAACTTTGACATCACATAAACCAAGAATACTATAAATGAAATCATGAATAAGTATTTCTTCAAATTTATGTAGAGCTTCTCCCTGTGAAGAACTCTTATAACTTGATTCAAATGGGTAACATGATCTTCTCTACTCTTACTTTATATTAGATATTATTGAAATAAATAAGAAATCTTTTGATAAATTGTTGCAGTGTCTTATTCATAAAGCACATTCTAGGAGTGTTGAAAAAAAAACAAAAAGGCATGACAAGTCATTCATCTTTAGTCTTAAAATGTTGTCTTACATTCACCTCCAAGCCTTATGCGTATTTGATGATATCCACTTCCCAAATCAATTTTTGAAAATATACGAGAACCAACCAATATATCCAACATATCATCAAGGCGGAGAATCAAGAATTAACATGTAATGGTGATCTTATTGAACGTACAACTGTCAACATACATGTGTCAACTACCATCTTTCTTTGGTGTCAACAATGCAAGGACAACATATGATCTTAAAGTTTGACAAATTAAACCCTTGGACAATAGTACATCCACTTGTCTTTTCAATTTTGCATGGCCACTTGGATTTTTTAATAAGTTGGTACATTAGGCAATTGTGAACCAAGTATAAAGTCAACAACATGCTAAAATTTTCACATAGGTAAAAGCTCGTTGGGTAATTCTTTTAGAGCCACATCATAAAAATAATTTAGTAACATAGTGATATTTGGGGGAACTACGGAAGTTTTGGCAAGCTTCTTTGATTAAAAGAGTATATGTAACACTAGTCTCTTTTCTCTCTTGCTAAAAAATTTTCTTGGTCAAAATGTGAAGACAATTTGTACCCCTAGCAATAATGTTTACCTTCACTTGTCTGTATTTCTTCATTTTAGTAGTGTGCATTGGTTTCAACAATTATTTCTTGTAGTTGAACATAATAGTATATGTTTTTTCCTTACCACAATGATGCACATATTGATCATGGAACAAAGCTCTCCCAAGTATATAAGTTACTTTCATAGTGATAATATCACACTAGATAGACTCACCAAAATTTTCACAAGAAAGTGAAACAAGACAGTTTTGTTACCAGAACAGAGGTATTATCTATCCAACCTTGTATGGCTGTGAATATGGTTGCGTAGAAAGTATAAGATGCTCCACCATAGATGCTGAAACAACATTCATGCAGCTTCTTCCATCGATGATAAACATGTGTACTTGATTCCCACTGCAAACCACCATATACAAGATAGACGTTTGTCGCTAATCTTCACCCTCAACTTTTGGGGTAATATGAATAAGCCTAATGCTAAATTTCTGTTTAGGACAATTGTAAGTCATGTGATCTAGTTGCAGGCACTTGATACATTTGTTGCCCTTGTTTTTAGATTCAAGTGGTTTTGAAGGTGGATTGATTTCATGGATCCTTTAGTTCTTTGAATTAGCTGCTAAACCTCCAAGCTTCTAATTAAATGGATACCCAAGTATTCCATATCCAATGCAACTTAAAAAGCCTGTTCCAGGCTATAAAGTTGTTATTTCAACAATTCTGTTCTAATTTTAGACCTTAGACCATCCTTAAACCTAGTAAGAGTTTATTATGGTTCTTCAACAACTTGACTCCATCGACCTTCTACATATATTCACGTTGTTCTTCTTTAATGTAATCACATAATTTATCATAACAATTTGTTGGCAAATAATTCTCTAATAGCTTAGCCTTCATCTCTTATAATGAGTTAATTGGTGGTCGTCTCATTCTCCTTATGTCTGCTTCAACATTAGTCCACCATATTTTCACTAAACTCACAAACTTCATTCAAGCAAACCTTATTTTCCGATCATTTGTCACGTTGTACCAATCATAATATTATTCTATTATTGCAAACCAATCAACAAAATCAGTGGGATCCACTTTCCCTTCAAAATATAGCACCTCAGTTCAAATTTTCTTTGTCATATCCCTGGCAGCATCTTGATAATTGTTCTTTTTTTTAAGAAATCCTCTAGCCCACTCAAAAAGTTATTGTTGTTGAAGTGTAGGAAACCATTGTTGTTTGCTCGAGATGTTTCTCCTTACTCTTCTTGGACTTGATCACTTTTAGACTAAGAAATTGGTGCCTGAACACCATTTAGACGAATTTGCATTCATCAAGTTGTCTATCATGCAAATGAGTATCTCATCTTGACCATCAGATAATTTTCCTCTAAATCTCCTACCTGATTTGATAGGCAGATTAGTTTAGACTCTGATACTAAAATATGATGCAATACAAGAAGAGAGCTTAATTGTTGTAAAGTATGTAGAGTAGGAATCTAAAATTTAATGGTAAACAAGTGTAGAAAGGATAAAAACTTAGGCATCACTTCCAAGGCATCACAAAATCTAAAAAAATATCTTAAGAACTCAATACTCTATTTCATATTCTAGCAGTACAGCAAACATAAATATTTATACAGGTAGATGGACTCATTGAACATAGAAAACATAAAGAACTCAAATATATACCTTAACTGATGAACTCTTGACTAAATTAAAGACTCATGATGACTATCAATTTCTCAAACATTGACTTTTCAATATTCCAACTCTTCGTCTTTCCAAACTTCGATTTTCAAACATTGAAACTATTAGACTATCACATTATTGGCTAAATAGGCTCATCATTTTTCTAAGTATGACAAATTAAAAATTGGACTATGGAGTCTTTATTTCTACACTTGTAGACATTTAAAGGAGACTACCACTTTTCTCCATCAATATAATTAGCAATCAAGTTATAACTTAATATCTAATAACAATTAAATTCCCATGTTCTTATTGCTTTAAAAATTTACATTTTATAAACAAGCGTTATAATTTACAATTGAGGAGCTCTCATATTAATCAGTTCCATTCCTCTAGTCAATGCATCTACACAAAGTTATGGCTCTAACTTCAATATTTCCTATCAGTTATTGTGTGGTTCACAAATGACATTAATTTGGATTGATGATATCTTGACGAGGTACTATATCAAATAAAGACTAAGTGATATGTTTTCCTACACTTAAGAACAACTTGTGTAACCAACCACTCACAAAATTGTTCAAACAAAATTCAAGAACTAGATTTAAAATCATAAATTGCCTTTCTAACCTTCATACTCTAGTCTCCCCTAAGTAAGATACCCTAAAGGATGATGATTGTTTTATACTAAGAGTTCAGAATTATTAATGTTAGGAGTTTAGTCCCACATTAAATGTTAAAAGACATGGTGACGATATTTGCCTAAGTTGAACCAATACCAGCAAAGACTGAGTTAATCTATACAAAGCAACTAGTCAGCTCATATAGCTCAATGAATAAGTTTAAATAAGTAGAGATTCAAACAAATCACCTAGAAATAAGTTATGACCATTAAAAAATGCATTAAATGGATTAAAGGCATGTCAAAGAAAAGGAGAGAATAGATTGAAATTTTATTAAATAAAATTTATTGTCAAATTCAATTAATCAAACAATCTCTTCCTGGATCTTAGTTTGAATACTAGAGAAGTCATATATAGGAAGCCAAGATAGACCTTAATGCTCTTGTAATTCTAGATTAAATGTTTCACCTCCTCGCCACCTAAGATTCATTGTAAGATTAATAAATTAACTTGGTTTAGTAAGCATCTCATCCGGGCAATACTATTGATCAAGAAGGAATCAAGTATCCTCAAAATCCCTAATGTTTTACTTTTTTTAATGTCTACCATTTTGATGTCACCAGTCCTATACCCATACTCAGATTCATTGACAATCTTATCCCACTACCCATAACAATTTTGAAAACCATGATTTCACGTTTAGAGTTATATATTTAATACAATAAATATTTTTACACTATGTAATGGCCCTCTAATAATGAGCTTAAAATAATATTTTTTCCATCCTAATTAACATGGTATCAAAGTTTCTCTCCTTTGGAGTTAGGTTTTCCTAAAGGAAAGTCTCAGGGGTATAAGGTATTGTAATGTCCTCCCCTCCCTTAAGAATGAGATCAAAACAATATTTCTTCTCTTTCATCTTAATCAAGCCTCCCTCCTTCCTTTTAGAGTTAAATTTTTCAAAAGATAATTCCTATAGGGGAGGTTGCCATCTCAATGATGGCACCTCCTATATATCAATACTCCACTTATTTATCAATAATGAGATCAAAGCAATATTTTTCTATCCTAATCAACATGATATTAAAGTTTCCCTTCTTTGGAGTTAGGTTTTTCAAAAGGAAACTCCCATGGGTGAGGTAGTCAATTTCAACAACCTCCCCTCAATAATGAGATCAAAACAATATCTCTTCCATTTTAATGGAGCCTCCCACCTCTCAAAGTTAGGTTTTTCAAAAGGTAATTCTCATAGGGCTTACCTATCAATTTTCTAGCACTTCCTCTCTCTCCTCTCTCTCTCCTCTCTCTCTCTTCCTCTCAACTCCAATTCAGCACCTCTCATCACATGTAGGAGAGTTACTCATCAAGTTCCGCATCTCTATCATCTCTTGCTCATTGTGATAACCTTAAATTCTTTCGTATCAAAGGTGACGTGGATGTAACCCATTCCACCTAAGGACGAGTGTAAGAACTATGAGCTTGAGAGAAGCTCCCTCAAATACCATTCTTCATCCTCCAAGTCTTTTTAGCAGTCATCATTACCTGAACACCCTTTTCTCTGACACCCATTGCTCATCTAACCTGTGTCAGCCTGATTGTATTTGGTACCTCAGATAAGCAGTGATCTCTAGAAGAATTCATAAGAGAGTCACTTTGTGCTTGTTACCTACTCATGCTTTGGCATCATCTACCACTTCTACTAAACTTCTAGAACTACTTGATGATGACAAAAACAAGCAACTTCTTTTGCAGTTTCCACCTTTTCTGCATTCCTCAAAAACTCTTAATCCTGCAACCTCCAAATTGCTAGGATTCAGACCTTTATCACCCTTCAAGTCCTTGTCTTTGAGGCATCATCCCCTCCAGAGCCACATGGATACTACAGCTAGTGGCAAAGACTTAGAGGATCAAGATTGACTTTACTCAGCAACTACTACTGCCTTTTCCTCCTCATCATGTTCTAAGTCTTTATCATCACCCAACTCTTGCAATTCCTCTTTGACAGTAGCAGAATATGCCGAGTCCTTATACTTCTTGTTCTTCCCACAATCTGCAATCCCCAACCTCCAGTCTTCGGTTCTCTTCCCAACAATAGTGTCAAAGGCCTGGAATTCTCCATATACCAAGTCTTCTAATCAAGTAGAGAAATTTCTGATCCATTCTCCTATGCTTCATAATCTACATAGTTTGAGAGTTTTTCTAACATATGTTATGTGAGTTTTGCATTCGTTCTTCCAGAACCTAATTTGACATGCTTGGTAGCACAACTTTCCATAAGATCTGCTTGCCCTCTCATTTCCACTTATGTTGTGTCCTGTGAGACATTATTTTTTCAATCGGTCCTAGGACCCTTGTTCAACATTTTTTTTGTCTTTCCTCTGTCTAATACATGCTACCAATACTCCTACAAAAAGGAATCTCCAAAATCTCACCTCATCATTCCAGTTAACTCCATGACCTCATCTAGCACTTTCCTTCTCCCTTTTCATCAATCTACCTCATGCTGATCCTGCAGCCATTAAGAGAATTTCACACTAGAGACTTACTTTAGGAATCTTTCTATATCCTCTCTCCTTCAACAAGTTGATATGAAGTTAAAGGATTGGTATCTGCGTGCATGTATTATGTTTTCAACTTCATCATGATCATGTCTCAGTTTTTGTGACCTTTTTAATTTATGTAACAACATGGACATATCTAACAACAAGATCAATGTAATATTAATGATATGGAATGATATAGAGTAGTAGATGGTTCTAATAAGAGTTTAGGAATGTCGGTGAAGGTAATACGGTTTTAGGAGATGTTCCAAAGAGTCTAAGAAATTAGTGTAATCTCAATGAAGATGACATCAGAAGAAGACAGCAAATCTGAACAAATAGCCTTACGAGTGCTGGAATACCCCAAAAAAGTATGAGCAGATTTAGGACTAAATTTGTCATGTCTATGACCAAGGGCATGAACTAAGAACAATTAGCTAAAACAAACACAATTTGTTGAGCAAAAAAAAATGAAATGGAATTTTACTAAGTTAAAAAAAAAGACACAATAAACAATATGAGATGAGAACCAAGGTTTAAAATTTTGAGAAGTGTTGAAGTTTCGGTCTTTGGCTAGAACTATACATACGGTATGGTCAATTTAAAAAAGATCTTGAGTAAATATTTGAGAGCAATAAGTACATATTCAATTAGATAAATTTAATCTACCGCAATTTGAGAACTTTGAAGGAGATTTTGACAATTATAAAATGCCAAAATAGATATATATTAAAAAAGATAAACTTCAAGGGTAAAAAAGAATAGATCACTAGAAATAATCTTTTGCCTATAGAGTTACAGTGTTTACATTATGTCTCATATTATATTTTTGGTTAGATAAACAAATCCACCATGCATGAGATGTGTATCTACATCTAGAAATTAGATCTATGTCAAACTTGTGTTCATCTAAATTATTACTTGTATTAGTTACAATATTTTTTCTGCAAGAATTCTCAAAATCAGATTTGTGTAATCTTTTTAACCCAAAAGAGAAAAAAAAACAAAATCATTCTTTTTTCTTTTTCAAAATTTATACCAAAAATATGTTATCAAGTGTCCTACTGAACCTTGTTGCCTACTCATCTTCATATTGTTGTCATTTGACAAGTTACAAAAATTAACTCATCATATCTATCTCATGCAAAACAAGTGTCACAGTTACACATAAGAGTTCCAAGCAAAGGTTTTCAATCAATTTGGTTTAGTTTAAATTGACTTAAATGAACTAACAAAAATTAAGTATAAATACTGACCAAATATGCCATATGCATGATCCGCACTTTGTTAGCTACATATGTTGTTATATTTGAGAGGTGTTCTAAGGCAATCGCCTTAGATATTGTATTATTTATTGGATAAATAATATTTCTTATTTGAGTGTGTATATGATATTGACTTTAAACTCAATTAATGAAATCTACAATACAATGCTTATCATGAGAGAGAAATTGTGATTGGATCAAATTAGTGGGTCTCTTTTCATATGTAGTTATGAACGATAGAAATATTTCCTAGTCGATGAATTGATGAGATTGGACATCATCAATTCTGTAAGACTAGCATATGTTATACTCCCTTGGTTTAACGAAGTTGTCGGTCCTCACTAGCTGGAAATATTAGGATGTTGAGAATTAACATATAGATGTTGGTTAAGGGTAACTAATTCATTGGATGTGACCTGCTATAAGACTTCATATGGTTCTCTACATGTCGATGAAAATCTCATTACAACTTGAGTGCAAGTTTCCTTAGACTTAAGGTATTCAAGTTATTTTGGTCCTAGAGATTTATACTTTACATTTGAGCAAACATCTCCTAGGAGGTGTTAGCCTGGATGGTATTTGAATAGCCCATAAAGGATTCATCACTCCTTTGATAAAGAAGACGTATACCCTAAGGCCTCTTATCAAGATTATTCCTCGTAATTCTTTGGCCAAAGCACTACACATAAAAAGAATGATCTTTTTGGACACATGTTTGAGTAATTTGAATCCACAAGACAAGAAACTGTTACTTAGGCTAAGTGTGACGTAGTCAGAGTAGTAGAGATTGACAGATAGACCATGTCCTGAACCAAGTGGGTATAAGATGAGTGAAAGGAATAGACGCACTGATAATCGTAGTTGTTGAAGGATTCAGATTTAGTTGTGGGATCAACTATGATTTTTCAGTTAATTGAGAATCATGATGTACTACTAGGTGTCAATCGATTCATAATTACTGGTTAATTATGGACGACCAACATAAATCAAAAACCTATTAGGTCACACACACTATAAATATATCTGAAAGACTAAAATAAGTTTGAAAATTAAATTCTCATATTGAGAGGGACTAAGTCTGTTAGGACCAAACGAGGCTCAAATATGGAAGATATTTGTTGGAATGGAAACGATGGTGAGTTATTCCTCTTATAGGCAAGATTGAATCCCTTTTGTTTTGGTTTAATAATGAACCAAGAGTGGTTTGGTTTTGAATCAAGTTGGTTTGGTTTTGAACCAAACTTAATGATAGCGAATCGGTTTGCTATTGGGTTTTGGGTTTGAAAGATGACTTGTTCCCTAAGTCATTGTGAAAAGGTGTGTGTATATAACCCTCCATAAGGAGAAGAGATTAATTAATTATTCATGGGAATTAAACCTAATAATGATTAGGTTTTCTCTTATTCCTCTCTTCTCTCCTTCTCTTGCCGCTGTACAAGGATTTCCGCCACCACCGCTGCCCTTGCCACCGGCTACCCTTCCAGCCCGACCTTCCCCCTTGGCCGTAAGCCAGCAGCCTCCAGCCAGCCTTCTAGCCGTCGGAAAACAGCACAGATGTTGCTGTCCGTCAGGCCTATCTTGGTCACCGATTACTCTTGGGCCACCGGACAACCCCTACCACCAACCTCAAGTGTTGGACAATAGCCTCTCTTGTGCCATCAGATTGCTTTTGCTGCCGAGCACAAAGAGAGTTGGAGGTTCTCTCACTCGGATTGTATCATCTCTTTGTTTGGTTAGTACCAAATCGGAGACGAAAACTTATGGCTTAGCGAAGCCATCTCGAAGATATCTTGACATGGATATTGATAGAGGCAACCTTTCTAAAGGTTGCTAGTTGATACTATTTCCACTATACGTTATCTGACAAATATAATTTTTTTTATGAAATTTTTGTTCTTCAGCTATGTCTGCGCATTTGTATGTATATCCTATATGTATGTGATGCATGTGTTGTAATAATTTAGGAAATTATTATGCTTCCGCTTTATGTTTTACGAAAACAAATTTAAAATGCACATAAAAACACCCAACATATGTGACCCAAATTAGTGTAATTAAACCCATGATTTTACATATTTCTCATTATATTTGCATTACATGTATTTGTATCATTTTACCAAGCTTCATATCACTTGTATAAAGCTCCATATGATATGTGTTAAGGTATGCTATTGTGTTGTATCAAGCAACACAAGCAGAAATATTATATTTTGCTCTTGTCCCCTGATATCGTCGGGTATCTAGCTAGCTCCAGGTTAGGATGCACTCACGTGGCCCCACCCTAAATATCCGAGTCAGTTTGACCTACCAACCCGAGTTAGTTAGACTTACTGACCTAAGTTGGTGTGACCTGCTGACCTAAGCTAGTCTTACTTACCAACATGCCGACTTCTCCACCTTCTAGTATGCGAAGAGACATGACAGTTACCATAATGCGAAGGGGCACGATAGTTACAATGGCGACCTTTAGTAAGACGTGTCCCTTAGGCTTCTCTCCATGAGATGCGTCTCTTGTACTTATGTCCCTATATAAGGTAAAGGGTGGAAGGCTCTCTAGAATCTGATCATCATCTACTTTCTCATATGTTTTACTCCATTTTTTTCTCATTTCTCCTTTCTATTATACCTTTTTTGGACTCTCTGATGACTTGGACATCAGAGGGACCTCCCGAAGAGCCCTGTTTGCAGAATCAACTCATCACGAAGAAAATGTTATGTCATGAGGAGAAAGCTTCAATGTCATTGCTCTTTGGTGTGAGGTAGATTTATGTCATCGCGGTGAGATATCTATCACCATATCATTTTGGCATTCTATGGGAAACGCAAGCAAGGACATTGAAAGAAAAAAAAGGAAAAGGGGTTTTCGAAAAAAAATCTGTTTTTTTTTTGTTTGACATCTCCCATTTTGAAAATCCTAATCGGCACTTCCGCGAGTTCTAAAATGCTTTGATATGTTTTTTATTTAATAATACCTTACAAGTTTACTACTATCTTGTCTGCCTGGTGATTAATTATTTTTGCATAATTAGTGATCATAGTGGCAGCGACTTGCAGTCTAACCCCTTTCTATCCCTCTGCTACGTATGGCATCGTGGCGGCATCATCCAAGGCCTGCAACAGTTCATGATCCACACCTAGGTGGCCACGAGCATCTGATAGGAGGGGTGGCGGAGGCTAGCATTCCGCCGCTAGTCTCAGTAGAATCCCGACTCAAGAATCACGTTGATAGCTAACCTCTTCCATCGTTGCCCTTTCCTTCTCCGTCGATGTGGAACCAAGAGCCCTCTCAGGTCCCGTCGCCTGTCCATCAGCTTCCAAAGCATTATTTTGGTCGTCTAGCAAAGATGTCACGAAAGCTTCATCTTCTGAGTTTGAGCCTTTTGCCTCATTCACAGACTCAATCACTATGGAACGAAGAGAATGATGGCTATGAAAGTAGCTAGACCTATGGGCACCTAACCTTCTTTTGTTTTCTTCTTAACTCCTTCCTCTATTTATGACAATTATGATGGCTCTAATTGGAGTTTAAATGTGTAGCAAGGGTATCATCCATCAGACCACTTGCTTTATGTTGTAGTTTGTCAAACGGTCAAGCTTCAAGGTCTCTTACCAGATGTTGAGAAGTATGTTGAACTTGTGCGTGATTATACAGAGAACTTGGAAGATGCAAGAAGGGTGTTTGATGGAATTACTAAGAATGTTGTCATTGGGATTGCATGATCTCAAGCTCTTATGCAGTTATGCTCCTTTTCCAATAATGGTTGAGATCATGGTTTAAAGTGTTGTGTCGAGACGGTCAAAACATCTCGTTCCGCTCGGTAATCGGCACGTGCACGACCTCGGCACCATACTTGCAATAGTTGCGACATGTTGCGCGACCCCATGGCCGCAACAGAGGGGTTGCTCGACCCTACAACAACAACAAAAGGATCGCATAATTCTTCCGCTGTCTCCGCGGAGGCATCGCGCGACCCTGCGACCGCTGCAAAGGAACCACCGTGGTCGCGCCAAAGGAGTCACGCGATCCCCGCCGCCATGGTTGAAGGGTCGTGCAACCCTGCGGCAGCGCCGAAGTCGAGCGAGCTCGCGAGTGGTGCTGAATTTCAGATTTTTTTTAAATTAAATTTAGGTTAATTATTTTAATCAACTCCTAGTTATGATGGAGATAATCTAAAAAGGCTTTATTAAACCCTAATAAACTTATCTAATTAATTTTATATTTCATTTATTTTAATTTAAAAATTATAATAAAAATTTTATTTATTTATTTATCTATTTTCATATCTTTTCCTTTTTTTAAAGATTATTTTTTATATTATTTATTTTTTAAATATTTATGTTAAATATTTTATTTTTTAATTAATATATTTTATATTTAGAAAATACCGAAACTATATCGGCACGGCACGATACGGTACCGAAATCGTATCGTTCCGGTCCAGAATCGAAATTTCGACACGGGTCGAAATTTAAACCTTAGTTGAGATCCAAGGTTTTGATTTGCTTCGTCTGGTAAGTATGTTGATACTCTATATCGGAGTTTCTGTGGAAACCATAATGCAAAAGCATTTTATCATACCATGCAGTTTTGATTTGCTTCATCTGGTAAGTATGTTTGTTAATATATGTCGGGGTTTTATGTGGAAATCATAATGCAGAAAAGCATAGTCAAATGGTCTAGAAGTAGGATGGACCATGTAGGCGACTCAAGGTGCATGGATTGCTGCTTTAAAATCTCCTCCGATGGTGAGTTTGGAAACTTCGACAGCAGATACGGGTCTTATCATTGCCTATTAAAACAAAGATTCCTAAAGGAGATGGTCCTCTATAGATTCCTTCTATTAATTAAATATCTTCAATTTATTAATCTGCATTTAGTTTCTTGGAAAATGTTGAAAATTTTCAGAGCTCAGGAATTATACTTCACTAAGATGATAGTGGTTTATCCCATATCCAATAGTTTTAGGGTGGGCCTTCATATCTTCTTTTCCAAGATGTTGGTGGACCGCCTCACAATCTGGGTCAAGTCTAGACGCCTCCATAATAATCAAACCTTCTTCCTCAACTCACCCTACAACGTTTTTGTATCATATTGATAATTTGCTAATCTTTGGCTTATTTCTATAGATTTACTAACTGCAGACCCGAGTGATTAGTGTTTGTTTTCTTAGATTGCTTCCCTGAATTTTCAAATACCTATAGCCTCTACAACAATTTTCTCTGTCAAAGACAGAGTTGCCTCCAACAATTTTCACTGTCAAAGACAGAGTTGCCTCCAACAATTTTCACTGTCAAAGACAGAGTTGCCTCCAACAATTTTCCCTGACAAGGATAGGGTCGCCACTTAAACTCCTCTGTCAAGAGAGAGTCGCTTTCAAATATTTTTCTTCCGTCAAGGATGGGTCACCACTTATTCTCCTAACTTATATATAGTCGTGGATTGAGCACTTATTTTACTCCATCAGGGACAGGGTCGCCTCAAATAATTTCCTTTGTGAGGGACAAAATCACCACTTACTCTCCCGACTCGGCATAGTCGTGGATTGAGCTCTTTATCCACTCTAGAAGAGTTGAGTCATCATACTCTCCCAACTAAGACTTAGTCATGGATCGAGTTGTTGTCCTAGCCTCATTGGACTCTAGAGCCGGTATCTTCACACCAAGTTCGTTTGTATTCATTTACCTTTTCAATATATTTTGTATCTTTTCCCAACAACTCTCTACCTAACTCAGTTTCTCAAGCCTACTTGAACATTGTGCTGACTCGAACACTTTAATCGAGTCTCGCACAATTACCACTCCTCGACTTGAAGAGACTTGTGATACTGCCGGTATCTAGCTAGCTCGAGGTCGATGCACCCAGTTGACCCACCCCGAGTTGGTCCAACTTGCCGACCTAAGTTGGTCCGACTTGTCGACCTGAGCTGGTCCGACTTCCCGACCTCCTAGCATGTTGACCTCCCGACCTCCTGGCATGCGAAAGGCACCTATAGTTACCATAACTTGAAGGGGCACGACAGTTACAATGGCACCCTTTAGTGAGATGTGTCCCTTGGGCTTCTCTCCATGAGGTGCGTCCCTTGGACTTCTCTTAAGGTAAGGGGAGGAAGGATCTCTAGAATCTAATCATCATCTACTTTCTCATATGCTTTACTCCATTTTTTCTCATTTTCCTTTCTATTTCACTTTTTTGGGACTCCTTGATGACTTAGATATCAGAAGGACCTTGTCGGGTAACTCCCGACCAGCCCTTTGACATGTGTTATTCCTCACAGAATCAACTATGTCACAAGGAGAAGGCTATGTCCCATGGAGAAAGCTTCAACATCATCGCTCTTTGGTGCAAGGTAGATTTCTGTCGCCACATCGTCCTCCTATTGATCTCAACATATTGTCACAATTGAATGTCTCACCCACATTGCTCAATGCCACATGATAATAATATAAGTGAAAGTACATGAAGCAACAAAATTTACTGTGGACATAACAAAAATAGAATGGAGATTATTAATAGATCATCGATTCAAAGTTGAATGGAGATTATCCTGAGGACACGATTCCCATGTGATGGAATGACAAGCTAAGCAATTCCACAGAATTAACTGGACGAAAAACATGGCCAGAAATAATGTTGGTGTGCAGAATCTCACAAAAGTTACGGACAGCAGGTTTACCTGAGTAAAAAGATCTGCCAAACAAGTTAGAAGATTCTCCTCAGCATCTCCATTATTCTTGTTATTTGTATAATAATCTAATAATTGTTCTCGAAAGGGAATGCAAAAATAAAGAGCCTGTAATTACAAAAATCACAATTAACAACTAAGTTATAATATGAGAAAAAGAACTAAAAGAATAAGCTTATACAAGATGTCAATGTAATTAAAATCTGCAACTCAAAACATTCCAGAGAAAGTACCTTCTATAAAAATCATGAACAGGGAATTTAAAACAAAATGGAAGATGAAAAATGGAAGACGGAAGATGGAAGATGGAAGATGGCAAGAGAAAAAATATGGTGTAAATGCAAAATAAAATTTTCCATTGCCTGAAGTAACAAAAATTAGAGAAAAGCAATAATAGACAAAATTCATAATTATTCGCTCCAGGTTTAATGCTATTGTGTCTCAAATACCTTGAGGGTTTGGAATATAAGAAAAATTTTCTTAGCCATTTAATGTGTTATTATACATAATCGGTAAAAGCAGAGAGTAGTTCAACTCAATGAGCATGGGGATTAAAGCAAATCACAATGAACTGACATTGTGAAGTCAATAAAACCTCAAGCTTGAACAAACCATGTTCCAAAGATCAACGTATTTTGAGTTTTAGGTAAGATAAAGAGATTTTATTGTTGGTACCGGAAACACAAGATAATCGATCCTGATTTTAATATTGGCAAAGAATTCAAAGTTAAAATGTATTGTGATCTAATAAGGTTGACTAAGTGTGTAGGTAGTTCAACCAAAAAATCCTAGTAGGTCAAGTTGACAAGATATTAGACAAGTCAAAAGTCTTAACAGACACTAGGCATAGGGAAAACTCTAGTTGCGGGTAGGCAAGAAAGTCCTAATCGGTGGGACCTATCAAGAAGACTTGGTAGATCGAGTACACCAGGCGGGAAGTCTAGACGAAAGACCGGACGTCTAGCAGGTCGATGGGTCTGGAGGATTAGACATCGAGACGAAGCCCTGGGTCAGATGATCGAATGTCGAACAAAAAAATATAAACAGGTCTAGAGAACCGGATGTTTGGCAAGTCAGGTAAACCCTCCTAATAGTAGATGAGAACGCGTTCCCATGAAGGAAACGGTAAGTATAGGTTCGACCTAGGGTTTCAACAAAATCCAAAGTCAAGGCTGGACAGTCCTGAGAATGTCAAATCATTTATATCTTATATTATGTCTGTTTTGCTAACTCTGTGAGGTAGGAAATTAAAACTAGAAGTTGGCCTGAAAAAGGGCTTCCAAGCGCCTAGAGTGGACCCAGGAGACCAAAGGTCCAGAGCCCCAACTCATCTAGGCACCTGGATAGACCTGAATCTAGCCACATGTGATGCTGAGTTGGCACGCTCAAATTGGCCAGCGCACGTTAGTTTCCACGTGCTCGGGATCCAAGCGCTTAGAAAAGGATAAAAGCAACTCAGATAGAGCTTCGCCCTAGTGTAGACACGTCAGCGGTATAGGCGCCCAGGAGTGGTCTAGCTGCCTAGAGTTGGATAACTCAGTGACGAAGGTGGATTGGATAGGCTTCGGTGGAGGCGCTTGGAGATGATCCAAACGCCTGGAATGGCTTATAAAAAGCACCTTCGACCAAGAGCTCAACACAACTTCAATCAAGCTTCCAAGTGCTCTAACTACTGTCTCGCTCCCGAACACCAACGCTATACCGAGACACTACCAGGGTTACAAATGTCGTTTCGTGCCACCCGGCACGGGCGGTTTTTACCGTTCCGCCGGGCAGCCGAAACCGGCACGGGGGGAGTCCCCGTCTCGGCGTCGCCGGAGGAGACGCGGGACGCCTCCGTCGGTGCCGGAGGAGACGCGGGACGCCTCCGGCGGCGTCCCGCGACGCCTTCGGTACCGAAGGCGTCGTGCGCGACGCCTTCTGCAGCGTCGCGCACGACGGCGTCTGCAGCGCCGGACGTGTCCGGCAGGGTCGCCGGACGTGTCCGGCAGGGTCGCCGGACGCTTCCGGCGCCGCCGGAGGCGTCCGGCGACGCTTCCGACGCCGCCGGACTCCCCTCGCGGGATCACCCGCGACCATCGCGGCGCGCGACCTCGCGATCGTGTACTGCGCGTTTTTTTTTTTTATTTTTTTTCTGTTTTTAATAAATATTTATTTTATTTAATTAATTTAAAGAATTCCCAAGGAGGATATGCGGAGGATGTGTGATATTTCGAAGAGGCTTTTATAAACCCTAATTAAATTATCCTAATAAAATAAATAAAAAATATATTTAAAATTAAAATAAATTAAATAAATTTTATTAATTAATATTCTGAAAAAATAATATTTTAAATTTCATTTAAAAATTTTAAAAAATATATAATAATTTTTATTTATATTCTAATATATTTTTTATTATTTTAAATTTCATTTAAATTTTTTAAAAAATTCTAAATTTTTTTTAAAAAAATCTAATAAATTATATTTATATTCTGATATTTTTTTTATTTTTTTTACTTGATATTTTTATTATTTAAAATATATATTATTTAATTAATAATTAATTAAATGAATAAATAGTTAATTTATATAATTATTATTAATATAAAGTAATATCTTGTATTAATTTTTTATTATTATTATTATTATTATAGATACTTCCATTTTAATTTGAATTATTAATATATCAATTCTATTTAAATAAAATTATTTTTAATTATTTTTTCTAACAATATTAAATTATTCAATAATTGAGAACTTATAATAAATCAATATACAACTTATTTTTATATACACAATAAACATATTTATCTTATAATTACTATAGATAAATAAAAAATACCGAAACTGTATCGGCACGGCACGATACGATACCGAAACTGTACCGTTCCGGTCTGAGACCGAAACCTCGGCACGGGTCGAAATTTTAAACCTTGGACACTACTCTAACAGATGCACAGAAGTCCACATCTCGATATTGTCAGTATAATTTTATTATTGCATTCGTCTTTTTCGTAAGTGTTTTATAAGGACGGTATACTTGTTACCGCTCCTAATCTTTTGTAAATGACGAACTGATAGTGGATTGTCCATCGAAAGCGATCAACGATCACAGGCCTTGAACTAGTAGTCGTCGGACTTTGAACCACGTAAAAAAAACTTGTCTTTTCTGTGCTTGTCTTTATTTTATTCCGCTGCATACTTTTCGAAAACCATGAAAAAGTGAAACATGCAATTCACCTCCTCTAGTGCTTCTTCGATCCTATAATTAGTATCTTTTTTTTAGTTTTTCATTTTCAGATTTTCACCTTAAGTCAGAATTGGTGCAACAACATCTTCAAACAAAATTTTCAATTTTTTTTAATAGCTCAAAATTAGTGCAACACCACTCGAACCAATTTTTAGTGTTCTTAATTCTTTACTCCCGCCCTACTAATCCAAGACCAAGTGCATTTCTCTCGATTTTATCTGTGTGCATGATGTTATCTTTGACATGGCCATTAAGAAGACTACGATACCACTAGTCCACCTCTTTTCTCCACTGAGGACTTTTGCTACTAGAAGGGTCGAATGAAGTACCACCTCAAAACTCAGTTGGAGATGTAGATCGTGATCCAAACTGGAGTCACACTCCCCATCGAAAATAGAGAACCCCTCACTTGCGACAAATAGGAAGTACTAACGAAAAAGAAGGTCGAAGCTAATGCTAAGGCAACTCAAACCCTACAATACGGCTTAACCAAAGAAAAGTTGAACCGGGTTGGACCCTTCAGCAGTGCCAAAGAACTATGAAATAAATTGATCGAGCTACACGAATGCACTTCTGACACTAAGGTATCAAAATGTGATTTAATTTTAGATAAATTATATAATATAAAAATGCAGGAAGGAGAATCGGCAAGCCAGCTCCACGCTCGCATCCAAGATCTCAACCGTCTTCATGCGATCAGTCAGCAAGTTGAAAATTGTGACATAATAAGGTATACTCTTAATGTTTTTCATAAGAACACCTTGTGGGCATCTATGGTAGATGCTTTCAAAGTTTCCAAGGACCTCTCAATTATTAGGTTAGATGAGTTATTTTCTGAGTTTGAATTACATGAGCAGACTAATACACGCCCAAACGAGAAAGATATTGCATTACTTGCAACTTTGTAAGTAAAATCAAGATGAAGGAGCCGAAGCACAAGTTCCGATCCGAACCCGGGAGGTCTTGCATGTCTATGGATATAAGGACCGGACATCGAGAGGAAGCCCGGGAGGTTAGAGGATCGGAAGCCGAGCACAAAGTCCAAACATGTCTGGAGGACCGAATGTTTAGCAAGTCAAGTGAACCCTCCTGAGAGGAGTAGATGAGGTCGCATTCCCTCGAAAGGAACACTAAGCGTCAGTCCGCCCTAGATCGTCGAATCCTTTATATCTTATATTATGACTCTGTGATGCAAGAAATCAAAGTTGGAAGTTGACTAGGAAAAGGGCTTCTAGGCATATGGAGTGAACCTAAGCAACCAAAGGTTTGGGCACCCCAACTAGTCTAGGCGCCTGATTAGACCCGAATCCAGCCACGCGTGCAACTGAGTTGGCACGCTCCGATTGGCCGATGCACGTCAACTTCTAGGCACCCAAGAGGGATCGCCTGGGAAGGGATAGAGACAACTCGAATAGAGCTTTGCCCTGGTGCAACCATGTCAGCAGTCCAGACTCCTGGAAGTGGTGGAGTTGGATAACTCGGTGACGAAGGTGGATCGAATAGGCCTAGGTAGTGGTATAATTTTATTATTGCAATAGTCTTTTTCGTACGTGTTTTATAAAGACGGTAAATTTATTACCGCTTTTAATCTTTTGTAAACGACAAATTGATAGTGGATTGTCATTGAAAGCGATCAACGATTGCAAGCCTTAGACTAGCTGTCGTCGGTTTGTGAAAACGCGAAACACGCTATTCACCCCCAAAAAGTTCAAATGCACTGTACACTAAGTTCAAATGCACTTCGATCCTACATTTATTTTGTGAAATTTAACTCAAACTGACCTTGAAATGCACTGTATACTAAGTTCAAATGCAAAAGCCTAGTAAAACCCAAAAAGAATGTCTTAAAACCAATCAACAAAAAATCATTGTTTGGCAAGATGGAGCCATTAATCGACTAAATGATCTAGTAGTTTATGACTATCTTGTTTTTTGCATATCGACCCTTTAAGCAACTTTTGAAAGTTCCCTAATTATCCAAAATCCCTTGAATCTCAACACCTAGGATATAGAGCAGTAGAACTGAAAGAGTCATCCTTTTTCAAAGAACATAACATATCATGAGCATAGAAGCCATTTTAAGTTGCCTTATGTTACCAAATGTGCATATCTTAGTTATGGAATAACATCAACTGAATGAGCTATCATCTAGCAATTCATGGCAATTTATCCTGTTTTTTCCCACAGGCTCTTCAAGCAGCACGCAAAGGAGTTTCTAATTATCTGAAACCCCTTGATAAGCATTTTTCAACACTTTAGATCTAGAGCGGCAGAGCCCAAAAAAGTTGTCCTTTTTAATTCAGTAATAATATCTTGAGCAGTAAAGCCCAAAAAATTCATCCGTGTTCATTTTAGTTATAATTAATAACTTGAATACCATCTTGAAGCTATTACACGTAGAGAAAGGCTTTTTCTTCTTTTTTCTAATACTGTACAAGGATGAACCTGAGGTTTTTCTTCTTTTTATTTAAATATTGTACAAGGACTAACCTGAGGAGCCTTATCTTCCCCAATGAAAATTTCAGTATTTTCATTTTCTTCAGTTACCTTTTTTCTAGCTTAGTTTCGAAGATCAGGTTTTAAAGGGAGTAAGCACCATTGGTGTGGTTTAGTGACCTCATGAAAACCTGCAGCTAAAGGTGTAGCCCACTCTCAAGAAGATAAGGGGCTATGAAGGTAGATGTTTTGAGAAGAGAGAACCAAAATGAGATGTTGATGCACTGAAAGAAACTCAACACATAGAAGCAGAAAAATTATGATTAATTGAACATGATTAAAACAGAAACCAAAACCGGTATCCAAAACCTAGAACACAAAAAACAGAACCAAGAAATCAGAACAGCAACCAGAACCCTGTAACTAGAATCAGAAACCAAAACTCAGAACCAAAAAACCAGAACCCAACAAATCAAAAACTACAACTAGAACCTATAGACCATAACTCAGAACTCAAATAACCAGAACCAGAATCCAAACAAATTAGAAACTATAACTAATACACAAAAAATCGGAAACAGAACCAAAACAAATAGAGACCGGACAAGCAGACAGACAAAAACAAGATAGACAGACAAGGCAGGCAAACCAAATAGGAGGATCTAATCAAGTACTCTCAAAGTATATATCCAAACTGGGAATAGAAAACTTTGATTCACCAACAGCCAATTCTGAAGAAATAAGGTACTACCAAGGTAGATGTTTTGATAAGAGAAAACCAAAGTGAGATGTTGATGCACTCAAGAAATAGATTGAGAAAAATTATTATTAATTAAACATAATAATACATAGAATTCTAACTTCTTTTATAAACTCACAATACGACTCATTCTTCATAAAACTGCAGCCTAGTTATCCCAAAATTCTCGAGCAAACTCTCTAAACAAACAATTAAAATGGTCAAAGTGATCTACTTAGAAGTGGTAAATATAGTACAGTGTTATTTTAAAAAAAAAACTAAGGGGTTGGAAAAACAGTAATCAATGAGACTCATTATATTAGCTTCACAGTTCTTTAATTAAGTATCGCCAATTCACATATAAAGCAAATGTGCATATAGGAGTACCAGTCTCTCTAGATTAAAGTATGCCAGAATTATATATTCTTATATTTAACTTAAACTTTAGTTCAAATACACAATTCATTTCATTATTAAGTGGAACCATCTTGCATTGAACGGTATCGAAGTAGAGTTGCATCATAGTAGTTGAAAACTAATTAGTCTTGGGTTGATCTACTTGGAGCTCAACGGGAGCAATTGTCCCATTGGGCAAAAGAAAAACGAAAGGATACTATAGTTTTAATATAAATCTCCTGTATAATCATATATACATGCAATTTGAAGGGGAGCCTTGGCGCGACGGTAAAGTTATTGTCATGTGACCAAAAGGTCACAGGTTCGAATCCTGGAAACAGTCTCTTGCAAAAAGCAGGGTAAGGCTGCGTACAATGGATCCTTCCCCATGACTCCACATGGCGGGAGCTTCGTGCACCGGGCTGCCCTTTTTTTTTACTATAACTAATGAGTCAATTCATTTTAATATCCTATTAAACCATTGTGGATGAGTCTTCACTAAGACAGCAATGCACTTGTTACATTGATTTTTTTTATTATTATATAATTCCGTTGACAATTTAACAACATGTGCATTTAGAATTCGGAATTACCAAAGGACACACCAAACTTTACAAATTACTAAAGAACTACCTTTAACTTAAAACTGTTGGCATTCCCAAAATAACCTTGTGCTCCCTCAAACATCCATACAACTTTTTAAATGGTCTATGAGGGTCAAAATCCAAAAGGGTATGAATGGATTTACTTTGATGGTCTTCTGGTGATCAGTATAAAGAATGGCATAAATGGATTCCTATACTTTGATTGCACTGGTAATTTCGTATTATCATTATGATCATTAGAAGAGCACCTTGATGCCTTTCAACAGTCAAAGTAAGGGCATGAATAGGAAACACCAAAATTGGAATAGCAGTCTTATATTATCATTTTGGCCAATAGAAATATATTAAGGTGAACAACATCTTGACAACCTTAACTAACTTCTTGTACCAAAATAATACATTTATAAATGATAATTGATGAACTTCAATTGGAAAGTGATAGATTGCGACTCTCAATCCATTTAAGATTCTACTAGGAGTTTATTCATGTCCACATTGCTTGATTTTGAACATCAAAATGTTTTGATAGTTTTATGGCCAACATTTAGGCAATCATAGGGGTGTTTCGAAAATGGCAATAGTGGAAGCTGTGTCCTTTGATAATTTACAAAGGTGTGTCCGTTAGTAAATTCAACACCCTATATGACCATTAGTAAAATGTCATATTTCTTTATTAAGCACAATTTTATTTTTATCTTCAATGCATTAACCAAGCTTTAAAATCTTAAGCCATGTCAGCATTTTGATTTTTAACCAAAAGTTTCGATATCGTGCCAATGTTTTAATGTATGGTGCCACTAATGGATTGGAGGTTAAATGAGGAAGGAGATGAAGCATAATAAGGAACATTGTTTGTGCCGAGCATAACTTTGCCATCTCGTGTGAAACGGTCGAAATGTATTATTCCAATAAATTCTCAAAATTTGATACACTTAGCATAAAGAATGTCTCATTCTTTTGTTTCATCCCTTTCCTCCTTCAATCTCGAGTTATCACCTAAGGGTGTCAATTCGGGTGGGTCGGGTCGGGTCGAGTTTTTTTTTTTTAACCCAACCCAAACCCAATCCGAACCCGAGTTCAACTCAAAACTCCTAAACCCGAACCCGACCCAGATAACCCAAAAATCATATTCAAAAAAACTTGTTTTGGTTATTTTCCCTATAATTCTTCACTTTTATCTCAATACTCCATCATTATTATACAAACATGATATTAATATACATAAAAACATCTTAATTTTCAAAATAAAATTCGATTTAATCCAAAAAAAAACCCACCAAACCCTATATTTAGGTTAACCCCATGTCAACCCAAGCTCGACCCGACCCAACCCGAAAATTTTTAACCCTCCAACACAAACCCGACCAAAACCCAAAAATGCCCAATTCGAACCTGATTTTTTTCGAGTTGACTCGGGTTGGGTCGTCTGGTCGGATTCATTTTTGACACTCTATTGTCACCAACACCATGCATCGAAGTGTCGACACGATATCGAATCAATATTGTTTCAATCAAAGGCCGAAACAACATGACTCGAGATTTTAAACCTTGATTCCAAGTAATATTGAGTTTCGATAATTTATCGGAACGATACAAGATTTCAAACCATGGCATTAACTTTTATATTCATCACTAATTTTTAATATTTACAAGCATTAAATATTCCTCATATTTTAATATGCACTATTTTTATTTCAAATGGATTAATTTCATATAGGTTTTAAAAAATCATTGCTATTTTCTAAAATTCACAAGCCTTGAATATTCCTCATATTTTAATCATATAGTTATGTTGTTATCTATTTTCCAATACATTTACACATTGCTAGAAAAGGTAAGAAGGAAAATCCAATTACTAAAAAAATTTATTTTTATAACATTCCATTGAAATCAATGGAATTAACAACTTCTAACTTCTAAATTAACCGATACAAATAATTTTCAATTCAAATTACAATTGCAAAAATATTATTTTTTTCACTCTAGTACAATTGATTGCCACTTGTAATATAAAAATAGCATTAAGTTTCCATAGATATGTTTATGAATTTTACCTAGCATGATTAAACCTACGTTTAAAAAATCCTAACTAGTTTAAGCAAGGTAAATTTAACTAAAGTAGGATGAAAATATAAATTATATACCACATGAATATTATCCAACTAGGAATGGTCATATGTCCTTCAAGCCAATTCTTGATGATTATTTTTTATATTTACTTTAAAAACATGATTTTAATAGTTTGATTTGATAAGCAATTTGACTTGGGTGACTAGCATTTGGCCCTGAATAGTTTTTTATTGTTCCGTTAAGACAAGTGCCCAAGCTAGATTTAAATAAACAAAATTCAAAGTTAAGTTGGTGTGTTACGGCAATTTAGCCAAAGTAAATGCATTTTGGGTGATTCTTGCAAAATAAGGTTTAAAATGAATTTTTTGGTGAAACTCACAATTAAGATTTAAAATCTCAAGTTGTGACTGAGTTTTGATCTCTTATCGAAATGATATAATTTTGGTACCATATTATGTAATGCTAGTAGAGTTCCAACAGCCGTAAGAAATTAAACTATTATATAATATATAACAAATAAATTAACCTAACCAAAATTTATTTATTATAAATTATTTAAAGGTATAAATTATACAAAGTTATAAATTATATGACTATCTAATAAATTATATAAAAAAAAGGGCAGTCCGATGCACAAAATTCCCGCCATGCGGGGTCCCGGGGAAGGATCCATTGTGCGCAGCCTTATCCTGCTTTTTGCAAGATACTGTTTTCAGGATTCGAACCCGTGACCTTTTGGTCACATGACAACAACTTTACAGTTGCGCCGAGGCTCCCCTTCTATCTAATAATTATATAATAGATTTTTAATAAATTAGATAAATTATAAACTGCATAACAAATTATATAATAAATTATGCAAATTATAATTAAGTGTTAGAATTACGGATTGAGTCCCAAACTAAAATAGTGGACGCGAACACTAGGCGCACACAGATTTTGCCCTTGCCGACCTTAACTGCACTTGAAAACAATGAAAGAAGAAGAAAAGGACGACAAAGAAGGGGAAGAGGAGAGAGTTTAACTTAAGGTTTCATCATTGCTAGAGTGGAACAGAGTGTTCTAAAATTCACCATCAAGGAGCTTCATCGATGCTAAAGTTTCGCCTCTTTGATTGTGTGAAATTAAAGTTTCTTCCTCACCTTGCCCCTGTGAGTCCTCACATGTTGATTGGCAGGTAGAATGATAAATCAATCAGTGTTGGGCTCTGCTAGGTCAACACTTTCAATCATTAGTTTCAAGAAAAAATAGTGTGGTTGTGTTTCAAAGAAGTATACATAGGATTAACGAGTGTTTATTGAGGCAAAACGGATTATAGAATAATAGTGCAAATAGATGAGTTCTTATCGAGGTGAAATGGATTATAGAATAATAGTGCGTATATATGAGTGTTTATTGAGGTGACGACAAAAAGACAAGAAAAGAGAATCGGAGAAAGTCAACCAAAATGTTTAGCAATAATATATATATATATATATATATAATTAAAAAAAACAAAATAGTAAGGATTTTATATCAAATTTCTGTTCATGAAAGTTGGTAAGAGGGAGTAACTCATGTTGACAAAATTACCAACCAATGTTAGGCACTCTAGATGAATAACATATGTACTTTGAGGTAGTTTACAATGAGAATTAAGAGTCAAACTACATGAACCAAACTCAACCAATGACAGACTAACACGTGTCCAAGAGAAGGTTTATAGTGAGAATAGAAATCAAAGTATGTGGATCAATCCCAACCAACTAGATGTTAACATGTGTCCAAACAATATGGGTAAGTTAAATCCACCTAAATGACTCTACCACATGACAACTCCTTATTTGGTAGACACACTTTAAACTATAAAGAAGGAATCAAGGCCACAAAAAAGCGATTCTCTTTGAAGTATTTGAGGACCTACTATATTGCTCCATAAAACCTAGAAGATAATCCTCTCGCAACTTCACTCACAATCTCACTTCGACTAAACTCACCAAATCCTCTCTCCGCCTCAATCTTGGGGGTCGCAATTCAAATTGGGGGTCATAAATGGATTGTATCTCATTCGCCTACAATACATTTCATACAAACTTATACGTGTTTAGATCTATAAGCCATTTCCAGATTTTTTATAAACGAGCTGACCCACGGCGTCTAACTAAATGGGTTAGGGTTAGATGGACTATAAATAGATTATGTGACATGATCCGCTTAATAAATTTAAATAAAAAAGAAAACTTACTAATTTAAATAATTATACACAAATTTAAAAAATATAATCCATAGGATATTGTGTTATATTTTACATGTTATTATATTGAATATTTATAACATATATATAACTTAGATGAATATTTTTAAGAGTTAATGCCATGGTTTGAACTTGGTTGTGTCAAACTTTCGTTTGAACATCTTATTATAAAGGGTTAACCTGTTAAGCAAAAATTCATGTTGAACTTGGTTGTGTCAACTTTTGTCACCCCTACCTCAAGATAAGCCTAAAAACCACTTTACAATGCCCTGTAACTAAACTCCATTTCAACCAATAGCCAAAACTTATCCAAAACTCATCCACTTCAGGAAAATTGTTTAGCTTTTAACCTAACTTAACTAACATAATTCAAGTAATTCGATTGAACCCCACTTGACTCCATACCCACTCTAATTGAACTCCCGGTAGTGTGGCCAAACTAAACTGATAACTAAATGCACACTGGCCGAACTCCCAACTTAATCTCCAATAGACAACTTTTTCCAACTGAGATACAAGCTTGTTGGAGAAGCTACCAGAGGCTACACATTTTGTAGTTTCAGCCATAATATAAACTGACAACTTAGCAAACCCACAAGGGTTCACTAGATAGCTGTAGATATGTCTACTTTAAGTTTAGCATATTTCCCATTTTCTAATGTCATGTATTTGTGTTGCCAATTAACTTAACCTTTTCTCCAAGTAATTGGTAGATCCGTTGTCTGAATCAGGTAGCTGGTTCATTTGTTTCTAACTAATCCACTGACTTGTCAAATACAACAAGTATAACAAAGGCACTGCCATTTCTTCAACTAACATGTACTACTCGGTTCCTTGGCGTCAAATCGAAAACGAGATGCATGTTTCGGGTCATCAACCATTATAATCAAATAGAAAACCTTGCGACTTTTCCTTTTAAATAGATCCAAGTAAGAAAGAAGCGGGGAAGCAAACCTGCAATACGCTGTTGCAATAGCAAGTGTTTCCAAAGTTCTCAAGGCCGAAGTAGCGTTCGCCTTCCGGGAACTGATCACCGAGGGCCTTCTCGAGCTTGGAGCCGGTGGCCCCCATTACCATCCACTTGTCCCACAAGCCACCGGCGACGCCGCTGAGGTAGCGGAAGCTGGAGCCCAGACCGGAGCGCGCCTTCTCCGGCCCCCTCTCAATAGCGTCCGTTGACGAAGAGGGATCCACGATTAAAAAATTAGGAGGCTTCTAGGGTTCGACGAGGGAATTGCTGAGGCCAAGACTCCGATCCTTGAATGAACTAGCGAATCAAGGAAGCGGGGGAGGAGGAGAAGAAATGGCGATTGACGTGGGATTTCTTTTTTTTCTGTCGTTCACTTCTATTTGTTCGTCGTCGTCGACGGATGGGATCTATCTGTTTTGACTCCGCAGGCAGGCGCAGCTTTTGTCCTAATAATCGTTTCTACTAAAAACCACGATATTTTGGGCGCTCCCCATCACACACTTCATTTCATTTAAAAGACAGATACAGTTATTTCATTTGTGTGTTTGCTACAGTCTCCAATTGACTACCGGAGGACAGAAGTTATTATAATAAATAAGGGTATATTCTTACAAAGCTAAATGAGTAATCCTCTCAGGGGTCAACTATATCTTCTTAATTTTTCTCCAGATAATCATGACGCCAATGGAATCGGGCTGCTGAGATCGTAGATTCCATCTTACAATTTATCTATTTGCTTGCCAACTAAAAAAATACCTCTCCATAATGCAGTAGGGCATCTTCATAGTATTATAAATATTCATGATTTGATTCTTAATTATAGCACATTACATGATATTTTTTTCTATTGGAATAATAAAACTGGGATGTTAGACTATTAAGCCTCCTATTACAAGTACTTTCGAATTTATCCTAATAATCGATTGAAACTTCTGTGGAGTCGGATAGATCATCTCAAGAATTAATCAATTCGAAGGATGGAAACATGGTGCTAACTAAAAAAAAAATATTTAAGGCCATGAATCAAAACATAGCCATGTGAACTATGTGATGGTAAGCGTTGGGCCAGTATGCATTATAGGATCAGTGGAATCGAGAGAAGGGGTGATTATCAATCATTGCTTTCTCATTTTTCTCATTCATTCCTTCTATAAAGTTAGTCGCAATGGATAAAAATAAATTAAACAAGAATGAAGGAGAAGAGGATACACTGATTTACTTAGTTCCAAGGCATATATATAGGAGGCATCCGATCACTAGTATTCTCCTTTCCGAATATCTTTCAGAGTTGGAGAAATCTTCTTATGGAATTTTTTTCAAGAACAATATATAAAAACAATAATAGCAATACTTGTAAGCAAAATCAAACACGTTGATGATTGGTGCTGAAGCCTTGAGTATCCCGCACTCCTAGTGCTTCCCTGGTCATACGAGCAACGTGTTGTTGTCTTTACTTTCGAGCATCGAGAATGAGTAGTAGCAAGATTGATGTCCCGAGTTCTTTTCCTGAGGCTTCTTTTATAAGCTTTTTTGGTTAATCGATCAAGCTTGATAAGTCTATAGATCTTGGTCAAAATGGATCTCCACGACTAAGTTTATCACAATCTACTATCTCATCATTATCAAGTTTATTGGTCGATCGAAAAAAAATTTCGATCTACCAAACCATGTCAGGTGATAAGTGTGAAGTATATAAAGTTTTCAGCATGTTTTAGCACTACATTCGACCCACTTTTGCATGCATAATTCGTGGTAACTTGATTCTCTGCTTCATTTTCATGTTTTATTGTTCCTAGATACTGTTCTCATTTATTGTGGATGATAGGAGTGAAGATTGGAGCGAAACGAAGAGCAAAAAGACCAAGTCAAGGAGCTCTGCCCTGCCACGGGCAGTCGTGGCCAACGCCACAGCCCGTGGCAGGCTCTACCGCCCTGCCACGGGCAGTCATGGCCAGCTCCACAACCTTTTTGCAGGCTCAGTTATCGTGCCACGACGCGACCATGGCTAGCACCACGGCCTGTGGCAGGCTTGGTTGCCACACCACAGGCACTCGTGGCCAGTGCCACAGCCTGTGGCAACAGGATCTAAGCATGTACGCCTCGCTATGAGTGGTCGTACCTAGCAACATGGCCCGTGGCGAGCCTCCAACCCCCCAACGACTATAAAAGACAATTCATTCATCAAAGCTAGGGATCTCAATTTGGGATCATCCAAGGACCCCATGGCGACTGAAAAGGAGTATTTGAAGCCGTTCCGAAGCCATCCAAGCACCAAAGAGCCATCGGGAGCATCTAGGAGGAGGATTCTTCAAGTAATCTAAACATTTTCTTCCTCTTTTCAGCTTTCTCTAATTTCAAAACTATTTGATTTCTATTATTAATGACGTTTGCTGGTTGTAACCCCTTGGTTATGGAGTAATTTATTATATTCTAGGGTTAGGGAGTAATTTCTATGTGATGTAAACACTTTGCTTTGATTTATGCATGTTTTCTATTTTGTTGCTATGATATGTTGGATTATGGTCTAGATCTACTATTTTAATACAATCTCAATATCAAAAGCTCAATATTCATATCTCACAAGGGTTTGGAGATGAACTAATATGAGAACCCGACTGGCCTGTAGATGATCGAGACGTGGAGAGTCAGATACGAAAGTGCAACCTAGCTAACCCTGAGGAACCCTAGGCAATCATAGAACTTAATGGAACATACCTAATATGTTCCACGATTAGGGTTAGGACGTCGTTGTAGAAGCAAAAGTTCATATCGGATACCTTAGGATTGTTTAACTACATAAGTCAATATTGAGGACAAGAATCAAGATATAGATTAAGTATTTGCTAGCATTGAAGTGAAACTGAAACCCTAAAATCACTCTCTCTGACTACCTTTCCTCTGTCTACTTACCTTGATCACATTCTGGCTTGCTTTTGTGATCTCTCAAGATTCTCTCTCTCTCTCTCTCTCTCTCACACACACACACACACACACACACCCTCTCGCTTCTTTTTCACATTTAGATTCTGATTTGCATTCGTGACAACCAGCACTTTTGATTTGGTCTATACTATTAAGTTTGATTAGTAAGCTAGTACTCGATCCCTAGTTCCCGTGGATTCGATCTTATTATTACTTGATGACACTTCCATATACTTGCGGATTTACCCACACATCAAGTTTTTGACGTCATTATCAGGGACTAATGTAGATTGATATTAGCTAAATATTAGACTAATTGGATTATACCATTTCTTTTCATTTTCTTTTTTTTTTTCTTTTTTTTTCTTTTTCTTTTTGTTATTTGCTTTATTTTTTTTACTTTGCACTTGTTTTTCTTTCATGCTACATTTTGTTTAAAAATTTCATTTCCTATTAATGGTTTCTCTTCTTTTTAGAAATTTTGAAAATGATTAAGTGGAAGCTATGAGGATAGCTAATATCGTCAGATCCCTAACGGATTTCTCAACACCCATATCCCAAGCTTCGATATCCTATATTGTTAGAACCTTGATCAAGGCTAGTGATTTTGAATTAAAATCAGGATTAATCTATATTATCCAATAGCAACAGTTTAGAGGTACACTTCAAGAGGACCCTTATCGACACTTGGATCAGTATCTGACATGTTGCAATACAGTAAAGTGAGATGGCATCCTCGAAGATGGAATAAGATTAATGAGATTCAATTTTTCTCTAACTAGCAAGGTAAGTGATTGGTTCTATTCACTTCCACCAGGAAGCATCTTTACTTGGGAGCAGATGGAAAAGTATTTTCTTGGTAAATACTTTCCCCTAGCTAAAATAGTAAGAATGAAAAGTCAAATCATAAAATTTCAACAAGCAAAAGAGGAGGTGTTAGTTAGATCTTGGGAAAGACTCAAGGGATTGTTATTATATTGTCCTCACCATGTCCTAGAGGAGTGGTTTATATTTCATCTATTTTACCCAAGAAGTTACTAGGGCTTCAGTGGATTTAATGGCTAGGGGTTCCTTGATGAACAAGAATGTACAGGAAGCTCACTCACTTATAGAAGAAATGTTATCGAACATAAGTTTATGGGGACGAAATAGAAATGCAAGAGAAAGTCATTTTCACGAAGGCGAAAGAAATGGAGAACAATAGACTACAAGTATTAAGGGTGTGAATCAGGGCACCAACCAAGCAAGATACCTACTAGATTCTTATAACCACTGCCAACTCCCATACAGAATGACATTGAGCAAGGTAGATTACCAAAAGGATAAAGCTCCATAATTAAAAAAGGAATTTCGGATGGAGGCAACTTTATGGGAGCAATCGATCTATGTTTAATCGGGTGTGATCATGGTTTTGATGTGTGTATAAAAGAGTTTAAGTTAGATTTCATGTTGGTTTGATATGTGCGTTTGAATCATGCAGAACTTGGTAAACCACATATGAGAAGCTTCGTGCAGCCAAGCTTGGAAAGCTCATCCTAGGGCTTGAGTTCTTGAGATCGGTGAAGGATAATGTGGAAGGCATTCGAGGGACCACTGAATAAGAAGCAATGGAGTGGAGCCAAGGAAAGCAGACTTCAAGGCAATGTGAAGAATGACATAGAGAGAATCCACGAGCTAGAGTGCATCTGAGGGACGAAGATCGAGGAAGAGGGTTTCAAAGGGCAAATCCAATCGATTGATGGAATTGGTAGTCAACTGGTCTAGTTGGCTAAGTAGTCGACTGACAGTGAACTATTTGCTCAGCCAGCAACTATCAGTTGGCTGGTAAGTGGTCGTTGGTGATCGTTGGCAAAATCCCTAATTCTGTGAAGTAGCCGTTAGCTATATCCAACAGTAGCACCAGTCAACTGATGAGTTTTTCCAATTGACTAGGACATAGGAAATGAGTTGATTGGGATCAACTCTTTCTATCCTATTTAAAGGAGCTTTGAGGGATGAAGGAGGTAACTGGTTCTTGCTAAAATACTCAAGTCATTCCATTAAGCTTCCAAGCCAATTCTTTTTCTCCTAATCTAAGTTTTCATCTTATAAAGAGGAAGAGAGATTTGTGAGAGGTTTCACTCTACTAAGAAGGAGTCAGCTTTAGCCGAAGACTTTTGGGGATTAATCCACCGAAGGATTGAGGGATCGTCCACCTTAAGAACAAGCTGTGGAGTAGGAGCAAGTTATCTCCAAACCACGTTACATAATCGTATTAAAGTTTGTTTTCTCTTTTACTTTGTTTTTATTATTCTGCTATGAAACTAACGATTTATAGAGAATCAAATGATTTGGGGTGACTAAGATATTCAACCCTCCTTCTAGCTGGCAACTGATCCCCAATAAGTGGTATCAGAGCAAGGTTGCCCTTGATGTGCGTAAATATTATGATAGTTTATGCATGTTTTTACGCACATTCACTTGCTTTATACGTACATATTCTTTGTATGATCGCCTCTTTTATCATGTACTCATCATATATATTCTTTTGTATGGATATCTGCTCTTTGTTTGGTTTTGTGTTGACAGGGACAACTTTCGAAGCGAAAACAACGTTTGTCGACGCACCGGAGTGATCCAGAGAACACGGCTGTGCAAACCTTGCACGACCGTGTGGCCAAACAGAAGAGGAGAAGTGCACGACCATGCAACCCTTGCACGGCCGTGCGGTCAACCCAGAGGCGGATTAGAGCATGGTCGTGCATACTTGCACGGTCGTGCCCCCCATGACCGCAACCAGGCAGTACACAGCCGTGCAACCCTGCACGACCGTGTCCCTAGAGCCGAGCCCTGGGATCACACGGTCGTGCCAATTGGTATGGCCGTGCAACGCACCCAGGGCCAAGAAAGGGCACGACCGTGCCATCCTTGCACGACCGTGCCGTCGCGCCGCGCCGCGCCCTAGCCTATAAAAGGGTTTTAACCCCTTGTCCTCAGGGAGGCGAGCTGGGAGGCGAGCCGTCAACAGGAGAATCACTCTGGTATCGTTCCACGCTGTCCAGGACAACGATCCAGCGATCTTTCATCACCACATCAACTCCAAAAGCAAAGGATTGGATCCGAAGATCACTCGTCGTCGTTGGATAAGCATACTTCTTCTTTCTCTCTCCGTGTTGAGAATTTGTATGTTTATATACATCATGTCTTCAAATTTTTCTCTGGCGTCTATGGAGTAGAGTCCTTGTTCTAGGATAAATGAGTAATTGTGGATTAGTTTTGATGTAAGACTCATATTATGTCTATATCCATTGTATGATTTCGCTTGTTTTGTTTCGACTAATCGATCTCTTTGTCGTGTTGATTGATTGGGTAGAACTTGCCAACCTCGTAGAGGGAATACCTTAGATCGTACACCCGAGGGGCCCTAGTGACAGGGGTAACCCATTCACGGACATCTATAGTACTTCCTTGAAAGGAGAGGCGACTCCTTCACAAGGAAGTAAGAGACCAAATTAAGCTCCTTAATTCTATCTTTGATAACATCAATTAGAGTTGTGTCCTTGTGATCTACCGAGGCGCCCTAGTGATAGGGATTAACCGTAACAGGATTTCATAGGGATCATCTTTGTTTGGTGCTTAAGGATAGTTGCCTTAGCTTCCGGTGAATGCATGCTGATGGACAATGAGTATAGGATAGTATGTGATACATCAATACCACCACAATGAAACCGAACTCCTAGAACTCTTCATTAACCAGGTTGATTTCTTCTCGTTGCTAGTTCTCATTTCCTCTTTCTAATATCTTTCCTTAGATTACTTACAACCATCGATAGTGCAGCTAATCCTAAGTGTGCCATCACTAATGCTTATAACTAGTCCTCATGGGATCGATAATCTTTATTACTGACGACGAATCAGTGCACTTGCGGAAACGTAACAAGTTTTTTGCACCGTTGCCGGGGATTACGTCTATAACATTAGTAATAGTCATACTAGATTAGACTAGACTTTGTTTTCTTTTCCTTTATCTTTTCCTAATATTTTACATTTAGAGATAAATAATTTTATTCTTGTTTTACTTTACTTTTGCAATTTAAAAAAAAATAAAAAAGGTCAAAAATAATATTATTTCATTTCTTCTTCTTTACTATAGTTCATATTTTATTTTTGCTTGCGAAGAGCTAATTTTTCAGGACAACTTCTACCGTTCGATCCAAAAATTATTGGGGCAATTTCCCTAGGTCAAGTTTGACCAGTTTGACTAAGCTTGAGTCGGGATTTGAGTTTTGATGTTTGACAATATATGGAGATTGCTAGGGCAATCGTCCGTTTGATAATATATGAAGATTGCTGGAGCAATCGGCCGATTGTGGAGATGGTCAAGGGATTGACCAGGTTGATGAGAAGACAAGTCAAGTGGGTTAGTGTTGACCGGAGACTTAGCCGAGTAAGTCCTAACTAGAGTTTAGGCATCTGGGAAAGTCCTAACTGGAGGTTAGGCAAGAGAGAAGTCAAGTAGGTCTAGGTTGATAGGAGACTTGACTGGGAAAGTCTTAATTGGAGATTAGGCAAAGGTAAGTCCAACAGGAAGGTTGGCAAGAGTGAAAATCCAAGTAGGTCAGTGTTGACCAGACTTGGTGGTGAAAGTCCTGATAAGTGAGATCAGGCAATTGGAAAGTCCTAATATAGCTAGGCAAAGGGAAAGTCCTAGTGAGGAGCCAGACAATTGGAAAGTCCAAGTGTGATCTTGGCAAAAGGAAAGTCCTGGTGAGGAGCCAGACAATTGGAAAGTCCAAGTGTGATCTTGGCAAAGGGAAAGTCCTGGTGAGGAGCCAGGCAATTGGAAAGTCCAAGTGTGATCTTGGCAAAGGGAAAGTCCTGGTGAGAAGCCAGGCAATTGGAAAGTCCAAGTGTGATCTTGGCAAAAGGAAAGTCCTGGTGAGGAGCCAGACAATTGGAAAGTCCAAGTGTGATCTTGGCAAAGGGAAAGTCCTGGTGAGGAGCCAGGCAATTGGAAAGTCCAAGTGTGATCTTGGCAAAGCAAGTCCTAGGGTGATTTGGCTAGGAGAACCCGATAACTAGGATGAGGCCGATGGAAGCTCCAGAAGGCAAGGCGTGAATGATGGGGAGATATCCGAGGGAGGCAAGGCTGATGGAGGAGGCTAGAAGGCTAGTTCGAGGTTGGTCGGGAGTGGCCAAAGGCTAGGTATGGAGACCCAACAGGTCACGGTTGATCTGGAGTTGGGTTTGGGAGTTTGGACTTGAGTTTGAGTCAAGTCCAGGCTGGTCAATCGATCGAGCGATCGATTGAAGCAGGGACCAATCGATCAGTGGATCGATTGGAGTGTGCTGCGAAGGAAGGAATGACCCAATCGATTGGTCAATCGATTGGGACCATATTTCGTGAGCACAGAGCCCTTCCCAATCGATCGGTCGATCGATTGGGCAGGGGTGTTCTCGCGCAATCGCAAGAAGCATAGAATGCTTCTAGATCGATCCACCGATCGATCCAGATGTTCTCAATCGATCGGTCGATCGATTGAGATTCGACCGTTACGCAGGATGTAGGTAATGGACGGCTAGGATTGTGCGGATGTGACGTGGCAATCGATTGGGGTTGATCTCAATCGATTGGGAGCACTGTATATAACCTGGGCGGAGCGTTTTCTTCGCCAGATCTTTGCAATCTTTTGCGCAGCTCTTTAGCGATCTTCTCCGAGATTCTTGCCAGTTCTTGAGGGTTCTTGGAGTGCATCTTTAAGATTCAAGAGGCAACCACAACAAGCAACAAGTAAGCAAGAAGAAGTGTATATTTCATTTGTATCCGTGTATTTTCTTCTTGTGTGAGTGTTGTAGTGTTGTGTGGGTTTGTACGAGGCTTCTCCGCCTCCGGCTATGACCGAGAAGGAGTATTTCATAGTTGAGGAGTGAGTCGTTGTGTGGATCCTTGGATTAGTCACCTCATCTTGAGGTGGATACCAAGTAAACCCTAGGTGTTAGCATTGTGTGTGTTTGTTTTTATTTTCCGCTGCATATCAAGACGAAGCAAGCACAAGTGCGCGACGAAACGCTATTCACCCCCCTCTAGCGGGCACAACAGTCCCAACAATTGGTATCAGAGCGAGGTCGCTCTTCTACGGACTAACCACCATGAGAGCAAGAAGCTAGAGGAAGAAGAAGATGGACTTGGGAGGTCCACTTGGATGGGACATCCGGATTCCTCCGCCATACGACAAGGAAGACTTCATCTTTTGGAGGAATCGACTGGAGACATGGTTCCAAATGGAGTGGAACCAATGGGTTGTCTTGAGTGACCCATTTGAAGCTCCTACGGACAAGAAGGGTAAACGCCTCCGACCTCGGCATTGGATCGAAGAGCAACGAGAGCAATCGGAGGCGGACAAGGAGGTAACGAGAATTTTGCATAATTTACTACCTTTTAATATTTTGTTGAGTGTAGGTGAAACCACAAATGCAAGTGATCTTTGGAAAAAGATCATTGCCTATCATGAATGTAACACCCCAAATTTCATGATTTAGAGTTCTAAAAGAGCATATTAAAATATAGAAATGTTTTAGAAAAATTCTAGAGATTTTTAAGAATTTATAGAGTATTTTTATGAAATTTTTGGAGTTCGTTTGGTATTTTTACCAAGAGGAAGAAGTAAAAGATAAATAAAAAATAAAATTTGTTTAAGCCGGGTTTTGAACCCAAGACCCCGGACCCGAACCCGGACGCAGTCAACCAACTGCGCCAGCGGGTTTTGTTAATTAAGGAAAGAATAAATTGTATATAAGTGGTAGTTGGTTTAATGAAAACCTAGTTATAAGAAAAGGGGACTTATTTTTCCCGAGACCCGGAACTCTTCCTCTCCTCTCTCGCGACGGCGCGACTTCTTCTCGGCGAAACCGTGGCAGCAAGCAAGCACGTCACCGGCGGCCGGCGAGCACTTCTCACCGTGGGATCTTCACAGATTTGAGTTCTCCTCGTTGAAGAGAGCTTGTGGGCATGAAGAGGAGCCGGATTGTTGAGTTCTCCGCAAGCCCTAGAAGTATTAGAAGTCACCTTCTTTGGCTGTAAGTCCTAGAACAAGAGGTAAGTGCTTACTCACCTGCGGTAAGATAGTTTCGAGCCTTTGATTAGAGTTTCTCTTGTTTTGTGAATGTGCCGTGAGGAATTGTTGACAAGGAAGCTTGATGCCGTGAGTTTTGATTTGTTTTCATGGCTTTCGGATTGTAGGTTGTAGAGATTTTTGGTTTTATGCTTACTGCCGTGAGTTAGATTTCTGAAGCATGTAGTAGAAGTAGTTTTTGGACCTTGTTCTTCTTGAATTCCAAAAACATGCTGTTAGAAGTTGGCTGTTAGGAATATGGTTCCTTTTGGTTCAATGTTACTGTAAAGAATGTTTAGAGAAGGTTAAATTCCGAAGCTTTCTTCTTTGAAGTTTGCTGAATATTTGGTTTTCTTCCATGGTAGATAGAGAGCAGGAAGATATGTTTGTTACTACCTCTTTAGTTCCTAGTAGTAAATTCTTCCTCTAGTTGCATTTTTGTATAACAGATATATTCATGTGATGATATGCATGGGTACAGATTTAATGTATTTTAGCGGGAAGGATTGATATGTATATGTGTACAGAACTGAGCATATGGAATCTAATTAAGTTAGTATGCAGAATTGTGTTAGCTTAATATGCAGCATTTTAGTGTGTAGAATTCATTTACCCTTAGCTAGACATGTGCAAATTTTTAGATTCCTTGCTATTGGAATAACATGAGCAGATTTTATAAGTATAGTATGCAATGTTTCAATTGTTTTTAGTTCTTTTTAGTATGAGATAGTTTTATGCTTTTAGGTTGCTTGTGACCTTAAACAGATTCAGTTTTGTTGGTTTAGCATTGGAATAGCTAGAGATTATTGAGTAGCATGCATTCTTTGCTCTCTTTCTTTATCTCTGTTGTAGCAAGATTTAAGTTTTAATTCCAACAAGTTTTAGATTTAGTTTAAGCTTATATGATATGCAGACTTTCATAAGTATTGCTTGCAGATTTTAGATAAGCTTAGTATGCAGATTTTGTTAAGCTTAGTATGCAAATTTTAGATAAGCCTAATATGCAGATTTTTGTTAAGCTTTGCATGCAGATTTATGTTTTGCTTTGTATACAGATTTTTGTTTAAGCATTTCAGTGTTAGAATTTGTTTAAACATTTCAGTTTTGTAAGAGACATTCTTTTATAAGAAAAGTATAAGAAAGATAAAGAAAAGTATAAGAAAGATAAAGGAAAGAAAGAAAAAGGCCAAGGCCTCAAGTAGATCCCAAAGTCAAGACTTTAGGGATTTTGACACACAAGGTGCTTATTAAAATGTCAAGGCATTATATATTAGAAGTATTAAAAGATAACAAGTATTTTACTTTTATCAGTGGCACTGTACTAGACTCTCAGTTGTCCTTGGGCTGGGCTCCCATAGTCGGTCCCTAGGTTTAGATAACCTAGTATGCAGGACTCTCAGTAGTCCTTGGGCTGGGCTCCCATAGTCGGTCCCTAGGTTTAGATAACCTAGTATGCAGGACTCTCAGTAGTCCTTGGGCTGGGCTCCCATAGTCGGTCCCTAGGTTTAGATAACCTAGTAACCCTACTAGATTCGAGACCAGCTATCTCGGGTCTAGTTAGGGATGCGCGCATAACAAGTACAATTATCGGGCCCAAGAAGAAGTTGATTATTATTTTGAAGTATTATAAGTATAAGTTTTTGAACAAGTAAAACGAGTTTTACATAAACATAAAGTATTAAAGAATAAGTTAGAACAAATGAATCAAATTTCACTTTGTTTTAGAATCAGCAAGTTTAGTTCCCTTTTATGCTAGCAGGTTATTTAGATTAGTTTACTGTTCTTTGCTATTAGAAGAGCATGAGTAGTTTTACATGTTTAGCACTTCAGTATGTTTGTTTATTTACTAGTAGATGAGCATGAGTAGTTTTTCCTTTGAGCATTCAGTTTTAGTTTTCAGTATATTCACATGCATATCGAGTTTTTGTGAGTTAGATAGCGCTTACTAAGCATTTTGCTTATAGACTACACTTCCTCTTACTGCAGATACAGGAAAGGAAAAGATATAGAAAGGAAGGCGACAAGGAGGTGTTCGAAGGATGTGTGATGCCAGGACTATGGAAGCCTTGGGACTAGGAAAGAAGTTTTAATTTTAGTTTCCGCATTTTAGTTATTGTAAACATTTGAGATTATTCTGTTTATATTGCATGTAGGATGAGTTCAGTTTAGTAAGTAGATATTTATGTGTTTGATACTTATTTAACTGCGTGGTTGATTGATATGTGTTCCAGTCGCTTGTGGCTGAGTATATATTGCATGTATTGTTGAATATGGTCACCGGTACAGGGGAGATTCTGTCAAAAATTTTCGGTAGGGTTTCCATGTGATTTTTAATCATACCGATTAAGTAGAGTTAGTAGTTAAGTAACGGTCATCCTTAGAGTGTAGTAGTAGTAAGAAGGGTGGTCGTTACAGTTGGTATCAGAGCAGTTCCCATTCTCCAGCATCACACATCAGCACCATCCTTGCCGTCTTCAAGTAAGAAAGTATTTAATTTTCTTTTATGCTTTCTTTATTATTTGCAGTATAGAGTACCTGCTTATATGTGCTTAGGGAAGAAGACAATTTATGTTTTAATTTTCTATGTTTTGATACATATGCTTAGAAAGAATATAGACAATTTTAGTTTTGTTTCTCTTATATTCATATATACATAAGTATGTTTAGAAAGGATAGAGAAGTTAAGAGACTAAGGAACAAAAGAGTATCATTAGTAGAAGTCATTTAGAACCAGAAGCATGAGGAAGTTACTAAGGAGCATGAGGACGGTATGAGATAGAAATGTCCAGAATTATTCTAAGTTCGAGGACGAACTTTTTATAAGGGAGGGAGAATTATAACATCCCAAATTTCATGATTTAGAGTTCTAAAAGAGCTTATTAAAATCTAGAAATGTTTTAGAAAAATTCTAGAGATTTTTAAGAATTTATAGAGTATTTTTATGAAATTTTTGGAGTTCGTTTGGTATTTTTACCAAGAGGAAGAAGTAAAAGATAAATAAAAAATAAAATTTGTTTAAGCCGGGTTTTGAACCCAAGACCCCGGACCCGAACCCGGACGCAGTCAACCAACTGCGCCAGCGGGTTTTGTTAATTAAGGAAAGAATAAATTGTATATAAGTGGTAGTTGGTTTAATGAAAACCTAGTTATAAGAAAAGGGGACTTATTTTTCCCGAGACTCAGAACTCTTCCTCTCCTCTCTCGCGACGGCGCGACTTCTTCTCGGCGAAACCGTGGCAGCAAGCAAGCACGTCACCGGCGGCCGGCGAGCACTTCTCACCGTGGGATCTTCACAGATTTGAGTTCTCCTCGTTGAAGAGAGCTTGTGGGCATGAAGAGGAGCCGGATTGTTGAGTTCTCCGCAAGCCCTAGAAGTATTAGAAGTCACCTTCTTTGGCTGTAAGTCCTAGAACAAGAGGTAAGTGCTTACTCACCTGCGGTAAGATAGTTTCGAGCCTTTGATTAGAGTTTCTCTTGTTTTGTGAATGTGCCGTGAGGAATTGTTGACAAGGAAGCTTGATGCCGTGAGTTTTGATTTGTTTTCATGGCTTTCGGATTGTAGGTTGTAGAGATTTTTGGTTTTATGCTTACTGCCGTGAGTTAGATTTCTGAAGCATGTAGTAGAAGTAGTTTTTGGACCTTGTTCTTCTTGAATTCCAAAAACATGCTGTTAGAAGTTGGCTGTTAGGAATATGGTTCCTTTTGGTTCAATGTTACTGTAAAGAATGTTTAGAGAAGGTTAAATTCCGAAGCTTTCTTCTTTGAAGTTTGCTGAATATTTGGTTTTCTTCCATGGTAGATAGAGAGCAGGAAGATATGTTTGTTACTACCTCTTTAGTTTCTAGTAGTAAATTCTTCCTCTAGTTGCATTTTTGTATAACAGATATATTCATGTGATGATATGCATGGGTACAGATTTAATGTATTTTAGCGGGAAGGATTGATATGTATATGTGTACAGAACTGAGCATATGGAATCTAATTAAGTTAGTATGCAGAATTGTGTTAGCTTAATATGCAGCATTTTAGTGTGTAGAATTCATTTACCCTTAGCTAGACATGTGCAAATTTTTAGATTCCTTGCTATTGGAATAACATGAGCAGATTTTATAAGTATAGTATGCAATGTTTCATAATTCTTTTTATGAGATAGTTTTATGCTTTTAGGTTGCTTGTGACCTTAAACAGATTCAGTTTTGTTGGTTTAGCATTGGAATAGCTAGAGATTATTGAGTAGCATGCATTCTTTGCTCTCTTTCTTTATCTCTGTTGTAGCAAGATTTAAGTTTTAATTCCAACAAGTTTTAGATTTAGTTTAAGCTTATATGATATGCAGACTTTCATAAGTATTGCTTGCAGATTTTAGATAAGCTTAGTATGCAGATTTTGTTAAGCTTAGTATGCAAATTTTAGATAAGCCTAATATGCAGATTTTTGTTAAGCTTTGCATGCAGATTTATGTTTTGCTTTGTATACAGATTTTTGTTTAAGCATTTCAGTGTTAGAATTTGTTTAAACATTTCAGTTTTGTAAGAGACATTCTTTTATAAGAAAAGTATAAGAAAGATAAAGAAAAGTATAAGAAAGATAAAGGAAAGAAAGAAAAAGGCCAAGGCCTCAAGTAGATCCCAAAGTCAAGACTTTAGGGATTTTGACACACAAGGTGCTTATTAAAATGCCAAGGCATTATATATTAGAAGTATTAAAAGATAACAAGTATTTTACTTTTATCAGTGGCACTGTACTGGACTCTCAGTTGTCCTTGGGCTGGGCTCCCATAGTCGGTCCCTAGGTTTAGATAACCTAGTATGCAGGACTCTCAGTAGTCCTTGGGCTGGGCTCCCATAGTCGGTCCCTAGGTTTAGATAACCTAGTAACCCTACTAGATTCGAGACCAGCTATCTCGGGTCTAGTTAGGGATGGCGCATAGCAAGTACAATTATCGGGCCCAAGAAGAAGTTGATTATTATTTTGAAGTATTATAAGTATAAGTTTTTGAACAAGTAAAATGAGTTTTACATAAACATAAAGTATTAAAGAATAAGTTAGAACAAATGAATCAAGTTTCACTTTGTTTTAGAATCAGCAAGTTTAGTTCCCTTTTATGCTAGCAGGTTATTTAGATTAGTTTACTGTTCTTTGCTATTAGAAGAGCATGAGTAGTTTTACATGTTTAGCACTTCAGTATGTTTGTTTATTTACTAGTAGATGAGCATGAGTAGTTTTTCCTTTGAGCATTCAGTTTTAGTTTTCAGTATATTCACATGCATATCGAGTTTTTGTTAGTTATATAGCGCTTACTAAGCATTTTGCTTATAGACTACACTTCCTCTTACTGCAGATACAGGAAAGGAAAAGATATAGAAAGGAAGGCGACAAGGAGGTGTTCGAAGGATGTGTGATGCCAGGACTATGGAAGCCTTGGGACTAGGAAAGAAGTTTTAATTTTAGTTTCCGCATTTTAGTTATTGTAAACATTTGAGATTATTCTGTTTAGATTGCATGTAGGATGAGTTCAGTTTAGTAAGTAGATATTTATGTGTTTGATACTTATTTAACTGCGTGGTTGATTGATATGTGTTCCAGTCGCTTGTGGCTGAGTATATATTGCATGTATTGTTGAATATGGTCACCGGTACAGGGGAGATTTTGTCAAAAATTTTCGGTAGGGTTTCCATGTGATTTTTAATCATACCGGTTAAGTAGAGTTAGTAGTTAAGTAACGGTCATCCTTAGAGTGTAGTAGTAGTAAGAAGGGTGGTCGTTACAATGATGACCCTACACAAGTCCAAGGAGTGGAAGAGCCCAAGGAGAAGGGCTCATTGGTCCAAGAAGAGAAGGACCAATCCGATGTTGACACGAGGTCAACATCCGAAGAAGAGGAGGAAGAAAAGATGCAATCCGATGTTGACGAGAGGTCAACATTCGAGGAGAAGAAGGAAGAGGAGGAGAAGGAAGAAGATGAGAGATCTTCTACATCTTCAAGAGAAGAAGAGGTGGAAGCATCCACATCCTCAAGGGTTGAAGAGGTGGAAGCACCCGCATCCTCAGAAGGAGAAGAATAAGATGATGCAACCTCCACAATTCAAGCTACATCAAATGGAGGATTGAGTATTACCCCTACAAGCAAAGGTATAGAAATTTGCATTGTAAATAATAAAAGTCATATCATTTGTTTTGAGTGTAGGGAGCATGGGCACTACAAGAGTAAGTGTCCCAAATTGGCCAAGAAGAAGGGCCAAGTAGTACCCAAGGGCAAGGAGAAGCCCAAGGAGATTGGTCCCACGAAACGCAAGAGCAAAGAGCACATTGTGTGCTTCTCATGCAATCAAAATGGGCATTACCGGAGTCAATGCCCTAAAGGGAAGAAGCCAATCAAAGTTAAAGGAGGAAGCACAAATCAAGGGGGAGCTTCTAAAAGCAAACCCAAGGTAACCTTTAAGTGCAATTCCTTTTAGTCATGATAAAATGCATGTTAGAAATAACACTCATCATTTTAATGCAAATTATCATGAAAGTAGGAAGCAGATAGTGTTAAGGGAAAATATATTCCTCCTTATGCCAGATCCACCATACCTAAGTTTAGGAAGGTAGATAACAACTTAGACAATAACTCTAAGGACTTTAGATATATGCCTAAATATAGAAATGCTCATAGGAGTCAAAAAAATCCAAATCTATGGATTTAATGACGGAAAACCAAGTCTTGAGGTCAAGACTTGATAACTTAGAAAGAATGGAAAATCTTCTTAAGGGTCAAAATGAGCAAACTCTAGGGAGAACTAGACAAGAGTCATCCAATGGCTATAGAGGTTTGGGATACAAACCTAAAGTCAAGAAGGATGTGACTTCTTTTCATAGGGCTCCATATAACTATGAGACCAACCATAGGTGTAGAGGTCAAGTCAAGGATACTAGGGAAGGAATCCCTAAAGGTTCTTTTGACAAGACTAATGTGACTAAGACTTCTAAGAAGTCTAACATAGTCACAAAGAAGGTCACAAGGGAGGTTATCCCTAAAGTTGATCTAGTAAAGGTGACTAAGGCTCCAAAAAGGCCAAGTAAAGTCACAAAGAAGGGTACAAGGGAAGTTATCCCTAGGAGTGACCTAGTAGAAGTGACCACGACTTCTAAGAAGCCTAGAAAGGTCCTTAGGAAGGTATCTAGGGAAGTCATTCCTAATGAATATCTAGAGCATCCAAGGAGCACCAATAGGTTTTGGGTTCCTAGGAGCATATTCTTTACACCCTAGATGGGTTTAGAGAGTGTCAACTCCAATTGGAAGGGTAGTTAACCCAACCTTGTTAAAGTTGACACTTGAGAGCATTTTCAAGGTTATTGTTAACTTTTAAAAATGAAAAGGATTATAAGTGTTACTCTTTGAAAGAGTAAAATGTGTCAAAGTTTGAGGAGTTCAATCTAATTTAAATTGACACACTTGAGAGAAGCAAAAGTAATGCCAAATTTGGAATCCAGTATTTTCTTATAGAATTAAGGGAAATGTAAACTTTAATTCAAATTATCACTCTTAGAAAGAGTAACATGTGCCAAAACCTAAGAAAATTAGATTTAATTTAACTTAGCACAATTGAGAAAACATAAGAAATATCAAATTGGGGTTTTGGTATTTTCTTAGGGTAATTAAAGGAAAATCTAGGTCCTAATGTAAGATGTTTACTTTTTAGAAGAGTAAAATGTGTCAAACTTTGAGGATTTGAACTTAAGTTAAATGGACACATTTAGAAAAGGATAAGAAATGCTAAATTGGGGTTTTGACATTTTCTTAGAAGGTTAAAGGCAAATCTAAGCCTTAATTTGATTTCATTTACTCTTTGAAAGAATAAAATGTGCCAAGTCTTGAGGAATTGGACTTAAATTTAAATTGGCATAAATGCAAAAAAGAAATACCAAGTTGGAAATTTGGTATTCTATTGAGGAGTTAAGGGAAAATTTAAACCTTAATCAAATTAATTACTCTTTGGAAGAGTAAGTTGTGCCAAACCTTGAGGAATTACATCAAAGGTAAGTTGGCACACTTGAAGAAAGGATAAGAAATGTTTAGTTGAGATATTAGTATGTTCTTAAGGGATTAAGAGCAAAAATTAGGTCTCAATCTAAATGGTTGATCCTTAAAGAGAGTAATATGTGCCAAACAAATATTTGAGGATTGAATTCTTAATTTCAATTGGCACAAATAGAAAAGGGGTAAAAGAAATGTCAAGTTGGATTTTGGCATTTCTTCAAGAGATAAACAATCTAGGCTTAATTTTAATGTTTTAGCTAAGATTTAAGGATACTTAGATAGATTATCTAGGTATATTTTATTTATACTAAAATGTCATGATTGATTGCCTATTATATGTCATGACATCATGTGTCACATTCATGATTATTATGAAAAATATAAAAATATCATATCATGTCATACATACATCATGTAGCTATAGGAATTTTTTTTTTGAAAATTCTTTCTTTTTGATGTATGTCATAACATATCATGCATTGTGTTAATTTCCTTATAATTAAGGACAAATGACATCTAGTATAAATGGTAAATATCCCAACAAGTGGGATGACACCAAGTGACATCCTAGGTGGATAATCACAAGTTTTCTAATGCCTAGATAGTTATGCATGATCCCTTAGTTTAGGGCAAAACTAAATATACATCTCACAAAGAATCATAAGGTGACTTGTATGTGTTTTAGTACACATTAGATAAAAGTGAGATGTTAGGATGGTGAACAAAATCCAAGATGTTGATTTAGTGCATCTTGTTGAGTTTTAGGTTCATCAAAACACATAGTTATATGTTTTCGAATCATTGGGAAAGCTAATGTACAAGTCATGTGCATTGAGCCCAAAGAATATGGTTGGATATTGGTTTTGAAAATGATTTTAAAATACTTTTGGAAAACTTTGGTGAAGACTATCTTTTGATAGTGATTATCATTGAATAGTTAGACACAAACTTGAAGAAAACACTAAAGTTTTTTACAAGTTTTCAAATTTGTGTCAATTTTTGAAAATAAGAAGTATTTTCTTAGAAAACTATTTTTCCTTGATAAAGTATACTCTAAATAATGCCTATATAAATTTTCATGATTTTTAGAATTTTGTAGAATTTTTGGGGAGTTTCTGAATTTCGCTGAAACTGAATTTCAGGAAATCAGAAACCCAATCGATTAGTCGGTCGATTGGGCTGGGTTCGATCGATCAGCCGATCGATTGGGAAGCCATTTCTCGCGAACAGAAGGGTATTGAATCGATCAGCCGATCGATTGACCCAGACTGGATCGATCAGTGGATTGATTCAGAGGATATTTCTGCAAGCAGTAGTTTGCGGAATCGATCAATGGATCGATTGAAGTGATTTCAATCGATTGAGTCCCAACTTCAATCGATTGGGAAGTCTGATTTTGGCCTGAAAAGCCTGATTTCAACACTTCAAGTCACTTCGAGTCCCAATAACCATTCCAAACCCCTTGAAATATATTTGTAGACATTTAGGGGGAGTTTTCATGATGAAAATAAGTATGGATTGGTTAAAAGAAACCAAAGTGAAGTTTAGGATAAGGTTTAGTTTCAATTCTGAATTTTGGAACCTTAAAACTTCAAGTTTTGGTTTTCAAGGGTCATTAATCATTTCTAACCCTTTGTCATACACTTGCATCCATTTAGGGGGAGTTTTCATGTTGAAAGCAAGTATGAATTGGTTAAGGTAGACTTAGGTGAAGTTTAGGTTGAGGTTTAGCTTCTTTATTGAATTTTGAACCTCAAAACTTTGAGTTTTGGTTTTCCTAATTATTTAGGAACCCCAAGTTATTGTTGATGCAATGATAGAAATTTGACCATGTTTTTAGGGGGAGTTACTCTTTGAAAACATAAAAATCTTTTCAAAGACCTTGGAAGGTGGGTTAAACCTTCGTGATGAATTAATACTCAGGGTCGACTATTGGGGAGCAATGGAAGATTGGTTATCTTCATTGTTAGGATGATAAATGCTCTCAGATGAACATTGTGGAGTAGATTACTGCTCAAGGGGGAGCATTGGGTTAATGAAGGGGATCGGACCTTCATTGGTAAAGTGAAACGTGCTCTTGGATGAGCATTGAGAAAAAGATTACTACTCAAGGGGGAGCATTGAATACAATGAATGGGAGTTTCATTGGGAAGTTGATGCATGCTCTAAGATGAGCATTGTGAAGTAAAGTAGAGCTCAAGGGGGAGCTTTGGCGGCAATGAAGACTATGAGATCTTCATTGTGGGGTTGTTAACGATATGTGAGGTTGTAAACAACGAAGAGTTAACTCTTATGGAGAAGAGTTTGTTTTCTGATTTGATGTGTGACAAAGAGGGAGAATGGAAGGTTAAGTTAGACATTCATCCCAAGCAGGGGGAGTTTGCCCTCTAGGAAAGGGAGAGAATGAAGGAAACCTTCATTTATGCTTTGTCATAAGAGGATTAAGGCTATGAGATTTAGCCTTGGTATAAAGAAGAGATTAAGGCTATGAGATTTAGCCTTGGTATAAAGAAGAGATTAAGGTTATGAGATTTAGCCTTGGTATAAAGAAGAGGTTAAGACTATGAGATTTAGCCTAACTTAGAGAAATTGTCAAACATCAAAAAGGGGGAGATTGTTGGGACAATTTCCCTAGGTTAAGTTTGACCAGTTTGACTAAGCTTGAGTTGAGTCAAGCTTGAGTTAGGATTTGAGTTTTGATGTTTGACAATATATGGAGATTGTTAGGGCAATCGTCCATTTGACAATATATGGAGATTGCTGGAGAAATCAACCGATTGTGGAGATGGTCAAGGGATTGACCAGGTTGATGAGAAGACAAGTCAAGTGGGCGAGTGTTGACTGGAGACTTGACCGGGTAAGTCCTAACTGGAGTTTAGGCATCTGGGAAAGTCCTAACTGGAGGTTAAGCAAGAGAGAAGTCAAGTAGGTCAAGGTTGACAGGAGACTTGACTAAGAAAGTCCTAATTGGAGATTAGGTAAAGGTAAGTCCAACAGGAAGGTTGGCAAGAGTCAAAATACAAGTAGGTCAGTGTTGACAAGACTTGGTGGTGAAAGTCCTGATAAGTGAGATCAGGCAATTGGAAAGTCCTAGTATAGCTAGGCAAAGGGAAAGTTGTAACACCCCAAATTTCATGATTTGGAGTCCTAAAAGATCTTATTAAAATCTAGAAATATTTTAGAAAAATTCTAGAGATTTTTAAAAAATTTTAGAGTATTTTTATGCAATTTTTGGAGGTCGTTTGATATTTTTACCAAAAGAAAGAAGTTTTGACAAAAAATGTCCAAGCCGAGGCTCAAATCGGCAACCATTGACCCGAGCAAAACCCGACTAACCAACTGGGCTAGCAGTTGTTACTTGATCAAGTAAAGGAAGAATTTTATTTAAGTAATAGAAGTTAATAGCAAGAAATAATAAGAAGAAAATAGGTTGCAGCCGGGATTCGAACCCACGAGCCGGGCCTTAAGCAAAACGCAGCCCACCAACAGACCAGCCGAACTTTTCTTAACTAAACCTATATCAAAATATATTTAAGTAGTACTAGTTAACAGAAATCTTAGGGTATTAAAAGGAAGAACTTAGGGATTAATCACGAAACCTAAATTCTTTCCTCCCCTTTCTCTCGGCGACGGCGTTTTCTCTCGGGCGAAAAACGCAGCCGAGCTTTAGGGCGTCTCCGGTGGCCGGCCAAAGACTCATCCAAAGGCTTCTTCATCTCCTTGTGATCCTCCCGTCGAGGAGGAGCCGTGAGCACAAGGAGGGACCGAAAGCTCGAGTTCTCCGAAGCCCTAGAATTGTTCTCGCCGACTGTAAGTCCAAGGAACCGAAGTAAGTTGCTTACTCACCTGCAGAAGAGTAGTTTTGGATTTCCCGTTGGCCTTTTCTTTTTGATTTTTGCATCATGTTATTAAGAAGGTTTGCTTCCTTAAGTTGCTGCCGCGAATTGAGGATTTAAATTCTTGTATCTTCTTGATGTTTATTTTGAAACATGCTGTAAGGAATAGGTTGTAAAGGGTTAGTACACGGTTTGAGTTTTACAGAATTCAGATTTAAGCTGTAAGATTTGTTGCTTAAGCTTTCTGCCTTGAGTTAAGTTTAATTCACCAAATGACTTAAGTCTTCTGCCGTGAGTTAAAAGGAAGAACAGAAAAGGATTAGTTTAGGTTAAGCATGAAGAACAGTTACAAAACTTAGGTTTCCAATAGTAATTCTACCCTATTAGCAGCATGTTGGAGAATTTGGGTTGCTTTGCAAAAAGATTAAGCTGTGAATTTGTTGTATAGGTTTGTTTTAAGTTTTACATCAAGTTCAACTTGATTTTATGCAAAGAAAAGGGGCACAAGTAGCTCCCTTGGGGTTGCTGTGCAATTCGGCTATTTAGCTGAACATGAGAAGGCATAGATTGTTGATTAGCATGTAGTTTTCTTTATGTTGTTACCTTATTGTTGCTACTGTCGATTTAGAGTTAGTTTTCTTCTAAAACATGTAGGTTTGTTTTTGTAGCTTAAATGTAGAAGTACGGTTAAATAGGTATGCATATTTTACTAAAATTCAATACATGGTTTTACTAGCAGTTTAGCATTTCAGTTTTTTTGATATATTCTATCATGTTGTTAGACTTTCCCTATTTGTTATTAGTTAAGCATGTGTAGTTTCCTTACTACTAGAATAGCATGAGTAGTATTGAATTATAATGTTTTCTTGCTTTGGATTTTCTGTACCGCATTAGAACGGCTAGAAGTTAGGAGTAGCTAGTTTGCTTTGTTTTCTTTGCTTTCGGATTACACTGTACAGCTTTGGAATAACTAGAGATTATTGAGTAGCATGCATTCTTTGCTCTCTTTCTTTTATCTCTGTTGTAGCAAGATTTAAGGTTTAATTCCAACAAGTTTTAGATGTAGTTTAAGCTTATATGATATGCAGATTTTCTAGTTTTCATTGGCTATTTTTAACAAGCATGAACAGCCATGTATTCTAGTGGAAAAATAAGAGTTCTATTAAATTCTTTTAGAAGTATTAACAAGTATAAGACAGATAAAGAAAAGAAAGAAAGAGGCCAAGGCCTTAAGTAGATCCCAAAGTCAATACTTTAGGGATTTTGGCACACAAGGTGTTAAAGAAAATGCCGAGGCATTATATAGAAGTATTAAAAGATAACAAATATTTTACTTTTATCAGTGGCACTGTGCTGGACTCTCAGTTGTCCTTGGGTTGGGCTCCCATAGTCGTCCCTAGGTTTAGATAACCTAGTAGTAACGGCACGGCCGACGGTCGACGGTCGACGGTCGACGACCCGCGGGTCGCCAAATGGGCCGCCAAATGGGTTGGGTCGTTACAAAAGTAAAAGCACAGTTGCCGGGCCCAAGAAGAAGTTGATTATTATTTTGAAGTATTATAAGTATAAGTTTTTGAACAAGTAAAACGAGTTTTACATAAACATAAAGTATTAAAAATTAAGTTTAGAACAAATGAAATAAGTTTCATATAGTTCTAAAAATCAGTAAGTTTGGTTCTTTATTCTACCATGTTTATCTAGTGGATGGATAGTTTTCATGTTTACCTATTAGATGAGTAGCATGATTAGCTATTAGAATTACATGAGTAGATTCCTTAGCTTTTCTTTGCTATTAGTTTGACATGAGCAGTTATGTTTATGCTTTATTTCTTTTTAGAGCATATAGTTTCTAGTTCTTTTCGTATACATGCACATTCGTGATTTTGTGAGTTAGATAGCGCTTACTAAGCAAATTTTGCTTATAGATTGCAGTTCCTCTTACTGCAGATACAGGAAAGGAAAAAGATATAGAAAGGAAGGCGACAAGGAGGTGTTCGAAGGATGTGTGATGCCAGGATTATGGAAGCCTTGGGACTAGGAAAGAAGTTTTAATTTTAGTTTCCGCATTTTAGTTATGGTAAACATTTGAGTTGTATTTTAAGTTCATGTCATTTGAGATTATTTTGTTTAGATTGCATGTAGGATGAGTTCAGTTTAGTAAGTAGATATTTGTGTGTTTGATACTTATTTAACTGCGTGGGTGTTTGATAAATGTTCTAGCCGTCTGTGGCTGATGTATACTATGCTTGTATCTTGGTTTATAGTCACCGGTACAAGGGAGACTCTGCCGAAATTTTTCGGTAGGGTTTCCATGTGATTTTTAATCATACCGGTTAAGTAGAGTTAGTAGTTAAGTAACGGTCATCCTTAGAGTGTAGTAGTAGTAAGAAGGGTGGTCATTGCAGTTGGTATCAGAGCAGTTCCCATTCTCCAGCATCACACATCAGCACCATCCTTGCCGTCTTCAAATAAGAAAGTATTTAAATTTTCTTTTATACTTTTCTTATTATTTGCAGTATAGAGTATTTGCTTAGAAATGTTTAAGTAAGATAGAAGTTCTTGATTTCTTTTGTTTACATATGTATATATGTTTAGAAAGCATAGAGACGAATTTTAAGTTTCTCTACATAACTAGATGTCAAGAAGAGGACGTCCCCGTACCGTTAGGACCGAGCACAGGAGAACGAAGAGTCCAGAACAGTTTCCAAGACCCGATATGGACACTACGAAGTTGTAGTCATGCCATTTGGTGTGACCAATGCACCTGTGGTCTCCAGGGACCTTATAACAGGTCTTCCAAGGACTACTAATGGGTACGATGTGATATGGGTGATAGTGGACAGTGAAGTAAGAGACTAAGGAACAAAAGAGTATCATTAGTGGGAGTCATTTAGAACCAGAAGAATGAGGAAGTTACTTAGGAGCGTGAGGATAGTATGAGATAGAAATATTCGGAATTATTCTAAGTTCGAGGACGAACTTTTTATAAGGTAGGGAGGATTGTAACACCCCAAATTTCATGATTTGGAGTCCTAAAAGACCTTATTAAAATCTAGAAATATTTTAGAAAAAATCTAGAGATTTTTAGAAATTTTTAGAGTATTTTTATGTAATTTTTGGAGGTCGTTTGATATTTTTACCAAAAGAAAGAAGTTTTGACAAAAAATATCCAAGCCGAGGCTCGAACCGGCAACCCTTGACCCGAGCAAAACCCGACTAACCAACTGGGCTAGCAGTTGTTATTTGATTAAATAAAGGAAGAAATTTATTTAAGTAATAGAAGTTAAAAGCAAGAAATAATAAGAATAAAATAGGTTGCAGCCGGAATTCAAACCCACGAGCCGGGGCTTAAGCAGAACGTAGCCCACCAACAAACCAGCCAAACTTTTCTTAACTAAACCTATATCAAAATATATTTAAGTAGTGCTAGTTAACAGAAACCTTAGGGTATTAAAAGGAAGAACTTAGGGATTAATCACGAAACCTAAATTCTTTCCTCCCCTTTCTCTCGGCGACGACCTTTTCTCTTGGGTGAAAAACGCAGCCGAGCTTTAGGGCGTCTCCGGTGGCCGACCAAAGACTCATCCAAAGGCTTCTTCATCTCCTTGCGATCCTCCCATCGAGGAGGAGCCGTGAGCACAAGGAGGGACCGAAAGCTCGAGTTCTCCGAAGCCCTAGAATTGTTCTCGCCGACTGTAAGTCCAAGGAACCGAAGTAAGTTGCTTACTCACCTGCAGAAGAGTAGTTTTGGATTTCCCGTTAGCCTTTTCTTTTTGATTTTTGCATCATGTTATTAAGAAGGTTTGCTTCCTTAAGTTGCTACCGCGAATTGAGGATTTAAATTCTTGTATCTTCTTGATGTTTATTTTGAAACATGCTGTAAGGAATAGGTTGTAAAGGGTTAGTATACGGTTTGAGTTTTACAGAATTCGGATTTAAGCTGTAAGATTTGTTGCTTAAGCTTTCTGCCGTGAGTTAAGTTTAATTCACCAAATGACTTAAGTCTTCTACCGAGAGTTAAAAGGAAGAACAGAAAAGGATTAGTTTAGGTTAAGCATGAAGAACAGTTACAAAACTTAGGTTTCCAGTAGTAATTCTACCCTATTAGCAGCATGTTGGAGAATTTGGGTTGCTTTGCAAAAAGATTAAGCTGTGAATTTGTTGTATAGGTTTGTTTTAAGTTTTACATCAAGTTCAACTTGATTTTATGCAAAGAAAAGGAGCACAAGTAGCTCCCTTGGGGTTGCTGTGCAATTCGGCTATTTAGCTGAACATGAGAAGGCATAGATTGTTGATTAGCATGTAGTTTTATTTATGTTGTTACCTTATTGTTGCTACTGTCGATTTAGAGTTAGTTTTCTTCTAAAACATGTAGGTTTGTTTTTAAAGCTTAAATGCAGAAGTACGGTTAAGTAGGTATGCATATTTTACTAAAATTCAATACATGGATTTACTAGCAGTTTAGCATTTCAGTTTTTTTGATATATTCTATCATGTTGTTAGACTTTCCCTATTTGTTATTAGTTAAGCATGTGTAGTTTCCTTACTACTAGAATAGCATGAGTAGTATTGAATTATAATGTTTTCTTGCTTTGGATTTTCTGTACCGCATTAGAACGGCTAGAAGTTAGGAGTAGCTAGTTTGCTTTGTTTTCTTTGCTTTCGGATTACACTGTACAGCTTTGGAATAACTAGAGATTATTGAGTAGCATGCATTCTTTGCTCTCTTTCTTTTATCTCTGTTGTAGCAAGATTTAAGGTTTTAATTCCAACAAGTTTTAGATGTAGTTTAAGCTCATATGATATGCAGATTTTCTAGTTTTTATTGGCTATTTTTAACAAGCATGAACAACCATGTATTCTAGTGGAAAAATAAGAGTTCTATTAAATTCTTTTAGAAGTATTAACAAGTATAAGACAGATAAAGAAAAGAAAGAAAGAGGCCAAGGCCTTAAGTAGATCCCAAAGTCAAGACTTTAGGGATTTTGGCACACAAGGTGTTAAAGAAAATGCCGAGGCATTATATAGAAGTATTAAAAGATAACAAGTATTTTACTTTTATTAGTGGCACTGTGCTGGACTCTCAGTTGTCCTTGGGTTGGGCTCCCATAGTCGTCCCTAGGTTTAGATAACCTAGTAGTAACGGCACGGCCGACAGTCGACGGTCGACGACCCGAGGGTCGCCAAATGGGCCGCCAAATGGGTCGGGTCATTACAAAAGTAAAAGCACAGTTGCCGGGCCCAAGTAGAAGTTGATTATTATTTTGAAGTATTATAAGTATAAGTTTTTGAACAAGTAAAACGAGCTTTACATAAACATAAAGTATTAAAAATTAAGTTTAGAACAAATGAAATAAGTTTCATATAGTTCTAAAAATCAGTAAGTTTGATTCTTTATTCTACCATGTTTATCTAGTGGATGGGTAGTTTTCATGTTTACCTATTAGATGAGTAGCATGATTAGCTATTAGAATTACATGAGTAGATTCCTTAGGTTTTCTTTGCTATTAGTTTGACATGAGCAGTTATGTTTATGCTTTATTTCTTTTTAGAGCATATAGTTTCTAGTTCTTTTCGTATACATGCACATTCGTGATTTTGTGAGTTAGATAGCGCTTACTAAGCAAATTTTGCTTATAAATTGCACTTCCTCTTACTGCAGATACAGGAAAGGAAAAAGATATAGAAAGGAAGGCGACAAGGAGGTGTTCGAAGGATGTGTGATGCCAGGATTATGGAAGCCTTGGGACTAGGAAAGAAGTTTTAATTTTAGTTTTCGCATTCTAGTTATGGTAAACATTTGAGTTGTATTTTAAGTTCATGTCATTTGAGATTATTCTGTTTAGATTGCATGTAGGATGAGTTCAGTTTAGTAAGTAGATATTTGTGTGTTTGATACTTATTTAACTGCGTGGGTGTTTGATAAATGTTCCAGCCGTCTGTGGCTGATGTATACTATGCTTGTATCTTGGTTTATAGTCACCGGTACAAGTGAGACTCTGCCGAAATTTTTTGGTAGGGTTTCCATGTGATTTTTAATCATACCGGTTAAGTAGAGTTAGTAGTTAAGTAACGGTCATCCTTAGAGTGTAGTAGTAGTAAGAAGGGTGGTCGTTACAAAAGTCCTGGTGAGGAGCCAGACAACTGGAAAGTTCAAGTGTGATCTTGGCAAAGGGAAAGTCCTGGTGAGGAGCCAGGCAATTGGAAAGTCCAAGTGTGATCTTGGCAAAGCTAGTCCTAGTGTGATTTGGCTAGGAGAACCCGACAACTAGGATGAGGGTGATGGAAGCTCCAGAAGGCAAGGCGTGAATGATGGGGAGATATCCGAGGGAGGCAAGGCTGATGGAGGAGGCTAGAAGGCTAGTTCGAGGTTGGTCGGAAGTGACCAAATGCTAGGTATGGAGACCCAACAGGTCACGGTTGATCTGGAGTTGGGTTTGGGAGTTTGGACTTGAGTTTGAGTCAAGTCCAGGCTGGTCAATCGATCGAGCGATCGATTGAAGCAGGGACCAATCGATCAGTGGATCGATTGGAGTGTGCTGCGAAGGAAGGAATGACCCAATCGATTGGTCAATCGATTGGGACCATATTTCGTGAGCACAGAGCCCTTCCCAATCGATCGGGCGATCGATTGGGAGCTGCCAATCGATCGGTCGATCGATTGGGCAGGGGTGTTCTCGCGCGATCGCAAGAAGCATAGAATGCTTCTAGATCGATCCACCGATCGATCCAGATGTTCCCAATCGATCGGTCGATCGATTGAGATTCGACCGTTGCGCAGGATGTAGGTAATGGACGGCTAGGATTGTGCGGATGTGGCGTGGCAATCGATGGGGTTGATCTCAATCGATTGGGAGCACTGTATATAACCTGGGTGGAGCGTTTTCTTCGCCAGATCTTTGCAATCTTTTGCGCAGCTCTTTAGCGATCTTCTCCGAGATTCTTGCCAGTTCTTGAGGGTTCTTGGAGTGCATCTTTAAGATTCAAGAGGCAACCACAACAAGCAACAAGTAAGCAAGAAGAAGTGTATATTTCATTTGTATCCGTGTATTTTCTTCTCGTGTGAGTGTTGTAGTGTTGTGTGGGTTTGTACAAGGCTTCTCCGCCTCCGGCTGCGACCGAAAAGGAGTATTTCATAGTGGAGGAGTGAGTCGATGTGTGAATCCTTGGATTAGTCACCTCATCTTGAGGTGGATACCAAGTAAACCCCAGGTATTAGCATTGTGTGTGTTTGTTTTTATTTTCCGCTACGTTTCAAGATGAAGCAAGCACAAGTGCGCGACGAAATGCTATTCGCCCCCCTCTAGTGGGCACAACGGTCCCAACAGAGATTGATAGAACTTTCCTGAGAAGAAGAAACCTACAGAAGACATTTCAAGTGGCACAAGAATCTTCAGAGATGGCTGATAAATTGTTAAAGGATTATGCAACACCTTATGCACGAAGGGTTCGGTCTAGCATCACTCAACCGCCAATTGATGCTAACAACTTTTAAATTAAGCCTGCAGTAATTCACATGGTTCAGCAGAATCAATTTGGAGGAGGACCGCACTAACAACTAGAGAGGAGAAGAAGAAGATAAAAAGCTAGGTTTTCATCTCTTCCATTCCCTTTTATACCAAGTGGAAGTTGATGTATCTCTCCACATATAATCTACATATAATGAATAATTTTCTATTTCTAATGTGATGCTTTACCATCACCTAATGGCTACTTAAACCAATCTTAAATCAAAGGTCTAGGGTTTAAATCCCAGCCCGGGTCCTTTATACACATATTTTTATTTATTTTCTCTTCTTCTATTTCTTTTTGCTCTTTTTGGAGGAAAGAAAATTTATGGGCGTTACAATCCCCATACCTTATAAAAAGTTCATCCTCAAACTTAGAACAAGTGTGAATACTTCCGTCTCATATCATCCTCGCGTTCCCATATTGCCTCTTCATACTGTTGACTTTGCCACAATACTTTCACTAACGGTATCTCTTTGTTCCTCAGCTTCTTAACTTCTCGATCTATTATCTGTATAGGTCGACTTTCATAACTCAGATCCTCTTGAACTTGTACCGGCTGTGACTCAATCACTTGGTTTACATTGGGAACATGCTTCTTCAGCATTGAGACATGGAATACATTATGGATGACCGACATCTCCTGAGGTAGTTCTAGCTCATGAGCTACCTTGCCAACCTTTTGAGTAATCAGGTATGGCCCCACATAACGTGGACTCAACTTTCCTTTCTTTCCAAACCTCATCATGTTGGTACAGGAAGCATCCGACTATCGAACCGATGTTTTAATTATGTCAAAGGGTTCAAGTTAAGTTGTTTTGTTATCTAATGAGCTTAAACAAGTGTGCAGGAAAGTCCTAACTGCGGTTAGGCAGGTGGAAAATCCTAAGGGGCGGTAACCTTAGGTCCTAGGGGGTGGTAACCCTAGGTGGAGGAAAACCCTAAGGGGCGGTAACCTTAGGTCCTAGGGGGTGGTAACCCAAGGTGGAAGAAAACCCTAAGGGGCGGTAACCTTAGGTCCTAGGGGGTGATAACCCTAGGTGGAGAAAAACCCTAGGGGGCGGTAACCCTAGGTCCTAGGGGGTGGTAACCCTAGGCGGAAAGTCCAGTCGGTCTGGAGGACCGGATTGACATCAGGTAAATCTCCTGAGTGGAGTAGGTGAGGACGCGTTCCCCGTAGAGGGAACAGTAGGCGTCGGGTTAACCTAGGGTTTCCGGTAGGAAGCCCAAAGTCAGACTCGGTCAGTCTGATGACTACTAATTTTATTTATCATATTATCTTTTTGTGTTCTAACTCTGTTTTGCAGGTAACTAACAGTTTTATGCAGGGTTAGAACTGACCAGGATCGGTCGACCGAACCTTGGGATCGGTCGACCGAACCTCCAAGCTACCAGATCAGATCTCCAGAAGTTGGACCGGGCTCGACCAGGGATCGGTCGACCGAACCTCGGGATCGGTCGACCGAACCTGGATAGGTATCGACTGGATCAAGCCGAGGTGTGCGGGTTAGAGGAGACTGATCGGTCGACCGAACCTTGGGATCGGTCGACCGAACCCAGGGATAAAGTTTGGCCAGATCGAAGCGGAGCGACGGATGGACGGACCAGATGCGGTGGAGGTCATCTGATCGGTCGACCGAACGTGGGGATTGGTCGATCGATCAGCTTCGGGTCAAATATGATCCCGAGACTTGGAGATCTGGATCAGACCTTGCAGAACTATAAAAGGAGGCCTCGAGGTGCAGCTCAGATCATCGAATTCCTAACAAGAAAACTGAGCTCTTCCGTGTACTGCTGCTAACGCCTCAACAACGCTCTGCTACTCCAACGAATCAACTCCAAAGTTCACTATTCTTCTTGTTCGTTGGTATAGTTTCTTTATTGCACTAATTGTACTCCAGTTTGTAATCATTCCAATATTATAGTTGTTGCCCACCGAAAGCGGTCAAGGACCGCGGGCCTTCGAGTAGGAGTCGCTATAGGCTCCGAACGAAGTAAAACACTTGCGTCTCTGTGTGTTTGCTTTAACTTTCCGCTGCATTTCAACTCTGTATTTAAATCGCGAAAAATAGCCACGAGCGCTATTCACCCCCCCTCTATCGCTTTCAATCCATCAATTGGTATCAGAGCGGGGTCATTTTGAATTGGTGCAACCACCATTCAAAATAATTTTTTCGTGGTATTTTCAGATTTTTCGGAGTCGATTAGCATTTGGCTTTATAGCCATATTCTAATTCTTTTCTCGAATCGGTTTTCTGCTCAAGGTTGGTGCAACACCACCCGAGTTCGTGATCTATTTTTTTCATACCGCACTACTAATCCAGGACCAAGTCCTGGGATTTTCTTATTGTTTATTTGTTTTATATAGTTGATCTAAATGACCCTTCAAGAAGGCTACAGTACAGCCCGCCCCCCTCTATTCACCGGAGACGACTTCGGGTACTGAAAGGGTCGGATGGAGGCATATCTCCAGACTCATTTTGAAGTCTGGATGATTATCAAAATCGGACTCCAACTACCAACTGATAGCGCTGGTAAACCACTACCATACGAAGACTGGGACGCATCTCTAATTAAGAAGGTGGAAGCAAACGCCAAGGCAACATGCACCCTCCAGTGTGGCCTAACAAAAGAAGAACTCAACCGCGTTGGCCCCTTCAACAGTGCCAAGGAGCTATGGGAGAAGCTCATTGAACTTCACGAAGAAACATCTGACACTAAAGTAAGTAAAAGAGACCTAATTTTTAATAAATTATTTAATATCAAACTGCAGGAAGGTGAGACAGCTGCCCAACTCCACGCCCGGATTCAAGATCTGCTCAACGGTCTTCATGCAATTGGACAAAAGGTAGATAACCGGGACATCATAAGGTATTCTCTAAACGCCTTTCCGAGGAACACCTTGTGGGCATCCATGGTAGATGCCTACAAGGTTTCTAAGGACTTGTCTACTATTAAGTTAGATGAACTCTTTGCAGAATTCGAACTTCATGAACAGACTAATGCACGCCCGACCGAGAAAGGGTTGGCTTTGGTTGCAGGAACAGGAAGAGTACGCGAATCAAAGATAAAGCACAGAACCGAACCTGAGTCAGAAGAAGAAGAACCAGATTCGGAAGACGATGACGAGCTTACAACCGAAATAGTCAACCTGGTAAAGAAACTCTACAAAAAGAAGGGCTTCAACAAAAAGGATGTGAGAAAGGCCATCCAGTCCAAAGAAGCCCAATCAAGCTCGAAGGCCAAATTCGAAGTGACCTGCTACGGGTGCAATCAGAAGGGGCACATCAAGGCAAACTGCCCAAACCAAAAAGATCCAAAGAAACCAAGGAGGAAGAAGGCCTTGAAAGCAACGTGGGACGAGTCTTCCTCCGAGGAATCCGACGACGAAGAACTCGAGCAGACGAATTTTCTCGGGCTGACAGCCCGGGACTACACCAATGAATCCGGAAGCGAGGACGAATCGGAAGCCGAGTCCGAAAGAAGCCACGGATCCGCATCCGTTTCCGAAGGGCCAAACTCCTCTGTAAGTACAACCCGTTTATATAGCTTAATCAATTATTTAATGCATAAAGTAGCTAAGTCAAAAATTCGAATCAAGTTGCTTCTAAAGGAGGTAACACTCCTTAAAGAAACGACTAATGACGAATCCTTGACTGATTCAGTTCAGACTGGAACCTCTACTCAAGTTCAAAAACTTGAGGAAGAGAATTCCAACCTGAAAAGTCAAGTCAAAGATTTGAAGACAACCTTAGAACGATTTTCCTTGGGATCCAAGAATCTTGACTTGATTCTTGGAACACAAAGGGCAATCTACAATAGAACTGGACTAGGATACAAATCTAAAAAGAAATATAAGTCATATTTATCTCTCATACAAAGAACAAATAGAAAAATGGTCCAAGCATGGGTTGCTAAGTCCAACCTGATCAATCAAGTTGGACTCGGACAATATTGGGTTCCCAAGGATCAAATACATTACCTCGATAGATCATATCGAGACTATGATCCAGGGGGAACTAAAACGATTAAAATTCGAAATTAAAATTAAAAAATTCAATTAAAAATTCGAAATTAAAATTAAAAATTCCAAATTAAAATAAAAATTTCAATTAAAAATTTGAAATTAAAATTAAAAATTAAAACCGAAAAATTAAAATAAAAAATTAAAACCAAAAATTAAGAATCAAAAATTAAATTAAAAATTCGAAATTAAAATTAAAAATTCCAAATTTCGAATTTAAGCTAAACATTCTAAATTTAATTGAAGGAGGATCCAGAATAGCTGGCACCCGCATCTAAAACTACCCGACTGGGTAACCAAACTTAATCTACCCGGAATGGGTAAATAAGAATAGTCTACCCGGCAGGGTAATTAAGGTTAAATAAAATGGACTAGGTTTAACTTGAGCCACGGTACTGGTGAAGTTTTTGGATGATAGTACGTTAGGGAAGCTTGGGCATCGCATGTCTAGGAAGATATGACTTCGACCTGGTGCATTTGGCCAAGTGGAACTGACCGAAGCTACCCTTAAATGGATCCTAACTAGTTAGACCAAGGTTTAGTATTAAGTTCAATGGGTAGGACTATTTGGAAAACCTCGAAGGCATGATTACTTTAATGAGTTCCTTGTGACTCACCATAGCCCAGAAGTTTATCCAAAGAATGCTTACTTGTTGAACCCAAAGCTAAACCTGAATCTAACACAAAGTTAAACATAATTCTAAAATTGAACCTCAATTCATCTCACAAAAATTATAGGAGTCCCTGATTGAAAATTTAGATCGGGTGAGATGACTAAGGAATTCATTAATTCAAAATTAAATTCATTAAATTAATTAATTCAAAATTAAATTCATTAAATTAATTAATTCAAAATTAAATTCATTAAATTAAATTCATTCAAATTAAAATTAACTTAATAATTCATTCAAATTAAAATTAACTTAATCATTCATTCAAATTAAAATTAACTTAAATATTTTTTCAAAAATTAACTTAAATATTTTTTTTCAAAATTAACTTAAATATTTTTCAAAATTAACTTAAATATTTTTTTCAAAAATTAACTTAAATATTTTTTTTTCAAAAATTAACTTAAATATTTTTCAAAATTAACTTAAATATTTTTTCAAAATTAACTTAAATATTCTTCAAAATTAACTTAAATATTTTTTCAAAAATTAACTTAAATATTTTTTTTCAAAAATTAACTTAAATATTTTTTCCAAAAATTAACTTAAATATTTTTCAAAATTAACTTAAATATTCTTCAAAATTAACTTATTTTTTTTTCAAAATTAACTTAAATATTTTTTCAAAAATTAACTTAAATATTTTTCAAAAATTAACCTAAATGCTTTTCATTAAAAATTAACTTAAAATATTCTCCAAACTTAACATTTTTCAAAAATACTTCAATCAAACTGTCTTTTGATCCATCAACTACTTTATGTGTAGGAATTGGATCAATGGATGTTGGACAGTGGATGCTCCAGACATATGACTGGAGATAGGTTGAAGTTTACTAAGCTAAAACTAAAGAACCTAGGATCAGTTGCATTCAACAACGATGGAAAACTGAAAGTAATCGGAAAAGGTAATATCGAACTTAATTTTGACTTTATTATTCGAAAAGTATTATTAGTTGAAAATTTTAATTTCAATTTATTAAGTATAAGCCAATTATGTGATACTGGTTATTCAGTTAATTTTACCAAGTCCGAATGTATAGTCAAACATATTGACAATCCAAAAATCATACTTAAGGGCACTAGGAAAGATAATGTCTACACCATTTATCTTCCAACACCCTCAATAAAGTGTTTTATAACACAACAAGAGGAAACTGAGTTGTGGCACAGGAGATTGGGTCACACTCACATAAGACTCATTTCAAAAATGAGTCAAAATGGACTAGTCAGAGGATTGCCCAAATTAAAAGTTATTGAAAATTCAATCTGTAATGCGTGTCAACAAGGAAAACAAACCAAGTCAACCCACAAGTCAACCAATCTAGGTAGAACTACTTGTTTACTTGAGCTCCTTCACCTAGACCTATTCGATTCACACGAAGCCAATTCACTAAGCAAAAACCAGTATTGTTTAGTTATAATAGATGATTTCTCCAAGTTTACCTGGGTAAAATTTCTAAAAATAAAAGATGAAACCTTTGAAATATTTAGTAATTTTTGTAAATTAACAGAAAATGAAAAATACACTAAAATTAAAAGAATAAGAAGTGACCATGGAGGAGAATTTGAGAATCACAACTTTACTGAATTTTGTGAAATAAATGGATACAAACATGAATACTCCTGCCCTAGAACCCCTCAACAAAATGGTTTAGTAGAACGTAAAAATAGAACCCTACAAGAAGCTGCTAGAACCATGTTAAACGAATATAAACTATCTAATCAATTCTGGGCTGAAGCAGTTAGTACAACATGTTATATTCAGAATAGGATTTTGGTTAACAAAATTCAAAATAAAACACTCTATGAAATTTATTATAATAAAATTCCCAACTTAAACTATTTAAAAGTATTTGGGTGTAAAGTCTTCATTTTGAACACTAAAGACTACTTAGGGAAATTTACATCAAAAACAACCCCGGGAATATTTTTAGGATATTCAACAACTAGTAGAGCATATAGAGTGTATAACAAAAATACCCTAAAGGTAGAAGAAACAATAAATATAATATTTGATGAAGAAAATAAGTTACCCAACACAATAAATGAAACTGAAAATATAGAAAATATTAACCCAATAAACAGAGAAGATGACGAAATTCAACCTGAACCTATTGAATCTGAAGAACAAATCACTAACTCAAATGATATGCGACCAACTAGAACAAGCACAAATCACCCATCTGACCAAATTTTGGGTGACCCAACTGTCAGAGTCAGAACTAGATCATCTTATAGAAACCAGAGCCAAATAGCTTTGATTTCAAAAATCGAGCCTAAAACCATAGAAGAAGCCCTACCAGACCCAGATTGGACTCTAGCAATGCAAGAAGAACTGGCCCAATTTGAAAGAAATCAGGTCTGGGAATTAGTGCCTAAACCCGTTAATAAATCCATAATTGACACTAAATGGGTTTTTAGAAACAAATTGAATGATCAAGGTGAAATAGTTAGAAACAAAGCTAGGTTAGTAGTTAAAGGATTTAGTCAAGTAGAAGGGTTAGACTATGACGAGACCTATGCCCCAGTAGCAAGACTTGAATCCATTAGGATGTTGCTGGCCTATGCAGCACACAAAGGATTCAAGCTATTTCAAATGGACGTAAAATCCGTATTTTTAAACGGATTTATTAAAGAAGAAGTATATGTAGGTCAACCCCCAGGATTTGAAGACTTAGAGCAACCAAATTATGTCTTTAAATTAAAAAAGGCCCTATACGGACTAAAACAAGCACCTAGGGCTTGGTATGAACGTCTGTCCAATTACTTAATATCAAAAGGATTTAACCAAGGTCAAATAGACCCAACCCTTTTCGTAAAGACCTTAGAAAATGATATTTTTAGAGCCCAAATTTACGTTGACGATATTATTTTCGGTTCCACAAACTCTAAATTTCTAAAAGAATTCACCCAACTTATGGAAAATGAATTCGAAATGAGTCTGGTAGGAGAACTTAATTTCTTCTTAGGTTTACAGATTAAGCAAACTAAAGATGGAATTTACATTTATTAAACTAAATATGCTAAGGAATTAATTAGAAAATTTGGCATGGAAAACTCAAAAATAATCAATACACCAATGGCAACAAATGCTAAAATTGACTCAGACTTAGAAGGTAAGTCAGTAGACTTGAAATACTATCGGAGTGCAATAGGAAGTCTACTGTACCTAACTACAAGTCGACCAAACATTATTTTTACAGTAGGTATGTGTGCACGATACCAATCTTGTGCAAAAGAGTCTCACTTAACCCTTGTCAAAAGAATCCTTAGGTATATTAAGGGAACCCTAAATGTAGGACTATGGTACCCTAGATCTGGCACCCTTGACCTAACCGGCTACTCTGACTCAGACTATGCCGGATGCAAGCTAGATAGAAAAAGCACAAGTGGTAGCTGTCAATTTCTAGGACAATGCCTAGTAAGTTGGCCAAGCAGAAAGCAACACTGTGTTGCTTTATCTACCACTGAAGCTGAATATATAGCCTTAGGTGAATGCACATCTCAGTTGCTGTGGATGATGCATACCCTTAAAGACTATCAACTGGAGTATCATAAAACTAAAATCTCAATTGATAATATAAGCTCAATAAATCTAACAAAAAACCCAATTCATCACTCAAGGACTAAACATATAGAAGTGAAACACCACTTTGTAAGGGATCACGTAGCTAAGGGTGATATTGAACTCAACTATGTTGAGTCAAAATCAAACCTAGCTGATATCTTCACAAAGCCCTTACCTGAACTTGAGTTCAGCTCACTTAGAAGGCAAATAGGAATGTGCTGGGTAGAATAGATATTAATTTTTCAAAACTCACTGTCTTACTTCAAAACTCGTTCTTTTATTCTTTTCAAAATATAGGAAAAATAATGATTTTAAAATCCCATTTTCTTAGAATTTTCAAAAATATGACTTAGCCTAGGTTCTACCCTAGAAATCATGTTCCCCTAGATTTAAGCCAGAGCATCTCACAAACACCTAGGTATACCTTGCTTGTGTTTGCCAAACATAGAATGGTGTGAGATGCATAGGGTACAGCCTGGACTCAAGAATGCTTATTTCTGTGCATCAATATGAGTCTGGGCGTTAAATACTTTATTAACAGTAATTAAGTCAAGTCTTCCAACCTTAGTCAAATCTAACTAGACTAAATGACTTTACTTGACTAACCAAGTGAAAGCTGTTGCCCTCTAGGCAATCAGCAAGTAGCTAACGGTTAGACAGTTGATGAAGGAAATGTTAAGCTTAAGTTTGCTTACACTTTAGGGCTCTGATACCTGACCAAAATAATTTAAATAATTTAACAACTATTTAACGTGACTCATGCTTGGACTATAAGACCCTAAGAATTTATTAAGACATTAATCAAGGGGGAGTGAATTTTTCTTTTTTCAAACTAGTTTTCCTTTAAAATAAAAATTATCTTTGACTTGGTTTTAAAAATTATTTTTGACTTGCTATAAAAATTATGTTTGACTCAGCCTGAAAATAGAATTAACAGTATTTTTAAAGGCTTGGATTTTTAGATAATCAATTTTCAAAACTAAGCACTAAAATTATCCAAATCCTTTACTAAGTTCTTTTCAAGAAACAGTTTCTCAAAGCTAAGTACTTAAGTTAAGCTTTTATGAAAATCCTTTTAAAGTTAAGCAAAGTTTTTACCTTTAAGTGTTTGTCAAAATTAGTTTTTGTTGAAAATGAGTTATGTATTTTCAAAACAATTTCAAATTGAGCTAAGTGTTTTTCAAAGTAATGATTTTCAAAATGCTAAATTTTGCTAAGTTTTTGTTGAAAACACTAAGTAGTTTCCAAGGCATTTCCTAACTTAAGTAAAATAATTCTTTTTGAAACACTAAGACACTAAATAAAAGGCTACTCTTCAGGGGGAGCTTAAACTAATTATTCCTTTCTCTTCCTGATATTCTTTTTGATTTATGTCAAAGGGGGAGAGAAAAGTCAAAGTTAAAGAATAGTTAAAGAAATTAACAATTAAGAATTTAAACATAAAGAGGAGCATAAGTTTTATAAATTGTCATACATTCATGTTTAAATTTCTTAATAATTTTGTCATACTTTTACTTAACTTTGAACTGTGTTGTCATAATCAAAAAGGGGGAGATTGTTGGTGCAGGAAGCATCCGACGATCGAACCGATATTTTGATTATGTCAAAGGGTTCAAGTTAAGTTATTTTGTTATCTAATGAGCTTAAACAAGTGTGCAGGAAAGTCCTAACTGCGGTTAGGCATGTGGAAAATCCTAAGGGGTGGTAACCCTAGGTAGAGGAAAATCCTAAGGGGCGGTAACCTTAGGTCTTAGGGGGTGGTAACCCTAGGTGGAAGAAAACCCAAAGGGGCGGTAACCTTAGGTCCTAGGGGGTGGTAACCCTAGGTGGAGAAAAACCCTAGGGGGCGGTAACCCTAGGTCCTAGGGGGTGGTAACCCTAGGCGGAAAGTCCAGTCGGTCTGGAGGACTGGACTGGTATCAGGTAAATCTCCTGAGTGGAGTAGGTGAGGACGCGTTCCCCGTAGAGGAAACAGTAGGCGTCGGGTTTACCTTGGGTTTCCGGTAGGAAGCCCAAAGTCAGACTCGGTCAGTCCGATGACTGACAATTTTATTTATCATATTATCTTTTTGTGTTCTAACTCTGTTTTGCTGGTAACTAACAGTTTTATGCAGGGTTAGAACTGACCAGGATTGGTCGACCGAACCTTGGGATCGGTCGACCGAACCTCCAAGCTACCAGATCAGATCTCCAGAAGTTGGACCGGGCTCGACCAGGGATCGGTCGACCGGACCTCGGGATCGGTCGACCGGACCTCGGGATCGGTCGACCGAACCTGGATAGGTATCGACTAGATCAAGCCGAGGTGTGCGGGTCAGAGGAGACTGATCGGTCAACCGAACCTTGGGATCGGTCGACCGAACCCAGGGATAAAGTTTGACCAGATCGAAGCGGAGCGACGGATGGACGGATCAGATGCGGTGGAGGTCATCTGATCGGTCGACCGAACGTGGGGATCGATCGACCGATCCGCTTCGGGTCAAATCTGATCCCGAGACTTGGGGATCTGGATCAGACCTTGTAGAGCTATAAAAGGAGGCCTCGAGGTGCAGCTCAGATCATCGAATTCTGAACAAGAAAACTAAGCTCTTCCGTGTACTGCTGCTAACGCCTCAACAACGCTCTGCTACTCCAACGAATCAACTCCAAAGTTCACTATTCTTCTTGTTCGTTGGTATAGTTTCTTTATTGCACTAATTGTACTCCAGTTTGTAATCATTCCGATATTATAGTTGTTGCCCACCGAAAGCGGTCAAGGACCGCGGGCCTTCGAGTAGGAGTCGCTATAGGCTCCGAACGAAGTAAAACACTTGCGTCTCTGTGTGTTTGCTTTAACTTTCCGCTGCATTTCAACTCTGTATTTAAATCACGAAAAATAGCCACGAGCGCTATTCACCCTCCCCTCTAGCGCTTTCGATCCATCACATCACTCCTTTCATAAGAGCTACTTTGAGGAACACTGAGTCCTCAACCTCAAATTCTAGTGGTCTACGACGCACATTTGCATAGCTCTTCTGTCGGCTCTGAGCGGTTTCTATTCTCTGGTAGACGCTCTGAATGACTTTGGTGGTGTCCTCGATAAGATCTGTCTGGAGTCTCATTTCTTTCTTTTCACCACTTTCATATCAGCAGATAGGAGATCTACATCTTTTCCCATATAAAGCTTCGTAGGGTGTCATTCTGATAGTAGCTTGATAGCTATTATTATATACGGATTCTGCTAAGCATAGGTTTCGACACCAGCTCCCTTTGAAATCTAAGCCACAAGCCCGTAGCATATCCTCCAGAACTTGATTTACCCGTCTGTTTGCCCATCAGTTTGAAGATGAAATGTTGTGCTAAACCGTAGCTAGTGCCAAGAGCTCTCTAAACACACTCCCAGAAGTGTGAAGTAAAGCGACTATCTCTATCAAAAATTATGGTTTTGGGAACTCCATGCAATCTGATAACCTCTTTAACATATATTTACGCTAGTTGTTCAATAGAGTAGGATGTTTTAATAGCTAGAAAATGAGAAGACTTAGTCAATCTGTCCACTATTACCCAGATAGCATCATAACCATTCGTGGTTCTGGGTAGTCCTACTATGAAATCCATAGATATATTCTCCCACTTCCACTCTGGAATCTAGATAGGCTGCAGAACTCCGCCCGATCTCTGATGTTCTGCTTTAACCCGTTGGTATGTCAGGCAGGTACTGACATATCTTACAATATCTCTTTTCATTCCAGACCACCAGAAGCGTTCCTTTAAATCTTGGTACATCTTGGTGGAACAAAGATGCATAGTGTAGGACGTTCCATGGGCTTCATCTAGAATTTTTTGTCGTAGTTCTTCTTGATTAGGGACACAGAGGTGATCATCATAATATAGTATCCCACAGTCTAATACTCGGAACTCCCCATTTTCTCCTTCCTGTATTCCTTGCTTGATCTTCTGAATATTAGGATCTTCATCTTGTCCTTTCTGTATTTTGTCAAGCAGGGTTGACACTAGTGTCAAAGTGGAGAGCTGCCCAGTAATAATTTCAAGCCCAAAATTTACTATTTCTTTCCGTAGGGGATGGGACATAGCAGATATAGATAATAACATTGCATAAGATTTCCTACTACTGCATCTGCCACTTTATTCGCTTTCCCCGGATGGTAGAGGATTTCACAGTCATAGTCTTTGACCAACTCCAGTCATCTCCGCTGTCTCATGTTCATGTCTTTCTGAGTAAAGAAATACCTAATACTCTGGTGATCTGTGTAAATATTGCACTGAGCTCCTTATAAGTAATGCCTCCAAATCTTGAGAGCGAAGACTACTGTTGCTAACTCAAGGTCATGAGTAGGATAGTTCTTCTCATAATCCTTGAGTTGTCTCAAGGCATAGGCAATGACCTTGTCATTCTGCATTAGTACAACCTCGCACCCTAATTTAGAAGCATCGCTGTAAATATCGAAGCTTTCGCTAGTCTATGGAAGAGTCAGGATTTGAGCACTGGTCAGTTTCCTTTTCAGTTCAGTGAAACTCTTCTCACAATCCTCTGTCCACTCAAATTTTCTGTTTTTTCTGGTAAGTACTGTCAATGGAGAAGCGATCCTTGAGAAGTTCTCTACAAATTTCCTGCAGTAGCCTGCTAACCCAAGGAAACTCTTGATTTCACTGGCATTTTTGGGTCTATTCCAGTTACTCACAGCTTATATTTTTGTCGGGTCCACCATACCCCCATCTTTGGAAATAATGTAACCTAAGAAGGACACTTGATCGAGCAAGAACTCGCACTTGGAGAACTTTGCGTACAACTGACTCTGCTGAAGAATCTGTAATACTGCACTCAGATGTTCAGCATGTTCTTCTTGGGTTCTGGAGTATATAAGGATATCGTCTATGAAGACAATTGTGAACTTGTCCAAATATGCTTTGAATACTCTGTTCATCAGATCCATAAACATAGCAGGAGCATTCGTCACTTCAAAAGACATAACTACAAACTCGTAGTGCCCATATCTCGTTTGGAATGTCATCTTCGGTATATCATCCACTTTCACTTTCACTTTCACTTGATGATATCTGGACTGCAAGTCTATCTTGGAAAAGGTTGTGGCTCCCTTTAACTGATCAAATAGATCATTAATTCTCGGCAAGGGATACCTATTCTTGATTGTTACTTTGTTCAGCGCTCGGTAGTCCACACACATTCGCATGGACCCGTCCTTCTTCTTCTTTACAAATAACACCGGAGCTCCCCATGGTGAGTGACTAGGGAGAATAAAACCCTTGTCGAGTAGCTCCTGTAGATGTCCCTGAAGTTCTTTTAATTCTGTCGAAGCCATCCGGTAGGGTGCCTTTGAGATTGGATGGGTACCCGGGATGAGTTCAATCTCAAATTCAATTTCCCTATCCGGAGCTAAGCCTAGCAACTCATCCGGAAACACTTCTGGATAGTCACATACGACTCTAACTTCCTCTAGCTTTTGGTCTCTTTCTTGTTGGGTGTTAACCACATGAGCTAGAAACCTAGCACATCCATCGGCTAACAATTTCTGAGCTTTCATGGCCGATAAGAATTTTCGGGTTCTCTTCTTTGATTCTCCAATAAACTCAAATTTAGACTCTGCCTCGGGTTAAAATAGGACTCTTTGCTTACGACACTCGATGGACGCACCATACTTGCTCAGAAAGTCCATCCTAAAAATAACATCATAATCAGACATGTTCAGCATTATCAGATCACTGTACAGTTCTCTGTTTGAAATTTTGACTGGCACAACACGTAGTCAGTGCGTAGACGTCATTATCTCTCCCGAGGGTAGTGTCGTCAAGAATTGTCCACTTAGGACCTCCGGGGGTATGCCTATTCTTTTAGCAAATACTATAGAGACAAACGAATGTGTTGCCCGAGTATCAAATAGCACAGTTGCATATTGACTAAAAATACGTATCTGACCTGTGACAACAGTAGAGACGTTTGCTACCTCCTCTCTGGTAAGGGAGAAAACTCGCGTGTTTGTAGAACTCGGTGGGGCCTCTAGTCTGCCTTGGCTAATATGAGGACCCTCCAATGCGGCCTACATCTGGTGTAACTGTGCCTGTTTGCCTCCATACTGAACAGGGTGTGCTGGAGGTAGGTTGCTCTTGGTTGGGCAATACTTGGCCATATGCCCCTCTTGAACACACATATAACAGACACTAGTGCCCTTGTGACAAATTCCAGGATGCATCTTTCCACACGTGAGACACGTAGCATATTTAGGCTGCTTGCTTACGGATCCTCCCTTTTTATTACTCCACTGCTTTCTCTTAGAGCTCCCCTTCCAGGTTGAACCTTGGCCCTGGGGTTTTTGAGTGCCAGAACTCCCTTGACTTTTATTCTCAATTAGTCCTGGCTTCTGTTGCTTGATGTTGTTCAGGTAATACTCCGTGATCAGGGCACTACTAATCAGCTCTTCTATAGTTCGCGGTCTGTTTATTCCGCCAGCTACATTCAAAGCTATCTCTGGCCTCAACATCTTGAGCATTAACCTTACCCTTTCTCGTTCTGTACTGACCAGTTCAGGGCATAGGCGAGCTAGCCTATTGAATTTCTTCACGACTTCGTCAACTGATAAACTTCCTTATCGGAATTCTGTGAATTCATCGTAATGTTTGTTCGCGACTCGTATATGAAAGAACTCTTCGAAGAACTCAGTCTCGAAGTCAGACCAAGTCATTTGATTCACTATTCTTTTCACCTTGACCCGTTCCCATCACATTCTTGCATCACTAGTGATGCAGAAGGAAGCGCACTTTATCTTTTCTACTTCTGGCCAGTCCAACAACTCCATTATACTCTCTAGCGTCTTGAACCTTGCTTGAGCATCCCACGGTTCGTTGGTGCCAGAGAAGTTCTCTGGTTTCAGTTTCTGCCACTGGATAAAGTATGCTTCCTGCCTCACTACCCTTGCAGGGGCTGCAGGTGTAACTGATGGGACCTCAGTCGCAATTGGTGCCACAAGATTAGCTTCCGGTGGGACTACGGGAGGAGCTCGCTGGTTAGCAGTAAGGGTGGCTATAACCTGCTGCTGTTCTGCCAATTGCCTCTGTAGTTGAGTTACTACTTCTAAAAGATTGGCCGGTGGTGCAGACTCATTCGTCTCCGGTTGGGATTTATTAACTCTTGGCTGTCTAGCCGGCCGTCCTCTGGCCATCTACATATTCATAAACCAACCAGTGAGACAATGTGTTAGCCCATCATCATTCTTACTTGCTATTATTAACACTTTCATGTATAAGAATGCTCTCATTCTTACTTGCTATTATTAGCACTTATTAGCACTTTCATGTATAAGCATACTTAATCTTAACAACAGTTCTTACTAATCATGACAGAATTAAATGCATAAAAGTTGTGAGAATGTACTTTCTTACTTGGAAGCTGCAGGACCAATGCTTGATGTGTGTGTGTCGGAAGGGTGGAACTGGCTCTGATACCAAACTGTTACGCCCGACCTTCTAACCTTACCTTACAGGGTAGATGTTACTCTTTCTGTATATCTAACTTTTGACATTCTTACACATTATGTACTGCTCAGTCCATAGATCTACTCTAACTTGTTTCGACTGGTAGAGCATGACTTGAAGCCAAGCAGAGATGCACGACCGTGTGACTCCACACGACCGTGTCTCCTTGGCCAAGAGGAAGAGGATAACGGTTGTGTGACTCCACATGACCGTGTCCCCTTGGCCGATAGGAAGAGGAGCACGACCGTGTGACTCCACACGGTTGTGCCCCCTTGGCCGAGAGAAAGAGGAGAATGGTCGTGCCCCTTTGGCCGAGAGGAAGAGGAGCATGACCGTGTGACTCCACACAGCCTTGTCCCCTTGGCCGAGAGAAAGAGGGGCACGACTGTATGAATCCATGCGGTCGTGTCCCCTTGGCCGAGAGGAAGAGGTGCACGGTCATGTGAATTCACACGGTCGTGTCACCTTGGTCGAGAGCAGGAGTAGGGGGCCGTGTGAATCCACACGCCCATGACACGGGCCGTGGGGGGGCCCCCCCCCCCCCCCCCCCCCCCTCTACAAAAGGGTTTGTTCTCCCCTTTTGGGAGACCCTAGAGCTCCCCTCTTCGCACTCTTATGCTGTCAAGCTAACAACTTCATCCTAGGTAAATAGTGATAGTATTTCATATAGAGCGAAAAGAAAAAATTACTTTAACACTAAGTTTCGATATGTTCCATATAATAACAAGTTCTCGCTCTCCTTCCACTGTTCCGTTACACACACACACACAAACTACTGCTCTTGCTGCTTCCTCCTACTCAAGCTTTCCTTTCTCTTTATCTGTAGTATAAGGAAATGCAAATCTATAAGCAAGTGCTTAATAAGTACCATCTACTCACAAAACATGCATTAAAACAAGAATAGGCTTTTCAAATACTGCTTATGAAAACACAACAATGGAAACATGCTTTTCAAACTGCTTGGGGAAAACACAAACATGCACTTGATAGTAATTCACACTAAAATGCATAATTCAGAAATATATGCATGACATGTATTTTTAAACAGGTTTATCATGCAAACATCAACTTAAAAACATGATAGTAATGTAATGAAAACAGGAATCTTGGCATATTATAGAGTTCATCAATGCTGCACTTTATAACCCAGGTTCTCAACCTTAGGAAAACTTCTACTAAGACTACGAAGTTTGAAAACTTTATATTACATAACTAGTGAAAATAATAATAACTTGCTTTGGGCCCGACATTGTACCACTTTTCACACATCCTTAATAAGATCTGAGGTAGCTAATCTCGAACCCATTAAGGTACTACTAGGTGATCTAGGGGCCTAGGGGCGATCTAGGAGCCCACCTATGGACCTTGTGTCCAGTACATGCCACTTTAAAGTAAGATACTTTCTTTTAAATATTACATTCTTATACTTTGCACTTACTTGTCATTTAAACAAGCACCTTATGTGTGCTTAATCCCCCACACTTATAGGGAAGCATTTTAGGGCACTTGAATATGCTTCTTAGTCCCAAACTAAATGGGAAGAAATTCAAGATACGCTAACCATGCTCTTAATCCCAAAACTTAGAGGGGCATTTTACATATCATGGCTTACATCTCCTTTAACACGCATATTTCTTAATCATGCATACAACCATACCAACCTACAACAAAGAGGTTCATACATGCATAATCGAAGCAACTTATATTGCAGGAGAGTAGTACTTACATCATTTCGCTAGATCTTACTATTATAAGGTGTAGGGAAGATCAACCCTCTCTTGTATGCCTTGATCTCCAAGACGCCCTTCACGTGCGTAAGAATCCTTGTGAAAACTCTCCTCTTAGGTCCTTCCCTTAAATAACTTAGATATTTGGAAACCCTAGTCTTAGATCTTGGCCGAAACCACCAAGGGAAAAGGGAGGATTCGGCTAGAGAGGAGAAGAAGAAGATGAAAAGCTAAGTTTTCATCTTTTCCATTCCCTTTTATACTAAGTGGAAATTGAAGCATCTCTCTACATATAATCTACATATAATGAATAGTTTTCTATTTCTAATGTGATACTTATCACCACCTAATGGCTACTCAAACCAATCTTAAATCAAAGGTCTAGGGTTCAAATCCCAGCCCGGGTCTTTTATACATGCATTTTTATTTCTTTTCTCTTCTATTTCTTTTTGCTCTTTTTGGAGGAAAGGAAATTTACAGGTGTTACATAACAATTGACAAGAAGACCTAGTGAATCAAAGGCAAGTCAAGTGACTGCAGTTGGTAAGTAAGAGGTAAGCAACTAGAGGAGAGATCCAGTGAGGGTGTTCTCGATTGAGGGAACTGTAGGTGTCAGTCCTGTTGGTCCCTTTGGAGGCCGGCAAGAGGGGAGGGGTGAATTGCCCTACAAAATAAAACTCGAACCTTTCTCGGATTTCAACTATATCATAAACACTTGTAATAAAAAGTAGAGACTAAGTAAAGAAATCATACACCAGAGATTTACTTGGTTTGCAATCAGAGGATTGCTAATCCAAGGAAAGTAAGCGCACTATGATCTCCTCTAGGCGGAGAAGCCTCTTTACAACGTTGACAGCACAAATGAAAAGAACACAACTGAAAGCACAGAAAGAATTGATTACAAGTGAGTTGTTTTAAATGTACGGATCAGTACTTTATTTATAGTACTGGTCCGGGCGCCTGGAAGGGGTTCCGGGCGTCCCCGGGGGGATAAATTTTATCCCCCAACGGTCAGCTCACGATCAGCTTCGATCTGGTCAAATATGAACCCCCGGGCGCCCGGAATGGTTCCGGGCGCCAGAAGGTCCGGGCGCCCGGAATTGATCCGGGCGCCCTGACCTGTCAAGTCAACAAAGTTGACTCTGGTCCAGGCTCTCTGCTCCGGTTCAGCTCGTCTCAGTTCAGCTCGTCTTGGTCCGGGTCTATTCGCTCCGGCTCCGCTAGCTTGGGTGATCTTGGCCTTCCGGAATAGGGCTCACCCGAACCCATGTTCCGGCCTTCTCCTCGAGCAGCCTTCCTTCCCGGTTTCTCGTCCCTCGAGCGCCGCGCACGCTCTTCTCGTCCACCGGTGTACTCTTCCGCGGACACCTCGTCCCTCAGACGCACCGAGCCCGTCGGCTCTCTCCCGTGACATCCTTCTCGCTAGCCGCGTCTTTCGCTCGACTTCCTGTGTTCCTAAGCTCCTGCACGCTTAGACACAAGGGTCAAACAAACACAGGACCTAACTTAGCTTGTTTGATTACATCAAAACACCTTGGGGTTCCAACAATCTCCCCCTTTTTGATGTGAGCAACCCAAGTTAAGTTAAGGTAACCATATGCAATAAAAATAATTTATATTCAAATAAGTCCAAATATTTTTCAATTGAAAAATTATAGTACCTCCCCCTAGACTTAACATACTTCTCCCCCTTTGATCACATAAAAATTGGGGTTATAAACAAGTCTAAGGTAAATTCAAACAAGAACTGTAAGTGTAAAATATGTAATAATGTCTAAGTAAAGACACTCTTCAGAATTTTTTGTTCGAGAAAAAGATATTTTTCAGATAAAAACAGTCATAAGTGTTAAAAAAATTTAAGTTTGAAACTTATCTCAGCATTCCAAAAAAAATGTTCTAATTAAAAAATTCTAAGTTAATATTCATAAGAAACAATTCTAAGTCAATTTTAAGAAAAATGATAAGGCAATATTATCATAAAAAAAAATTCTAAGTTAATTTTCATAAAAATTTCTAAGTCAAGTTAAAATTTTTAAATATTTTCTAACACAAATTGAATAACTCTTTTAAAGTATTAAATTAATGCTTTTTTAGTTAGTCAATTAAACTTTTCATATCGATACTTGACTTCCAGGTTGTGGCGAGGCACTAGGCCTTCTTGGTTATTGGAGCAACAACCACTTCCTTAGACAAAGCCTCATAAAGAAATTAGTTGTTTAATTTCCTTGCTGAAAATGCTAAGTCTGACTTTAATTTTAAGTTAAACATGTTTTTGGAACCCAGTAGAGGTTCCTACCTACAGGATTAACCAAGTATTTCCTAGGTATATGGATTTTTGATATATTTCTAATTTGACTTTGATGAAATCTATAATACCAATTTAAACCTCTATAATTTCTAAAAGTAGGAATATTTGAACCATTAGATTTTTTCAATCTTTCTATTTCTTCTTTTAGTTTTTCATTTTCAATTTTTAATTTTTCAAAATCCTCTATAAGACATGATTTTGCCAAAATTCTCTTTGTTTCTAAAATTTCATTTTCTAATTTGGCATTTTTATTTTCTAATTTATACATGGATTTAGTCATAGCTTTGATACCAAAGTAAAGTTCATCAGGGGGTAAGAGGCATACCTCACTTACCATATCAGCCTTGAAGCCTGAATCTCCCCCTGCTTCGCTACTTCCATCTGAGGTCGTTCCCCCTTCATCAATGCTGGGTTCTGATGTACTTTGTCCTTCGTAGCTTGCCATCAGTGCTATTCCGGCATATTCTTGAGCTTCTGATTCGGATGAAGAAGTGTCGTCCCAAGTTGCTTTTAGGTTGTGTTTCTTAGGTGCCTTCATTTTGACCTTCTTGAGTTCTGGGCAGTCTTCCCTTAGGTGTCCCTCCTTCTGACACTGGTTGCACCGTACCTTTCTTCTACCTTTTTGATTCTTTTTATTCTGCATTTTAAATTTATTAGATCTAAAAAACTGTTTAAAGTTTCTTACCATGTACGCTTCTTGATCGTCTTCGGAATCTGACTCGGGTTCATCCTTGTTGGTTGCGTTCAGCGCCATAGTCTGGGTTGTGTCCTTTGATATCTCTGCATATCTAGTTTCGTGTAATTCAAGGGTAGAAAATAACTCTTCTAAAGTACTTACCTCCAGGTCTTTTGAGATGTAGTAAGCATCGACGATTGATGTCCACTCCGGAGTTCTTGGAAACGCGTTGAGTGCATAGCTTATAGTGTCTCGGTTTGTTACCGTTTCACCAAGGTTTTTGAGACCAGTAACTAGTTCTTTTACCTTTGCATGTAGACCGACTACTTTCTCACCTTTCTCCAGACGGATGTTCATCAGTTTGTTGCGGAGGATGTCCCTTCTAGCGAGCTTCGCTTCGGACGTGCCTTCGTGGAGTTTCAAGAACTTCTCCCAAAGTTCTTTAGCAGATAAATAGTTTCCGATGCGGTTGACCTCTTGAGGCGGTAACACGCTCAGCAGGTGATGTTCCGCACGGCTGTTTGCTACCGACTCATTCTGCTCCTTCTTTGTCCAATCGCTCTCTTCTTTTTCTTTTCCATCTTTATCTATTGGAGCTACAAAACCACATTTCATGATAAACCGAATTTCAAAATCTATTTTTAGGAATACCTCCATACAACGCTTCCAGTCTGCGAAGTTCCCCTCGAATTTTGGTGGAACAATGCTTGGTCCGACCATCTTTGTTGCTTCGATCGGCGGTTAGTCCTCCTGAAGCGCCTTGCTCTGATACCACTTGTTGGTCCCTTTGGAGGCCGGCAAGAGGGGAGGGGTGAATTACCCTACAAAATAAAACTCGAACCTTTCTCGGATTTCAACTATATCATAAACACTTGTAATAAAAAGTAGATACTAAGTAAAGAAATCATACACCAGAGATTTACTTGGTTTGCAATCAGAGGATTGCTAATCCAAGGAAAGTAAGCTCACTATGATCTCCTCTAGGCGGAGAAGCCTCTTTACAACGTTGACAGCACAAATGAAAAGAACACAACTGAAAGCACAGAAAGAATTGATTACAAGTGAGTTGTTTTGAATGTACGGATCAGTACTTTATTTATAGTACTAGTCCGGGCGCCTGGAAGGGGTTCCGGGCGTCCCCGGGGGGATAAATTTTATCCCCCAATGGTCAGCTCGCGATCAGCTTCGATCTGGTCAAATATGAATCCCCGGGCGCCCGGAATGGTTCCGGGCGCCCAGAGGTCCGGGCGCCCGGAATTGATCCGGGCGCCCGGACCTGTCAAGTCAACAAAGTTGACTCTGGTCCAGGCTCTCTGCTCCGGTTCAGCTCGTCTCAGTTCAGCTCGTCTTGGTCCGGGTCTGTTCGCTCCGGCTCCGCTAGCTTGGGTGATCTCGGCCTTCCGGAATAGGGCTCACCCGAACCCATGTTCTGACCTTCTCCTCCAGCAGCCTTCCTTCCCGGTTTCTTGTCCCTCGAGCGCCGCGCACGCTCTTCTCGTCCACCGATGTACTCTTCCGCGGACACCTCGTCCCTCAGACGCACCGAGCCCGTCGGCTCTCTCCCGTGACATCCTTCTCGCTAGCCGCGTCTTTCGCTTGACTTCCTGTGTTCCTAAGCTCCTCCACGCTTAGACACAAGGGTTAAACAAACGCAGGACCTAACTTAGCTTGTTTGATCACATCAAAACACCTTGGGGCTCCAACAAGTCCAACTTATGTCCATTTGGGAAACCTAAGTTGAGGGAACTGTATTTTTATTTCTTTTCTCTTCTATTTCTTTTTGCTCTTTTTGGAGGAAAGGAAATTTACAGGTGTTACATAACAATTGACAAGAAGACCTAGTGAATCAAAGGCAAGTCAAGCGACTGCAGTTGGTAAGTAAGAGGTAAGCAACTGGAGGAGAGATCCAGTGAGGGTGTTCCCGATTGAGGGAACTGTATGTGTCAGTCCAACTTAGGTCCATTTGGGAAACCTAAGTTGAGACCTTGACTAGATCCTAGTCTCGAGAAGATAGCATATAATTATTACTACTATCCTGTTGTATTGTGCTAACTTTATTTTGTAGAATAAACTTATTTTTGTTGCTTGGACTAACCCTTTTACAGGGAAGAAGCTACTGAAAAAAGGGTGTCTGGATGCCTGTGTTAGAGTGTATACTGAAAGCCTAAGCTTTTGTAAATATTTATTTTGAATAAAGAATCACATTTGATCAAATTATCTACATTTGTTTGTAGTTGTTCAATTAATTTATATTGTAGATAACATAGTATGTGGTGTCACATACAGAAGATAATATTATCAGTATCTTATAAATTATAAACAGTAGCTCATGACCAAAATGGAAAGGAACAAACCATTGGAAGGTCGTAGTGTAATTAGGTATTAGTTTATCTTAACTATATAATTACACTAGTACACTTAGAGTGTATTGAGTAGGACCATTAGAGGTCGTTCCTTTTATACTGACTTTATAACGGAACAAAGACCTCAATTATTATGGAAGTGTGTGCTCTTAATCCTAATACAATAACAAGCACATATATTTGATATTTATTTCTTTAATTTATCAATGGGTGAGATTTAGTTTGATAAATCAATAAGCCCGATAAGTTGGGAAATGATATCACTTATAGTGTGTGTTGTTGATTATAGAAGGAAACTGTGTCCTAGTGATCTAGGTTGATAATGTCCCCAAGAAGAGCTCATAAGGATTGTCATGTTAAACCCTATAGGTGGACTTAGTCCGACATGACGATAAGGTTGAGTGGTACTATTCTTGGACTAAGATATTAATTAAATGAGTTGTCAGTAACTCACTTAATTAGTGGACATTCGACATCTTAAACACAGGGAGACTAACACACTCATAATAAGAAGGAGCCCAAAAATGTAATTTGGGATTGGTGCGGTAGTTCAATAATAGTTCTCTAGTGGAATGAATTATTATTGATAAAATTAAGTTGTGTGTTCGGGGCGAACACGGGATGCTTAATTTTATCGAGAGACCAAAACCAATTCCTCCTCTCGGTCCCTATCATAGCCTCTTATTTGTAGAGTACTATACCCACCTATACCCACCTTCATACCCATGTTGTAGGGGCCGACCAAGCTAGCTTGTGGATCAAGCTAGGGCCGGCCAAGTCTTGGTCCATGGGTGGCCGGCCCTAACTTGAACCCAAGCTTAGGTGGCCGACCCTATTAAATTAAAAAAAGAATTTTAATTTTAAAATTTTCTTATGTGAAAGATATAATTTATTGGAGAGATTAAAAATTAAAATATATAAAGTTCTACAAAAGATTAAAGAAAGAGATTAAATCTCTTTCCTTATTTGTAGATTGGAAAGATATTTTATTTTTCTTCTTTGTAAATTATTCACATGTTGAAAAATTAAAATTATAGAAATTTCTTTTTATCAACCATGAAGGGATTTTAAAGGAAAATTTTATTTTTTAAAATTTCCAAAGACAAATAAGGAATTTTAATTGTTGATTGAAAATTGCCTTGTTTGCTCTCCATGAGGTGGCCGGCCATGATATGTTTGATTAGGAAATTTTATTTTATTTTTCTTAATTAATTCATGTCAAGGAAAATTAAGGAAATTTTATTGTAATTAAATTTCCTTATTTGCCAAAGCTAAGGATTATAAAAGAGGGGGTTTTGGGAGCCTTCAAGGTGAACAACCTTTATTATTTTCTCCCTCTTTTCTTCCTTGGTGTGGCCGGCACTTCCCTTTCTCTTCTCTTCATCCTTGTGGCCGAAACTCCCTTCACTCTTGGAGATCAAGTGGTGGCCGGATTCTAGCTTGGAGAAGAAGGAGAGAAAGCTTGCATCCCTTGGAGCTTGGTTGGTGGAATCTCTTCATCCTTGGAGGTGCTCTTGTTGTGGCCGAACCTTGCAAGGAGAAGAAGAAGGTGCTTTGGTAGTATCTCATCTCAGAAGATCATTGCCCACACAACGTCCGAGGTTAGAAGAGGAATACGGTAGAAGACCTAGAGGTTTTTGCTTGCAAAAGAAAAGGTATACTAGTATTTAATTTCTGCATCATACTAGTTTTATCTTCATGTAAAAATACCAAATACAAGAGGCATGCGATTCTAGTATTTCGAATTAGTTTTCGATGTTGTGTTCTTTTATTTTTCTTTTCCTTGTGATTTGATTGTTTTTTTTGGTTGACCTAAAGTTATTTAAGGAAATTAAATATTAGCTTTCCTTAAAAGGCTTTGCCTAGGCGGTGGTGGTTGTTCCCATATCCAAGAAGGCCATGTGCCTCGCCATGCAGTCCTGGAAGCCAATTCTGGAAATTAATATTTAATGGAATTAATAACCTAGGTGATTTGAATCGAACGTGTTAAGTTCCGCAGGAGATCCAAGTCTAAACCTAAAAGAACAAGTAAATTAAACTTTGGATCAAACGTGTTAAGTTCCGCAGGCGATCCAAGTTTAATTTAAAAGAACACATGGTAGCTAGGAAAGGTTCAGACCTTTGCACAAAATTTTTGTACAGTGGAACCGTTAGATTTTCCGAATAGCAACCAACAATTGGTATCAGAGCTAGGGTTTTGCCTCTGTGTATTTGGTATTAGTTTAATTATGCACATGTCATACATAATTTAGGCAGGTTAATAGTAGGATGTGCTAACTTTGTGGATGCAGGATCCAACTATTATGACTTATAATTATTATGTGTGTGATTGGACCCTTGGACAGGTCAAGGGCATTTTATTGTATGTGCATGATTGTATTATAAAATACAGCAGGAGCTGTATTTAGTTTTATTAGGATTTTATTTTTGGATCTAGTTACATGTACATTCCTTTTATGGAATATATGATCGATGGATGTAAATTTTATTTTATGTTCGATCTAGTTTTCATGTACATTCCTTCGAGGAATATAGGATCGAAAAATGTAAAATTCTATTTATGTCGCGAATTGAATCTTGCAAGGCGTGGAACCTTTTGAGGACCAGAGGCGCAACGGAACAAGGAGCAAGATGGATGCGACAATTAGACTCGGTGGTAGTGGCCAAAGATGGCAGCAGCTAGGGTTGGCGAGACACGGAGGACAACAATAGATAAAAGTCATAATAGTTGAAAATGAATTTTTTTATTTATTGCTTTTATACTGCGCTGTGTGTGCATGTTAGTATACATGTTTAGTAGGCTAGCATAGTCAAAATTCCTCATTTTAAATAACTAAGTGAGAGAGGGATTTTAAATAAATCCCATGGTCTCCATTACTGGTTTGTAAGTGATGCAAACAAACTTGTGCGTTGGCTCTGAGTGCCTTCCTCCATATCGGATGAGTTTGTTTGTGGATCACTAGAAAAAACTTCTATTTAGGATGACTATAAGAAGTTAATTAAGAGCGTGTGATCTTCCCCATCGGAAGGGGCACAATCTTATTAATGGACTTAGTGTCAAGTAATGGTATACACTTAGACACGTCTAATAGTATCCTCCCCATCGGAGTCACTGCTATTATTCATGTGACCAAAGGAAACCAACTATTAATTTTATTTGTCAAAAAGTTAAGTTGACAAGATAATAAAATTAATGGGTTAAACCCTCCTTTTACAAATATTGAATTTGTATACGTCCACACTATCGTGGCATACAAAATTCACGGTGTTTTGACGTGTTGGTTAATTTAAAATAGTATTGTTTGAGGAATCAATATTATTCTAAATTTAGAAGTTCTGACCAAAAGTTATTTGTGATTCTTAGGATGACTTTCAACCCACTGGCCATCATACTAAAAGAGAACAGACTTACTGGTCCTAACTACATAGATTGGAAAAGGAACCTGGACATTGTTCTTACTGCTGAAAGCTATAAGTTTGTACTGACTGAGCCTTGCCCTGATACACCCAATGGTGAATCTACCCAAGAGGAGATTGAGTATCATAGGAAATGGGTAAAAGCAGATGAGATGGCGCGGTGTTACATTTTGGCTTCAATGTCAAATGTATTGCAACATCAGCATCAAGATTTACCAACAGCCTATGATATTATGAACAATCTCAAGGAACTCTTTGGTCACCAGGATCGGCCCTCTAGGCAAGAAGCCATGAGAAAGATAATGATAGCCACCATGCAAGAGGGTACTCCCGTGAGGGATCATATCCTAAAAGATGATGACTTATCTGAATGAAATACAAATCCTTGGAGAAGAAATTGATGGGGAAACCCAGATCGATATGATCCTCCAAACGCTACCTAGAAGTTTTGAGCAATTCCGTCTGAATTACAACATGAATAAAAGGGTATATTCATTGGCGGAACTACTGATAGAACTTCAGTCGGAACTACCGACCAGCCTAGCTAGGTACCCAAGCAGTCTGAGCGCCCGAAGTTGGTGCAGCTGTCTAGACTAGAAAATTCATCCAGAAGCTATGTCACGCCCCCAGAGGAGTCCCTGTCCGAGAAAATTTCGGCAGCATCTCCCCTGTACAGCGGACAATCTGAAACTTTCTACATATCTCCATACCTCAGCCACATGCGGCTGGAAAAATAACAATAAATATAACACAACCACACAAACATCCACACAATTATATATAATCAAACAAAACAGTAATACTCTGACTCGAAAACCACCCTACTCAACTACACTCGTAAAGCTCAAAACCGATGAACTCACCTCTTTTGCCGTCTAGGCAGGCATGTAGTAGAATAAAATTCAAATCCAAATCCATCGACATAATAAAATCTGTACCATGTCCATAAGTAGAATAATCCAAAAACAAAACAAGTTTAAAACATAGTCTATGAAAGAAAAACCAAAAGACTAATCATATCCTCGAGGTCTGCAGGGACCAGCAACTGGAACTCTCTCCTGACAGCATCAACCTGAAAATATCAACAATGGAGGCGGGGTGAGTCCAACACTCAGCAGGTACAATTGATATGCAAAGTAAAGAAATATCACCTAGCACTAATCATGCGTACAGTCTCCTGATAAGAAAGATAAAAAATGCATCTGAAGTAAACAGGAGAATACTGTACTAACCAGGTCCTGAGTATAAGGTCAAACAGTCTGAGGGATAGGGAAATCCTGTATGCATGTCAAACATAGGTATCCAAACAATATGCAGCATATAAATGCAGCAAACACAAACACAATCAATAAATGCATCATGCATATGATGCCAATGATGCGTCCTGGTCACCCCTGACGCCAATCGATCATCTCACACAATAGTGAGGCCGAGTGGGTAGGGCTGTGACAACCGTACACTCTGTCGTCACTACTCCTGATGAGTGACCGAGTGGACGGGATGCTGTCGGAGTACACCTATCCTCCTACCCCAAATCATAAATGGGGGAGCGCAATGCTCTCAACTCCCGGTACACGATGACGGGGAGGAATCCCTGCCGGATAACACGTTGTGTCACACTACCCATGAGCGGACCAACGGTGCCTAACAGAGTCCCTGCTGCAACACACTCTGCCTGAATCGACCACTAACCCATGACTGGTGGTGTGTGCAGATCCATGTAATTGGCGATGTGCTCAACAATAATGGAGCGGACTATCGCACAGCATGCAATCATGCATATGGTGCATGGCAATAACCATAAAAACATCCTGACCTAATCCATATATCTAGAAAAGTGCACCCTAGGTCAAAGAATCATATCGAATCAAAGGTACACAGAAGGTATAAAAACCTAGGTCCTGAACATGGTGAAGCATGGTATATCACTACCCCCTATAAGCATGTATAAACAGGTAAAATATACATGAGATGTAAACCAATCAATCAATCAAGCATGTACCAAGATTTGGGTAGTGATTAACCGAAACAGATAAGAAACACAATTAATGCAACATGTTAATTTCATTACTAAGCATATCAAAGACAAAAAGTCAAAAGTACCCGCCTCCGATAAAATAGTCCAAATCCTGACTCCGAGATACTCATCTCGCGTCAAAGTCCTGAAATACCAATACATAGATATTTTATTTAGCTAAAATTCAAATGAATTGCTAAATAAAATTCTCAACACAATTTAGGGCAAAACCCTGAGTCATAATCATCAACCTACCTAATTTAACACATATAATTTAGTTACTCAACATATATTAAATAACTAAATCAAACTACTCACTCAATTAGGAAAACCCTAATTATTGATCAACCTTAACTGATAATCAATTAACTTATCCACATCAAGACCTAAATCCACAAACGTTAAACCCAAAAACCTTACCTTTCACTGATCTCTTGGTTCAATCTGTATCACCAACTCCTGCAACCATTCTAACCAACATCTATAACGAAAATAAAAACCCTAAACCTTACCTAAATTTCCAATCCCAGTGACTGCGGGTGAGAGGTTGCTTGGCTGCTGGAATTTGATCAGAGTTGAAGGTAGAATCTAGGGCACAAGTGCAGCACAGTGAGCATAGAGGAATATCTAAGCCCAAATCATAACTGAGATCAACACTCACCTTCAAGGTCACCACATAGCAACGAAATGCTCTCCAAGATCGCAGCTAGGGCAGAGGAAAGATTGGCCGGAGCTAGGGCATGGGGTGGCCGGCAGTGGCGCCGGCTCTGTCCGTTGCGGCGACGACACTCTGCAAAGGAAGAGGCGTCGGCGGTGTGGCTCAGATCCACCGCACAGTGGTCGACGTTCGCTCTAGGGCACTGCTGGGCGGCAAAGAGGAGATCGGAGAGGCTAGGGCTTGGATAGCAGCTCTCATCTGCCGGCGTCGGCCATGACGATCGGGAGACACAAGAGGAAGGAGGCGTCGGCGCTGTGGTGAAGGGAAGAAAAGAAAGGCAAAGGAGAGGAGAAGTGAGGCGTCGGCGCCGGTTAGGGCAAGGGAAGAAGTCGGGCGCGCGGGTGGTTTCGGCGTCGGGTGCACGGGAAAGAAATAAGAGAAAAAGAAAAAGAAAAAGAAAAAGGAAAAAAAATATAAATCTTTTCCTCATTAAAACAGGGTAACCTAAACAGGCTTTTCCGGACCCCGTTTTTAACCCCGTGAACTTATCCGTACGAGCTCCGAAAAATTCCCTAAAAATGTCCAAAATTTCCGGAAAATCCCCTTATTCATATTCGCCTATTTCCGGTATTTTACAAGCTAAGTTGGACCGTGATGACTGGCTGAACCCACGTTAATGGTTTAAGCCCTCGAAGGGGGGGGGGGGGGGGGTCCAGGCTCTCGGAGGTGGATAAACTTGACGGATCAAGTTTCGCCGAGAGATCACCACATCAGCAATAGTCCAGGCACCTTAAGGGGTTTCAAGTGCCTGGAATAGGCTTATATAAAGACCTTTGACCAATAATTTCATAACAACATTTTTTATGACTTTCATTCCTACACGCTGCTCCAAAAAAGCTCCTACAACACTGTAATGCTCTTCCGACAACTAGCAGTCAAGATCTATTTATTTTCTCTATTGTTGGTAACATTTTCTTATAGTTCTTGTACTTAAATTTTGTAACCATTTGAACTATTAATGGATTTTCCAATGAAAGCACTCGACGAGTGTGGGTCTTGGAGTAGGACTCATTGAAGGCTCTAAACCAAGTAGAAAACTACTTGTGTTAGTGTGGGTTTTTGTTTTCTTTATTCCACTACGTAACTTGTTTTAAATCTTGATTTTTGACGATCACTATTCACCCCCCCTCGGCGCCCTCTAGCGTCTTTTCGATTCAGCAAGTGGTATCAGAGCAAGGTGCTCTGAATTAGTGAAACCACCAATCAAGTAGGGAGTTCCTTTTTTTTTTGAAAAAAAAAGAAAATATATATCTATCTATATATCATTTTTTATTAAAAAATATTCTTATATTTTTTTTTCATTTTTATTTTTTCACCATTAATCAAAATTGGTGAAATATCCCTATTGACAAAATTTGTCATAATATTTATTATTGTTATTTTTTATTATTTACTTTTATTATGTTTTTTAAATTTGTAAAACATCCTTATTTCTTTATCTCCCACACTACTTACTCCAAGACCTAGTCTTAGAATTTCTTTGTAAAATTGTGTTGTGTAAGTGAAATGGAGCACAAAGAGACGCTTGGGCAGAACGTCAACCAACCACCTCCATATGAGATATACAAGAAGGACGAATTCAACCTATGGAGGATGCAAATGGAAAGCTTCGTCCTGATGAACAACTTCGACGATGACATGTGTCACGCCCCGAGAGTAAGGTTGTCCGACGAAAATCGAACAGCACCTCCCCTGTAGCAGTGACAAATAAAATCGGTATACAACACCACAGATAATACATAAACAAATATATATCACAACCACGCAGATAATATACAGCCCAAACGGCTGTAAAGTCAAACACAGCGGAAAACAAGAATAACAAAGATAAAATAACAAAAACTCACCGCGGGCTGGCCCGGCTTGACTCATCGGCAAAACAACTAAATACAAATAACAAGTCCACAGCTCAATTATTACAATGCTAAATTCAAAGGTTTAACTCACAATAAAATGAAAACCAAAACCGTAAAACCATCCTCAGAAGTGACATGGGACCGGCAGTCGGGATCCTCCTCCAAGCGTACTAGCATCGCTATCAGCTACCTGGTGAAATTACCAATGCGGGTGGTGAGTATAAAGACTCAGCGGGTAATAGAGTAGACAGTGCATGAGTATCATAAACAGCTAAGAGTACAACAGGATACAGTCTCGGGAAAGATAAATAACAGATACTACTGGGTAAACAACGTATATATCTATACCTGAAACCATATCCTAGGCTAACAGTGTAAGGTCTGAGATAACAGAAACTGCTACAGTACTGCTCATAACTACATGGTATCGTGTGAGGTATATACATGTCAACAGTAAGTAAGTCAGTGTCTAAACACATATCACAGGTATAAATCTCAACCTATGTAAGCATAACAGCATAAATAAACAACCAGCAGATATAATAACAACAGCGTATGTACGGATGGTCACATTCTTTAACCACATCTACCACTATCAATCTTCTGAGAACAATACTAACCTAATTCCAAACTTCTAATAGGATCACTATAATTATTACCTGAACAAAACATACCTTAATCACCTCCCACAATCTCAGATCTGATCCCCACTCTCAACGTAGGATTCATTATCGAACCTGCAATCCAACGTTTCCACAAGGCTACAATTGATACAATCACATTAATCAACACCCAATTCTCACCAAATTCATCACCTAGATCTACAAATCGAACTTCCGGAGTGGTGCAGACCTTACCTGATGTTTCCCGGGTGAAGAACAGCTGCTGAGAGCTGTGGCCGAGCCCCTCAACGCAAGCCACTGCCCAAAACCAACCCACAAAATCCGTTCACCCTCTCATCTGGCAACAAATCACAGTTTCTATAGCTAATAGAAAAACCCTAATCAAACAAATCATACCTCAATACCTTGCTGCCGAAGACCTCCACAATCGGCGGAGAGAAACCCGACCCGATCCACTCGGCTCCAGCCTCGGGAAGATGAGGAAACTGCTTAAGGTATACGTCCTCATCCCTATCAAGCTCTGGAACAGGCGTTACCACCCTCGGGGTCACCGGAGCTCAGATTTGCTCCTCTCGACTGAAGATTCCCCGTGTGCAGCTGAAATCCGAGGAGAGGAAGAAGCTCTGGTGACGCTGTCGTCGAGGGTTAGAGGCCTAGGAGGTTTTGCCGAACGCCGGATTCATCGACGCCACGAACTCGGGTGTGGAGGCGCGGCGGTTTCAGGAGAAGAAGACACGAAGAAAGAAAAGAGGGTCGGCGCTTTTAGGGCTTCGGTAGGGGGTACTGTAGCTTCTTATAAATGTAGGGTTTAAGTTCTTCCCAACTCTTAATTAGCCCTCCTCTAATGATGATTTCCAATATCATCTTAAGCCCAATAATTTATCCCCTTAAATACAGTCATACGTCCTCCAAATAAATCCAGAAAAATATCTAAATATTCCCAATAATCATTATAGGCTATTTTATTTTGTCGTATCTCACATTCTCCCCCTCTAATAAAAATTTGATCCCCAAATTTACAACCTAAATGCGTTAAACACGAATGACACGTTTCCCGGCCATCCATTCAAGGCCCAAGGAAATGTCAAGTCCCACCACTTCCAATACTTATAGATCCACCACCAGTGTCTAACCATCGAAATCCACATAACAACCTCTGACTTCTTGACGTACAACAAGTACCTCTCCAGACGATAAAGATACCGCTATGTCATGTGTCTAGCGTATAGGTAACACCCCTCGAAAAGATGCTTGAGAGATGAACAAATGGGTTCCACTAGCATTTATTAATAGTCCTATAATAAACATATAAAGTAAAATAATACCTCGGAAGACCGATCTCTCAGCGCCCTGTGTCTCCTCTCGAGTGACATCATAAACACGACCCTCCTGTGAGCTCAACTGTGGCATGCCTGGGGTGGTCCATGCTGGAATCGAAGGTGCAGGAACCGACTGCTGATACTGAGACTGAGGCTGCTGCTGGTATGCTGAGTAGGGCTGAGGTGGATGAAAATCCTGCTGTACAGGAAATGTCTGATGAGAAGATACTGTGGCAGAATACTGTGTAGTCGCTGGTTCCTGACCCTGCACATGAGATATCTGTCCCTGAGAAGGCTGAGGTCTCTGCTGATGTGGAGCACCCTGATTCGTTTGAGATCCTCTCTGCTGCCATGGCTGGGTGGGTCGATCTCCCTGACAGGTAACTTTAGTAGTCTCCAACTGAGCCTTCAAGGAACATTCCCGACTCTCATGGCCCGGAAGCTTACAGTAGAAGCATATCGAATGATCCAACGGACAATCGGGTTTGAGGTGACTTTTCGAACCGCACTGGAAACACCTAATTCCACCACTGTCCTTCTTCGGATCTCTCTTAGGGAAACTAGTAGACTCGTCCGTGGTTCGCCCTGATTTCTGTGGTCGAGTAGATCCTTCAGAAGTAACTTGCAAGTCTTGACCCTTATTCCCTCTCTTCTGCGACAGCTGCTTGTCCTTACTTTTCTCCTGATTTACCTGCTGCTGAGTCATCTCTATAAACAGTGCACGATCCAAAACTTCTCGGTAGGAGCTACCTGGAAATCCTGACATCCTGAGCCGAATATATGTTGCTAAACCCTGAGTGAACTGCTGCATCCGGTCATAATCCTGTGCCACCAAATGAGGGCAAAACTCAGTCAATCTACAGAATTCAGCGTTGTACTCCATCACCGATCGATCGCCCTGCTTGAGATTCAGAAATTCCTGGCGTCGAGCTAAACAGAATGTGGCTGGAAAATACTGGCGCTCAAAAGCATCCCGGAACATCACCCATGTGATGCGTTGTTCCCCAAAGATTGTCTTCTGCATCTCCCACCATGTGACTGCTTGATCCCGGAGATGATACGCAGCCAATTCCACTTTCTCTTCCTCTGAACAACTCATGTATCCGAAAGTGCTTTCCAAATTCTTCAACCAGCTACGAGCAGCCCAGGGGTCTGCTCCGCCCTGGTATAGTGTAACCCTGTCCTTGACGGACCTTGCCAACAGTGGTATACGCGCTCTATCCCTCATCCAGTCAGTAGTAGCAGGAGTAGGAAATGCTGATGGTATCCCGGAGGGAATCCCCTGAGGCTGAAATTCCTGATTTCTACCAGATGGTATGACTGAAGGAATCTCCTGAGGCTGACGTCCCTGATCTCTAGGAGTCTGATGGGTCTATCCCCGACTAACCGTCTCAACATCAGTTGGATCCCTAGAAGAATCTGCCTCCTGAGTCACTGGTTCTGGTTCCTCTGCCTCAATGGGTTGTTTCCGTGGTCGTCCCGGACCACGACGAGCCCCAACTGCCGATCGACCACGTCTCATACCTGGTGTAAACCACTAATAAGTACTACAAACAATATAAGTTCGTACATATAAAACTTACAGCCTGTATCTTGGAGGTGTTCCGCCGCCGCCTGGTCCCAAATCCCAAAATCACTTCGAGGAATAAAATCACGAGAAATCCAAAACGTACGAATCTGACATCGTAAAACCTGTAGCTCTGATACCAATAAATTGTCACGCCCCGAGAGTAAGGTTGTCCGACGAAAATCGGACAGCACCTCCCCTGTAGCAGTGACAAATAAAATCGGTATACAACACTACAGATAATACATAAACAAATATATATCACAACCACGCAGATAATATACAGCCCAAACGGCTGTAAAGTCAAACACAGCAGAAAACAAGAATAACAAAGATAAAATAACAAAAACTCACCGCGGGCCGGCCCGGCTTGACTCATCGGCAAAACAACTAAATACAAATAACAAGTCCACAGCTCAATTATTACAATGCTAAATTCAAAGGTTTAACTCACAATAAAATGAAAACCAAAACCGTAAAACCATCCTCAGAAGTGACATGGGACCGGCAGTCGGGATCCTCCTCCAAGCGTACTAGCATCGCTATCAGCTACCTGGTGAAATTACCAATGCGGGTGGTGAGTATAAAGACTCAGCGGGTAATAGAGTAGACAGTGCATGAGTATCATAAACAGCTAAGAGTACAACAGGATACAGTCTCGGGAAAGATAAATAGCAGATACTACTGGGTAAACAACGTATATATCCATACCTGAAACCATATCCTAGGCTAACAGTGTAAGGTCTGAGATAACAGAAACTGCTACAGTACTGCTCATAACTACATGGTATCGTGTGAGGTATATACATGTCAACAGTAAGTAAGTCAGTGTCTAAACACATATCACAGGTATATATCTCAACCTATGTAAGCATAACAGCATAAATAAATAACCAGCAGATATAATAACAACAGCGTATGTACGGATGGTCACATTCTTTAACCACATCTACCACTATCAATCTTCTGAGAACAATACTAACCTAATTCCAAACTTCTAATAGGATCACTATAATTATTACCTGAACAAAACATACCTTTCGATGACATGACATTGAAGCAATCGTCTTAGAACTTGGAAGAAAACTAAAAGGAAATAAAGTTAATTTCAGATTTATTGTCTAACAAAATTACATGGAGGATAGAAAAAGTCAAAGATGCCCATGAGTTTTGGATCCGCCTAACCAAGCTTCATGAGGAGCCATTGAAGCTAGAGGATTAAGTCAAAAGTGAATCCAGACTCGAGTCAAATCCAATGGAGAAGCCTACTGAGTTAGGATTTGTGCTTAAGATTAGTATAATTTACTAAAATACCCTTATCAGTAGTAGTTTAAATAATCTGCATGATAATTTAGAAATTATCACGAGTATGGTGCATGATAATCTAGATTTGCATAATTCAAATTTAATTAAAAATTTAAAACTATAAAATAATCTATATTTTGATCAAGTCAATAAAGATCTTGATCAAATCGACATTAACCTTAACTTGATCAAACAAAATAATGACCAAATCAATTTAAATAAATTAATTAATTCAAACATTAAGGTAAATTCAAAATTTAAAAATGAAGAAATAGATCTAGATAAAATTAATAAATACCTCAATAAAATATTTGACAATCTCGATAATGTCAATCTAGAAGTTTTTATCTAAAACAAAGATAATTTAATTAATAAAAATTTAAATCTTAAAGATAATAATGAAACTGATCAAATGAATTCAACTAAGAATATAAACTTAAAAGACAAAGAAAATATAAGATAAAAATCTAACAAATTCTAAATTAAATATTAAAGATAAACCTTCAAAAAAAAGATAATTCAAACAACTTAATCAATTCAAAAGTAAGAATTAATAAAAACTTAAATATCAAATATAATCTTTTAAACAAAGATAATGTAAATAATTTAATAAATTTAAAATTAAAAGAAAACTTAAATCTTAAATACACTCATTTAAAGAAGGACAATTTTACCAACTTAATTAATTCAAAATTAGAAACTTGAACTTAAATTATAATTAATTAAACATTATCTAAAAATTGATTAACCTTAATTAAATAAAATAAAAGTTCAATAATTTAGGGTGAGGCACTAAATTAGTTGGCACCACAAAAATAATAATTTACATGACTAGGTAATTAAGATTAGTTTAATTAGGGATTAAAGTTTAACTTGACAAATAGTACTGGAGAAGTTTTGGATGATAGTAGGTTAGGGAAGCTTTTTCTATGCATGTCTAGAAAGATATGACTTCGACTTGGTGCATTTGACTTAGTGGAACTAACTGATGCTACCCTTTACTAATCATATTTGAAAATTTTTTAAGGCGTGGTTACACTAATGATGTCTAGGTGACTCACCACAGCTTAGAAGTTTATCAAAAGAATATTTGTTTATTAAACTCAAAGCTAAACTTGAATCTAACAGAAGTTAAATCAAACCCTGAAATTTAACTTAACTAATCTCACAAAACTATAGGATTTTCTTAATTAAAAATATAGATTGGGTGTGGTAAATAAGGATTTAATTTAAAATTAAATTAAATTGAAATTAAACTAAAATTAATTGACATATTAGATTAAATTATTTTAAAATCCATTTAAAATTTTTTATAATTTTTTTTTTAAAAATTATTTTAAAAATCCAATCAAAATTTATTTTAAAAATCCTTTTACAAATTATTTTAAAAATACTTTAAAAAATATTTTTAAATGCTTTAAAAATTATTTTAAAATCCTTTAAAAATTATTTTAAATATCCTTTAAAAATTAATTTAAAAATCATTTTAAAAATACTTTAAAAATTAATTTAAAAATTCTTTAAAAATTCTTTTTAAAATCATTTTAAAAATTCCTTTAAAATCATTTTAAAAGTCGATTTAAAAATTATTTTAACACTTAACTAAAACATAAAAATTTTAATTAAAACTTATGCTAAAACATAAATTAAATCTAACTTAAAATAAAATAAAATCTAAGACACTAAATAAACTTACATTAATTAAATAAAGTTAAACCTACTCTTTAGTTAAATTATGTAAATAAATTAACTTAAAACTTAAATCCTAATTTAAATTAACTTTAATTAATAATTTGTCTTAAGTTAAATCTAATCAAAACTTAAAATTAACTCAATCAATTAACTTAAATGAATTAAAATAAAATTAAAACTAATACTTTCATTAGTCAATTAACTCAATCAATTAATACAAAATTTAAGTTATTTTAAACAAATAAGTATTAAATTATTGAATTAAGTTAAATAAAAGTTAATTAATAAACTATTGATTATGATTAACTATTATTGAGTTAGTAATAAATTATTTCATTTAACCTGAAACTTAATTTTAACTTAATTCATGGTTAATTTTTTTAAAAAAATTGATTAATTTAAATAATTTTATTTTTAATCAAACTTAAATGAACAATTATAATAGATATATAGAATATACTTATGTAAATAATATATTTTCTGAACATAAGTGTTACCCACACTAATTTCCCTAAACACTTAAGTAGAACTTCTTATAACTAACAAAGATAATAAAAAAGTGCTAGACTAAGACCTTGAAATTTAATATGCCCAAACCCTAGTATAAATTAAGGAGGAGTGTTAACTTAAGGGGGAGAAAGAATTCAAATACTTTGAAAAATATTTTTGCTTTATTTTAAAAATTATTTTACATTGAACAACGTACCTTTTTAACTTGAAAAATTATTTTGAATTCATTCTCTTAAAATTATTTTGAAAATATTTCTAACCTAAAAGTTTTTGAAAATATTTACTAAAGTTTTTTTGGAATACTTATCTAAAAACTTTTGAAAGCATTTTTCTTAGAAAACTATGTTTTTAAATCTTTCTTAGAAAATTATTTCTTTAAAATTACTTTGAAAATCATTTTTAGAAAATTTTTATTTAAAATTACTTTAAAAATTTTGGACACGAAGATAATGGTCATAAAAAATATATGCAGACCAACATAAAATAGCATTACTGCTGCTTATGGAGGAGGGGCCTCTGATGATGGGGAAGAAGCATGATCGACCATGTATATTCTTAAGTTGCATGACTAGATGGAAGACAACCACTAAGGGATAAGAAGAATGGAGGAATGCTGAAGAGTTGTATAACCTCACGAAGGGATAAAGGTAGCCTTAATGGTAGAAGTGAAGAGCCAAACGAAACTAATGAAAGACACAGTGAGTTCAAAAGTTATAACAATTGTCAAAGGAAGGATCCCAAGGTAGGTTTGCATGGAACTGATAGTAGATTTGCACAGTAGTGGGAGAAGCATGGGTAAGGAATTGCGTTGACCAAGATAATGTTGGTGTAACCTTAGGTCAAGGTTGACCTGGTTGACCTGACTCGAGTTGACCTGACTCGAGTTGTATTTTGATGTTTGACTTAGGAAGATTGTTGGTGCAACCTTAGGTCAAGGTTGACCTAGTTGAGTTGTATTTTGATGTTTGACACTTGTGGAAGAGTTGTATTCTTGATATGGGACAAGAATAGATGTTTGGGAGATTATTGGTGCAACCGTAGGTCAAGGTTGACCTGGTTGACCTGATTCGGGAAAAAGTCCAAGTATGGAGACTTGGCAACGGAAAAGTCCAAGCAGGGAGCTTGGCACTGGAAAAGTCCAAGTATGGAGACTTGGCACTGGAAAAGTCCAAGCAGGGAGCTTGGCACGCGGAAAGTCCAAGTATGGAGACTTGGCACTGGAAAAGTCCAAGTATGGAGACTTGGCACTGGAAAAGACCAAGTATGGAGACTTGGCACGGAGAAGTCCAAGCAGGGAGCTTGGCACGAGGGAAAGTCCTAACTGGGATGTTAGGCAGTTGGAAAGTCCTGGTGAGTGAAGCCAGGCAGTAGGAAAGTCCTAACTGGGATGTTAGGCAGTGTACAAAGTCCTGGTGAGTGAAGCCAGGCAGTGGAAAAGTCCTAACTGGGATGTTAGGCAATGGGAAAGTCCTAACTGGGATGTTAGGCAGTTGGAAAGTCCTGATGAGTGAAGCTAGGCAGTGAGAAAGTCCTAACTGGGATGTTAGGCAGTGTGGAAAGTCCTGGTGAGTGAAGCCGGGCAAGGGAAAAATCCAGATGGATCAAGGGTGATCGGACATCTGGTGTGGAGAAGTCTAAGTGGGTCAAAAGGATTGACCGGACAATTAGCGGGAAGTGCTAGCAGGTCAAGGGAGTGACCGGATGTTAGGAATGATGTACCAACAGGTCAATGTTGACCGAATGTTGGTGTGGAAGCCTTAGGTTTAGGGCTGAGAAGTTTGGATCGGTCTGGTGACCGATCCAGTGATACTGCGTTTGCCCTGATCGGTCTGGTGACCGATCAGAATCAGATCAGTGGCTCACTGATTGTAATCTGATCGGTCTGGAGACCGGCCGTGGATCGGTCTGCTGACCGATCCACCCATGGCCTGATCGGTCGGCAGACCGATCAGGCATAGATCAGTGGCTGAGGAACCGAAGCCTGATCGGTCTATGGACCGATCAGGAGGTTCCCTGATCGGTCCACAGACCGATCAGGAGACGCCGATCAGACGAGGGACCGAAGCCTGATCGGTCTGTGGACCGATCAGGAGGTTCCCTGATCGGTCCATGGACCGATCAGGAATCTAGCCGTTGCGACGCAACGGCTAGTTCTCTGCTCTTCTTCTTCGCAGGTATAAAAGAGAGCTACAGGACTTCGGTGAAGCGCTCTTCTTCTGCTACTTCTTCTTCCTTCTGGAAGTTCTCTCCTGCCTGAAGCTTCTGCTTCTTCTGGTGCTCCGAGCTTTGTTGAGCTCAACCGCTGTTGAAGCTTCATGTGAGCTTCCCCGACAGTTTTCTCGACTGGCTTGCTGTTGCATCTGTCCGTGAAGTTGCTACTTCATCCGGGACCCCAGTCGACGAGAAGGCAAGCTACTGTGTTTACATTCCTGTTGTATTTTGTTCTTGCTATTCTCTTGTACTCTTAGCTTGTTGTTGCAAGTGATTGTGGCGAGGTTTCTCCACCCACAAGGAGTTTGATTTAGCCGGTTTTCCGGGGACTCATCCACCGACGGATTGATAGGCTTCGTCCACCTTACGGACACGCCGAGGAGTAGGAGTTTCATCTCCGAACCTCGTTACATCCTTGCGTAGAGGTTTGATTTCTTCTCCTGTTTTCTTTCTGCATTTAGTTTCCGCTGCGCTAACCCTAGTTTGTAGAAAGAAACGCGAGCAATTGGGGTCGGCTATTCACACCTCCCTCTCTAGCCGTACGAAGAGATCCTAACAGATAATGCCTCATTTAAAGTATAGGTGTACAATTAAGTCAGCTAGTTATTTATCTTGCTATTCATGTCTCGACTTATACTTATTTTTTATAGACCAAAGTCATTTACTGTTTTTTATATCATTATAATGGCTTAAGCGTCAGGTATCTAGTATTTTTGAGTCACTAATAATGACAAATATGCTAAATATATTTTCACTACCTCCGGACATCACTCTTACTGCTTCTGAGCATTATTATAATAACCTAAGTATTAGGTAGCTAGTTCTTCTGAACTACTAATAATGACCAATGTGCTAAATATATTTTCACTGCCTCCAGGCATCACTCTTACTGCTTCTGAGCATTATTATAATGGCATAAGAATCATATAACTAGTGCTTTTGAGCCACTAATTATAATCAATGTGCCAAATATATTTTCACTACCTCTGGGAATCAATCTTACTGCTTCCAAGCATTATTATAATGGCATAAGTGTTAGGTAACTAGTGCTTCCGAGCTACTAATAATGACCAATGTGTAAAATATATTTACATTTCAAAAATTACACTTTGGTTAAATTTCCATCTCACTGATTTTTTTTTTTGTTATGCTTCCTTAAATTCCTAAAAATATAGGTGTTACTTATTCCACAAAACTTCTGCAAAATATATCAATCTAGTCATGTTCATTCTGAATTTATAAGAGCATAACTTTGTTGAAATTAATGGCTCGGTTAGATAGCATAGGGATTCCCCGAATCATGGAAAGACTCTGATCATTTATATTATAAGCGAAGACATCTTTCACAAAACACCTTTTAAGCAGTCAATATGCACGAGTACTAGGAGTGGTATAACAATAATAGTGGTTAATCAAGGAGATAATATGCGTCTTATATTTAATCAGATTTCATTCGACTTTACTCTTCAGTCTAACTTGAAGGAGGGATATCTGATGGTAGCTAAGTTTTTCCCACAAAGAACATTATCTTTGAACACACACTTAATCAGACTTTATTTGAATTTTCTCTTCTGTCTAACTTGAAGGAGGGACATATGATGGTAGTTAGGTTTACCCCGAGAGATATAGCATGTTCTTTCGTGCAATATAGCTGAGTTCCTCCACATGGCCTGAATAAATATCGTTATGCAGTAATATCAAGATTCAGTAGAGCAATCTCATGAAGGTCCATTGGGCAATAACATTGAGATTTTGCAGAGCAATAATACTAGAAGTCTGTCAAACAATAATATTAAGTTTCCATTGAGCAATAAGTTCCATTGAGCAATCCCATGAAGGTTTGAAGAGTAATCTCACTAAAAGTCTGCTGAACAATAATGTTAAGTTTCCGTCGAGCAATAAGTTCCATAGAGAAATTGCATGAAGGTTTATAGAGCAATATCACTAAAAGTCCACCAAACAGTGATGTTAAGTTTCTACCTAGTAATAAATTCCATAAAGAAATCACATGATGGTTTGCAGAGCAATATCATTAAAAGTCCATTGAATAATAATGTTAAGTTTATGTCAAACAATAAGTTCTATAAAGAAATTGCCTGAAGATTTTTAGAGCAATGCCACAAAAAGTCCTATAGAACAATAGTATCGAAGTCCGCCAAGCAATAATGCTTAGTTCCATAGAGTAACCATATGAAGGTTCATAAAGCAATATCACCAAAGCCCCACAAAACAATGTTATTAAGACTCGCCAAGCAATAAGTTCCATAGAACAATTGCATGAAGTTTTGTAAAACAATACCACCAAAAGTCCTACAAAACAATGTTATCAAGGTCCACTGAACAATAATGCTTAGTTCCATAGAGCGACATCGTTAAGTTCCATAGGGCAATGACATTTGGTCTATAGGGAAATATCATTAAGGGAGTCTTTCGCCATTAAGCTAGTTAGCAACACGTGGTGACAATTGAATGGAGAAGCATCAAAGACAGTTCCTTTAATCTCTTCCCAATCTTATATGGTGATTGATGATTAGAAGGGAAAGTAACAGATGCCCTAGGTAGTTTCCTTGATTCTTATCTTCTAATACATGACAATTAGTGAATGGGAGAGGAGTAATAGTTATCAGAAGCAGTTCCCTAGAAGCTTTCTTCACTTTACATGGCAGTCAAGGATTAGAAGCATAGTAATGGATCATCAGAAATTGTGTCCTCATTGACTCAGGTGGGAAGAAGTAAAAAGGGATGAAGGCAGGTGACATAGAGATTCTTTTCTAACAACTATATAAGAATCTTAGACGATAGCTTCAAGGTTCGATGGTCTTCTGTTCCTAACTCTCAGAGGCAACTCTTTCTTCTTTAAGTTCTTCTTCTTCCTCTACTTTCTCTCTCTCCATCGATTACTAACTTGAATGTTAAAGGGTCCAAGTTGAGGAGATGGCCCAACTCTAATCAATGTTACTTTCTCAGATCCACAAGGATATTTGAGAGAAGAGGACTTACTAAGAAGGAGAAGCCCGAGCAAGTAGGAAAAGGAGCCATTAGGTACATATGGCCTATTGCGACATTTGCACAAGACTTATGGCAGCTTTAGGGGTAAACACTGCTTTGGATAGAGTTATGTTCCTATTTGTCGACTTTGACAAAATAGGACTTAGGCACTTGCCCTTAGCTAGCATAGGACAAAAACCAAATGAGACCTTGCACTATAAGGCACGACGTTGACCTAAATATGTAGAGGAGCTCGAGGAAGAAGAACCTAAAGTAGCTGAGCCAGATATTCCCTTACTAGGGGTACACTTGACTATGCTTAACTCAGACCTTCATTTACTCAAACTAGCCCCTCACAGTTGGACAGTTTAGATGCCTAATTTTGGGAGATAGTCTATAGATGCCCAAACTCGATCAAGGGATAGATAGACTGTCACGCCCCGGGGAAGTACCTTCCGAAAAATTTCGGCAGCACTTCCCTTGTACCGGTGACAATCTGAAACTTTCATACATGCAAAAATACGTCAGCCACATGCGACTGGGATATATATACAGAAAAATAACCACAACCACGCAGTTGAATATGTAGCCCACACGACTATATCAAAAGCACAGTGGAAAACGAATATGAAACCCACAAAATCGAAAGTCCACAAAAACACACCACAGGTATAAGTCCACAATACACGTATCAAGTCATAGTATAATATGACAACACCAAATTCATGAAACGTAAAATGTTAATAGTAAAAGACTAAAAACCGATAAGAATCCTCGGATGTAACGTGGGAAGTGGGACCGGCTGGCAGCATACTCCAAGAAACTCCATGTCATCTACCTACTACCTGAAAATATAACAGTATAGACGGGGTGGTGAGTACAAAGAACTCAGCGGGTAAGAACAGAATAAAGCATGGTAGGTACAACAACATAAGAAACAAGGGATACAGTCTCCATAATAAGAATAGAATCATGCTATCGAAACATAACACAACTAGCCATATCTAATACAATGACTATACATAAACATACCTGACACAGTAGATGCACATGCTCGACTAGAATCAATACCATGATACCAAAATCAGGAAACTCACCGGACTAGCAACAGATCAACTCGAGACACCTGTGCAAATATAGATACGACTGCATATACATGTAAAATAGATGACATGTATGCAGTATGACACCCAAATGCAACATACATAGTGCAAACAAATGCAACAGCACACAATCACATGCAACTAATATCTACTAGGCATGTATGCGAAAATATCTCCCCAGATGCACCGCGCATCATATGCAAAAGTGCATGCATGCTCCATGGTCACCCCCGCCACCTCTCTAGACACCACGACCCCTGTATGGCCGAGAGGCTTGGGTCCGTGACAAACCGTACTAGCCTCCAGTACATGCATCGCTATAGGCGGCCGAAGCGGACGGTCAGCTAAGTAGTTATATAACTACACAGCTAAGGGTCCCTGACCACTCACAACTCAAGCCCTCTGACTACTATACCCTCAAGACCCACTACTCCAGAGTGGTCGAGGCTGACAGAGTATAATCACCGAATAACTGAGCAAGCGCGACAGGACTAGCTCCACTCCTAGCTACCACTCTCCAACAGTGGCCGAATGGGCAGCTATAAACAACTGACGACCCTCTCACCACAAGGGAGGCATTAGTCATCAGTATGCAATGAATGATGACATGATGTGAATAGTCACAATATACATATACCATCATCCATCGTGTACCCCAACAACCCCCGAATAACCACCACCGTCGTATATACATACTCCAACACACAACATGGTCCACAAACTACACCACCCCAATACCACATACCCGCCACATGTACCCCCAACATCAATATGCATGGTAAACACGCTAACAGTACCAACCAGATAACCCTATGACACAAACTCTACATATGCACATGCATAGAGTTCCGATATCAAGGGTGAGACCGTATCGAGGTAAACAAGATCATATCGAAGCTCAAATAGAAAGAGACAAGCAGGAATAAAACCAATATATAGATTTAAGGTAATGCAACCTAAGCATCCGAAAATAACCATGTTTTATAGTTCAAAGAACTAAATAGGAGATAAGGAAGAAATACCCGCCTCAATATATCCCGTATCAACAGAACCACCACGTCACGCAACTCGTCCAGATCAAGGTCCTGTGTCACATATACAGTTTATGTAATATACATTTACATATACTACACATAAATGAATCACCTATAAATAAATAGCTAATTCTAGAGTAATAGCTAACCATGATTACTACTCCTTCCCATTATCTTCCAATAAGAAACTAACCTCAACATCATGCTCCTGACTTCGGATTTAGGTTAATCTAGATTTACCACCTTTAATTTCCCAACATAGTAACACTTACCACTGTTAACCAATCCCGATCAACAACCCACAGCATTCCTAGCAAAACAGTATGCTCAACATCTTCAACAACTGAACCAAACAACTCATAACCTTTGCTGATTCCAACATTGATCTAAATCAAGGAATACACAAAAACCCACTAGATAACACCCACTGCAACCATAGACCGATCAAGAGAACAGAACAGTGAGAATTCACTAAAAATATGTGAACAACACAATAACCAATCGATCTCCTTACCTCTGCTTCTTCTATCGCCGGAGATGATCACAACTCTAGTGGAGGAATCAATCCAATCAAGTTGTGGTGGCCGGAATCACCACACAACCTCTGTTCTCAGAAACAAAACCACTCGAATCAATACCAGAAGAAGGATCGGAACCCAAATTTAAGATAGAAACCTACCCCTTACCTCCAATATCCCGATTAGGGCTCGATCTTGTTCTTGCTAACGAACAGAGAAGAGATCGGAACCCTAATTCACAACCAAAACCTCACAGTAAACAAAACTCACCTCACGGATCGGATCAAGAGAGGAGATCAACAATTCACTCTCTGTTCCTCCTCACCCATAGCTGGTGGCTGCCGAAAAGAGACGTTGCTGGATTGCAGAACACCACAGCAAGACCCCCCTGCTGGAAATTCATCCCACTCGACCGAGGCCTTAATCAACAACCACGAAGAAGGGATCCAAGATCTGACCTAGGATCGCCGACCAATAGAGAGAAAGAGAGCCGAATCAGGGAAGAAACTCGAAGCTAAGGCACAAATCCGAGAAATAGAAGGAATAAGGTTTGGATTACTTACCCTTGAAGCCCTAATTGCCCCTTCACGTCGGCGATCGATGGATCGGCCCGATCCAATGGCTTCGATCGGAGAAGAAAAGTTGACAGAATCGGCCGAGGAAGAAAGAAATCGGAGAATGAAGGAGACCAGAGCCTCGACAAGCTTCCCTCCTCCTCGCTCCAAGACCGATCTGTGCCTACGACAATCGACACTAGAAACTCCCAAATCTGAAACCCCTCGGTCGAAGAAGACCCGGAGTCCACCGGTTCCGTCGTGCTCCAGCAAGCTCCGGCGACGAGCTCCTCCGGCGATGTCGACGATCACTACAGATCCGTCCGCGAGAGAGAGACAGCGAGAGGAGTCGGGGAGATCGAGGAAGAAGGCTCGGGTGATCGGTGTTGGGGTTGGGGGAAACGGTGGTTTGGGAAGGGAATAAAAGGAAAAGAAAAGGATTTATAATTAAAAACATTTCCTCACCTAAACGGGTATCCCAAACATGCTTTATCCGAACCCGTCGATCGATCCCCTCAAAACCTTCCGTACGAGCTCCCAAAAATTTCGGAAAAATTCTATAAGGCTATTTCCCAAATAACCTTATTATTTATTTATTTATTTTTTTCCCGATATCTCACATAGACACTCTCTGTTAGCACATAGATGATCAGCATCACTCGCTCTCATAGTAGGTTGGTAGCAACATGAGCAAATGATGAAAGCAAGGCTGATAGTTAAGCCAACATCCCCCTCCCTCTTTTGATTAGAGTTAGCTTAGTTGACTAGTTCCATTTTGCTATCTTGACTTAGTCAAAGCTAAACACACTTAGTGTTGGATCACGAAAGACGAGAGAGGTGGGGGTGAATCTCCTTTGATTAAAATCTTTTCTTTTTATTAAAGTAAAATAGAATTAGGGTAAAATTTATAGCATAAATATAAAGAAAACAAAACTAAAGACACAATTATTTTTACTTAGTTCAGAGACTAGCCGACTTCTATTCCAAGGCCCGTGATCTTTGACCATTTTTGTTGAGCAATACTAATATAGTTCTTTCGAAGAAGCAAGATCATATAAGTATGATATGATGATAGTAACAGTCCTACTATCTTCAAAGAATAAGTGCAAGACAAGAAATAAAGTTACCAATAACAACAATTAATTAGAGATATAGCGTAATTGTTAGAGATCTTCTTGGAGCAGAGTTGTCGAAGCTTGCATGAATAGTCACAATAAGAGCAGAGTAGATCAAAGATAAAGAGTTGTATCTGGCTCAGAGCTCAAGGGCTTCTTTTATATGTCATGTTCCGTTGACTGATAAAGGTTTTTGCCGACTGAACCTATCCGTCGATTGATAAGCCTATCCATTGATTGATCCTCTGTTCTTTCCTTGTTTGTTTTGATCTGATCCTTTCAATCATGGAAATCACATTGTTCTATCGACTAATCACCTTGATCCATTGACTGAACTTCTTTTTTTACCTTTTATGCTCTGATTCGAATCTTGATTTAGTTTTGGAAATCCATTAATCCATCAATGGAACCATATTTCCATTTGTACTCTGAATTGAATCTTGTTGCTCTAGTTTTTCACGGTTCCATTGATTGAATAACCTTTTTCATTGATGGAATGATCCTGCAAAAATATATATAAGGTTTATCTCACAAAATAGAGTTAGAATAGAAACCTGCAAGACAAGATTAGTATAAATATAGTATGCATGATTAAGACAATAAGGATTGTCTTGATCTCAACTTAGAAACCTTCGTTGGTTTCTTCAATTAGATCAGCACCTAAGGTCTGCCCCTACTAGGATATGATCTCACCGCACTATTTCTAGTAGCTTATCTCAACTCACCTGCCAAATATCGGGTCCTCTAGACCTGTTTGGACTTAACTTCTCAACATCAAATCGGCTACTAGGGCTTCCAGTTGACTCGATATTGGGTCCTCCAAACCTATTGAGTCCACCTGCTAGATGTCAAGTCCACTTGACCCATCTGAACTTCCTGCTTGGTTCCATGATTTATTGAGACTACCCTTCCCTATCATCGGGTCTAGCTGACCTACAAGGACATTCCAAGGTGAGCATCCTATGTGTTGGATCGATGAGTTTCGCTAGAGAGAGGGGGGGGGGGGTGAATAGCGAATTAAAAAATTTCATAGAGTAAGCATGCAACGGAAAAAGAATAAACAAAAAGAAAGAGCAACGCTAACACAAGTTGATTTACTTGGTTCGGAGCCTTCAGCGACTCCTACTCCAAGGCCCACACTTGTCGAGTGCTTTCGTTGGAAAATCACTAATAATTCGAAAGGATGTTACAAAATGAAGTACATGAATTATTATAAACAAAAAACTGACAATAATTAAAAAGGCAGAAAAATAAAACTTGTCAGAGAGTCTTCGCAGCGTTGCAGGAGCATAGAAGAGTAGTTTGTTTGTTGTTGTATCTTGACTCCAGCCTTTACCCTCCTTATATAGGAGGTTCGGGGTACCCGGATCCCTTCGGGCACCTTGAATATGACGTAGCCAAGCCAACCAGAGTGCTCCATGTGACGAAGTGACGTTGTGGATAAAACGTGTATTCCGGGCGCCCGGATCCCTCTCGGGCGCTCGGACCTCCGGTCGCTTGGACTCCATTTTCCAGCAACTTCATTTCCTTGCAAGAAAATGTTAGTCCAAAGCATAAATGCAAACTACCCTGCAAAATAAAGTGTTAGTATAGTTAAGGAAATAGAGTAGTAATTAGATTCCATCTCCTCGAGACCGGAATCTAGTCACGATCTCGACTCAGATATCCGAAATGGATCTAAGCCGGATCGACGCTTAATGTTCCCTTCCCGGGAACACGTCCTCATAGTCACTCCCCTCCAGTGACTTACCTTCACTTACCTGCCAGACGTCCGGTCAGTCCTTCGACCCGTCTAGGCTTCGTGCCAGCTATCCGGTCAGCCCGTCGACCTAGCTGGATTTCGTTCCAAACGTCCAGTCAGCCCATCGACCCATTTGGACTTCGTGCCAGCTATCCGGTCAGCTCGTCGACCTAGTTGGGCTTCGTGCCAGACATCAGGTCAGCCCGTCGACCTGTCTGGGCTTCTCTTGCACACTCGGTCAGAGTGTTAGATAACAACGAAACTAACTTAACCTATTTTGTCATTCATCAAAACTTTAGTTAGACCGTTAGTACTAACCGCACCAATACTATGCACTTGATCAATTCATCAGATCACAATAAGACTTAACTTTGAACCTTTGACAACATTAAAACATAGGTTCAATTATGATACTCCATTCACCAACAATCTCCCATTTTTGATGTTTAGCAACCTGGTTCAAAGTTAAGCTAAAAATTATGATAATAAATTAACTTAAAATAACTCTCCCTGAATTTAATATATCTTCCGCTTATGTTAAACTTCTCCTAAATTTAATATCTCTCCCCCTTTGACACACATCAAAAAATGAGATCATCGTAAATATTGTTAAGTAAATAAATTTTGAGATAAAAATTTTGAAAAATGTTTTTAATTAAAAATATCATCAATTTTTTTAAAAAAAAATTAAGAAAAAATTATACTAATTTTTGAAGTTTAAATTTTGAAAACAATACTAAGGAAGAGTATTTTTTAAACATTTTTCCAAGTGAAAATATTTTTCAAGATAAATTTTATAGATTATGAATCTAAAAAATTTAAGTGAAAATTAGTTTTGAAATTAATTTTTATAAGTATGATAAATTTTCTAAAAAACTTTCCTTAGTAAACAAAAGTTTTCAAAAATATTTTTGAAAGTGATATTTTCTAAAATATATTTCAAAAACATATTCAAAAATATTTTTCAAGTTATAAATAACTTTTGAATTTTAAGTCTAAGTATAGATAATGTTTGAAAATAGACTTTACAAAAATATTTAAAATTTTCAAAAAGAAATGCTCTCCATTAATTTGACACTTCAATAGAAATTCTTGTTAAGGAAGTTGTACCTATGTGTGTAGGGACCTAGGAGTTTATAGGTTGACTTAAGGATATATATGAGCTTAAGCAATGGTCAACAATCATTTTCAAAATATATTGATTTTTTGAAAAGTATATATATAATTGCACTCAAACTAAAGAATATTTTCCATTTTCTTTTCCTATTATCTCACACATTCTAAATGATCAAACAAGGGGAGCCCTATGGCTTTGTAAGATGATTTTTATTTGAAAATTTTATATTAGTCTAAATTTAATCACATAAGTAAAATTTTAATTAATTTAAATCATATTAATTAATTATGGATTAATTAAGTTAAAGGTAATTTTTAAATAAATTTATTAATTGAGTTTTAGTTAATTTGAGTTAAATTAGATTAGTTGAAATTATTAAGTTCATTTAAACTTGGATAGAGCTAACTTTAATAATTAATTTCATATTAAATTAAATAATTTCTGAATTTATGTTGATTGAAATAATTATTATTAACTTTAATTGGTAATGTAAGATTTAAATAATTTGATTAATTAGGGGTTAATTGATTAAAATGAAATTAATTAAGATTAACATAATGTAATATTGCATAGTTAATGATTAATTAATTGAGTATACGATTAAGTTTTTAAATTATAAAGTTAAATTGATAATTATATTTCATTTTAAGTATTTAGATTTTGAAATTAATTATGAATTATTAATAAAATTATGAATTAAGTTTTGATTAAATTAAAGTTGTTGTTTTGGATTATTAATTAATTTCTATTTATTAATTAGTTTTTAAAATTGATTATGTTAAGATATATTAAAATTAATTAAGTTAAAATTATTTTCAGATTAATTTTTGATATTGGATTCATTAAGTTGATTAATTAAATAAATTAAGCGAATTGATTATTAATTATTGGATTTAGGTTTAATTTATTTAGGATTAATAATTAATTTTGAATGAATTAACTTCATTTAGATATAATTTAAATTAATTATTATTCAGATTTGGATTTTAGTTTCATTAGTTAAAGTTAGTTTCGGATTAGATTGATTTGTTTTACATTAATATAATTATTAGATTAGTTATTACTTATTTCATTAAAAAGTTAATTATCATTTTAAGTTAAATTTATTTAGATTTTTAATTAATTTATGAAATTCAATTTTAATTAAAGAAAATAATTGATCAATTAAGTTTCAAATTAATTAAGATTACTTAGTGTTAAGGATTGATTTATAATTAATTGTTTTAATTTAATTAAGAATTTGATTATTAATTTTATAAAAATAATTTGTTTGATTTGATTTAGTTATGTATTATATTTTCAAATTATAAAGTTAAGTTGATAATTAAGTAATTAGGTTAATTTTATTGGGGTTAAAATTACATTAATATCAAATTATTAGGTTTGAAAAAAGATTGCTTTAAGGTTAAATTAAATGAATTGGTATAAATTGTTAAAATTAATTATTCTTTAAACTTTTTAATAAGTTAAAATTAATTGCATATTTTGAAATGTTATTATTGAGTTAAAATTAATTTAGATTAATTATTTTCTTTGATTAATTAATTTAAGTTTAAAATAATATATTGTTGATTTTAAGTTTATGTTAATTATCAGGAGTTGTTTTAACTTGTACTTGATTTAAGCATAGCTTTGGGTACCCCAAGCAAGCTTCCATGAATAAGCTTCCAGGCTATGGTAAGTTACTTGTACTTCATTAGAGTAACCACGTGTCTTAAATAAAGCTTTCCAATTGGTGTCACCCGGAGAACTTAAAACTAAACTTTAATCTAACATGTTAGAACTAACTCTGATTTATCTAATCCTAAATACCCAAGTGAGTAGGTCAAGTTATCCAGGTGACAACTAGTTTGTTGTGTCCCCCTAAAGCATAGATTTTATGTTTTATGTTTAAGTAATGAATGTTATTTTTAGATACATAATATTGGTTTAGTCATACTTACTTTGTTAGATAAGCTTTCGGAACCTATGCTTGGACTTGGTTTCTAATGTTTTGACTCAAAAGACATGTAAGGTTTGTTATTTGAGATATATTTATATCCAAGTCTAGATTTATTATATACATCTTGTTGAGACCTAAGCATCATATTTAAACATTTAGACCACATGTTGAACTTTTCTAACATTTTCTTGAGTCTCTCCACTTGACCTTTCAAAGTAGAATTTGTAAGTACCCCGTGATAATTTTGATATGATCAACCAAGTCAAATTAGGTTATGTTGTTTTGATGCCTTGTGTCTAACTGTGCAGGAACTTAAGAGCACAGGAAGTCGAGCAAAAGATGCAACTATCAAGAAGGATGAACAGGAGAGAGACGACGGGCTCGGTGCATTCGAGGGACGAGATGCTGAGGAAGAGTATGTTGGCGGATGAGGAGGCACACATCATTTTTTAGGGATGAGAAGTTGGAGCGGAAGATTACTCGAGAAGGCCAAAAAATGGATTCGAATGAGCCATATTCTAGATGGTTAAAATCATCCAAGCGAACGGAGCCAGAGTGGAAGACTAGAATGAAAAGTCAACTTGAAGTTGACTATGGTCCAGACACCCCGAGCTATTTCGGGTGCTCGGAGCAACTTCGGGCACTCAAACTGGTCTGGTTCAGTCAGGGCACCTTGCCAAGGCACCCCTGTGCAAAGGCAGTTCGGGCACCCAGACTGAAAATTTTATCCAGACTCATTCTGTCATGATCCGCTGTGACATGGATAAAATTTTATCCACACTCAGGCGCCCAAAACCCTTCCAGGCGCCCAGATCATGCATATAAATGCAGTCTTGATTTCTATAGTTAGAACACACTTATAACAATTTCTGTGCTTACACTTCCAGTTCTGTTCTACTACTTTTATAAGCTGCCAACATTTTAATGGGGCTACTCCGTGCAAAGGAGATTTGAGTGAACTTCATTTGTCTAGGATTAGCAATCCTCTGATTACAAACCTAGTAAATTCTCTTACCTCTACTTTTAATTTAGACATTTACTTTTTGTTATTTTACAAGTGCTTTCTTAATTTAGTTTGAAATGTTGAGGAAGGTTTGGTTTGTGTTTTCAGGCCATTCACCTCCTCTAGCTAGCCGTAAGGGACCAAAAATGGCATCAGAGCGAGGTTGCTTTAGAAGGACTAACCGCCGACCGAAGTAAAGAAATTGTGGTCGAACCAAGCCTCATCCTACCAAAATTCTAAAGGAAATTTGTACACTGGAATGTCAAATGGAGGTATTTCTAAAAATTGATTTTGAAATTCTTTTTATAATTAAGTATGGTTTTGTAGTTCTAAAAGATCAACAAGGTGTAGAGAAAGAAGAGTACCTCTAGACGAAGAAGGAGCAAAGTGATTTCATAGCCAACAGCAGAGCGGAATATCACCTTTTAAGTGTATTACTGCCTCAAGAAGTAAATTGCATCGGAAGCTACACATTGGCAAAAGACCTTTAGGAGCATTTCATGGAACTCCACGAAGGAACATCTGAAGCAAAACTCTCATGACGAGACATTCTTCAGAACAAACTGATGAACAACCATCTACAAAAAGGTGAGAAGGTAGTCGAACTACACACGAAGATCAAGGAGCTGATCACCGGACTGGTCACCCTCGGTGAAATAGTAACCAACCAGAATTGGTAGGCTACACACTCAACACTTTTCCCAGGACTCCAGAATGAACCTGGATAATCAACGCTTATTACATCTCGAAGGATTTAGAGGTAAGTACCCTAGAGTAATTCTTTTCAACTGTAGAATTACATGAAACTTGATGTGCAGGTACAATAAATGAGTCAAGCCAGAATCTGGCATTAAAAGCCACAAAGAAGGATACACCCGAATCAGACTCAGAAGGAGACCAAGATGCTTATGTCACGCCCCCAAGTAGTCTCTGCCAGAGAAAATTTCGGCAGCATCTCCCCTGTACGGGTGACAATATGAAATTTTCTACAATGCCCTCAGGGCCACATATTCATCGGCCAACACGTCCGGAACAATAACAATATAAATATAACAACCATCCACGCAGTTTATAATGAAAACTACACATAAGCACAAATAAGAAAAAACATCGCAAAAACTCCTACTCAACTATACCCATAAAGCATAAAACTGATATCCTACTCAACTACACTCATAAAGTATAAAACCGATATCATCCAAATACAAATCCATCGATAACAGAACATACAAGATCCAGATGTCAAGCTATAAGTCTGAAAAGCAAAGTCTAACACAATAAGTAAAACCCAAACTGTGCGAACTCGTCGCGACGCACAATGGTGGGGGACTAGCAACTGGAACTCCTCCAGATAGCCTCAACCTGAAAAGAATAATAACGGGGTGTGAGTCCAACACTCAGCGAATACCTAGTTGACATGCATAGTAAATTATAACAAATAGGCATAACTATGCCTACAGTCTCATGATATAACATATAGAAAATGCAGAACAAAAAGATAAGGAGTAACTGTACTAACCAGAACCTGGGTATAAGGATATCAAGGCCGTCAAACCCAAAGTATCATAAAACCTGTATGCATGTCAAACAATGCATCCATCCAAATTGCAGCATATAACGTGCAACAACCACAAGCAATAAATGCAAATAATGCATATGATGCCAATAACATGTCCTGGTCATCCCTATTGCCAATTAGTCATCTCACACACGATGGTGAGACCGAGTGGGTAGGGCTGTGACAACCGTGCACTCTGTCGTCACTGCTCCTGATGAGTGACCGAGTGGACGGGATGTTGTCGGAGTACACTTATCCTCCTACCTCAAACATAGTGAGGGAGCGCAATGCTCTCATCTCCCGGTACGCGATGACGGGGAGGGATCCCTGCCGGCTACCACGCTACGTCACACTACCCGTGAGCGGACCAATGGAGCCAAACAGAGCAACCTGCTGCACACACCCTGCCTAAATAAAAATCGCTAATCCATGAGTGGTTGTGTGTGTAGATCCATGTAAATGGCGATGCGCTCAACAATAATGGAGCTGTCAACTGCTCAACATGCAATCATGCAAGATGGTGCATGTCACTAAGCCAGGGAATATCCTAATCCTATCCCTCTCCAACAATGTGTGCCAAAATATGAGGATCAAATAGTATGATCTGGGTACACATGTCAAGTAGGGTATCTAACCAGTCCAGTATATCATAGAGCATGACATGTCACTACCTCTATAACATAAAGGTAATAAATAGATAACAAACAATACATGCTCAGAAGTAAATAGTGACATGCCAATGAAGATATAATCATAATTATTACTACTTGTTAAGATATACTAAACATATCAACAAGACGTATGAAAATAGATAGGTCAAGGTACCCGCCTCCAATGTAGATCGAGCTAATCAACCTCTATATCAATGGGCTCGTCCTGAATCCGAATCCTGTAACATCAAACATAAAATTTTAGCTAATTCCAAATATAACTAGCTAAACTAAATCCTATTTTCATTAGGAACCTTAATTTGGATTGTCCTAAACAATCCAACCCAATTTAGAAAACCCAAATTGGATCCATCATTCTCATAAATGAAACTCAACATTTCCAGTCAACACACCTAATCTAATACAAATTCGGTTCCAACAAATCAATTCAACCACTACTATACTTGCATCAACAAACTAATTAAGCATTCAAATAAGCTATTAATTTCTCACTGCTAGTACCCTCACCTCTTCCTCTTCAGCTGCTAGCAAGTGCCAAAGGATTAAGCAGAGACAACAACAAGCTACTGACGGTGTGATAGCCGGAACCAACTAGGTCACTGCCCTCCTACAACCAATCCATAATACCAACCAGTTAGACACCTTAACCATAATTTTTCCTACATCCAGATTGCTATTGAAGTTAACCAAAAATCCTTACCTAACCTCCTCCGTTTCGGTGATGGCAGCACAGCAAGAAATCAAATGCTGGTGGTCGGAGGTGAGAGTGGGCCGGCTGCCGACGCTAGGACAGAAACGACGCTGCTAAGAGGCGGCAGAGGGTGCGGTGGCGGTGGCTAGGGCACAACTCTCTGGGAAGATGGCGCCACCAAGGTCAGCAGAGACACAGTGGAGGAGAGGAAGAGGAGAAGCTCGGCGTCGAAGAGGAACGTCGGCGCGTTCCTGATCTCCCCCGATCTAGGGCTCGACTGACGATGTGCGGCTCGGAAGCTAGGGCTCGGCGGTGATTCAGGGATCTCGGTGGTGAGGAGGCGACAAGGGTAGAGAAGGGGGAAGCGACGCTGGCGCTTTAGGCGTTCCTTTGATCAGGGGTTATGCACGCGAGGGGAGGAGAGGAAGAAACGGCCGGCGGCGTCGGCGCTTCCGTTGGGGAATAGAAAAGAAATGACCCGCGGGGGAAGAACGGGTTCAGCGGAGAGATAGAAAAAAAACAGAAGAATAAAGAAAAAGAAATAGAATTTAGAAAATAAACATTTCCTTGCTTAAATGGGGTAGCCTAAACAGGCTTTCCCAGGCCCACTTTTATCCCCACAACCTAAGCCATACGAGCTCCGAAAAATTTCTAAAAATTTTGAAAAATTCCCTTATGGTTATCTGCCATTTTCCGGTATTTTACATTCACCCCCACTAATAAAAATTTGGTCCCCAAATTTCGTTATCTACGATCAGCAAGTACTAACAACAAATAAAAGTATAAATGCTGAACGGTAATTAACTCACATACCTCATGTGAAAAGATGGGGGTATCGAGCTCGGATCGTATCCTCGAGCTCCCAAGTAGCCTCCTCGTCTGAATGATGCTGTCATCCGACTTTAACTAGTCGGATAGTGTTGTTCCGCAGCTGACGCTTCTTCTGGTCCAGAATCCGTATCGGAACGTTCTCGTAGGTGGCGTCAAGCTGAAGGGAAACTGGTATATCAGACAACACATGAGATGGGTCTGCTATGTATCTCCTCAGCATAGATACATGAAATACGTCGTGCACGCCTGCCAGAGCCGGTGGTAGTGCCAGACGATAAGCTACTGCTCCAATCCTCTCCAGTATCTGGAAAGGTCCAATGTATCGTGGAGCTAGCTTACCTCTGAGGCCAAATCTCTTCACCACTTTCGTGGGTGAAACTCGCAGAAATACATGGTCACCTGTAGAGAACTCCAGGAGTCTCCGTCTCCGATCAGCATAACTCTTCTGGCGGTCCTGCGCCTCTGACATCCTCCGTCTGATAGTACGGACCATCTCTGCCTCCTACTGAGCTCTATGAGGTCCCAACAGTTGGGCCTCCCCGACCTCATCCTAGAGGGTGGGTGTCCGACATGGTCTACCATACAATGCTTCAAACGGTGCTATCTGGATAGCCGAATGAAAGTTGTTGTTGTAGGCGAACTCTACTAATGACAAATGGTCCTCCCAACTGCCTCCGAAATCCAATACACAAGATCTTAGCAAGTTCTCTAGAGTCTGAATGGTCCGCTCTGACTGTCCATCTGTCTGCGGATGGAAAGCTGTACTGAAACGGAGCTGAGTGCCCAAGGCCTGCTGCAGACTCTGTCAGAAACGAGACGTGAACCGGGGGTCTCTATCGGAAATAATAGTCAAAGGGACACCATGCAATTTGATAATCTCCCGGCAATAGAGATCTACCAATCAATCTAGGGAATCAGTCTTCCGGATCGCTAAGAAGTGCACGGATTTGGTTAATCGATCAACACTTACCCAAATCGCGTCATAGCCTCATCATGTCCTCGGCAAACCCACCACAAAGTCCATGGTAATGTGTTTCCATTTCCGCTCAGGAATAGGAATCCGCTGAAGTAATCCGGCAGGTCTCTGGTGCTCAGCCTTCACCTGCTGACAGACAAGACATTTAGCTATAAATTCTGCGATGTCTTTCTTCATACCATTCCACCAGTAGGAACGCCTCAAATCTCGATACATGCAGGTCCCACCTGGACGGATCACAAATTGAGAGCGATGAGCCTCTTGAAGTAGCCCCTGTAAGATCGGGTGAGACTGAGGTACGCATAATCTGCCTCGGAAATAAATAATACCCTCCTCATCTCAGGTGAACTCGGTCTGCTGCCCAGAAGCTATCTGACTGCCAATAAACTGCAAATGCTGATCACCGACCTGGGCCTCTCGGATCCTCGTCCTGATCGATGACTGAGCAACCATGGTAACCAGAATACCCTGCTCTGTTTGTCCCTGCTCCTGAAGGCCCAACTCGGAGAACCTTGAACCAAGTCTGTGACTGAAACTCGGTGGTAAGCCAAAGTCCCTCTGGACTTCCTGCTGAGTGCATCGGCAACCACATTAGCTTTCCCCGGGTGATAGCTAATGGTACAATCATAATCCTTCAGGAACTCCATCCATCTCCTCTATCGGAGATTAAGTTCCTTCTGGGTGAAAATATATTTGAGACTCTTATGATCTGTAAGAATCTCAAAGGTAATGGCGTACAGATGATGTCGCCAAATCTTCAAAGCAAATATGATGACGGCTAACTCCAAATCATGTACTGGGTAGTTCTTCTCATGCTCCTTCAACTGTCGAGAAGCATAAGAGACTACCTTGCCGTGCTGCATCAGAACAGCGCTCAAACCCTGTAGAGATGTGTCAGTGTAAAGTAAGAATCCAGTCCTCTTCATAAGGTAAAAATCGAATTGGAACCGACACTAATCTCCGCTTCAGCTCCTGTAAACTGGTTTCGCAGGCTTCTACCCATGTGAACTTCAACTATAGATGTTTCCATCCAAACATCTCTAGAAGTATGCGAAGGGGGTGTACGTGATTCTCCTTGGATCCGAAATAGATTACAACATTGTCAATAAAGACAATGGAAACCGATCCAAACAACCTAGGAATACCGAAATCATCGAGTCCATGAAAACGTCTAGAGCTTTGTAAGCCTAAATGGTAATACCTAGAACTCATAATGCCCGTACAACAGGCACACTCAACTATAAGATCCTCGACAACTAGTCTGAAATCTGATCACTAGCTACAAATCACCAAAGAAATAGATCATCGAATGTGAGAGCAACGCTCCATCACAAGAAATACTACATATGTGGGAGCAACGCTCTACCACCATCAATGCAACCTATATGGGAGCAACGCTCCTCTACAAGCACTCTACAATATGTGGGAGCAATGCTCCACCACAACAGTCTATAATATGTGGGAGCAACGCTCCACCACAACAATCCAAAACATGTGGGAGTAACACTCCACCACAAACAATCCATAATACCGCTGGAGCATTGGTAAGCTCAAATGACATTACCAAAAACTCCTAATGGCCGCAATGTGACCACCCTCATCTAGCAATCAACAGTGGCATGATATGCTGACAAGCAATCCATGCTAAGAATAATATCAAAGTCAACCATTTGCAGTACTAAAAGATCTACCGTAAGTATCATGTTGCCAAAATCTAACGGGCAACCTCTGACCTCCTGAGTGACGTCCAATGTATCACCGGACGGTAGGGAGACAGTCAGTCACTGCGGTCTACGAGTATGTAGTCTACCTATGTCCTTCACAAAGACACAGGAAATAAAAGAATGTGAACTACCAGTATCTATCAGCATATCAGCGGATAATGCATAAAGTAAAACCATACCGCGGAAAATGGATCCGTCGGTCCGCTGTGCATCCTCTCTGGTAACCGCATGAATATGTCCAGTTTCTGGCGGTGGAGGAGTTGGTAGAGCTGCCAAAGGCTGCGGTGCCTGAGTCTGAGCCTACCACTATGACGGTGTCGGGTACTGAGCCAGAGACGGATAGATAGACTAAGACTAATACTGGACCGACGACTGGGGCTGTGACTGGTACTGGACCAGTGGCTATGGCTGATACTGCTCCTGAGTCAGATACTGTAGTCCCGGAACAACACTCTGTGGTACTATATGGGTACTGGAGTGCTCCTGTCCATACATGCATAAGCAGCTACTGCAAGGGGAGCTGTCCTCTGCTGACGATGCGATGTTTGGGCTCTGTGCCCGCCTCGCTGAGTCCCTGTCTAACTGAGCTGAACTCCATGACCAGACACTCCGAAAGCTATATGCTGAGCCTTCAGCGAACAATCTCGGCTCAGGTGCCCGCGCAGTTTGCAATAATAGCAAACCGACTGTCCCAGGGAGCAGGCTGTGGTGACGTGGTCTCTGGACCCACATCTAGTGCAGTGAGTGTCGCTGGCGGGCTGTTTCCGGTTCTGCTGAGAAGACCGGGAACGTCCTGATGAAGATAGATCACCCTGACTTCTGAGGCTGACCAGAAGCCCCAGAAGTACCTTGACCTGACTGACCACGACCACTCTGCTGCTGTCCGGTAGCCTGTGCCTGCTGAATCTGCCCTGATGACTGACCCGACTGTTTCCTTTTTCTGTCCGAAAACGCTCTCTATTGAGCTGACTATCATCAGGACTCGGTCCAGTGTTTCTATGGAGGAGGAAACTCCCAAAACTTGCAAGCTTATTTTATAACTAAACATTTAACTCAATTATAACTATGGCATTAAATAGTATTTGTATGGAAACTCTTATTAACTAAAATCAATTGTGATCGATAATATGGCCGGCCAGTAACACTACAGGTCAGATTCTGTTAATGACAGCTCTTACCAATTATTCTCAAGTGGCATTAGAGTGCATCACAACACCTCTTTGTTTTATCATTCTGTCCTCCAATCGTATATCAACCCAATATTGTGTCAATCAAATTGCTTCAGATCCTTTTGTTATTGAGTTTAATTAGCATGAGAATGGGTCAGGTCAATATAATTTATTTAATTGGTAGGGGTTAAATTACGTTGATTCTTGAGAACAGGTGGTGGAGTTGGCTTAATTGGTTTGGACCATTTTTTTTTTAATTCAACCAGGTTAAAATTTGGACGTTAATTAATTTGTCCATTCTTCCTCTGTCTCATGGATCTCACTGCTCGACTCTTCCTTAACTATGATTTCTCATAGGTAAGGGTCAGCAAGTCATTGCATCCATTGAGAATCTTCACTATGGCTGTTGTTCAGTTCAGTATAACTAAAAGCAGTCTAAGCAAAGGTCCTACAACCATATCCACCAACCATGTAGCACACATGGCAAACAGATAGGAAGATTTAAAAATTCAATACTTGTTATGCAACAATGAATGACATAGTTGTTCATAATAGTGATTATATATAGTTGTTCCCTATATTTCCATCAACCTATTTCAGTATCTCAATTTATCTTCAATACCAAGTCTGTTATTGACGTTAAGTCCCTGATGTCCTTGTGCATGAAACAACCTATAGGTCAATTGAAAATAAATCATTGCACAATGAAGGACTATCACAGTTCTATGAGCATGAAATCGTGGTGCTTCTAGAACTACCCTTTAAATATGGAATTAAATGGGCATTCCATAGGAGTTTCACATTACTAAACAAGTCAAGGAATTGTAAGAGATCAGAATATATGGCTACCTTCCAAAGAGCACCTTCCAGATAGTACTATGCACAAATGATAAAATCCCAAGCAGTCTAGTCTCCCTTTTGCTACCCTGTATTACTACATGTACCAAAATTTATAAAATTAACATTATACCTTTCTGCCGTCTGGAGATGTTCCGCCGTTGTCCAGTCCCCCCTTTTTGACCTCGGAAATGCCGAAACGAGAAATCATCGGAAATTCGAAATGAAAGTCCTAAACATGAACATAACGAAAATTCGTAAAAATCTGAAAATACCTAGTTTGACTCGCAAACTTGGCTCTAATACCAAAAATTGTCATGCCCCCAAGTAGTCCCTGCCAGAGAAAATTTCGATAGCATCTCCCCTGTACGGGTGACAATATAAAATTTCCTACAATGCCCTCAGGGCCACATATTCATCGGCCAACACGACCAGAACAATAACAGTATAAATATAACAACCATCCACGCAGTTTATAATGAAAACTACATGCGGTTTTACTTGGTTCGGAGCCTTCAACGACTCCTACTCCAAGACCTAAGTCTCACGGATCTATCGATGGGTAATTCATTAAAAACCTCTTCCGGTACCTCCAAAAGAGGGAATCGAGTACAAAAGATTGGAGAAGTGCAACAGACTACACTTCCCGTTTGCAGAATTTAAGTACAAAAATGTTACCGACACTTAGGATCAAAGTGGTTTGTTCATGTATCGATGTCGATTTGCTGGCCGCGATTAGAAGTCCTCGAAATAGTCATCGAGCACAATAGCTTCGCAGCCAAGTTGTAACAAGAGCCCGGAGCAGTCGAAACTGTTGGATCGAGATACGCTAGAGGGGAGGGGGGGTGAATAGCGCTCGTGACTTTTACTTTTCTTTTTGAAAAAACAACGAGTAACGTAGCGGAAATAAAGTAAACAAGAACAATCGCAAACACTAACGATTTACTTGGTTCGGAGCTTATGGCGACTCTTAGTCCAAGGCCCTCGCTCGTTGAGCGTTTACTTTGGGCAACAACTATAATCGCGCAAATATTACAAGAGGAATATTATAATTTAACTGAACTAAAATTATACCGACAACATGAATTTGAAATTCGCAGCTTCGGGTCATCGGGGTCTTGTTATGGTTCAGCTGGATCGTCTCGTTAGCAGAAAACAGTTGAAGGATGCTCAGAAAGTGATTGATGCAAGCTGATGGTCGAGACTGCCTTATAAAGGTTGTTGAGGGTGCCTTCAAGCCCCTTGAGGGCGCCTCTAATCATTGGGTCAGCCGCGCGTGGATAAGGCCTGACTTCTTCGTCACTCATCCACTTGAGGGCACCTCGAACCTCTTGGAGGGTGCCTTCAATGTCGTCCGAGGCGCCTCAGCACTCCATGAGGGCAACTCCAGCTTCGTTGCACACACCCCTCAACCTTTGCACCCGAGGTGCCTCCAAGCTCCATGGAGGGTGCCTCGGGTACTGTTCATCTGAGGCAAAGCTTGCTCCTTTGTCCTTGCAAGATATGTAAGTCTCAAAAATACCCTGCAACACAAAGTTAGCACATAATAATAAGGTAAACAAAGATATTTGACAGTCACCGGACTGTCGGATTCTGACTTTGAATTTCCGACCGAAAATCCTAGGTCTAACCGACGCCTACTGTTCCCTCTTCGGGGAACGTGTTCTCACCTACTCCACTTAGGAGAGTATACCTGTTGTCAGTTCGATCCTCCAGATCGACTGGGCTTTTGATCAGCGCCTGAGTCTTCAGGTCTTTCTGCTGGACGTCCGCTCCACGACCCACCCAGACTTTCCACCCGATCCGCGACACCGGGATTTTCACCTAAAGTTTCCGACTCTAGGACATTTTGCTCGAAGACCTCGACCCACCAAGGCTTTTCGCCTAGGGTAACCACCCCTAGGACCTAGGGTGACCACCCCTAGGGTTTTTCCTTTATCTAACTGCAGCTAGGACTTTTCCTTACCTAGGGTTACCACCCCCTAGGACCTAGGGTTACCACCCCCTAAGGTTTTCTGCCTACCTAACCACAGCTAGGACTTTTGCCTAAGTATACTTAGGATTTTCCTGCAAACTCATTCACACATGTTAGATAACAAGACAACTTAACTTTGAACCCTTTGACATAATCAAAACACAGGTTCGATCGTTGGATGCTTCCAGCACCAATAGGAACCTCAAAAGAACGCTTAGTAGCTCGTATAGTAGTTGTTGATGAAGCTTTGGGCAGCAGGCTTATAAAGAGCATGGAAGGTGCCTTCCATACGTGTTGAAGGTGCCTCCAATGGGATAAATTTATCTCATAAATTCTATGTTTTATCTGCTATGAATTCCAAACTTCATCCCTTGGAAGGCGCCTTCCATAGCCATGGAAGGTGCCTTCCATGAACAGTACAAAGGTGCCTCCACTGCTTGAAGGCACCTTCGGACACTGTTCATCCGAAAGTTTTTGCTCATTTTTGCCCTGCAAAATGTGTTAGTCTAATAACAAAAACATCTACCTTGTAAAATAAAGTTAGGACAATAATAAGTGGTAGTAATTAGTTTCTATCCTCTTATGACCAGAAACTAGTCAAGGTCTCAGATTAGAGATCTGAAATAGACCTAACAAGGACCGACGCCTACTGCCCCCTAAACCAGGACGCGTCCTCACTTAGTCACTTTCCTCTAGTGACTTACCTTTACTTACCATTTTACCAATTGTTCGGTCCACATACCCAATTGGACTTCCTGCCAAATATCTGATCAACCCGTAGACTGAACTTCACACCAACTATCCGGTGAGCTCGTTGACCTAGCTGAACTTTGCACTAGCTATTCGGTTGGCATGTTGACCTAGTTGGACTTCTTGCTAGATATCCGGTCGGCCCGTTGACCTATCTAGACTTCGTGCCAAATATTTGGTCGGTCCATTGACCTATCCGGTTAACTCCTACATATTTGATAAAGTGATTAGATCACAACAATACCTAACTTAGCTTACTTTGTCATACATCAAAACTTTAGTTAGATCGTTAGTGTATACTACACCAACATAAAGTAGTTTTCGAAAAAATAATTTTAAATTTATGTTTCATTCTTTAAAAATTCTAAAGATTTTTATAATAGTTAAACAAACATATCTAAACCTGGAATAAAATTTTGAAAAAAAATAAAATTGATTTAAGTAATAATAAATTATTCTCTACATAAGGCTGTATTTTCTAAAAAAATGTTTAAAAATAGTTTCTAAGCAAATATTTTTTGGGAGAAAAAAAATACAATAATAGAGCAAAAAATGCTTAAAAATCATGAAAAAAATTTTGTGAGAAAAAAATGCTTAAAAAATTGTGAAACTTTTCTTTAGAATGTAATAGAGCAAGTATTTTTAGAGAAAAATAAATTTTTAAAAATTAAATCTTTAAAAAATTTTAATATTAAAAATGGGCATTTAGATAAATAATTCATAGAAAATTCAATAATAGTTAAAAAAATATAAAATATTTTTTTTATAGAAAACTTCATAAATTTTCATAGAAAATAAAGTTTGAAAAAATAACACTGTAAAATATTTTTAAAATAAAAAAATTATATTTTTTGTTAAAAAATCATAAAAAATAAATAAAAAATAAAATTTTTTTGAAATTTTTTATACTAATAGTAATTAAACCCTCTTTCTCATAAAAATTAATATCAAATTAATTTTAAAGAGAAATCATATAGAGAGAAAAAATGTTAGATAATTTTAAGCAAAAATTATGAATTCAAATTAAAAATAAAGCATGTATATTGATTTTTAATTTAAGCATGATTTTAGAACTCAATGTAGGTTCTTACCTACTAGATTAATTAAAAAAAAATTTAGAATATATTTTTGTGATAATTTTCTAATTTAACCCTTATGATATTTAAAATGTCAATTAAGTCCTTGATAATTTCTAATTTGTTGAACATGTGAACATGCATAATTCTTCAAATTTTCTATTTCTACTTTTAATTTTTCATTTTCAATTTTTATCTTGTCAAAATCTTATAATCGATGAGATGTTGCTAAGGTTATTTTTAATTCCTCATTTTCTATTTTAAATTTTCCATTTTTAATTTCTAATTTACAAGAATTTTTTGACAACATTTTTATAAATTTAAATAACTTATCAGGAGGTAGATATCATACCTGACTTACCTTATCGATTTCATTATTTGATACTCCCCTTGTAGTGATGCTTTCTTCTGACATTGCTCCCCCTTCATCGATGCTCTTGATGCTCATCTCGGATGAGCTTGCTTCTTCATTTTCGTGACTTGCCATCAGTGCAAGTTCAGCGTAGGATTCAATTTTTGACTCTGACGTTTCATCCCATGTCAACTTTAAGTTCTTGTGCTTTATCAGGTTCCGTCTTTTGTCCTTATCCTTGTTCTTGTCTTTATCTTTATCCTTCATTTTTGGACAGTTATCTTTTACATGCCCTTTTTCATTACAGTGATAACATCTCACTCTCCTTTTTCTTCTTTTGGTCTGCACTTGATTGAATTTATTATCTTTAAAGATTTTTTTTAACTTCCTTACCATAAATATTGTTTCGTCATTGTCAAGAGAAGTTTCAGACTCTAGTTTATCCATTTTTGCCTTTAAGGCTATATTCCGTTTGGACTTCTTCTTTAGATTTGCACATCTAGTTTCATGTATTTCAAATGTAGAAAATAGTTCCTCTAAATTACTTACCTCCAGGTCCCTAGAGATGTAATATGCATCTACGAGGGTTGATCATTCAGGTGTTATAGGGAAAGCGTTAAATGCATACCTTAGCGAATTTAGGTTGGTTATCTTTTCTCTGAGATTCATGAGTTCGGTGACTAACTCCTTTATCTTGGCATGTAGTTAAGGAACTGTTTCACCTTCCTTTAGTCACAGATTTGCCAATTGATTCTGAATTAGACCTCTCCTTACGAACTTAACTTTGGATGATCCTTTGTGAAGCTCTAGGAATTTTTTCTAGAGGTATTTTACAGACTTGTAGACTCCAATTCGGTTTACCCCTTGTGGCAACATGCTTAGCAGATGGAATTCTTCTTTTCCATTTGCTACAATTTGGCTTATTCCTTCTTTGTCCAGTGTTCTTCTTTTTTTTAAAGTCATCATTGTTTTCGATAGGTACTATAAAACTATTTTTTTAAATTAAAAATATATCAAAATCGGTTTTAAAATATACCCCCATTTTTTTCCCTGTGTGCAAAGTCTCCTTCGAACTTTGGCGGGTGGATGCTTGTTGTAGCTATCATCTTTGCTTCAGTTGGCGGTTAGTCCTTATGAGGTGACCTTACTCTGATACCACTTGTTGGTCCCTTACGACCAACAAGAGAGGGTTGAATTGCCCTGCACAAAAAAAATAAAATAAAATACCTTTCTCAACTTGATCTAGCTTTAAAATAATTACACACTTAAAGAAATATTACAAAATAAAAGAAAAGTATGAGACAATCAATTTACTTAGTTGACAATCATAGGATTGCTACTCCAAGACAAATGAGGTCACTATGAAGATCTCCTTCTCAAACGAAATGTTAGAGGTGGAGAAGCCTCGTACATGGAAATTAAGCTCGTAAATGAAAAACAGAAAGAGAATTGAAGTATAGAGTGTGTGTTCAAAAGGGAGAAGACTAGGGTTTTATTTATAGCCCACTAGTCGAAAATGACCATTTGCTGATGTGGCACGGTTTGGGCATCCCCAATGTTGCAACTCTTATCATCTCACAAACGGTTACACAATGAAGTTGGGATAAAACTTTATCCAAGCCTGAGCACCTAGATCTGCTCCGGGCACCAAACCTTTCCTGATGTTGATCCACAATGTCGCGGAGTCGAGGTACCCTGGCTGGACCAAACTGGTCCAGGAACTTGGACTTCAGTTAACTTAGTGTCGACTTTTTATTTGGGAATTTTGCTTCGTCTTCGCTCGCTTGGGTGATTTCGGCCATCCGGAATAGGGCTCACCTGAACCCATTTTATGACCTTCTCAAACAACCTTATGCTCCGGATTCTCGTCCCTCAGAAATGCTACACGCTTTCTTCTCATCCGCCAGCGTACTCTTCCGCAACACCTCGTCCCGTGGATGTACTGAACCCGTCGACTCTCTCCCATATCGTCCTTCTTGTTAGCTGCGTCTTTTGCTCATCTTCCTATGATCCTAAGTTCCTACACACTTAGAGACAATGCATCAAAAGACAACAGGTCCTAACTTGACTTGGTTGATCACATCAAAACGATCATGGAGTACTTACAGCATGTACGTAATTATGAAGTATAATTTAATCATCTACTATAGGGATAGGTTCAATCATGTTTTAATGATAGCATTACATGTGTGAATGTATGGGATACATCCATATTTTATTAATTATGTTGCAGTTCTTAATGATAACATTTCATGTGTGAATGTATGGGATACAACCATGTTTTTATTAATTATGTATACTCTGGAATTAATGATATGCATGTGTGTTTCTATGCTGTAATATTTTAAGGGTAAGTAAGTGCATGTGTGGTTTCGGCTTCTAGGCTTTATAATGTTTTTGATATTTTATGGAAATCTATTCATCTGCGTTTCATGCTTAAATGTGCTAATAGTGCTCTATAAAAAAAATATATGCTTGAATGGGTTCAACTTCAAGGTTTTGAAGAGGTTTTATAGAAGTTATGTGCATGCTATTTGCTGTTTAAAATATATGTCATGCGTGCTAGAAGCTCAAGAACCCTCACTATTAAATTTAGAATTTATTATTATGTAAGTAATATTTTTAGAATATTTTAGCATATGTGTATGTACAAGAATTAAATAGAAAATTGAATGCAAGTGGATGTTGGTTGTAAGTTTATATTATGTATGGGTTAAGTTATAAACCAAAGACTTAAACCATGGGAGTTTACCAAATTATGTTCTTGGATGGTGGTATGATCCAGGAACTTATGCCCGATGAGCACACCAAAATAATGGGGACTTTGGTCCAAAGTTCGGATCCCTACTAGTAGGAGCTCTGGTCCAAAGTTCGAACCTCTACCAACCTAGCACTAGGGTAATTGTTTGATTAACAACTTATGTTACATTTATGATTATGTTATGTTCATGACTATGCAAGCATGCTCATATTTATACCTCACAAGGATGCTTATGTTATGTTACATTTATGATTATGTTATGTTCATGACTATGCAAACATGCTTATGTTTATGCCTCACAAGTATGCTTATGTTTACGATCATGTCATTGGTTTATGCTATGATTATGTTTATGTTTATGTTCTTGTTAAGTTCATGTTTATGCTATGTTTACGCTCACGTTTATGTCCATGTTATGTTCATGTATATGTTAAGTTATAGTCATGTCATGTTCATGTTTATGTTATGTTTATGTTCATGTATGCTCTGTTGGTTAGTCCTAGGAAAATCGTACCGGCTCCACTGTATAAAAATTTTGTACAAGTGTCGAACCTTTCCTTAAATAACCTATTGTATTCTTTAGAAGTTTAATTAGGAATCGCAGACGGAACTTAACATCATTGATTCCAAATTTAACATATCTGTTCTTAATGGTTTAGATTTGAATCGCAAGCGGAACTTAACACTATTGATTCAAATTTACCTAGATTATTAATTCCATAAATATTAATTTTCAAAATTGGCTTCCAGGACTGCATGGCGAGGCACATGGCTTTATTGGATATGGGAGCAACCACCACCGCCTAGGCAAAGCCGTTTAAGGAAAGCTAATATTTATTTCCTTAAATAACTCTAGGTTAACCAAAAAGAACAATCGAATCACAAATTCGACAAAATAAAAAAAAAACACAAACTCGAAAACAAATTAGAAAACTCTAGAATCTTATGCCTCTTGTGTTTGGTATTTCCATAAATAACTATACAAAGAAAACTAGTATGATGCAGAAAAGAATTACTAGTTTTACCTCTCTTTGTAAGCAAAATAACCTCTTGATCTTCTACCGTATTCCTCTTTTTATCTCGGACGTTGTGTGGGCAACGATCTTCCAAGACGAGAACCACCAAGCTCCTTATTCTCCAAGCTAGATTCGGCCACCAAGAATTCTCCATGAGAAGTAGAGGTCTGACCACCACCACCAAGCTCCAAGGGATGCAAGAAACAAAACCTCCTTTCTCTCCTACTTCTCCTAGCTTGAACCGGCCACCATCAAGAGCTCCAAGAGGGGATAAAACCGGCCACTAGAGAAGAAGAGAAGAGGAGAGGGAGAGCCTCTAAGGGCCGGCCACACCAAGGAGAAAAAGAGAGGAAGAAAAGAATAGAGTTTTTAGCCATGAAGGCACATCTACCCTTCCTTGGTCTTGGCAAATAAGGAAATTTTAATAAAAACTTCCTTAATTCCTTTGCCATGAAAAATAAATTTTAATTGATTTAAAATCAATTCCTTTTTCAATTTCAATGGCCGGCCACTTATTTCCTAAAAACAAGGAGAGTTTTAATTAAAATAAAAATTAAAACTTTCTAATTTGTTTCCGGAAATTTATAAAAATTTCTCCAATAATTTTTCCCTTCATGATGGATTATAAAAAGGAAATTTTATAAATTAAAATCTTTCTTTTTAACATGTGGATAATTTTCAAAAAGGAAAGTTATCTCTAAAAATTAAAATCTCTTTTCAATCTACAAATAAGGAAAGATATCAAATCTTTTCTTAATCTTTTGTAGAAACTAATAAAAGAGAATATTTAATTTTTAAAACTCTCTTTTAAATTATGATCATGGTTAAAAAAAAGAAAGTTTTCTCAAAATTAAAATCTCCTTTCAATGTACAAATAAGGAAAGATTTCAAATCTTTTCTTAATCTTTTGTAGAAAGCTATAAAAGGAAAGATTTAAAATTTAAACTCTCTTTTAAAAAACCATGATATCCACATAAGAAATAATTTTAATAAAAATTTCTTTTAATTTTCTAGTGGCCGGCCACCTAAGCTTGGGACCCAAGCTTTGGCCGGCCACCAACTTGGCTCAACCTTTGGGTCTTGGCCGGCCTTAGCTTGGGTTCCAAGCTAGCTTGGCCGACCACCAAAAGTGGGTAAGAAGGTGCGTATGTGGTGGGTATAAATCTCTATATACAAGAGGCTACGATAGGGATCGGTAGGAGAAATTGAGTTTGGTCTCCCGATGAAATTAAGCTTCCCGTGTTCGCCCCGAACACACAACTTAACTTCATCAATAATAATTCATACCACTAAAGAATTATTATTGAACTACCGCACCAATCCCAAATTACATTTTTGGGCTCCTTTTTATTATGAGTGTGTTAGTCTCCCTGTGTTTAAGATGTCGAATGTCCACTAATTAAATGAGTTACTGACAACTCACTTAATTAATATCTTAGTCCAAGAGTAGTACCACTCAACCTTATCGTCATGTCGGACTAAGTCCACCTGCAGGGTTTAACATGACAATCTTTATGAGCTCCTCTTGAGGACATTATCAACCTAGATTACTAGGACACAGTTTCCTTTTATAATCAACAAGTCACACTATAAGTAACATCATTTCCCAACTTATCGGGCATTTTGATTTATCGAACTAAATCTCACCATTTGATAAGTTAAAGAAACAAATATTAAATATATGTGCTTGTTATTATATTAGGATTAAGAGCACACACTTCCATAATAACTAAGGTCTAGTTCTTTTATTAAATCAGTATAAAAAGAACTTACCTTAAATGGTCCTGCTCAATACACTCTAAGTGTACTAGTGTAATTATATAGTTAAGATAAACTAATACCTAATTACACTACGACTTTCCAATGGTTTGTTCCTTTCCATCTTGGTCGTGAGCTACTGTTTATAATTTATAAGGTGCTGATAACATGATCCTCTGTGTGTGACACCACACACCATGTTATCTACAATATGAATTAATTGAACATCTATATTTGGTATATATAAATGTAGACACTTGACCAATGTGATTCTTATAAATGTTTATACAAAAGTTAGGCTTTTAGTATACACTCCAACAATCTCCCACTTATACTAAAAGACTATGCTGCCATAAATTCTACCATACATCTGATTCCCAACCCTTCAACATGCCCATCAAAAGCTCTTGCCTTAAGGACCTTAGTGAAAGGATCTATAGGTCATCACCTGATGCAATCTAGGCAGCAACAACTTCTCCTCGTTTATACGATTTCTCGTATTGGGTGGTACTTGCGCTCTATTGTGTTTACTTGCCTCATGGACTTATGGTTTCTTCTAGTTTGTTACTGCACCAATATTATTACAATAAATTGTAATAATCTTTGGACAAACCAGAAATCATATCTAAGTCCATCTTGAGGTTACTGAGTCATTCAACTTCTATGGCTGCCTCTGAGGCTGCCACATACTCAACTTCCATAGTGGAGTCTGAAAAGCACCTATGCTTAACACTCCTCCATAGTTATGGCTTTACCTCCTAAAGTAAACACAAAACCCCAATGTTGACTTACTATTATCCCTATCTTATTGGAAATCTGGATCCGTGTAACTCACAGGGAGCAAATCATCTGACTGGTAAACTTAGCATATAATCTTTAGTCCTTCTAAGGTACTTCAACATATGCTTTCACAGCAGTCTAATATCCCTGTCCTTGGTTACTTTGATATTTGCTAACAATTCTCATGGCAAAACAGATATCCGGTCTAGTGCATAGTTAGGCTTCCTACAGCCGAAACATAAGGAACTACCTTCATGCCCTTTATCTTCTTTTCTTCTTTGATATCTTCGGAGATATCTCTTTAGATAAAGCCACTCCATGTCTAAAAGGTAGAAAAACCTTTCTTGAAATTTTGTATGCTAAAACGAGCTCATTGTATGAAGCTTGGGATAAGCACAACATTCTTTTCCTTGCGATCCTTGATCCCAAGAATATGTGTTCACTCTCCTAAGTCCTTCATAACAAATTGCTTGCACAACCATACCCTTACTTCCAATAACACCTTGATATTGTTTCCAACTATCAAAAATATAATCTACGTATAGTACAAGAAATACCACCACGTTTCCATCACACTTCTTGTATACACAAGACTTATCCGGTAACTAAATCCATAAGATTGGATTATTTCATTAAACCGGATAAACCAAGACTTTGAAGCTTTACTTCAGTCTATAGACCGATTGAGCTTACATACTAGATGCTTTTTTCCCTTTGCAATGAACCTCTCTGGTTGCTTTATATGGATGCATTCTTCAAGACTTCCATAAAGAAAAGCTGTCTTGACATCCATTTTCCTAATCTCATAGTCTATATGAGCAGCAATAGATAAAAGAATCTGGATAGACTTAAGCATAACTACCGATAAAAGGTTTCCCTTTTTCAACAGGCCTTGCTTTGAAAGTTTCCACTTTCCCATCTATCCCTTTTTCTATTGTAGACTTATTTTCACCCAATGGTTTTTACACTATTTGGTGATTCTATAAGCTCCCAAATTTTATTAGAATACTAAATTCTATTTCTATATTCATCGCTCTTTGCCAAGATGCTACATCTTAATCTTGGAGTGCTTCGTCATATGTCTGGGGATTAGGTTCATGTTGACCAGGGATAAAGTCCAAAGGCTCTCCCAAAACATGACTCTTTTAGGTTGCATAACAACCCTCCCACTATGACGAGACACTGTCTATAATTGTGTATCATTTGTGATACGTGTTGTAGTTTCTTGTGATATTTCATCTTGTACAGTTGGTACTAGATTAGACATGTCCTTTGTTACTTTCTTAAGAACAAATTTACTTATGGGCTTGTGGTTCATTATATAGTCCTCTTCTAAAAATCGGTCATTGATGCTAACAATGACCTTCTGATTTTTAAGACTATAAACCTACTTTCGTTTATCTAGGATAACCCACAAACAAGTGAACTCCTGTCCAACTTATCATTATCTCTCTTCAACATATGTGCTGGACTACCCGAATCTGAATATTCTTCAAAATAGGCTTACACCTATTCAGCAATTCTATATGAGTAGAGAGTTCTGACTTGAAAGGTACTATGTTCACTTTCGTTTTCAGAGTATATTCTTAAAACAAATTTTGTAATTTTTTGAATAACTCATCATCAATCTACTCATTTCCATAAGAGTCCTATACCTTCTTTTTCTACACCATTCTGTTGGGGTGTACCAGGTGCAGTTAATTGGGATTGAATCCCGACTTCTGATAAGTGACTCCTAAACTCTCCTAAGAGGTACTTGTTACTACAATTGAACCGTAGTGTCTTGATACTTTTACCTTGACGTTACTCCACATCAGCCTAGTACTCTTTGAACTAATCAAAGCACTTAGACTTGCGGTGTGTCAAGTAAATGTATCCTTATCTCGAATAGTCGTCTATATATAAGAGACGAAATATTCAAAACAACCTCTTGCCTGGATAGTCAAAGGTCTACACAAATCAGAATGAACCAATTTCAACATATCTTTGGCTCTAAACCCCTTAGACTTAAAAGCTTCATGGTTATTTTTTCTTCCAAGTAAGACTCGCAGGTTGAAAAGATTTCCACTACCAAAGAACCCAAGAGTTCATTGGTTAAGATCCTTTGAATCCTACTCAAGTTAATATAACCTAGCTTTAGATGCCAAAAATATGATTGGTTCATTTCCGAAGGTTGCTTTCTCTTAAAGTAAGAAGATGTGTCATTAATTTCCATTTATTGCATTGTGGGAGTTATTGGATTTATAAATTGTCAACCAACGTACCAGAACAGATATCTTTCCTATTTTCTCGATAACAACTTTGTTATCAAAATAGACACAATATTTATTCTTTAAATAGTTTAGAAACTGAAATAAATTTCTTTCTAAACTTGGTACTTAAAAACAATTTCCTAAAATCCATGTTTTATTCCTATCAAAGAATAAACATCTCCCACTGCAACAGCTGCTACTTTTACAGCAGTGCCCATGTGGACGGTGATTTATATAGTTGTCAGATTTTCTGGAACCCCTGAAATGAATTGCAGACATAATCAGTGGTTCCTGTATCTACACACCAGGTACTGGTAGATAACACCACTAAATATGTTTCAACAACTAATAAAATACACGGTTATTGTTCTCAGTTCTGAGAGAACAATCTACCTTAATGTCCAAGTTTTCCAATCATTACAATTGGGACTACTAAGTCTATTCTATAGTATAACAACTAGGGGATTGACTAACATTTGAAATCACAAAAAAATATTTTGTCAAGTCCAACATCTCAAAATCCTCGTGAATTTTGTATGCCACATTAGTATGGACGTATACAAATTCTAAAAGGAGATTTAATCCATTAATTTTATTATCTCGTCAATCCATGACAAATAAAATTAATAGTTGGTCTGTCTTTGATCAAATATTTGGTCAAGACTCTAAATTTAAAATAATATTGATTCCTCTAACAATACTATTTAAATTTACCAACACCTCAAAATACCGTGAATTTTGCATGCCACGTTAGTGTGGACGTATACAAAATCATCATTTGTAAGAGGAGGGTTTTACCCATTAACTATCTTGTCAACCTAACTGTATGACAAATAAAATTATCTCAAACACCGTTAATTTTGTATGCCACGTTAGTGTGGACGTATACAAAATCAATCATTTGTAAGAGGGGTTTTAACCTATTAATTTTATTATCTTGCGACCCTAGTTTTATGACAAATTAATAGTTGGTTTCCCTTTGGTCACACAAGTGATAGCAGTGACTCCGTTGGGGAGGATACTATTAAATGTGTCTAAGTGTATACCATTACTTGATACTAAGTCCATTAAATAGAATTGTGTCCCTTCAGTTGGAGAAGATCACACACATCCTAAATAACTTCCTATAACCATCCATTAAGGAAGTTTGATCTAGTGATCCGCAAACAAACTCATCCGTTGTGGAGGGAGGCACTCAGAGCCAACATGCAAGCTTGTTGCATCACTTACAAACCAGTAATGGAGACCGTGGGATTAATATACTAATCCCTCTCCCACTTAGTTATTTAAAGTAAGGAATTTTAAACTATCCTAGAATACATTACATGCATACACACTCATCACAGTAAATAAAAGCAACAAATATGGAAATTATTTTCCAACTATTATGGCATTTTCATCACTGTCCTCCATGTGCTCCAACCCTAGCTTCTGCCATCTTTAGCCACCGCCATCGGGTCGAGTCGTCGCATCCATCTTGCTTCTTAATCCGCTATGCCTCTGGTGCTCCAAAAGTACCACGCCTCGCAAGAATCCGATCCGCGACAAAAATAGAATTTTACATATATCGATCCTATATTCCACGAGGGAATGTACATGTAATCTAGATCAAAAATAAAATTCTAAAAATCCTAATAACTAATACAGCTCCTGCTGTATTTAATTTTACAATCATGCACACACAATTAAATGCCCTTGACATGTCCAAGGGTCCAATCAAACATAATAAAAATATGCCATAATAGTTGGAGCCTGCAACCACAAAGTTATCACATCCTACTATTATCCTGCCTAAATTATGTATGACATGTGCATAACCTATTTGAAAACCAAATACACAGAGGCAAACCCTAGCTCTGATACCAATTGTTGGTTAGTCCTAGGAAAATCGTACCGGCTCCACTGTATAAAAATTTTGTACAAGTGTCGAACCTTTCCTTAAATAACCTATTGTGTTCTTTAGAAGTTAAATTAGGAATCACAGACGGAACTTAACATCATTGATTCCAAATTTAACTTATCTGTTCTTAATGGTTTAGATTTGAATCGCAAGTGGAACTTAACACTATTGATTCAAATTTACCTAGATTATTAATTTCATAAATATTAATTTCCAAAATTGGCTTCCAGGACTGCATGGCGAGGCACATGGCCTTCTTGGATATGGGAGCAACCACCACCGCCTAGGCAAAGCCTTTTAAGGAAAGCTAATATTTATTTCCTTAAATAACTCTAGGTTAACCAAAAAGAACAATCGAATCACAAATTCGACAAAATAAAAAAAAACACAAACTCGAAAACAAATTCGAAAACTCTAGAATCTTTTGCCTCTTGTGTTTGGTATTTCCATAAATAACTATACAAAGAAAACTAGTATGATGCAGAAAAGAATTACTAGTTATACCTCTCTTTGTAAGTAAAATAACCTCTTGATCTTCTACCGTATTCCTCTTTTTATCTCGGACGTTGTGTGGGCAACGATCTTCCGAGACGAGAACCACCAAGCTCCTTATTCTCCAAGCTAGATTCGGCCACCAAGAATTCTCCATGAGAAGTAGAGGTCCGGCCACCACCACCAAGCTCCAAGGGATGCAAGAAACAAAACCTCCTTTCTCTCCTTCTTCTCCTAGCTTGAACCAGCCACCATCAAGAGCTCCAAGAGGGGATAAAACCGGCCACTAGAGAAGAAGAGAAGAGGAGAGGGAGAGCCTCTAAGGGCCGTCCACACCAAGGAGAAAAAGAGAGGAAGAAAAGAATAGAGTTTTTAGCTATGAAGGCACATCTACCCCATCTTTTATATTCCTTGGTCTTGGCAAATAAGGAAATTTTAATAAAAATTTCCTTAATTCCTTTGCCATGAACAATAAATTTTAATTGATTTAAAATCAATTCCTTTTTCAATTTCAATGGCTGGCCACTTATTTCCCCAAAACAAGGAGAGTTTTAATTAAAATAAAAATTAAAACTTTCTAATTTGTTTCCGGAAATTTATAAAAATTTCTCCAATAATTTTTCCCTTCATGATGGATTATAAAAAGGAAATTTTATAAATTAAAATCTTTCTTTTTAACATGTGGATAATTTTTAAAAAAGAAAGTTATCTCTAAAAATTAAAATCTCTTTTCAATCTACAAATAAGGAAAGATATCAAATCTTTTCTTAATCTTTTGTAGAAACTAATAAAAGAGAATATTTAATTTTTAAAACTCTCTTTTAAATTATGATCATGGTTAAAAAAGGAAAGTTTTCTCAAAATTAAAATCTCCTTTCAATCTACAAATAAGGAAAGATTTCAAATCTTTTCTTAATCTTTTGTAGAAAGCTATAAAAGGAAAGATTTAAAATTTAAACTCTCTTTTAAAAATCCAAGATATCCACATAAGAAATAATTTTAATAAAAATTTCTTTTAATTTTCTAGTGGTCGGGCACCTAAGCTTGGGACCCAAGCTTTGGCCGGCCACCAACTTGGCTCAACCTTTGGGTCTTGGCCGGCCCTAGCTTGGGTTCCAAGCTAGCTTGGCCGGGCGCCAAAAGTGGGTAAGAAGGTATGTATGTGGTGGGTATAAATCTCTATATACAAGAGGCTACGATAGGGACCGAGAGGAGGAATTGGTTTTGGTCTCCCGATGAAATTAAGCTTCCCGTGTTCGCCCCGAACACATAACTTAACTTCATCAATAATAATTCATACCACTAAAGAATTATTATTGAACTACCGCACCAATCCCAAATTACATTTTTGGGCTCATTCTTATTATGTGTGTGTTAGTCTCCCTGTGTTTAAGATATCGAATGCCCACTAATTAAATGAGTTACTGACAACTCACTTAATTAATATCTTAGTCCAAGAGTAGTACCACTCAACCTTATCGTCATGTCGGACTAAGTCCACCTGCAAGGTTTAACATGACAATCTTTATGAGCTCCTCTTGGGGACATTATCAACCTAGATTACTAGGACACAGTTTCCTTTTATAATCAACAAGTCACACTATAAGTAACATCATTTCCCAACTTATCGGGCATTTTGATTTATCGAACTAAATCTCACCCTTTGATAAGTCAAAGAAACATATATTAAATATATGTGCTTGTTATTATATTAGGATTAAGAGCACACACTTCCATAATAACTAAGGTCTAATTCTTTTATTAAATCAGTATAAAAAGAACTTACCTTAAATGGTTCTGCTCAATACACTCTAAGTGTACTAGTGTAATTATATAGTTAAGATAAACTAATACCTAATTACACTACGACTTTCCAATGGTTTGTTCCTTTCCATCTTGGTCGTGAGCTACTGTTTATAATTTATAAGGTGTTGATAACATGATCCTCTGTGTGTGACACCACACACTATGTTATTTACAATATAGATTAATTGAACATCTACATTTGGTATATGTAAATGTAGACACTTGACCAATGTGATTCTTATAAATGTTTATACAAAAGCTAGGCTTTTAGTATACACTCCAACATGCTCTTATGTCATGTGGGCTGAAAGTTAGAAGTTTAGGGATAACATGGTTTATTTCGATGCACATGATTATATGTATCGATTATTGCTTATTATGGTTTGAACGTGTTGAGTCTTTAGACTCACAAATCTAATTATTTCAGGTAATGAGGTAAATGAGAGAGGAGGTTATGACAAGTGAGCGTGCTCGGGATGGTGATAGTAGAACCCCAAGACCTTCCAATTTATATTTCTCATTAGTCAGTGTTTATTTCCATGATAGTGTGTTAGTTTCAAGTTAATGCATGGTACTTTCGGTTGTGGTAAAACTATTTTCCAGTTTACATTTCCGTATTAATCAGTCGTTATTTTCATGGTAGTGTGTTAGATTCAAGTTAATGCATGATACTTTCGATTGCGGTAAAACTATTGTGTAATGAAGTTGAGGATGTGATTTTTATTAATTTATGTACTGATATTGGAAGTTTCTGAAACGTCCATACACGTATCAAGTAAAGTAAGCAAAAAAAAAAAAAAAATTGGGACATTTCATTAGGTCAACTTGACCCATCTAGACTTATTGCCTAGTTCCACGATATGTTAACACTTTCCTTGCCTAGTATCAGGTCTAACTAATCTATTAAGACTTTTCAAGTTAAGCATCTTGTATACTTAATTAATTCATCAGATAACAATAAAACTTAATTTTAAACTTTTGATAATATGAAAATATAGTTTTAATTATGATGCTTTCAGTAGAACACTAAGGGGGCGTTTGGTTCGGGTAAAAGAATGGGAATGAGAATAGAAATGATTGTAAATATTAATGAAATGAGAATGATTCTCATACCCCTCATATTACTCAGTAATGATCCATTCCTATATTTAGAGGAATGAATTCATGGGTCCCACCATCATTTCCCCAAACCAAGCATCAAATTTCATTCCATTCACATTCCAAACCCCCCAACAAGCAACCCCTAAGTGGGTCTATGTTTTCTATTTTGTTTGCCTTTGATTAAGTAGTCATTTAATAAAAAATGTGGAACCGCCACATCAGCGGCCCCCCTAGAGCCGGTCCCACGGATATGGAGAGAGGTAAATGCAGGTACACAGGTGGAAAATGCATAGCGGAGATGTTAACGCCAAGTAGTGACACCTCGGGGATCGACCCCTGGACCTTTTAGCCACAGAACCATGCACTCTCCATCTGTGCTATGCCTGAGGATGATTAAGTAGTAATATCATTAAATGGCTACTATGCATAATAAGTAATATCATTAATAGCCATTTAATGATATTACTTATTATGCATATTCAATTGCTATACTTGATTCTTGGACCAATTTTTGCTTGTTTTATAAAGTACTCTGTCAAATTATCGCAAGTATTAATGGTTTTATCTTCTTAAAATTGCATGCAATATTACATTCTTTTAATCAGTCAATTCATGTAATTTCGTGAAATTTTTTTATTCATTTTCAATAGAATTAAAATTTTAAATATCTTTAGAAAATTCTATTTCGACTTAGAATGTTTCTAAAACTTTCTTTTTAATTAAAAACAATTTTCAAAAACTTTCTTATAACTTAAAATAAATTTCGAAAACCTTCGTTTGACTTCAAAATATTTTTCAAAAATTCTCTATTGTATTAACCATATTTTTGAAGACATTTATTTTCTATCATTGAAAATCTATTTTAAAAATTATTTTCTATTATAAAAAGGATTTTGAAAATGTAATTCTATTTTTGACAATTATTTTCTATCTTAAAAAGTTTTTTAAAATCAATTTTGCAAATGCAATTTCTATTTTTTAAAATATATTTTTGAAAATTATTTTCTATTTTAAAAGGTTTTTAAATCAATTTTAATAATGTATTTTCTATCTTTGAAAATCAATTTTGAAAATTAGTTCAAGCATAAAAGGGTTTTTGAAAAATAATTTGAAAATGTATTTTCTATCTTTGAAAATTAATTTTAAAATTCTATTTTATATCTTATAAATCTTTTCAAAAAATCTTTTGAAAATTTATTTTATATGTTAAAAATTATTTTTGAAAAAAAAAAAAATTTATTTTCTATGTTAATAATATTTTTGAAAAATCTTTTTCGAAATATCTTTTGAAATTCTATTGTCTATGTTAAACCTATTAGGTTTAAAATTAATTTTCAAATTTATCTTAAAGTTATGTTTTCCAACTACTCTTTTCGAAAAGAATTTTCATATTCTTTGGAGATATTTTTGAAAACTCTATTACATAATTTTTATTTATTGATTGATGTTTTTAGATCTCTCCCTGGTAATTTTTGATTATGTGAACAAGGGAGAGAATATGTTAAAAAAAACTTTTAAAATACTTAAGTGTGTTCAACAACGAGGATATTAATTTCAAGGGAGAGGTTAGAAGTGCTCTTTGTAAATTGATTTATATTTTTTTAATGTTGAATTAAGTTGTCATAATAAAAAAAAAGAAAAATTATTAGTATAGAGCATAGATAATCAAATATATATTTTAATATTAACAAAAATTCAAAATTAAATTTAATTATGATCTAACAAAGTTAATCAAGAGTACAAGTAGTTCAACTTAGGAAGTCCTAATATGTCAAGTTGACTAGATATTAGACCAGTTAAAGTCCTAGAAGGTCAGTTGAATCAGATACTAGGCAATAAAGCCTTAGCAAATCAAAGACACAAGATAGCTAAATCTATAGGAAATGGGAGCGTGGGAATATGCACACGTTCCCCACTACTCTTACGGTGCGTTTGGTTGGGGGTTATCCTTGATAACCTTGGTTATCCATCCAATGTTATCAACAAAAATCCTGTTTGGTTTAGGTAATCGATGATTCCCGAGTAATGTTCCATGCCCGACACGTTAGTAAAAGACGCATGCAACCAGGAATCGAAAAACCTCAGAAAACTGAGGTTTTTCATGATTTCGGGGTTATCAAATTTTTTTACCCAAAATACCCTCGGATAAAAGAAAAATGTGAAAAAAAAATAAAATGTAAAGAAAAAAAATGGAAAATTTAAAAAATAAAATTTAAAAAATTTAAAAAACATAATTTTATTTTTAAAAAAATAATAAATAATAAAAAAATAAAAAATGGTAAAAAAAACTTTAAAAAAATAGAAAAAAACATTAAATTTTAAAAAATACAAAAAAATAGAAAAACATTAAAAAATTAAAAAAAAATACAAAAAACATAAAAATAGAAAAATAGAAAAAACGTAAAAAATTTTAAAAAGTAAAAAAAAAAAAATGTTAAAAAACATTAAAAAAAAGAAAAATGTAAAAACCCCTAAAAAATTTTAAAAAAACTAAAAAATAAAAAAGGAAAAAGGAAAAAGGAAAAAACACTTTAAAAAATAAAAAATTAAAAATTAAAAAACATAAAAAAACAAAATAATAAAAATAAAAATATATATAAAAAAATGTGAAAATATAGTAAAATATAATAGAGTTTAAATGATAATAATAATAATAATAATAATATTATTATTATTATTATTATTATTATTATTATGTATAGTTGGTTTTTTTACTAAGGGTAATCTAGTAAAATACTAAATTAGGTTATTCATTAAAACCTTCAAACAAACATGTTTTTGTTGCATTACCTAGATTGAACCAAACAACATTTGGTTATGTTTTATTCCCCATGATCTTGGTTATGTGATTACCTGGTAATCACATAACTAAAGTTATATATGATAACTTAAACCAAACACGCCCTTAATGAAAAAGTCCATTAACCCTCGGTTATTTCCCTTTATAAAAGGTGCATCCAAGGTTCATTCGTGAGGTGACAAAAAGAGGAAGAGTTTTTCACACAACGGTGGAAAAAGAAAGAGAGAGGGAAGAGTTTTTCACACGACGGTGTGATTTGGTTCGTAAAATTGCAAAGAGTTTTTCGATCATGTGATCGTTCTTCCGATAGTGAGTCTTGCCATCGTCGATTGCAGATCTGCGAGAAATCGCTATAAGCATTTATCATTTATGCTTTTAATTCGTTTTATTCATACATTTAGAATATCAACAATGATATCAGAGCATGTTATTTCTAAATGCTTAAGACGAATTATGAAATCATTGTTCGGATATTTTCTGTATTGCTTTGTCATTTCTCGGCACTGTTTTGCACGACTAATGTGTCATAGCATACAAGCGTCGGCGACTGCATCACGGTAGGGAGACCGGCGACAAGGTCGTTGGTAGCCGTTGCTCACCGGCGATAGGGTTGTTGGTAAGAGTCACCGCCGACGTTAGCGTCGCTACTCACTATGCCAAGTTTGCAAAATCGTGACAGTGTAGAGATTTCCATTGGAGCAGGGCTCAGGCCGCGGGGATATGCCGGCGACGGCAATTCTTGGCCGGCGATGGCGTCCCGGCTGGCCGATGATGTGCTGGTGGCTGGGACAGGAAGAGCAGGTGTCGATGATCTCATCGGGCTTAAAGATAACTAGATTCTGGTGCCGGAAAGGACCGGCTACCACCTCAGAAGGTCAACAGAAGGCTGGCATGGCCAGTGACTGAGTTTGTTGCGGTTGCGTGGCGTGCGACGTGCAGTGTAACGACCTGACCCTTTGGCCTCTTGTGGCGGCCCAACTAGCGGCCCTTATGTTGTCGACCCATTTGACGACCTCTCATGTCGTCGATCGATGACCCTTTGGCCGTGTCGTTACTCACTAGGACTTTCCACCCCTGCCCAGTGGATTTTTGCCTTCCCCAGCATTCGAACTCTTGACCTCCAGGCTTAAGTAGTAGAGTTTATGAATCCTGGTAGCCAAGTGATATAAAAGGCGCCTTTTTATTGTAACGACCCGGCCCTTTGGCCTCTTGTGGCGGCCCAACTAGCGGGCCTTATGTCGTCGACCCATTTGACGACCTCTCATGTCGTCGATCGACGACCCTTTGGTCGTGCCGTTACTCACTAGGACTTTCCACCCCTGGCTAGTGGATTTTTGCTTTCCCCAGGATTCGAACTCTAGACCTCCAGGCTTAAGTAGTAGAGTTTATGAATCCTGGTAGCCAAGTGAGAGGTCGCTCACTTGGCTACCAGGATTCATAAACTCTACTACTTAAGCCTGGAGGTCTAGAGTTCGAATCCTGGGGAAGGCAAAAATCCACTAGCCAGGGGTGGAAAGTCCTAGTGAGTAATGGCACGGCCAAAGGGTCGTCGATCAACGACATGAGAGGTCGCCAAATGGGTCGACGATATAAGGGCCGCTAGTTGGGCCGCCACAAGAGGCCAAAGGGTCGGGTCGTTACACTTGCATTGTTTCCTACATAGATCCCTTTGTTGTTTGCTGATACCCGACGGTACTCTACAAATGTTACTCGCTCTAGAGCTACATGGTTGGTTACTCCCGAATCTATAATCCACAAAGGATAAGAATCAACTAACAACATTGAGCTAGCAACAAAATGCTCAGGAAAATAAGACACACTTGGATTTACCTTTTTCGGCTCAGTGCACTCTCGAGCAAAGTGACCCTTCTTGCCGCAGTTAAAACAAGTCAACTTGTTTTTAGGTTTCTTTCTAGTCTTCTTTATTATCTTCTTGATTGCGCCTTGTCCCACAGCAGCAGCTTCCCTCTTCTTTCCCTTCCCTTTCTTGAACCATTTCTTTTTCATGGATCCAGATGATCCAGCAGAACCTACAGCCACATAGGCTTGTCCAGAAATCCTTGCAGATTCAACTCTCTCCGCCTCCAATTCTACATGGCATGAGACGTTAGTGAAAGTCTTGATACTCTCACTGTGAGTTAGGGACTGCTTCATGGTCTCCTAAAAATTTAGAAGTGAACGAATAACTGCTTAAATATGTTGTTCATTGGTCAACTCATGACTAGTAGTTTTAATCTCCCGAATCATGTTCGACATCTCCCTTAGGTGTTGAACCATTGATACATTCGAACGCTTCTTGTAGCTGTCAAACTTGATTGTCAGCTGTCGAAGCTTGCTCAAACTTACTCCACTATATTTTTCATTAAGGGTTACCCAAACTGCATGAGCTGAAAGATATGACTCATACTCAAAAGCTAGGTCGTATACCATTGAACTAATCAATATATCCTTTGTAGTGGAGTCATTTTTCTTCCATGCCTTATAGGCATCAAGATCTCGTCTGTGTTGTGCAGTGGGACCATCTACAGGTTCTACCATAACCTGATTTACAGCCTCCAGAACTTCTTGTTCCTCAAGTACATATTGTATCCTGAGGTGCCAGATCTTATAGTTATCCCCATTAAGTTTTTCACCCTTATTGAGTTCAGCTATAATGTTTTTGGTTGTCATAATCTATCATAAATAAACACATTATTTAGTATTCAGTGTAATTCATATGCATGTAATTTATGATTGACTCAATATTAATTTGGGTTGGTTTACAAAATCAAGTGACTATAATATTTTCACTCATCATTCGTATGACCAATCAAATCAATATTTATCAATTCTATTATATGCATCCCAACCAATGAACTAATCATTTATAAAATCATAATTTCTTTAATTAAATGAACTCATCATTTAATAAATCATGATTAATTTAATTAAATGAACTTATCATTTAATAAAAATAAACTAATCATGCATCATGTCAAGTAAACAACATTTCATTAATATAAACTTATGCTACATATTGTTAACATATAATCGACTGACATGAACGAAATGATCTAAAATTGTTCACACATAATAAAAATAATAATAACAGAATTTTAGTAAACTAGATAGACTACTACCACTCCCACTAGGACAGACACTAGTGCAGTGGTCAACATTATCCCTTTCAGCCTGAACTCATTTGAGGTAATATCATGCAAGACAGCTCCAGGATTCTCTATCGGATCCATACTTTGATCCATCTCTGAATCCTCCTCAATTATTTTTGGATCCTCTTCTAACTCTTCAGGATCCTCTTTAGTCATATGGTGATGCAGTTTCTCACATAATACTGAATATGTGATGTGCCCTTGATGACGCCCCCAAATATAGTCTGCTATTATCCTAAGATTTTCTTGAAATGAACGCATCAAAGCCCAGATCCTATAGCTGTCCAAGACTGGAAACTCTTCTCGCTCAAGTTTCCAAAATAGATCATCAAGTCATCCAATGTGTCCGTTGACTCCATAAGTAGAGTTATACTCTATCTCCTGAATTTCCTCCCTGAGCTGATTTCTTCGCACTTCGTGATGAGTAAATGTGGTAATCATACGTGCCATCTGAAAAATTAAAATTAAATAAGTCAGTACAAAAATGACTAACTAGTACAAAACTGACTTAATTCAATTTATATAGGCATAGTACCAACATAATAAATCAAGAAAAACAAATCTTTTCAATTTTCAGGAGTCTAAGTCGACTTACCCATTGGATCGGTTGATTAGGAATCCAGATCCAAAACTTGGTCCATTATCCATAATTAGAACTAATCTAATTGAATAGGAATTTTTATACCTGTGTTCTGTTACTGTTTGATCTAAGTCTATTTCAGCCAATTTCAGACTTATTGATCAAACTCATGTCCATTTGATCAAACTAATGCTCATTGGTTTAAGTCTGACTAATTAGAATAAATCTAATCATTTGATCAAATTTGAACCAATAGAACAAATCTGGTCATTTGATCATATTTGGTCCATGCTCAATTAATTAATCCAAATTGATTCCGGTTTGAATCAACCTGGTTCAGTTAAACCAACTAATGGTTTAATTTAAACTGGGTCTAATTAGACCAAAATTAGTCTTGCCCATTTATTATAAATAGTGAATTAATTGAACTCAATTTTCAATTAATTACCCATTCAAACAAAATTAATGCTACAATTAGCATGTATTAATAAAATTCAACTATGCATGGGTTTTTTTTTTCATATACATTAATGTTGGTGCAAGAAGCATCCGACGATCGAACCTAAGTTTTGATAATGGCAAAGGGGATTCAAAGTTAAGATTCTTTGTTATCTAACATGTTGAATGAGTGTTTCAGGAAAGTCCTAACTGTGGTTAGGCAGGTGAAAATCCTAGGGGGTGGTAACCCTAGGTCCTAGGGGGTGGTAACCCTAGGTGGAGAAAAGTCCTAGCTGCGGTTAGGCAAAGGGAAACCCCTAGGGGGTGGTAACCCTAGGTCATAGGGGGTGGTAACCCTATGTGGAAAGTCTTGGCAGGTCAATGGCTTCAGGCAAAAGTCCTAGGGGGTGGTAACCCTAGGTGGAAAGTCCTGGTGTCGCAAACCAGGTGAAAGTCTGGACTAGCCGGGAAGCGGATGTCCAGCAGAAAGTCCGGAAGCGTCGAGTGCTAAGCAAAAGTCCAGTCGATCTGGAGGATCGACTGGCAACAGGTAAATCTCCTGAGTAGAGTAGGTGAGGACGCGTTCCCCGTAGAGGGAACAGTAGGCGTCGGGTCGACCTAGGGTTTCCGGACGGAAACCCGGAGACTGTCTATACTTTATTTATCATGTTTATTGTGCTAACTTTGTGCTGCAGGATAGTGTTTGGGATTAACGTATCTTGCAGGTACAAAAGAGCAACCTAAAGCCTCGGATGAACAGTGTCCGAGGCGCCTCCATGGAGCTTGGAGGCGCCTCGGGTACAAAAGCTGACCTAGCCGCGAAACAGGGTTGAAGGCGCCTCAGCTGGCTCTGGAGGCGCCTTGGAAGGCGCCTTCAAGGCCCTTGAAGGCGCCCTCAAAGGTGATAAGCGCAAACTGGTCAGCGCTCATCTGCACGGTGGACTCGGAGCCTTGAAGGCGCCTTCAGAGGCCTTCAAGGCGCCTTGGATGCCCTTTATAAGGGGACTTCGAGCAGCATTGAAGAACAATGAACTCCAAGCAATCCTTACGCTACAAGCTGCTCTAGAAACGCCCAGAAGTGCTGTTACAAGTCCCCGACAACCCGGAGCTTCAGATTCTGCTACTTTATTGTTGTCGGTATAATTTGTTTTAGTTCTTTCAATTGTAATATCTTATTGTACATTTTACGAGCTTATAGTTGTTGCCCACGGAAAGCGATCAAGGATCGCGGGCCTTCAAGTAGGAGTCGCCTTAGGCTCCGAACGAAGTAAAATCTCTCGTGTCTCTCTGTGTGTGTTCGTTCTTTATTCCGCTGCGTGTTTTAATTACTCCGATAGTTTTGCGATTCGAAAAACGAAATAGCCGCGAGCGCTATTCACCCCCCCCTCTAGCGCGTCTCGATCCAACAATTAATTCTTCTAAACAACAAAACTTATCCATGCTAAGAAAAGGAAAAATCATTATCCTTTTTTTTATTAATTTTATTTGATTTATAAATATCAAACTTTTCCTCAAGGACACTATGCTTCGTGTTCATGTTTTCTCCCTCTATTTCCTTCGCCGCATGCCGCACGCCTCACACGCCGCATGTTGCACGCTGCACGCTGCATGTAACGACCCCCCCTCCTTTAACTATACTCACTAAAGGTGGACGTTACTTAACTATAAACTTTACTTAACTAGTGTTGCTCACACTGTTGATAGTGATACTTAGAACTCTCAGAAACTCGAACATGCAATTAATTAGCAGCTGAAACATAAATGAATGTAGGTAGTCCCTCCCATTGAGGGTACATGCTACGGTTCATCATGACATGCAATTCATAAAGGGACATAAATGATTCCCCTCAACACTCCACTCAGGATTTTGACACAACTGAAATATATCAATCTGCACATGCATACTACGGTGATACAACTCAAGTAATGGGACTAATGTGCATAGCAATTGAAACGGGAGAATTCTATGAACAAAACCAGCAATACGAAAAGAACAATTCCAGCGATGCAAAAAGGAATTAATCCATCTAAATTTCCCTAACACTCTAAAGACAGAATCTTAATAAACTTTTAGTGAAGTGTCCCAAGGCTTCCATTCATCAGTCATCACACACCCATCACACATCTCCTTGTCGCCTTCCTTCACTATAACTTTCCTTTTTCTTTATTTGCAGTAAGAGGAAATGCAACTATAAGCGGATTCTTAGTAAGCACTGTTTAACTCACAAAAACTCAATGTACATATATATATCTATAACAGAACTAAAACTAAATGCTTAATGAAAATCTGAAACTGAAATGCTTAAACACATGGCTGTTCGTGTCTAGTAAATTTCAAAGGAAACCGAAATCTGCAATGCCAATTATAAAGTCGTTCACCCTCAACAAAGCCAGCAAAAGGAATAAATCTGCACTGCTACGAAAAGGTTGTTCACGCCTGTTTATAAATCAACAAAAGATCTAAAACTGATATGCAATTGGTGGGTTGTTCTTGCTCATGGAAATACAAAAGAAATCTGGACCGCACACTTGAATTAAAGCTGTTCATGCTCAGAATTAATAAGGTAATCTTTAACTAAAATACTAAACTAAACAATGAAGAGATCTAAAACTGCATGTTAAAGAAATAGTAACAAAAGATCTAACAGCATGGTTAACACACAAGTTGTTCCTACTAAAGAGTTCCACAGGAAATCAAAACTGCATGTCTAAATAAGCTACTAAAGATCTAACTGAATACTCCCAGAACTAAGGCTATTCATGCCCATTGCATAGCACAAACAAAACTAAACAGTAAGCTCCAAAGGGGGATGTTCGTGCCCCTTTCGTAGCGCAAATCAAACTAAAACTTGTCGGAATTTAAAACCTATGTAAAGCTTGTTTCGTTTATTCAAAACTTATACTTTTATACTTCAAAATAATAATAAATTTCCTCTTGGGCCTAGGCGTAGTACCGAAGCGCGCTCCCTAATAGGGACTGGGGTGGCAAGCCATCAGTCCTACGAGGGTGAAGACCTTGGTCTTACCAGGGTTGAGACCTCGGAACCGGTCACCTGGATTTGTTTAACGATAACCTCGGAAGTCGGGCACTAGCCTCTTCAAGTAAAATACTTGTTACTTGTTAATACTTCTAATATAAAATGCCTCAGCATCTCTTCAAGCACTTGGCATGCTGCGGATCCAAATTCTGGAATTCGAAATCCTATAAAGACCTTGGTCTTGCTTTACGTAAAACTACCCATAAGCCTCTAAAAAAACTAATAGGGCACATAACTACTCTACTGCATACTCATTTAAATGGCTGTTCTTATTCATTGCAACAAAGAAAAGAAAAAAAAAAAAATCTAAAACTGAGATGCTGCACATCGATTGTTCCTGTGCATTGAGTTAACAAGGAAAATCTAAAACTGAGATGCTACATATATAGGCCATTTCTGCTCATCGCAGTAACAATGAAACTAAACTACATGCTCAAAATCTAAACCATTTCATGCTCATTGCCTAGCAACAAAACCTAAAACTGCAAGTCTAAATATAAGCCGATCAAAAGAAAGTCTAAATCTGAAATGATAATTATAAGGGCTGAAGGATCTAAACTACATGCCTAATCTATACAATTTTTTTTTTTGAGATTCATGGCAGCGTGCTTCGAAGCAACATTCTTTACAGCATGCTTCGAAAATAAAGAAGGAAACAAAGATCCGAAAGCTACTCCTACTACAGGTGAGAAGCACTTACAGAGTTTCCTTGACTCACAGCTGAGATCGACTTCTAGGGTTTCGGAGAATCTTGCAATTTCCGGCGACTCCTCGCATCTACGCGCTCTCCTCGACAAGGTGATTGTGAAGGTGTGTAAAGCTCTCGGAATGGGTCCTTGGCCGGCCGCCGGAGATGAAGCTCCAGCTTCTTCTTTTTGTTTTCTCCCAAGCAGAGGACGTCGCACGCCGTCGGGAGGAGGAAAGTGTTGGTGCAACCTTAGGTCAAGGTTGACCTGGTTGACCTGACTCGAGTTGACCTGACTCGAGTTGTATTTTGATGTTTGACTTAGGAAGATTGTTGGTGCAACCTTAGGTCAATGTTGACCTAGTTGAGTTGTATTTTGATGTTTGACACTCGTGGAAGAGTTGTATTCTTGATATGGGACAAGAATAGATGTTTGGGAGATTATTGGTGCAACCGTAGGTCAAGGTTGACCTGGTTGACCTGATTCTGGAAAAAGTCCAAGTATGGAGACTTGGCAACGGAAAAGTCCAAGCAGGGAGCTTGGCACTAGAAAAGTCCAAGTATGGAGACTTGGCACTGGGAAAGTCCTGGTGAGTGAAGCCAGGCAGCGGGAAAGTCCTAACTGGGATGTTAGGCAGGTGGAAAGTCCTGGTGAGTAAAGCCAGGCAGTGGGAAAGTCCTAACTGGGATGTTAGGCAGTGTGGAAAGTCCTGGTGAGTAAAGCCAGGCAATGGGAAAGTCCTAACTGGGATGTTAGGCAGTTGGAAAGTCCTGGTGAGTGAAGCCAGGCAGTGAGAAAGTCCTAACTGGGATGTTAGGCAGTGTGAAAACCCTAGTGAGTGAAGCTAGGTGAAAGTCCTGGTGAGTGAAGCCGGGCAAGGGAAAATCCAGATGGGTCAAGGGTGGACATCTGGTGATGGGAAGTCCAAGTAGGTCATAGGAGTGACCGGATACTTGGCACGAAGAGGAAAGTCCAAGTGGGTCAAAGGGATTGACCGGACACTTGGTGGGGAGTCTTAGCAGGTCAAGGGAGTGACCCGATGCTAGGCATAATGTACCAACAGGTCAAGGTTGACCGGATGTTGGTTTGGGAGACTTGGGACTTGGTTTGGGCAAAAACCAAGCTCTGGATCGGTCTGCAGACCGATCCAGTGATACGTTTGTATATCTGATCGGTCTGGTGATCGATCAGATAATAAACAGAAGGCAAAGCGCAGTTCTGTGAGCTTACTGATCGGTCTGGGGACCGATCAGCATGAAGCCTGATCGGTCTCCACGATCGATCAGAGACGCAGACCGATCAGGAAACGAACAGAAAGTTGGGCTACTTTCTGTGGAGCAATCTGATCGGTCTAGGGACCGATCAGCCCAGGGCCTGATCGGTCCCCAGACCGATCAGAAGGGTCCTGGACCGATCAGGGTGGAGCCTGATCGGTCCACGATTCGACCGTTGAGTCACAACGGGTCGCTCCGTCTTCTCCGCTGGCTTCTGTCTTCGCTGTGCAGGTTCGCAGGTTATAAAAGGAGATCAAGGCTTTGGTGCATCTGCTTCTTCTTCCTTCTTCCTGTTCTTGGTGCTGCTAAGCTTGCTGTTGAGCTTTGTTGAGCTGCTTTGAAGCTTCACGTGAGCTTCCGGCTGGGTCACCTACTGTTGTAGGCGCTTGGAAGCGGCTGCTTCTTCCAGTCGAAGAGAAGGCAAGAAAGTTTACATTTGTATTGTACTTTATTTCTTGTTTTCCTTGTACTCTTTTCTTGCTGTTGCAAGAAGTTTCTGTGGCGAGGTTTCTCCACCCAGAAGGAGAGTTTTTATTAGCCGGTTTCCCGGGGACTCATCCACCGACGGATTGATTGGGTTCGTCCACCTTACGGACACGCCGAGGAGTAGGAGCATCATCTCCGAACCTCGTACATCGCTGTGTTAAGGTTTGATATTCTTTCTCTCGTTTCTAGTTTATTTTTCCGCTGCCCTAACGAATTGTAGGAAGAAACGAGCGATTTGGGGCGGCTATTCACATCCCCCCTCTCTAGCCGAGTACGAAGAGATCCTAACAAGTGGTATCAGAGCGAGGCCGCTCTTCGATGGATCAACACCCTGGGGAGCACGGGCTAGAGATGGATCTCTATGGAGAAGATGTCACGATTCAACCCTTCTACGAGTCTCACGACAACTTCACATATTGGAAGGTAAGGATGATGTATTTTCTTAGGACTAATATGTTAAATTGGTTTTGTGTACAAGAAGGGTTTTCCACTCCGATGGATGAGGAAGGAAAACCTATCAAGAAGGAGAAGTGGGCGAAAGAACAAATCCAACAATCCACAATCAACGACGAGGTAACGAAAATCCTTGAATTTTCATTACCTAGTGATATCTTGTGTAAGATAGGAGGATACAACAACGCCAAGGAGTTGTGGAACAACTTGGCCAAGTTTCATGAGGAGAGCTCCACTTCAAGCCATGAAGAGGAGTCAAGTGAGCCAAGTAGCTCACATCATGGAGGGAGCGAATTAGAAGTTGAGAGTCACTCAACGTCTAAGGAAGAAGAGGAGGAGGTCTCTTCTTCAAGATCGGAGCAAGAAGAAGCATCTACCTCCGGAAGGGATGAGGAAGAGAGCCTTCATCCATCCTCAACTCTAGGTAACTCAAGCCATTTAGTTTCTAGTAAATTACATATAATGTGCTTTGAGTGTAGGGAATTTGGGCATTACAAAAGTAAGTGTCCAAAGAGGATTAAGAAGACTCCACCGGCGCCAAAGGTCAAGAAAGCCGGAGTCCCGACACGCAAAGGCAAAGAGCACGTGGTGTGCTTTCAATGCAAGCAAAGGGGACATTATCGGAGTCAATGTCCGAAGGGGAGGCAACCTCACAAGGACAAGAAGATGAGCACATCGATAGGGGGAGCTAAGGCAAACCCTAAGGTAATCTCTAAGGTTCATTATTGCAATTCTAATAAGACACATGCTAGTAGTTTTATTGCAATTGCTAATAATGACAAGCATGTTAATTATAGGAATCAATATATGTGCTTAGGTGCCAAGCATGTTAGTCTAGGTAAGGACAATGCTAGAAATGATAACACTAGGATTAACTCATCTAAGGTTAAGGAGAACCTAAGTAGAAATCCCAAATCATCTAGACATATGCCTAGAAATACCTCAAGGAATATTGATAAATTAAAGCTTGAGGTATTAGAGAAGGAAAATCAAGTCTTGAGGTCAAGACTTGATACTTTGGAAAAGGCTCTTAAGAATTTGGAGAAGTCATCTCTAGGCTCTAAGGGTCAAAAACCAATGTCCAAGGACAAGAAAGGTTTGGGTCACAAGCCTAAGGCCCAAATGGTCAAGCCCACCTATCATAATGTTCCATTCGATTATGGAACAAAACCTAGGGCTAGGAATACCACCACCAAAGTCACAAGGGGAGTCACCCCTAGAATTGATCTTGATGAGTCCCAAATGACCAAGGCTTCAAAGCCTAAGAGGGTCATTAGGAGGGTTGCTAGGGAAGTCATCCCTAGTGAATATTTAGTGAACCCAATGAGCTCAAATAGGTATTGGGTTCCTAGGAGCATCTTCTCTATCCCATAGATGGGTTAGAGAGTGTCAACTCCAATTAGAAGGGTAGTTAACCCAACTTTGAGGAAATTGACACTCAAGGAGCATTTTCAAGGTTTTGATAACCTTTGAAAATGAAAATGAATTATTATTTACTCCTTGAAGAGTAAATTGTGCGATATTTGAAAAATATCGATTTTAATCTTATTTGGCACAATTTAAGAATACCTAGAGAAATACCATAATTGGGATTTTGGTTTTCTCTTAGGGATATATGGGCAATCTAGGGTTAGATTTTAAGTTAGCTAAGGCTAAGGATACTTAGATAGGGAATTTAGGTATTTTATTTGTGCTAACTTGCCATGATTGGTTGCCATATGCCATGCCATGACATCATATTTATTTTATTATCATTTGAAATGTCATGATAATGCTTAGGCTAGTTTATATATCATGCTTTATTTAAGTTTTCAAACTTTATGCCATGACATCATGACATTGGCACATGTTTTTACTTATGATATCATTATATGTCATGTCATCATCTCTTGCATTATAATCAATGAAATTGATTTAAGGACAAACATATAATTTGATATTGAGATCAAATTGGTGTTTAGAAAATGCATGAGAACTTAGCCTAAGTTGACCTTAACCCATATCTCACATCAAATTGACTTGAATGTGGTTTGATACACCTTAGATGTGTGTGAGATATTAGGATCATGAGTTAGGATCAAGGTGCATAGTCCTTGTACCTAGATGACCCTAATTCAAGAAATTAAGGATCATAGGGAAAGCTTGTGTACAAGTCATGTACATCTAGCCCTAAGATTATGGTCCTAAATTCAAAAGGGTTAAAATCATTTTGAAATTGATTTGAAAAACCTTGATGAAGCCATCCTCGTGATAGCATTCATCATTGAACATTGTGATACAAAGTTGAGTTAAACTCTGAACTATTTCAAAGTTTTTGAACTTTGTATCAAGATTAAAAAATGGAAACTATTTTCATAGAAAACTATTTTTCCTTGATAGAATATGGTATGAGGAATGTATCCTCAAAATTTCATAATTTTTCGAATTTTCTGGAATTTGTTGTGAGTTTCTGAATTTCGGGAGAGAAGAAATCAGAAACCACCTGATCCAAGGCTGGATCGGTCACTGGACCGATCCAGGGAAGGCTAGATCGGTCTGGGGACCGATCCAGAGGGGTCCTGATCGGTCCGGTGACCAATCAGGTGTGCTGAACTTGCTGAATTTTGACTGTGGTATGAAATTTCAGCTGTTGGAGTTGAGTTTCGGGTTTCTAAAGGTCTGAAACTCTCCAAGACATTGTTGGTGCAATGGTCAAGGGGGAGTTGACCTTTAGGGAGAGTTTTACCTATTAGTCAAGGGGGAGTTGACTTTTAGGGGGAGTTTTTACTCCTTGAGATTTTTGAGGTTTAGTGATATGGGATTATCACTAAGTTGATTGTTGAGTTTAGTATCAAGGGGGAAATTAAGAGTTTCAATGAAAGGTATGAGACTTTCATTAGGAAGAAACTCTTGACCTTGATACCCTCCTTTTTCTTTTTGATGTGTGTCAAAAAGGGGAGAGTGTTCATTGGAGCATTATTGGAGAACCCAAGTTAGGTTATCGGGTTAACCTAAGCTAGGGGAAGAATGTCAAGGAATGTTCGAGGAAGAACATTGGCATTCTTTTTGATGTGTGTCAAAAAGGGGGAGAATTATTGGAGAACCCAAGTTAGGTTATCGGGTTAACCTAAGGGGAGAATGTCCAGAGAATGTTCAAGGAAAGAACATTGGACATTGGAAGATGGTTGGAAAACCTAAGTTAGGTTATCGGGTTAACCTAACTTGATTATGGGTTTTGTCAAACATCAAAAAGGGGGAGATTGTTGGTACAACCTTAGGTCAAGGTTGACCTGGTTGACCTGACTCGAGTTGACCTGACTCGAGTTGTATTTTGATGTTTGACTTAGGAAGATTGTTGGTGCAACCTTAGGTCAAGGTTGACCTAGTTGAGTTGTATTTTGATGTTTGACACTCGTGGAAGAGTTGTATTCTTGATATGGGACAAGAATAGATGTTTGGGAGATTATTGGTGCAACCGTAGGTCAAGGTTGACCTGGTTGACCTGATTCGGGAAAAAGTCCAAGTATGGAGACTTGGCAACGGAAAAGTCCAAGCAGGGAGCTTGGCACTAGAAAATTCCAAGTATGGAGACTTGGCACTGGGAAAGTCCTGGTGAGTGAAGCCAGGCAGCGGGAAAGTTCTAACTGGGATGTTAGGCAGGTGGAAAGTCCTAACTGGGATGTTAGGCAGGTGGAAAGTCCTGGTGAGTAAAGCCAGGCAGTGGGAAAGTCCTAACTGGGATGTTAGGCAGTGTGGAAAGTCCTGGTGAGTAAAGCCAGGCAATGGGAAAGTCCTAACTGGGATGTTAGGCAGTTGGAAAGTCCTGGTGAGTGAAGCCAGGCAGTGAGAAAGTCCTAACTGGGATGTTAGGCAGTGTGAAAACCCTAGTGAGTGAAGCTAGGTGAAAGTCCTGGTGAGTGAAGCCGGGCAAGGGAAAATCCAGATGGGTCAAGGGTGGACATCTGGTGATGGGAAGTCCAAGTAGGTCATAGGAGTGACCGGATACTTGGCACGAAGAGGAAAGTCCAAGTGGGTCAAAGGGATTGACCGGACACTTGGTGGGGAGTCTTAGCAGGTCAAGGGAGTGACCCGATGCTAGGCATAATGTACCAACAGGTCAAGGTTGACCGGATGTTGGTTTGGGAGACTTGGGACTTGGTTTGGGCAAAAACCAAGCTCTGGATCGGTCTGCAGACCGATCCAGTGATACGTTTGTATATCTGATCGGTCTGGTGACCGATCAGATAACAAACAGAAGGCAAAGCGCAGTTCTGTGAGCTTACTGATCGGTCTGGGGACCGATCAGCATGAAGCCTGATCGGTCTCCACGACCGATCAGAGACGCAGCCGAGAGAGGTGGGATCGGTCTCCACGACCGATCCAGCTGTGGCCTGATCGGTCCACAGACCGATCAGGAAACGAACAGAAAGTTGGGCTACTTTCTGTGGAGCAATCTGATCGGTCTAGGGACCGATCAGCCCAGGGCCTGATCGGTCCCCAGACCGATCAGAAGGGTCCTGGACCGATCAGGGTGGAGCCTGATCGGTCCGCATTCGACCGTTGAGTCACAACGGGTCGCTCCGTCTTCTCCGCTGGCTTCTGTCTTCGCTGTGCAGGTTCGCAGGTTATAAAAGGAGATCAAGGCTTTGGTGCATCTGCTTCTTCTTCCTTCTTCCTGTTCTTGGTGCTGCTAAGCTTGCTGTTGAGCTTTGTTGAGCTGCTTTGAAGCTTCACGTGAGCTTCCGGCTGGGTCACCTGCTGTTGTAGGCGCTTGGAAGCGGCTGCTTCTTCCAGTCGAAGAGAAGGCAAGAAAGTTTACATTTGTATTGTACTTTATTTCTTGTTTTCCTTGTACTCTTTTCTTGCTGTTGCAAGAAGTTTCTGTGGCGAGGTTTCTCCACCCAGAAGGAGAGTTTTTATTAGCCGGTTTCCCGGGGACTCATCCACCGACGGATTGATTGGGTTCGTCCACCTTACGGACACGCCGAGGAGTAGGAGCATCATCTCCGAACCTCGTACATCGCTGTGTTAAGGTTTGATATTCTTCCTCTCGTTTCTAGTTTATTTTTCCGCTGCGCTAACGAATTGTAGGAAGAAACGAGCGATTTGGGGCGGCTATTCACACCCCCCCTCTCTAGCCGAGTACGAAGAGATCCTAACAGAAAGGTTCGGTCAAGAGAGAAAACCCAATTCCTCTCTTAACTTATCGCTTTTTATACCTAGGGTATTTCTGTTATCTATTACCACTTAAGTTTATTTTCGCCCTCTTATTTAATCAGCACGGCCCTGCTGGGTTCTTGGTCATCCGAAACAACTTAAGGCTTTGCTTAACTAGAGGTCTCCAGTTCGAACCTCGGCCTGACCTCTTTTTGCCTCAACTTTGTTTCTTTTGGTAAAATACCAAACGAACTCCGAAAATTATATAAAAGTACTCTAAAAATTTCTAAAAATCTCTAGAATATTTCTAAAGCATTTCTAAATATTTATAAGCACTTTTAGAACTCGTAATAAAGAAATTTGGGTTGTTACAGCAAGAGTTGAAGTCAAAGGAGTCGACACTTGCAAACTCAACCTCCGTAGTGGTAGTGTTTTGTTTCTACATGATGTCTTGTATGCTCCTGAAATTTGACGGAATCTTGTTTCTGTTACGCATCTTCTTGATTTAGAGTATTGTATTAATTTTTACAGTCGGTGTGTTGAACTTAAGATTGACTCAGTGCCAATCGAATATGATTTTTTAACAAATGGTTTTATGGTTCTTAATGTAGAACCAAATGTCAATTATGCTATTAATGGTTATTTTTCAAACATTGCTCTAACTAGTGATGCAGATATAACTGATGAGGTTTGGTATGCTAGATTAGGACATATATGACAAGAACGTATGAATCGGTTGGCTAGAGAGGGTCTATTGGGCTCTCGGGCTAAGATTCAATTATCTATATGTGAGCATTGTCTTGCTGGAAAAGCAACTAGGAAATCATTTGGTAAGGCTATTAAATATGAATCAACATTGCAGTTAATTCATTTAAATATTTGTGGTCCAATGAATGTGAAGGCTAGACATGGAGCTTCCTATTTCATTACATCTATTGATAATTTCTCTCGGTTCGGTCATGTATATTTAATTTCTCACAAATCAGAAGCATTGGATTGCTTCATTCCTTATATGAACGAAGTTAAGAATCAAACGGAACGTAAAGTTAAGACTTTACGTACTGACCATGGAGGGAAATATTTGTTTGATATGTTTAATACAATATATAATGATAGAGGGATTATAAGGCAGCCGACAATCCCTGAAACTCCATAGCAAAATGGGATAGCTGAAAGAAGAAATAAGACTCTACTTGAAATAGTTAGGTCTATGATGGCGTAGGCTAATTTGCCAATCTCCTATTGGGGAGATGCATTATTAACTGCAGCCTATATACTTAATAAAGTGCATTCAAAGTCAGTTCCATCTATCTCATATGAACGTTGGATAGGCAGAAAACCATATTTGAGTAATCTAAGACCTGGGGGTCAGCTGCTTATGTTCATAATAGTTCTCATAAGTATGAAAAACTGGGACCTAGAGGTAAGAAATGTATCTTTATAAGATATCATGAGACCTTCAAAGGTTATATTTTTATAGGTGACCAACTAGATGGAACCATCTCCGAAATAGACTCGAGAGATGCAACTTTTCTCGAAACAGAGTTCCCAATCAGAGGTGATGTTGATAAAAATATTCCTCTATTTGAGGAGGATGAGATATTATCAACAAGAGAGGTATCAAAAGGGATACCTGAGTCTAGTCAACCAAGTGGGAGTGATATGATGAGTCATGAGTTGACTTCTCAACAGTCTATGATTCAATGGAAAACTGCAATGCTTGAAGAGATGGAGTCCATGATTCAAAATCATGTTGGGAACTTAGTACATCTTCCTCCGGGCCGAAGGGCTATTCGGAATAAGTGGATTCTCAAAATAAAGAGGAAAGCCGATGGATCGATTAATGGATACAAAGCTCGTTTAGTTGCAAAAGGATATATCCAAATGGAGGGTATTAACTTTGAAGAGACATTTCTCCCGTAGTAAAATCTGTGTAAATACGAGTTATTTTGGCCTTTATGGCACATTATGACTTGAAATTATATCAAATGGATGTAAAAATCGCTTTCCTTAATGGTGATCTTGATGAAGAAATCTATATGGTTTAGCAAGAAGGTTTCATTGCTAAAGACCAAGAATAGAAAGTATGTAGACTTAGAAAGTCTATATATGGGCTAAAGCAAGCGTCAAGACAATGAAATATAAGATTTAACGAAGTCGTTTTATCTTATGGTTTCGAGATGATCAATGAGGATCATTATGTTTTCCTGAAAAGGGTAAAAGGAAAGTATGTCATTTATCATTATATGTTGATGATATGCTGACAGTTGGAAATGACATAGGATATGTGAATGAATTCAAGAAGTGGTTGTCATCACAATTTGATACAATGGATATAGGAGAAATCTTAGGAGTGAAGATCATAAGAGATCATCCTAAAAGACTTTTGGGTCTGTCACAAGAGTCTTATATAAATAAGATGTTACATCATTTCAGCATGTCAAATTACAACATAGAACATACACCTATTGTGAAAGGTACTGTTCTGAGCAAGAGTATATGTCCTAAAACTCCAGAGGAAATAACTGAGATGAATAAAAACCATATGTCAGTGCTATTGGTAATTTGATATACACTATGTTGTGTACACGTCCCGATATTAGCTATGTTGTGGGCTTAGTCAGTTGCTTCCCGTCAAACCTAGGACTGAGACATTGGAAGACGGTAAATATGATATTCAGATATCTGAAGGCGACAACAAATTATTGTCTCTGTTTTCAAGGATCAGATATGAGTCTGAAAGGTTATTGAGATGCAAATTGGGCTAGGGACCTGGATGATAGAAAATCTACATCAGGCTATGCATTCTTGCTGAATGATGGCACCATCTCTTGAAATATCAAGAAAAAAGCTTGTGTAGCTTTGTCGACTACGGAAGCTAAATATGTGGCATGTTCAGCGGTTGTGCAAGAAGCGGTCTGGTTGAGAAGGTTCCTGAAGCATCTGAAAATTGCTGAGGATAGTGGGAGTCTAGTAATTATCTACTGTGACAGTCAAGCTGCAATAGCTTTTTCTAAGGATCTCAAATATTACAACTAAGCAAGCATATAGAAATTAAATATAATTTTATGAGGGATATTGTGGCTAAAAGAAAAGTAATTCTTGAGTATGCCCCTACATATGCTATGCTTGCAGATCTTTTACTATGCCAATAACTAAAGAGTCATTTAAAGAACATGTAAAATCTTTGGGACTTCGTAGAAGGTAACAATATTGAAATAACAATCAGACTTTGTGATTTGATTGTGTCATTTTCCATAATTTATTCAGTGTATATGTTGTATTTGTTACATTTATATAAGATCTCGGTGAGCATGTTAGCAGGTTAAGTTGATCCACTCACATGAACAATCATCTCTGTTTGTTAAGTACAAATAGAGATAAGACCGTTACTTATAGAATATCTTATGTAGTTGAAATTAGAGACAGATCCATAAGTTGAGGTCGCCTTGATAATTATGTCAAGATGAGATCATTTATGTGTTAATAATGATCGAAGTAAATGAACCCACCATTTACTGAACTTGTTGAAAGCCAGATTAGAATACATATGTTGAATTCAGACATTAGGTATGTCTAGATCAATATCTGTATGATGTTAAATTTGAAGACAACATGCACTCTTTTTAGTAAGGAGAATAACATCGTAACATGTGATTCATACCACATGTGCTATTGTGACAATAAAGGTAGTAGGAGAATGAATCCCTATTTCTCTACTATGTGAAACCTTTGAGATTATAAGTTAATCTCAGTTTTTTGCCTTAGTGACTATTTAGCTGTTTACTTGAAATTCTAATTAGTGTCTGCTACTTTAGCGTGTATCCTATGACTATGTATGATTCGGTCTATGAAACATAATTAGGAAATCGACTGATTAGTATGAATAAATTCTAGCTAAAAAGGAAGATTAAATATATTTACATCATTAGATATTATTCAGTGGTCAACCCATTTCTGTTATGTATAGAAATGAATGTGAATATTGAATATGGAATATGCTCTTGACATAATGATCATTATAAGGGATTAGAGATGTTCATATTGATGTAAATAAAAATTATTTAATCTAGGTAAATAGCAAGACATGGATATCTTCAAGATAATGACTATGTGCCACTGGGAGATTGGATGGATCTTGGATAAAGTCTATGTGCCACCAAGAAAGAGATTATGTGTCATGCAGAATGTGTCTCTAATTTATTTGAGCGGCTAAGTAAAGTGTAACAACTTTGTTAGTATTGATTACTCAAAGAGCGACTATGTAAGGTGTAACAATGTTCTTAGCAACTATCACCTAGTGTGCTTGTTGTCACACGAACCATTTTCTCCAAGTATAGATTGGATGTTCTAATATAGTTTTTGTGACCAAACTCTCAAATCGTCTATATGACTTATTAGGTCTTTGTGACCAAACTCTCAAATAGTCTATGTGACTTATTAAGTCTTTGTGACTAACTAATCTTTATGACTTACCTGAATGAACTAGTCTTAGTAACTTACCTTGGACTAGTGGGAGATGTAGGAAATGGGAACGTAGGAACATGCCCACGTTCCCCACTACTCTTAATGGAAAAGTCCATTATACCCCTGGGTTATTTTCCTTTATAAGGGGTGTGTCCAAGGTTCATTCATGAGGTGAGAAAAAGAGGAAGAGTTTTTCACACGACGGTGAAAAAAGAAAGAGAGAGGGAAGAACATCTGAGGTTGTGAGATTTGGTTTATGAAATTGCCAAGAGCTTTCCGATCCTATGATCGTTCTTCCGTCAGCGAGTCTTGCTGTCGCCGATTGCAGATCTGCGGGAGATTACTGTAAGCATTTACCATTATGCTTTTAATTCATTTTATTCATGCATTTAGAATATCAACAAAATCTAGATGGGTCAGTGGACTAAATATCTAGAAGGAGGACTTGATGAGTCAGTGAGGACCGAAGATCAAGTCGGAAAGTCCTAGGGGTCAAGTGATCAGATGCTAAGCAAAAAAAAATCCAAAATGGGTTTACATGAACAAGGTTTGACCAATGATAAGTTGAGTTAAGCTCTTGAAGTAGAATGGTTCTTCTGAAAGGAAGAACAAGTAAGAACGAGCCCTCTTTATGAGGACATCTTTAAACAACAATGTGACTAAGGGATTTACTCAACTTTTGAAGTCGAGATTGGACAGTTAGACAACTGTCAAAATCTCTTTTGTCTTCTTATAATATATCTGTTCTAACTTCTAACATTTGTTTTGCAAGATTAGTAGATCGAACAGATTGGTAGACTGAATGGATTGGTAGATCAAATGGATCGATAGACCAATCAACCTGATCGGTAGACCGAATGATAATGTGTCAGCTAGGATCTCTTATGTATTGACGTGGCATCCAATGTGGATGGGATAAGTCTCGAAATGCTAACATCCTATAGGATAAAGACCATCCTGCCAACATGGAGAAGATATAAAGTTTGACTGACTAACATGGTAGAGGAACCAGTTAAAGATAAGGACCACAATGTTGATGTGGTAAAAGATCTTCATCGATAAGCTGAGGTGGTAGAAACGGGTTGGAGGATAACTAGATTGATAGATCGATCCCGGGGATTGGTAAATCAATAAATCAGATTTGGATTCGATTTTCAAGGCAATAGGTATACCAATCAGGTGGATCGATAGACCAATTCAAGTCTATAAAAGAAGCCCTTAACACAACAAAAAAAATAGCATTTAGTGACGGAATTAGAGACGGAATTATAGTTAGAGACGGAAGTATAATGCCGTCTCTAATTAGAGAATTTTGGTCGTTTTAAATTTAAAAAAATGAATATGTAAATATTAGCGACGAAAATAAATTATCCGTCTCTAAATAGAGACGGATATTTTGATTCCGTCTCTAATCAGGGATGAAATTATATTTAGATAAGAGAATTAGCGACGGAACTTATAGTTCCGTCACTAACTAGCGACGGAATAAATATTTCCGTCGCTAGTGTCGCAATTTAGGGCACAGGGCAGAATCCTCGCGCTCCTCTCTGCGCGCGTTGTGTTCTCGTCGGCGATCCCTCCCGTTTCTCCTTCTCTCCGCAGACCGCAGCTTTCATCTCCACTCCACAGCGGCTCGTCTTCTTCCCAGTTCCCTCTCGGTAAGTTCGCAGCAAGCTACGACCTCACCTCCTTCTCCTCTCCTCTGCGCTTCTTCTCTTCTCATCGGCGCCACCTTGGTTTCTCTTCTCCTCTGCGCTCCCTCACTCGTCTTCTTCTCCTCTCCACAGACCGCAACGGTGCTTTCATCTCCTCTCCGCAGCAGCTCGTCTCCTTCCCAAGTCCTTGCCAGAAGTGTGATTGGTAATTTCCTCAATTGATTTTGCTAGTTTTAGTTTAAAGCCAGTTTCTAAAGCTAGTTTAACAGTTTTCTAGTTTACTTAGTATCTCAGGTCTCTCTTTAAGATAATTTCTCTTTAACACCTGCAAAGGCATTTACATCACTTTCTCTGTTTGCTGTGTTAAGATTTCCTCTCTTCATGCTGCCAAATTTGATAACTTGTAGGCTTTAAATCCATTTCTTTTGGTGTGATTAAAAGGTTCTGAAAACTTTTGATACTTCTTAAAATATATTCCTTGGACTTGGTATTGAGTATCCAGGACATGGATCTAGGTGTTTGATACAACTTTATATAGGTTTTTTGCACGTGATCAATGGGTTTGTAACTTGTTAGGGATGGAGCTAATATCTGACATGGGTTCAATGGAGTTGAAATGAGTTTGAGCATCAATACTTCTTATTTTGAAAAATTACATTACTGATCCTGCAAGTCTATGTAGATGTTGGGTACTCAAGTTTTTTAAGGGCTAATTTTATCACCAAGCAATGTTCCTACTAATTGATTTTAGTTAAGGTATATGGTTATAGAAGGGATCTCTTTGCTACCAGTTTGGTGGGTTATGAAGCATATAATCTTCATTATCAATGATGATTGCTGATGGGCTTTTATATTTATACACTAGTATTATTAGTGAGATCAACAGTCAATCCTTTTATCCTTTGATTTTCTCAAAACATTGTTGAATCAACACTATGTGAGAGTGCAATCTCATTTCTTAGATAGTACAATTGATTGAGATTTCAGTATTTTTAGTGGTCTTGATTTATGGCCATACAAGCTATTCTGTAATTGTCAAGGTGTAAAAATCAGTCATCAGCAGTTGATGAGGGCTAATACATGAATCACCACACGTTAGCCTTGAGGAGATGTGGAAAGACAAGAGGATTACAAGATAATTTCTCAGCATGTCTTTGATAGAGAAATATCTTATACTATTTTCTTGTACCTGGCCTATTTAAAGTCAACAGAAATATCTTATACTATTTTCTTGCCACTGTGATGGTTCCTCAGGAGCACTCAGGAATATGCCATACAAGTAAGAAATACTTTAGGAAAAAGTATTAACACTATATTTCCTAAATAAGATTCATGTACAAGTAATATCTTAGGAATGTAAACTGGTTAGTATTTTTTGGTTAGAATAATTGATTTCTTGTGAAACATACTTTAGACTCCTAAAGTTCTAACCTAGTAGTTAAGGACAACTTCTTAATTATATACTTAATATTTTTGTATTCATGGTATAGTTTTTGAATACATTGAATCATATGTGTAGTACCTCTATTCTATTAATTGATTACTTACTAAGTAATCAATCTTATATTTATTAGGATACAATGTACTTGAACAAAAATTGGATGTACAATATGTTAGAAAATGGATTTATCCGAGATGACTATTTTGCTGGAGTTGAAGAATTTGTGAACTTTGCGAAATGTCATCCAGAATGTATGGATGGTGTCATGTTACGTTGTCCGTGTAATAATTCCAAATGTAGAAATAAAGCTTTCCATGACGAGGATACTGTCAAAGTACATCTATGTAAAAGAGGATTTGTTCCAAATTACTACAACTGGTACTGTCATGGAGAGCTTTATTTGTCTCACCGTATTAGAACTTCAGATGCTTCATCATCAGGCACAACTCCTTTAGGGGAATCATCATCTAATGAGAATGCAATGCAATCAATGGTTTATGACGCTATGAATGCTGTTGATCATTCAAATATAGATGATGTACCAACACTTGAAGTTCAGCAAATGTATGACATGTTAAAGACTAGTGAAAGAGAAGTGTGGGAAGGGATTCCGTCTCTAATGCTGAATTATTTTGGCATATAAGCCGAGGCTTCTCAATCAATTTTCAAGTACTTCTATTCTCATCTGGCTCCAAATTTCCAATGCAACACCGACGTGCTAATCCGAATAATCGTGTTCAACTTCAAAGATTATTTTTGTTAGTATAACTTGTCTTTGTGCAATTTCTAACGGGTGATAAGCTTGTTACGACACCCCACTTCTTTTAAAAGAGACAAATCTCTGTAATTGTATTCGGATAAGGAGATCTTTTATTGGATTGTTCATCAAAAGTAAAGGTCGCGGACCTTAGAATAACAATTGCAGGCTTTAAACTAAATAAAAAACAAAGTATGTTCTTGTGTTTGTATTATATTTCGCTGCCTTACTTTGAAAAGATATATAAAACAAGTTTTGAAAAACACAAAAAAACGACACTCACAATTCTCCCCTACTCTAGCGTTTTCACCGATCCTCCACTGAGTTTAAATAGCTTAACAAACTACATTTCCAGCAGCTCAAAGAAAAGTCAAGTAGAGGAGCAACTGCATTTCCTCCAACAAGCAAGGTTTACTTCGGGGCATTTGATGACAGCTACAAGTAAGATCAAAAGTTAGCTGCCTAGCTAAGCCAAGCTGATTACATGTTTTTGTCCAAAGAGCAAAATGCAAATATTTTAAGTGGACGCAACGCTACATATTTTCATGCTCTTGCGAAAAGAAACAATAGAAGAAGAGAGATAATGGTGGTGAGAAAGAGGGGGAGGAAACACAATCAACATGGGAGAAATTGTAGATGAATTTTTGGCAACCTTACAAGGACTACTCGGCACCAACACTCAAAGAAGTCCACTGCAATCAGACTCTGTATCCTTTGGCAAAGTTTTAACTGAAAATCAACAAGCAACATTGATAATAGAATCTACTGATGATGAAATCAAATATACCCTAGTATAGGGAATCAGAAAGCTCTAGGACCATAATGATATGGAGCTAAATTCTTTAAACACCCTCATGCGACACTATTAAAGTTAATTTTCTAGTAGCTGTTAAGGAATTTATCAAGAATGAGAAGCTACTTAAATAATGAAACGACTCTCTCATATCGTTAGTTCCGAAATCAACTCATGCAGGCAAGGTTACATATTATAGGCATATCTTATGATGCTCAGTGTTTTATAAGGTCATCTCTAAATTATTAGTATCAAAGATAGCAGGAGTAGCAGAGCATATATTTCATCTAGCCCAGACAACCTTTGTTAAAGGTCTGAATATTACCGACAATATCTACTTGGTTCAAAAATTAATGAGAAATTATACCAGAAAGAGCCCATTTTTTCTAGTGTGAAATCATTTCATATGCTAATTCATTTAAATTAAAATACCATTTAAACTAAAGTTAATTTTTTTTCTCTAACTTCCTCTGCCTAATTATTATGTTTCGCTATGTTTGTTTGTCTGTGTTTGTTTGTCTCTGGTAGAGTATTATGGTTAGACCTTTAATAATATATCAGGAATTTAGAATTTGAAATTCAGGTACGTCTTATTATTAAGATTTTTTTCCTTAATAAATAATGAATGAAAATACTGGCTATTAGGATGAACTCTATATACACTTCTATTTAGATGATTGATAAAAAAAACTTATATAGGACCGTTTCAATTATCTCAAATTCAACATTACCTGATTATTTTTTTTAAAATTTTAGTATGCCCTATTTTTTTTTTTTTTAAGTTTTAATATGCCCTCGAGACAAGCTCGATTGCCTGTCAAAGTCTGTTGAACGCGTCCAACAGTGGAAAATTGGAAAGGACAGTCGGTAGTAATGGCCGGAAAGAAGAATTACTGATGTATATCAAATTGTAGAAATGCTTGCCGACGCTATTTTTTTTTTTATCGGAGATAGTAATAAACGTGGATTATTATTAAGCATGCATTTCCTGGAAGAAATTGAAATCATAGTTTAATTTGTGAATACATTGCATTAACCAATCAGACAGCTGGTGGCGCAGGCACCTTGGAAACCGAGCGTAGATGAGTCCACGGAAGACCAAAGCTTTTCCTTTTTCTGCTGCTCTTTTGTTTTATTTTTTCTCCTGACCACTGCAGTCTCTCTCTCTCTCTGCGCGCGCGTGGTCCATTGTGACTCGGCCGCTGCCTCGGATCCGTCATCGTTTCCTCCGTCTAAATCCAGTTATCTTCTCATCAACGCTCCCATGAAGAAGCCACGGCAAAACCAGGGAAGACCATCGTTTCCTTGGGCCCATTCCCTTGATCGTTCAACGACCGCTTCAACTATGCTGTACCTTCAAAATCTCACAAAGATCGCAGTACCCTCTCTCTTTCTTTCCCCTTCTCTGTCTTATTCGAAGAATTAAAGAAACAAAGAATATGTACATACATTTGAATTTTTTTTAAAGCGATCAAAGCCACCAGATCCCATGAGTCAACGGGCGCTATCTTCGTTATAGCGGACGATGAATATATTCGAGTCGGCATTTCAAAACACTACGCGCGGATGATCAGATGTTGGCCATTTTGCCACTTTAACTTTACTGTTGGAGTAGAGACGAGCAGGGAGAACACCTGATCATTTAATGCGACGAATCCGCACAATAGCCATGCATTAATTTGCACCACAATATAATATGTGTGTGTATGTATCTATGCGACACAGTGACCACAATAAATGCAACTCAATTATATCTTTAATTAAGAATCCTGGTCGCCTGACCCTTTCCATAACCAGCTGCATTGGCCAGTAATGGCAGGATGTAAAATGAGAAATCTGTGATAAGGTTAACCCGATGGAATTCTAATTTTCATTCACTTCGATCTCTAGCTATGAACACACGCTCGCTCTATGCATTCTGCAGTAATAATGCATCCGTCCACGAATAAGAGTGGAAACATAGGGGGAAAAATAGAACAGATAAATTATATTCATAGAAAGAAACAAAGGTGGAAAAAATAGCCTAGATAAGTTCCTAAGATCTCTACGGACGAAACAAATTAAATAATTAATCAACAGAAAGCACACGGGTAATTCATTCCATGCAGTACACGTTAATTAATAAGCTAGTAATTGACAGCTAGAAATTGATATCCTTCTTGTTCTCGAGTGCGTAATTAATTAATAGATAAGCACAAAGTATCAGAAGAGCTTGCATTATGATATAGACAAACAATATTATACTATATCAAGTAAGAGGTCAATTTCAGTAGAGAGTCTGTTCTGACTTCTTATTAATGGAACAGTAGCAACACTCACTTGCTTTCTTCGCCAAGACTAGAGAGAGTAAATTAAACATCATTGAGGTCATACATAATTAACGAGAACCAAACAGTTTCTAACAGTGTGCGTCTTTATTAAACCAGGGTCACAAATTCAATTCATTTGAAATTAAAACCATAATTAAAACACTAAGAACAAAAGGTACAGCATACACAACGAGTTAAAAGATGCAGGGAAGAAGAACAAGAACCTAGATAACTAGCTAGCTAACTGGATCCAAGAAATTAAAGCAAGAAAAACAGGAGGTAAATGATCAGTCTGTCTCTAATATTTTGTAGGCCGGCCGTCCGGCGTGAACGATGGTAGCTAGCGAGCTACTACATTGTATTCCATGCCTACATACATATACATGTTGCAGAATCACCTAGCTAGGGTTTAATTTCTTTCTTACCGAGGGTGTTCTTGTTGTTGTGCATCCAGACCTTGAGAACGTGACGCCGGATGCCGGTGTCCTTGCAGAACTCCTGCACAGTCGGCTCATTGTGCTTCTGGATCCGCCACCCCACGCGCTCCGCGAAGGCCAACATTTTGTCCTTCTGCTCCTGTGTGAATTTGGTCCGAAATCTCTTCCTCATCAACCTGGAGCCCGACCCTGACGCCTCCATGCCAAGCATAGGAGGATTCGATGCACCCTCCTGTTCCTCTCGCGCACCGCCGCCGCCAGACGTGGAGGGCAGCCCCAGCAGTGGCGGCCGCGTTCCGATTGCGTAGTGGTGGGGGGGAGGAATGTACCCAGTCGGTGTCCTGTAGTAGGGCGAGAGTTGGGGATGGTGCGCCATCACCATCTCCATTGAACCTGAAGTAATGATTCCTGCTCCTTCGGGTTCCTTTCGGTGGAAATTGCGGTGGCAGCCACAGGCTGCGCAGCGTAGCTCGTCGAGGGTGCCCTCCTCCCCGGCCGCCATGAACTCCCCGCAACCGTCCACTGTCTGACCTCCGATGCCCAACGCGTGATTCTTCAGGCATTCCCTATACCTCCCACCTTCGCCGCCTCTCTTCTGCTGACTTGTAGTGATTCCTCCCACCACCATCGCAATTGTCGCAGCCGCCGACTCCCCTCCACCTCCCATATTCTTATCTTCGCCTTGACTGGAACTTACCAGTGAATTGTCGTTGCAGCTCGAGCTCGGCCCAACAGCAAACCGATCCCCTCCACCTCTACCTGCTCGTGCTCATCGAATTCGATGACCACCAACAGTACTGCAAGCTGCTCGACCCGGCCACCAGTTTTTTTTTCCCCTTCAATTTCTTCCTCCAAACTAATTAAAATTAGAAGAGTTGTTCTACGTGACGCGAAGAAGTGCGCTTCGTCACTTACAGTCGCTGCCGGCGATGTCAACCAGCTGCTTCCTGCAGATGAATAAGCGTCCCGGTGGACTCCCTACTACTTATGCCCGAGCAGGGAAGCTAACCGGGGGTACTTTTTTTACTTTTTACCATTTGCTGTTTCTCCTTCGGTAAAAACTTAGACCTCGACGCACTCAAGATTTCTGAATTTTCAAAGGGCTCATCATAGGTTTTTATTTTTTATTTTTTTTTATTTGTATCAAGGACGTACCTAATTGTAATAATACTCCTTCCATCAATAACTTATCCTGTTATATATATATTTTTTCCAAATATCCTAGCCATAGAATATCCGAGTCATCCAAATATCACGCTGAGCTCCGCGCTTATGTTACCTAGAGACGTGTTTTAGACGTAAATTTTTTCAACGCAAAAAACATAATTTGGCAGGCTAGGAACGGAGTAAAAAGTTATATAAAGAAAAAAAACTTTGAAGATAGGCTATCTCGGAAGAATAGAGATTAGGATTTCAGCATATCTCGGTGCGTGACTCGGTGTAGCTCATTCGGTATTTTTTTTTTTAAATTCTCTCAAAGATTTTCTCACCGGGTTTTATTTTTTTGTAATTTGAATGCATATATAATATAAAATTATAGTGTACACAAATATTGTGCCAATATTTATTTTAAAATTATTTGAGGATGGTTTTTAACTATTATAATTTGCATTTGTTAAGGATATTTTATTTTAAGATTTATGTATGTTCCTACTTGATATTGTCGACGAGTGAGTCACTGAATAATTGTCTTCTCTGTTAACAAAGTCATCGAACACCAAGGGAGAGATGGGCCACTAAGAACGCTTGCGAAGTGAGAGAAAATTAGAATGAAGATCAAGGGTGCTCTAGCTCAACCACTCTGAGACTTAAGTCAGTTTTCCAACAAGAAACATGGAGAAGAAAAATAGTAGAGAAAGAAATGCAGGTGGTTTGTAAGTGTCCATGTGCACGTACCTTTGCTTGTAGGAGTGGACTCAATCTATATATCACTTCTGCAGAAGAAATGATACATCTCTCCTCATTAATAAGACGTCATACCCAAGTAAAGAAAATGTCACGTTGTCATATAAGAGAGTCATGTCACCCACATTCTGTATTATAAAGATCGTGTGAGGTCATGACGTTATATAGACCTTGTTGTTCCATGTGCTATGACAATTCATGTACTGTCCTACATGCTCAGCCCACGTGCTATTAATTAGCTAAAGTAGTTGGGACAGATAGAGAGACATTGGATCAATAGGGTTGAGCCAAATGAATAGGAGGTGTCGAATCGGCGAGGCTTCTCGTCTCGAGGTTATCGTCGTCCGTGTGGAGGTGGTTGAGTTGGAAGGATAGGCCTGGCCGAGCCTAATGGTGTAGCTACTCGTCTTAGGTCTACCGAGACGAATGGCGGCGCCTCTCGTCTCAGGACCATCATCGTACGTGTATAGGTGGTTGAGATGGAAGGATGGGCATGGTCGAGCTGAAGGGAGAAGTTGCTCATCTTAGGTAGGCCGAGGGGAGGTAGTCTTGTTGACACATTTTTACTTTGACCCAATCTCAGCATGACTATTGATCTTCTTGGTACACATGGAGGATTCTAATACTCCCCACATCATAAACCTCCCTCTGAGTCTAGTTGAAAGAGGCATAAGTCCTACTGACTAGGATGTTGTGTTGCAGAGGGATGGGGGTGATCACATCAACATACCTTTGTTCCCTTTCATGCCTTCGTCAATAGTTGAAGAGGAGGTACATGACAAAATTACATAATCCAAGTGTTGTCAGCATTTAATGCCAACATATTTGATCAACCTTAGTCGTTGAGGTGCTCACTTCGCTCTGACAAATAAGACACCTATAATGATTGTTAGTATTAGTCCTAAGAGTCAATTATAAAATGATTAGACTTATTGGGTTAATAGATACGGATTGACTTATTGAGTTAAAAGTTAATCCAATATACTAAATCCAACCCATTAAGATTAATAAATATTAATAGAGATTAATTCATTATTAATCAAAAGAAGACCAAGAGACACAAGAGACACAAACCTTTGGTATTCCTTGGATGAGTACAAAAGGCTTTTGGAATTCTTTTCATGAGATGAATTTTGATTCTTCTTATTCCTCTTGATCCTCTCTTAGCCAAACCTCCTAGAGTGGTTAGCACCACGAAGGTGGTTTCTCTCCGAATCATGAATTTGTGAGATGAACGAAAGAGCGTGTTTGTGTGGATACTTTAGAGGAGTGAACACTTGATCGTGCCAAGATCTGCGTCCAAAGACAAGTTACTACTAGGATTGCTTTGGGCACACAACAAAGGTAACGATTCTATGTGACAGAGTAGAAAGAATGTAGTATATGGTATGTGCATGGATTTCTGCAGGAATCCTTTTTCCACTACACATGTGATTATTTTTCACATAAGGTCCCTACAATGATATCTTTCTGAGGTTACATCTATCAATGTGATATGATATACTATAGGGATCGAGGAGCTATCCAGATCATCATAGTTAATCAGATTGTGTTGATCTGTGCGCTTGATCCAACAGTGCAAAAAATATCTCGACCTTTCGTATTCAGGATCCAATGGTCTGACTGAGTGGGCAAAAGTATATTAGGTTTAGAGAGTCAACACCACTTTCATCGCCTTCATTCACATCTTTGCTTCAGGGAGTTTCTTTGTTTGCGAGTTCCTAGCTTCCGGTGCTACCGTAAGCTCCTTCTCCATTACTCTTTAGTCTTTTCTTTCTTTACCGTCGGGATCATAGCCACTAGAGAACTGTCGAACCCCTGGTATGAGTCGATGCATTCAACTTTCACCAGAGATGCCCAAGAGGATATGAGGAGGACCTTCAGTGTCTGCTTAAGAAATGAGTCCGGGTATCAAAATCAGATCAATGCCCTCATCTTTTGCTATCAAGCTTCACCACCTTCTTTTATGGCCAACTATCCGGTTATGTTCATTTTCTCATCCTAGAATTCTTTCAAATCATATCTGAGTATTTTCACATTCCTCTTCATCAATTAATGCCTAATTCCTTTCTCCTTGTTTCCGAGGTCACCGTCAGCTTTCGCTTGTACCAAATTTCTCTATGTCCCATCATCTTCCATTACTTTTATTACCCAAAGCGAATGGAGTTCAGGGTTTTCTACTTTATGGCAAGGCCAGGGTTGCCATTGTAAATACTCTAGGTTAGTTTTGATGTGTTCAACCGAGTTAAGTTAGGTCTTGCGATTTTGATGTATTGTGTCTGAGTGTGCAGGAGGTTAGGAACATAAAAAGTTGAGCGGAAGATGTGGTGAGCGAGAAGGATGACATGAAAAATGAGTCAATGGTCTCGGTGCATCATATTGAGATATGCCTGATGCGGTGAATGTTAAAAAGACGTTTTGTAAACATCCACAGTGGAATACTTAACGATAAATAAGCTAATTTATTACATCACACACACCACACACACCACACACATGCAAGATACAACCGCGCAGACAAGATCATAAAACAAAATAAAATCAAATAACAATTATTCTAGGTATACCTTACGGATGACTTGTAACGAGAAAGACATCAACCTTTTACTATGTTATCAAATCTCGCCTCTATTCTTATCCACGTCAAGCTCTTTAAGACAACTCCAAGAGAACAAGCTTCTCTTTCAGAAGATACTAGCCATGAGCGAAGGAGAAGAATCAAGAAGAGGAAGAAGAAGCAACAAGAAGATCTTCTTCCTTTAGATGGCTCATGACAATAAGAGGAGAAGCTCTTGTTGTGGCCGACAACAAGAGAGAGAGAGAGATAGAGAGAGAGAGAGGGAGAGGGAGAGGGAGAGGGAGAGAGGTATTGGGTTTAGGTTTTCAAAACATAATCAAGTCAATAAGGAATTGTCTATTAATTCTCTATTAACCATATCAATATATAGTCCTCTTTAATGAGTTGGATTAGAAAGCCCAAATCCAACTCATTATGCCTTAACCAAAAATTAGCCCATTAACCGGTTTGGTTCACAACTAAATCAAGTTGGTTCATAGTTAAACCAAATAGGGTCCAACTCTTTCATAAGAGATATGACTCATTCGTGCTTTTGTTCCAATAAATATTTCCATATTTGTCTTATGTATGGTCCAATCAAACATTTATCTCTTGATCTGAGAATCCAATTTTTTAACTTGTTTTACGTTTTTTAGAGACTCGTAGTGTGTATGACCCAATATGTTTCTTGTTTATCTTGACCGCCCATAATTTAACTACTTATTTATGGAACGATCATGAGTCACACCAAATAGTACACCATGATCCCCAATTAATTAAAAAATCATAGTTGATCTTAAAACTAATTCCGAATCCTTCAACAGTTATAGTGAGTCGTGTCTCGTTCCTTTCACTCATCTTATACCCAATTGGTTCAAGACATGGTCTATGTGTCTGCCCCCTCTAAACTGACTACGTTACATATAGCCCAAGAAATATTTTCTCGTTCTATGGATTCAAATTACTAGTACATGTGTACAAGAGTCTCATACTGTTAGCATGTGATGCTTTGACCAAAGACATTGAGTAATAATCCTAACAAGTAGCCATAGGATATACGTCTTCTTTCAAGGAGTAGTGAATCTTCTGTGGGATATTCAAATATCTTTGTACACTTCAACTGATACCCAATCATTTTAGGTCTACACCTCCAAAAGATATTTTCTTAAGATGTCAAAATATAAGTCTCCATGATCAAGATGACTTATATACCTCAAGTCGAAGGAAACTTGCACTTGAGCTACTGTAAGAACTTCATAGACATATCCATATATGTAGAGAAGTAAATGAAGTCTTACAACAAGTCATTCCAATGAACTAGTTACCATAACTAGCATCCACGTTTAACTCTTGACATCCCAATGTCTCCATCTAGTGAGAAATAACTGCTTGACCGAACTAAGGAGTATAACTCGTGCTAGTCTTATAGAAATATGATGTCCGAATGCACCAATTCGATGACTAAAAAAAATCTAATATATTTATTATTACACATGTAGAGATAATCCCAAGTTGTGTGTAGGATCATTGACATGTTAGAGGGGAGAGGGGGTGAATAGCACACGTGACTTTCACGTTCGTTTCGGAAAACACAGAGTAAGAAATGCAGTGACAAGTAAAGAGACAAAGAGCACAATCACAAACACCAAGAGTTACTTGGTTCGGAGCCCATGGTGACTCCTACTCCAAAGCCCGCACGTGAGAGTGCTTTCGATGGGCAATCATTATAAGCTCGAGAAATCTTTACAAAATCAATTATAATTACAATATTAAAACTAAGTTACCGACAATACAAAGATGTTGGAAAGGAATGTCAATTGTCGGCATAGTAGTTGAGCGTTATTGAAGTGTTTCGTCGTAGCATATAGGAGCGCAAGTAGTCTGATTTTTGGTTGCCTTGAAGTGATGGTCGAGACCCCCTTTTATAGCCTCCTCAAACTTGATCCAGATCCCCTGATCTCGAGATCAAGTCTTGGCTCAACCCGGATCGATCGACCGATCCCCAGGTTTGGTCGACCGATCCCACCTGAATCGATCAACTTTCTAATCACGGTTCTATTGCTCGGATATAGTTTCTTTATTCAATCGACCGATCTTGTCGTTTGGTCGACCAATCCCTAGCTCATCTGGTCTGATCAACTTGACTCGACCACATCACTGCTTATCCTCGGTTCGGTCGACCGATCCCAAGGTTCGGTCGACCGATCCCTCGGTTGAACTTAGTCTGATCTCTGAAAATCTGATCCTGTTGTACTGGGGTTCGTTCGATCGATCCAGACGTTCGGTCGACCGATAAAGGTCGAATCTAACCCTGCAACAAAGTGTTAGTCTCCTGCAAAACACAGTTAGTCAAATAATAATTAATTAAATAAAACAACTTTTGATAGCCTTCGGACTATCCGGTTCTAACTTCGGATTTCCTCATAAAATCCTAGGTCGAACTGACGCCTACTGTTCCCTCACAGGAGAACGTTTCCTCACCTACTCCTCTCAGGAGAAGCTACCTGTTACCAGATCGTTCCTCCAGACCGACTGGACTTTTTACCTAGGGTTACCACCTCCTAGGACCTAGAGTTACCACCCCCTAGAACCTAGAGTTACCATCTCCTAGGGGTTTTCATAACCTAGGGCTACCACCCCTAGGGGTTTCCACTTGCCTAATCGCAGCTAGGACTTTCCATCACCTAGGGTTACGACCCCTAGGACCTAGGGTTACCTCGCCCTAGGGTTTTCCACCAGCCTAGAATATACTAGGACTTTTTTCTAAGATAATTTAGGACTTTCCTGTAAGCTCAATCAATCTTGTTAGATCACAAGACAACTTAACTTTGGACCCCTTGACATAATTAAAACCCAGGTTCGATCGTCTGATACTTCCTATACCAACAATCTCTCCCTTTTTAATTATGGTAACACGGTTCAAAGTTAAGTAAAAAATAACAATAAATAAAGGATTTTAAGCATGAGAGCATGAGCATAAATACAATAATTTTTTAAAAAAACTCCCTTATTCTCCCCCTTTCATGAAAATTATGTTTAACTTATATTTAACTCTTAACTTTTAACTTTCTCTCCCCCTTTGACATATATTGAAAAGGAGAGAAGGTTGTTTGACAAAAAGGTTTGTACTCTATTTAACATTAAGTTCCCCCTAAATGGTAGCACTTAAAAAAAAACCTTAGCTAATTTTTAAGCGTTGAAAGTGAGTTTGCCTTTTTTTTTAAAAAATAAACTAAGCTAAACTTAACTTTGAAAATAATTGTTTTGAAAAACACTTAGCTAAATTAGAAATGCTTTGAAAATACTTAGCTTTTTCAACAAAAACTTAGCTAAACTTAAGCTTTGAAAATTACTTAGCCAAAAAAAACTTAGCTAATCTTAAGTTTTGAAATTGTCTTAGCTTTTTTTCAAAAAAAAACTTAGCTAAATTTTAACTTTGAAATTAATTGCTTTGACAAATACTTAGCTTAATTAAAAATACTTTATTAAGTACTTTAGCTTTCTGAAATTAAATTTTGATAACAACTTATCTTTTAAAAAGACTTTGATAAAACTTAGCTTTAAAAAGATTTTGATAAACACTTAGTTAAGTACTTAGCTTTATAAAGGTTTTGATAAAAGCTTAGTTAAGTACTTAGCTTAAAAAATATTTTGATTAAAGCTTAGTTAAGTAATTAGCTTAAAAATATTTTGATAAAAGCTTAGCTTAAGTACTTAGCTTAAAAAATACTTTTTCAAATTTTTTTTCAAAAATATTTGAACTTGCTTTTGCAAATAAGATTTATTTTCAAAAATAAAAAAAACTGAACTTTTTAAACATTTACAAAATTAACTTTGACATTTAAAAAAAACAATGCTTTAATTAAAAAAATAAATGCCTTAAACTTCTTTGCACTCCTTAATTAATGTCAAAAATAAATGAATACTTTTAGGGTATCCTAGAGTCCAAGCATGTAAAATAACCATAAAAGTTATTATTTATTTTTCTAATTTTCATCTCACTCATTCTATATTGTCAAGCATGTTCAGCTTATGAGTGTGTGTGAGATAGAGTTAAGTTAAGTTGATGTTATCTTTAACTTTGAAAAATATTATGATATAGAAGTATATTTTAAAAATAATTTAAGTTAAATTTAGATTTTAAAAATACTGAAATTAAGATTTAAAATATAAGTTTATATTTTAAAATATAATTAAATATTTGAAAATAATTAAGATTTTAAAGATTATTTGAAAATAATTTAAATTTTGAAAATTATATGAAAATAATTAAGATTTTGAAAATTATATGAAAATTATATGAAAATAATATGAAAATAATTAAGATTTTAAAAATTAATTATGATTTAAAAATTAATTATGATTTGAAAATTAATTATCATTTTAGAAATTAATTATACTTGTGAAATTAATTTAGATTTTGAAATTAATTAGATTTTGAAATTAGTTAAGATTTTGAAATTAATTATGATTTTGAAATTAATTATGATTTATTAGATTTTGATAATTATTAAATAAAATGACTTAGTTTAATTAAATTAATTTTTAGTTAACTATTTTATATTTTAAACCTAGGTCTATCTCACCCTTTTCTAGATTTTCAATCAGGGAACTTTAATAGTTTTATGATATAGTTAATTTAATCTTTAATTTAAATTCTAATCTAAGAATTGATCAACATTTGATTTAGACTAAGATTTAACAGTTAGTTAATTAAATATCTATTTCAATAATTGGCTTCCAGGCTGTGGCGAGGCATTATACCGTCTTGGGTATGAGATCATCCACCACTTCTAGATAAAGCCTTTTAAAGAAATTAAATATTTAATTTTTTTTATGAAAATCCTAGGTCTAACTAGTCAAGTGTGGATCAAGCCTAAGTTCTTATCTATCCTAATCTAAGCATGTATAATGAAAAACAGTAAAGAAAATATCAAACAATTATATTTTATGATAAAGACAATCTTTTTGTTGACTCCCCCTGGATCATAGCCTCGATAAGGTCTATCAAGGTAATAAATTTGATCCTTGGGGGTCCAATATTGACCAAGTCCAACTTAATTAGTCAGGTTAGACTTGGGGACCCATGCTTGGACTAAGTTTTTATTTGAGTATGTTACTAGAGATAAATAAGATCTGAATTGATGTTTAGCCTTATGTCCAAGTCTAGATCGGTTGTATACGCCCCTTTGTTTTCCAAGAATTAGGTCAAGGTTCTTGGAACCTAAAGTGAACCGTTCCAATGAGTTCTTGAGTTCTTTAACTTGAGTTTTTAAATTAAAATTCTCTTCCTAAACTTGCTCAGTCAAAGAACTTGAGTTAGCCACTTCTTTAAGGGTTGTTACCTCCTTTTAGAGTGACTTAACTTGAACGTTAGATTTGTCCAACTTTCTTAATAAATATACAATTAGATTTTGTAAGTCATCTATCTGAGTACCTGAAATTAGGGAACTTACAATGCTGTTTGGCCCTTCAGAAATATATATGGATCTGTGGCTTCTCTTGGACTTGGTTTTCAATTCGCTCACAGTTTCAGATTCGGACTCGATTTCGGCAACATACGCTTGTGCTGGTAGAGTGAGGAAGCTTGCTTGCATGTGTTCTTCTTCGTCAGACTCTTTCGATGACTCAAACCACGTTGCCTTGAAGGCCTTCCTTCTTCCGTGCTTTTGGTTTCGACAGTCAGGTTTGTAGTGCCCCTTCTTGTTGCAGCCATAGCAGATAACTCCAGACTTGGTCTTCGAGTTCGATTGAGTCATCTTCTTCTTCTTGAGTGCTTTCCGAACTAGTTTGACTAGTTCGATGGTGATATCATCTTCGAGATCCGATTCGTCTTCGGATTTAGGTTCGGTTCGGCGCTTGATTTTTGGTTCCCCTTTCTACTTGTACCTACAATCAAAGCAATACCTTGCTCAGCCGGGCACGCATTAGTCTGTTCATGAAGTTCAAATTCTAAAAAGAGTTCATCTAGTCTAATTGAGGAAAGGTCCTTAGATACCTTGTAAGAATCTACCATTAATGCCCACAAGGTGTTCCTCGGAAAAGCGTTCAATGCGTACCTTATGACATCGCTGTTCTCCACTTTCTGTCCGATCGCGTGGAGTCCGTTCAGAAGATCTTGTATGCGAGCATGTAGTTGGCTCCCTGACTCACCTTCCTACATTTTTATATTATATAATTTATTTAATATTAAATCTCATTTGCATACCTTTATGTCGAAAGTGCCCTAGTGCAGCTCGATTAGTTTATTCCACAACTCCTTTGCACTGTTAAAGGGGTCGACTTGGTTCAACTCTTCTTTTGTCTGGTCGCATTGTAAGGCTCGAGTCACCTTGGCATCAACCTCGATTTTCTTCATTAGACTCATGTCCTAGTTTTCGCATGCTACTAGTTTGCGAGCGTCGTCTAGTGGAAGCGCAAGGTTAATTTGGATGATTATCCACATCTCTACCTCAATCTTCAGATAGTACTCCATTCAGCTCTTCCAGTAGCCAAAATCTTCTCCAGAGAATAGAGGTGGGCGTGCAGTGATGTAGCCATCTTGGTGGCCCATTGTAGAAGAAAATCTCACACACAAAAAGAAAAAGAAACAAATGTCCTAAGACTTGATCTTGGATTAGTAGTGCGGGAGAAAAATAAAATTAGAAATTCACTTATTTTGGAAAAAAAATATTAAAATATTAATAAAATATTAAAAAATATTATTATAAATTTTGGTAACTGCGATATTTTGCTAATATTGACCAATGATGAAAAGATGAAAATGAATTTTTTAAAAATAATTTTGGAGGGAAAAAAATGAAAGGTGTACGAATCTTTTTTTAATAAAAAATGATATATGATTTTATTTTTCAAAGAAGAGCCCCCCTGCTCGATTGGCAGTTTCACTAAATCAAAGTGTCCTAGCTCTAATACCAATTGTAGGATCGTTGATGTGCTAGAGGGAGGGGGGGGGGGTGAATAGCATGCATGACTTTCACGTTCGTTTCGGAAAACACAAAGTAAGAAATGCAACGAAAAGTAAAGAGACAAAGAGCACCATCACAAACAACAAGAGTTACTTGGTTCGAAGCCTGTAGTGACTCCTATTTCAAACCCCGCATGTGAAAGTGCTTTCGATGGGCAATCACTATAAGCTCGAGAAATCTTTACAAGATCAATTACAATTGAAAAATTAAAACTAAGTTACCGACAATACAAAGATGTTGGAAAGGAAAGCTAATTGTTGGTGTAGCAGTTGAGCGTTGTTGAAGCGTTTCATCGTAGTACACAGGAGTGCAAGTAGTCTGATTTTCGGTTGCCTTGAAGTGTTGGTCGAGATCCCTTTTTATAGCCTCCTCAAACTTGATCCAGATCCCCTGATCTCAGGATCAAGTCTTGACTCGACCCAGATCGGTAGATAGATCCCCAGGTTCGATCAATTAATACCACCTGAATCGGTTAGCCTTCCATTCCCGGTTCTGTTGCTTGGATAGAGTTTCTTCGTTCGGTCGACCAATCCTGCCGTTCGATCGATCGATCCCTAGCTCATCTGGTCCGATCAACTTGACTCAACCATGTCACCGCTTATCCTCGATTCAGTGACCGATCCCGAGGTTTAGTCGACCGATCCCTCAGTCAAACTTGGTCTGATCTCTGAAAATCTGATCCTGTTGTACTAGGGTTCAGTCAATCGATTCAGACATTCGGTCAACCGATAAAAGTTGAATCTAACCCTACAACAAAGTGTTAATCTCCTGTAAAATAGAGTTATACAAATAACAATTAATTAAGTAAAACAACTTTTAATAGCCTTCGGGCTGTCTAGTTCTGAGTTCAAATTTTCTTCGAAAACCCTAGGTCGAACCGATGCATACTATTCTCTCACAGGGGAACGCCCCTCACCTACTCTTCTCAGGAGAAGTTACCTGTTGTCAGATTGGTCCTCTAGACCGACTGGACATTCCGCCTAGGGTTACAACCCTCTAGGACCTAGGGTTACAACCCCCTAGGACCTAGGGTTACCACCCCCTAGGACCTAAGGTTACCACCCCCTAGGGGTTTCCATAACCTAGGGTTACCACCCCCTAGGACCTAGGGTTACCTCCCCCTAGGGGTTTCCATAGCCTAGGATTACCACCCCCTAGGACCTAGGGTTACCTCCCCCTAGGGTTTCCATAACCTAGGGTTACCACCCCTTAGGACCTAGGGTTACCACCTCGTAGGGTTTTCCACCTGCCTAACTGTTGGTTAGTTCTAGGAAAACATACCAGTTCCACTGTACAAATTTTTTTTATACAAGTGTCGAACCTTTCCTTAAATAACCTATTGTGTTCTTTATAAGTTAAATTAGGAATCACAGACGGAACTTAATATCATTGATACTAAATTTAACTTATCTGTTCTTGATGGTTTAGATTTAGATCGCAAGCAGAACTTAACACTATTGATCCAAATCCACCTATGTTATTAATTCCATTAAATATTAATTTCCAAAATTAGATTCCAGGACTGCATGGCGAGGCACATGACCTTCTTAGATATGGGAGCAACCACCACCGCCTAGACAAAGCCTTTTAAGGAAAGCTAATATTTAATTTCCTTAAATAACTCTAGGTTAATCAAAAGGAACAATCGAATCACAAATTCGAAAATAAAGAAATCACAAATTTGAAACAAATCCAAAAACTCTAGAATCATATGCCTCTTGTGTTTGATATTTCCAAAAATAACTTATACAAAGAAAACTAGTATGATGCGGAAAACAATTACTAGTTATACCTTTCTTTGTAAGCAAATAACCTCTTGATCTTCTAGCGTATTCCTCTTTTTATCCCGGACGTTGTGTGGGCAACGATCTACCGAGATGAAAATTCACCTAAGCCACCTTCTTCTCCAAGCAATATTCGACACCACAATAGCTCCATGAAAGGATGAGGTTTGGCCACCACCAAGCTCCAAGGGATGCTTCCTTTCTCTCCTTCTTCTCCAAGCTAGAATCCGACCACCTTCAAGCTCCATGAGATGATGAGGTTCAGTCAATGAAGAAGAAAGAAAAGGAAGAAGAGAAAACTTCTATGGCTGACACACCAAGAAAGGGAGAGAAAAAGAATAGAATCGTTAGCCATGAAGACACCTCTACCCACTCTTTTATTGTAACGACCCAATTTTCCTCATTAGGAGTTCTAAAAGTTCTTAAAAATATTTAGAAATGCTATAGAAAAATTCTAGAGATTTTTAGAAATTTTTAGAGTATTTTTATGCAATTTTTGGAGGTCGTTTGGTATTTTTACTAAACGAAGGAAGTTATGACAAAAAATGTCCAAGCCGAGAATTGAACCCACGACCTTGGACTCGGTCAAAACCCGACTGACCAGGTGGGCAAACGGATTTTTCTGTTTAGAATTGATAGCAAATTTATTTAAAGAAATTAACAGAATATTAAGGTTATAAGAGGAGAACTTAGGGCTGGATTATTTCCCCATGACCTAGCTTTTCCCTTCGCCTTCCTCGCGTGCGACGGCGGCGATTCTGCCCGAGCGAAGATAAAACGCAGCTGGAAGTTAGCATCTCTCCGGTGGCCGGCCAAAGGGATTCCGCGAGTTCTTCTCGGATTTGAGCTTCCCTCGTCAAGAGGGAACTGTTAGCACGAAGAAGGGCCGGAGATCTCAAGCCTTCCGAACCCTAGAACCTTCCTTTCTTCTCGGTTTGAATCCAAGAATGCAAGGTAAGTCGCTACTCACCTGCAATAGGATAGCTCCGATTGTTCCTTTCCTTTTTCCCGAAAGCTTTGGGTCAGATTGTAGGTGCTTTGTGCTTTTGAACAGATTCTATGCTACTTAGTTTCATGCTATGTGATGCGGCTTTACTTCATCGTAGTGGTTTTGATCCCATGGGACAGATTTGAGAAGTCTTTGAACCCGATTTGCTTTCCTTGCACTACTCCTACTAGATGTTTTTGGTTGAGAATAGTTTAGATTTGTTTCTTTAATGCGATCTTGCTCTTGGTGAAGGTGCTGAAAATTTCTAGGATGGACTTAGTAGATTGTAACCTGTTCATTTGTGGTATTTGTGTTTTGTAAGCTCGTGGTGAATTGGGGGACAAATCTAGGAGCTTGTATCATGAGTACAATGTGGTTCATGCTTCTTGGGAGGGCTACGGATTTCAGTTTTGATTTGGATTTGAGGTTTTAGTGGTGATGGGTGTTTGATTTCTGAGTTGGTTTCAGTTTGCTGGACAATTGGAATTGATGTGTGAGTTATAAGATGGTTAATGAAGAAACTAGAATTAACTAATACCTGGGATTGCTTTATGCATCTAGATCAGTATACCCCCTAAGAAAGCATACAATTCTAGTTTATCATCAGCTGTTTCAAAGGCATTCCAATCAGTAATGCATCTTTAATCCTTAATTAGTTAGAACAACCCATTCCTCTTGTGCTATATGATGAACAAGAACAACCCATTAATCCTATACTAGTTTTAGAGCTTGCATGCAGATTTGATGCAGTTTAATAAGGATATGCTGCTTTGTGTTCCTTGCATTGTTTAAATTACAGAGATTTAGAACTGAAAAAGAAAAAGGTTGTAAGTATAACAAGTTTTTAAGCATATAGTAATTTCTGTAATAACCTTGAAACCATGAATTGAGATAGAAGTCATATTGATTGATTTATGGGAAGAAAATGCATAGATTTAAGGGATTGTTAGATTTTGAAAAGATGATGATCAAATGTTGATGACGTAAATTAAGGATGGAAACTTTACCTTCGGATTTAGTCATAAAGAATTTCGGAAGTGCTAGAGTTTCAAGTTCTAACAAGTTTAGACCTTTTTAGTGTTATTTAATGGGCAAGGACAACCCTTTGTTAAAGTATAAGTATTAGTTCTAGCTATGAAATGGGCACAAACAACCCCACTTTGGAGTTTCTGTTTAGATGTTTTATTACGATTTTAAGAAGCATGATCAACCTTGTTTTTTTTTAGCATGACAAATTTAGTTTCCGTGCATTGATAAGCATGAACAGCCGTAGCTATTAGCATTGCAGTTGTAGGTTCTTCGCTACTTTAACAAGCATGAACAACTACTCTTTAAGTGTATTATGCAGATTTTTATTAAGTTAGTATGCAGATTTCTGTTAAGCTATTATGCAGATTTTTATTAAGCTAGTATGCAGATTTCTGTTAAGCATTAGTGCAGATTTTTGATAAGTATTGTATGTGCAGATTTCTTTTGGTATTCTATGCATGATTATGTGTTACATAGTTAGTTTCATTCATAGATGCATACGAAAGATACCCTAACAGTATTTTGGGTTTAAGAAAAGTATAAGAAAGATAAAGAAAAATATAAGAAAGATAAAGAAAAGAAAGAAAAGGCCGAGGCCTTAAGTAGATCCCAAAGTCGAGACTTTAGGGATTTTTGGCACCCAAAGTGCCTATTAAAATGCCAAGGCATTTAAAGAAGAAGTAATTAAGATTATAAGTATTTTACTTTTAAGAAGAGGCTAGTACCTGACTTCCGAGGTTGTCGTTAAACAAATCCAGATGTCCAATTCCGAGGTCTTGGCCCTGGTAGACCGAGGTCTGCTCTTTTAGGATTGGTGGCTCCCTACCCCAACCTATTAGGGAACGCGCATAAGATGGTACTATGCCTGGGCCCAAGAAGAAGTTGATTATTATTTTGAAGTATTATAAGTATAAGTTTTTGAACAAGTAAAAGAAGTTTCACATAAGTATTAAATAATAAGCCTAAAAGCAAGTGAAATAAGATTCAGAAGATGTTTAGAATTCAGTAAGTTTAGCCTTCTTTATGCTAGCATGATTGTATAGCTTTGCTTTACATGTTTAGTCTTTCAGTATGTTTCTTTTACTAGTAGATGAGCATGAGTAGTTTTCCTTTTGAGCATTCAGTTTTAGATTTCAGTATATCCTCATGCATATCGAGATTTTGTGAGTTAGATAGCGCTTACTAAGCAAATTTTGCTTATAGACTACACTTCCTCTTACTGCAGATACAGGAAAGGAAAAGATATAGAAAGGAAGGTGACAAGGAGGTGGTCGAAGGATGTGTGATGCCAGGACTATGGAAGCCTTGGGACTAGGGAAGAAGTTTTAATTTTAGTTTCCACATTTTAGTTATTGTAAACATTTGAGTTGTATTTTAAGTTCATGTCATTTGAGATTATTCTGTTTAGATTGCATGTAGGATGAGTTCAGTTTAGTAAGTAGATATTTGCATGTTTGATACTTATTTAACTGCGTGGTTGTTTGATAAATGTTCCAGCCGCCTGTGGCTGATGTATACTATGCTTGTATCTTGGTTTATGGTCACCGGTACAAGGGAGACTCTGCCGAAATTTTTCGGTAGAGTTTCCATGTGATTTTTAATCATATCGGTTAAGTGGAGTTAGTAGTTAAGTAACGGTCATCCTTAAAGAGTAGTATAGTATAGTAAGAAGAGTGGTCGTTACATTTATAATCCTTGGTATTGACAAATAAGAAAATTTAAATAATAACTTTCTTAATTCCTTTGCCATGAAAAAGAAAAATTATTTTAATTAAAAACAATTTTCTTTTCTCAATAATAATGGTCGGACACCTTTTTCTCCCAATCAAGGAAATTTTAATTCACACAAGAATCAAAACTTCTTAATTTGCTTCCGGAAATTTATAAAAAATTTCTCCAATAATTTTTCCCTTCATGGTGATTTATAAAAAGGAATTTTTATAAATTAAAATCTTTCTTTTAAACATGTGGATAAAAAGAAAGTTATCTCTAAAAATTAAAATCTCTTTCAATCTACAAATAAGGAAAGATATCAAATCTTTTCTTAATCTTTTGTAGAAGCTTTATAAAAGAAATATTTAATTTTTAAACTCTCTTTTAAATCATGAACATGGTTAAAAAAGGAAAGTTTTCTTAAAATTAAAATCCACCTTTTAATTTACAAATAAGGAAAGATTTCAAATCTTTTCTTAATCCTTTGTAGAAAGTTATAAAATGAAAGATTTAAATTTTAAACTCTCTTTTAAAACCATGATATCCACATAAGAAATAATTTTAATAAAAATCCCTTTTTAATATGATGTGGCCGGCCACACCAAGCTTGGGTTCAAGCTAGGGCTGGCCACACCAACTCAACTCATCCTATTTACTTGGCCGACCCAAGCTTAGGTTCCAAGCTTGCTTAGTCGGCCCCAATAGGATGGGTATAAAGGTGGGTAAAAAGTGAGTATGTGGTGGTTATAAATCTCTATATACAAGAGGCTACGATAGGGACCGAGAGGAGGAATTGGTTTTGGTCTCCCGATGAAATTAAGTATCCCGTGTTCGCCCCGAACACATAACTTAATTCATCAATAATAATTCATTCCACTAAAGAACTATTATTGAACTACCGCACCAATCCCAAATTACATTTTGGGCTCCTTCTTATTATGAGTGTGTTAGTCTCCCTGTGTTTAAGATTTCGAATGCCTACTAATTAAATGAGTTACTGACAACTCACTTAATTAATATCTTAGTTCAAGAGTAGTACCACTCAACCTTATCGTCATGTCGGACTAAGTCCACCTGCAGGGTTTAACATGACAATCCTTATGAGCTCCTTTTGGGGACATTCTCAACCTAGATAACTAGGACACAATTTCCCTCTATAATCAACAACATACATTATAAGTAATATCATTTCCCAACTTATCGGGCCTATTGATTTATCGAGCTAAATCTCACCCTTTGATAAGTCAAAGAAATAAATACTAAATATATGTGCTTGTTATTATATTAGGATTAAGAGCACACACTTCCATAATAACTAAGGTCTAGTTCTTTTATCAAGTCAGTATAAAAAGAACTTACCTTAAATGATCCTACTCAATACACTTAGAGTGTACTAGTGTAATTTATTAGTCAAGATAAACTAATATCTAATTACACTATGACTATTTCAATGGTTTGTTCCTTTCCATCTTAGTCGTGAGCAACTGTTTATAATTCATAAAGAACCGACAACATGATCTTCTGTGTGTGACACCACACACCATGTTATCTACTATATAAATTAATTGAACAATTACATTTAACAAATAAATATAAATATTGACTAATGTGATTCTTTTATTTCTAAATAAATATTTATACAAAAGCTAGGTTTTTAGTACACTCTAACAATCTCCCACTTATACTAAAAGACTATGCTGTCATATATCCTGCCATACATCTGATTCCCAAACCTTCACCATGCCCATCAAAAGCTCTTGCCTTAAGGGCCTTAGTGAAAGGATTTTTTAGGTTATCACTTGATGCAATCTAGGTGGCAACAACTTCTCCTCGTTATACAATTTCTCGTATTGGGTGGTACTTGCGCTCTATTGTGTTTACTTGCCTTATGGACTTATGGTTTCTTCGAGTTTGCTACTGCACCACTATTATTACAATAAATTGTAATAATTTTGGGCAAACCAAAAATCATGTCCAAATCCATCATAAAGTTTTTGAGCCATATAACTTCTATGGCTACCTCAGAGGCTACCACATACTCAGCTTCTATGGTGGAGTCTAAAAAACACATATGCTTAACACTCCTCCACAGTTATGGCTTTACTTCCTAAAGTAAAAACAAAACCCCGAGGTTGACTTACTATTATCCCTATCTGATTGGAAGTCAAAAATCTATGTAACCCATAGGGATCAAATTATCTACCTTGTAAACTAGCATATACTCTCTAGTCCCACTAAGGTACTTTTAATATATGCTTTACTGCAGCCTAGTGTCTCGTTCCTGAGTTACTTCGATATCTGCTAACTATGCCTTGGGCAAAACAGATATCCGGTCTCGTGCACAACATAGCATACATTAGGCTTCCGACTGCCGAAGCATAAGGAACTACCTTCATGACCTCTATCTCATTTGATGTCTTCGGAGACATCTCTTTAGATAAAGCTACTCCATGCCTAAAAGATAGAAAACCTTTCTTGGAGTCTTGCATGCTAAATCGAGCAAGGATCGTATTTATATATGAAGTTTGAGATAGGCACAACATTCTTTTCTTGCGATCCCTTATAACTTTGATCCCAACAATGTATGCTCATTCTCCTAAGTCCTTTATATCGGATTGCTTGGATAACCATACCCCTACTTCTGACAACACTTTGATATTATTTCCAACTACCAAAAATGTTATCTATGTATAGTACAAGAAATACCACCACGCTTCCATCACACTTCTTATATACACAAGACTCATCCGGACACTGAATAAATCCAAAGGTCTGGATTACTTCATTAAACCGGATGTTCCAAGACCTTGAAGCTTTGCTTCAGTCCATAGACTGATTAAGCTTGCACACAAGATGCTTCTTTGTCCTTTGCAATGAACCCTTCTGGTTGCTTTATATGGATATTTTTTCAAGACTTCCGTTAAGGAAAACTGTTTTGATATCCACTTGCCAAATCTCATAATCCATATGAGCAACAATTGATAAAGGAATTCGGATAGACTTTAAGCATGGCTACCGGTAAAAGGTTTCCCTTTTTCAACAAGCCTTGCTTTGAAAGTATACACCTTCCTGTCTGTCCTTCCTTTTCTATTGTAGACCTAATGGCTTTTACACCATTTGGTGGTTCTACAAGCTCCCAGACTTTGTTAGAATACATATATTCTAATTCTGTATTCATTGCTCTTTGCAAAGATGTCATATCTTTATCTTGGAGTGCTTCGTCATATGTCCGGGAATCAGGTTCATGTCCACCGGGGATCAAGTCCAAAGACTCTCCCAAAACATGAATCTTTTAGGTTGCCTAACAACCCTCCCACTACGACTAGACACTTTTTGTAATTGTGTACTATTTGTGTTACGTGTTGTAGTTTTCTTGTGATATCACATCTTATACAGTTGGTACTAGATTAGACGTGTCATTTCTTTAAGAACAATTTTACTTATGGGCTTGTGGTTCATTGTATAGTCCTTTTATGAAATCGGGCATTGGTGCTAACAATGATCTTCCGATTTTGAGGACTATAAATCTTCTTTCGTTTCTCTAGGATAACTCACAAACAAGTGAACTCTTGCCCAACTTATCAGTGTCTCTCATGTGCTAGACCACCCAAATCCGAATATGCTTCAGACTAGGCTTACGCCCATTCTGCAATTCTATGGGAGTAGAGAGTTCTGACTTAGAAGGTACTATGTTCACTTCCGTTTCCAGTGTATATCCTTAAAATGAATTTGGTAATTTTCTGAATAACTCATCATCGATCTAATTATTCCATAAGAGCCTCATACCTTCTTTCCACTACACCATTCTGTTGGGGTGTACCAGGTGCAGTTAGTTGGGATTGAATCCCTTCTTCTGATAAGTGACTCCTAAATTCTCTCAAGAGGTACTCACCATTACGATATTACCATAGTGACTTGATACTTTTACTTTGACGTTTCTCTGCATCATGCTTGTACTCTTTGAACTAATCAAAGCACTTAGTCTTGCAGTGCATCAAGTAAATGTATCTATATCTCAAATAGTTGTCTATAAAATAGACAAAATATTTGAACCTACCTCTTGTCTGGATAGTCATAGGACCACACAAATCAGAATGAACCAATTCCAACACATCCTCGACTCTATACCCCTTAGACTTTAAAAGCTTCTTGGTTATTTTTCCTTCCAACTAAGACCCACAGGATTGGAAAGATTTCCACTACGAATGAACGTAAGAGTTCATTGGTTTTTATCCTTTGAATCCTACTTAAGTTAATATAACCTAGCCTTAGACTGCCAAGGATGTGATTGGTTCATTCCCAAAAGTTTCTTTCTCTTATTAAAGTTAGAAGATGTGTTACTAATTTTCATTTATTACATTGTGGGAGTTATTGGATTTATAAATTGTCAACCAATGTACCAGAACAAATATCTTTCCTATTTTCTTGATAACAAGTTTGTTATTAAAATAGATAGAATATCTATTCTACGATAGTTTAGAAATCGAAATCAAATTCTTTCTAAACTTGGTACGTAAAGATAATTTCTTAAAATTTATATTTTATTCCTATCAGAGGATAAGCATCTCCCACTGCAACAACTACCACTTTGCAGCAGTGCCCATGTAGACGGTGACTTCCCCTTCATATAGTTATCGGGTTTCCTGGAACCTCTGCAATGAATTGCAGACATGATCAGTGGCTCCCGTATTTACACACCAGGTACCGGTAGATAATACCACTAATCATGTATTAACTAATGAATGAAATACACCTATATTGTTCTTAGTTCTAATAGGACAGTCTACCTTAATGTCCAAGTCCTATTTCCAATCAATACAATTGAGACTACTAAGTCTATTCTATAGTATAACAACTAGGGGATTGACAGACATTTTAAATCCTAAGAATCACAAAAAATTTGGTCAAGACCAACACCTTAAAATCCCCATGAATTTTGTATGCCACGATAGAGTGGACGTATACAAAATCAAAGAGGAGATTTTATCCATTAATTTTATTATCTCGTCATCCTAACTTTATGACAAATAAAATTAATAGTTGGTCTATCAAATATTTGATCAAAAACATTGAATTTGAAATAATATTGATTCCTCAAAACAATATCATTTAAATTCACCAACACCTCAAACACCGTGAATTTTGCATGCCACGATAGTGTGGACGTATATAAATTCAAACATTTGTTAGAGGAGGGTTTTACCCATTAATTATCTTGTCAATAAGTTTTTATGACAAATAAAATTACCTCAAACACCGTGAATTTTTTATGCCACGATAGTGTAGATGTATACAAAACCAAACATTTGTTAGAGGGGGTTTTCCCATTAATTTTATTTCCTTGTCAAACTGACAAATAAAATTACCTCATACACCATGAATTTTTGTATGTCACGATAGTGTGGACGTATACAAAATCTCAACATTTGTAAGAGGGGGTTTAAATTTTATTATCTTGTCAACCTATCTTTATGACAAATTAATAGTTGATTTTCTTCGGTCACACAAATAATAGCAGTGACTCCGATGGGGAGGATACTATTAGACATGCCTAAGTGTATATCATTACTTGATACTAAGTCCATTAATAAGATTGTGCCCCTTCCGATGGGGAAGATCACATGCTCTTAATTAATTTCCTATAGTCATCCAAAATGAAAGTTTGATCTAGTGATCCGCAAACAAACTCATCCGATACGGAGGAAGACACTCAGAGCTAACGCGCAAGTTTGTTTGCATCACTTACAAACCAGTAATGGAGACCGTAGAATTTATTAAAATAAATCCCTCTCCCACTTAGTTATTTAAAGTGAGGAATTTTAAACTATCCTAGCATACATCACATGCATACACACACATCACAGTAAATAAAAGCAATAAATATGAAAATTTATTTTCTAGCTATTATGGCCTTTTTCCATCACCGTCTTCCGTGTGCTCCAACCCTAGCTACTGCCATCTTTAGTCACCGCCATCGGGTTGAGTCGTCACATCCATCTTGCTTCTTATTACGCTGCGCCTCTGGTGCTCCAAAAGTACCACGCCTCGCAAGAATCTGATCCGCGACAAAAATAGAATTTTACATATATGGATCCTATATTCCATGAGGGAATGACATGTAATCTAGATCGAAAATAAAATTCTAAAATCCTAGGGCTAATATAGCTCCTGCTGTATTAGTTACATACAATCATGCACACACAAAATAATGCCCTTGACAAGTCCAAGGGTCCAATCACACACAACATCTATAAACCATAATAGTTTGAGCCTGCAATCACAAAGTTAGCACATCCTACTATTATCCTACCTAAATTATGTATGACATGTGTAAAACCTAATTTGAAAACCAAACACACAGAGGCAAACCCTAGCTCTGATACCAATTGTTGGTTAGTTCTAGAAAAACATACCAGTTCCACTGTACAAAATTTTTTTGTACAAGTGTCGAACCTTTCCTTAAATAACCTATTATGTTCTTTAGAAGTTAAATTAGGAATCGCAGACGGAACTTAACATCATTGATTCCAAATTTAACTTATCTGTTCTTGATGGTTTAGATTTAGATCGCAAGCGGAACTTAATACTATTGATCCAAATCCACCTATGTTATTAATTCCATTAAATATTAATTTCCAAAATTGGCTTCCAGGACTGCATGGCGAGGCACATGACCTTCTTGGATATGGGAGCAACCACCACCGCCTAGACAAAGCCTTTTAAGGAAAGCTAATATTTAATTTCCTTAAATAACTCTAGGTTAACCAAAAGGAACAATCGAATCACAAATTCGAAAACAAAGAAAACACAAATTCGAAACAAATCCAAAAACTCTAGAATCATATGCCTCTTGTGTTTGGTATTTCCAAAAATAACTTATACAAAGAAAACTAGTATGATGCGGAAAACAATTACTAGTTATACCTTTCTTTGTAAGCAAATAACCTCTTGATCTTCTATCGTATTCCTCTTCTTATCCCGGACGTTGTGTGGGCAACGATCTACCGAGATGAAAATCCACCTAATCCACCTTCTTCTCCAAGCAATATTCGGCCACCACAATAGCTCCATGAAAGGATGAGGTTCGGCCACCACCAAGCTCCAAGGGATGCTTCCTTTCTCTCCTTCTTCTCCAAGCTAGAATCCGGCCACCTTCAAGCTCCATGAGATGATGAGGTTTGACCAATGAAGAAGAAAGAAAAGGAAGAAGAGAAAACTTCTATGGCCGGCCACACCAAGGAAGAAAGGGAGAGAAAGAGAATAGAATCGTTAGCCATGAAGGCACCTCTACCCCCTCTTTTATAATCCTTGGTCTTGGCAAATAAGAAAATTTAAATAATAACTTCCTTAATTCCTTTTCCATGAAAAAGAAAAATTATTTTAATTTAAAACAATTTTCTTTTCTCAATAATAATGGTCGGCCACCTTTTTCTCCCAATCAAGGAAATTTTAATTCACACAAGAATTAAAACTTCCTAATTTGCTTCCGGAAATTTATAAAAAATTTCTCCAATAATTTTTCCCTTCATGGTGGTTTATAAAAAGGAATTTTTATAAATTAAAATGTTTCTTTTAAACATGTGGATAAAAAGAAAGTTATCTCTAAAAATTAAAATATCTTTCAATCTACAAATAAGGAAAGATATCAAATCTTTTCTTAATCTTTTGTAGAAGCTTTATAAAAGAAATATTTAATTTTTAAACTCACTTTTAAATCATGAACATGGTTTAAAAAGGAAAGTTTTCTTAAAATTAAAATCCACCTTTTAATTTACAAATAAGGAAAGATTTCAAATCTTTTCTTAATCCTTTGTAGAAAGTTATAAAAGGAAATATTTAAATTTTAAACTATCTTTTAAAACCATGATATCCACATAAGAAATAATTTTAATAAAAATCCCTTTTTAATATGATGTGGCCGGCCACACCAAGCTTGGGTTCAAGCTAGGGCCGGCCACACCAACTCAACTCGTCCTATTTACTTGGCCGACCCAAGCTTAGGTTCCAAGCTTGCTTGGCCGGCCCCAATAGGATGGGTATAAAGGTGGGTAAGAAGTGGGTATGTAGTGGGTATAAATCTCTATATACAAGAGGCTACGATAGGGACCGAGAGGAGGAATTGGTTTTGGTCTCCCGATGAAATTAAGCATCCCGTGTTCGTCCCGAACACATAACTTAATTTTATCAATAATAATTCATTTCACTAAAGAACTATTATTGAACTACCGCACCAATCCCAAATTACATTTTGGGCTCCTTATTATTATGAGTGTGTCAGTCTCCCTATATTTAAGATGTCGAATGTCCACTAATTAAATGAGTTACTGACAACTCACTTAATTAATATCTTAGTTCGAGAGTAGTACCACTCAACCTTATCGTCATGTCGGACTAAGTCCACTTGCAGGGTTTAACATGACAATCCTTATGAGCTCCTCTTGGGGACATTCTCAACCTAGATAACTAGGACACAGTTTCCCTCTATAATCAACAACACACACTATAAGTAATATCATTTCCCAACTTATCGGGCCTATTGATTTATCGAGCTAAATCTCACCCTTTGACAAGTCAAAGAAATAAATACTAAATATATGTGCTTGTTATTATATTAGGATTAAGAGCACACACTTCCATAATAACTAAGGTCTAGTTCTTTTATCAAGTCAGTATATGTAACGACCACCCTTCTTACTACTACTACTACTCTCTAAGAGTGACCGTTACTTAACTACTAACTCTACTTAACCGGTATGATTAAAAAAAATCTCTAGGAAAACCGTACCGAAAAATTTCGGCAGACTCTCCCTTGTACCGGTGACCAAATCAACAATACAAATAATATATACTCAGCCACAGGCGGCTGGAACATATAATCACTCAACCACGCAGTATAATAACTCAATAAGAAGAATGAAACTACTCTAGCAATAGTAAACAGATAATACTCCAACAATAAAACATAACAAAGTGCGGAATAGACTCAATTACAATCTCAACTTCATCATAGCATTAAGGAGAAAAGGAAAGGAAACTCTAATCAGGTAAGTTTTAACAACTCCTTAGCAAACTCATGATCTCTCCATAGTTCAGCCATCACACACCTTCATCACCACCACCTTGTCGCCTTCCTTTCATACCTTAGCTTTTCCTTTATCTGCAGTAGGAGGAAATGCAGTCTATAAGCATAAAGCTTAGTGAGCGCTATCTACTCACAAAAACTCGATATGCATGTATATAAATAAAAACATGCTAAAATTGAATGCTAACATGTAAAGCTACTCATGCTCATAAATAGCAAAGGAATCATACTATCTGAAATACTAAACATGTATAGCTAATCATGCTCATAATCCAATGAAGGAATCATACTAACTGAAATACTAACATGTATAGCTAATCATGCTCATAATCCAATAAAGGAATCATACTAACTGAAATACTAAACATGTAAAGCTACTAAACATGTAAAGCTACTAAACATGTAAAACTACTAAACATGTAAAGCTAATCATGCTCAAAATCCAATAAAGGAATCATACTAACTGAAATACTAAACATGTAAAGCTACTAAACATGTAAAGCTACTAAACATGTAAAACTACTAAACATGTAAAGCTAAACATGCTGAATAATCTAGTAGCAAGGAAACAATTGAAACTACTACTGCATGCTTCAAATAACAAGAAACTAAACTTTCTAATTCTAAACATATTTGAAGCTTGTTTCATTTGTTTCAAAACTTATATTTTAATACTTCAAAATAATAATCAACTTCTCTTGGGCCCGGCATTGTACCACTTTGCGCGCATTCTTAGTAAGAATCGAGGTAGCTAATCCCGAAACTACTAAGATACTTCTAGGCCTTGTGCCTAGGGGCAACTTGGAGCCCATCCCTTGGACCTTGTGTCCGGTACATGCCCTTTAAAAGTAAAATACTTTTTATCTTTAAATACTTCTTATAATAAAATGCCTTGGCATTTATTTAAGCACCTTGTGTGCCAAAATCCCTAAAGTCTCGACTTTAGGATCTCCTTAAGGCCTTGACCTTTTCTTTCTTTTCTTTAGCTTTCTTATACTTGTTAATACTTCTAAAAGAATACTTCTTTTAAAAGAAACTGAAATGTTTAAGCAAATTCTAACTTTGAAATGCTTAAACCAAAAATCTGCATACTATGCTAATAAAATTCTGCAATATTAATGCTCAATAGAAATCTGCACTAATACTTAATAAAAATCTGCACACTAATGATTAATAAAATCTGCACACTAATGCTTAATAAAAATCTGCACACTAATGCTTAATAAAATTCTGCATATTAAGCTTAATAAAAATCTGTTCTAAGATTGAGGTTCTGCATGCAATACTTATCAAAATCTGCAAGCAGTACTTATGAAAATCTGCTTATTAAAATCTGCATACTATACTTATAAAAATCTGCACATGCTCACATTACAGCAATTAAAAAAAACTGCTCGTGCTTATAAAATAAACAAGAAAACTAAATTTTCAATGCTACTAAACAGGGCTGATCATGTTTATTAAATAGCAAGAAAGCTAATACTATGTTCTTGGATTTAGGGCTGTTCGTGCCCACTAAATAGCACAATTCAAACTAAAACCTGCTGGAATTCAAAAGCTTATGTAAAACTTGTTACATTTCTTCAAAACTAACACGTGATATACTAAACACATGCTAAATCCATTTAAATCCCTTCTCCTCTTCTTAATCAAACTCACGGCAGCAAAAAGGGAAATTAACCCAAGCTAAGGCAGCAAAAAGGGAAATTAACCAGCAAAAGAGAATTATCATTGATAACCTAGATTCGAATCTGTTCTTCATGCTTACTGCCTAAAACAACAAAAGACCGAAACTAGAATCTGCTGAAGTTTTAAACCTATGTAAAGTTTGGTATGGCAGCAAAGGAAATTACATCTAACTTATCAGTCATCTTAATCCATAGTTTAGGAAGAACAAATCTAGAATCAACTAAATTAGTTATTGGTACAATCAGTGACCAAGTTTAGTATATATATCAATCAAACAATGTAATATTTTCAATATTTCTTTTATCTGTTATAGAAATTGTTGTTAATTCCTCATCATGATCAGTAATATCCATTCTACAGTTGAATAAGATCAGAAGATCAATGATATCAAGATGATGGAAGGTTAGTATATTAGAAAGGCATCCCTGTCATGGTCAAGAGTTCCAACTAGCCTATCCACATGGATATACAATTTTGCATCAGCTTCATAGTTCTAAATATTCAATACTAATTACAAGGCTTGGAAGGAAAACTACTCCAACTGCTTGAACCGAACTAACCCTTCCCTTTCTTTCTTTAGGGTTCATAGCAGCAAGCAAGAAAAATAAGAGCTTCATGAAACATGCTCCGAATTCAACACAATAACTAACATAAATCCGAAACAAAAGACATGCTGCGGATGATAAGGAATGAAATCGAATTCCGAAATCAAAAGGAAAAGAAGATCGATGTCGCGGAACTACTCCTACTGTAGGTGAGAAGCAACTCACCTTGTTGTTCTTGGACTTACAACCGAAAGGAAGAAGAAAAGCTCTAGGGTTTCGGTCAACTTAAGTCTTCCGGCTCCTCTTCGTCCGCCTACGTGTGCTCCTCGTCGAGGGGAGCTCGGAGATGTGAAGACCGGTCGGAAAAAAAAAACCCTTCGCCGGCGCCGGAGATCAAGCCCTTGGTCCTCCTTTGTTTCCGCCCGTGAGTCGGCGCCGTCGCGCACCAGAGAAGAGAAGGAGAAGATTTTGAGAGAAAATTCCGATTTTCCCAAACTAAAACCTAAATCTCCTTTCTTATACTAGGGTTTAATCGAAACTATGCTATAAACTAAATTCTCCCCATATAAAGTTAACAAAATCGTGTAGCTCAGCTGGTTGGGCCGGTTTTGCTTGGGTCAGTCCGAGGTTGTGGGTTCGAAACCCAACTTCTACAAATTTATATTTTTTGTCAAACTTTCTTTCTTTTTGTAAACATACCAAACAGACTCCAAAAATTGCATAAAAATACTCTAAAAATTCCTAAAAATCTCTAGAATATTTTAAAAGCATTTCCAAATATTTTTAAGAATATTTAGAACTCAAAATAGGGAAAATTGGGTCGTTACAATTCCCCATACCTTATAAAAAGTTCGTCCTCGAACTTAGAATAGTTCTGGATACTTCTGTCTCATACTGTCCTCACGCTCCCAAGTGATTTCCTCGTGCTTCTGGTTCTGCCAGACGACCTTCACTAGTGGTACTTCTTTGTTTCTCAATTTCTTGACTGCTCTGTCCACTATCTGTGTAGGTCTACTCTCATAACTAAGATCCTCTTGGATCTGCACTGACTGAGGCTCAATCACTTGGCTAGGGTCATGGAGACACTTCTTTAGCATGGAGACATGAAACACATTGTGTATTGCTGACATGTCTTGTGGTAAATTCAGCTTGTAAGCTACTTTCCCAATCCTTTCTGTGATCAGGTAAGGTCCTACATAACGAGGACTTAATTTGCCCTTCTTGTCAAATCTCATCACTCCCTTCATAGGAGCGACCTTGAGAAAGACTGAATCCCCTACTTGGAATTCAAGTGGCCTACGGCGTGTGTCAGCATAACTCTTCTGTCTACTCTGGGCAGTCTCAATTCTCTGTCTGATCTTCTGAATTGCCTGAGTAGTCTCATCTATCAGCTCTGTCTGTATGCCCAGTTCCACTTCCATCTCTCTTCTTTCACCTGCTTCTTGCCAGCAAATGGGTGATCTACACTTCCTGCCATACAACGCTTCATATGGTGCCATTTTGATGGTGGCCTGATAGCTATTGTTGTAGGCAAACTAAGCTAAGCACAGATACTTGTACCAACTTCCCTTGAAATCTAGTGCACAAGCTCTGAGCATATCTTCTAGAATCTGATTTACTCGCTCTGTCTGTCCATCAGTCTGTGGATAGAAAGCTGTGCTGAACTTGAGTTTGGTGCCTAGTGCATTCTGAACACACTCCCAAAAGTGAGAGGTGAAGCACCCATCTCTATCAGAAACAATAGATTTAGGAACTCCGTGAAGTCTGATCACTTCCTTAACGTATATTTGTGTCATCTGCTCTATAGAGTGGGACACCTTGATGGCTAGAAAATGGACAGACTTAGTCGATCTGTCCACTACTACCCATATTGCGTCATATCCATTCGTAGTTCTTGGAAGACCTTTTATGAAGTCCATGGATATGTCTTCCCACTTCCACTCTGGTATTGGAAGAGGTTGTAACATTCCTCCTGGTCTCTGGTGCTCTGCTTTGACTCTCTGGCATGTCAGGCAGGCACTGACATATTTCGCAACATCTCTTTTGAGTCCAGACCACCAGAACCTCTGTTCATTAAGTCCATGAAGACCGCTGGTGCATTAGTCACACCAAAAGGCATGACTACAAACTCGTAGTGTCCGTATCTGGTTCTGAAAACTGTTATGGGTATATCAATTCCTTTCACCTCCAACTGATGGTACCCAGAGCGCAGGTCTATCTTTGAAAATACTGTTACTTTGCTTAGCGCTCTAAAATCTATGTACATCCGCATAGATCCGTCTTTCTCCTTAACGAACAACTCTGGAGCTCCCCGAGGTGAATGACTAGGGCGGATGAAACCCTTGCCAAGTAGCTCCTGATATTGTTCTTGTAACTCTTTTAACTCTGCTAGAGACATTCGGTACGAAGCTTTTAAAATTGGACCGGTACCAGAAACCAATTCAATTTCAAACTCCACTTCTCTGTTGGGAGGTAGTCCAGGTAGCTCTTCTGGAAATACCTTTGGATACTCACAGACTACCCGAACATCTTCCTGCTTGGGTCTTTCTTGTTATCTTTGTCCTTCTAGTTCTGATTACTTGACTGGGGTCCCTGTTCCCCCCACTGTCTTGTCTTCTATCTTGACTGGCTTGTGTTGCGTTTGTTATGCCTTAATGTCGTTCAGATAGTGCTCACTAATGCCCTACTGACCAGCTCTTCACCATTCTATGGTCGGTGAGTTTCACTACTCACATTAGGTGTTATTTCTGGTCTCAGCATTAGGAGCATCAGTCTGACTCGTTCTTTCATTGTACTTACTAACTGTAGGCAAAGATGAGCTAGTCTGTTAAATCTTTTAACCGCTTCTTCTACTGGTAGGTCACCTTGTCTGAATTCCATAAGCTTCTCATACTGTTTATTGGTGATCCGTTGACGGAAGACTTCTTCGTAAAACTCTGTCTCGAAATCAACCCAGCTCATCTGGTTGACTGCTCTCTTACTCTTAACTCGCTCCCACCACATACGAGCATCTCCAGATAGGCAGAAAGAGGCACACTTGACCTTCTCGACTTCTGGCCAGTCAAGAAGCTTCATGGTGCTCTCCAGTGTCTTGAACCAAGCCTGGCATCCCAGGGCTCAGTCGTGCCTGAGAAGCTTTCTGGTTTCAGTTTCAGCCACTGGATGAGGTATGCTTCTTGTCTTCTAGGTGTTGTGGCGACTTCCAAGGCAACTGATGGGACTTCAGTCACCACTGGGGTCTCCACAGAAATGGTTGGGGGGAGTGGGAGGAGCTGACTTCTGATTGGCCATTAGATTGGCAATCACTTGCTGCTGCTCGCTACTTGTCTCTGGAGTTAGGAAACAACTTCAGAGAGATTAGGCCCAGGGGTTCTGGGCTCTTCGTTCTCCTGAACTCGGTCCTCAGTACGAACGGTACGGGGACGTCCTCTTCTTTCCATCAAGTCAGGCAGAGGAAAAGAAAACTTAAAATTATCACTATACTTTCTAGATATATCTTACTTATACATGATTCTTGACTTTCAACACCTATGAGTAGGTACTTCTAAACATTTCTCTATCCTTTCTAAACATACATATTTGTATATGAAGAAAGAAAACAGCAAAAACTCTTATCTTACTTAAGCACTTATAAGCAATCACTCTATACTGCAAATAATAATAAAGGAAAGCAATAAAGAAAGAACTTAAATACTTTCTTACTTGGAGACGGCGAGGATGATGCTGATGTGTGTGTGATGCTGGAGAATAGAACGCTGCTCTGATACCAACTATAACGACCACCCTTCTTACTACTACTACTACTCTCTAAGAGTGACCGTTACTTAACTACTAACTCTACTTAACCGGTATGATTAAAAAAAATCTCTAGGAAAACCCTACCGAAAAATTTCGGCAGACTCTCCCTTGTACCGGTGACCAAATCAACAATACAAATAATATATACTCAGCCACAGGCGGCTGGAACATATAATCACTCAACCACGCAGTATAATAACTCAATAAGAAGAATGAAACTACTCTAGCAATAGTAAACAGATAATACTCCAACAATAAAACATAACAAAGTGCGGAATAGACTCAATTACAATCTCAACTTCATCATAGCATTAAGGAGAAAAGGAAAGGAAACTCTAATCAGGTAAGTTTTAACAACTCCTTAGCAAACTCATGATCTCTCCATAGTTCAGCCATCACACACCTTCATCACCACCACCTTGTCGCCTTCCTTTCATACCTTAGCTTTTCCTTTATCTGCAGTAGGAGGAAATGCAGTCTATAAGCATAAAGCTTAGTGAGCGCTATCTACTCACAAAAACTCGATATGCATGTATATAAATAAAAACATGCTAAAATTGAATGCTAACATGTAAAGCTACTCATGCTCATAAATAGCAAAGGAATCATACTATCTGAAATACTAAACATGTATAGCTAATCTTGCTCATAATCTAATGAAGGAATCATACTAACTGAAATACTAACATGTATAGCTAATCATGCTCATAATCCAATAAAGGAATCATACTAATTGAAATACTAAACATGTAAAGCTACTAAACATGTAAAACTACTAAACATGTAAAGCTAATCATGCTCAAAATCCAATAAAGGAATCATATGTAAAGCTAAACATGCTGAATAATCTAGTAGCAAGGAAACAATTGAAACTACTACTGCATGCTTCAAATAACAAGAAACTAAACTTTCTAATTCTAAACATATTTGAAGCTTGTTTCATTTGTTTCAAAACTTATACTTTAATACTTCAAAATAATAATCAACTTCTCTTGGGCCCGACATTGTACCACTTTGCGCGCATTCTTAGTAAGAATCGAGGTAGCTAATCCCGAAACTACTAAGATACTTCTAGGCCTTGTGCCTAGGGGCAACTTGGAGCTCATCCCTTGGACCTTGTGTCCGGTACATGCCCTTTAAAAGTAAAATACTTTTTATCTTTAAATACTTCTTATAATAAAATGCCTTGGCATTTATTTAAGCACCTTGTGTGCCAAAATCCCTAAAGTCTCGACTTTAGGATCTCCTTAAGGCCTTGGCCTTTTCTTTCTTTTCTTTAGCTTTCTTATACTTGTTAATACTTCTAAAAGAATACTTCTTTTAAAAGAAACTGAAATGTTTAAGCAAATTCTAACTTTGAAATGCTTAAACCAAAAATCTGCATACTATGCTAATAAAATTCTGCAATATTAATGCTCAACAGAAATCTGCACTAATACTTAATAAAAATCTGCACACTAATGATTAATAAAATCTGCATACTAATGCTTAATAAAAATCTGCACACTAATGCTTAATAAAATTATGCATATTAAGCTTAATAAAAATCTGTTCTAAGATTGAGGTTCTGCATGCAATACTTATCAAAATCTGCAAGCAGTACTTATTAAAATCTGCATACTATACTTATAAAAATCTGCACATGCTCACATTACAGCAATTAAAAAAAACTGCTCGTGCTTATAAAATAAACAAGAAAACTAAATTTTCAATGCTACTAAACAGGGCTGATCATGTTTATTAAATAGCAAGAAAGCTAATACTATGTTCCTGGATTTAGGGCTGTTCGTGCCCACTAAATAGCACAATTCAAACTAAAACCTGCTGGAATTCAAAAGCTTATGTAAAACTTGTTACATTTCTTCAAAACTAACACGTGATATACTAAACACATGCTAAATCCATTTAAATCCCTTCTCCTCTTCTTAATCAAACTCACGGCAGCAAAAAGGGAAATTAACCCAAGCTAAGGCAGCAAAAAGGGATATTAACTAGCAAAAGAGAATTATCATTGATAACCTAGATTCGAATCTGTTCTTCATGCTTACTGCCTAAAACAACAAAAGACCGAAACTAGAATCTGCTGAAGTTTTAAACCTATGTAAAGTTTGGTATGGCAGCAAAGGAAATTACATCTAACTTATCAGTCATCTTAATCCATAGTTTAGGAAGAACAAATCCAGAATCAACTAAATTAGTTATTGGTACAATCAGTGACCAAGTTTAGTATATATATCAATCAAACAATGTAATATTTTCAATATTTCTTTTATCTGTTATAGAAATTGTTGTTAATTCCTCATCATGATCAGTAATATCCATTCTACAGTTGAATAAGATCAGAAGATCAATGATATCAAGATGATGGAAGGTTAGTATATTAGAAAGGCATCCCTGTCATGGTCAAGAGTTCCAACTAGCCTATCCACATGGATATACAATTTTGCATTAGCTTCATAGTTCTAAATATTCAATACTAATTACAAGGCTTGGAAGGAAAACTACTCCACCTGCTTGAACCGAACTAACCCTTCCCTTTCTTTCTTTAGGGTTCATAGCAGCAAGCAAGAAAAATAAGAGCTTCATGAAACATGCTCCGAATTCAACACAATAACTAACATAAATCCGAAACAAAAGACATGCTGCGGATCATAAGGAATGAAATCGAATTCCGAAATCAAAAGGAAAAGAAGATCGATGTCGCGGAACTACTCCTACTGCAGGTGAGAAGCAACTCACCTTGTTGTTCTTGGACTTACAACCGAAAGGAAGAAGAAAAGCTCTAGGGTTTCGGTCAACTTAAGTCTTCCGGCTCCTCTTCGTCCGCCTACGTGTGCTCCTCGTCGAGGGGAGCTCGGCGATGTGAAGACCGGCCGGAAAAAAAAAAAACCCTTCGCCGGCGCCGGAGATCAAGCCCTAGGTCCTCCTTTGTTTCCACCCGTGAGTCGGCGCCGTCGCGCACCAGAGAAGAGAAGGAGAAGATTTTGAGAGAAAATTCCGATTTTCCCAAACTAAAACCTAAATCTCCTTTCTTATACTAGGGTTTAATCGAAACTATGCTATAAACTAAATTCTCCCCATATAAAGTTAACAAAACCGTGTAGCTCAGCTGGTTGGGCCGGTTTTGCTTGGGTCAGTCCGAGGTTGTGGGTTCGAAACCCAACTTCTACAAATTTATATTTTTTGTCAAACTTTCTTTCTTTTTGTAAACATACCAAATGGACTCCAAAAATTGCATAAAAATACTCTAAAAATTCCTAAAAATCTCTAGAATATTTTAAAAGCATTTCCAAATATTTTTAAGAATATTATTACTCAAAATAGGGAAAATTGGGTCGTTACAGTATAAAAAGAACGTACCTTAAATGGTCCTACTCAATACACTTAGAGTGTACTAGTGTAATTTATTAGTCAAGATAAACTAATATCTAATTACACTATGAATATTTCAATAGTTTGTTCCTTTCCATCTTAGTCGTGAGCAACTGTTTATAATTCATAAAGAACCGACAACATGATCTTCTGTGTGTGACACCACACACCATGTTATCTACTATATAAATTAATTGAATAATTACATTTAACAAATAAATGTAAATATTGACCAATGTGATTCTTTTATTTCTAAATAAATGTTTATACAAAAGCTAGGCTTTTAGTATACACTCTAACACTAACCGCAACTAGGATTTTCCATCACCTAGGGTTACTGCCCCTTAGGACCTAGGGTTACTTCCCCCTAGGGGGTTCCACCTGCCTAGAATCCACTAGGATTTTTGCCTAAGATAACTTAAGACTTTATTGCAAGCTCAATCAATCTTGTTAGATCACAAGACAACTTAACTTTGAACCCTTTGACATAATCAAAATCCAGGTTCGATCGTCTAATACTTCCCGCACCAACATTGTGATCCAATCACAAATTCTCTCATGCTATGAATTGTATTATGAATATTCAGTAAATGAGTTTAAGACTATTCAAACATATAATATGCACTCAAATAGTGAATTTATATTTATCAAATAATTAGTAAAATCATAAGGTGATTGACTTGGAACATCCCTCAAAATCTAGCACTCCCACTTAGCCTAATGTCAATCTCCATGGTGTCCTAAACCATAAACATAGACGTGACTCTCAAACATGCTTTATGGTAGAGCCTTTTTCAAAGGATCCACTAGGTTCCTTTGAGTGGAAATTTTTTTATGTTGTATTTATTTCCTTCTAATAATCTTGATAGTGGCAAAGCACGTGTTTGAATCGCTGATGAGACCTAAGTTCCTTTGCTTACGTAATGGCTTAATATTGTCGCCGTGAACAGGTAATGCTTCAACAGTGGATGGAACCACACCAAGTTTGATAACAAACTTCTTGATCCAAACTATTTCCTTTGCTACTTCCGAAGCTACAATGTATTCCACCTCACAGATAAAATCTATAATGGTATCTTACTTAGAACTCTTCCAACTAACTGCGCCTCTATTTAATATGAATATAAATCTAGACTAAGACTTGGAGTCATCCTTGTCCGTTTGAAAACTAGCATCTTTATACTCGCGTATGATTATATCACCATCTTCATATACCAAGAACATATCCTTAGTTCTTCTCAAGTACTTAAGGATTGCCTTGACAACTACCCAATGAATCATTCCTAGATCTGACTGGTATCTTCTTGTAACATTCAAAGTATATGATACATCGGGCCTTATACATAACATAACATACATGATAGATCTTATTACGGATACATAAGGTATCTTATCTATGAAAATCCTCTCATCTTTTGTGCCTGGGCACATAGACTTCGAAAGGTGAATTACATGCCTCATAAGTATGAAATCTTTCTTAGATTCAGACATGCTAAACCATTTTAACACTTTGTTTATATATGTCGACTGTGAAAGACCAAACAACCTTTTTGGTCCATCTCTATAGATCTTCATCCATAGAATGTAAGTTGCTTCTCCCATGTCTTTTATGGAGAATGTCGTGGACAACTAAACTTTAAATAACTGTAGAACTAATACATTGTTTCCTATAAGTAACATGTTATCAACATATACTATTAGGAATATGACTACACTCCTACTAACCTTTTGATACACACAAGATTCGTCTAAATTTTGTAAGCAATCAAACTCTTTTATTGCCTTATCAAAATGAATATTCCAATTCTTAGATGCTTGCTTTAGTCCATAAATGAATCGTTAAAGTTTACATACTTTATTCTTGTTAATAGATGTGAAACTTCAGCCTATATTATATACACATCCTCGAGCAGGTTTCCATTAAAGAAAGCTGTTTTTACATCTATTTTCCATATCTCATAATCATGATGAGCTGATATGGTCAGGAGTATTCAAATGGATTTAAGCATGGTTACAGGCGAGAAGGTTTTGCTATAGTCAATGCCTTGCCCTTGATAATAGTCTTTCGCTACCAACCTTGCCTTGTAGGTAATTACATTACCATCCATGTCAGTTTTCTTTTTGAAAATCCACTTGCACTCTATAGGCGTAATTCCTTCTGGTGGATCCACCAAATTTTAAACTTGGTTTTCGAACATAGAATCTATTTTTGACTTTATGGCTATAAGCCACTTATTCTTCTCTGAACTACTCAGAGCTTCTTCGTAATCAGTAGGTTTCTCATCCTCAATGAGTAACATGTCATTCAATTCTCTTACAAGAGATCCGTATCCCTCAGGAATATTGCATGTCCTACCTGATCTATGAGGAGATTGTGCCATAATCGGTTGTGGTTCTTGACTAGGCACCTCATTAGTGTCTATTGGAGTCTCTTTAACTTTATCAAGTTCAACTATACTCCCACTTGCTTTATACAAGAGAAACTCTTTCTCTAAGAATGCAGCATGCCTTGAAACAAATATCTTTTGTTCTAAGGAGTGATAGAATTGGTACCTCTTAGTTTCCTTAGGGTATCTAATAAATAAACACTTATCAGATTTAGCATCCAACTTGTTTGATACAATCCTCTGCACATAAGCAGGACATCCCCATATCTTCAAATAAGATATGAGAGGTTTCTTACTAGTCCATATCTCATATGGAGTAGTTAAGATTACCTTCCTTGGGACTCTCTTTAACAAGTAAACAGCTGTCATGAGTGCATAACCCTAAAAGATTTTAGGAAGATTTGCACGATCTATCATTGACCTAACAATATCCAACAAGGTTTGATTACGCCTTTCTGATATACCATTATGTTGTGGCGTATAAGGCAGAGTCCATTGAGACAATATATCATTGTCCCTTAAATAATCTTGAAACTCTTGGCTTAAATGCTCATCACCTCTATTGGATCGAAGTATCTTAATACTTACCAAGTTATTTCTCTACTTCATTTCTAAATTTTCTAAACTTTTTAAAGGTTTCAGACTTGTGTTTCATTAGATACATATACCCATAATGAGAGTGATCATCAATGAAAGTAATGAAGTAGCTATAACCTTCTAGTGCGTGACTTGACATTGGTTCACATACATAACTATGTATGCGCCCAAGTAACTTATCAACTCGTTCACCCTTTCCAAAAAAAGATAACTTGGTCATCTTGCCTTTTAAACATTAATACATGTATTAAATATATCTAATTCAAATGATTCGAGAACTATATTTTTTTTGTAATTCGGGCACACATTTCTTGCTTACACGGCTAAGGTGATAATGAGCAAGAGGTTAATTGATTATCTATTCAAGTGCATTTATTGCTCATTTCGATATAGAATATGTCACCAAATATATCTAACGTGTAGATATCATTGCATAAAGTTATGTTGGGGTTAGTTTAGTTTTTGCATATCTTTTTTTTAATAATTTTTTTCTAGTTGCACCATTCATCACATTATGATTGTTTGTTCCTTAATGCAAAATACAAGTATATTTATTCTAGATTTCATGTGGTTTATTGGTTACTTATGGTGCTAGTATGTTTAGTGATCTATCTTTTACTATCTATGATACCATGAAGTGAGCAATGTTTTTACTGAAAGAGTTTAAGTATTGACCTTATTTTAGGATCTCTATATAATATGTCTAGTTTTGATAGTAGATAACTCTGAAAATAGTCATGATTCATAGAACTGGACTAATACTTGTGTTTCTAAGGTGACCTCTTAATTATATTTTGGTTACTTATGTTTCTCTTGATTCTGATTAATCCTTTGAGACGTTGTGTAGTTTTAGAGATATGAACTCTGCGTGTGGCAGGTAAGTGCCTATCTCCAGAAGCACAAGGAACATAGTTTTATGACAACTTGATTATACTTAGGGATTGATACTTGATAAATTTAAGTCACCATTGCACTGAGTACAGAGAATTATTACTTAGGCTATACTCAAACAACCTTTGCATCTTGCTCATCAATAAAATCATTTGAGAGTATTAGATTGACTTGCCAAAGATTATGATGCACTATTTAACCATATGAGTTTATATGTTCTTTTTGCTTGAGGACAAACAAAGGTTTAAGTTTGGGGTATGATGTGCGTAGATTATATATACTTTTATGCATGTTTTGACACACATCTACTTATATTTTATGAGCATAATCTATTTTTATTATACCCTATTTCACTATAATATTATATTTCTACTCCTTTTATTCGGAGATCTATTTTTTACTTATTTTCATTAATAGGACGCAATTTGGAGCAAAAATAGAGTAAAAGATGCATATTGGAGCAACTTGTACAAAGTCAGCTAAGGCCGTGTGAAATCTCATGGCCATGCCATTCAACAGAGGTGGAGCAGACACCGACCGTGTGGATTTCCAAAGATAAAATCAACCTTTATCGTGTGAATCAATATGGCCATGCCAAGACCATGCAAGGGTCAAGTCATAGCTGTGTGGAATCCGCATGGCCATTCCATATTTCTAGAGAAGCACACTTAGGCCATGTGGAACCACACAACCGTGTAAATTTTCAGAGAGGAAAATGACCTTGGTCGTGCGAATCTTTTCTTCATACTTCTTCATCTCTTTATTTTTTTATTTTTTCTCATGCATCTTTTTTTTTCTTTCTTTTTTTCTCTCTAATACTTTTATTTTTTTCTCTATCTTATATTCATCTTCTTCTCTTTTATCAGTAGTAAACACATCATTATATAGGAAAATATCCAAATACAAATACATATATCAACATCACAACATAACTACTTCCTACATCCTAGATCTAGAGATCTACTCCATTATAAGGGAGATACAACCAAGAGACAATAAATATTGTGTCTATAACTCAAAACATGGATTGAGAGAGAAGAGAATGCTTATTCTTGAAGCATGACATCCTTGGAGGCGTTCCCTTGCTTCAGAGGTGGACGAATCGGTGAAGATTGGTGAGGATGAAACTAGGCCTCCCCTTAGGGGGAGAACCCTTCCCCAAGATCCAAGATCCCCCAGATTTTCCCAAAGGGGGAGAAAATCCCCCCCTGTTTTATAGCACTTGGCACGGGCTGGGCACGACCCGTGTCACAACTGTGTGGATCTACATGACCAAGGTTTTCTTGGTTTCTAGAAATCTCATATGGCTATGTGGTTCCACACGACCTAAGTCTGCTTCTTCTCTACAAACATAGCATGACTGTGCAGATTTCACACGACCATGACTTGATCCTTGCATGGCCTTGGCACGACCAGGTTGATTCATATGACCAAGGTCAGTTTCCTCTCTAGAAATCGACATGGTCGTGTGGAATCTGCATGACCGATGTCTGCTCCACCTCTGTTGAATGGCACGACCGTGTGGTTTCACACGGCTTGAGCTTGCTTTTCACAAGTTGCTCCAATATGCGTCTTTTGCTCTGTCCTATCAATTAAAATAAGAAAAGATTAGATCTCCGAATAAAGGAGTGGAAATATGACATTATAGTGAAATAGGGTACAATAAACATAGATTATTCTCATGAAATACAAGTAGATGCGCGTCAAAAGATGTATAAAAGTGTATATAATTTATGCACATCATATCCCCAGACTTAAATAGTGCATCATAATCTCTAGCAAGTCAATCTAATTCTATCAAATGATTTCATTGATGAGCAAGATATAAAAGTTGTTTGAGTATAGCCTAAGTAATAGTTCTCCGTGCTTAGTGCAATAGTGACCTAAATGTTGGAATGTATACTAAAAGCCTAGCTTTTTATATAAACATTTATTTAGAAATAAGAATCACATTGGTCAAATGTCTATATTTATGCTAAGTGTAGTTGTTCGTTTAATTTATATTATAGATAACATGGTGTGAGGAGACACACAGAAGTTCATGTTATCAGTTCCTTATAAATTATAAATAGTTGCTCACAACCAAGATGGAATGGGACAAACTATTGTTGTGGTTGTAGTGTAATTAGGTATTAGTTTATCTTGACTAATAAATTACACTAGTACACTATGAGTGTATTGAGCAAGACCATTTGAGATAGTTTCTTTTACACTGACTATATGAAAGAACAAAACCTTTGTTATTATGGAAGTGCGTACTCTTAATCATGATATAATAACAAGCACATATACTTAATATTTATTTCTTTAATTTATCAAAGGGTGCAATTTAGTTCGTTAAATCAATATGCCCGATAAGTTGGGAAATGATATTATTTATATGGTGTGTTGTTGATTATAGAATGAAATTGTGTCCTAGTAATCTAGGTTGATGATGTCCCCTTGAGGAGCTCATAAGGATTGTCATGTAAACCGTGTAGGTGGACTTAGTCCGACATGACAATAAGGTTGAGTGGTACTACTCTTGGAGCTAGATATTAATTAAGTGAGTTGTCAGTAACTCATTTAATTAGTGGGTATTTGATATCTTAAATACAGGGAGACTAACACACTCATAATAATAAGAACACTACAAGAAAAAAGCTAATAGACAACGCTTTTAAAGCGTTGTCTTTGTGCCTGAAAAAGCGTTGTTAAAGGCACTGTTGTTAAAAGTCTATTTAACGACAACGCTTTTAAAGCGTTGTCGTTTGTAGCAACGACAACGCTTTTGCAACGCTTTAAAAGCGTTGTCGGTTTATGCAAAGGCAACGCTTTTAAAGCGTTGTTTTTTTAGAAAAGACAACGCTTTTAAAGCGTTGTTTTTGGTAGAAAAGACAACGCTTTTGCAACGCTTTAAAAGCGTTGTTGTTTTTTTACAAAGACAACATTTTTTGCAACGCTTTAAAAGCGTTGTCGTTTTAAAGAAAAAAATAAAAAAAAATTATTTAAAAATTATTATTTTTATATTTACGAAACTATTATTTTTCTTTTACCATGTCTAGATTCGAATTTTACATATAATCAACTCAGTTAATGATTTCAAAATAATAGAAATCTGACGTTGAAGTAATATTAGTATTTAATTACATGAGAAACTAGTAAATATCAAAATTACCACTAATTCTGTTTCAAAGTATATAGTGATATTCACATATAAAACAAAAAGGCACAAAAAATTTATTTTTAACAGCTACAATCTGTTTAGCCAACAATCTGTATACTTCTAAGAAGTAGCTACTGAATACTGAAGAAGTAGCCAACAATCTGTTTACTCAAAACAGTACAGTAGTTACTGAATCCAGACGCTTAGTGTACTGATCAATTACTGAATCCAGACGCTCCTTAGTGTACTGATCTCGACTGTCCTGTATCCACCTACAAAAGTAGCAATAATATGTTTCAAGTCAATACATGAGCATTACTGGTGGCTCTTAAAAGAAACAAAACAATCATTGGAGACGAATGAATGAATACTCACAAGCAATATTAGATGAACAATCATTGGAGAACTAGTATTAGATGCTAAAATTGCATAAACTTTTGAAATCCTATCAAGTTCTGAAAATAACTATTTTTTTTTTTTTACTTCAGATTCCACAATGGCTTCAATTATGACATCTGTACTTTTAAGATCTTCTAAACTTGGTGTGTATCTCGAGTGGTTCAACAAATCAGTACCTACAAGCCATAACACAGATGCAACAAGTGCTGGAAAATGGAAGCCTATAAGCTCTCATTTGCAGCAGCAGAGTATCAAGCCATTAATAAACTAATAACTGAACATCATTCCAAGGAGTATGAAAGAACCCTTTTTTTTTAATTCTGATTTCTACATCTCATACTCTACAATATCTAATAACTGAAGTTGCCTTGAGTTTTCATAATCATCAACCATCAACTGACTTGAATTCCCTTGCTATTTTTTTGGGAAAACCAAAAGAGGATTAAAAAAGACTAGCAATCATCGTTCATGAAATTTTCTTCAATTATGTTCAAAGAGAAACAAGTGATTTCGCTACACAAGGCTAAATGGAGGTACCAAAAAGGTGAGCAACCCATATAAAAAACTTCCGAACATAAACTTCCAAAAAGTTGCATAAAGAACCAAACACCAAATTTACCATCAAACATTAGTAAAAGTTGTAGACATTTCAAATCAAAATAAACGAGTTCAAAATGTGAAACTTTGCTACTTGGAGTGTTCCTACTTGGAGGCCTTTGATAGCCAAAGACGCACAGTTTATCATCATGGAAGTTCATTAATCAGACAATCTATAGTCAACTTGAGGGAAGTGAAAAGCAAAACATGTGCAGTAGGTGTTTCTGTTTTTCTGAAGGAATCCAATGGACAGTAAGTTCAGAGTCAATAAAAGAGTAAATGATGAAGAAACCAAGTGGCTGAATGATTAGAGTGGGTACCTTCATTAGCAGTGTCTTGGCACATGTAACTAAAGCTCTTAAGAAAACAAAGGACCTGCATGTCATTTATGCATTAGAAGGATTTGATAGATGGGCAAGGTTTCCTCTAGGGTTCATAACATAAAGCACATAGCTATCTCTCTGACAATTAAAGTGAAATAACTATCTCACTTAAAAATATTAGCAATTAAATGTAAACAGACATCTTTTTGGGTCAACTTTAGCTGATACATGAAATCAATGTAATATATATGGAGACGTCTTCAAAACCCATGATATAGCAACAAGATGAGTTGGATAGAGTGCCAATGTCGTAATTGGTTTGGTAAAGGAGATTTTAGGACCTAGTCAGGAAGCAGCATATACCACTTACCAGTTATGTTCATAACAAATAAATGTATTATGTTATTTGATAGCCAATCCATGCAACCGTACCAAAGGAAATACCTTATAACTGGCATAATGATCATAAAAAACAGGATGCAAAGGAAAAACAAGATGAAGCATAGAAAATACAAGGGATCAATTCAATATTTTCCTAATTGAAAAATATGGAACTCCAATTCAAAATTCAAAAACTATCATACATATATCCAACAAAGTTCACTATGTCTTCTATGTTCTTAAGAGGAATAGTTTAATTTAGGAGGTCGCTCGGTACATAATTTATCTCCTTTTATCTCGTTATAGGCTCACAATAAGAAAAATTCGGATGAGCGAAATCATCTTTTACTTGTTAAAAGGAATCACTTAAATTTAAATTGAGATATAGTTAAGAAATATTTATGGGAAGGATAGTCAATATGTGTAGAAGAACAAAGTTAGAGACATTGAAAAGGACAGTAAGTATGAATAATTAAGAATTTAAATTTACATAATATTAAAAAAATTACTTAAACGTGGTAGTTTTCCTAATGCCTATGGAGGTTAGTATTCCTTTATTGTTTTTAATATATTATCTAATCATTTGTGTAGGATGCATCTATGAACATATGATCATTTCATCCATGTGTCGACAATTAATTCATATACATTCAATATCAAATTATAGTGATACATCTAAATTGTAAATGAGCATAAAGGATAGTTGTTTACAAAATGAACTCTTCGATATCTCACTCATTCTCCCTCTTAATGATATCTATAATTCAAAATATATAAACTCATTCATATCGTATTTCAAAGAAAAATCTCAATTTGAGGCATGTGTTATATGATAGCAACAAATGATTTCATGGAATGCAAACATAATGATGTCTAAACTTGTAGCTCAACATGAAACTCATTTGGTAGTTTCCCTAGTGTAAACTCATTTGGTAGTTTTCCCTAGTGTAAACTCATTTGGTAGTTTTCCCGTTCTTAAACTGTGCGTCTTTCTAATTTATTTGTATGGAGTCATTAGAAAAGCCAAAATGAAGGGTAGAAACTCAATATAGCCCGAAATTCATATTTCTGGTACTTATGCAAATAAACATATAAACCTTAGCTAAAACAAGGTAATGAACTTACATAAACTTGAACGCACCTACTCATAAATATAATCTTGTATACATTCTGCCAACTCCGATCGCACCTCATCAATTTCTTCTCGAGAATACTCTGCTTGTGTGAACTGTAAACATTAATGAGGAAAAAAAAAATCAACATTGACGTTGCATATTTTAAATAGTTTATTTCAAATAATTTGAGACATCGTATATTCCGACGATCAAAGCCAGGTTGGTGTTTTTGCCAGGTTGGTGTGTTTGATAGTGACACCGCTGCTGCCCTGAAAATCATTTTTTTTTTCAAAAAAGAAAAGCATACCAGATCACTAATATTAATACAAATCGTTGTTTCAGTAAGTAGCTGTTGTGCAAATCCATATATAGTTTATCTCTTTCTAATAGCATTATCATCAGGCATTGTTACTCCCATCCGAACAACCAACATGACCAATATAGCTACTGGATAGTTCAATGGAACTGCATTGTAATAAGGTATGCTTACTTGTGGAACAAAAAAAGGACAGCTAGCTTGAGTTTTGATGCTTAGAAATAATAACTCGAAGACGAGTAAATGCATGAGAAAGTGTCTGATAAACTCTAATTAGATGGTTGTTAAGTTCAAACTGTAGATATAATAATGCAAGAGGAAAAGCCACCTTTTTGCCATAGGACAATGATGTAGTGGAGAAGAGCAAAACTCCATTAGTACTTACAATCACACACATGTACGGAAAGTCAGGTTGTGTTGATCCTAAACAAGGAAAGCAAATGAACAATAAGATATTGAATGGATAACACGACACAAGATCACGCAATAAACACAAACTTTGCTAAAGATATGCTTTTTCGTATTGACTGAATTTGATTTCATACACGAGGCTGACATCTTGAAGTTATGAAAGTGTTTTAATGATAGCACTTCATCGAACACTTGATCTCCTTGCTACATTAGATTGGACTGACAGCTCCACCGAGAATCATGACACGCGAGCGACCAAAAAGAAATAAAATCTAGGCGAAAGAGAGAAAATGTCGTGCCATCACGCGCCTAAACAACACAAAAATCACAAACGCACATAGGATTCTAAGATCTCTCTACGTACGAATTGAAGGAAGCTGCAGCGTAACTCACCAGTGAAGGCGGTGAAGCGAATGTGAAGGGTGGAAAAGCTCTTGCAGCTCTTTGACTCCCCCTTTGTACTCACTCATGGTAACGATCTAAGACGACGACGATGTAGTAAACATTTGACGATGTAGGAGTCCGTCGACGCCCCGGATCTGGAGGCCGGAGAGGAGTTTGCCGGAGAGGAGTTGGATGGAGAAGGCCACTTGAGATGAGGAGTTGGGAGAAGGGTTCGGGATAAAAAACGATCAGAAGATAGAAGTTGGGAGAAGGGTTCGGGTTTTCTACTCCTTACCTAGATCCAACGGTTTGTATTAATCAAGATTTAGATCCAACGGGTTGTATTAATCAAGATTTAGATGAAATTTTAAACATAGACAACACTTTTTATAAAACGTTGTCGTAGACACTAAAAATCAGTCTAATAGACAAAGCTTTTCAAAAAGCGTTGTGTTTGACTCATAAAAATCACCAATGGACAACGGTTTTTAAAAAAGCGTTGTCTATTAGTAAGAAAATAAATAAATAGACAACGTTTTTCACTAAAAGCGTTGTTAAAAAGAAAAAGACAACGCTTTTTTTAAAAAACGTTGTCTTTTAAGTGTTGTAAAATCCCAATTTTCTTGTAGTGGGAGCTCATATAGTAATATGGGATTGGTGCGGTAGTGCAATAATAACTCTTTAGTGGAATGAGATATTATTGATGAACTTGAGTTGGGTATTCGGGGCGAACACGGGAAGCTCAAGCTCATCAAGAAATCAAAATCAATTCCTCCTCTCGATCCCTATTGTAGTCTCTTATTTATAAAGTCTTATATCCACCAAAAACCCAACTTCTTGGTGGTCGGCCAAGCCTAGCTTGGAGCCCAAGCTAGGGTCGGCCAAACCAAACCAAGATGTGAGCCAAGTTGTGGCCGGCCCTAGCTTGGAGCCCAAGCAAGGGTGGCCGGCCACATAAATATTAAAAGGAGTTCTTAAATTTTAAATCTTTCCTTATGTGAAAGTCATGGTTTTAAAAGATAGTTTTTAAAATTTTAAATCTTTCCTTTTATAACTTTCTACAAAGGATTAAGAGAAAGGTTTGATATCTTTCCTTATTTGTAGTTAAAAGGAAGATTTTAATTTTTGATAAAACTTTCCTTTTTAGCAAGCATCCACATATTTTAAAAGAAAGATTTTAATTTATATAATTTTCCTTTTACAACCAACAAAGGATTTAAAGAAAGAATTTTTTTAAATTAAAATTTCTTACAAAAAATAAGGAAGTTTTAATTTCATGTTTAAAACTTTCCTTGTTTAGATTTAAAGGGGTGGCCGACCATGACAAGAAGAAAAGGAAGTTTTAATTTTTTGTTTTAAAACTTTCCTTGTTAGTCATTGGCAAGGAATATAAGAAAGTTTTAATTATGTTTAAAACTTTTTTTATTTGCCAAGACCAAGAAATATAAAAGAGAAGGAGGGGGTGCCTCACCCAATAACACATCTATTATTCTTCCACTCTTATTCCTTGTGGCAGACCCTTCCTCTTCCCCTTTTCTTCTTCTTTGTGGCCGGCGACATCTAGCTCTTGGAGCTTCATTGGTGGCCGAATTTCACTTGAAGAAGAAGAAGAGAAAGGTGGCATTGTTTCCTAGCTGTCACGACCCGCCTTCTACTGGCTAGGCTGTAAGGCCGGACCGTCACATTATGCTGTGCTAAGCTATATCCATGACCATTACTAAGTCTAGGTGTGGAAACTGTATCAATTTAAAACCTTGCTAAGCTAATACAAGTTCTTGGTCCTACATGTGCTAAGGGATGCAATCTAAGGTATACATGGCATATCCTACATCCCCTATGGTCAAGAAGCTGAATTACAAGGTCTCTTGGTCGAAACCCAACTTCCCAATCGATCCAGACTGAACTTGATCGATTGCAAGCTGCTAGATCGATCCATGGATCGATTCAGATCGCTACTGTGCTCGGGTAATACTCTGGATCGATCGGCTGATCGATCTAGACTGGCCAATCGATCCAGTGATCGATTCCAGTGCTCTCTGTTCGCGGGAGCGATTTCTCGATCAATCGAACGATCGATCCCTGAACTCTCTGTTTGCGACAGAATGCAACTGGATCGATCGGTTGATCGATCCAGAAGCTTATTGTTCGTGGAACCAGGCTTCCAATCGATCCGCTGATCGATTGAGGGCCCCCAATCGATCCACTAATCGATTGGGGTTTCTGATTTCGTAGCAAAACTCTGATTTCAGCACTGTTTCGTGCCAAACTCAACTACAAGAGTTCTATAATGGCTGGAAACATACCAGTAACACGTAACCAGGATTATGAGCATAAGTACTAATAATCTAAGCAAGTCTTCCAGGATTCAAGGCATTAAAATAACTAGAAATGCGGAAAATAACATTATATAAAAAACTAAAGTCTTAGTTTGCTAATTTCTCCAAGATCTTTATTCCAGGTTCCTTCCACACACATCTTCATCGCATTAACCTCCAGCCTCCGCTAATCCATCTTTCCTTTACCTTTATCAGCAGTATAAGGAAAGAAGTATCTGTAAGCTTTACGCTTAGTAAGACTATCTATCTCACAAAACATGCATACGATGTAATTTATGCTTTTAAAACATGCTATTTGAAATATATGCTGAACAGGTGAGAGCATGGCATGGTATCATACACATAGAAACCAAAACTAATCATAAAACTATCACGTATATCAATAATGAAACTAAGATGAGGCATGGACTGAGCTAAAACTAAAAATTAAGCTAGAACTGAATTCAAACTGTATACACAACTGATTTGTGAGCTTTGAAAACTATTTATCATAAATAAATGAAAATACATAATCATGCTGCTGATGGGCCCGACAACTGTACGTGCTATGCGCGTATCCCTAACTAAACTCGGGGTTGCAAATTCCGAATCTAGTAGGGTTTACTAGGTTATCTGAACCTAGGGACGACTGTGGGAGTCCAACCCAATGGATATATGATCCAGTACAGTGCCACTGCTAAAAGTAAAATACTGAACATAAGCTAATAATGCTTGTCTTGCTCTTACTAGGTTGTCTAACCCTAGAACTAGGTTGTCTGAACCTAGAGGCGACTGTGGGAGCCCACCCATTGGACATCTAGTCCTGTAAAACTGAAGCAAGACTACTATACTATCTTAAATGCTTCTGTTGCATTTAACTGAGCTGTTAAAATGTCTAAAACCATACCAGTTATTTTATCGAACACTTGGTGTACGTCATCTCTCCTCTCTATTAGGGAGATCACCTCTAGGCACCCGACAACGTCTAAAACCTCCAACTAAAGGGGAAAAACATGTCCGGCCCATCTAGAGATGCTCGACTAATCCCTAAATCTGTGAGGAGGGTTACATACACCCTGTAGGTCAACAAAAAAATCTGCATATAGCAAATTTAAAGGCACACAATCATACGAAAGCTACTCATACTGCAGGTGAAGGGTTTCTTACCTCCTGCGCTAGATTTCTTATGATTCTAGTCGTTAGTTTTCCGGTGAAGATGATTCCCTCGACGATCCTCTTGCGTCTACGTGCTCTTCTCACGGAGAGGAACACCCTCGTGCTTGAATGGTCGCCGGAAGGTGTTCTTGGAGCCTTTGGGACAGAACCCTAGCTTTGGGGTTTGGTGCGCCGTGAAGAAGAAGAGAAAGGAGAAGGGGCGGCGTGTAAGGGTTTGAGGAGAGAAAGTTCTCGATGAAAAATAATAACTCCTCACTTAAAATCCCTATTTATATTAAGTGGGTAATTCGGTCCAACTCAAATATAAATATAACTGATTCACTTTCTTTTCAGCACGGCCCTGCTGGGTTCTCCTGGTTACTAGAGTTCATCTTAAGTCGTAGGTCCCAATAGGTCTTGGGTTCAATTTCCGCTTAAGCTATTTTACGTTTCTATTTATTTTTGCTACTTCCGCTACTCTAAAAATTCCATAAAAATATTCCAAAATTCCAGGAAATTCATAGAATATTTCTAAAATAATTTTGAGAATTTTCGGGCGTTACAATCCCCCATACCTTATAAAAAGTTCGTCCTCGAATTTAGAATAACTCTGGATACTTCTGTCTCATACTAGCTTTTGTCTCCCATGTTGCCTCTTTTGTGATGTGATTTTGCCAAATAACTTTTACTAATGGTACCTCCTTATTTCACAATTTCTTAACTGCTCGATCTATTATCTGAATAGGCCGACTGTCATAACTGAGGTCTTCGCGGACTAGTACTGACTGGGGCTCAATCACCTGGGTGGCATTTGTGATATGCTTCTTCAGCATAGAGACATGAAACACATTATGGATGGGTGACATCTCCTGTGGTAGCTCTAGCTCATATGCTACCTTGCCAACTCTTCTAGTGATAAGATATGGTCCCACATATCTGGGACTTAGTTTGCCCTTCTTCCCAAAACGCATTACCCCCTTCATGGGAGCCACTCGGAGAAATACTGTATCTCCAACTGAAAACTCTAAGGGTCTGCGCCGTGTATCAGCATAGCTTTTCTGGCGGCTCTGCGCTGTCTCTATCCTCTGGCGGATTTGCTGTATAGCTGCTGTGGTATCTGCTACTAGATCTGTCTGAAGTTCTAGTTCTTTCTGTTCACCACTTTCATACCAGCAGATTGGAGATCTACACCTCCGCCCATAGAGAGCCTCGTAAGGTGCCATACCAATAGTGGCCTGATAGCTATTGTTGTATGCAAATTCCGCTAAGCTCAGATATTTGCACCAACTTCCCTTAAAGTCTAGGGCATATGCGCGGAGCATATCTTCGAGTACCTGATTTACTCGCTCCGTCTGACCGTCTGTCTGGGGATGGAAAGCTGTGCTAAATTTCAACTTAGTGCCCAATGCTGACTGTACACACTCCCAAAAGTGTGATGTGAACCTGCTGTCTCTGTCTGATATAATGGTCCGCGGGACTCCATGCAGTCTGACGATCTCCTTAAGATACAACTGAGCTAGATGCTCCATGGAGTAGGATATCCTGATAGCTAAGAAGTGGGCTGATTTAGTCAACCTGTCGACTATTACCCAGATGGCATCGAAACCATTCGTGGTTCTGGGTAAGCCCACTATGAAATCCATAGAGATGTCTTCCCACTTCCATTCTGGAATCTGAATAGGCTGCAGAACTCCTCCTGGTCTCTGATGTTCTGCCTTGACCCTCTGACAGGTCAGACAGGTGCTAACATATCTAGCGATGTCTCTTTTCATCCCGGGCCACCAAAAATATTTCTTTAGATCTTGGTACATTTTGGTGGAACCTGGATGCATCGCATAAGGAGTCCTGTGAGCCTCGTCTAAAATCTTCCTCTTCAGTTCCTCTTGATCTGGAACACAGAGTCTGTCACCGAAGTATAATACCCCACTATCGGACACTCTGAATTCTCTACTTTCTGATTCTGCTAACCCTCGCTTGGTTTTCTGAATTTCAGGATCCTGTTCCTGAGCTGTCTGAATGTCACCAAGCAAGTTAGATGCTAATGTCATAGTAGAGAGTTGTCCTACTATAAGTTCGAGACCAAAATCTGTGATCTCTTTCTGTAGGGGCAGTGACATGGCTGCTAGGGATAGTAAGGTAGCATCGGACTTCCTGCTAAGTGTGTCTGCCACCTTATTGGCTTTTCCTGGGTGGTAGAGGATGTCTATGTTATAATCTTTGACCAGCTCAAGCCATCTACGCTGTCGCATATTCAGATCCTTCTGAGTGAAGAAGTACTTCAGACTCTGATGATCTGTATACACTCTGCACTGAGCTCTATACAAGTAATGTCTCCAAATTTTGAGAGCGAACACGACTGCTGCAAGCTCAAGATCATGAGTAGGATAGTTCCTCTCATAGTCTTTGAGTTGTCTAGAGGCATAGGCGATCACCTTACCATCTTGCATCAGTACTGCTCCTAGTCCCAATTTAGAGGCATCACTATAAATATCGAAGCTGTCTGTGGGTTCTGGTAGAGTCAAAATGGGAGCACTGGTCAATCTCCTCTTTAGCTCACTGAAGCTGTTCTCACAGTCCTCTGTCCACCGAAATTTTCTGTTCTTCCTGGTGAGAGCTGTCAGTGGGGAGGCTATTCTGGAGAAGTCCTCTACAAATTTTCTGTAATAACTTGCCAATCCCAGAAAGCTTCTGATTTCACTGGCGTTCTTGGGTCTTTTCCAATTACTCACAGCTTGTATCTTACTGGGGTCTACCATGATACCATCCTTTGAGATGATGTGACCCAGGAAGGACACCTGATCCAACCAAAATCCACATTTCGTGAACTTGGCGTACAGCTGGTTCTGCTGAAGGGTCTGCAAGACTATTCTCAGGTGCTCCGCGCGTTCTTCCTGAGTTCCTGAATAGATAAGAATGTCATCGATAAACACAATAACAAATCTATCTAAGTAGTCCCTGAATACTCTGTTCATGAGGTCCATGAAAGTAGCTGGAGCATTTGTCACGCCAAAGGGCATGACTACGAACTCATAATGTCCGTATCTAGTCCTGAACGCTGTCTTGGGTATATCCCCTTCTTTAACTTTCACCTGATGATAACCTGATCTGAGGTCTATCTTAGAGAACACTGTGGCTCCCTTTAGCAGATCAAACAGGTCATCTATTCTGGGAAGAGGATACCTGTTCTAAATCGTGACTTGGTTCAGTGCTCTGTAATCTATACACAGGCGCATGCTCCCGTCCTTCTTCTTCACGAACAATACAGACACTCCCCATGGTGAGTAACTAGGACGTATGAAGCCCTTGTCAAGTAGCTCCTGTAGTTGCTCATGAAGTTCCTTCAGTTCTGCTGGAGCCATGAGGTAAGGCGCTTTGGAGATAGGATTTGTACCGGGAATAAGTTCTATCTCGAATTCAATCTCCCTGTCTAGTGCTAGGCCTGGTAACTCTTCAGGGAAGACTGTTGGGTAGTTACATACAACTCAGACCCCTTCTAGCTGTTGGTCCTTGTTCTGACTAGTATTGACTACATGTGCTAGGAATCCCGTACATCCTGAATCCATTAATTTCTGTGCTTTTAGAGCTGAGAGAAACTTCTTGGCCCTTCTCTTTGGTTCTCCGACGTACTCAAACTGTACCTTTACTTCAGGTTGGAATACGACTTTCTATTTATGGCACTCTATAGAGGCACCGTATCTGATCAGGAAGTCCATTCCAAGGATGACATCATAATCAGTCATATCTAGCACTATCAGATCACAAAGGAGTTCTTTGTCTGCTATAATGACTGGCACTGCTCTGAGCCAGTGCGTGGACGCCATTATTTCTCCTGAAGGTAGTGTTGTCAAAAACTGACTACTGAGTACCTCTGGGGGTATCGCTAACTTTTTGGAAAATGTCCTGGATATATAAGAATGGGTTGCCCTAGTATCGAATAAGACAGTTGTACTTTGCTATAAAATACTAATCTGACCTGTAACAACTGTCGAGGCATTCGCTACGTCCTCTCTGGTGAGTGAGTAGATCCTCGCATTGGTCGTAGCTGAAGGGGCTTCTAGTCTGCCCTGGCTGATGTGTGGACCATCTAAAGCGGCCTGCATCTGATGTAACTGAGCTGGTTTGACTTCGTACTGAATCGGCTGTGGTTGAGGAAGACTTGTCTTGTTCGGGCATTACTTAGCCATATGCCCTTCCTGTCCACATTCAAAGTATCCTCGTGTGCCCTTGCGACAAACTCTTGGGTGAAATTTCCCACAAGTAGCACATTTGGGATAACTAGGCTGTTTGCTGGCTGGTCCTCCCTTTGGGTAACTCCCTGGTTTGCGCTTGTTGCTGGAGTTCCCTTTCCAGTTAGAGCTGTGGCCCTGTTGTTTCTGAGTACCTGAGCCTCCTTGCCCTTTGGACTCTGAGAGGACTTGCTTCTGCTACTTGATATTGTTCTGGTAGTGCTTGGTGGTCAGAGCACTGCTGACTAGTTCCTCGGTGGTTTGCGGCCTATGAACGCCGCCAACCACGTTCATTGCTATTTCCGGCCTCAACATCTTGAGCATCAACCGGACTCATTCTTTTTCTGTGCTGACTAATTCAGGGCATAGACGAGCCAATCTATTGAATTTCTTCACGGCTTCCTCAACTGATAGGTTGCCCTGACGAAACTCAGTGAACTCGTCGTAGTGGCGGTTTGTGACCCGCATGTGAAAGAACTCCTCGAAGAATTCTTTCTCGAAGTCAGCCCATGTCATCTGGTTCACTGGGCGTTTCGCTCTAATTCTCTCCCACCACATATGTGCATCTCCTGTCAAGTAGAAGGAGGCGCACTTCACTTTTTCATGCTCTGGCCAGTCCAGAAACTCCATCGTACTCTCCAGCATTTTGAACCAGGCTTGAGCATCCCATGGTTCACTGGTGCCTGAGAAGTTCTCGGGCTTGACTCTCTGCCACTGGATCAGATAGGCTTCTTTCTTTACCTCTGCTGCTGGGGCTACTGGTGCTGTAGGCTGGACTGATGGAACCTCTATAACTACTGGGGTTGCTATGTTTGGTTCCGGGGTGACAGTGGGAGTATTCTGCTGATTAGCCTTTAAGGTGGCTATCTCCTGTTGTTGTTCTGCTAGCTGCTTCTGTAACTGAGCCACTACTGCTGTAAGGTCTAGGGGAGGCACTGAACTGCCTACCTCATGCTGGGGCTTAGTAGCTGGTGCCCTTCTAGCTGGGCGTCCTCGTGCCATTTCTAAAGGAAGACATACATAACTAAAGCATCATGTTTACATAGCTAATACTATCATGTTAGTTACTATCACAGATAAGCATACTTTAGTTATCTACAAACATGAAAGCAATAAACATAACAAAGTGAGAGGTATTCTTACTTGGAAGCTGCAGGTTCAATGCTGATGTGTGTGTAGGAAGTATGGAACTTTCTGCTCTGATACCACTCTGTCACGACCCGCCTTCTACTGGCTAGGCTGTAAGGCCGGACCGTCACATTATGCTGTGCTAAGCTATATTCATGACCATTACTAAGTCTAGGTGTGGAAACTGTATCAATTTAAAACCTTGCTAAGCTAATACAAGTTCTTGGTCCTACATGTGCTAAGGGATGCAATCTAAGGTATACATGGCATATCCTACATCCCCTATGGTCAAGAAGCTGAATTACAAGGTCTCTTGGTCGAAACCCAACTTCCCAATCGATCCAGACTGAACTTGATCGATTGCAAGCTGCTGGATCGATCCATGGATCGATTCAGATCGCTACTGTGCTCGGGTAATACTCTGGATCGATCGGCTGATCGATCCAGACTGGCCAATCGATCCAGTGATCGATTCCAGTGCTCTCTGTTCGTGGGAGCGATTTCCCGATCGATCGAACGATCGATCGGCTGATCGATCCAGAAGCTTTCTGTTCATGGAACCAGGCTCCCAATCGATCTGCTGATCGATTGAGGGCCCCCAATCGATCCACTGATCGATTGGGGTTTCTGATTTCGCAGCAAAACTCTGATTTCAGCACTATTTCGTGCCAAACTCAACTACAAGAGTTCTATAATGGCTGGAAACATACCAGTAACACGTAACCAGGATTATGAGCATAAGTACTAATAATCTAAGCAAGTCTTCCAGGATTCAAGGCATTAAAATAACTAGAAATGCGGAAAATAACATTATATAAAAAACTAAAGTCTTAGTTTGCTAATTTCTCCAAGATCTTTATTCCAGGTTCCTTCCACACACATCTTCATCGCATTAACCTCCAGCCTCCGCTAATCCATCTTTCCTTTACCTTTATCAGCAGTATAAGGAAAGAAGTATCTGTAAGCTTTACGCTTAGTAAGACTATCTACCTCACAAAACATGCATACGATGTAATTTATGCTTTTAAAACATTCTATTTGAAATATATGCTGAACAGGTGAGAGCATGGCATGGTATCATACACATAGAAACCAAAATTAATCATAGAACTATCATGTATATCAATAATGAAACTAAGCTGAGGCATGAACTGAGCTAAAACTAAAAATTAAGCTAGAACTGAATTCAAACTGTATACACAACTGATTTATGAGCTTTGAAAACTATTTATCATAAATAGATGAAAATACATAATCATGCTGCTGATGGGCCCGACAACTGTACGTGCTATGCGCGCATCCCTAACTAAACCCGAGGTTGCAAATTCCGAATCTAGTAGTGTTTACTAGGTTATCTGAACCTAGGGACGACTGTGGGAGTCCAACCCAATGGATATATGATCCAGTACAGTGCCACTGCTAAAAGTAAAATACTGAACATAAGCTAATAATGCTTGTCTTGCTCTTACTAGGTTGTCTAACCCTAGAACTAGGTTATCTGAACCTAGAGGCGACTGTGGGAGCCCACCCATTGGACATCTAGTCCTGTAAAACTGAAGCAAGAATACTATACTATCTTAAATGCTTCTGTTGCATTTAACTGAGCTGTTAAACTGTCTAAAACCATACCAGTTATTTTATCGAACACTTGATGTACGTCATCTCTCCTCTCTATTAGGGAGATCACCTCTAGGCACCCGACAACGTCTAAAACCTCCAACTAAAGGGGAAAAACATGTCCGGCCCATCTAGAGATTCTCGACTAATCCCTAATATGTGAGGAGGGTTACATACACCCTGTAGGTCGACAAAAAATCTGCATATAGCAAATTTAAAGGCACACAATCATACGAAAGCTACTCATACTGCAGGTGAGGGGTTTCTTACCTCCTGCGCTAGATTTCTTACGATTCTAGTCGCTAGTTTTCCGGTGAAGATGATTCCCTCGACGATCCTCTTGCGTCTATGTGCTCTTCTCACGGAGAGGAACGCCCTCGTGCTGGAATGGTCGCCGGAAGGTGTTCTTGGAGCCTTTGGGACAGAACCCTAGCTTTGGGGTTTGGTGCGCCGTGAAGAAGAAGAGAAAGGAGAAGGGGCGGCGTGTAAGGGTTTGAGGAGAGAAAGTTCCCGATGAAAAATAATAACTCCTCACTTAAAATCCCTATTTATATTAAGTGGTAATTCGGCCCAACTCAAATATAAATATAACTGATTCCCTTTCTTTTCAGCACGGCTCTGCTGGGTTCTCCTGGTTACTAGAGTTCACCTTAAGTCGTAGGTCCCAATAGGTCTCGGGTTCAATTCCCGCTTAAGCTATTTTACGTTTCTATTTATTTTTGCTACTTCCGCTACTCTAAAAATTCCATAAAAATATTCCAAAATTCCAGGAAATTCATAGAATATTTCTAAAATAATTTTGAGAATTTTCGGGTGTTACACTAGAATCCCTTGGAGATTGGTTGGTGGCCGAAACTCATCATCCTTTGGAGGTTGTTGGTGGTCGAAACTTGGAAGCAAGAAAAGAAGGCTCGGGTGGATTTCATCTTGGTAGATTGTCGCCCACACGACGTTCAAGAGAAGGAGATGAATACAATAGAAGATCAAGAGGTCTATAAGCTATAAAAGGTATAACTAGTTATTAGTTTCCGCATCATAACTAGTTCATCTTTTGTATAGATCTTGAAAAACCAAACACAAGAGGTTATAATTTTTAGTTATCATTTTTGTTATCGATTTTCGTTTCGATTTTATGTTTCGATATTGTGCTTCTATTGATGTCTCTATAGTTAAACTTAGTTTACTGTAAGAAGATAAATATCCAATTTCTATGTGAGGCTTTGTCTAGGAAGTGGTGGATGATCCCATACCCAAGAAGACCTAGTGCCTCGCCATGTTTAACCTGGAAGCCGATCTTAGAAATAGATATTTGATAACTTCTGTAATATGGTTTAACTTAGGAAGATCTCATCGGTTGAACTTGGAGTAAGAATGTTAAGTTTCGTTCCCAATCTAAGTTTAACTTCTAAAGGGGAAATTTGGATTAATAATGTTAAACATCGTTTGTAATCCAAATTTAACTTTAGTAGAGCACATGGGTAGCTAGGATAGTTCTATACTTGTACAAATTTTTGTACAGGGGAACTAGGATGGTATTCCGAGTAGCAACCAACACTAAATTTATCAAATATTAATCCCTAAGTATAATCAAGTTATCATAAAACTATGTTCCTTGTGCTTCTGGCGATAGACACTTACTTGCCACACGCATGGTTCATATCTCTAAAACTACACAAGGTCTCAAAGGACTAATCGGAATCAAGAGAAACATAACATTTATTTTCCTAGTAACTTTACTCGGTCTCAAAGGGATAGATTGTTAGTTTTTACTCATGACAACTATTTTCTATCCCTTATTCATATGCTTTTTTTTGTTCTTTAAAAGTGTAGCACTAACACAAATGCAAATATATATAAATGCAAATGCAGGGATTTTAATTTTTTTCAAGTGAGTTACAATGATCTGAGATCATCTAGTACCTAAAATGTAATTAAGAGGTCACCTTAGAAACACAACTACTAGTCCAGTTTTATGAATCATGGCTATTTTCAAAGGTATTTACTATCAAAACAAGGCATAGAGATCCTAAAATAAGGCCAATACTTAAACTTTTTCAGTAAAAATATTGCTCACTTCATGGTATCATAGATAGAAAAAGATAGATCACTAAACATACTAGCACCATAAGTAACCAATAAACCACATGAAATCTAGAACGGGCATGCTAGTATTTTGTATTAAAGAACAAACAATCATGATGTGATGAATGATACAACTAGAAAAAAATTTATTATAAAAAAGAAATATACAAATACTAAACTAAACCCAACACATCCCCCCAGACTTAAATTTTCATTGTCCCAATGAAAATTAGAAATGAAATATGGAGGAGATTTTTAAAGTTAGAGAAGTTACCAAGTGAGGAGCTCCAAATGGTTGAGACATTTATGTTCTGAAGATACTTCTCTATATGTGATTTACAGTCCTCCACAACTTTGAATCCTACAAAAAAAATTAGACAAGGAAAACTAAGTAGAGGGATATGAGTTATTATGTATAAAGAAAGGTAACTAGAAAGAGACTGAAACTAAAATGAAAGTAAGATAGAACTTGGGTTGCCTCCCAAGAAGTGCTTGTTTAAGGTCATTAGCTCGACCACCTCATTAGGCTCATCAAAATCGTGATCTTGCTAGAATGAGAAACTTCTGGACTTTTCTTTCAATGACCCATATAATTATGAAGAGAGCTATCATCATAAGAGCAATGTAGTGTATCACCACTCTCTTTATCTTTGCTGAAATTCCACATGCCCATGTGAAATCACAAGGCCACAACCTTCTCCTCCTCTGGAAATTAAGATAGCTATGTGGATTCCACCATTTAAGCTCTGTTTTTACGCCAAATTAATTCCTATCAATGAAAATAAGCAAACCGTAGATCTTCAAACAGAAGGAGTGGAAGTATGACATTATAGTGAAATAGAGTCCAATAAATATAGATTATGGTCATGAAATACAAGTAGATATATAATGACCCGCCTTCTACTGGCTAGGCTGTAAGGCCGGACAGTCACATTATGCTGTGCTAAGTTATATCCATGACCATTATTAAGTCTAGGTGCGGAAAACTGTACCAATTTAAAACTTTGCCAAGATAACACAAATTCTTGTTCCTACATGTACTGAGGGATGCAATCTAAGGTATACATGACATACCCTACATCCCCTATGGTCAAGGAACTGAATTACAAGGGTTCCTGGTCGAAACCTTGCTTCCCAATCGATCCAGATTGAACTCAATCGATTGCAAGCTGTTGAATCGATCCGTGGATCGATTCCGATGGCTACTGTGCTTGGATTAATATTCTGGATCGATCGGATGATCGATCCAGACTGGCCAATCGATCCATTGATGGATTCCAGAGCTCTCTGTTCGCGGGAGCGATTTCCCCGATCGATCGATCCCCAAAATCTCTGTTCACGACAGAATGCGACTGGATCGATCGGCTGATTGATCCAGGAGCTTACTGTTTGCAACAGAATGCGACTGGATCGATCGGCTGATCAATCCAGAAGCTTACTATTCGCAGAACCAGGCTCCCAATCGATCCACTGATCGACTGAGGGCCCCCAATCGATCCACTGATCGATTGGGGTTTCTGATTTCGCAGCAAATCCCTGATTTCAGCACTGTTTCGTGCCAAACTTACCTACAAGAGTTCTATATTAGCTGGAGACATACTAATAACACATAACTAAGATCCTAAACATGATCACTAACAATCTAAGCAGATTTTCTATAATTCCATGCACTTAGATAACTAAATAAGCAAAGAGTAACATGATAAAAAACACTAAGTTCTTAAAGGTTCTAGTTCTTCCAAGGTCTTTATTCCAGGTTTCTTCCACACACATCTTCATCGCATTTCCCTTCAGCCTTCGCTAGTCCATCTTTCCTTTACCTTTATCTGTAGTATAAGGAAAGAGTATCTGTAAGCTTTCGCTTAGTAAGAAACCATCTACCTCACAAAACATGCATACGATGCAATTTATGATTTGAATACATGCTATTTGAAATATATGCTGAGCAGGTAAAAGCATAGCATGGCATACAAACAAACTAGTCATGGCAACAAGTGCTAACATAAGCTATCATATGATATCAATAGAAAACTGAACTGATACAAACAAACTGAACTGAGTTAGTTCTAAGCTAATGCTAAAGCTGTACTGAAATCACATAACTATTTGTGAAGTTTTTGAAAACTATTTATCATAGATAGATTAAAAATAATAATCATGCTGCTGTCTGGGCCTGACAACTGTACATGCTATGCGCGCATCCCTAACTAGACCCGGGTATACAAGTCCCGAATTTAGTAGGGTTTACTAGGTTATCTAAACCTAGGGACGACTGTGGGAGTCCAACCCAATGGATATCTGATCCAGTACAGTGCCACTGCTAAAATAAAATACTGGTTATAGCTAAATTTCCTTATCTTGCTATTTCTAGGTTATCTGAACCTAGAGGCGACTGTGGGAGCCCACCCATTGGAACGTAGTCCCATATAAGCTGTACTAAAGCTGCATCTACTAAATAAATGCTTCTATCGCATTTAGCTAACTATTAAAATGCCTAAGTCGCATTTTAATTGTGCTGAACATACTATTGAGCACTTGGCGTGCGCTATTGCACACCCTATGCGCCAAAAATCCATAAACTACTAACCTAAAGCATGCAATCACATGAAAGCTACTTATACTGCAGGTGAGGGGTTTCTTACATCCTGCGCTAGATTTCCTTACGATCTGATCGCTATATTTCCGGTGGAGAGGATCCCTTCGCCGATCTCCTCGCGTCTACGTGCTCTTCTCGCGGAGAGGAGCGTCCTCGTGCCGGAGTTGTCACCGGAAGGTGCTCTTGGAACCCTTGGGACGGAACCCTAGCCCTTGGGGCTTGGTGCGCCGAGAGGAGAAGAGTAGGGAGAGGGGCGGCGTGTAAGGGTTTTGAGGGAGAGGAGAGTTACGTTAAAAAAAAAAACTCTTCACTTAATTCTTCCCTATATATATTAAGTGGGTAATTCGGCCTAACTCAAATATAAATATAATTGATTCCCTTTCTTTTCAGCACGGCCCTGCTGGGTTCACTTGGTTACTAGAGTTCACCTTAAGTCATAGAACCCAATAGGTCTCGGGTTCAATTCTCGCGTAGGCTATTCTACGATTTTTATTTATTTTTGCTACTTCTGCTACTCTAAAAATTCTGTAAAAATATCCTAAAATTCCAGAAAAATCATAGAATATTTCTAAAATAATTTTGAGAATTTCCGGGCGTTACAATCCCCCATACCTTATAAAAAGTTTGTCCTCGAACTTAGAATAACTCTGGGTACTTCTATCTCATACTAGCTTCTGTCTCCCACGTTGCCTCTTCTGTCGTGTGATTTTGCCAAATAACTTTTACTAATGATACCTCCTTGTTCCACAATTTCTTAACTGCTCGGTCTATTATCTGAATAGGCCGACTGTCATAGCTGAGGTCTTCGCGGACTGGTACTGACTGGGGCTCAATCACCTGGGTGGCATCTGGGATATGCTTCTTCAGCATAGAGACATGAAATACATTATGGATGGCTGACATCTCCTGTGGTAGCTCTAGTTCATATGCTACCTTGCCAACTCTTTTAGTGATAAGGTATGGTCCCACATATCTGGGACTCAATTTGCCCTTTTTCCCAAAACGCATTACTCTCTTCATGGGAGCCACTCTGAGGAATACTGAATCCCCAACTGAAAACTCTAATGGTCTGCACCATGTATCAGCATAGCTTTTCTGGCGGCTCTGAGCTGTCTCTATCCTTTGGCGGATCTGCTGTATAGCTGCTGTGGTATCTACTACTAGATCTGTCTGAAGTTCTAGTTCTTTCTGTTCACCACTCTCATACCAGCAGATTGGAGATCTACACCTCCGCCCATAGAGAGCCTCGTAAGGTGCCATACCGATAGTGGCCTGATAGCTATTGTTGTATGCAAATTATGCTAAACTCAGATATTTGCACCAACTTCCCTTGAAGTCTAGGGCACATGCTCGGAGCATATCTTCGAGTACCTGATTTACTCACTCCGTCTGACCATCTGTTTGAGGATGGAAAGCTGTGCTGAACTTTAACTTAGTGCCCAATGCTGTCTGTACACACTCCCAGAAGTGAGAGGTGAACCGACTGTCTCTGTCTGAAATAATGGTCCGTGGGACTCCATGTAGTCTGACGATCTCCTTGAGATACAACTGAGCTAGCTGTTCCATGGAGTAGGATATTCTGATAGCTAAGAAGTGGGCTGATTTAGTCAACCTGTCGACTATTACCCAGATAGCATCGAAACTACTCGTGGTTCTGGGTAGCCCCACTATAAAATCCATAGAAATGTCTTCCCACTTCCATTCTGGGATCTGAATAGGCTGCAGAACTCCTCCTGGTCTCTGATGTTCTGCCTTGACCCTCTGGCAGGTTAGACAGGTGCTAACATATCTAGCGATGTCTCTTTTCATCCCAGGCCACCAAAAACATTTCTTCAAGTCCTGGTACATCTTGGTGGAACCTGGATGCATCGCATAAGGAGTCCTGTGAGCCTCATCTAAAATCTTCCTCTTTAGTTCCTCCTGATCTGGAACACAGAGTTTGTCACCGAAGTACAACACCCCACTATCGGATACTCTGAATTCTCTACTTTCTGATTCTGCTAACCCTTGCTTGATTTTCTGAATTTCAGGATCCTGTCCCTGAGCTGTCTGGATGTCACTAAGCAGGGTAGATGCTAATGTCATAGTAGAGAGCTGTCCCACTATAAGTTCGAGACCGAAATCTGTGACCTCCTTCCGTAGGGGTGGTGACATGGCTACTAGGGATAATAAGGTAGCATCGGACTTTCTGCTAAGTGCGTCTGCCACCTTATTGGCTTTTCCTGGGTGGTAGAGGATGTCTATGTCATAATCTTTGACCAGCTCTAGCCATCTGCGCTATCGCATATTCAGATCTTTCTGAGTGAAGAAGTACTTCAGACTCTGATGATTTGTATACACTCTGCACTGAGCTCCATACAAGTAATGTCTCCAAATTTTGAGAGCGAACACTACTGCTGCAAGCTCGAGGTCATGAGTAGGGTAGTTCCTCTCATAATCCTTGAGTTGTCTGGAGGTATAAGCGATCACCTTGCCATTTTGCATCAGTACTGCTCCTAGTCCCAATTTAGAGGCATCACTATAAATATCAAAGCTGTCTGTGTTCTATGGTAGAGTCAAAATGGGAGCACTGGTCAATCTCCTCTTCAACTCACTGAAGCTGTTCTCATAGTCCACTGTCCACTGAAATTTTCTGTTCTTCTTGGTGAGAGCTGTCAGTGGGGAGGCTATCCTGGAGAAGTCCTCTACAAACTTTCTGTAATAACCTGCTAGTCCCAAAAAGCTCCTGATCTCACTGGCATTCTTGGGTGTTTTCCAGTTACTCACAACTTCTATTTTACTGGGGTCTACCATGATACCATCCTTTGAGATGATGTGACCCAGGAATGACACCTGATCTAACCAAAATTCACATTTCGTGAACTTGGCGTACAGCTGGTTCTGCTGAAGGGTCTGCAATACTATCTTCAGGTGCTCTGCGTGTTCTTCCTGAGTTCCTGAATAGATAAGGATGTCATCGATAAACACGATAACAAATCTATCTAGGTAGTCCCTGAATACTCTGTTCATGAGGTCCATGAAAGTAGCTGGAGCATTTGTCACGCCAAAGGGCATGACTACGAACTCGTAGTGTCCGTATCTCGTCCTGAATGTTGTCTTGGGTATATCCCCTTCTTTAACTTTCACCTGATGATAACCTGATCTGAGGTCTATCTTAGAGAACACTGCTGCTCCCTTTAGCTGATCGAACAGGTCATCTATTCTGGGAAGAGGATTCCTATTCTTGATGGTGACTTGGTTCAGTGCCCGGTAGTCTATGCACAAGCGCATGCTCCCGTCCTTCTTCTTCACGAACAATACAGGCGCTCCCCATGGTGAGTGACTAGGACGTATGAAGCCTTTGTCAAGCAGCTCCTGTAGTTTCTCATGAAGTTCCTTCAGTTCTGCTGGAGCCATGCGATAAGGTGCCTTGAAGATAGGATTTGTGCCGGGAATGAGTTCTATCTCGAATTCAATCTCCCTGTCTGGTGCTAGGCCTGGTAACTCTTCAGGAAAGACTGCTAGGTAGTCACATACGACTCGGACCTCTGATAGCTGTTGGTCCTTGTCCTGACTGGCATTGACTACAGGCGCTAAAAATCCCGTGCAACCTGAATCTGACAATTTCTGTGCCTTCAGAGCTGAGAGAAATTTCTTGGCCTTTCTCTTTGGTTCTCCGATGTACTCAAATTGTACCTCTGCTTCAGGTTGGAATATGACTTTCTGTTTACGGCACTCTATAGAGGCACCGTATCTGATCAGGAAGTCCATTCCAAGGATGACATTGTAATCAGTTATATCTAGCACTATCAGATCACAAAAGCGTTCTCTGTCTGCTATAATGACTGGTACTGCCCGGAGCCAGTGTGTGGACGCCATGAATTCTCCCGAAGGTAGCATCGTCAAAAACTGACCACGGAGTACCTCTGGAGGTATTGCTAACTTTTCAGAAAATACCCTAGATACATAAGAATGGGTTGCCCCAGTATCGAATAAGACAGTTGTACTTTGCTGTAAAATACGAATATGACCTGTAACAACTGTCGAGGTATTCGCTACGTCTTCTCTGGTTAAGGAGTAGATCCTTGCATTCGTCATAGCTGGAGGGGCTTCTAGTCAGCCCTGGCTGATGTGTGGACCATCTAACACGGCCTGCATCTGATGTAACTATGCTGGCTGTCCTCCATACTGTATCGGCTGTGGTTGAGGAAGACTTGTCTTGTTCGGGCATTGCTTAGCCATATGCCCTTCTTGTCCACATTCAAAGCATCCTCGTGTGCCCTTGCGAAAAACTCCTGGGTGAAATTTCCCACAAGTAGCACATTTGGGGTAACTAGGCTGTTTGCTGGCTGGTCCTCCCTTTGGGTAACTCCCTGGTTTGCGCTTGTTGCTGGAGTTCCCTTTCCAGTTAGAGCTGTGGCCCTGTTGTTTCTGAGTACCTGAGCCTCCTTGCCCTTTGGACTCTGAGAGGACTTGCTTATGCTGCTTGATATTGTTCTGATAGTGCTCGATGGTCAGAGCACTGATGACTAGTTCTTCGGTGGTCTGCAGCCTATGAACGCCACCAGCCACGTTCATTGCTATTTCCGGCCTCAGCATCTTGAGCATCAACCAGACTTGTTCTTTTTCTGTGCTGACTAGTTCAGGGTATAGACGAGCCAATCTATTGAATTTCTTCACGACTTCCTCAACTGATAGGTTGCCTTGATGAAACTCAGTGAACTCGTCGTAGTGGCGGTTTGTGACCCGCATGTGAAAGAACTCCTCGAAGAATTCTTTCTCGAAGTCAGCCCATGTCATCTGGTTCACTGGGCGCTTCGCTCTAATTCTCTCCCACCACATACGTGCATCTCCTGTCAAGCAGAAGGAGGCGCTCTTCACCTTTTCATGCTCTGGCCAGTCCAGAAGCTCCATCGTACTCTCCAGTGTTTTGAACCAGGCTTGAGCATCCCATGGTTCACTGGTGCCTGAGAAGTTCTCGGGCTTGACTCTTTGCCACTGGATCAGATAGACTTCTCTCTTTGCCTCTGCTGCTGGGGCTACTGGTGCTGTAGGCTGGACTGGTGGAACCTCTATAACTACTGGGGTTGCTATGTTTGGTTCCGGGGTGACAGTGGGAGTATTCTGCTGATTAGCCTTTAAGGTGACTATCTCCTGTTGCTGTTCTGCTAGCTGCTTCTGTAACTGAGCCACTACTGCTGTAAGGTCTAGGGGAGGCACTGAACTGCCTGCCTCATGCCGGGGCTCAGTAGCTGGTGCCCTTCTAGTTGGGCGTCCTCGTTCCATTTCTAAAGGAACAAAGGACATACATAACTAAAGCATCATGTTTACATAGCTAATACTATCACAGATAAGCATACTTTGTTTATCTACAAACATGGAAGCAATAAACATAACAAAGTGAGAGGTATTCTTACTTGGAAGCTGCAGGTTCAATGCTGATGTGTGTGTAGGAAGTATGGAACTCTGCTCTGATACTACTCTGTAACGACTCGCCTTCTACTGGCTAGGCTGTAAGGCCGGACCGTCACATTATGCTGTGCTAAGCTATATCTATGACCATTACTAAGTCTAGGTGCGGAAAACTGTAGCAATTTAAAACTTTGCCAAGCTAACACAAATTCTTGTTCCTACATGTACTGAGGGATGCGCGCATAGCAAGTACAGTTGCCGGGCCCAGACAGCAGCATGATTATTATTTTTAATCTATCTATGATAAATAGTTTTCAAAAACTTCACAAATAGTTATGTGATTTCAGTACAGCTTTAGCATTAGCTTAGAACTAGCTCAGTTCAGTTTGTTTGTATCAGTTCAGTTTTCTATTGATATCATATGATAGCTTATGTTAGCACTTGTTGCCATGACTAGTTTGTTTGTATGCCATGTTATGCTTTTACCTGTTTAACATATATTTCAAATAGCATGTTTTCAAATCATAAATTGCATCGTATGCATGTTTTGTGAGGTAGATGGTTTCTTACTAAGCAAAAGCTTGCAGATACTCTTTCCTTATACTGCAGATAAAGGTAAAGGAAAGATGGACTAGCGGAGGCTGGAGGGCAATTTGATGAAGATGTGTGTGGAAGGAACCTGGAATAAAGACCTTGGAAGAACTAGAACCTTTAAGAACTTAGTGTTTCTTATCATGTTACTCTTTGCTTATTTAGTTATCTAAGTGCATGGAATTATAGAAAATCTGCTTAGATTGTTAGTGATCATGTTTAGGATCTTAGTTATGTGTTATTAGTATGTCTCCAGCTAATATAGAACTCTTGTAGGTAAGTTTGGCACGAAACAGTGCTGAAATCAGGGATTTGCTGCGAAATCAGAAACCCCAATCGATCAGTGGATCGATTGGGGGCCCTCAATCGATCAGTGGATCGATTGGGAGCCTGGTTCCGCGAACAGTAAGCTTCTGGATCGATCAGCCGATCGATCCAGTCGCATTCTGTCGCGAACAGTAAGTTCCTGGATCGATCAGCTGATCGATCCAGTCGCATTCTGTCGCGAACAGAGAGTTTGGGGATCGATCGTTCGATCGATCGGGAAAATCACTCCCACGAACAGAGAGCTCTGGAATCGATCAATGGATCGATTGGCCAGTCTGGATCGATCAGCCGATCGATCCAGAATATTAATCCGAGCAGAGTAGCCATCGGAATCGATCCACGGATCGATTCAACAGCTTGTAATCGATTGAGTTCAATCTGGATCGATTGGGAAGCAAGGTTTCGACCAGGAACCCTTGTAATTCAGTTCCTTGACCATAGGGGATGTAGGGTATGCCATGTATACCTTAGATTGCATCCCTCAGTACATGTAGGAACAAGAATTTATGTTAGCTTGGCAAAGTTTTAAATTGGTACAGTTTTCCGCACCTAGACTTAGTAATGGTCATGGATATAGCTTAGCACAGCAAAATGTGACGGTCCGGCCTTACAGCCTAGCCAGTAGAAGGCGGGTCGTTACAAGATATGCTTCAAAACATGCATAAAAGTGTATATAATCTACCCACATCAAGTTCCAGTGCCATAAAGAATGTAATTCAAAGTTATATAACAATAATTATTACTAAAAGTTAAATAGAAACCTTTTCTATTTAAGTAAAAAAATAGAAATAATGTTCTTTATTAATGCAATAATAAAATAACAATTATCTAGTTTTAAGATAAGTCCACTAGGAAGCTTTAACAAGTATGTTCCGATGGTGACTACAACAACCTTTGCTCCATTCCCAACTTGCAGACTTGATTCTCCCTTGACGTGTCTTTTACTATTTTTTAGCCCTATATGTCAATACATATATGTGAGCCACATCTAGTATCCAATATCCAAGTGTCTGATAAAATATCATGATAATCAATAATAAAAATACCTGAAGAGGATGGGGCATCAGATGCCTTATTCTTCTTCACAGACTCAAGATAAATCTTGTAGTTTCTTTGCCAATGTCTCATCTTGCCACAATGATGACATGAGCCCTTTTGTGCTGATTCTAATGTCTTGGCCTTTTTGATCTTTCCCTTAGCCTGATGTTTTGACTTCCTCTTAGAACCTTTCTTGGAAGAGTCTACTAACATCACAATTTTCTATTCACCTTTAACAGAAGGCTCCATAGTCTTAAGCATATTAATCATCTCTGGGATGGTCAATTTCAAATTGTTCATCTGATAGTTTATCACAAATTTTGAATGACTTTTTGACAAATTATGTAGAATTAAGTCAATACTTAACTCATGATCCATTGTAAAATCGAGTGATGCTAAACGCTCTATGTAGCTATTCATCTTCAGTACAAATTGTACTAAAAACGAACCCTCCTATATCTTTGAGTAAAAGATAAGCTTGGAGACAACGAATCTTTCAGATTTATCTTGCTCATCAAACAACTCATGAAGATGATAGACAATATCATAAGCATCCAAATATTAATACTGTTTCTGTAGTTCAGGAGTCATAGCGGCTAGCATGGTGCAACTTGTAAGTACAGAATTATCCTTATATTTTCTATGGGCCAACAATTAGTTAGCAGTTTCATCGGCATCAAGACTTATGGGAAGAGGCACATCAAGGACATAAGCTAGCTTCTCAGCTTTGAGAACAATTCTCAAACTTCAAAACTAGTCCAAGAAGTTCGGCCCAGTCAATTTGTTCGAGTCCAAAATTGAACGCAGATTAATAGAAATTATAATTAAATGATTAATCTAAAAATATAAAAAATGAGAATGTATTAGAGACTTGATTTTATTTATGTAAACAATTTACATGTAATAAAAGCCCACTTATTTATCAAATTCAAATACCCTTATTTTGAATTCGGGAGATAGTAGGTTTTCTCCAAGTGGATTGGTATACACCATAGACAAGAACAACCTTGATTTTGGCCAACAATTCATTCTTAGCTATAGTGGTAGGTAACAAATTTACCAATTGCATATTGCTTATATGCAACTATCATATTATGCTAGCAACTAATTGATTTTTGCATAAACATCGAGTTGTTAATACATTAACAAGTATACATCAAATGCATATCACCCAACTTCACCTCTATCCATATTAAACATGGTTTTGGCACAACAAATCAACGCTTTAAGTTTAAAACCAACCCATTAATCATGATATTATATCTTCATAGTTTGAACATATTTAATTTCAAGTTGAGTTTGACTTTGGCCAACAAATCAAATATGAACTTAAACTCTGGTTTTACCATATTAATGGAAGGTGTAGGTTTTAATATTGTGTAAGAGATTTGGTCTTATTTACATCATGTAAATATTCTATCTACATGACATTATACACATGGCATAAATGATGCTATGACACATCGCATACATGACATAGATAATGACATGACACATCGCACGCATGACAAGCATGACACATCACACATATGACAAAATCTAATCACATCATATACATGACAAAATCTAATCATGTTATAATTAATGCATCTACATGGCATACAATATGACATGAATTTGACATAAATTTAAATATATTATAATTCTATTTTATAAATAAAAATATTTTATAAATATGATTTTAATAAATCAAGATTTATCTAATCAAATTAGGAAATTAATTTCCAAATTTAATTAACATATCTCATTTAGAATCTTTCTATCAATCAAGAATCTTTAATTATTTTGAAAACAAATTTCTAAATTAATTTTCTAATAATTTAGGACATAAATAATTAATATTTCTTAATTAATTATATAATAATTCAAAACTAAATTTTTTATGATTTTTTAAATCTTTCTTAATTTTGTATTTTCTAATAATTATAGAAACTTTCCAAAAATGGAATATTTTAATACATCCAAAAATTTTAGAAAAAATAATTTTTAGAATTTAATTCAGAATATCTTAAATCTAGATTTTTAAAGAATTTTGTAATCTTTCTAAATTTGGTATTACCTAACAAATTAGGAAAATTTTCAAAAATAGAATATTTTTATTAAAATTTCAAAAAAAAAATCTAGAAATGATAATTTCTAAATTAACAAAATATTTCTAAATTTAATTCTAAAATTACTTAAGAAAATTTTCAAAAGTGGAATTTCCTAACAATTTAGGATATTTCCAAACATAGAAAATTCTTAATAATTCTAAAAAATATCAAAAATTAATTACAAGACTAATTATGAACCATAAAATAATTTTACGATCATGTCAAAGTATGATCGGCTCTAATACCACTGTTGGGATATGTCCAATGCGGTGTATGCTAAAAATATATTTTGTAAACATACACAGCAAAAGACTTAACAATAAATAAAATAATTTATTATATCACACACACACGTATGCAAGATACAATTACACAGACAAGATCATAAAATAAAATAAATTCGAATAACAATTATTCTAGGTATACCTTATGGATGACTTGTAACGAGAAGGACATTAACCTTTTGCGACATTATCGAACCTCGCCTCTATTCGTATCTATGCTGAACTTTTCAAGACAACTCCAAGAGAATAAGCTTCACCTTCGGAAGGTACTAGCCATGAGTGAAGGAGAAGAATCAAGAAGAGGAAGAAGAAGCAGAAGGAAGATCTTCCTTTGGGTGACTCACGGCAACAAGAGGAGAAGCTCTTGTTGTGGTCGGCGGTAAGAGAGAGAGAGACAGACAAAGAGGTATTGGGTTTAGGTTTTCAAACCTAATCAAGCCAATAATGAATTTTCTATTAATTTTCTCTTAACCATATCAATATATAGTCCTCTTTAATGAGTTGGATTAGAAAACCCAAATCAAACCCATTATGTCTTAAAAAAAAATTAGCCCATTAACCCCTTGGTTTGGTTCACAACTAAATCAAGTTGGTTCATGGCTAAACCAAATAGCGTCCAACTCTTTAATAAGAGATGTTACCCATCCATGCTTTCATTTCGACAAATATTTCCATATTTGTCTTATGTATAGTCCAACTAAATATTTATCTCTTGATCTAAGAATCTAATTCTCTAACTCATTTTACGTCCTTTAGAGACTCATAGTGTTTGTGATCCAATAAGTTCCCAATTTATCTTTATCATCCATAATTAACTACTTAATTATAGAATGATCATGAGTGACACCTAGTAGTACATCATGATTCCTAATTAACTGAAAAATCACAGTTGATCTTAGAACTAATTCTGAACACTTCAACAGTTACAGTGAGTCGTGCCTCATTTCTTTCACTCATCTTATACTCACTTAGTTCAAGATATAGTCTATGTGTCTACCCCTACTGGGCTGACTATGTCACATATAACCCAAGTAATACTTTCTCGTTCCGCGGATTCAAATTACTCGTACATTTGTATAAGAGTTCCATACTCTTAACATGTGATGCTTTGGCCAAAGACTTTGAATAATAATCCTAATGAGTGGCCATAGGGTATACATCTTCTCACAAGAAGTGGTGAATCCTCTATGGGCTATCCAAATATCTTTGGACACTTTGACTTATACCCAATCATTTCAGGTCCACATCTCCAAAAGATGTTTGCTTAAGATGTCAAAATATAGGTCTCCATGACCAAGATGACTTGTATACCTTAAGTTGAAGGAAACTTATACTCGAGCTATAGTAAGAACTTCATAAACATATCAATATATGTAGTGAACCATATGAAGTCTTACAACAAGTCACTCTAATAAACTAGATACCATAACTAGCATCCACATTTAACTCTCGACATCCTAATATCTCTAGCTAGTGAGAAACAGCTGCTTGGCCGAACCAAGGAGTATAACCTATGCTAGTCTTACAGAATTGATGATGTCCGAATGCACCAATTTGATGACTCAAGAAATTCCAATACGTTCATAATTGCATATGTAGAGATAATCATAAGTTGTGATCTAATTACAAATTCTCTCATGCTATGAATTATATTATGAATATTTAGTAAATGAGTTTGAGACTATTCAAACATATAATATGTACTCAAATAGTGAATATATATTTATCAAATAAATAGTAAATGATAATCCATTTACCTTAGGACATCCCTCAAACTCTAACACATCCCAGCGATGAAAAGCTACAGAAGAGTCTGTCGGTGGACGAGAAGGGCGTGCACGAAGTGTTCGAGAGACAAGAAGCCAAGAGGAAGGCTGCTTGTGGAGAAGGTCGATCGGGACATCACCTAAGCAATCAGGAGTGCAAAATAGGCTAACTCAAAGGTTGACTTGAATAATCGAAGTGCCTCAACTATCTGGAGGCACCTCGAATGCCCATCTATTGAAGCTATTGAGCAAAGGACTCGAGGTGCCTCAGGGCAACTAGAGATGCCACCAATCTACGGAGCATGAGGGTGCCTAAGTGATCCAATGCACCTCATATAAAGTATTGAGGCATCTCCAATCACATTGAGGGCACCTCTAATATGGCAAATCCATTGAGTGACCATTGCTTCATAGATAAAATATTATCCACATGAGAGGCACCCTGAATGTCTTTGGAGGTGCCTCAAATCAATGGTAACTTATCCTAGAAGGATATAAAAAGTTCCTTGGAGCTTGGAATTTAACAACAATTTTGTATTTATCTTCCTAGCTATTTCTTAGCTTTCAAAGACTATAAGAGATTACTCCACCATCATAAAGGAGATTTTTAGTAGATCTTTCAACTATCTTGGATTAAAAACCATCTAGGTTATAACCAAGTAAAATTCTTTTATCCTCTTACTTATTTGTTTATGTCTTTGTTTGTGTTTAATTAATATTGTGTCCTTGCTCTATTCAAAAGAAAGAGATTATTCTAACTTCTTTTTAGGACTATTCACCCCCTATAGCCATCCTCACCTAGACATACAAATGGTATCAGAGTTAGACCACTCTAGAAGGATTAACTGCTTGCTAAAGCAAGAAGACGATGGCTAGATCGATCATCTACCGACCAAAGTTTGAGGGGGAGTTCACACTGTGGAAACGTCGCATGGAGGTATTTTTCAAGAATGATTTTGAAATTCTTCTTATGATCAAATATGGTTTTGTAATGCCTAGAGATCAGCATGGAGAGGAAAAAAGAAGAACACCTCTGGAGCAAAAAGGAGCAAAATGACTTCGTGGCGAATGACAAAACACATTTCCACCTATTGAGCATTCTTCCACCCTTAGAAGTCAATCAAATTGGAAGTTATGACTCAACGAAAAAACTCTAGGAGAAGTTCCTAGAGCTATATAAAGAGACCTCGAAGGCTAAAATCACAAGATGGGACCTGCTTTGGAACTAACTCAGAAACCTTCGAATGAAAAAAGAAGAGTCGGTAGCTCATCTACACACAAGGATCAAGGAGCTGATCACCGGATTTATGAATCTCAGAGAAATGGTAACAAATCGAGACTCGCTAGAAAAAAAGTATTTTTAGCTAAGTATGTTTAGCTAAGTGTTTACCTAGGTATTTTGAAAGAAAAAACTAAACTTTTGAAAACTACATTTTTTGTTAAGAAAGTGCTATATTTCAGGGGGACTTTCTAAACTCTTAAAGAATTCTTAGTTGTATTTCAAAACATAGAAACTTAGTTTTTGAAAAATTCTTTTTCCTTCCTTTTGAAAATACTTGTTATCTATGTACTTAACTTAATTATGCACTGTGTTACCATAATAAAAAAGGGAGAGATTGTTGGTGCAGGGAGCACCATACGATCAAACTTGAGTTTTGATAATGGCAAAAGGTTCTAAGTTTAAGTGTTATTATTGTTCTAACAAGTTAAACTGAGTGTGTGGGAAAGTCCTAAGTGATCTTAGGCAAAGAGAAAGTCCTAGCTGCGGTTAGACAACAAAGTCCTAGTCTAGGGGACTAGGCAAAGTCTTAGTAGGTTAAGGACATTGGACAAAATCCTAGAGTCGAGGACGCTAGATGGAAATCATGGGAGTCGCGAATACCAGGTGGAAGACTAGACGGGTCAGGGGTCAGATGTCCAGCATGAAGTCCTGATGTCTAGGACACTGAGTAAAAGTTCATACGGTCTGGAGGATCAGTCTGGAAAAAGGTAATATCTCCCAAGAGGGGTAGGTGAGGATGCATTCATTGAAGAGGGAATAGTAGACGTCGGTCTAACCTAGAGTTTTAACAAAACTCAAAGTTAGGACCAGACAGTCTGAAGGCTGTCAAAATCATACTTTATATATATTATTTTGCCTGGACTAACTTTATTTTACAGAAAGAAGGTTTTAGTAAAAAGTTGGTCCAGGTGCTTGGAGGGGGTCAGTGCGCCTGAACTCTGGGTGCTTGGAGTTGCTCCGAGCTCCTGGGAAGGCTTCGGCGAAGAGGCACCCCTGGGAGAGCTCCAAATCTTTCTAATGTGGGACTTTAATTGAATCCCAATAATCCTCCCCTCAAACGAAGAACGACAATTACTCTCATGATCTGAGCCTCTCAGTGAGCCATTGGGAACACAATTGAATTACAACTTGACTAGGAAGGAATTCAAAATCCTAGGAACAAACCATGCACTAACTATCTTGTAGGTTTGGTGAAACTAATTGAGTACTTGCACTTTAAGACAATACCATTTGATAGGACTGGATGTGTTCACCGAGATTAAGGATATTTCTCACATGTTATTTTTAGATTCATATTTTCTTCAGGACAAGCAAAGATTTGTTATGGGGGAATTTGATAAGTGTGAAGTATATAAAGTTTTCATCTCATTTTCATGCTACATTCGACCTACTTTTGCATGCATGATTTGTGATATCTTGATCCTATGCTTCATTTTCATGTTTTATTACTCCTAGATATTGTTCTCATATATTTTAGATGACAAGAGTAATGAATGGAGCAAAATAGGGAGAAAAGAGAATAAGAGGAAGAAGTCCTGTCCGGACATGAGTACCCGAGCCCAATGACATAGGTCATGCCCGGCTCTGCATGGCCAACGGCATGGCCTGTGCCCCACTCAAGTACCTTGCCATGACTAGCCCGTGCCCAGTGGCATGGGCGATGCCCAACTCTGTCAATTTTCCACGGGCGCCCGTGCCTAGTGGCACGAGTCTTGGCCCGCCATATCTAGCGTCTCCATGCCTAACACTAGCACCTGTGCCAAGAGGCACAACCCTCTGGGTGCCCCATTTTCCAGCACTATATAAAGGGATCTTCTCCATTGGATTAAGGATCTTGATTTGGGGGCATCCAAGTGAAGGCACTGGAATTCCGTTCTGTTTTAATTTCCCCTGTACAAAAATTGTACAAGTACAAAACTTTTCCTAGCAACCCACATGTTCGATCAGACATGTGTTTGATCAATTAAGCAAGTTCTTGATGGATCAAAGCACACCTTGATCAAAATACAAGATCGTTAGCCTCTTGTGTTGGTATTCAGGATCGATACAAAGAAAACTAAACTAATTATACAGCGGAATCAAAGAACTAGTTGTACCTTTCTTTTATAGCCAAAGACCTCTTGCTCTTCTGTTGTATTCCTCTCATCTTCTTGGATGTCGTGTGGGCGACGATCTACAAAGATAACAAACACCCTTCCCTTCCTTGTTTCCAAACCGCTGACCACCAAGAGAAGCTCTAGGATGAGGCACCTTCTCCTCTTCTTCTTCTTTTCCAGGCCGCTGTCCACAAAGGATGTTAATCAAGGGGTGCCGGCCCTAGCAAGGAAGAGGCGCCAGCCCTAGTAAAGGAGGAGGCGCCGACCCTAGCAAGGAGGAGAAGAGGTGCCGACCCTAGCAAGGAGAAGAGGCACCGACCCTAGCAAGGAGAAGAGGCGCCGACCCTAGAAAGGAGGAAATTAACCAAAAATAAACATGGATGGATGTGAGGCTTTATATAGAGGCTATAATAGGGACCTAGAGAAGGAATTGGTTTAGGCCTCCTGATGGGCTTGGGTTTTCTGTTTTCAGCAAGAACACTCAACTCAAGTCCATCAATAATAACCCATACCACTAAAGGATTATTATTGAACTACCGTACCAATCCCATATTACAATATGAGTTCCTTCTTATCATGAGTGCGTTAATCTCCCTGTGTTTAAGATATCGTATACCCATTAATTAAATGGGTTACTGACAACTCAATTAATTAACATCTAATTCCAAGAGTAGTACCACTCAACTTTATTATCATATCGGACTAAGTCTACCTGCAGGGTTTAAATGATAATCCTTATGACCTCCTCAAGGGGACATCATCAGCCTAAATAATTAGGACACAGATTCCTTCTATAATCAACAACACACCATATAAACAGTACTATTTCCTAACTCATCGGGCCTATTGATTTAACGAATAAATCTCATCCATTGATAAGTTAAAGAAATAAATACTAAGTATATGTGCTTGTTATTATATAGGGATTAAGAGGACACACATCCATAATAACAGAGGTTTTGTTATTTTATGTAATTAGTACTAATCAAACAACCTCAAACGGTCCTGCTCAATACACACATAGTGTACTAGTGTAATTTTATAGTCAAGACAGACTAATACCAAATTACACTACAACCGTTTCAATGGTTTGTCCCAATCCATCTTGGTTGTGAGCTACTATTTATAATTTATAAGGAACCGATAACATGATCTTCTGTGTAGCACCACACACCATGTTATCTACAATATAAATTAAATGGACAACTGCATTAACATATATATAAATATAAAATGCAAACATTTGACCAAAGTGATTCTCATTTCAAAATATTTCATAACAGATGTTCATACAAAAGCTAGGCTTATAGTATACATCCCAACAATCTTTCACTTATACTAAAAGACTATGCTGCCATACATCTAATTCTCATCCCCTCAACATTCTTATCAAAAGCTCTCGCCGGAAGGGCCTTAGTGAAAGGATCTGCCAGGTTATCTGCGGATGTAATCTTGGCGACAACAATCTCTCCTCGCTTTACAATGTCTCGTATTTGGTGGTACTTGTGCTCAATGTGTTTACTTGCCTTATAGGCTCGTGGTTCCTTCAAGTTTTCTACGGCACCACTGCTCTCACAATAAATTGTGATAACTTTGGGCAAACCAGGAATCATATCTAAGTCCATCAAGAAGTTTCTAAGCCATACAGCTTCTTTGGCTGCTTAAGAGGCTGCCACATATTCAGCTTCCATGGTGGAGTCTGAAACATATTTCTGCTTAACACTCCTCCATGCTATGGCTCAACCTCCCAAAGTAAACACATACCTTGAGGTTGATTTACTATTGTCCCCATCTGATTAGAAATCCGAATTCGTGTAACCCACAGGGAGCAAATCATCTGCCTAGTAAACCAGCATATAATCTCCAGTCCTTTTCAGGTACTTTAATATATGCTTTATGACAATCCAATGTCCCTGTCCTGGGTTACTTTGATATATGATAATCATGCCCACTGTAAAACAGATATCCGGTCTCATACATAGGATTACATACATTAGGCTTCCTATAGCTGAAGCATAAGAAACTACCTTCATCTCCTCTATCTCCTTTGGTGTCTTAGGACACATCTCTTTTGATAAAGGTACTCCATGCCGAAAAGGTAGAAAACCTTTCTTGGAATTTTGCATGCTAAAACGAGCTAGGATATTATCGATGTATGAAGCTTGGGATAAGCACAACATTCTTTTCTTACGATTCCTTATTACTTTGATCCTAAGAATATGTCCACATTCTCCCAAGTCCTTCATATCAAATTACTTGGACATCCATACCCTTACGTCTGACAACACTTTGGCATTGTTGCCAATGAGCAAAATGTCATCTACGTATAGTACAAGAAATACCACCACGTTTCCGTTACTTTTCTTGTATACACAAGACTCATCCGAACACTGAATGAATCCATGAGACTAGATCACTTCATCAAATCGGATGTTCCAAGATCTTGAAGCTTGCTTCAGTCTATAAATGGGCCGATTGAGCTTATATACAAGATGCTCTTTGCCCTTCGCAATGAATCCCTCTGGTTGCTTCATATAGATGTTTTCTTCACGACTTTCGTTAAGGAAAGCTATCTTGACATCCATTTGCCAAATCTCATAATCCATATGAGCAACAATAGATAAAAGAATCTGGATAGACTTAAGCATGGCTACCGGCGAAAAAGTTTCCTCATAATCGATTCCCTCTTTCTGAGTATACCCCTTCGCAACAAGCCTCTCTTTAAAGGTTTCCACCTTCGAGTCTGTTCCTCTTTTCCTTTTGTAGATTCATTTACATCCAATGGCTTTTACACCATTTGGTGGTTCTACAAGCTCCCAAACGTGATTAGAATGCATAGATTCTATTTTAGAGTTCATTGCACTTTGCCAAGATACTGCATCTTTATCTTGGAGTGCTTCATCATATGTCCAGGGATCAGCCTCATGTTCACCAGGGATCAAGTCCGAAGACTCTCCCAAAAACATGAATCTTTTAAGTTGTCTAACAACCCTCCCACTACGACGTGGTGATGTGCGTAGATTTTATGATCATTTATACATGTTTTGATGCACATTCACTTACTTTATTCATGTATATTCTATGCATGTTCACCCCTCTTAGCATATATTCAGCATAAATATTCTTTTGTTCGGAGATCTGCTCTTTGTGTATTTTCTTATTGACAGGACGCGATTTAGAGCATAAACAAAGCTTAAGTGGAGTCTAGAGCTTCCAAGGTGTCGTGTCCAGGGCGTGTGAAATTTCTGCACTGTAGACTAAAACCAAAATGGCCATAACTTTCTGCTCAGTTGGAGTTTTGGGCTGTTGTTTATACCGAATTGTAGATAACTTCAAGATCTACAACTCTGATGAAGACTTAACTCAAGAATACCACGTTAAGATGTGCTAAAATGATCTACAAGTCCACCCGACCTTGATACACAGCCGTGTCAATTCTGCACGATCGTGCGGTGTAACCAAAGTAGAAGGAAGGCACGGTCGTGGCAATTCGTATGATCATGCGATGTAACCTGAGCAGAAGGAAGGCACGGCCGTGGTAATTAGCACAGCCGTGTGGTGTAACCAGAGTAGAAGGAAGGCACGACCGTGCGGTGTAACCAGAGCAGAAGGAAGGCACGACCGTGTCAATTTGCATGGTCGTGTCAATTTGCACGGCCGTGTGATGTAACCAGAGCAGAAAGAAGACACGGCCGTGCAGATCTCGCTCGACCATGCGACTCAACCCAAAGGGAGGAGGCAGTTGGTCGTGCGAATCTTGCACTGTCGTGGCACGGGTTGTGCGGCGCCCGTGCCCTAACTTATATAAGGGTCAAGAACCCTATTCTCGAGAGCATCTTTGGTTTTGGACTTCGTCCCTCTCCTTGGGAAAGGGTTCTCCCCTTCGGGGGAAACCCTAGAGCTTCATCCACCACCATCCCTTGACGTTCCGTCCATCTCCAGAGCAAGGAGGCATCCCCAAGACATCGAAAACCTTGGCAAACATCTCTTCTTCCTCTTCTTCTCACATCAAGAGTTGTAAGTATGCTTTACTTTATGTTTTGGGGTTGTTCTTCCCTCACAATGGAGTAGAGATCCTCTTCTAGGATTAGGAAGTATTTGTAATATGATGGAGATGTAGAACTATGTAGATTCGCCAAATTTCTATTCAATGACTTGTTAATTCCTTGTTCATGCTTGATGAATTATGTGTGTGACATATTTATATTTCTTCGCATGATTTGTTATTGATGTGGAGGATTGTTAATCACGCAAAGGGGATGCCCTAGAGCGTATTGACCAAGGTACCCTAGTGGCAGGGGTAAGCCTTTCCGGACGTCTAGGACATTCCCTTAAAAGGAGAAATAATCCCTCAGAAATTGCTGCTCTCGTAGAAAGAGTGCTCTAGATCGTATACCCGAGGGGCCCTAGTCACAAGGGTAACTCGTTCACGGACGTCTAGGACATTCTCTTGAAAGGAGAGGCAATTCCTCCATAAGGAAGTAGGAAACCGTACCAAATTTTTACCCTTATCCTTATTGTTATTTACTAGACATGTATTCCTGTGATTTACCAAGGCGCCCTCGTGAAAGGGATTAACCGTTACAGGATTTCACAGGAATCGTCTCTATTCGATACTTAGGGATATTGGCCAATTTAACTTCCTGTAAGAGCATGGACATAGAGGGTAGAAACTAAGCAATCTATGTAATATCTCCTAGTATTATAATGAAACCAAAATCCTAGAATCCATCTCCCAAAGCTCATTCCCTCCAAGATCAATTCTCTCTCTCCCCTCTCTCTTTGTCTTAGCCTTCTTTCCCTCTCTTTAATCACACTCATTAGTTTATAAGTGTCAAAGCCAACTTTCGACCTTCTAGATACTTGGTGACATCTCTAGTGCCTAATCAATAGTCCTTGTGGTTCGACAATCTTATATATTACTGACGACGAAACCGTATACTTGCGGTTCGTAACAAGTTTTTGGCATCGTTGTCGGGGACTGTTCGCATTAACATTAGTAGATTAGCAATTTAGTAAATCTAGACTTGTGAATAGTTTTTATTTTTTCATTTTCATAATTCAAAAAAAATATTGAAATTGGTTTTCCATATACATAATCAAAAAAAATCTGCATTTTCTTTCTTATCTTTAAATTCTACATTTAATTTTTTCTAGAAATTTAAATTCTACATTTTATTTCTTGTTTTTCATATAGAATTTTATTTCTTATCTTTAATTCTTCATTTTTATTTTTACTCAAAATATTTTTTTCTTGAATATCGATAAGCACTAACATGTCAAGCAGGCCCTTAAGAGATTTCTCGGTACCTATTTCTGCGAGATTTATGTCTCCCATTGTGCAGCTTCATATTGAAGCCGAAAATTTCCAACTAGATCCAGAGTTAATTTTCATGACACAAGGTCACAAATTTGGAGGAGAAGTATCAGAAAGTTCTTATCTGCACCTTGAGACATTTCTAGCGCTTTGCGATATGGTGAATTGTGAAGGAGTATTAGCAGATGCAGTTTGGTTGATGACATTTCCTTTTAGTATCAAGAATAAAGCAAGGACTTGGTTATATTTTATCCATCCTCAAAGTATCACAAGTTGGGAACAATTGGAGAAATAATTCTGAATCATTTTTTCCCTCCAAGCAGAACAATTTACATGAGGAATTGCATCACAAAGTTTGCTCAGGTATATATGGGGAATCATTATTTAAAGCATGGGATGTAACATCCGTTAATTTTATCTTTTCCAAAAGAGAAAAAAGAAAAGAAATAAAAAAATATTTATAAATGACCTGGGCTAGAATTTGAACTCGAGACCTCTTACTTGAGATTTGTTTAAGTAGTCATTAGGTGGTGGTAAAGCATCACATGAGCAATATAAAACAATTCATTATATGTAGATGATATGTGAAGAGATACTCCAACTTTTACTTAGTATAAAAGGGGATGGATGAGATTAAAAACCTAATTTTCATCTCCTCTTCTCCTCTAGCCGAAACTTCACCTTCGTCCTTTCAGGTTTCGGCCAAGATCAAGAAATCTAGGTCCAAGCTTCTAAGTTCTTCAAGTGGGGGGTCTAAGAGGAGAGTTTTTGGCAAGGATTGGTACGCGGGTAAAGGGTGGATTGGAGAATAAGGCGTGCAAGAGAGAGGATTGTCTTCCCTACACCTTATAGTAGTAAGATCTAGCGAAAAGATGTAAGTATCTCTCACCTGCAGTATGAGTAGCTTCGTTAATACTGTAGGACCGTTGCGGCCAGCTAGGAGGGGGTTGTTGGATAGTCCTGTAGAATAAAACAAACAAACCCTCCTCGAACTCGTTAAGCTAACACTTGTATATATAAAGTAAGCAGATAAACTAAAAGCATAAAGAAAAAGCGAGGCACAAAGATTTACTTGGTTACAACCAAGGAGGTTATTAATCCAAGGAAGATTAAGCTCACTAAAAACTCCTTCAGGCGGAGAAGCCTCGTACAACAATGTAGTGCAGAAAACAGAAGCTAAACTAGAACTGAAGCGTACAAGTGTTTGGAATTACAAATTAGAGTTTATTGAAAAGCTTCTGGACCAAGGCTATATTTATAGCCTTGGTCAGGGCGCTTGGAAGGGTTCTGGGCGTCCTGGGGGGGGGAAACTTATCCCCCAACGTTCAGATCGAGTCAAAACTCGATCTGGTCAATTTTACTGCTCAGGGCACCCCGGAGGGTTCCGGGTGCCCCGGAGCCCAAAGTCAACAGTTGTTGACTTTTTCGTCCGAAACTTCTTCTCTGGTTCAGTCCCGTCTCGGTCCGGTTCTTCTCCTCCGAATCCGCTTGCTTGGGTGATCTCTGCCATCCGGAAAAGGGCTCACCCGAACCCAACTTCCGGTCTTCTCGAGCAGCCTTCCGCTCCGGCTTCTCGTCCCTCGGAATCGCTGCGTGTTTCCTTCTCGTCCACCAGCGTACTCATCCGCAGTCTTCGTCCCTCGGTCGCACTGCGTGACAACCTTCTCGCTAGCTGCGTCTCTTGCTCCCCGAGCAATCTTCCGCTCCGGCTTTCGTCCCTCGGAACCACCGCACGCTTCCTTCTCGTCCACCGGGGTACTCTTCCGCAGCGCCTCGTCCCTCGGACGCACTGCGTGCCGTCCTTCTCGCTAGCTGTGTTTTCCGCTCGAGTACCTGTGCTCCTAAGCTCCTGCACACTTAAACACAAGGTTAAAACAACGCAGGACCTAACTTAACTTGTTGATCACACCAAAACAACCTTGGGGTTCCAACAATCTCCCCCTTTTTGGTGTGATCAACCAAAGTTAAGCTAGGGTTACAAATAGACATAGAATAAAAATAATTTATTGCAATAACATGCAACATGATAGAAAAAATTGAATTTCAATCAAAAATTTCAAATTTTAATTTTCAATTTTCTTCCTCCACCTAGACTTATACTTTCCCTTCTCCCCCTTTGATCACAATAAAAATGGGGTTTCAAGAAAAATAATCTAAGGGTTTGACACTTAGAAAAAATTATAGAAATCTATTTCAATGATTTTATGAGAAAACATATTTCCAAGTTAAGGAAAAAAATTTCTAAGTGAAAGAATAACTTTTGAAAAATTTATAAGTTTTCACCATAAAAAATCTTTCTAAGTCCAAAAATTTATGCATGAAAATTTAAGAAGATTGATAACATTAAAAAAAAATTTCTATACATTTATTTATTTATTCTAATACTTATATCAAAAAGTTTTAAATTTCCATTTCAATTTATCATAATTTCTTAACTTTGAAGCAAGAAAATTTGAACATGTAGAAATTTGTAACATGTCATTTTCTATTGTATTTTGAATTCCTAATTTGCAAAGATATTTTGATAATATAAACTTGATAAAGTTTCTTGACAATACTTCTGATTTGCAAACTTCGTTTGACAAAATATTTCGTAATTTGCAAGATTCTTTTGTCAAATCATTTTGCGATTCGAAAAACTCTTTCAACGAGATAATTTGTACTTCGGAAAAGTTTTTAGATCCGGAAAAAGTTTTTGAAAAATTACTTTGTGATTCGCAAGAATCTTTCGTCAAAACATTTTGTAATTCAAAAAATTCTTTCGATGATTCAATTTTTGATTTGCAAAAATCTTCAGGTAATTTGATTAATTGAACCAGTTGTTCAGAGGTTCGAGTCCATACCTTACTTACCTCGTCGGCCGTTGGTTCTCCCCCTGTTGAATTAATTTCTTCCGAAGATTCTCCCCCTTCATCGATCTCGGGATGTACCTGTCTCGGTAATTTCTTCCATCTCGGATTCTGATGACGGCTCAATGTTTATTGAGGGGACGACTTCAATCGGTTCTTCGTAGAGTTTTAAGAACTTTTCCCAAAGTTCTTTTGAGCTGTTGTATTCGCTGATTCTTTTGAGATCTTCATTTGGTATCACGGTTAGGAGATGAAATTCTGCCCGTCCATTTGCCATCGATTCGTTACGTTGCTTTTTGTTCCAGAGACGTAGATCGAGTCTTTCTCTGTTCGTGTTCTTCGGTTCTTCATAACCAGATTTTAAAATTAAAGAAATACCAAGGTCTGAGTTAAGGTATACCTCCATTTGTTTCTTCCATGAAGAAAATTCCCCCTCGAATGCTGGTGGGTAGTCGCTAGCTCGAGCCATCGCTTTGTTGCTTCAGACAACGGTTAGTCCTTCTAAGGAGTCTCGGCTCTGATACCACTTGTAGGATTGTTGCGGCCGGCTAGGAGGGGTTGTTGGATAGTCCTGTAGAATAAAACAAACAAACCCTCCTCAAACTCGTTAAGCTAACACTTGTATATATGAAGTAAGCAGATAAACTAAAAGCATAAAGAAAAAGCGAGGCACAAAGATTTACTTGGTTATAACCAAGGAGGTTGTTAATCCAAGGAAGATTAAGCTCACTAAAATCTCCTTCAGGCGGAGAAGCCTCGTACAGCAATGTAGTGCAGAAAATAGAAGCTAAACTAGAACTGAAGCGCACAAGTGTTTGGAATTACAAATTAGAGTTTATTGAAAAGCTTCTGGACCAAGGCTATATTTATAGCCTTGGTCGGGGCGCCTGGAGGGTTCTGGGCGCCCTGGGGGGGATAAAACTTATCCCCCAACGTTCAGATCGAGTCAAAACTCGATCTGGTCAATTTTACTGCTCAGGGCGCCCCGGAGGGTTCCGGGTGCCCCGGAGGGCTCCGGGCGCCCCGGAGCCCAAAGTCAACAGTTGTTGACTTTTTCGTCCAGGACTTCTTCTCTAGTTCAGTCCCGCCTCGGTCCGGTTCTTCTCCTCCGGATCCGCTCGCTTGGGTGATCTCTGCCATCCGAAAAAGGGCTCACCCGAACCCAACTTCCGGTCTTCTCGAGCAGTCTTCCGCTCCGGCTACTCATCCGCAGTCTTCGTCCCTCGGTCGTACCGCGTGCCGATCTTCTCGCTAGCTGCGTCTCTTGCTCCCCGAGCAATCTTCCGCTCTAGCTTTCGTCCCTCGGAACCACCGCACGCTTCCTTCTCGTCCATCGGGGTACTCTTCCGCAGCGCCTCGTCCCTCGGACGCACTGCGTGCCGTCCTTCTCGCTAACTGCGTCTTCCGCTCGAGTACCTGTGCTCCTAAGCTCCTGCACACTTAAACACAAGGTTAAAATAACACATGACCTAACTTAACTTGTTGATCACACCAAAACAACCTTGGGGTTCCACCAAATACATGTTACGATATGTTTTAAGCGTGTTGCATGTTAAAGGAGATAGATGTTATGATATGTAAGATGCCCTCTAAATTTTTGGGATTAAGAGCATGTTTAGATCATCTTGGTTTGCTTCCCATTAAGTTTTGGGACTAAGAAGTATAATCAAGTGCCTAAAGTACTTCCCTATAAGTACGGGGGAATTAAGCGCACATAAGGTGTTTGGTTAAATGCCAAGCAAGCGCAAGTACAAGATATTAATAGTTAAAAGAAAGTATTTTACTTTAGAAAAGCATGTACTGGACACAAGGTCCTTGGGTGGGCTCCTATATCGCCCCTAGGCTCCTAGACCGCCTAGTTGTACCTTAATGGGTTCGGGATCAGCTACCTTGAATCTTATTAAGGATGCGCGCAAAGTGGTACAATGCTGGGCCTAACCAAGTGATTATTATTTTCACTATTATGTAATATAAAGTTTTTCAAATTTCATGGTTTATCTTAGTGGAAGTTTCCTAAGTTGAGAATTTGAGTTATAAAGTGCAGCAGTGATAAACTCAATAATAATATGCCAAGATTCTTGTTTTTATTTCGTGACTAGCATGGTTTTTAAGTTGATGGTTTGCATGATAAACTAGTTTGAAAATACATGTCATGCACATATTTCCGAATTACGGATTTAGTGCGAATTACTGTCAAAAGCATGTTTACATTGTTACATTTTTCCTCAAGCAGTTTAAAAAGCATGTCCTCTTTTATTGTATCACTTTGTGAGTAGATGGTACTTACTAAGCATCCCCTTATAGATTTACATTTCCTTATACTGCAGATAAAGGTAAAGGAAAGCTCGAGTAGGAGGAGGTAGCAGGAGCAGTGTTTGGTGTGTGTGCAATGGAACCGTGGAAGACGATCTTGAGATTTGTTATGTTAAACCTTAGTGCGAATGTATTCACTTATTTTCGCTCTACTTGAAACACTTGTAAGGGTCATCATGATACATTTACAGTTTGATAGTAATTGGTGTATCAAAGATTTCTCCTCAAGTAATGGGATAAAATGGTAGGCCAAGGTTGATTACAAAGGGGAGAAAAACCTCTTTTTGGAGCTCGGTGTGACCTCCACACGGCCCGTGCCACAGCCGTGTGGAATCACATGGCCTCCTGCTTCCTGCTCTTGGCCAAGGTGACACGGCCGTGTGAAATCACACGGTCGTGCCTCTCTTCCTCTCGGCCAAAGTGATACGGCTGTGTGAAGTCACACGACCATGCACTCCCTCCTCTTGACCCAAGTGACACGATCGTGTGGATTCACACAGCCATGCACTTCTTTACCTCTGCCAAGGTGACACGGCCGTGTGAATTCACACGGTCGTGCCTTGCTTCTCCTCGGCCAAGGTGACCTAGCCATGTGGATTCACACGGCCGTGTACCTCCCTCTCTCGGCCAAGGGGACACGACCATGTGAATTCACACGGCCGTGCGGCTGTGCTTGGCTCCAGGTCGTGTCCTATTCAGTCGAACAAGTTAGAGTAGACCTATGGGCTGAGCAGTACATAACGTGTAAGAATGCCAAAAAAAAATCAGGAAGTACAGATAAGAGTAATGTCTGCACCCTATGTGGTAAGGGTAGAGGGTCGGGCGTTACAGCTTGATATCAGAGCAAGTTCCATCCTTCTATCACACACATCAAGCATTGATCCTGCAGCTTCCAAGTAAGAAAGTACCTTCGCATAACTTTTATGCATTTATTTCAGTTATGATTAGTAAGAACTGTTGTTAAGATTAAGCATGCTTATACATGAAAGTGCTAATAAGTGCTAATGGTAGCAAGTAAGAAAGAGAGCATGTGGCAAAAGGAGATTCGCTCGCCCCCAGCGCCCCCGCCAACCCGTCCCTAGGCTAACACGGAGGAGGTAAATCATGGGTGGCTACTAGCCATTAGTGCAAATGACGAAGACATGGGGGAGGTTATGCTCGGTCACGCTGAGTTTTAACCCCAAGACCTCATGTGGCAACAAGTAAGAAAGAGAGCATGCTTATACATGACAGTGCTAATAATAGCAAGTAGGAATGAGGATGGGTTGACGCATTGTCTCACTGGTTGGTGGGTGAATATATAGATGGCCAGAGGGCATCCTGCTAGACAGCCAAGAGTTAATGAACCTCAACCAGAGATGAATGAGTCTACACCCCAGGAAAACCTTCTAGAAGTAGTAGCTCAACTACAGAGATAATTTGTTGGATCGAGATGCGCTAGAGGGGGGGGTGAATAGCACTCGTGGCTATTTCGTTTGATTCGTAAAACACTCGAGTAAAAACACAGCGGAATAAAAACAAACAACACAAAGACACAGATCGATTTTACTTCATTCGGAGCCTAAGGCGACTCTTACTCGAAGGCCCGCGATCCTTGATCGCTTCCGGTGGGCAACAACTATAAGTTCGAGAGTATACAAAAGATGATTTACAAGTAATGCAGTAAGTAATCTTATACCGACAATGGAAAATACTAAATTGAAGCTTCGGGTTGTCGGTGTCAAGTTGCAGCACTTCGGGACGAGTTCGTTAGCAGCTAAATGCAGAAGGAAGACTTGAATCTTGTTATCTTGAGCTGCTGGTCGAACCCCCTTTATAAACAGTGTTCAAGGCGCCTTAAACAAGCTCCAAGGTGCCTTAAACGAGAATTTTATCCCGATATGCTTGCTGGGATAATCCTTTGACTGCCGCGACCTGAAGGCGCCTTAAACCCTTTCAAGGCGCCTCCAAGCTGTCTAAGGCGCCTTCAATCCATCAAAGGCGCCTTAAGCCTGCTCTTCGCGCCAGCTCAGGATTTTGAACCCGAGGCGCCTCCAAGTCCCATGGAGGCGCCTCGGACACTGTTCATCCGATGCAAATCTTCGTTATTTTGTACCTGTAAGACATGTTAGTCCCAAACAACATCCTGCAACACAAAGTTAGCACAAAATAACAGTATGGATAATAAAGAATGTTTAAGACAGTCTCCGGACTGTCCGTGTCTGACTTCGGATTTCCTACCGGAAACCCTAGGTCGACCTGACGCCTACTGCTCCCTCTACGGGGAACGCGTCCTCACCTACTCCACTCAGGAGATTTACCTGCTGCCAGTACGATCCTCTAGATCGACTAAACTTTTGCTCAGCACTCAACGCTTCCGGACTTTCTGCTGGACATCCGCTTCCCGGACAGTCCAGTCTTTCACCTGGTTCGCGACACCAGGGCTTTCCACCTAGGGTTACCACCCCCTAGGACTTTTGCCTGAAGCCATCGACCTGCCAAGTGTTGGGTTTTTCGGGCCACGAAAACCGCTTTTCGCGTCGCGGAAACCCCGAATCACCCAAAGCCGTAGATCCGTGCAAGGAAAAATTCGAAGACAATACAAGTACGAGTTTCAAAAACTTTAGATCTACTCCTAGATCTATGTGTTGAGAGCTTTTACCTTTGAAGCGTGCCCTCGCAAAATTTCCGCTCGTCCAAAACGCCGGATCTTGAGAGTATCAAGATAGATACCCCTCTAGAAGTATCCACACGAACACGTAGGTGGAGAAAAACCACACAAAAGGTGTGCTAGCACCTATGTATGGTTCTGCCAAGTTGAGGAGGAGAGGGAGAGCTTGAGAGGAAGAAGGAAGAAGATACACACTTGAATGAAAAATGAATTTTCATTCAAACCAAAAGTGGCCGGACACTCTACATTGTGAAACTACCAAATTAATTGCATTAATTGCAATTAATATGAAGTCATTAAAGAGAATGACTTTGTAACTTCCATGAGGTGGCACCCATGATGATGTGGAGTAACATCATTGGCCCACATCAATGCCAACTCACTAATGAGGTGGCATAAAGTCAAGTTAAACTTGACTTTTAATCTTCCTCTCAAATCAAGTCAAACTTGACCAAATCTCTTCCATTGTTGATCGAATCCAACCATTTGATTCAAGCCAACTTAATATAATGAATCTAATTCATTTAATTAAATTGATTCAATGAGTCAAAATCTAAATTAGACTCATTGAACACATGAATCAACTTGAGTCGAACTCAAGTTAGCTCAATTAGGATTACTCTTAATCCAATTTGATTCATCAAATGAATCTAATCCTCTTGGTTCATCATATGAACCTAATCTCCATCTAATTGTCCTAAGTGTGTGACCCTATAGGTTCTTGTAACGTTGGCAATGCCCTAAACCCATTTAGGAGCATAAGTAATGAGCGGTATCTAGCAACACATCATTACTACCCAAGTTACAAGAATATCGAGATCCGACATCACCTTGTGACTACTAATTGTGACTCCTCACAATATATGACAAGTGTCCTTCTATCCTAGACATCTAGATTGATCAATGTGAGGCATAGACCGTGTCATCCTCTAATCAATCTAAATCTTGAACTCCAAGTAAACTCACTCGATCAAATGAGCTCAACATCTAATGTTGACTCATTTGGGCATGGCCATGCACTTCGTGGTCTAACTCTATCAAGAATACCGATGTCGCTCCCGTCATATGGGAGGGATAGATCCCATCTACATCACTTACACCCCTCTGCATAATTCATTACATATCCAGTAATCGCCTTTATAGTCCACCCTGTTACGGGTGACGTTTGACGAAACCAAAGTACATAACTCCTTATATAGGGAACCATGGTGACTTCAGGTCTAAGGACCAATAGTTATACTAATAGTCACATGAGAAAGTATATGACACTCATATAACGATCCATGATACTTTCTCATGGCGGGTTATTCAGTATACATTCTCTAATGCATACCCATGTGTCATCTTGATATCTCTATATCCATGACTTGTGAGATCAAGTCATCGAGCTGACCTACATGCTAGTCTTATTGTATTAACATTGTCCCTGAATGTTAATACTCGACTAGGAATGATTAAGAGTAGTGTTCCCTATATCATCTCACTATCGGTTCAACCAACCGATTGATATAGGTGAGAACCATCTACTCAGGGACATTATTATACTTAGTTTATTTGGCACCAATACAAGTAAGTATAATAACCAAAATCCAAATGCCCTTTATTTATAAAGAATATGATACAATAAGTCCAATATACAATCATCAAATGATTGGCTCTAGGGCTCTAGCTAACAATCTCCCACTAGCACTAGTGCCAATCAGTGTAGGTTCTAAGCCCAAATGACCTAGTGTGACCATCATACTTCCTCTGTGCCAAAGCCTTGGTCAAGGGATCTGCGATGTTAGCCTCTGTAGGTACTCTGCAAATCTTCACATCTCCTCTCTCGATGATCTCTCAAATGAGATGGAAGCGCCGTAGTATGTGTTTGGTCCGCTGGTGTGAGCAAGGTTCCTTCGCCTGTGCTATAGCTCCATTGTTGTCACAATATAGCTCAATGGGGTCAGCAATGCTAGGAACCACCCCAAGTTCAGTGATGAACTTGCGGATCCAAACTGCCTCCTTTGCTGCCTCTGATGCAGCAATGTTCTCGACTTCTGTTGTAGAATCAGCTACTGCATCCTGCTTCGAACTCTTCCAGCTGACAGCACCACCATTAATGCAAAATACGAACCCCGACTGTGATCTATAGTCATCCTGGTCAGTCTGGAAGCTAGCATCACTGTAACCCTTTACAGCTAGCTCCTCATTGCCTCCATATATCAAGAAATATTCTTTAGTCCTTCTTAAGTACTTAAGAATATTGTTGACCGCTATCCAGTGACTTTCACCAGGATCTGACTGGTATCTGCTCGTCATGATCAAAGCATACGAGACATCAGGTCGAGTACATAGCATGGCGTACATGATCGATCCTATGGCTGAGGCATAAGGGATCTGATCCATGCGGTCTCTCTCCTCTCTAGAAGAGGGACTTTGAGTCTTTGAAAGACTCACGCCATGTGACATCGGCAGAAATCCCTTCTTGGAGTTCTGCATGGCAAACCGAAGGTGTACCTTGTCAATGTATGTACTCTGACTTAGGCCAAGCAATCTCTTAGATCTATCTCTATAGATCTATATCCCTAAAATGCGGGATGCCTCACCTAAGTCCTTCATTGAGAAGCAACTCCATAGCCAAGTCTTGACAGACTGAAGCATAGGGATGTCCTTCCCAATGAGTAGTATGTCATCCACATACAATATGAGGAAGACAACTATGTCCCCTACAACCTTCTTGTAGACACAAGGCTCATCTTCGTTCTTGATGAAACCAAACTGTTTGATTGTATCATCGAATCGAAGATTCCAGCTCCGAGAAGCTTGCTTTAGTCCATAAATGGACCTATGCAAACTGCATACTCTACTAGTATGCTGCGGATCTACAAAACCCTCAGGTTGTGTCATGTACACATCATCGAGTAGGTTTCCATTCAGAAACGCGGTTTTGACATCCATCTGCCATATCTCATAGTCATGGTAGGCTGCAATAGCAAGCATGATCCGAATGGACTTAAACATCGCTACTGGAGAAAAAGTTTCATCATAGTCAATACCATGAATCTGCTTGAAACCTTTAGCTACCAAGCGACCCTTAAAGATAAGTCCATCCATGTCAGTCTTTCTCTTAAAACCCACTTACACCCAATGGGTTTAACCCCTTCAGGTGGATCAACCAAAGTCTATACTTGGTTGGTGTACATGGATTCCATTTCGGATCTCATGGCCTCTAGCCATTTCTCGGAATCTGGTCTCATCACAGCTTCCTGATAGGTGGTAGGCTCATCCTCTATGAGCATAACGTCATCATGGTCAGACAAGAGAAATGAGTATCTCTCAGGCTGACGACGTACCCTATCAGACCTGCAAAGAGGTATGTCTACTTGAACCGATTGTTGTTCCTCAACTCCTTGTGGAACAACATCATCCACAACACTTTGTGGTTCCAGTTCAATTTCCATCGAGGCATCAGTGCTATTGTTCGCATCTTGAACTTCTTCAAGATCAAATGCGCTCCCACTAGTCTTTCTAGAAACAAAGTCTCTTTCTAGAAAGACCCCAGTCTTTGCCACAACTACCTTGTGCTGACTGGGAATGTAGAAGTAATATCCCTTAGTTTCCTTGGGATATCCGATGAAATAGCACTTGTCGGATTTGGGTCCTAATTTGTCTGAGACTTGACGTCGTACGTAAGCCTCACAGCCCCAAATCCTTATGAAAGACACCTGAGCATCTCTCCCAGTCCATATCCTATATGGTGTCTTTATCACGGCCTTGGATGGAACGCGGTTGAGAATGAAAGCTGCCGTGTCTAGAGCATATCCCCATAGATATGTCAGAAGATCTGTGTGACTCATCATAGATCGTACCATATCTAATAAGGTACGATTCCTCCTTTCGGATACACCATTCCACTGTGGTGTTCCAGGAGGAGTGAGTTGGGATAGAATCCCACACTCAGCTAAATAGTCACGAAACTCATGGCTTAAGTATTCACCACCTCGATCTGTCTGAAGTCTTTTAATGCTCTTGTCAAGCTGGTTCTGTACTTCATTCTTGAATTCTTTGAACTTTTCAAAGGATTCGGACTTATGTGTCATCAAGTACACATAACCATATCTACTGAAGTCATCAGTAAATGTGATGAAGTATCTATAACCGCCTCTAGCAGCGACATTGAAAGGGCCACATACATCACTATGTATGAGTCCTAACAAATCAGTCGCTCTCTCGCTGTGCCCACTAAAGGAAGTCTTGGTCATCTTGCCTCGTAGGCATGACTCGCATATCTCATATGATTCAAAATCAAATGAGTCCAGCAAACCATCCTTATGGAGCTGGGATAAGCGCTTGTCATTTATATGACCTAAGCGACAGTGCCAGAGATAGGTGTGGTTCATATCGTTCGATTTGAACCTCTTGGTACTAACGTTATAGATAGAGCTCTCAAGGTCTAGAATATAGAGTCCGTTCATCAGAGGTGCACTACAATAGAACATATCGTTTAAATAGACAGAACAACATTTGTTCTTTATTATAAACGACAATCCTTTCTTGTCCAAACAAGAAACTAATATAATGTTCTTAGTTAATGCAGGCACATAACAACAATCGTCTAACTCTAGTATAAGCCCAGAGGGCAGAGATAGAAAATAAGTCCCTACAGCAACAACCCGTGCTCCATTGCCTACTCGTAGGTCTATCTCGCCCTTTGTCAATGCTCTGCTATTTCTCAGTGCTTGTACATTAGTACAAATGTGCGAAGCACATTCGGTATCTAATACCCACGACGAAGAAATAGAGAGGTTGACTTCTATAACATTTATACCTGAAGTAGAAATCTTATTTCTCTTCTTGTTAAGATCTTCCAGGTATCCTGTGAAGTTCCTCTTCCAGTGCCCTGCTTTTCCTTGATATAGTTGACGAAGATGTTCAACCATATCGTAAGCACACATCAACTCATGTTGCTTCTGAAGCTCAGAGTTCATGGTTGCGAGAATTAGACAGGACACATCTAATGCCTCATCTTGATGCTTCTTGTAAGCATCCCGGTCAGCTCGCGTGGCAGTGGTAGGAGGAGCCTCCGGAATGGGCTGCTCCAGAACGTACAAATTATGTTCCTGAGTGAGAACTATTCTCAGGTTCCTGTACCAGTCCAGGAAATTTGCTCCGTTGAGCTTGTCCTTCTTAAGGACAGAATGCAGGGAGAAAGAGTTCGTATTCGACGTCATGGTTATCTACAACAAAAAATTTGCAGAAATAAATATCATATTCTTTTAAAATCATTTAATTAGGCCTTTAATTAAATAATGCTCCCACTGAATTCTATAATTCTTGTGGGACAAGATCCACATCATACTGACCCTTGAGTTAGCTTTGGCTAATACGCCCAAGGCTTAGTATGATCGGTAGTTAACGATTACCAATTACATCTCTATGCAACTCTTGTTTATAAAATCAATATCCGCATTTATATTAAAACTCGAGTTAGCTTTGGCTAATACGCCCGAGAGTTAATATAGATGTGATTTTGACCTATCTTTTCCAATCGTTGGAAGAATGCCTATAGTTGACTCGATCTAACCGAGCAACTAGGAATACTCAATCTAATTGAGTTTGTATTTACCCATGCGTTGATAGGCGGGACCAAGATTGTCCCTCCGTACCCTACCAAGATAATATGTATTGCTCTGCTTTGGCAGATTCAACAATACATGTGATCGAGGTAGTGATAGGTATCACAGCACGGTTAGGCATTTAGAGTTGGTTCGATCGAGATCTAATCTAATCGAAAAGGATGCATCTTGTACACGACTTAGATCTAATCTAATCGCAAGGGTGCATCATGTGCACGACTTAGATCTAATCTAATCGTAAGACACTAATTAATTAATTACTTATTAAACATGCATCATATACATAAGCAATTAACTAATTAATCTATTTGTGATTTAGTCATGGCCCCACTATGATCTTCTCAAGCCAATGAGAAGATCGAATGGTCAACCTAGGGTCAACAACTTCTCCAAGCTCCTCCCTTTGACCACCTTGTGTTGCTCGTGCCCGCCTCGGAACTCCGTCTCGTGTGGACCCTCCACCGCTCCAATTTATACATTACAATTTGAAACTCGAGTTACATTCAAGTCTAAATTTAATTTACAACCAGAATATATGAGAAAGGCACGACGCGCAGGTTGCGGAAAAATAAAAACATACAACACGCGCAAACACAAATGGCACGCATGCCGTATTATGAATTACAACACAATCCAATCATATTGGGTTTTTGGGCCATGACTATTACAAAATTAATATATAATTCAAAATTATATATTTTCATAATTTTAAAATTAATTTTTTACAATTTTTACGAGTAAAATTTCTCGGCGGTCCCGTTTAGCGGTTTCGGGCGCAATCGCGGAACGGATCCCCTTGCGGGGCTAGTGGCAGCGCCCCTACCCGCGATCTAACCATCGCGAGGGTTCCTTTGCGATCCAAAAGCGCCTAAACTCGCTGTCCCAAAACAATTTGGGTCGAGACATTTCCGTTTCGGAAAAATCTTCCCGGCAGGTTCGTTTTTAGCGATTTCGGGTGCAATCGCGGAGCAAATCCCCTTGCGGGGTTAGGGGTAGTACCCCTACCCACGATCTAATCATCGTGAGTTACTCCTTTGCGATCTAATGGCACCCAAGCCCGCTGTCCCAAACGGATTTGGGGCAAAACGAAGCCGTTTAAGGAAAAACTTCCCGGTAGCCGAAGCCTACAAGTGCCGAGATACTTGTGCTTCGCTTCTACGGAAAAATTACCCATAAAAACATAAAAAACTAAATTTTACAGAAAATCACAGAAGGTTTAGTTTTCATAAAACCAAAAAATTAAACTCGTACAAGCCTTGCACGTGGCTCTGATACCACTGTTGGGTTTTTCGGGCCGCGAAAACCGCTTTTCGCGTCGCGGAAACCCCGAATCACCCAAAGCCGTAGATCCGTGCAAGGAAAAATTCGAAGACAATACAAGTACGAGTTTCAAAAACTTTAGATCTACTCCTAGATCTATGTGTTGAGAGCTTTTACCTTTGAAGCGTGACCTCGCAAAATTCCCGCTCGTCCAAAACGCCGGATCTCGAGAGTATCAAGATAGATACCCCTCTAGAAGTATCCACACGAACACGTAGGTGGAGAAAAACCACACAAAAGGTGTGCTAGCACCTATGTATGGTTCTGCCAAGTTGAGGAGGAGAGGGAGAGCTTGAGAGGAGGAAGGAAGAAGATACACACTTGAATGAAAAATGAATTTTCATTCAAACCAAAAGTGGCCGGCCACTCTACATTGTGAAACTACAAAATTAATTGCATTAATTGGAATTAATATGAAGTCATTAAAGAGAATGGCTTTGTAACTTCCATGAGGTGGCACCCATGATGATGTGGAGTAACATCATTGGCCCACATCAATGCCAACTCACCAATGAGGTGACATAAAGTCAAGTCAAACTTGACTTTTAATCTTCCTCTCAAATCAAGTCAAACTTAACCAAATCTCTTCCATGGTTGATCGAATCCAACCATTTGATTCAAGCCAACTTAATATAATGAATCTAATTCATTTAATTAAATTGATTCAATGAGTCAAAATCTAAATTAGACTCATTGAACACATGAATCAACTTGAGTCAAACTCAAGTTAGCTCAATTAGGATTACTCTTAATCCAATTTGATTCATCAAATGAATCTAATCCTCTTGGTTCATCATATGAACCTAATCTCCATCTAATTGTCCTAAGTGTGTGACCCTATAGGTTCTTGTAACGTTGGCAATGCCCTAAACCCATTTAGGAGCATAAGTAATGAGCGGTATCTAGCAACACATCATTACTACCCAAGTTACAAGAATATCGAGATCCGACATCACCTTGTGACTACTAATTGTGACTCCTCACAATATATGACAAGTTTCCTTCTATCCTAGATATCTAGATTGATCATTATGAGGCATAGACCGTGTCATCCTCTAATCAATCTAAATCTTGAACTCCAAGTAGACACACTAAATCAAATGAGCTCAATATCCTATATTGACTCATTTGGGCATGGTCATGCACTTCGTGGTCTCACTCTATCAAGAATACCGATGTCACTCCCGTCATATAGGAGGGATAGATCCCATCTACATTACTCACATCCCTCCGCATAATTTGTTACATACCCAGTAATCGCCTTTATAGTCCACCCAGTTACGGGTGACGTTTGACGAAACTAAAGTATATAACTCCTTATGTAGGGATCTATGGTGACTTCAGGTCTAAGGACTAGTAGTCATACTAATAGCCACATGAGAAAGTATATGACACTCATATAACGATCCATGATACTTTCTCATGGCGGGTCATTCAGTATACATTCTCTAATGTATACCCATGTGTCAACTTGATATCTCTATATTCATGACTTGTGAGATCAAGTCATCGAGTTGACCTATATGCTAGTCTTATTGCATTAACATTGTCCCTGAATGTTAATACTCGACTAGGAATGATTAAGAGTAGTGTTCCCTCTATCATCTCACTATCGGTTCAACTAACCGATTGATATAGGTGAGAACCGTCTACTCAAGGATGTTATTATACTTAGTTTATTTGGCACCAATACAAGTAAGTATAATAACCAAAATCCAAATGCCCTTTATTTATAAAGAATATGATACAATAAGTCCAATATACAATCATCAAATGATTGGCTCTAGGGCTCTAGCTAACACCAAGACTTTCCCATAGGGTTACCACCCCCTATGACCTAGGGTTACCACCCCCTAGGGTTTACCCCTTTGCCTAACCGCAGCTAGGGCTTTCCTGAAATCCTCAAGTAGACTTGTTAGAATACAAACCACCTTAACTTTGAATTATTTGCCATTATCAAAACACGAGTTCGATCGTCGGATGCTTCCCGCACCAACATAATTGGCGGAGCAGTAGCAGGTTATTGCCGCCCTGACTGCTAACCAGCAAGCTCCTCCTGTAGTGCCACCGGAAGCCAATGTGGTGGCACCTATTACGGCAGAAGTTCCATCAGTTACACCTGTAGCCCCAGCAAAGGTAGTGAGTCAAGAAACGTACCTCATCCAGTGGCAGAAACTGAAACCAGAGAATTTCTCTGGCACCAATGAACCATGGGATGCTCAGGCATGGTTCAAAACCCTGGAGAGCATAATGGAGCTACTGGACTGGCCGGAGGTAGAAAAAATAAAGTGTGCCTCCTTTTACCTCACTAGAGATGCAAGAATGTGCTAGGAACGGGTCAAGGCAAAAAGAATACTGAATCAAATGACCTGGTCTGACTTCAAGACTGAGTTATTCGAAAAGTTCTTCCATATGCGAGTTACAAACAAACACTACGACGAATTCATAGAATTCTGGCAAGGGAACTTGTCAGTTGACGAAGTCTTGAAAAAATTCAATAGGTTGACTCGCCTATGCCCTGAACTGGTCAGCACAGAACGAGAAAGGGTAAGGTTAATGCTCAAGATGTTAAGGCCAGAGATAGCTCTGAATGTACCTAGTGGAATAAATAGACTGCAGACTACAGAAGAGCTGATTAGTAGTGCCATGATCACGGAGCATTACCTGAACAGCATCAAGCAGCAGAAGCTAGTACAGATTGAGAACAAAGGTCAAGGGAGTTCTGGCACTCAGAAAACTCAGGGGCCATGGTTCAACCTGGAAGGGGAGGGAGCTCCAAGAGAAAGCAGTGGAGTAATAAGAAGGGAGGATTCGTAAGCAAGCAGCCTAAGTATGCCATGTGTTCCACGTGCGGAAAGATGCACCCTGGAATCTGTCGCATGGGCACTAGTGGCTATTATATGTGCGGTCAAGAGGGGCATATAGCCAAGTATTGCCCGACCAAGATCCATCTACCTCCAGCACAACCTGTTCAATATGGAGACAAGCAGGCGCAGTTACACCAGATGTAGGCCACGTTGGAAGGACCTTATGTTAGTCAAGGCAGATTGGAGGCTCCACCGAGTGCTACTAATGCTCGAGTCTTCTCCCTTACCAGAGAGGAGGTAGCAAATGCCTCTACTGTTGTCACAGGTCAGATATGCATTTTTAGTCAATATGCAACTGTGCTATTTGATACTGGAGCAACCCATTTGTTTATCTCTATAGTATTTGCTGAAAGAATAGATATACCCCCGGAGGTCCTAAGAGGACAATTCTTGAGGATACTACCCTCGGGAGAGATAATGACGTCTACGCATTGGCTAAGAGTTGTGCCAGTCAAAATTTCAAACAGAGAACTGTACAGTGATATGATAATGCTGAACATGTCTGATTATGATGTCATTTTTGGGATGGATTTTCTGAGCAAGTATGGTGCTTCCATTGAGTGCCTTAAGCGAAGAGTTCTATTCCAACCTGAGGTAGAGTCTAAGTTTGAGTTCATCGGAGAATCAAGGAAGAGAACCCAAAAATTCTTATCGGCCATAAAAGCTCAGAAAATGTTAGCCGATAGATGTGCCGGGTTTCTAGATCATGTGGTTAACACCCAGCAAGAAAGAACGCAAAAGCTAGAGGAAGTTATAGTCGTATGTGACTACCCGAAAGTATTTCCAGATGAGTTGCCAGGCTTAGCTCCAGATAGGGAAATTGAATTTGAGATTGAACTCATCCCTGGTACCCATCCAATCTCAAAGGCACCCTACCGCATGGCTCCGGCAGAATTGAAAAAACTTTAGGGATAACTACAGGAGCTACTCGACAAGGGTTTTATTTGCCCTAGACACTCACCGTGGGGAGCTCCGATGTTGTTTGTAAAGAAGAAGGACGAGTCCATGCGAATGTGTGTGGACTACCGAGCGTTGAACAAAGTAACAATCAAGAATAGGTATCCCCTGTCGAGAATTGACGATCTATTTGATCAGTTAAAGGGAGCCACAGTCTTTTCCAAGATAGACTTGCGGTCCGAATATCATCAAGTGAAAGTGAAAGCGGATGATGTACCGAAGACGACATTTCGAACGAGGTATGGGCACTACGAGTTTGTATTATGCCTTTTGGAGTGACGAACGCTCCTGCTACGTTTATGGATCTGATGAACAAAGTATTCAAAACATATCTGGACAAGTTTGTAATCGTCTTCATAGACGACATCCTTATATACTCCAGAACTCAGGAAGAACTTGCTGAAGATCTGAGGACAGTACTACAGATTCTTCAACAGAGCCAGTTGTACGCAAAGTTCTCCAAGTGTGAGTTTTGGCTTGAGCAAGTGTCCTTCCTGGGTCACATTATTTCCAAGGATGGGGTTATGGTAGACCCGACAAAAATAGAAGTTGTGAGTAATTGGAATCGACCCAAGAATGTCAGGGAAATCAGGAGTTTCCTTGGGTTAGCAGGCTACTACAAGAAATTTGTAGAACTTCTCCAGGATCGCCTCACCACTGACAGCACTTACTAGAAAGAACCGAAAATTTGAGTGGACAGAGGATTGTGAGAAGAGTCTCACTGAACTGAAAAGGAGATTGACCAGTGTCCCAATCCTGACTCTCCAAGAGACTAACGAAGGCTTCGATATTTATAGTGATGCTTCTAAATTAGGACTCGGGGTTGTACTGATGCAGAATGGCAAGGTCATTGCTTTTGCCTCGAGACAACTCAAGGATTATGAGAAGAACTATCCTACTCATGACCTTGAGTTAGCAGCGGTAGTTTTCGCTCTCAAGATTTGGAGGCATTACTTATATGGAGCTCAGTGCAAGATTTACACAGATCACCAGAGTCTGAGGTATTTCTTCACTCAAAAAGACCTGAACATGAGACAGCGGAGATGGCTGGAGCTGGTCAAACACTATGACTGTGAAATCCTCTATCATCCAGGGAAGGAGAACAAAGTGGCAGATACACTAAGTAGGAAATTTTGTGTCGCTCTATTGTCCTTATCTTCCATGGCCCCCTCCCCTCCAAAAAGAAATAGAAAATTTTGGGCTTGAAATCATTACTGGACAACTCTCCACTTTGACATTAGTGTCAACCCTACTTGATGAGATACAGAAAGGGCAAGATGAAGATTCAAATATTCAGAAGATCAAGCAGGGAATACAGGAAGGAGAAAATGGGGAGTTCTGAGTATCAGACAGTGGGATACTATATTATGGAGATCGCCTCTGTGTCCCTAATCAAGAAGAACTATGAAATAAAATTCTAAATGAAGCCCATGGAGCACCCTATGCAATGCATTCTGGTTCCACCAAGATGTACCAAGATTTAAAGGAATGCTTCTGGTGGTCTGGAGTGAAAAGAGATATTGCAAGATATGTGAGTACCTGCCTGACATGCCAGTGGGTTAAAGCAGAACATCAGAGACCGGACGGAGTTTTGCAGCCTATCCAGATTCCAGAGTGAAAATGGGAGGATATATCTATGGACTTCATAGTAGGATTACCTAGAACCACGAATGGTTACGATGCTATATGGGTAATAGTGGACAGATTAACCAAGTCTGCTCATTTTTTAGCTATCAGAATATCCTACTCTATTGAACAGCTAGCGCAATTGTACGTTAAAGAAGTCATCAGATTACATGGAGTTCCCAAAACCATAATTTCTGATAGAGATGGTCGGTTCACTTCACACTTCTGGGAGTGTGTTCAGAGAGCTCTTGACACTAAGCTGTGGTTTAGCACAACATTTCATCCTCAAACGGATAGGCAAACTGAATGATTAAATCAAGTCCTGGAGGATATGCTACGGGCTTGTGCCTTAGGTTTCAAAGGAAGCTGGTGTCGATATCTATGCTTAGCGAAATTCACATACAATAATAGTTATCAAGATACTATCAGAATGGCATCCTATGAGGCTCTATATGGGAGGAGATGTAAATCCCTGATCTGCTGGTATGAAAGTGGTGAAAAGAAAGAAATGGGACTCCAGACAGATCTTATCGAGGACACCACCAAAGCCATTCAGAACATTCACCAGAGGATAGAAACTACTCAGAGCTGGCAGAAGAGCTATGCAGATGTGCATCGTAGACCGCTGGAATTTGAGGTTGGGGATTCAGTGTTCCTCAAAGTAGCACCTATGAAAGAAGTGATGCGGTTTAGAAAGAAGGGAGAGTTGAGTCCACATTATGTGGGGACATACCTGATCACCAGAAGGGTTGGCAAGGTAGCTTATGAGTTGGAACTACCTCAAGAAATGTCAACCATTCATAATGTATTACATGTCTCAATGCTGAAGAAGCGTGTTCCTGATATAAATCAAGTGATTGAGCCACATACGGTACAAGTTCAAGAGGACCTCAGTTATGAAAGTTGACCTATTCAAATAATAGAACGAGGAGTTAAGAAGCTAAGGAACAAAGAGATACCGTTAGTAAAGGTGCTGTGGCAAAGTTAACAGTATAAAGAAGCAACATAGGAACGCGAGGATGATATGAAATAGAAGTATCCACAATTGTTCTGAGTTTGAGGAGGAACTTTTTATAAGATATGGGGGATTGTAACATCCGTTAATTTTCTCTTTTCCAAAAGAGCAAAAAGAAAAGAAATAAAAATATATTTATAAATGACCTGGGCTAGAATTTGAACCCGAGACCTCTTACTTGAGATTTGTTTAAGTAGCCCTTAGGTGGTGGTAAAGCATCACATGAGAAATATAAAACAATTCATTATATGTAGATGATATGTGAAGAGATACTCCAACTTTCACTTAGTATAAATGGGGATGGATGAGATTAAAAACCTAATTTTCATCTCCTCTTCTCCTCTAGCCGAAACTTCTCCTTCCTCCTTTAAAGTTTCGGCCAAGATCAAGAAATCTAGGTCTAAGCTTCTAAGTTCTTCAAGTGGGGGGTCTAAGAGGAGAGTTTTTGGCAAGGATTGGTACGCGGGTAAAGGGTGGCTTGGAGAATAAGGCGTGCAAGAGAGAGGATTGTCTTCCCTACACCTTATAGTAGTAAGATCTAGTGAAAAGATGTAAGTATCTCTCACCTGCAGTATGAGTAGCTTCGTTAATACATGTTACGATATGTTTTAAGCGTGTTGCATGTTAAAGGAGATAGATGTTATGATATGTAAGATGCCCTCTAAAGTTTTGGGATTAAGAGAATGTTTAGATCTTCTTGGTTTGCTTCCCATTAAGTTTTGGGACTAAGAAGTATAATCAAGTGCCTAAAGTACTTCCCTATAAGTACAGGGGAATTAAGCACACATAAGGTGTTTGGTTAAATGCAAAGCAAGTGCAAGTACAAGATATTAATGGTTAAAAGAAAGTATTTTACTTTAAAAAAGCATGTACTGGACACAAGGTCCTTGGGTGGGCTCCTATATCGCCCCTAGGCTCCTAGACCGCCTAGTAGTACCTTAATGGGTTCGGGATCAGCTACCTCGGATCTTATTAAGGATGTGCGCAAAGTGGTACAATGCCGGTGTTAGAGTGTATACTAAAAGCCTAGCCTTTTGTAAACATTTTATTTTGAAATAAAGAATCACATTGGTCAAATGTCTACATTTATATGCTAAGTGTAGTTGTTCAATTAATTTATATTATAGATAACATGGTGTGCGGTGTGTCACACACATAATATTATGTTATCAATTCCTTATAAATTATAAACAGTAGCTCACGACTAAGATGGAAAGGAACAAACCATTGGAATAGACGTAGTGTAATTTGATATTAGTTTATCTTAACTATAGAATTACACTAGTACACTCTGAGTGTATTGAGCTGGACCATTTAAGGTAAGTTGTTTTTATACTGACTAAATAAAAGAACAAGACCTTTATTATTATGGAAGTGTTTACTCTTAATCCTGATATAATAACAAACACATATATCTAGTGCTTATTTCTTTGACTTATCAATGGGTGAGATTTAGTTCGATAAATCAAGAGGCCCGATAAGTTGGCAAATGATATTACTTATAGTGTGTGTTATTGATTATAGAAGGAAACCGTGTCCTAGTAATTTAGGTTGATGATGTCCCCAAGAGGAGCTCATAAGGATTGCCATGTAAACCTTGCAGGTGGACTTAGTCTGACATGATAATGAAGTTGAGTGGTACTACTCTTGGAGCTAGATATTAATTAAGTGAGTTGTCAGTAACTCATTTAATTAGTGGATATTCTATATCTTAAACACAAGGAGACTAACACACTCATAATAAAGAAGGAACCCAAAATGTAATTTAAGATTGGTGCGGTAGTTCAATAATAATTTTTAAGTGGTATGAATTATTATTGATGAAATTAAGTTGGGTGTTCGGGGTGAACACGGGAAGCTTAATTTCATCGGGAGACCAAAACCAATTCCTCCTCTTGGTCCCTATCGTAGCCTCTTATATATAGAGAATTATATCCACCAAATACCCACTTCTTACCCACCCTTAGGTGGCTGGCCAAGCAAGCTTGGAACCCAAGCTTGGGTCGACCAAGCCAAAGGGTTGAGCCATTGAGGTGTGGCCGACCCTAGCTTGAGTCCAAGCTTAGGTGGCCGACCACATATAAAATAAAAGAGATTTTATATTTTAAAAATTTTCTTTTGTGGATATTATGGTTTTAAAAGAAAGGTTAAAATTTAAAATTTTCCTTTTATAGCTTTCTACAAAAGATTAAGTGAAAGGTTTGATATCTGTCCTTATTTGTAGTTAAAAGGAAGATTTTAATTTTTGATAAAACTTTCCTTTTTTATAACCATCCTCATGATTTAAAAGAAAATTTTAAAATTAAATATTTCCTTTTATAGTTTCTATAAAAGATTAAGAAAAGATTTGATATCTTTCCTTATCTGTAGATTGAGAAAAAGATTTTAATTTTAAAGATAACTTTCCTTTTTGGAAATCATCCACATATTTTAATAGAGAGATTTTAATTTATAAAATTTCCTTTTATAACGAACCATGAAGGGAAAATTAATAGAGAAATTTTTATTTTAAAAATTTCCGAAAACAAATAAGGAAGTTTAAATTTTGTTTTTAAAACTTTCCTTGCTTGTATAATTGAGAGGTGGCCGGCCACATTAAGTTTGAAAGGGAAATTTTTTATTAAACTTTCCTTTCATTAGCTAAGAGAATAAGAAAGTTTTTATAAAACTTTCCTTATTTGCCAAGACCAAGGAATATAAAAGAGAGGGTAGAGGTGCCTCACCTAATAACTTAAGTTCTAGTTTTCCTCTCTTCTATTTCTTTGGTTGGTGGTTGGCCCTTCTCATCCTCTTCCTCTCCACCTTTTCTTCTTCATTAGTGGCCGGTGGCATCAACTCTCAAGGAGCTTGTTGGAGGCCGGATTTTGCTTGGAGAAGGAGAGAAAGGAGGTTTTGTTTCTAGCATCCCTTGGAGCTTGGTGGTGTGGCCGAACCTCATCTATTCTTGGAATTCTTGTGGTGGCCGAACTCGCAAGAAGAAGAAGGAAGCTTGGTGGTTCTCATCTCAGTAGATCATTGTCCACACAACGTCCGAGATAAGAAGAGGAATATGATAGAAGATCAAGAGGTTGTTGCGTACAAAGAAAGGTATAACTAGTAATTATTTTTCGCATCATACTAGTCTTCTTTGTATGGTTTTTGAAATACCAAACACAAGAGGAATATGATTCCAGGTTTCAAATTTGTGATTCGAGTTTGTGTTTTTTTTTTTCAAATTTGTGATTCGATTGTTCCTTTTGGTTAAACCTAGGGTTATATAAGGAAATTAAATATTAAATTTCTTTAAAAGGCTTTATCTAGGTGGTGGTGGATGATCCCACACCCAAGAAGGCCTAGTGCCTCGCTGTGTAGTCTTGGAAGCCAATTTTAGAAATTAATATTTAATTGAATTTGTAACATGGGTGGATTTGGATCAATAATGTTAAGCATCGTTTGCGATCCAAGTCTAAACCATTAAGAACAGATAAGTTAAATTTGGAATCAATAATGTCAAGTACCGTTGGTGATTCCTAATTTAATTTCTAAAGAACACAATAGGTTGTTAATAAAGGTTCAGGACTTGTACAAAATTTTTGTACAGGGGAACCAGTATGATATTCCGCATAGCAACCAACAATTGGTATCAGAGCTAGGGTTTGCCTCTGTGTGTTTGGTTTTCCATTGAATTATGCACATGTCTTACATAATTTAGGTAGGATAATAATAGGATGTGCTAAGTTTGTGGTTGCAGGCTTCAACTATTATGACTTATAGATATTGTGTGTGATTGGACCCTTGGACATGTCAAGGGCATTTTATTGTGTGCGCATGATTGTAATATTAAATACAGTAGGAGCTGTATTAGTTATTAGGATTTTACATTTTTGTTTCGATTTAGATTACATGTATATTCCTTTGTGGAATATAGGATCGATATATGTAAAATTCTATTTTTATCGCGGATTGTATCCTTGCGAGGCGTGGTACTATTTGTGGACCAGAGGCGCAGTGAAAAAGGAAGCAAGATAGATGCGGCGACTAGACCCGATTGCGGTTGCTAAAGATGGCAGTAGCTAGGGTTGGCAGCACACGGAGGACAGTGATGGAAGATGCCATAATAGTTGGAAAATTAATTTCCATATTTATTGCTTTTATTTACTGTGATGTGTGTGATGCTTGCATAGTTAAAATTCCTCACCTTAAATAACTAAGTGGGAGAGGGATTAGTAAATAAATTCCACGGTCTCCATTACTGGTTTGTAAGTGATGTGACAAACTTGCCTGTTGGTTCTGAGTGCTTCCCTCCCCTTCGAATGAGTTTGTTTGCAGATCACTAGATTAAACTTCCTTTATGGATGGTTATAGGAAATTATTTAGGAGCGTGTGATCTTCTCCATCTGAAGGGGCACAATCCTATTTAATAGACTAAGTATCAAGTAATGGTATACACTTAGGCACATTTAATAGTATCCTGCCCATCGGAGTCACTTCTATTATTTGTGCGACCAAAGGAAAAACCAACTATTAATTTTATTTGTCATAAAGTTAGGTTGACAAGAATAAAAATAATGGGTAAAACCTCCTCTTACAAATGTTTGATTTTGTATACATCCACACTATCGTGACATGCAAAATTCACGGTGTTTTGAGGTGTTGGTAAATTTAAATAGTATTGTTTGAGGAATCAATATTATTTTAAATTTAGAGTCTTGATCAAATTTTGTTTTATGATTCTTAGGATGACTTTCAACCCATTGGCCATTATACTGAAAGAGAACAAACTTACTGGTCCCAATTACATAGATTGGAAATGAAACCTGGACATTGTCCTAACTGCTGAAGGCTATAAGTTTGTACTGTTCGAGGTATGTCCTAATGTACCTAATAATGATTTTAGTGAAGAGGAGATTGAGGCTTATAAGAAATGGGTAAAAGAAGATGAGATGGCGCGGTATTTCATTTTAGCTTCAATGTCAAATGTGCTGCAACATCAGCATGAGGATTTACCAACTGCTTATGACACGATGAGCAATGTCAAAGAACTCTTCGGACACCAGAATCGCGCTGCTAGGCAAGAGGCAATGAGAAAGTTAATGACAACCTCTATGTCAAAGGGGAGACTCACTTGAGCAGTTCCGCTTGAAGTTTTGAGCAGTTCCGCTTGAACTATAACATGAACAAAGGGAGTATACGTTGGCAGAACTTCTGACAGAACTACAGGCAGCAGAAGGTATATTTCGTCATAGTTCTCAGATTCACTTTACTGAATATGTTTCTACTTCTAAGTCGAAAGGCAAGAAGAAGAAGAAATAGGTTGGATCAGCAAAGAAGAGATCTCTAGGTACTAGACCTAAAGCTGGTGTGAAGAAGCCAAAGGGCAAGTGCTTCATCTGCAAGCAGACTGGACATTGGAAGGCAGACTTTCCTCGTAGGAATTAGAACAATAAAGGTATATCTTATTCTCTAGTAGTTGAAACATGTTTAGCGGTGTAATCTACCAGCACCTGGTGTGTAGATACAGGAGCCACTGATCATGTCAACAATACATTACAGGGGTTCCAGGAAACCCGTCGACTATATGAAGGATAGATAACTATCTACATGGGAAATGCTACAAAGGTGGCGGCTGTTACAGTGGGAGACGTCTACTTATCATTTGATAGGAATAGAAGTTTGGTTTTGAGAAATTGTCTTATGTACCAACTTTTAGAAAGAATTTAATTCTGTTTCTAAATTGTTTGTGGATGAATATTCTGTTTCTTTTGATGACAAAATAGTTATCAAGAAGAATAGGGTTATTATCTGTTTTGGTACGTTAGTAGGTAATTTATATACTTTAAATTCAATTTCTCCCACAAAACAACAAATGGAAATTAATAACACATCTTCTAATTCTAATAAAAGAAAGGAACCTTCGGAAATGAACCAAACATATCTTTGGCATCTAAGTCTTGGTCATATTAACTTGAGTAGGATTCAAAGGCTCATAGCCGATGGACTCTTGGGTTCATTAGTGTTGGAAAACTTTCCAACTTGCGAATCTTGCTTGGAAGGTAAAATGACCAAGAGACCTTTTAAGGCCAAGGGGAATAGAGCCAAAGATGCATTAGAACTAGTTCATTCTGATTTGTGTGGTCCTATGTCTATCAAGGCAAGAGGTAGTTACAAATATTTTATCTCTTTTATAGACGAATATTCGAGATACAGATACATTTACTTGATGCGCCACAAGTCTGAATGCTTTGATAACTTCAAAGAGTACAAGGTTGATGTTGAGAAACGTCATGGTAAAAGTATCAAGACACTATGGTCTGATTGTGGTGACGAATACCTCATTGGAGAGTTTAGGAATTACTTATCAGAGGCTGGGATTCAATCCCAATTGTCTGCACCTAGTACACCCCAACAGAACGGTGTGGTAGAATGAAGGAATAGAACTCTTGTGGAAATGGTTAGATTACAAAATTCATTTTGGGGATATGCCTTGGAAACAACAGCGTACATTCTAAACTTGGTACCTTCTAAATCAGTACCTTCTACTCCCACAGAATTATGGAATGGGCGTAAGCCTAGTCAAAGACACATTCGAATTTGGGATAGTCCAACACATGTGCTGAAGGGAGACACTGACAAGTTGGAATCACGAACAAAAGTTTGTCTGTTTGTAGGATATCCCAAAGGAACGAAAGGTGGTTTATTTTATAATCCTAAAACTCAGAAGATCATTGTTAGCACCAATGCTCGATTTTTAGAGGAAGATTATATAATGGACCACAAACTCATGAGTAAAATTATTCTAGAAGAAATGCGAGAGGACACGCCTACTTTAGTACCAACAGTATAAGATGAAATATCATGAGAAACTGCAACACGTATCACAAATGATACACAACAACAGACAATGCCTCGTCGTAGTGGGACGGTTGTGAGGCAACCTGAGAGATTCATGTTTTTGGGAGAGTCGTCGGACTTGGTCCCAGGTAAACATGAACCTGCTCTCCGGACATATGACGAAGCACTCCAAGATAAAGATGCAGTATCTTGGCAAAAAGCGATGAACTCTGAAATAGAATCTATGTATTCTAATAAAGTCTGGGAGCTTGTTGAACCACCAAATGGTGTAAAAGCCGTTAGATGCAAGTGGATCTACAAAAGGAAAAGAGGGACAGATGGGAAGTTGGAAACCTTCAAAGTAAGGCTTATTGCGAAAGGGTACACTCAGAAAGAGAGAATCAATTATGAGGAAACTTTTTCTCCAGTAACCATGCTCAAGTCTATCCGTATACTCTTATCAATTTCCACTCATATAGATTATGAGGTTTGGAAAATAGATGTCAAGACAACTTTCCTTAACGGAAGTCTTGAAGAGAACATCCATATGAAACCAAAGGGGTTCATTGAAAAAGGCAAAGAGCATCTAGTGTGGAAGCTAAATCGGTCTATTTATGGACTGAAGCAAGCTTCAAGGTCTTGGAACATCCGGTTTAATGAAGTAATACAGTCATATGGATTTATTCAGTGTCCGGATGAGTCTTGTGTATACAAGAAGTGTGATGGAAACATGGTGATATTTCTTGTACTATACGTAGATAACATTTTGTTAGTTGAAAATAATATCAAAGTGTTGTCGGAAGTAAGTGTATGGTTGTCCAAACAATTCAATATAAAGGACTTAGGAGAATGCGCACATATTCTTAGGATCATAGTAATAAGGGATCACAAGAAAAGGATGTTGTGCTTGTCCCAAGCTTCATATATTGATACAATCCTTGCTCGTTTTAGCATGCAAGACTCCAAGAAAGGTTTTATATCTTTTAGACATGGAATAACTCTATCTAAAGAGATGTCTCCGAAGACATCAAAGGAGATAGAGGACATGAAGGCAGTTCCTTATGCTTCGACTGTAGGAAGCCTAATGTATGCTATGTTGTGCACGAGACCGGATATTTGTTTTACCATGGGCATGGTTAACAGAGATTAAAGTAACCTTATATTGGTTATACCTAGGAAAATGTATCGGTTCCATTGTATAAAAATTTTTGTACAAGTGTCGAATCTTTCCTTAAATAACCTATTGTGTTCTTTAGAAGTTAAATAAGGAATCGCAGACGGAACTTAACATCATTGATTCTAAATTTAACTTATCTGTTCTTAATGGTTTAGATTTGAATCACAAGCGGAACTTAACACTATTGATTCAAATCTACCTAGGTTATCAATTCCATAAATATTAATTTTCAAAATTGGCTTCCAGGACTGCATGGTGAGGCACATGGCCTTCTTAGATATGGGAGCAACCACCACCGCCTAGGCAAAGCCTTTTAAGGAAAGCTAATATTTATTTCCTTAAATAACTCTAGGTTAACCAAAAGGAACAATCGAATCACAAGTTCGAAAAGGAAGAAAACATAAACTCGAAAAAATATTTCGAAAAACTAGATCTAATTGCCTCTTGTATTTAGAATTCTTACAAAGAGAAAAACTAGCATGATGCGGAAAACAATTGCTAATTATACCTTCTCTTTGTATGCTAATGACCTCGAGATCTTCTGCCGTATTCCTCGCCTCGCCTTGGACGTCGTGTGGGCGACGATCCTCCAAGATGAACACCACCCAAAAGCTTCCTCCTTCTTCTTCTAAAATCCAGCCATCACCACCACCAAGGAGAAGAGAGCAAAGGGAGAGGAAGAAGGGAGAGGGCCGGCCACACCAAGAGATCACCCAAGAAAAAGAATAGAGTTGTATCTCATGAAGCCCCCTCACCCCTTATTTTATATTACTTGCCCAAGGCAAATAAGGAAAAACCTTTTACAAAAAATAAAATCATCCAAGAGTTTTTCCTTTTTCCTTTTTATTTTTCCTTTTCTTTCCTCTTGATTGAATCAATCATCAATCAATGGTTGAGATCAATCCTATTTGGTTTAGGATTAAACTTGGCCGGCCCCTTGCTTGGGCACCAAGCAAGGTGGCCGGCCACCATGTTTAAGGAAAGGAATAATAACTTTTAAAAAATTTTACAAGAGAAAAACTCTTATAAATTTTTACAAGCTCTCTTTCCTAAAGTAGGAGTTAAAAAATGAAAGTTTCTAAAAATTAAAACCATGTTTTAAATTTAAAAACTCTCTTATAAAATTTCCTTTTTTAATATGATGATAGAAAATTTAAATTTTAAAACTTCTTTTCCCTTTTTTTCTTAAACCACGATGATGGTTAAAAAAGGAAAGTTTTAAAATATTTTAAACTCTCTATTTAAATATGTGGCCTAATTCAAATAAGGAAAGTTTTAAAAATTAAAATCTCTCTTTTAAAACTTATAGTTTTCTACAAAGAGAAGATTTTAAAAATTCAAAACAACCTTCCCTTTTTGAATTATTATGGCCGGCCCCTACAAGCTTGGTCACCAAGCTATAGGGCCGGCCCCTACAAGAGGATGTGGCCGGCCATTGCTTGGTCACCAAGCAATGGTCCGACCCCCTTCTTGGACACCAAGAAGAGCCTTACATTTGGATGGACTTGAGGCTATAATGAGGCTACGACAGGGACCTAGAGGAGAAATTAGTTTTGGCCTTCCGATGAGCTTGAGTATCCTGTGCTCGCCCCGAACACACAACTCAAGTTCATCGATAACAACTCATTCCACTAGAGAGTTATTACCGCACTACCGCACCAATCCCAAATTACATTATGGGCTCCTTCTAATCATGAGTGTGTTAGTCTTCCTGTGTTTAAGATTACGAATGTCCACTAATTAAGTAAGTTACTGACAACTCACTTAATTAATATCTAGCTCCAAGAGTAGTACCACTCAACTTTATTATCATGTTGGACTAGGTCCACCTGAAAGGTTTCACATGAAAATCCTTATGAGCTCCTCTTGGGGACATTCTCAACCTTGATAACTAGGACACAGATTCCTTCTATAATCAACAACACACACTATAAGTAATATCATTTCCCAACTTATCGGGCATATTGATTTATCGAGCTAAACCTCACCCTTTGATAAGTCAAAGAAATAAATATTAAATATATGTGCTTGTTATTATATTAGGATTAAGAGCACACACTTCCATAATAACTAAGGTCTAGTTCTTTTATTAAGTCAGTACAAAAAGAACTTACCTAAATGATCCTACTCAATACACTTAAAGTGTATCAGTGTAATTTATTAGTCAAGATAAACTAATACTTAATTACACTACGACTATTCTGATGGTTTGTTCCTTTCCATTTTAGTCGTGAGCAACTTGTTTATAATTTATAGAGAATCGACAACATGATCTTCTGAGTGTGACACCACACTCCATGTTGTCTACTATATAAATTAATTGAGCAATTACTTTTAACAAATAAATGCAGATATTGACCAATGTGATTCTTTTATTTCAACAAATAAATGTTTACAAAACCTAGGCTTTTAGTATACACTTTAACAATCTCCCACTTATACTAAAAGACTAAGCTGCCATATCTATTGTCTTACATCTGATTCCCATCCCCTACACATGCCGATGAAAAGCTTTCGCCGGAAGGGCCTTTGTGAAAGGATCTGCTAGGTTATCTTCTGATGCAATTTTGGCGACGACAACTTCTTCTCGCTTGACGATGTCTCGTATCAGGTGGTACTTACGCTCTATATGTTTGCTTGCCTTATTAGCTTGTGGTTCCTTCGAGTTTGCAATTGCACCGCTATTATCACAATAAATTGTGATGATCTTGGGCAAACCAGGAATCACATCTAAGTCCATTAGAAAGTTCCTGAGCCATACAGCTTCTTTGGCTGCCTCAGAGGCTGCCACATACTCAGCTTCCATGGTTGAGTCCGAGATGCATTTCTGTTTAACACTCCTCCATGCAATGGCTCCACCTCCTAGAGTAAACACATAGCCTGACGTAGACTTACTATTGTCCCTATCTGATTGGAAATCCGAATCCGTGTAACCCACAAGGAGCAAATCGTTTGCTTAGTAGACTAGCATATAATCTCTAGTCCTTCTCAGGTACTTTAAAATATGCTTCACAGCAGTCCAATGTCCTTGTCCAGGGTTACTCTGATATCTGCTAACCATGCCCACGGTAAAACAGATATCAGGTCTCGTACACAGCATTGCATACATAAGGCTTCCTACAGCCGAAGCATAAGGAACTGCCTTCATGTCCTCAATCTCCTTTGATGTCCTTGGGGACATCTCTTTAGATAAGGCTACTCCATGTCTAAAAGGTAAGAAACCTTTCTTGGAGTTTTGCATGCTAAAACGAGCAAGGATTGTGTCTATATATAAAGCTTGGGATAGGCACAACATTCTTTTCTTGCGATCCCTTATAACTTTGATCCCAAGAATGTGTGCACATTCTCCTAAGTCCTTCATATCAAATTGTTTGGACAACCATACCCTTACATCTGATAATACCTTGACATTGTTGCCAATTAACAAAATATCATCTACGTATAGTACAAGAAATACCACCACGTTTCCATTACACTTCTTGTATACACAAGACTCATCCGGACACTGAATAAATCCATATGATTGGATTACTTCTTTAAACCAGATGTTCCAAGATCTTGAAGCTTGCTTTAGTCCATAAATGGACCGATTGAGCTTACACACTAGATGCTCTTTGCCCTTTTTAATGAACCCTTCTGGTTGTTTCATATGGATGTTTTCTTCAAGACTTCCATTAAGGAAAGCTGTCTTGACATCCATTTGCCAAATCTCATAGTCCATATGAGCGGAAATGGATAAGAGTATCCGGATAGACTTAAGCATGACTACCAGTGAAAAAGTCTCCTCATAATCGATTCCCTCTTTCTGAGTATACCCTTTCGCAACAAGCCTTGCTTTGAAGGTTTCTACCTTCCCATCTATCCCTCTTTTCCTTTTGTAGATCCACTTGCATCCAATGACTTTTACATCATTAGGTGGTTCTACAAGCTCCCAGACCTTATTAGAATACATAGAATCTATTTCGAAATTCATTGCCTTTTGCCAAGATACTGCATCTAAATCTTGGAGTGCTTCGTCATATGTTCGGGGATCTGGTTCATGTTTACCAGGAATCAAGTCCGAAGACTCACCCAAAAACATGAATCTCTCAGGTTGACTCACAACCCTCCCACTACGATGAGACACTGTCTCTAGTTGTGTATCATGTGTGACACGTGTTGCAGTTTCTTGTGATACTTCATCTTGTACTGTTGGTACTAAAGTAGACATGTCCTCTCTAATTTCTTCTTGAACTATTTCACTCATGGGCTTATGGTTCATTACATAATCTTCTTCTAAAAATCGAGCATTGGTGCTAACAATGATCTTCTGATTTTTAGGATTATAAAACAAACCACCTTTCGTTCCCTTAGGATATCCCACAAACAGACAAACTTCTGTACGTGATTCTAACTTGTCAGTATCTCCCTTCAGCACATGTGCTGGACTACCCCATATCCGGATATAATTCAGACTAGGCTTACGCCTATTCTATAATTCCATGGGAGTAGAAGGAACTGTTTTAGAAGGTACCATATTCAGAATGTATGCTGTTGTTTCTAAAGAATATCTCCAAAACAATTTGGTAATTCTGAATAACTCATCATCGATCTAACCATTTCCATAAGAGTCCTATTCCTTCGTTCTGCCACACCATTCTGCTAGGGTGTACCAGGTGCAGTCAATTGGGATTGAATCCCAACTTCTGATAAGTAATTCCTAAACTCTCCAAAGAGGTATTCGCCACCACGGTCAGACCGTAGTGTCTTGATACTTTTACCAAGACGTTTCTCCACATCAGCCCTATATTCTTTGAACTTGTCAAAGCATTCAGACTTGCGGCTCATCAGGTAAATGTATCTGTATCTTGAATAATCGTTTAAAAAGGAGATGAAGTATTCATAACCACCTCTTGCCTGGATAGACAAAGGACCACACAAATCAGAATGAACCAGTTCTAATGCATCTTTGGCTCTATACCCCTTGGCCTTAAAAGGTCTCTTGGTCATTTTACCTTCCAAGCAGGATTCGCATGTTGGAAAGTTTTCCAACTCTAATGAACTCAAGAGTCCATCGGCTACAAGCCTTTGAATCCTACTTAGGTTAATATGTCCAAGCCTTAGATGCCAAAGATATGTTTGGTTCATTTCTGAAGGTTCTTTTCTCTTATTAGAGTTAGAAGATGTGTTATTAATTTCCATATTTTACTTTGTGGGAGAAATTGGATTTAAAGTGTATAAATTGCCAACTAATGCACCAGAATAGATAATCACCTTATTTCTCTTTATAATGACATTATTACTTAAAGAGACTGAATATCCATCCAAATACAGTTTAGAAACTGAAATTAAATTCTTTCTAAAACTGGGTACATAAAGATAATTTCTTAAAATCAAATTTCTATTCCTATCAAAAGATAAGTAGACGTCTCCCACTGTAACAACTGCCACCTTAGTAGCATTGCCCATGTAGACAGTTATCTCTCCATCAAATAGTCGCCGGGTTTCCTGGAACCCCTGCAAAGAATTGCAAACATGATCAGTGGCTCCCGTATCTACACACCAGGTGCTGGTAGATAACACCGCTAAACATGTTTCAACTACTAGAGTATGAGATATACCTTTATTGTTCTGGTTCCTACGAGGATAGTCCGCTTTCCAATGTCCAGACTGCTTGCAGATGAAGCACTTGCCCTTCGGCTTCTTCATTCCAGCTTTCTGTCATATACTCTGAGGTTTATTCACCTTCTTTGCTGAAAAGACTTGTTTCTTCTTCTTCTTGCCTTTCGATTTAGAAGTAGAATCATTTTCAGCATAGTGAATCTGAGAACTATGACGAAAACTCCTTCTGCTGCCTGTAGTTCTATCAAAAGTTCCGCCAACGTATACTCTCTTTTGTTCATGTTATAGTTCAGGCGGAACTGCTCAAAACTCCTGGGTAGCGTTTGGAGAATTATATCGACCTGGGTTTCCCCATCGATTTCTCCTCCAAGGACTAGTATTTCATTCAGATAAGCCATAATTTTGAGGATATGATCCCTTACGGGTGTCCCCTCAGACATAGTGGCTGTCATTAGCTTCCTCATTGCCTCTTGCCTAGCAGTCCGACTCTGGTGCCCAAAGATTTCTTTGAGATTGTTCATTATATCATAAGCTGTTGGTAAATCTTGATGCTGATGTTGCAATACATTTGACATAGATGCCAAAATATAACACCGCGCCATCTCATCAGCTTTTACCTATTTCTTATGATACTCAATCTCCTCTGGGGTAGAGTCACCGTCAGGTGCATCAGGACAAGCCTCAGTTAGTACAAACTTATAGCTTTCAGCAGTAAGAACAATGTCCAGGTTTCTTTTCCAATCAATATAGTTGGGACCAGTAAGTTTGTTCTCTTTCAGTATAATGGCTAGTGGGTTGAAAGTCATCCTAAGAATCACAAAAATAAACTTTGGTCAAGACTCTAATTTAGAATAATATTGATTCCTCAAACAATACTATTTTAAATTAACCAACACCTCAAAACACCGTGAATATTGCATGCCACATTAGTGTGGACGTATACAAATTCAACATTTGTAAGAGAAGGGTGTGACCCATTAATTTTATTATCTTGTCATCCTAACTTTATGATAAATAAAATTAATAGTTGGTTTTACTTTGGTCACACAATACAATAGCAGTGACTCCGTTGGGGAGGATACTATTGAATGCGTCTAAGTGTATACCATTACTTAATACTAAGTCCATTAAATAGGATTGTGCCCCTTCAGTTGGAGAAGATCACACGCTCCAAAATAATTTCCTATAACCATCCATAAAAGGAAGTTTGATCTAGTGATCCGCAACAAACCCATCCGTTGTGGAGGGAGGCACTCAGAGCCAACACGCAGGCTTGTTGCATCACTTACAAACCAGTAATGGAGACCATGAGATTTATTAAAATCCCTCTCCCACTTAGTTATTTAAAATTGAGGATTTTATCCTATGCTAGCATATATCACATGCATATAAACATCATAGTAAATAAAAGCAATAAATTTGGAAATTAATTTTTCAACTATTATGGCATTTTCCATCACTGTCTTCGGTATGCTCCAACCCTAGCTGCTGCCATCTTTAGCCACCGCCATCGGGTCGAGTTGTCGCATCCATCTTGCTTCTTATTCCGCTGCACCTCTGGTGCTCCAAATGTACCACGCCTCGCAAGAATCCGATTCGCGATAAGAAAAGAATTTTACATATATCGATCCTATATTTCTCGAGGGAATGTACATGTAATCTAGATCGAAAAATAAAATTCTAAAAGTAATACAGCTCCTGCTATATTTTATACATAAAATCATGCACACAAATAATACCCTTGACATGTCCAAGGGTCCAATCACACACAATAACAATAAGTCATAATAGTTGGAGCCTGCAACCAAAGAGTTAGCAAATCCTACTATTTTCCTGCCTAAATTATGTATGACATGTGCATAATCTATTTGAATTCTAAAAATACACAGAGGCAAACCCTAGCTCTGATACCAATTGTTGGTTAAACCTAGGAAAACGTACCGGTTCCACTGTACAAAATTTTTTGTACAAGTATCGAACCTTTCCTTAAATAACCTATTGTGTTCTTTAGAAGTTAAATAAGGAATCGCAGACGGAACTTAACATTATTGATTCTAAATTTAACTTATCTGTTCTTAATGGTTTAGATTTGAATCGCAAGCGGAACTTAACACTATTGATTCAAATCTACCTAGGTTATTAATTCCAAAAATATTAATTTCCAAAATTGGCTTCTAGGACTGCATGGCGAGGCACATGACCTTCTTAGATATGGGAGCAACCACCACCGCCTAGGCAAAGCCTTTTAAGGAAAGCTAATATTTATTTCCTTAAATAACTCTAGGTTAACCAAAAGGAACAATCGAATCACAAGTTCGAAAAAGAAGAAAACATAAACTCGAAAAACTATTTCAAAAAACTAGATCTAATTGCCTCTTGTATTTAGAATTCTTACAAAGAGAAAAATTAGCATGATGCGGAAAACAATTGCTAATTATACCTTCTCTTTGTATGCTAATGACCTCGAGATCTTCTGCCGTATTCCTCGCCTCGCCTTGGACGTCGTGTGGGCGACGATCCTCCAAGATGAACACCACCCAAAAGCTTCCTCCTTCTTCTTATAAAATCCGGCCACCACCACCACCAAGGAGAAGAGAGCAAAGGGAGAGGAAGAAGGGAGAGGGCCGGCCACACCAAGAGATCACCCAAGAAAAAGAATAGAGTTGTATCTCATGAAGCCCCCTCACCCCTTCTTTTATATTACTTGCCCAAGGCAAATAAGGAAAAACCTTTTACAAAAAATAAAATCATCCAAGAGTTTTTCCTTTTTCCTTTTTATTTTTCCTTTTCTTTCCTCTTGATTGAATCAATCATCAATCAATGGTTGAGATCAATCCTATTTGGTTTAGGATTAAACTTGGCCGACCCCTTGCTTGGGCACCAAGCAAGGTGGCCGACCACCATGTTTAAGGAAAGGAATAATAACTTTTAAAAAATTTTACAAGAGAAAAACTCTTATAAATTTTTACAAGCTCTCTTTCCTAAAGTAGGAGTTAAAAAATGAAAGTTTCTAAAAATTAAAACCATGTTTTAAATTTAAAAACTCTCTTATAAAATTTCCTTTTTTAATATGATGATAGAAAATTTAAATTTTAAAACTTCTTTTCCCTTTTTTTCTTAAACCACGAGGATGGTTTAAAAAGGAAAGTTTTAAAATCTTTTAAACTCTCTATTTAAACATGTGGCCTAATTCAAATAAGGAAAGTTTTAAAAATTAAAATCTCTCTTTTAAAACTTATAGTTTTCTACAAAGAGAAGATTTTAAAAATTCAAAACAACCCTCCCTTTTTGAATTATTATGGACGGCCCCTACAAGCTTGGTCACCAAGCTACAGGGACGGCCCCTACAAGAGGATGTGGCCGGCCATTGCTTGGTCACCAAGCAATGGTCTGACCCCCTTCTTGGACACCAAGAAGAGCCTTACATTTGGATGGACTTGAGGCTATAATGAGGCTACGACAGGGACCTAGAGGAGAAATTAGTTTTGGCCTTCCGATGAGCTTGAGTATCCTATGCTCGCCCCGAACACACAACTCAAGTTCATCGATAACAACTCATTCCACTAGAGAGTTATTACCGCACTACCGCACCAATCCCAAATTACATTATGGGCTCCTTCTTATCATGAGTGTGTTAGTCTTCCTGTGTTTAAGATTACGAATGTCCACTAATTAAGTAAGTTACTGACAACTCACTTAATTAATATCTAGCTCCAAGAGTAGTACCACTCAACTTTATTGTCATGTTGGACTAGGTCCACCTGCAAGGTTTAACATGAAAATCCTTATGAGCTCCTCTTGGGGACATTCTCAACCTTGATAACTAGGACACAGATTCCTTCTATAATCAACAACACACACTATAAGTAATATCATTTCCCAACTTATCGGGCATATTGATTTATCGAGCTAAACCTCACCCTTTGATAAGTCAAAGAAATAAATATTAAATATATGTGCTTGTTATTATATTAGGATTAAGAGCACACACTTCCATAATAACTAAGGTCTAGTTCTTTTATTAAGTCAGTACAAAAAGAGCTTACCTAAATGATCCTACTCAATACACTTAAAGTGTATCAATGTAATTTATTAGTCAAGATAAACTAATACTTAATTATACTACGACTATTCTGATGGTTTGTTCCTTTCAATTTTAGTCGTGAGCAACTTGTTTATAATTTATAAAGAACTGACAACATGATCTTCTTAGTGTGACACCACACTCCATGTTGTCTACTATATAAATTAATTGAACAATTACATTTAACAATTAAATACAGATATTGACCAATGTGATTCTTTTATTTCAACAAATAAATGTTTACAAAAGCTAGGCTTTTAGTATACACTCTAACACCCTGGACAAGGACATTGGACTGCTATAAATCATATATTAAAGTACCTGAGAAGGACTAGAGATTATATGCCAGTTTACCAAGCAGATGATTTGCTCCTTGTGGGATACACGGATTCTGACTTCTAATCAGATAAGGATAATTGTAAGTCTACATCAGTCTATGTGTTTATTCTCGGAGGTGGAGCCATTGCATGGAGGAGTGTTAAGCAGAAATGTGTTTCTGACTCAACCATGGAAGCTGAGTATGTGACATCCTCTGAGGCAGCCAAAGAAGCTGTATGGCTCAGGAACATCCTAATGGACTTAGATGGGATTCCTGGTTTACCCAAAATCATCACAATTTATTGTGATAATAGCGGTGCAGGAGAAAACTTGAAGGAACCACTTGCCCATAAGGCAAGTAAACACATAGAGCGCAAGTACCACCTGATACGAGACATCGTGAAGTGAGGAGAAGTTCTTGTCGCCAAGATTGCATCAGCGGATAACCTGGAGGATCCTTTCACTAAGGCCCTTCCGGCGAAAGTTTTCGATCGGCATGTTGAAGGAATGGGAATCATATGTATGACAGCTTTTTGTTGGGTTTTTCGGGCCGCGAAAACCGCTTTTCGCGTCGCGGAAACCCCGAATTACCGAAAGCCGTAGATCCGTGCAAGGAAAACCAAACGAAAATTATGAGTACGAGTTTCAAAACTTCTAGATCTACTCCTAGATCTATGTGTTAAGAAGTATACCTTGAAGCGTGCCCTTTCGCGTTCCCGCTCGTCCAAGGAATTGCCGGATCTCTAGACCGTCAAGCGTCGGTCCTCTAGAAGTATCCACACGGACACGTAGGTGGAGAAAACCTCACACAAAGGTGTGCTAGCACCTTGGTAAGATTCGGCCAAGCAAGGAGGAGAGGGAGAGGGAGAGCTTGAGGAAGAAGAAAGGAGTAATAATCACACTTGAATAAAATCAAATTTCATTCACCACTTTTTGTGGCCGGCCACTCCATGGAGAGTAACTCCCATTCCATATTAATCACAATTAATGTGAAGCCATTAAGAGGTGTTTTGTAACTCCTATGATGTGGCACATCATGAAGATGTGGACCATTACCATTGGTCCACATCTTGCCACTTCACAATGATGTGGCAAATGAGTAACCTCCACTCATTTAATGTGGCTAACTCACATTAAATGCAATGAAGGCTTGTAACCTCCATGAGGTGGCAAAGCAAGATGATGTGGAGCAACACTATTGGTCCACATCTTGCCACCTCACTCATGATGTGGCAAAGAGTCAAGTCAAACTTGACTCTTCCTCTTCCTCTCTAGTCAAGTCAAACTTGACTCAATCTCTCTCATGGTTGATCTAATCTAACCATTTGATTCAAGCCAACTTAATATAATGAATCTAATTCATTAAATTAAATTGATCTAATGAGTCATAATCTAAATTACACTCATTAAATACATGAATCAACTTGAGTCTAACTCAAGTAGCCCAATTTGGATTACTCTTAATCCAATTTGATTCATCAAATGAATCTAATCCTCTTGGTTCATCGTATGAACCAAATCTCCATCTAATTGTCCTTAGTGTGTGACCCTATAGGTTCTTGTAACGTTGGCAATGCCCTAAACCCATTTAGGAGCATAAGTAATGAGTGGTATCTAGCAACACATCATTACTACCCAAGTTACAAGAATGTTGAGATCCAACATCACCTTGTGACTACTAATTGTGACTCCTCACAATATGTGACATTTTACTTCTATCCTAGACATCTAGATTGATCAATGTGAGGCATAGACCGTGTCATCCTCTAATCAATCTAAATCTTGAACTCCAAGTAAACTCACTCGATCAAATGAGCTCAACATCTAATGTTGACTCATTTGGGCATGGCCATGCACTTCGTGGTCTAACTCTATCAAGAATACCGATGTCGCTCCCGTCATATGGGAGGGATAGATCCCATCTACATCACTCACATCCCTCTGCATAATTCATTACATACCCAGTAATCGCCTTTATAGTCCACCCTGTTACGGGTGACGTTTGACGAAACCAAAGTACATAACTCCTTATATAGGGAACCATGGTGACTTCAGGTCTAAGGACCAATTGTTATACTAATAGTCACATGAGAAAGTATATGACACTCATATAACGATCCATGATACTTTCTCATGGCGGGTCATTCAGTATACATTCTCTAATGCATATCCATGTGTCAGCTTGATATCTCTACATCCATGACTTGTGAGATCAAGTCATCGAGCTGACCTACATGCTAGTCTTATTGTATTAACATTGTCCCTGAATGTTAATACTCGACTAGGAATGATTTAGAGTAGTGCTCCCTATATCATCTCACTATTGATTCAACCAATCGATTGATATAGGTAAGAACGCTCTACTCAGGGACGTTTTTATACTTAGTTTATTTGGCACTAATACAAGTAAGTATAATAACCAAAATCAAATGTCTTTATTAATATACAAGAATATGATACAATGAGTCCATACAATCATCAAATGATTGGCTCTAGGGCTCTAACTAACAATCTCCCAATAGCACTAGTGCCAATCAGTATAGGCTCTAATGTCTAATGACCTAGTGTGACCATCATGCTTTCTTTGTGCCAATGCCTTGGTCAAGGGATCTGCGATGTTAGCGTCTGTAGGTACTCTGCAAATCTTCACATCTCCTCTATCGATAATGTCTCAAATGAGAAGGAAGCGCCGTAGTATGTGCTTGGTCCGCTGGTGTGAGCGAGGTTCCTTCGCCTGTGCTATAGCTCCATTGTTGTCACAATAGAGCTCAACTGGATCAGCGATGCTAGGAACCACCCCAAGTTCAGTGATAAACTTGCGGATCCAAACTGCCTCCTTTGCTACCTCTGATGCAGCAATATACTCGGCCTCTGTTGTAGAATCAGCTACTGTGTCCTGCTTCGAACTCTTCCAGCTGACAGCACCACCATTAATGCAAAATACAAACCCCGACTGCGATCTATAGTCATCCTGGTCGGTCTGGAAGCTAGCATCACTGTAACCCTTTACAGCTAGCTCATCACTACCTCCATATATCAAGAAATATTCTTTAGTCCTTCTTAAGTACTTAAGAATATTCTTGACCGCTATCTAGTGAATTTCACCTGGATCTGACTGGTATCTGCTCGTCATGCTCAAAGCATACGAGACATCAGGTCGAGTACATAGCATGACATACATGATCGATCCTATGGCTGAGGCATAAGGGATCTGATCCATGCGGTCTCTCTCCTCTCTAGAAGAGGGACCTTGAGTCTTCGAAAGACTCACGCCATGTGACATCGGCAGAAATCCCTTCTTGGAGTTCTGCATGGCAAACCGAAGGAGTACCTTGTCAATTTATGTACTCTGACTTAGGCCAAGCAATCTCTTAGATCTATCTCTATAGATCTGTATCCCTAGAATGCGGGATGCCTCACCTAAGTCCTTCATTGAGAAGCAACTCCCTAGCTAGGTCTTGACAGACTGAAGCAAAGGGATGTCCTTCCCAATGAGTAGTATGTCATCCACATACAATATGAGGAAGACAACTATATCCCCTACAACCTTCTTGTAGACACAAGGTTCATCTTCGTTTTGATGAAACCAAACTGTTTGATTGCATCATCGAATCGAAGATTCCAGCTCTGAGAAGCTTGATTTAGTCCATAAATGGACCTATGCAGCTTGCATACTCTGCTAGTTTGCTGTGAATCTACAAAACCCTCAGGTTGTGTCATGTACACATCCTCGAGCAGGTTTCCATTTAGAAACGCGGTTTTGACATCCATCTGCCATATCTCATAGTCATGGTAGGCTGCAATAGCAAGCATGATCCGAATGGACTTAAACATCGCTACTGGAGAAAAGGTTTCATCATAGTCAATACCATGAATCTGCTTGAAACCTTTAGCTACCAAGCGACCCTTATAGATAAGTTCATCCATGTCAGTCTTTCTCTTAAAGACCCACTTACACCCAATGGGTTTTACCCCTTCAGGTGGATCAACCAAAGTCCATACTTGGTTGGTGTACATGGATTCCATTTCGGATCTCATGGCCTCTAGCCATTTCTCAGAATCTGGTCTCATCACAGCTTCCTGATAGGTGGTAGGCTCATCCTCTATGAGCATAACGTCATCATGGTCAGATAAGAGAAATGAGTATCTCTCAGGCTAACGACGTACCTTATCAAACCTGCGAAGAGGTATGTCTACTTGAACTGGTTGTTGTTCCTCAACTCTTTGTGGAACAACATCATCCACAACACTTTGTGGTTCCAGTTCAATTTCCATCGGGCATCAGTGCTATTGTTCGCATCTTGAACTTCTTCAAGATCGAACGCGCTCCCACTGGTCTTTCTAGAAACAAAGTCCCTTTCTAGAAAGACCCCAGTCTTTGCCACAACTACCTTATGCTGACTAGGAATGTAAAAGTAATATCCCTTAGTTTCCTTGGGATATCCAATGAAATAGCACTTGTCGGATTTGGGTCCTAATTTGTCTGAGACTTGACGTCGTACATAAGCCTCACAACCCCAAATCCTCATGAAAGACACCTGGGCATCTCTCCCAGTCCATATCCTATATGGTGTCTTTATCACGACCTTTGATGGAACTCGGTTGAATATAAAAATTGCCGTGTCTAGAGCATAGCCCCAAAGGTATGTCGGAAGATCTGTGTGACTCATCATAGATCATACCATATCTAATAGGGTACGATTCCTCCTTTCGGATACACCATTCCACTGCGGTGTTCCAGGAGGAGTGAGTTGGGATAGAATCTCACACTCAGCTAAATAGTCACGAAACTCATGGCTAAGGTATTCTCCACCTCGATCTGATCGAAGTATCTTAATACTTTTGCCAAGCTGGTTCTATACTTATTCTTGAATTCTTTGAACTTTTCAAAGGACTCTGACTTATGTGTCATCAAGTACACATAACCATATCTACTGAAGTCATCAGTAAACGTGATGAAGTACCTATAACCGCCTCTAGCAGCGACATTGAAAGGGCTACATACATCACTATGTATGAGTCCTAACAAATTAGTCGCTCTTTCGCTGTGCCCACTAAAGGGAGTCTTGGTCATCTTGCCTCGTAGGCATGACTCGCATATCTCATATGATTCAAAATCAAATGAGTCCAGCAAACCATCCTTATGGAGCTGGGATAAGCGCTTGTCATTTATATGACCTAAGCGACAGTGACAGAGATAGGTGTGGTTCATATCATTCGATTTGAACCTCTTGGTACTAACGTTATAGATAGAGCTCTCAAGGTCTAGAATATAGAGACCGTTCATCAGAGGTGCACTACAATAGAACATATCGTTTAAATAGACAGAACAACATTTGTTCTTTATTATAAACGAGAATCCTTTCTTGTCCAAATAAGAAACTGATATAATGTTCTTAGTCAAGGCAGGCACATAACAACAATCGTCTAACTCTAGTATAAGCCTAGAGGCCAGAGATAGAAAATAAGTCCCTACAGCAACAGCAGCAACCCGTGCTCCATTGCCTACTCGTAGGTCTATCTCGCCCTTTGTCAATGCTTTGCTATTTCTCAATGCTTGTACATTAGTACAAATGTGCGAACCACATCCGGTATCTAATACCTACGACGAAGAAATATAGAGGTTGACTTCTATAACATTTATACCTGAAGTAGAAATCTTATTTCTCTTCTTGTTAAGATCTTCCAGGTATCCTGTGAAGTTCCTCTTCCAGTGCCCTGCTTGTCCTTGATATAGTTGACGAAGATGTTCAACCATATCGTAAGCACACATCAACTCATGTTGCTTCTGAAGCTCAGAGTTCATGGTTGCAAGCATTAGACAGGACACATCTAATGCGTCATCTTGATGCTTCTTGTAAGCATCCCAGTCAGCTCGCGTGGCAGGAGGAGCCTCCGGAATGGGCTGCTCCAGAACGTACAGTTTACGTTCCTAAGTAAGAACTATTCTCAGGTTCCTGTACCAGTCCAGGAAATTTGCTCTGTTGAGCTTGTCCTTCTTAAGGACAGAACGCAGGGAGAAAGTGTTCGTATTCGACGTCATGGTTATCTACAACAGAAAATTTGTAGAAATAAATATCATATTCTTTTAAAAATTATTTAATTAGGCCTTTAATTAAATGATGCTCCCACTGAATTCTATAATTCTTGTGGGACAAGATCCACATCATACTAACCCTTGAGTTAGCTTTGGCTAATACGCCCAAGGCTTAGTATGATCGGTAGATAACGATTACCAATTACATCTCTATGCAACTCTTGTTTATAAAATCAATATCCACATTTATATTAAAACTCGAGTTAGCTTTGGCTAATACGCCCGAGAGTTAATATAGATGTGATTTTGACCTATCTTTTTCCAACCGTTGGAAGAATGCCTATAGTTGACTCGATCTAACCGAGCAACTAGGAATACTCAATCTAATTGAGTTTGTATTCACCCATGCGTTCAATAAGTAGGGGAGTTTGTAACACCCCTAGAAAGCCTAGATAAAGTAAGGGCAATGAGAGTACGAATGTAATGAAAAGAATGTGTAGATAGTCTACGTTGAATGTTACGATGGGAAGGATTTAGATGATTAAAAACTTTATGAAAGAAAATAAAGTTGAGAATATAAAGTTCTATACATGATTTATAATGCAAGGAATTAATGTAAACAAAAGAAATAGGAGATATTATATATGCATGTATGAAATATTTATGCATAATGCATATACATGAATTATTTTGTACAAAAATATGTTAGGAGAAGGATTTGATCCTTGGTTCTCTTGTGGATGCATGCATGTGTTAACCAAGTGTGATAGGAGTGAATATTGTAAGAGGAGAGATGGGAATTATAATTAAAGGAAAGAAAGGAGAGAAATTAAGAGAAAGAAAAGAGAGAAACTCAAGAAGCATTTCTCTAGCATATTCTTTCTCATTAAGAGGAGAAGTAAATGAGGAGGATGAATCAAGTCAAGTTTTCCTCCCTCACTTTAGTATAAATAGGCATGGAGGGCTTCATCCTCAACTCACTCTCCTCCTCTCCTCCATTTGTGCCGAGCACTCTCCCTCCCTCTTTCCTCTTGTTGCCGAGAGCAACAACTCTCCCCCTTCTTTCTTTCTTTTTGTTGCCGAGCAACACAAGAGGAAGAAGCCTCCTCTTCTTCCTCCTCCTCTCCACCAAAAGACCTAGCCACTTCTTCCTCCATTGGTGCCGAGCAAAGCAAGCAAGGAAGAAAGGTCCACAAGCAAGTTCTCAACTCTAGGAAACTTAAGCAAAGAAGGTAAGCTTCCCCTCACCTGCGGTACAAGGCTTTCATGTGATTTTCGGATTCTTTTTCTATGCCTTGAAAGAAAGTTTTCTCCTATGTTTTTATACATATATGATGCATGATCAGAGGTGTATGTAACCCTAGAATTTCAATCTAAAATATTGTAAATAGGTTAGGAAAATTATTGTCTAACCAAACTAGTGCATGGTTCCCTCTATGAAATGCTAAGGACCTTCCTATGGTTTTCTTGCTTGGAAGTTGATTGGAACCAAAAGAACCCCACTCTCATGTTTCGGCCAAGAAAGAATTTAGGGTTAGGAGGACCTTGAATTTAAAATAACTATGCTTATATGACATGATATAAAGTTCTTAAGAGTTGTATACTTGTATGTTGAAAGAAACTCATGAACCTTACTCTTAATATTTCGGCCATGGTAAGGTGATGGTTTAGAGAAGCTTAAACAAAATTCTAATATGCTCAATGACCTCTGTGATATTATGTTATGAAAGATGATTAATGCTCTCATGTTTAATTGGAATGTAGAAAATTAGTTACATGATTTATGACATGTAAGATCACAAGAGTCCTAGCTTGTTTATGATCCAACTTTGTGTATGATGTTCTTAGTAAATCTTGCTATGAAATTTACTTAGGTTTCCCATGCTTTAGGACACTTGAAGGAAGTTTATATTCTATGAATTTCGGCCAAGTAAGGTTTAAAGGACCTAGAGGCCTTGGAAATGAAAAGTACTTCTTATGAAAACTTGATAATGTGTGAATGTGATACATGTTTGTATGACCTAAATGAATCATTATGTGTTCGGCCATGAAGGGATAGATGCCCTAGAAACCCTAGAACAAAAATTAAATATGTCTATGCCATGCTGTATGAAAATGATATGATAATAAGTTAGAATGCATGATTGCTTTAGTTACGAAATGATATGCATAATGAAGTTATATTATGAAATATGCCATGATGTGTTATAGCATAGAAAATGCTATACATAATGAAAAGAAATGAAGTCATGTTATGATATGTGATAGCATAGAAAATGCTATACATAATGAAAAGAAATGAAGTCATGTTATGATATGTGATAGCATAGAAAATGCTATACATAATGAAAAGAAATGAAAAGAATAAATGCATGAAAGATTGTTAAGGACATGATATGATAGTTATGCATGATAAGTTATTTTTATGGTTTGTACCAAGGGTGGGCTCCGTAAACGCCCCGGGGTCGATGGAGTAAGACTCGGGCCTCGTCAGTAATGGGCCTTTGAGTGCCCTAGGTCGATGGAGTAAGACTCGGGCCTAGTATGTATGCATGGTAGGGCTCAAGACTTGCTACCTTGGACCTACGCATTAAGTATGTGGTACAAACCGGGATCCCAAATGATGATGATATTAATTTCAAGTACTATTAAGTATAAGTTTTCAAATTCACGATGCATTGCCTACATTCATATGTGCTTGAATTATATGATGATATGATATAATGTCATGTGATATTATGATATGAATATGATGCCCTTGTATGTCTTATGCTTGTGATTTATTTGTTTTATGATATGATATTCATGCTTCTATGAAATGATATGTGAATAAGAAATATGCATGATATGTTTGAATAGAATGATATGTTATGTTATGATTAGTTGAGACGATGATATGTTGATTCATTCTTGATATACGATGACTCTCGGTTTTAGTGAGTAGGAAAGGAACTTACTGAGCCATGAGTGCTCATAGCTTACTTTCCTTGTACCGTAGATAAAAGAGAAAGCTGGATGAACAACGGAGCAGCAGGAGGAGCAGATAGTGATGTGTGTGGTGGTGGCTCGGCTAGGACGATTCGGACAAATTAATATTTTTAGTTATAAGTTCAATATATGCACATTTGAACAAATCAGAATATGTGATATTATGCTTAATAAATTAAATTCTTTAAAGTTTTTATTCTTCCGCTGTTATAGTAAAACATGTACGTAAGTAGTATAAGAACGTAGCGCCGCCCTTAGGTAAGAAGGGTGGGCGTTACATCCTTACCCTACCAAGATAATATGTATTGCTCTGCTTTGGCAGATTCAACAATACATGTGATCGAGGTAGTGATAGGTATCACGGCACGGTTAGGCATTTAGAGTTGGTTCGATCGAGATCTAATCTAATCGAAAAGGATGCATCTTGTGCACGACTTAGATCTAATCTAATCGCAAGGGTGCATCATGTGCACGACTTAGATCTAATCTAATCGTAAGGCACTAATTAATTAATTACTTATTAAACATGCATCATATACATAAGCAATTAACTAATTAATCTATTTGTGATTTAGTCATGGCCCCTCTACGATCTTCTCAAGCCAATGAGAAGATCGAATGGTCAACCTAGGGTCAACAGCTTCTCCAAGCTCCTCCCGTTGACCACCTTGTGTTGCTCGTGCCCGCCTCGGAACTCCGTCTCGTGTGGACCCTCCACCGCTCCAGTTTGTATATTACAATTTGAAACTCGAGTTACATTCGAGTCTTAATCTAATTTACAACCAGAATATATGAGATAGGCACGACGCGCAGGTCGCGGAAAAAAAAATAAAAACATACAACACGCGCAAACACATAACGGCACGCAGGCCGTATTATGAATTACAACACAATCCAATCATATTGGATTTTTGGGCCATGACTATCACAAAATTAATATATAATTCAAAATTATATATTTTCATAATTTTCTATAATTTTAAAATTAATTTTTTACAATTTTTACGAGTAAAATTTCCCGGCGGTCCCGTTTAGCGGTTTCGGGCGCAATCGCGGAACGGATCCCCTTGCGAGGCCAGGGGCAGCGCCCCTACCCGCGATCTAACCATCGCGAGGGTTCCTTTGCGATCCAACAGCGCCTAAACTCGCTGTCCCAAAATGATTTGGGACGAAACCTTTGAGAAGAATTTTCCCGGCGGTCCCGATTAGCGATTTCGGGCGCAATCGCGAAGCAAATCCCCTTGCGGGGTTAGGGGGATTGCCCCTACCCACGATCTAACCATCGTGAGTTTCTCCTAAACGATCCTAAAGCGCCTTCGCTCGCTGTCCCAAACGGATTTGGGTCGAAACATCACCGTTTTGGAAAAATCTTCCCGGTAGTCGAAGCCTACAAGCGTCTAAACACTTGTGCTTCGATTACTCGAGAAAAATACTCATAAAAACCCAAAAATCACAATTTTATAGAAAATTACAGAAACTTTAGTTTTCATAAAACCAAAAAATTAAACTCGTACAAGCCTTGCATGTGGCTCTGATACCACTGTTGGGTTTTTTGGACAGCGAAAACCGCTTTTCGCGTCGCGGAAACCCCGAATTACCCAAAGCCGTAGATCCGTGCAAGGAAAATCAAACGAAAATTACGAGTACGAGTTTCAAAACTTCTAGATCTACTCCTAGATCTATGTGTTAAGAAGTATACCTTGAAGCGTGCCCTTTCGCGTTCCCGCTCGTCCAAGGAATTGCCGGATCTCTAGACCGTCAAGCGTCGGTCCTCTAGAAGTACCCACACGGACACGTAGGTGGAGAAAACCTCACACAAAGGTGTGCTGGCACCTTGGTAAGATTCGGCCAAGCAAGGAGGAGAGGGAGAGGGAGAGCTTGAGGAAGAAGAAAGGAGTAATAATCACACTTGAATAAAATCAAATTTCATTCACCACTTTTTGTGGCCGACCACTCCATGGAGAGTAACTCCCATTCCATATTAATCACAATTAATGTAAAGCCATTAAGAGGTTTTTTTGTAACTCCTATGATGTGGCACATCATGAAGATGTGGACCATTACCATTGGTCCACATCTTGCCACTTCACAATGATGTGGCAAATGAGTAACCTCCACTCATTTAATGTGGCTAACTCACATTAAATGCAATGAAGGCTTGTAATCTCCATGAGGTGGCAAAGCAAGATGATGTGGAGCAACACTATTGGTCCACATCTTGCCACCTCACTCATGATGTGGCAAAGAGTCAAGTCAAACTTGACTCTTCCTCTTCCTCTCTAGTCAAGTCAAACTTGACTCAATCTCTCTCATGGTTGATCTAATCTAACCATTTGATTCAAGCCAACTTAATATAATGAATCTAATTCATTAAATTAAATTGATCTAATGAGTCATAATCTAAATTACACTCATTAAATACATGAATCAACTTGAGTCTAACTCAAGTAGCCCAATTTGGATTACTCTTAATCCAATTTGATTCATCAAATGAATCTAATCCTCTTGGTTCATCGTATGAACCAAATCTCCATCTAATTGTCCTTAGTGTGTGACCCTATAGGTTCTTGTAATGTTGGCAATGCCCTAAACCCATTTAGGAGCATAAGTAATGAGTGGTATCTAGCAACACATCATTACTACCCAAGTTACAAGAATGTTGAGATCCAACATCACCTTGTGACTACTAATTGTGACTCCTCACAATATGTGACATTTTCCTTCTATCCTAGACATCTAGAGTGATCAATGTGAGGCATAGACCGTGTCATCCTCTAATCAATCTAAATCTTGAACTCCAAGTAGACTCACTCGATCAAATGAGCTCAACATCTAATGTTGACTCATTTGGGCATGGCCATGCACTTCGTGGTCTAACTCTATCAAGAATACCGATGTCGCTCCCATCATATGGGAGGGATAGATCCCATCTACATCACTCACATCCCTCTGCATAATTCATTACATACCCAGTAATCGCCTTTATAGTCCACCCTGTTACGGGTGACGTTTGACGAAACCAAAGTACATAACTCCTTATGTAGGGAACCATGGTGACTTCAGGTCTAAGGACCAATAGTCATACTAATAGTCACATGAGAAAGTATATGACACTCATATAACGATCCATGATACTTTCTCATGGCGGGTCATTCAGTATACTTTCTCTAATGCATACCCATGTGTCAGCTTGATATCTCTATATCCATGACTTTTGAGATCAAGTCATCGAGCTGACCTACATGCTAGTCTTATTGTATTAACATTGTCCATGAATGTTAATACTCGACTAGGAATGATTTAGAGTAATGTTCCCTATATCATCTCACTATCGATTCAACCAATCGATTGATATAGGTAAGAACGCTCTACTCATGGACGTTATTATACTTAGTTTATTTGGCACTAATACAAGTAAGTATAATAACCAAAATCAAATGCCTTTATTAATATACAAGAATATGATACAATGAGTCCATACAATCATCAAATGATTGGCTCTAGGGCTCTAACTAACACTTTTATAACAGCATAGTCTTTTAGTATAAGTGAGATATTGTTAGAGTGTATACAAAAAGCCTAGCCTTTTGTAAACATTTTATTTTGAAATAAAGAATCACATTGGTCAAATGTCTTTATTTATATGCTAAGTGTAGTTGTTCAATTAATTTATATTGTAGATAACATGGTGTGCGGTGTCACACACATAATATTATGTTATCAATTCCTTATAAATTATAAACAGTAGCTCACGACTAAGATGGAAAGGAACAAATCATTAGAATAGACGTAGTGTAATTTGATATTAGTTTATCTTAACTATAGAATTACACTAGTACACTCTGAGTGTATTGAGCTGGACCATTTAAGGTAAGTTCTTTTTATACTGACTAAATAAAAGAACAAGACCTTTATTATTATGGAAGTGTTTACTCTTAATCCTGATATAATAACAAACACATATATCTAGTGCTTATTTCTTTGACTTATCAATGGGTGAGATTTAGTTTGATAAATCAAGAGGCCCGATAAGTTGGCAAATGATATTACTTATAGTGTGTGTTATTGATTATAGAAGGAAACTGTGTCCTAGTAATCTAGGTTGATGATGTCCCCAAGAGGAGCTCATAAGGATTGTCATGTAAACCCTGCAGGTGGACTTAGTCTGACATGATAATGAAGTTGAGTGGTGCTACTTTTGGAGCTAGATATTAATTAAGTGAGTTGTGAGTAACTCATTTAATTAGTGCGCATTATATATCTTAAACACAGGGAAACTAATACACTCATAATAAAGAAGGAGTCCAAAATGTAATTTGGGATTGGTGCGGTAGTTCAATAATAATTCTTTAGTGGTATGAATTATTATTGATGAAATTAAGTTGGGTGTTCGGGGCGAATACGGGAAGCTTAATTTCATCGGGAGACCAAAATCAATTCCTCCTCTCGGTCCCTATCGTAGCCTCTTATATATAGAGAATTATATCCACCAAATACCCACTTCTTACCCACCCTTAGGTGGCCGGCCAAGCAAACTTGGAACCCAAGCATGGGCCGGCCAAGCCAAAGGGTTGAGCCATTGAGGTGTTGTCAGCCCTAGCTTGAGTCCAAGCTTAGGTGGCCGGCCACATATAAAATAAAAGGGATTATATTTTTTTAAATTTTTCTTATGAGGATATTATGGTTTTAAAAGAGAGTTTAAAATTTAAATATTTCCTTTTATAGCTTTCTACAAAAGATTAAGTGAAAGGTTTGATATCTTTCCTTATTTGTAGTTAAAAGGAAGATTTTAATTTTTGATAAAACTTTCCTTTTTGTAACCATCCTCATGATTTAAAAGAGAGTTTTAAAATTAAATCTTTCCTTTTATAGTTTCTACAAAAGATTAAGAAAAGATTTGATATCTTCAATTATTTGTAGATTGAGAGGAAGATTTTAATTTTAAAGATAACTTTCCTTTTTGAAAATCATCCACATGTTTTAATAGAGAGATTTTAATTTATAAAATTTCTTTTTATAACCAACCATGAAGGGAAAATTAATAGAGAAATTTTTATTTTAAAAATTTTCGGAAACAAATAAGGAAGTTTTAATTTTGTGTTTAAAACTTTCCTTGCTTGGATGATTGAGAGGTGACCGACCACATTAAGTTTGAAAGGAAAATTTTTTATTAAACTTTCCTTTCATTAGCTAAGAGAATAAGGAAGTTTTTATAAAACTTTCCTTATTTTCCAAGACCAATGAATATAAAAGAGAGGGTAGAGGTGCCTCACCTAATAACTTATGTTCTAGTTTTCCTCTCTTCTATTTCTTTGGTTGGTGGCCGGCCCTTCTCATCCTCTTCCTCTCCTCCTTTTCTTCTTCATTGGTGGCCGACGGCATCAACTCTCAAGGAGCTTGTTGGTGGCCAGATTTTGCTTGGAGAAGGAGAGAAAGGAGGTTTTGTTTCTAGCATCCCTTGGAACTTGGTGGTGTGGCCGAACCTCATCTATTCTTGGAATTCTTGTGGTGGCCGAAACTTGCAAGAAGAATAAGGAAGCTTGGTGGTTCTCATCTTGGTAGATCGTTGCCCCCACAAAGTCCGAGATAAGAAGAGGAATACGATAACATATCAAGAGGTTGTTGCGTACAAAGAAAAGTATAACTAGTAATTGTTTTCTGCATCATACTAGTTTTCTTTGTATGGTTTTTGAAATACCAAACACAAGAGGCATATGATTCTAGGTTTTAAATTTGTGATTCGAGTTTGTGTTTTTTTTATTTTTCAAATTTGTGATTCAATTGTTCCTTTTGGTTAAACCTAGGGTTATATAAGGAAATTAATATTAAATTTCTTTAAAAGGCTTTGTCTAGGCAGTGGTGGATGATCCCATACTCAAGAAGGTCTAGTGCCTCGCCATGCAGTCCTGGAAGTGAATTTTAGAAATTAATATTTAATTGAATTTGTAACATGGGTGGATTTGGATCAATAATGTTAAGCATCGTTTGCGATCCAAGTCTAAACCATTAAGAACAGATAAGTTAAATTTGGAATCAATAATGTTAAGTACCGTTTGCGATTCCTAATTTAATTTTAAAGAACACAATAGGTTGTTAGTAAAGGTTCAGGACTTCTACAAAATTTTTGTACAAGGGAACCTGTATGATATTCCGCATAGCAACCAACAGCCGGGCCCAACCAAGTGATTATTATTTTCACTATTATGTAATATAAAGTTTTCAAACTTCATGGTTTGTCTTAGTGGAAGTTTCCTAAGTTAAGAATTTGAGTTATAAAGTGCAGCAGTGATAAACTCAATAATAATATGCCAAAATTCCTGTTTTTATTTCGTTACTAGCATGATTTTTAAGTTGATGGTTTACATGATAAACTAGTTTGAAAATACATGTCATGTACATATTTTCGAAGTACGGATTTAGTGTGAATTACTGTCAAAAGCATGTTTGCATTGTTGCATTTTTCCTCAAACAGTTTAAAAAGCATGTCCTCTTTTAATGTATCGTTTTATAAGTAGATGGTACTTACTAAGCATCTGATTATAGATTTGCATTTTCTTATACTGCAGATAAAAGTAAAGGAAAGCTCGAGTAGGAGGAGGCAGCAGGAGCAGTGTTTGGTGTGTGTGCAATGGAACCATGGAAGAAGATCTTGGGATTTGTTATGTTAAACCTTGGTACGAATGTATTCCTTTATTTCTGCTCTACCTAAAACACTTGTAAGGGTCATCATGATACATTTACAGTTTGATAGTAATTGGTGTGTCAAAGACTTCTCCTCAAGTAATGGGATAAAATGGTAGGCCAAGGCTGATTACAAAGGGGAGAAAAACCTCTTTTTGGAGCTCAGTGTGACCTCCGAATGACCCGTGCCATGGCCGTGTGGAATCACACGACCTCTTGCTTCCTGCTCTTGGCCAAGGTGACACGGCCGTGTGAAATCACACGGTCGTGCCCCTCTTCCTCTCGGCCAAAGTGACATGGCCATGTGAAGTCACACGGTCGTGCACTCCCTCCTCTTGGCCCAAGTGACACGGCCATGTGGATTCACATGGCCGTGCACTTCTTCACCTCGGCCAAGGTGACACGACCATGTGAATTGACACGATCGTGCCTTGCTTCTCCTCGTCCAAGGTGACCCGGCCGTGTGGATTCACACGGCCGTGTACCTCCCTCTCTCGACCAAGGGGACATGGCCGTGTGGATTCACACGGTTGTGCAGCTGTGCTTGGCTCCAGGTTGTGTCCTATTCAGTCGAACAAGTTAGAGTAGACCTATGGGCTAAGCAGTACATAATGTGTAAGAATGTCAAAAAAATTAGGAAGTATAGATAAGGGTAACGTCTGTACCCTATGTGGTAAGGGTAGAGGGTCGGGTGTTACATGGGAAAGATTTAAGATTCTTCAAAGATAGTGTCCTCATCATGATTTGGAAAAATGGCTGACCATACACATATTCTATAGGGGAATTTCTTTCTTAAATAAGTGTTTGCTAGATTCTTCGGCTGGAGGTTCTTGTTGGGTTTTTCGGGCCGCGAAAACTGCTATTTCGCGTCGCGGAAACCCTGAATCACCCTAGCCAACGGATCTCGTGCGAAGAATATAGAATAAAATTTACGAATATGAGTTTACAACTTAGATCTACTCCTAGATCTACATAAAGAAAGAATATACCCTTGATGCGAAGCCCTTCGCAATCCCACTTGTCCTCGGTTCGCCGGATCTCGAAAGTGTCAAAGTAGACACTTTTCTATGTGTATCCACACAAGCAAGAGATGGAGAAAAACCTCTAAGGATGTGCTAGCAACCTTAGAGATCAGTAGTGGAGGAGGAGAGGGAGAGAAGAGAACCAAGGAAGAAGAAGATGGAGTTACACATGAAAAATGAAACTCCTTTTCATGAATAAAAGTGGTCGGCCACATTTTTGGCTTGTAACTCCCATGGAATATCAAGAGTCACCACTCTTGGTAACTCCCATGAGGTGGCATTTGGTCAAGTCAAACTTGACCAAATGAAGAAGCCTTGATGATGTGGCATTGGTCAAATCAAAGTCAAGTCAAAACTTGACTCTTCATCTTCCTACTTATGTCAAGTCAAACTTGACCACTTCTCTCCCTTGGTTGATCTAATCTAACCATTAGTTCAAGTCAATTTTAATTTAATGAATCTCTATTCATTGAATTAAATTAATTAAATGAGTCTAAGTCCAAATTAGACTCACTTAACACATGAACCAAATTGAGTCCAACTCAATTAGCCTACCTTGGATTACTCTTAATCCAATTTGGTTCATCAAATGAACCTAATCTCCATCTAATTTCCCTTTATGTGTGACTCTATAGGTTCTTGTAACGTTGGCAATGCTCCTAAACCCATTTAGAAGCATAAGTAATGAGCGGTATCTAGCAACACATCATTACTACCCAAGTTACAAGAATGTTGAGATCCAACATCACCTTGTGACTACTAATTGTGACTCCTCACAATATATGACAAGTGTCCTTCTATCCTAGACATCTAGATTGATCAATGTGAGGCATAGACCATGTCATCCTCTAATCAATCTAAATCTTGAACTCCAAGTAGACTCACTAAATTAAATGAGCTCAATATCTCATATTGACTCATTTGGGCATGGCCATGCACTTCATGGTCTCACTCTATCAAGAATATCAATGTCTCTCCCGTCATATAGGAGGGATAGATCCCATCTACATCACTCACATCCCTCTGCATAATTCGTTACATATCCAGTAAACGCCTTTATAGTCCACCCAGTTACGGGTGACGTTTGACGAAACTAAAGTACATAACTCCTTATGTAGGGATCCATGGTGACTTCAAGTCTAAGGACTAATAGTCATACTAATAGCCACATGAGAAAGTATATGACACTCATATAACGATCCATGATACTTTCTCATGGCGGGTCATTCAGTATACATTCTCCAATGTATACCCATGTGTCAACTTGATATCTCTATATCCATGACTTGTGAGATCAAGTCATCGAGTTGACCTACATGCTAGTCTTATTGCATTAACATTGTCCCTGAATGTTAATACTCGACTAGGAATGATTAAGAGTAGTGTTCCCTCTATCATCTCACTATCGGTTCAACTAACCGATTGATATAGGTGAGAACCGTCTACTCAAGGATGTTATTATACTTAGTTTATTTGGCACCAATACAAGTAAGTATAATAACCAAAAACCAAATGCCTTTATATATATAGAATATGATACAACAAGTCCAAAATACAATCATCAAATGATTGGCTCTAGGGCTCTAGCTAACAATCTCCCACTAGCACTAGTGCCAATCAGTGTAGGCTCTAAGCCCCAATGACCTAGTGTGACCATCATACTTCCTCTGTGCCAAAGCCTTGGTCAAGGTATCTGCAATGTTAGCCTCTGTGGGTACTCTACAAATCTTCACATCTCCTCTCTCGATAATCTCTTGAATGAGATGGAAGCGCCGTAGTATATGTTTGGTCTGCTGGTGTGAGCGAGGTTCCTTCGCCTGTGCTATAGCTCCATTGTTGTCACAATAGAGCTCAATGGGGTCAGCAATGCTAGGAACCACACCAAGTTTAGTGATGAACTTGCAGATCCAAACTGCCTCCTTTGCTGCCTCTGATGCAGCAATGTACTCGACTTCTGTTGTAGAATCAGCTACTGTATCCTGCTTCAAACTCTTCCAGCTGACAGCACCACCATTAATGCAAAATACGAACCCTGACTGCGATCTATAGTCATCCTGGTCGGTCTGGAAGCTAGCATCACTGTAACCCTTTACAGCTAGCTCATCATCGCCTCCATATATCAAGAAATATTCTTTAGTCCTTCTTAAGTACTTAAGAATATTCTTGACCGCTATCCAGTGACTTTCACCTGGATCTGACTGGTATCTGCTCGTCATGCTCAAAGCATACGAAACATCAGGTCGAGTACATAGCATGGCGTACATGATCGATCCTATGGCTGAGGCATAAGGGATCTGATCCAGAAGGTCTCTCTCCTCTCTAGAAGAGGGACCTTGAGTCTTCGAAAGACTCACGCCATGTGACATCGGCAGAAATCCCTTCTTGGAGTTCTGCATGGCAAACCGAAGGAGTACCTTATCAATGTATGTACTCTGACTTAGGCCAAGCAATCTCTTAGATCTATCTCTATAGATTTGTATCCCTAGAATGCGGGATGCCTCACCTAAGTCCTTCATTGAGAAGCAACTCCCTAGCCAGGTCTTGACAGACTGAAGCATAGGGATGTCCTTCCCAATGAGTAGTATGTCATCCACATACAATATGAGGAAGACAACTATATCCCCTACAACCTTCTTGTAGACACAAGGCTCATCTTCGTTCTTGATGAAACCAAACTGTTTGATTGCATCATCGAATCGAAGATTCCAGCTCCGAGAAGCTTGCTTTAGTCCATAAATGGACCTATGCAGCTTGCATACTCTGCTAGTATGCTGTGGATCTACAAAACCCTCAGGTTGTGTCATGTACACATCCTCGAGCAGGTTTCCATTCAGAAACGTGGTTTTGACATCCATCTGCCAGATCTCGTAATCGTGGTAAGCTGCAATAGCAAGCATGATCCGAATGGACTTAAACATCTCTACTGGAGAAAAGGTTTCATCATAGTCAATACCATGAATCTGCTTGAAACCTTTAGCTACCAAGCGACCCTTATAGATAAGTCCATCCATGTCAGTCTTTCTCTTAAAGACCCACTTACACCCAATGGGTTTTACCCCTTCAGGTGGATCAACCAAAGTCCATACTTGGTTGGTGTACATGGATTCCATTTCAGATCTCATGGCCTCTAGCCATTTCTCAGAATCTGGTCTCATCACAGCTTCCTGATAGGTGGTAGGCTCATCATCTATGAGCACAACGTCATCATGGTCAGACAAGAGAAATGAGTATCTTTCAGGCTGACGACGTATCCTATCAGACCTACGAAGAGGTATGTCTACTTGAACTGGTTGTTGTTCCACAACTCTTTTTGGAACAACATCATCCACAACACTTTGTGGTTCCAGTTCAACTTCCATCGAGGCTTCAGTGCTATTGTTCGCATCTTGAACTTCTTCAAGATCGAACGTGCTCCCACTAGTCTTTCTAAAAATAAAGTCCCTTTCTAGAAAGACCCCAGTCTTTGCCACAACTACCTTGTGCTGACTGGGAATGTAGAAGTAATATCCCTTAGTTTCCTTGGGATATCCAATGAAAAAGCACTTGTCGGATTTGGGTCCTAATTTGTCTGAGACTTGACGTCGAACGTAAGCCTCAGAACCCCAAATCCTCATGAAAGACACCTGAGCATCTCTCCCAGTCCATATCCTATATGGTGTCTTTATCACGGCCTTGGATTGAACTCGGTTGAGTATAAAAGCTGTCATGTCTAAAGCATAGCCCCAAAGGTATGTCGGAAGATCTGTGTGACTCATCATAGATCGTACCATATCTAATAAGGTACGATTCCTCCTTTCGGATACACCATTCCACTGTGGTGTTCCAGGAGGAGTGAGTTGGGATAGAATCCCACACTCAGCTAGGTAGTCATGGAACTCATGGCTAAGGTATTCTCCACCTCGATCTGATCGAAGTATCTTAATACTCTTGCCAAGTTGGTTTTGTACTTCATTCTTGAATTCTTTGAACTTTTCAAAGGATTCAGACTTATGTGACATCAAGTACACATAACCATATCTACTGAAGTCATCAGTAAATGTGATGAAGTATCTATAACCGCCTCTAGCAGCAACATTGAAAGGGTCACATACATCACTATGTATAAGTCCTAACAAATCAGTCGCTCTCTCGCTGTGCCCACTAAAGGGAGTCTTGGTCATCTTGCCTCGTAGGCATGACTCGCATATCTCATATGATTCAAAATCAAATGAGTCCAGCAAACCATCCTTATGGAGCTGGGATAAGCGCTTGTCATTTATATGACCTAAGCGACAGTGCCAGAGGTAGGTTTGGTTCATGTCATTTGACTTGAACCTCTTGGTATTTACGTTATATGTAGGGCTCTCAAGGTCTAGAATATACAGTCCGTTTATCAGAGGTGCACTACAATAGAACATATCGTTTAAATATACGGAACAACATTTGTTCTTTATTGTAAACGAAAATCCTTTCTTGTCCAAACAAGAAACTGAAATTATGTTCTTAGTCAAGGCAGGCACATAACAACAATCATCTAATTCTAGTACAAGCCCAGAGGGAAGAGATAGATGGTAAGTTCCTACAGCAATAGCAGCAACCCGTGCTCCATTGCCTACTCGTAGGTCTATCTCACCTTTCGTTAATGCCCTGCTTTTCCTCAGTGCTTGTACAATAGTACAAATGTGCGAAGCACATCCGGTATCTAATACCCACGATGAAGAAATAGAGAGGTTGACTTCTATAACATGTATACCTGAAGTAGAAATCTTATTTCTCTACTTCTTAAGATCTTCCAGGTATTCTTTGGAGTTCCTCTTCCAGTGCCTTGCTTGTCCTTGATATAGGTGACAAAGATGTTCAACCATATCGTAAGCGCCCATCAACTCATGTTGCTTCTGAAGCTCAGAGTTCATGGTCGCGAGCATAAGACAGGACACATCTAATGCGTCATCTTGATGCTTCTTGTAAGCATCACGGTCTGTTTGCGTGGCAGTGGCAGGAGGAGCCTCCGGAATGGGCTGATCCAGAACGTACAGTTTACGTTCCTGAGTGAGAACTATTCTCAGATTCCTGTACCAGTCCAGGAAATTTGCTCCGTTGAGCTTGTCCTTCTTAAGGACAGAACGCAGAGAAAAGATGTTCGTGTTCGACGTCATGGCAATTCTACAACAAAAATAAATGCAGAAATAAATATCATATTCTTAATCATTTAATTAGGCCTTTAACTAAATGATGCTCCCACTGAATTCTATAATTCATGTGGGACAAGATCCACTTCATACTAACCCTTGAGTTAGCTTTGGTTAATACGCCCAAGACTTAGTATGATCGGTAGGTAACGATTACCAATTACATCTCTATGCAACTCTTGTTTATAGGATCAAAATCCGCATTTATATTAAAACTCGAGTTAGCTTTGGCTAATACGCCCGAGAATTAATATAAACGTGATTTTGTCCTACCTTTCCAACCGTTGGAAGAATGCCTATAGTTGTACTCGATCCAACTGAGTTAACTAGTTACTCAATCTAATTGAGTTGTACTCACCCATGCGTTGATAGGCGGGACCAAGATTGTCCCTCCGTACCCTACCAAGATAGCATGTGTTGCTCTGCTTTGGCAGATTCAACAACAGCATGCGATCGAGGTAGTGGTAGGTATCACGGCACGGTAGGCATTAGAGTTGACGTGATTTAGATCTAATCTAAACGTCGATGTTGTATCATATACACAATATAGATCTAATCTAATCGATAGGGTGCATCTTGTACACGATGTAGATCTAATCTAATCGTAAGGGTGCATCTTGTGCACGATTTAGATCTAATCTAATCGCTAGGCACTAATTAACTACTTAATTAAACATGCATCACATACATATAAGAAATTAATTAAATAATTTTGTGATTATGTCATGGCCCTACTACGATCTTCTCAAGCCAATGAGAAGATCGGATGGTCAACCTAAGGTTAACAGCTTCTCAAGCTCCTTCCTTTGACCACCTCGTGTTGCTCGCGCCCTCCTCGTAACTCCGTCTCGAGTGGACCTTCCACCGCCTCAAAATTTACATTACAATTTTGAAACTCGAGTTACATTCGAGTCTAAATCTAATTTACAACCAGAATATAAGAGAAAGGCACGACGCGCAGGCCGTGAAAATAAAATAAAAATAAAATAAATAAATACAGCACACACATCACATAACGGCACGCTGGCCGTATTATAAATTACAACACAAATCCAATCATATTGGGTCTTTTTGGGCCATGACTATCACAAAAATAATATATAATTCTAAATTATATATTTTTCATAATTTTCTGTAATTTTTCATAATTTTTACAATTTTTATGAGTAAATTTTTCCCGGCGGTCCCGATTAGCGATTTCGGGCGCAATCGCGGAGCAAATCCCCTTGCGGGGTTAGGGGCAGTACCCCTACCCGCGATCTAACCATCGTGAGTTGCTCCTAAGCGATCCAAGAACACCTTAGCCCATTGTCTCAAAAATTTTTGGGGCGAAACTTTGCCGTTTTGAAAAATTCTTCTCGGAAGTCGAAGCCTACAAGTGCCGAAACACTTGTGCTTCGCTTTTACGAGAAAAATACCCATAAAAACTCTAAAAACCATAAAATTACAGAATATCACAGAACTGAATTTTTGTCATAAAAACAAAAACTAAACTCGTACAAGCTTCGCACGTGGCTCCGATACCACTGTTGGGTTTTTCAGGGCGCGAAAACCGCTTTTTCGCGTCGCGGAAATCACCCTAGCTAACGGATCTCGTGCGAAGAATATAGAATAAAATTTACGAATACGAGTTTACAACTTAGATCTACTCCTAGATCTACATGAAGAAAGAATATACCCCTGATGCGAAGCCCTTCGCAATCCCGCTTGTCCTCGGTTCGCCGGATCTCGAAAGTGTCAAAGTAGACACTTCTCTATGTGTATCCACACAAGCAAGAGATGGAGAAAAACCTCTAAGGATGTGCTAGCAACCTTAGAGATCAGTAGTGGAGGAGGAGAGGGAGAGAAGAGAACCAAGGAAGAAGAAGATGGAGTTACACATGAAAAATGAAACTCCTTTTCATGAATAAAAGTGGTCGGCCACATTTTTGGCTTGTAACTCCCATGGAATATCAAGAGTCACCACTCTTGGTAACTCCCATGAGGTGGCATTTGTTCAAGTCAAACTTGACCAAATGAAGAAGCCTTGATGATGTGGCATTGGTCAAGTCAAAGTCAAGTCAAAACTTGACTCTTCATCTTCCTACTTATGTCAAGTCAAACTTGACCACTTCTCTCCCTTGGTTGATCTAATCTAACCATTAGTTCAAGTCAATTTTAATTTAATGAATCTCTATTCATTGAATTAAATTAATTAAATGAGTCTAAGTCCAAATTAGACTCACTTAACACATGAACCAAATTGAGTCCAACTCAATTAGCCTACCTTGGATTACTCTTAATCCAATTTGGTTCATCAAATGAACCTAATCTCCATCTAATTGCCCTTTGTGTGTGACCCTATAGGTTCTTGTAACGTTGGCAATGCTCCTAAACCCATTTAGAAGCATAAGTAATGAGCGATATCTAGCAACACATCATTACTACCCAAGTTATAAGAATGTTGAGATCCAACATCACCTTGTGACTACTAATTGTGACTCACAATATATTGTTAGGATCTCTTCGTACGCGGCTAGAGAGGGGGGGTGTGAATAGCCGCCCCAAATCACTCGTTTCTTCCTACAATTCGTTAGCGCAGCGGAAAAATAAACTAGAAACGAAAGGAATAAAATCAAACCTTAACACAGCGATGTACGAGGTTCGGAGATGATGCTCCTACTCCTCGGCGTGTCCGTAAGGTGGACGAACCCAATCAATCCGTCGGTGGATGAGTCCCCGGAAAACCGGCTAATAAAAACTCCTTCTGGGTGGAGAAACCTCGCCACACTTGTTTGCAACAGCAAACAGGAGTACAAGTACAAAGAATAAGCAAGAAATACAATAAGAATACACAAGCACTCTACCAATCTTGCTTTCTCGTCGACTGGAGTCCGGATGAAGTAGCAGCTTCAAAAACCCTAACAGCAGCAGCTGTTCCAGTCGGGGAAGCTCACGCGAAGCTTTCGGGAGGAACTCAACAGAGCTCTTATCGCAGCCCACAAATCTTCAGCAGAAGAGTAGAAAGAAGGAAGAAGAAGATGCACCAAAGCCTTGATCTCCTTTTATAACCTGCGAACCTGCACAGCGAAGATAGAAGCCAGCGGAGAAGACGGAGCGACCCGTTGTGACTCAACGGTCGAATCGTGGACCGATCAGGCTCCACCGATCGGTCGACCTCTGATCGGTCCGGGACCGATCAAGTGCTCGTCCGATCGGTCCCTAGACCGATCGATCGCCCACGTAGTGCCCAACTTTGTTTCTGATCGGTGCGGACCGATCGCCACACCGGATCGGTCCACGCATCGATCCCACCTCTCTTGCGTCTCGATCGGCCGTGGAGACCGATCAAGCTTCATGCCGATCGTCCCCGACCGATCAGTAAGCTCACTGAACCTGTGCCTTCTGTTTGTTATCCGATCGGTCACCGGATCGATCGATACAAACGTATCACCGGATCGGTCTGCAGATCGATCCGAGCTTGGTTTTGCCCAAACCAAGTCTCAAACCTTCAAACCAATATCCGTCAACCTTGACCTATTGGTACATCATGCTTAGCATCCGGCCACCCTTGACCTGCTAAGACTCCCCACCAAGTGTCCGGTCAATCCTTTGACCCACTTGACTTTCCTCTCGTGCCAAGTCCGGTCACTCCCATGACCTACTTGACTTCCCATCACCAGATGTCCGATCACCCTTGATCCATCCGGATTTTCCCTTGCCCGGCTCACTCACCGTGACTTTCACCTAGCTTCACTCACTAGGGTTTTTACACCGCCTAACATCCCGCTAGGACTTTCTCACCGCCTCGGCTTCACTCACGTGACTTTCCAACCGCCTAACATCCCAGCTTAGGACTTTCCCATCGCATGGCTTCACTCACCAGACTTTCCAACCGCCAACATCCCGCTTAGGACTTTCCCACCGCTCGGCTTCACTCACTGTGACTTTCCACACCGCCTAACATCCCAGTTAGGACTTTTCCGTACAAGTCTCCATACTTGGACTTTTCCCAAGTCTCCATACTTGGACTTTCCCTGTGCCAAGTCTCCATACTTGGACTTTTCGCGTGCCAAGCTCCTCGCTTAGACTTTTCCAGTGCCAAGTCTCCATACTTGGACTTTTCTAGTGTCAAGCCTGCTCATTCCTTGCCAAGTCTCCATACTTGGACTTTTTCCCGAATCAGGTCAACCAGGTCAACCTTGACCTACTGTTGCCCTAATAATCTCCCAAACATCTATTCTTGTCCCATATCAAGAATACAACTCTTCCACGAGTGTCAAACATCAACATGCAACTCAACTAGGTCAACCTTGACCTAAGGTTGCACCGACAATCTTCCTAAGTCAAACATCAAAATACAACTCGAGTCAGGTCAACTCGAGTCAGGTCAACCAGGTCAACCTTGACCTAAGGTTGCACCAACAATCTCCCCCTTTTTGATGTTTGACAAAACCCATAATCAAGTTAGGTTAACCCGATAACCTAACTTAGGTTTTCCAACCATCTTCTAATGTCCAATGTTCCAATGTTCTTTCTTTGAACATTCTCTGAACATTCTCCCCTTAGGTTAACCCGATAACCTAACTTGGGTTCTCCAATAATTCTCCCCCTTTTTGACACACATCAAAAAGAATGCCAATGTTCTTCCTCGAACATTCCTTGACATTCTTCCCCTAGCTTAGGTTAACCCGATAACCTAACTTGGGTTCTCCAATAATTCTCCAATGAACACTCTCCCCTTTTTGACACACATCAAAAAGAAAAAGGAGGGTATCAAGGTCAAAAGTTTCTTCCTAATGAAAGTCCCATACCTTTCATTGAAACTCTTAATTTCCCCCTTGACACTAGAGTTAATAATTAACTTAGTGATAATCCCATATCACTCAAGTCTTTTAGGAGTAAAAACTCCCCCTTGACTAATAGGTAAAACTCCCCCTAAAGGTTAACTCCCCCTTGACCATTGCACCAACAATGTCTTGGTGAGTTTCAAACCTTTAGAAATCCAAAACACCAACTCCCAGCTGAAATTTCAGACAAAACAGTCGAAAAATCAGCATTTGGCACGCCCTGATCGGTCACCAGACCGATCAGGGATTCCCTGGATCGGTCACAGTGACCGATCCAGCACCCCCTGGACCGATCAGGCTACCTCCTGATCGGTCCACAAGTCTGATATCAGATTTCTGATTTCTTCTCCCGAAATTCAGAAACCTCTAAAAAATCACAGAAAATTTCAAAAATTATAAAATTTTGAGGATACATTCCTCATAACATACACTATCAAGGAAAAATAGTTTTCTATGAAAATAACTTCCATTTTTCAATCTTGATACAAAGTTCAAAAACTTTAAAATAGTTCAAGTTTAACTCAACTTTGTATCACAATGTTCAATGATGAATGCTATCACTAGGAAAGCTTCATCAAGGTTTTTCAAATCAATTTTAAAATGCTTTTAAAACCATTTGAATTTAGGACCATAATCTTAGGGCTAGATGTACATGACTTGTACACAAGCTTTCCCTATGATCCTTAATTTCTTGAATTAGGGTCATCTAGGTACAAGGACAATGCACCTTGATCCTAACTCATGATCCTAATATCTCACACACATCTAAGGTGTATCAAACCACATTCAAGTCAATTTGATGTGAGATATGGATTAAGGTCAACTTAGGCTAAGTTCTCATGCATTTTCTAAACACCAATTTGATCTCAATATCAAATTATATGTTTGTCCTTAAATCAATTTCATTGATTATAATGCAAGAGATGATGACATGGCATATAATGATATCATAAGTAAAAATATGTGCCAATGTCATGATGTCATGGCATAATGTTTGAAAACTTAAATAAAGCACGACATATAAACTAGCCTAAGCATTATCATGACATTTCAAATGATAATAAACTAAATATGATGTCATGGCATGGCATATGGCAACCAATCATGGCAAGTTAGCACAAATAAAATACCTAAATTCCCTATCTAAGTATCCTTAGCCTTAGCTAACTTAAAATCTAACCCTAGATTGCCCATATATCCCTAAGAGAAAACCAAAATCCCAATTATGGTATTTCTCTAGGTTTTCTTGAATTGTGCCAAATAAGATTAAAATCGATATTTTTCAAATATGGCACAATTTACTCTTCAAGGAGTAAATAATAATTCTTTTTCATTTTCAAAGGTTATCAAAACCTTGAAAATGCTCCTTGAGTGTCAATTTCCTCAAAGTTGGGTTAACTACCCTTCTAATTGGAGTTGACACTCTCTAACCCATCTATGGGATAGAGAAGATGCTCCTAGGAACCCAATACCTATTAGAGCTCATTGGGTTCACTAAATATTCACTAGGGATGACTTCCCTAGCAACCCTCCTAATGACCCTCTTAGGCTTTGAAGCCTTGGTCATTTGGGACTCATCAAGATCAACTCTAGGGTGACTCCTTGTGACCTTGGTGGTGGTCTTCCTAGCCCTAGGTTTTGTTCCATAATCGAATGGAACACTATGATAAGTGGGCTTGACCACTTGGGACTTAGGTTTGTGACCCAAACCTTTCTTGTCCTTGAACTTGGGTTTTTGACTCTTAAACCCTAGAGATGACTTCTCCATGTTTTTAAGAGCCTTTTCTAAATTATCAAGTCTTGACCTCAAGACTTGATTTTCCCTCTCTAATACCTCAAGTGTTAATTTGTCATTTTCTCTTGAGATATTCCTAGGCATGTGTCTAGTCTTCTTGGGATTTCTACCTAGGTTTTCCTTAACTTTAGAAGCGTTAATCCTAGGGTTGGTATTTCTAGTGTTATCCTTACCTAGGCTAACATGTTTAGCTCCTAAGCACATGTATTGGTTCCTAAAGTTAACATGCTTATCATTATTAACAATTGCAACAAAACTACTAGCATGAGTTTTATTAGAATTGCAATAATGAACCTTAGAGATTACCTTAGGGTTTGCCTTAGCCCCCCCTATTGATGTGCTTGGTTTCTTGTCCTTGTGAGGTTGCCTCCCCCTCGGACATTGGCTCCTATAGTGTCCCCTTCGCTTGCATTGGAAGCACACCACGTGCTCCTTGCCTTTGCGTATCGGGCCTCCGGCTTCCTTGACCTTAGGTGCCGGTGGAGTCTTCCTAACTCTCTTTGGACATTTGCTCTTGTAATGTGCATACTCCCTACACTCAAAGCATAATATATGTAATTTGCTCGAAATTAAAGTGTTTGAGTTACCTAGGTTTGTGGATGGAGATGAGCTTTCTTCTTCATCCCTTCCGGAGGTAGATGCCTCTTCTTGCTCTGATCTTGAACAAGAGCTCTCCTCCTCTTCTTCCTTGGATGTTGAGTAGCCCTCAACTTCCAATTCGCTTCCTCCAAGATGTGAGCTACTTGGCTCACTAGGCTCCTTTTCATGGAATTTTGCCAAATTGTTCCACAATTCCTTGGCGTTGTTGTACCTATCTATCTTGCACAAAACATTATTAGGCAAAGCAAATTCAATAATTTTTGTTACCTCGTCATTGATTTCGGATCGTCGGATTTGCTCTTTCGTCCACTCCTTCTTCTTGATAGGTTTTCCTTCCTCATCCATCGGAGGGGAAAACCCTTCTTGTACACAAAACCAATGTAACATATTAGTTCTAAGAAAATACATCATCCTTACCTTCCAATATGTGAAGTTGTCGTGAGACTCGTAGAAGGGTTGAATCGTGACATCTTCTCCATAGAGATCCATCTCTAGCCCGTGCTCCCCCGGGTGTTGATCCGTCGAAGAGCGGCCTCGCTCTGATACCACTTGTTAGGATCGTTCGTACTCGGCTAGAGAGGGGGGGTGTGAATAGCCGCCCCAAATTCTCGCGTTCTTCCTACAATTAGGGTTAGTGCAGCGGAAACTAAATGCAGAAAGAAAACAGGAAGAATATCAAACCTCTACGCAAGCGTGTCCGTAAGGTGGACGAACCCAATCAATCCGTCGGTGGATGAGTCCCCGGAAAACCGGCTAATAAAAACTCCTTCTGGGTGGAGAAACCTCGCCACACTTGTTTGCAACAGCAAACAGGAGTACAAGTACAAAGAATAAGCAAGAAATACAATAAGAATACACAAGCACTCTACCAATCTTGCTTTCTCATTGACTGGAGTCCGGATGAAGCAGCAGCTTCAAAAACCCTAACAGCAGCAGCTGTTCCAGTCGGGGAAGCTCACGCGAAGCTTTCGGGAGGAACTCAACAGAGCTCTTATCGCAGCCCACAAATCTTCAGCAGAAGAGTAGAAAAGAAGTAAGAAGAAGATGCACCAAAGCCTTGATCTCCTTTTATAACCTGCGAACCTGCACAGCGAAGATAGAAGCCAGCGGAGAAGACGGAGCGACCCGTTGTGACTCAACGGTCGAATCGTGGACCGATCAGGCTCCACCCTGATCGGTCCAGAACCCTTCTGATCGGTCTGGGGACCGATCAGTCTGATCGGTCCCTAGACCGATCAGATCCGCCCTGGACCCATCTGGCTTTCTAATCGGTCCGTGGACCGATCAGCCTGCCGATCGGTCCACCTCGATCACCTCTCGTCGTCTCCGATCGGCCGTGGAGACCGATCAGCTTCATCCTGATCGGTCCCCGCACCGATCAAGAAGCTCGTAATGCGCTTTGCCTTGTTATCCGATCGGTCACCGGATCGATCGATACACAACGATCACTGGATCGGTCTGCAGACCGATCCAGAGCTTGGTTTTTGCCCAAACCAAGTCCCAAACCTTCAAACCAATATCCGGTCAACCTTGACCTATTGGTACATCATGCTTAGCATCCGGTCACTCCCTTGACCTGCTAAGACTCCCCACCAAGTGTCCGGTCAATCCCTTTGACCCACTTGGACTTTCCTCTTCGTGCCAAGTATCCGGTCACTCCTATGACCTACTTGGACTTCCCATCACCAGATGTCCGATCACCCTTGATCCATCTGGATTTTCCCTTGCCCGGCTTCACTCACCAGGACTTTCACCTAGCTTCACTCACTAGGGTTTTTACACTGCCTAACATCCCAGTTAGGACTTTCTCACTGCCTGGCTTCACTCACCAGGACTTTCCAACTGCCTAACATCCCAGTTAGGACTTTCCCACTGCCTGGCTTCACTCACCAGGACTTTCCAACTGCCTAACATCCCAGTTAGGACTTTCCCACTGCCTGGCTTCACTCACCAGGACTTTCCACACTGCCTAACATCCCAGTTAGGACTTTTCCGTGCCAAGTCTCCATACTTGGACTTTTCCTGTGCCAAGTCTCCATACTTGGACTTTTCCAGTGCCAAGTCTCCATACTTGGACTTTCCCTGTGCCAAGTCTCCATACTTGGACTTTTCGCGTGCCAAGCTCCCTGCTTAGACTTTTCCAGTGCCAAGTCTCCATACTTGGACTTTTCTAGTGCCAAGCTCCCTGCTTGGACTTTTCCGTTGCCAAGTCTCCATACTTGGACTTTTTCCCGAATCAGGTCAACCAGGTCAACCTTGACCTACGGTTGCCCCAATAATCTCCCAAACATCTATTCTTGTCCCATATCAAGAATACAACTCTTCCACGAGTGTCAAACATCAACATGCAACTCAACTAGGTCAACCTTGACCTAAGGTTGCACCGACAATCTTCCTAAGTCAAACATCAAAATACAACTCGAGTCAGGTCAACTCGAGTCAGGTCAACCAGGTCAACCTTGACATAAGGTTGCACCAACATATATGACAAGTGTCCTTCTATCCTAGACATCTAAATTGATCAATGTGAGGCATAGACCGTGTCATCCTCTAATCAATCTAAATCTTGAACTCCAAGTAGACTCACTAAATCAAATGAGCTCAATATCTCATATTGACTCATTTGGGCATGGCCATGCACTTCGTGGTCTCACTCTATCAAGAATATCAATGTCTCTCCCGTCATATAGGAGGGATAGATCCCATCTACATCACTCACATCCCTCTGCATAATTCGTTACATATCCAGTAATCGCCTTTATAGTCCACCCAGTTACGGGTGACGTTTGATGAAACTAAAGTACATAACTCCTTATGTAGGGATCCATGGTGACTTCAGGTCTAAGGACTAATAGTCATACTAATAGCCACATGAGAAAGTATATGACACTCATATAACGATCCATGATACTTTCTCATGGCGGGTCATTCAGTATACATTCTCCAATGTATACCCATGTGTCAACTTGATATCTCTATATCCATGACTTGTGAGATCAAGTCATCGAGTTGACCTACATGCTAGTCTTATTGCATTAACATTGTCCCTGAATGTTAATACTCGACTAGGAATGATTAAGAGTAGTGTTCCCTATATCATCTCACTATCGGTTCAACTAACCGATTGATATAGGTGAGAACCGTCTACTCAAGGACCTTATTATACTTAGTTTATTTGGCACCAATACAAGTAAGTATAATAACCAAAAACCAAATGCCTTTATATATATAGAATATGATACAACAAGTCCAAAATACAATCATCAAATGATTGGCTCTAGGGCTCTAGCTAACAGTTCTTTCATTGACAAAAGTGTAGACGAAGCATATACATTGATTGATCAAATAACATTAAACCTCCATGAATGGTCAAGAAAAAGTTGGATGGAATCTCCCTCAGAAATTCAAGAAGTACAAACCATATATACAAGAGAGCCTGTCAAACAAAATACAATTCAACCATCCAAGGATTTTGAAATCCACAAGTCACGGAATGAGGAGTTCAAACATTTGGGGGTAAAGATTGATAGCATTGTTTCAAAATGGTTCAAACAAGATCCCCCTCCTACACAGACAGTGTTTAGTGAACAGTGTAATAATTTTAAGTTGAGAAGTGGAAAGAATCATGAAGAACTACTGAAGAATGATTTGTTTAGAATTGAGGAGAAGAACAATAGAAGACCTTAAGAACTCAGTTTCATTACTCCAGGAAGTTCCCAAAGGCCACAAGTACCTTTCTCTCAATGATTGATCACACCTACACTAGATAAGCGAGTTGGACCTCCTCCACAAGCTCAAAGGGAATATGGGAAAAAGGAAGTATATTTCCCAAGACCTTCACTAAAGGTTCCTTTTCCACAAAGGCTAGTGAAGGTCAATGAAAATGAAGACTTTGTCAAATTCTGTGACACTAATATGGTTGAGTGTAGATTTCTGGATGCATATGAAGATGAGGACTCTTCAGATGAGGATTGTGACGATAATGCAGTGGATAACAAGTTTTCATATTTACCTTCTGGGTTTACAGGGTGTTATGATGAAATTAAATTTTCAGACGATGAATGTTGATATAGGTAAGGTTTCATAGGTCCCCGATAAGGAAAGAAAAGGAAAGGATCAAACGAAGAAGATAGGTTAATATTGGCCGGGATATCCTCAAAGGAAGTAGGCCAATATCGGCCGGGATATACCTCCAAAGGAGGTAGGTTTGTATCGACCGAAATATACTTCCCAGAAGGAAGATTCATATCAATTGGTATATACCTCAAAGGAGGTAGGCCAATAGCGGTCGGGATATACCTCAAAAGGAGGTATCGACCGAAATATACTTCCCAGAAGGAAGATTCATATCAATTGGTATATACCTCAAAGGAGGTAGGCCAATAGCGGCCGGGATATACCTCAAAAGGAGGTATCGACCGAAATATACTTCCAAGAAGGAAGATTCATATCAATTGATATATACCTCAAAGGAGGTAGGCCAATATCGACCGGGATATATCTCAAAAGGAGGTATCGACCGAAATATGTTTCCTAGGCGAAAGATTCATATTAATCGGCATATACCTCAAAGGAGGTAGGCTAATATCGGTTGGGATATGCCTCAAAAGGAGGTAGGATTGTATCGACCGAAATATGCCTCCAAGGAGGAAGATCCATATCAATTGGTATACACCTCAAAGGAGGTTGGCTAATATCGGCCGGGATATATCTTGAAAAGATGTATGTCTGTATCGACCAAAATATGCTTCCAAGGAGGAAGACTCATATCAATTGGCATATACCTCAAAGGAGGTAGGCCAATATCGGTCAGGATATACCTCAAAAGGAGGTATCGACCGAAATATACTTCCCAGAAGGAAGATTCATATCAATTGGTATATATACCTCAAAGGAGGCAGGCCAATATCGGACGGGATATACCTCAAAAGGAGGTATCGACCGAAGTATGCTTCCTAGGCGAAAGATTCATATCAATTGGCATATACCTCAAAGGAGGTAGGCCAATATCGGCCGGTATATACCTTGAAAAGAGGTAGGTCTGTATAGACCGAAATATGCTTCCAAGGAGGAAGACCCATATCAATTGGCATATACCTCAAAGGAGGTAGGCCAATATCGGCCGGGATATACCTCAAAAGGAGGTATCGACCGAAATATACTTCCCAGAAGGAAGATTCGAGACCGGCTGATTGACCAATAACTAGGAAAGGTACTTGATAAAATATAGCCTAGGGCTAGTCAGGATTAGTGACATAGAAGGTTGCCTCATTAACTAAATCTAATCATGATTAGATTCTATCGATATAAGGAATATTGATACATTGAGTTATCTGCAGCAGGAGGGGTGAAACAATAATTAATAAAGATATCTGCAATATATGACAAGAATTATATATTATTTGGCGGAAATGTGTTTTTAGACTGCTTTACAGGTGCTAAATGACAAAAAAAGTACATCTGGGGTACAAAAAAGATTCCTTAAAAAGTCATTCACCACAAGTACACGGCTTACGTCATCTCATAACAAACTCTAACAAACCGGGGTCCACTTCATGACTACGGAGGTTATATGAAGTGGTATAAAAGGGGGAATCCTCTCCGTTGGCGAGGTAAGTACACATCATTGCGCACATTCATAACCCTAATTTTCCAGCTACTGTTCATCTTCCTCTTTCTTCCACACCGAGAGATATCACTGACTTGAGCGTCGGAGGGCCTAGCTAGGGATTCCCACCCCGGTCTTAGGTCACTGACGATAGTGTTGGTTGGTCTCTTGTGCGCAGGAAATCTGGGAGGTTCCAAGTTGATGTGTCTCCGTGATTAGGTTTCTTTCTCGTCATCGGATGTCCGGGCAAGGAAGGCGTTCATCAACTCTATTCTTCCCGATCCTCTTTGGGTTTCTCGGATCGGTGTTCTCCAGGTATCCTCCTTCATCAGCAGTGGGTTTCTTCTTCCGGATCTCCGTCTTGTCCAGCTTCTCAGACAGGATCAAATTTGGCGCCGTCTGTGGGAACTTCACCTGAATCTGAGACTACAAGATGGAAGAGGCCGGAAAATCAAATCTACTCAACATCAACAGCGAGGATCTGGATTTCCTCATTAATTCTCATGTACAAAAAGCCTTGCAACAACAACAGCAACAACTTCAGGCTCACACGGGAGCCACTCTGCCAACGGCTCATAATCCGACGATTTCAACTACTGAGCATCGAAAAGGAAAGGAGCCGGAAGAGGAAGAACAGGCGTATTTTCCTCCAGCTGCTGTTTCTCCGACAAGACATCCACGAGCCTTTCTTCACACTCCCATGGAGAAAGGGGGTAAGAGGCCCGTGTTCCAAGAATCCTCTGGGGAAGTACCAGACAAAGAAAAGCGTAAGATCAAAATGATAACTAGCGATAGCTCACCAGAGAAAGTCATTTCCCCATTCTCTCAGAGTGTATTGGATGATCCGCTTCCTAAGCGGTATCAGAATCTTCAGATTGGTGAGTATACTGGAACAATAGATCCAGAAGATCATCTGTTGAAATTCGAGAACGTAGCATTATTACAACAATTCTCCGACAGAGTAAAGTGTCGGATGTTTCTTACTACCCTCGGAGGAGCCGCACAGCGCTGGTTCAAGAGATTGCCAGAGAAGTCTATTCGTAAATTTAAATACTTCAAGAAAGTTTTTCTACACCATTTTTCCAGCAACAAGAGATATCATAAGACTCCTTGGAGTCTATTTTCAATTAAACAAGCCTCCAAAGAATCCATCCGAGCATACATCAAAAGATTCAATCAGGTAGCCATAGATGTACCTAATGCTACCACAGAAATCTTAGTGAGTGCTTTTTCTCAAGGTTTAAATGATAATGATTTCTTTAAGGATTTAGTAAGAAATCCTCCTGTTAATTTTGATTCCTTGATTGAGCACGCTACTGAATTCATTAATGTGGAGGAGGCTCAAGCCGCTCGTAGGAAGGAGGGTGCTACCTCTTCTCCTACCCACGTTAAGGAGAAAGCTCCGGCCCCTGGTCCTCCACCAAGAGGGCCTAGAGCAGCTCATCCGCCTCACTGTCAACCAGAATATCGCCCGTAAGCCGTACAACACGTGGAGATACAGCCCGAGGCACCAAAGAGATGGTGTACTTATCATAAAACTAGCAGTCATCATACTGAAGACTGTTTTGTGTTAAGAAATAAACGAGCTAATAGGGAGCGATATCAAAGGCAAAATTATTATCGACAATAGTACCCCAGGCAGCAAAGCTCACTTAAATTAGAATATCACCCGGTCGAGCCTCGGCAGGATGCCTTGCCAGTCCCGGCCGGTACAAGCCAAGTATCAGAGAAAGCACCTTCTGAAGCTATGACGACTCGGCAGGAAGAAAATAGGAGTAATGCCGCTCGAGGCAATATCAATATGATTGTAGGTGGACCCACTAATGGGGATTCTAATAGGGCCAGAAAAGCGCACGCTTGAAGACTAGAAATTCATGCCGTGGGATGTAGCATGGAACGAGCAGCCGGTCCCGAAATAAGTTTTGGGCCTAGAGATCTTGAGGGGGTAGAAATACCCCATGATGATGCCCTAATTATCAAAGCCGTGATAGCCAACTACACCATTTCTCGTACCTTCATAGACACAGGCAGTTCTGTCAATATTATATTCAAGAAGGCTTTCGATCAATTACAAATTGATCCAAGTGAACTTCAGCAGATGGTTACACCCCTATATGGATTCACAGGCAATGAAGTATAACCGATGGGTTAAATAAAGTTGGCCATATCTCTAGGAGAGGAGCCTCTGATGAGAACAAGGAGATCTTATTTCATGGTAGTAGATGCTCCATCCTCTTATAATGTGATACTGGGTCAACCTGCCTTGAATGAGTTTAGGGCGGCCGTTTCTACTTTTTGTCAGAAAATTAAATTTCCTGTAGACGACCAAGTTGGGGAAGTGTGAGGTGATCAGAAGACAGCCCGAAAATGTTACGTAGAGATAGTTCGGGCTGAAGCTAACACTACCCGGAAGATTCAAAGAATGGAAGTTAATGCCATTCAGGAAAAGCAGTCTGTTTTGGTTTATGAAGAAAAGGAAGAAGTTCAGATCTAGACCGGTCGGCCTAAAGCTACTACATATATCGCAGTTGATCTTGATCCCACTTTGAAAGCCGAACTGGTATAGTGCTTGAGGCAAAATAATGATGTGTTTGCTTGGACGCCCAAAGAAGTCTCGGGTGTTTCTCCTGCAGTCATGGAGCATGCCTTACATGTCTTCCCGGATGCCCGCCCGGTTATGCAAAGAAAAAGGAATTTCAGCGCAGAACAGAACCAAATCATCAAAGAAGAAATAACTAAACTTATGGAGGCTAGTTATATCAGGGAGATACAATTCCCCAGCTGGTTAGCCAATGTGGTGTTAGTCTCTAAGCCGGGAAATAAATGGCGAGTATGCATTGATTTCCGGGATCTCAACAAAGCTTGCCCGAAAGATTATTATCCATTACCCAGGATTGATCAATTGGTAGACTCCACTACTGGATGTGAGTACATATCTATGCTAGACGCTTATCAAGGCTATCATCAGGTTCCCCTAGCTAAAGAAGATCAAGAGAAGGTGAGTTTTATAACATCTGAAGGTACTTATTGTTATAATGTTATGCCTTTCGGACTAAAAAATGCAGGAGCAACTTATCAAAGGCTTATGAATAAAGTTTTCCAGAAGCAGATTGGTAGAAATATGGAAGTATATGTTGACGATATCTTAATTAAGTCTCTTCAAGCTGCTGATCTGTGCAGGGATGTAGAGGAAACCTGCAAGACCTTGAGACAATACGGGCTCAAGTTAAATCCGAGCAAATGTTTATTCGACACGAAAGGAGGGAAATTTCTGGGATATATGGTGTCCGAACGAGGAATAGAGGCCAACCCGAGCAAGGTCAAGGCACTTCAGAACATGGAGCCACCGCGTAACATGAGAGAAGCTCAAAGATTGACCGATCGGATTACAGCCTTGTCTAGGTTTATTTCCAGATCGGCCGACCGTAGTTTTCATTTCTTTAAAATACTCAGAAAAGTCAATAAATTTTAGTGGAATGAGGAATGTGATAAGGCTTTCCAAGAATTGAAAGATTATTTATCTACTCTCCCTGTATTAGCTAAGCCTATAGTAGGAGAGACTCTTTGGGTATATTTGTCGGCTAATGAAAACGCTGTAGGCTCTGTATTAGTCAGACAAGAAGGAAAAGAGTAACAACCTGTATATTTTTCTAGCCATTTACTAAAAGGAGCTGAGTGTAGATATACTACGCTAGAGAAATTGGCTTATGCATTAGTTTTGACCGCTCGGAAGTTGTGCCCTTATTTCTTAGCACATGAAATTATTGTATTAACCAACAGTACTCTTGGACAGGTATTACTCAACCCGGAGGCCTCAGGTCGGCTGATCAAATGGACAACTGAAGTAGGAGAATATGGCATTCAATATCAACCTCGTTCGACCATCAAAGCATAAGCTCTAGCAAACTTTATTATAGAAGATCAAGGCCCTGAGGAAGAAAGCATTTGGAAAGTTTATGTAGATGGCTCCTCAACTAGACAAGGTAGTGGAATTGGGGTTCTTCTTATATCTCCGAGGGAAGACCGACTTCAACTCTCTATCAGATTGAATTATAGAGCTACTAACAATGAAGCAGAATATGAAGCCTTGATAGCAGGATTGCAGGCCGCTCGGCAAATAGGGGCAGCTCGAGTCCTCATCTATTCGGATTCTCAATTGGTAGCCCAACAACTATCAGGTAATTTTGAAATTAATAATGACAGACTCCGGTTATATGCTGAGGCGTTTGATAAGTTGAAATCTCAGTTTTAAGAAGTAAATATACAAAAAGTTCCTCGATCTGAGAATCAGGTAGCAGATGAATTGGCTAAACTGGCTTCTGCTATAGTACCATGGAGCCTAGATCGGCCCGTAGAACAAACTTTATTAATATCCTGTATCGAAAGACAAGCTGAAGCAGAAATTCAAGGTGACTGGAGGGCTCAAATTATATTGTATTTACAGCAAGGTATTCTTCCCAGTAATCCAGAACAAGCAAGGGTATTTAAGAAGAGAGCTGCTCAGTACACTATGGTAGGAGAGCAGTTATATAAAAGAGTTTTTTCTAGACCTCTGCTCAAGTGTATTGGTACAGAAGATATACAATTTATCTTACAGGAAGTTCATCAAGGCTCATGTGGTAGTCATATAGGAAGGAGATCTTTGGCTCGTAAAATCCTATTAGCGGGATATTTTTGGCCTACTATACACGAGGATGCCAACAAGTTGGTAAGAACTTGTATGTCTTACCAGAAACATCAAAATATTTTGCATCATCCCACACAATTATTGAAAACCTCTATAGTCTCATGCCCCTTTGATCAATGGGGCATGGACATAGTAGGCCCGTTTCCTATGGCGACTGCACAAAGAAGATTTTTATTAGTAGCAGTGGATTATTTTTCCAAATGGATAGAAGCAGAACCACTTGCCCGGATTACTGAAGATGCAGTTATAAAATTTCTGAGGAAAAATATCATATGCAGATTTGGCATTCCTCATAAATTAGTTTCTGATAATGGAAGGCAATTTCAAGGGGATAGAATTCTAGCTTGGTGCAAAAGTTATGATATTACTCAAGCTTTTACCTCTGTAGCTTATCCTCAAAGTAATGGTCAAGCGGAAGTAACCAACAGAGAAATTATAAGAGGTTTAAAAACCAAACTTGATCACGTCGGAGGTAGCTGGGTAGATGAATTACCCAGCGTTCTTTGGGCATATCATACTACACCTCGAGAAGCTACAGGAATCACTCCTTTTCAATTAGTTTATGTGGGAGAAGCAATAATTCCCATTGAGGTGGGAATAAAATCTAACAGAAGGCAATTATATGATGCAGACAATGAAGGCAGATGACTCATGGAGCTGGATTTGATAGAAGAAATTAGAGATAAAGCTGCGGCTCGTCTCGTATCATACCGACAAAGAATGAGACAGAATTACAACAAGAGGATCATCCCCAGATTTTTCCAAGTAGGAGATTTAGTATGGAAACGTATTAAACCTGTCGAGGATGTTAGTAAGTTGGCACCACAATGGGGTGGACCTTACAAAGTGGTAGACAAGCTCGCATCAGGCTCATATTATCTCCAAGATGCTGAAGGAAGAATTCTGGAACGACCCTGGAGTGAAAATCATCTACAACCTTACCGAACTTAATAAAGATCATGCTACTTAAAAAATATGGCAAAGGGGACAAACCATGATTATCTGAAGTAAGCTTCCAATGAAAAGAAGACAAATATTATTACAGTTTATGTACTCCATTTCTTTCAATAAATGCAATGCAAGGCGAATACCGCCACAAAAACAAATATGGCTCATACACACTTACTAGTATTGGCAGAACTTTTATAATCTATGTTCAAGCAATCAACATTGGGGAATCTTAAAAGATTTATTCGGCCTCCTCCCCCCCTGAAGAATCCAGGGATTTTAATCATCATAAGGTCAGTGTGATTATAATTTTACAATGAAACCTAGTCGATCGGGAAATCTCATGAAGTAACTCGGACAGGTTTTCATGGGAGGAACCGGAGACATTAAACCATCACAGAGTATAGTCGATCGGGAAATCTCATAAAGTAACTCGGACGGGTCTTCATGGGAGGAACCGGAGACTTTAAACCATCACAGAACATAGTCGATCGGGAAATCTCATGAAGTAACTCGGATGGGTCTTCATGGAGGAACCGGAGACTTTAAACCAACACCTAACATAGTCGATCAGGAAATCTCATAAAGTAACTCGGACGGGTCTTCATGGGAGGAACCGGAGACTTTAAACCATCACAGAACATAGTCGATCAGGAAATATCATGAAGTAACTCGGACGGGTCTTCATGGGAGGAACCGGAGACTTTAAACCAACACCTAACATAGTCGATCGGGAAATCTCATGAAGTAACTCAGACGGGTCTTCATGGGAGGAACCGGAGACTTTTAACCATCACAGAACATAGTCGATCGGGAAATCTCATGAAGTAACTCGGACGGGTCTTCATGGGAGGAACCGGAGACTTTAAACCATCACAGAACATAGTCGATCGGGAAATCTCATAAAGTAACTCGGACGGGTCTTCATGGGAGGAACCGGAGACTTTAAACCAACACATAACATAGTCGATCGGGAAATCTCATGAAGTAACTCGGACGGGTCTTCATGGGAGGAACCGAAGACTTTAAACCAACACATAACATAGTCGATCAGGAAATCTCATGAAGTAACTCGGACGGGTCTTCATGGGAGGAACCGAAGACTTTAAACCAACACATAACATAGTCGATCAGGAAATCTCATGAAGTAACTCGGACGGGTCTTCATGGGAGGAACCGGAGACTTTAAACCAACACATAACATAGTCGATCGGGAAATCTCATGAAGTTACTCGCTTGGGCCTTCCTTGGAGGAACCGGAAACTTCATAGCCTAGTCAACCGAGATAACATTGGACTGGTAAATACAAAGTTATAGGGATTTATTCATGAAATCAGTTGACATTTCACACTGGATCAGAAGCCAGAGTTCAAGGGGAATTCTATACATATGGCACATTTTCTATCTAGAAGCCTATCCATACGAGAATCTTCATATAAAATCGCTCGGAATATTATATTCATCTCGGAACTCAGGAGTTTGATACAGTTCTTTATCTAAAATTCACTGGGGGTTATGCATTCTTTTGGAGATATGAAGCACACCAGATGTTATCTGCAGAAAGGATTCATCAAGACGAGGCTTAACTTCAAAAGATGAACAAGGAATTCTCGAATAAAGTTTATACTTAGTGCTCGAAAGCATTTCAAAAGGGGTATTCTCAAATCAGCATAATGAAGAAATAGGTAAGTCTAAAAAATTTCCTATACGTCACAAGTACTTCAATACCAAGCTTTAATTACACTTCTTTTCATTACTAGTTTTTCTATTACAAGTCTTTCATGAGCGACCTTTTTATGCATCTAGAAAGGACCTTTTAAATCGGCGGGTAGTTCTTCATTAAGCCTGCGACGACTTATGAAAGAAGGGGGAGGTTCCTTGGGTAGATAGTCACCCTCTCTTAATTGTTGAAGAACTCCCGATACTGAATGATTTAAAGCACCTACTATCCTACGGACAAATTCTTGGGCAAATGCTGAAGACTTTAGATAAGCCAGACGCCACTCTTCCCATCGACTCTTCTCATGCTCCTTATAGCTTTGAAAATCAGCTTGCAGTTTTATGTTTTGATCCTTTAAAGCATCCTTTTCTGATTTAAGCTGTTCCAATTCCTTCTGGAGCAGTGACAATTCAACATCTTGAGCTTTCCTTTGCTCTTGTTCCTGTAGAATAATGAAATCATGAGAGGCTAGGTCTTGAGCTTGGTCAGAAAGATAGGCATTATGAAGCTTCTCTACTTTCTCTAAAATAAGACTTTTTTTAGAAGCATCTAATAGAGCTTTCTCTTTTAAAGCAATCTCCAATCGAAGACCAGAATGAAGTCGATCCACTTGTAATTCTAGAGTTCTTCTTGCAAGCTCTTTATATTTCAATAATTGCTGGGACTCCTCCAATTCCGGTTTCAAGGTCCCCAATTGTTGATTTTGTAAAGCCACTTTCTCTTGCAACTGAGCCAGATCGCTGTTAGAAGAGGGTGAAGTGGCCTTCAGTGTCTCCAGTTGAGCTTTTAATTTATTGTTATCATGGTCCTTAGCCGTGAGTAGCTGGTCGATATGTAGACTTGAGGCAAGAAACTAAAAAAAAGGATGATGTAAGTTAAAGATGAAGGTACAAAAGTTGATAACATATAACTAGAAATACTTACAGCCACTGCCTGACAACTATGGCGGTCAGCTCGATGTGGAAGACTAAGGCCTCTTAGTTGTTCGTAACCCTGCAGCCAAGATTCGGCTAATAGACCTTGTAGTTGCAAAGAACCATAGCTAGGAGGATCAGAGGGTTGTCCCAATTGAGAAGGTAAACCCGCAGCCTGTTTAAATAAAGGACGAGGAATGGAGGAAGAAGGAGGTAGAGAAGAAGAAGATACAATAGAAGGAAAAGGAGTAGTAGAAACAAGAGAAGTAGAGGAAGAACTAGATGGAATAGAAGGTGACAGTGTAGGAGAAGCTGATGTAGTTGTGGGAACACTAATAGTCGAGGGAATGGCACTGGGAGAAGATCTCCGGCAAGGTGTCCGTTTTACTCGAGGCCCAGAAGATAAAGGAGGCAAAGCCAATGCACGAGGCGCAGAAGACACAGAAGGGATAATGGCCATCTCAGAAGCAGAAGCAGAAGGAGCTGAAATAATAGAAGAAGAAGGGATAAGTAGACCTGGTCTCATCAACCTAAGAGAAGGATTGGAGATAATATGGGTAGGAGTTATCGGTGCCTTCCTCTCTCAAGAGAAATGGCTGACGGGACAAGAGGAACTTGTACGAAGGTACCAAAGATATCGCTAAAGGGAGAAGCCTCAGTAAGATTTGGCTTTTTAACTAAAGCAACAAAAGGTTCTTCTTCTTCCTCTTCCATGGTTGCGATAGCCTCTGCTTGTTGTTCTTCTGCAGATAGCAAACCCAAGGTGGAAAAATTAGGATTAGATCGGCGGTCACGTAACCATTCTTCTCCAAGAGTATTGACAAAGGACTTAGTCACAGCAGGATTCTTGTGCATAAAGGCTGGAAGAAGAGGATCAGCTGAAACCCAGGAATTGAACACCATTATAGAAGAGATGCATTAATCAGTAAATATGGACTAAGATGTTTATACATACCAAAAGATCCATCCAAGGGGGTGTCAATACTGCTTATTCCGAAAGGAAACATTAAACCCTCCACAATTAGATGCGGCAAGCTAAATTTGGCTCCTCTCAGTTTAGGCAGGGCGGAAGCAACAAAGGGATCGTTAAGAAGATCATGGGTACTAGGAAGTGGAGGTAAATCATGTATCCATTGGATAGGAAATGGAGGGGGAGAAGGGAGACGCATATAGAAAAATTTGTGATACCATTCCCCCTGAAGAGGAATTCGGTTGAACAAAACAGCCTTGGGACGAGATTGGAATTTAAAAACACCAACATCTACTCGATAAGGAATGAAGAAGTGATGAAAAAGACGAGGAGACAAGGGAAAATCTAATAGTTTAGATACCCCAATAAAACCCATAAGAATAGAAAAGGATTGAGGGACAAACTGGTTGAGTGGGATATTAAAATAACGACTGACATTACAGAAAAAAGGGTGGAGAGGAAATCGAAAATCTTGTAAGACTTGGTCTTGGAAGATAGATATACACCCTAAAGGAGGAAGATGCGGACCCTCATGAGGAGCGGGACGGATTATATAAGAAGGAAAACCATAGGTCGCCTGTAAGTCCACTTCTTCTGTATCTATAAGGTTGGAAACACACGAGAGAAACCATGCAGGAGGAGAAGCTGCCATAGAGAGACGATAAAAGGAGGAATCAAGGAAGAGGACGAGAGAAGGATGGGGGAAAGCGGAAGAAAACCTCGTAAAACCCTTGTTTTTCTCTCGGACCTGTGCAAAAACCCCCAAACAGGAACAGCAGAAGAAAAGAAGAAAAGAAAAAGTACTCAGAATTTCAATCGTCATAAATGAGTGATAATATCAAGGGATAAAATCAAAATAAAGTCGTAAAGTTAAGTAATCTTCTTCGAAAAATGTGTAAAGTTTCCTTAGAAATAATTCTTAAGAAAGCCTGACGAATGTAAAGAAAAATTAATCCAGTAATTATAAGTTCATGTTATAGGTGTAATAAAATAAGGCGCAAGATATTAGCTAGCAGACAAGACTTGGTTATAGGCTACCGGATGAGATCCATAGATATGAATCGGGCGGTTCTGATAGATCGGCCGAGACAAAGACCACCCAAACATGTCGACCAAAGGCTCATTATAATAAGTTAAATGATATACACCGTGATAGAACCATAAAAGACTTGATTAATACGTAAAATAACATATGAAGATATAGGTGTAAATCAATCAAGTAAAATAAATCGACCGATATTGAGAATATCATAATAAAACTATACCAGATTGGACGAGACATAATTAGTCTATAAAATATCGGGCAGTACTTATCAACCTCGGTATATATCGTCCGGTCATGAGAAAACAATCTAAAACATAATAATCTGTTAATTGAGGTTGTATGATGACCTGCTAAGCAACATTTGACATATTTAAACAAAAACAAATGACTGTCATGAGGAAGAGTGGAATTCACAATGAAAAAGGGATAACCAGCGTCACATAAGTTTGGCAGATTGTCATCATAGAGTTTTGGTTTCACTTTTCTACAAGAATTTGAATTTAAATCAAACTAAGGTCAGGTGAGGGTATAGATCAGGGGGTTTGTTCTCAATGAGTCTGCGACGATTTAGGAAATTAGGAGGAGGGTCATGAGATAAGTAGCTCTCCTCTCGTAATTGGTCAACTGCCCCTTTGGCTCCCGCAGTAAAAGCTGATAAGATGGACTTCACGATCGGCCTATTGAATTCGGGAGATTCAATCATGGCGGTGGCCCGATCCTTGTAACGATTATCTTCGTTCTCTTTGTAAACCACCAAAGCCGTTTGGGAAGTCTTCAGTTCATCCTCTTTGACAGAAACCTCGGCTTTAACTGAATCAAGGGAGGTGTTCAAGGAAGTTATTTCGTCTTCCTTCAGCTGCAGGGCTTTGAGTTTTTCAGCTAATTCTGCTTCATAACCAACCTTTAGCTTGCTGATTTTGGAAGTTAATTCTTGATTGAGGTCCGTAGCCGATTTGAATTGTGTTTGAAGACTTTCAATCTGAGCTTCAAGTTGCTTCTTGGCAGCAGCAGAAAATACGGCAGAAGATAACTCAGTAACATGTTGTCTCAACTGATCATTCTCAGATTTTAGTTTCTTGTTCTCATTATATAAGTTGTGCATCAGTCGAGATAAACCCAGGTTTTCTATCCACCGCTGGAAATATGATAAAAGACGATAAGATAATCGCTAAGAAATAGAGAGTAGACGTTAGTAGATATACCTGATTCTCCTTATGGGAGAAACGGTCAATTGCTTTAGGAGTATTAAGTTCTTCAAAAATAGGACGAACTTTATGTTGGACCCCGTGGTAGTTTTGATGTGATCAACCAAGTTGGTTAGGTCTTGCTGTGTTTGATCCCTGTGTCTGAGTGTGCAGGAGCTTAGGAACACAGGAAGTCTAGCGGAAGACGCAGCTAGCAAGAAGGACGGCACGGGAAGGGAGCCGACGGGCTCGGTGCGTCCGAAGGACGAGAGAGCTGCGGAAGAGTACTCCGGTGGGCGTGAGGAGTGTGCACAGCATTCGGGGGACGTTAAGCCAGGATGGAAGGCTGCTCGAGGAAAAGACCGGGAATTGGGTTCGGGTGAGCCCTATTCTGGTTGGCCGTAATCACCCAAAAGAACGGAGCGTCGGAAGCTGGAAAAACCAAGCTGGAAACTGTGCTGCCAGCTTGGAGGCGCCTCCAGCAGGCTTGGAGGCGCCTCCATCATGAAGGCGCCTTCAACCCTATTGAAGGTGCCTTAAACAGGTCAGATTTGACCGTTTGCGTTGCGGATAAACTTATATCCGCTGACCGAGCTGGAGGCGCCTTGAACCTTGTTGGAGGCGCCTTGGACCCTCGGGATAGACTTTCTAGGAGCTATATAAAAGCCCTAGAGCTAGGAATGAAACAACAACTCAAGTAATCAATCTATAAGCAATTCCTAGCAGTAGTTCTGAGCAATTAGAGTGTAAAAAGCTTCTCCGCCTTCAGAGAAGGAGAATTTTCTTAGTGCGCTTTTCACTGCCCTAGATTAACAACCCTCTTGGTTGTAACCAGGTTAAATTTCTGTTTCTACTTTTATTTTCTGTCTTTATTATTTTACTACTGCATTTATTCTGAGTTGAAATCCAAGGAGGGTAGTTTCATTTTTGTTTACAGCAATTCACCCCCCTCTTGCCGGTCTCCGCTGCACCAACAAGTGGTATCAGAGCCTGATCGCCTCAGAAGGAGTAACCGCCAACTGAAGCACTACGATCAAGACGATGGTCAGAGCGAACATTCATCCCCCAAAGTTCGACGGAGACTTTGCCACATGGAAGCGCAAAATGGAGGTATTTTTTAAAACTGAATTTGACATTCTGTTAATAATGAAATATGGCTATGCAATTCCGAAAGATAAGGAGGAAAATACCTGGACGAAAAATGAGCAAGCAGATTTCGTCGCCAACGGAAAGGCTGAGTTCCACCTACTCAGCGTTCTACCGCCGCAGGAGGTAAATCAGATCGGAAGCTACGACTCAGTGAAAGATCTCTGGGAAAAATTCCTGGAGCTTCATGAAGGTACTTCCGAAGCGAAGTGTGACATCCTCCGGAACCAGTTAACGAACCTCCGGATGAACCAAGGTGAGAAGGTAGCGCAACTCCAAGCCAGAATCAAGGAGCTGATAACGCAACTAACGAACCTTGGAGAAGAGGTAATCAACCGGGATTCTATCCGATATGCGCTCAATGCCTTCCCGAGAACTCCAGAGTGGGCCTCCTTAGTAGATGCGTACTACATCTCTAAGGACCTCGAGGTAAGTACGTTAGAACAATTATTTTCGACTTTTGAACTTCACGAATCTCGAGTTTCAGAACCCAATGGAGCAGAGAAGACAAGTCAGAACATTGCCTTAAAGGCAAAGATGAACAGTTCTGACTCCGAAGCCTCAGTTGACGAATCCGAAGCGGCACTACTGGTAAGACGCTTCAATAAGTTTTTCAGTACTAATAAATTTAAATCGCAGAGGCACCATCGAAAGAAGAGGATGGTTCGCTGCTATAACTGCAACGAAGAGGGGCACATCAAAGATGACTGCCCAAAGCTAAAGAGAAAGGAGAGAGAAAGGGAAAAGTCAAAATACAAGAAGCCAGAACCCTCCAAACACAAGAACCTAAAGGCCACGTGGGATGATTCATCATCCTCCGAATCGGAAGTCGAAGAATTCTCGGGACTAGCACTGATGGCCAACCATCAGCTAGAAGAAACATCCAGCTCAGAGATGAGCATCGACGAAGGGGGAGGAACGTCAGAAGAAAACTGTAGTGAAGGGGGAGCGTCACCAGATCAAGTAAGTAAGGTACGCAATCTAACCCTGAATCAATCTTTTAGATTTATTAAAGCTCTTTCTAGAGAATTAGATAAATTAGAAAAAGAAAATGAAAATTTAAAATTAGAAATTGAAAATTTGAAAAATGATGCATGCTTAAAGAAATTTCCAAAGTCAAAAATTAGAATTTATGGTAAATTAAATTGGTATATAAGGAAGCATCAAGGTCAACTTAGGAAAATACCAAAAAACTATGTACCCCCTAGATTTTTGAATAATCCTGTAGGAAGGAACCTCTATTGGGTTCCAAAATCTGTACTTAATTAATTGTTCAAAAATTAAAAGCTTACAGTGAGAAAATTAAATATTAAAATTCTTTATGGAAGCTTTGTCTAAGGAAGTGGTTGTTGCTCCAATAACCAAGAAGGCCTAGTGCCTCGCCACGACCTGGAAGTTAAAATATTGAAATGAAAGGTTTAATTAACTTTCTGAAAAAGCATTTAAAAAATTAGAATTAAATAATATTTTGAAAGTTTAATCCAACATTTTTGAAAATTTTGTTTATAAATTCATTTCTAGAAATATTTTTTCTTGGAAATATTCTAAAGACTTAATTTGCTTTTTGACTTGAAATTCGTTTAAAAATCCTTAGAATTTTTTAAAATTCAAAAAGTCTTTTAACTTAGAATTTTATTTAAAAGGTTCCCTCTAATTAGGATCCCATTTTTGCTGTGATCAAAGGGGGAGAGAAAAGTACAAGTTAAGGGGGAAGTTAAGGAAAATGAAAATTTTACCTATTTTTTGAAAATGTGTTGCAATTTTAATTATTACAAAATTATGCTTAAACTTGTTAATTTAGTAATTTTTCTTTAAAATTACTTTTTATGTCTATTTGTTACCCTAACTTGAACTTGGGTTGATGCACATCAAAAAGGGGGAGATTGTTGGACCCCGTGGTAGTTTTGATGTGATCAACCAAGTTGGTTAGGTCCTGCTGTGTTTGATCCCTGTGTCTGTGTGCAGGAGCTTAGGAACACAGGATGTTGAGCGGAAGACGCAGCTAGCGAGAAGGACGACACGAGAAGGGAGCCGACGGGCTCGGTGCGTCCGAAGGACGAGAGAGCTGCGGAAGAGTACTCCGGTGGGCGTGAAGAGCATGTGCGGCGTTCGAGGGACGTTAAGCCGGGACGGAAGGCTGCTCGAGGAAAAGGCCGGAAATTGGGTTCAGGTGAGCCCTATTCCGGTTGGCCGCAATCACCCAAAAGAACGGAGCATCGGAAGCTGGAAAAACCAAGCTGGAAACTGTGATGCCAGCTTGGAGGTGCCTCCAGCAGGCTTGGAGGCGCCTCCATCATGAAGGCCCCTTCAACCCTGTTGAAGGCGCCTTCAACAGGTCAGATTTGACCGTTTACGTTGCGGATAAAGTTATATCCGCTGACCGAGCTGGAGGCGCCTTGAACCTTGTTGGAGGCGCCTTGGACCCTTGGGATAGACTTTCCAGGAGCTATATAAAGGCCCCTGGAGCTAGGAATGAAACAACAACTCAAGCAATCAATCTGTAAGCAATTCCTAGCAGTAGTTCTGAGCAATTAGAGTGTAAAAGGCTTCTCCGCCTTCAGAGTAGGAGAATTTTCTTAGTGCGCTTTTCACTGCCCTGGATTAACAACCCTCTTGGTTGTAACGAGGTTAAATTTCTGTTTCTGCTTTTATTTTCTGTCTTTATTATTTTACTACTGCATTTATTCTGAGTTGAAATCCGAGGAGGGTAGTTTCATTTTTGTTTACAGCAATTCACCCCCCTCTTGGCGGTCTCCGCTGCACCAACACTTTATCCCAAGCGCCGGCGAAGGAACCGCCTAGCAATATGGGAAGGACAGGGATAGTATAAGAACCAGCAGAGAAGGAGGAAGTAGGAATGGATGGAGGAGCAAAAACTAAATAAGAAGAAGGTGAGGAAGGTAAAGACCCAGAAGTGGGAATAGATAGAGGAAAAGTGAAAGAGACATCACCAGAAGCGCTGGCATTAGAGAAAGGTAAAGCAGGAAAAGTGAGAGAAGGGTAGAGTTCGACCAACGTGGGTTCGTCAGAAGGAGGATCAGCGGGAATGAAGCCTTCTGAAACCTGTTCATCAGTCGGAAGGATAAGCCTCCTTTTGGAGGGAGGAATTCTGGTAAGTTTATGCCCCGGACGTTTGCCGGTAACAAGTTTAGCCATTGATTTATTGGGGCTACCGGAAGATATGAGTTCAATGAGGGGAAGAGGAGCAGATGTAGAAGTAGCAGTAGCCATTGGGGAAGTAAAGGTGGGTAGAGAAATAGCAAGGATCTCCGTAGAAGGACCTTCAGGAGCCTCAAGAGCTTCAAGAACCCCCAAAGAACTAGGTGCCTCCGCTAAAGGAGCCGTCTCCTCGATTAAAGGAGGAGGAATAATAGCAGCTAGAAGTTTGGCTTCTTTTGCACGAATTGCATCCTCTTCCAGACGTAGTTCTTCGTCAATCAAAGCATCATAGAAGCTATCCACTACATAGAAAGGAAAAATACTTTAGTTAGTTAAAAATAAGAAGAAAAAAATAAGGTGTTACCTAAAGGAACTCGAGTATCAGGTTTGACAGGACTTAAGCCAAATAGGTATAGGAGATCGACTCTCAGCCACTTGGGAATAGAAAGTCGGTGGTTTAATAACTTCTCACAGTAAACAGGAAAGGAAGGATGAAGATGAAACTCCTTGACGTCGGGCAAAGGAGGCAAAAAGGATTTCCAGACATAAGACCAAGGAATGGGTCCTGGAAACTTCAGAAAGAAAAAAATGAGATTTCCAGGCTTTGAGGGATGAAGGCATGTCCTCAAAAAGAACCATTTTAGTCCGTGAATGAAACAAGAAAACACCAGGTTCCGAACACTTGGGATAAGAGAACATGAAGAAATTTTGAGGAGTAGGAGGGATATCTCGCAAGCGAAATAGCATGTAAGCACCACATAGATAACGAAAAGCATTAGGAGCAAATTGTTGCAAAGGAATATCGAAATACTGACTTATTTCGATCAAGAAAGAAGGAATGGGAAACCTTAAACCTCCTATTAACTGATCTTTGAAAAAGGTCACGCAATTAGCAGGGGGATGGTAAGGACGATCATTTGGTTTCGGGATTATGATGCCATACTCCCAGGGAATTTCATACTGACGACGGATGGTTAGCCTAGTATTTTTATCAAAAGAAGAAGACATGTGAACCTACCAAGGAGCAATCACTTCCTCAGCCATGGACAAGAATATAGGTTAGTGAGACAATAGATTACTTACTAAGAACAAGCAAGAAGATCGTCGAGAAATGGTGAGCACGAGGTTTGGTTGAAGACTACAACAAGAAAAGAACTCTAGAGAAGAAAAAAGAAGGGACAAAGTTTAAAAGGAGACGAAGGGTTTAGGGTTTGAAAAGCACACAACCGTCGTCAGATCAAAACACTTTTATCTCAGCAGACGTTGAGGATCACAAGAGAAAGGCAAGAGGCCTACGTGACGTGGCGGTCAGAAAAAGTATGTGTCATACCATCATAAAAACATTTATATTAGATGTGAGGGATCGGATCACGCTGGGGTTGGTAAAACCTCGGGGTACGCTTCTGACATTCTCTCACCTAAAGAAGAGCCAATCACTAGCTAGGAAGCTTTGAAAGAAGACGTAATTAACTGGACATGATAAAGTGAAAAGGACTGATTTTTTGACTAAGTCCCAGCTAAGGACAAAAATATTTAAGGATGGAGATTTAGGCGAATAATAGATTTTGAATTAACATCCTAATGAAATACAAACTAATGTTGATCAAAGTAATTTTATATTGACCGGTATAACTTTGGTTATGCTAGGTAAGTATAATATTGATTTCAGTCAACAAAACTATATTGACTGGCATAATATTAGCTATAATATAGAAGTATTCCAACAGTCAAAATAGCCTCAGCCATGATAAATGACACGTAGGATATACAGAGGGGTAATGATTACAACATCATATTTATTCTTGTAAAATACAGAAGGATTCAATAGAATCACTTAATTTAATACAAAAGTTTGTTTTTACACTTAGAATCTGATCAAGTACATAACATTACATTTCTCCTCAGAACGGTAAACCTCAGATAGATAACAAAATTTACAAACACAAGCTCTTGAAACGCTTAGAAAATTTCAGTCCCACTGAATTCAAACTTACCATGGAGCAGAGATGGAAATATCTTACTTCGCCCAGACTTGCCAAGGCACATAAGAGGCAATATTCTGCCTGGGACGAAGAAAGCAACAAAGTAGAAAGACTCAAGGGCAAGGGGAAGGAGAAAAATCTATTCAGACCATGATGGAAAAGTAAATGTAAAAGCCACTTCCCCTCTCAAGCCCTGGAGTTCTGCAACCAGAGCAACCTAGCATAACCCAAGGGTAGCATGTGTTGTGCCCTTCACACAACATCCATGGGTTATTTAGTTACCCTTCCATGAGTAGTGAAAATCTCCCTAAAGTTTCTTGAGTCCTTCAGAGCATCGGCATCTTTGGATGAAAAGTCTAGACTGTGAAGCTTCATCTCTTAAGACAATCCCTTGAACCATAGAGGTAACTGGAGCAAAAATCCCAATAAACTCATATATAGATCTCACCTTGTCCGACAAAAGTCGCCTCCAAAGAGGAGGATCCGAGACAATAACCTTAGCAATGAAAGATAGCAAGGAAGGAAAAGAACTGAGATGGATGGTGAACGAAGAGAAGGTTGTAACCCTATTTAAAGGATCAAAAGGATCACGGGATCACTATACTTGGTTTAGTTAGACAGCTATACACAAAATCTGTGAGGTCATTTCAATATCTGGGGCAGAATCACGGGTAGGAAAAGACAAAACCAGACTTGTGTCTAGTCAGTCGTCTACACCTCCTTCGACTAGACTTGAAGGGAAGGCTAGTGATATAGGTTAGGTTTCATAGGTCGCCGATAAGGAAAGAAAAGGAGAGGATCAAACGAAGAAGATAGGTTAATATTGACCGGGATATCCTCAAAGGAAGTAGGCCAATATCGGCCGGGATATACCTCCAAAGGAGGTAGGTTTGTATCGACCGAAATATACTTCCCAGAAGGAAGATTCATATCAATTGGTATATACCTTAAAGGAGGTAGGCCAATAGTGGTCGGGATATACCTCAAAAGGAGGTATCAACCGAAATATACTTCCCAGAAGGAAGATTCATATCAATTGGTATATACCTCAAAGGAGGTAGGTCAATAGCGGCTGGGATATACCTCAAAAGGAGGTATCGACCGAAATATACTTCCCGAAGGAAGATTCATATCAATTGGTATATACCTCAAAGGAGGTAGGCCAATATCGGCCGGGATATACCTCAAAAGGAGGTATCGACCGAAATATGCTTCCTAGGCGAAAGATTCATATCAATCGGCATATACCTCAAAGGAGATAGGCTAATATCGGTCGGGATATACCTCAAAAGGAGGCATGATTGTATCGACCAAAATATGTCTCCCAGGTGGAAGATCCATATCAATTGGTATACACCTCAAAGGAGGTAGGCTAATATCGGCCGGGATATACCTTGAAAAGAGGTAGGTCTGTATCGACCGAAATATGCTTCCAAGGAGGAAGACCCATATCAATTGGCATATACCTCAAAGGAGGTAGGCCAATATCGGCCGGGATATACCTCAAAAGGAGGTATCGACCGAAATATACTTCCCAGAAGGAAGATTCATATCAATTGGTATATACCTCAAAGGAGGTAGGCCAATATCGACCAGGATATACCTCAAAAGGAGGTATCGACCGAAATATACTTCCTAGGCGAAAGATTCATATCATTTGGCATATACCTCAAAGGAGGTAGACCAATATCGGCCGGTATATACCTTGAAAAGAGGTAGGTCTGTATCGACCGAAATATGCTTCCAAGGAGGAAGACCCATATCAATTGGCATATACCTCAAAGGAGGTAGGCCAATATCGGCCGGGATATACCTCAAAAGGTGGTATCGATCGAAATATACTTCCCAGAAGGAAGATTCGAGATGGGCCGATTGACCAATACCTGGGAAAGGTACTTGATAAAATATAGCCTAGGGCTAGTCAGGATTAGTGACATAGAAGGTTGCCTCATTAACTAAACCTAATCATGATTAGCTTCTATCGATATAAGGAATATTGATACATTGAGTTATTTGCAGCAGGAGGGGTGAAACAATAATTAATAAAGATATCTGCAATATATGACAAGAATTATATATTTTTTGTCGGGAAATGTGTTTTTAGACTATTTTGCAGGTGCTAAACGACAAAAAAGGTACATCTGGGGTACAAGAAAGATTCCTTAAAAAGTCATTCACCATAAGTACACGACTTACGTCATCTCATAACAAACTCTAACAAACCGGGGTCCACTTCATGACTACGGAGTTATATGAAGTGGTATAAAAGGGGGAATCTTCTTCGTTGGCGAGGTAAGTATACATCATTGCGCACATTCATAACCCTAATTTTCCAGCTACTGTTCATCTTCCTCTTTCTTCCACACCAAGAGAGATCACTGACTTGAGCGTCGGAGGGCCTAGCCAGGGATTCCCACCCCGGTCTTAGGTCACTGACGATAGTGTTGGTTGGTCTCTTGTGCGCAGGAAATCTGGGAGGTTCCAAGTTGATGTGTCTCCGTGATTAGGTTTCTTTCTCGTCATCGGATCTCCGGGCAAGGAAGGCGTTCGTCAACTCTATTCTTCCCGATCCGCTTTGGGTTTCTCGGATCGGTGTTCTCCAGGTATCCTTCATCAACAGTGGGTTTCTTCTTCCGAATCTCCGTCTTGTCCAGCTTCTCAGACAGGATCAAATGTGATGTGGTAGATCAACTTAAAACTGCAAATGAAGTTAGTGATCTTCCTATAGATTATTCTCCCACTGAGGATATTGATGTTGGTTTATTTTTTGATGCTTGTATTGATGATAATGTTATGAAAGGAAGGTAGGGAGTTGTGTTGTGGAAGCAGCATCTCAAGAACCACCTCCTTTATCCACACAACCTTCTGAGATTATGAGAGTTACAAGGATTGAACATGTTATGGACCAATGTGTAGGGACTTGTGCAATAGAAGCAAAGCCCCAAGAATCACCACTTTTAGAGGCACCACTACTTGAGCTAGAGCTAGAGCTAGAGCCAATACAAGATTCAGAAGTCACATCCACATTTTTAGAACTTTCAAGTATCTATCTACAAAGCAAGGTTAGTATCCTTTGTGATCTTTTGGAAAATTTCATAGATGTACCAATAGTAGATTTTGTTGGATGTGATTCAATTTGTGATACATACTCAATTCATCTTAATAAGGTTCTAGTTCTATCTAATATAGCATGCTTGGGAGAGGTATGTTTTTCTTTTAGGTGTGCAGATTTTCATGGGGCCTATAATTGGAAGCTCGCTCTGAACTGTCTTCGTCCTTCTGAAAGAATTTTCAAGAAGACGAAGATGGAGAGAGTGATTCTTCACTTTTTGATGAATGCTCCCTCCATAATAAGAGCCCTTGGTAAGAGGGTGATGAAATATCTTACCCCTCCAAGAGCGAGATTTCGATGAATCTACTGAGGTGGTCGAGCTAATGACCTTAAACAAGCGATTCTTGGGAGGCAACCCAAGTTCAATCTTATTTTCATTCATGTTTTTAGTTCCTTTCTAGTTTCATTTCTTTCCTTATAATAAGCATGTATCCTCTACTTAATTTTTGTTATCAATTTTCTTTTATAGGACTCAAAGATTAGGAGGAGTGCAATTACATGATGGAGAAGTTAATGACATGGGCATTTGGCACGCATCATTTGGTAACTTCTCTTACTTTTAATCTCCTCCACATTATTTTTAGTTTTCATTGGGACAATGAAAAGTTTAAGTCTAGGGGGATGCATTTGGCTTAGTTTAGTTTTTGCTTATTTCTTTTGTATAATAAATTTTTTCTAGTTGCATCATTCATCACATCATGATTGTTTGTTCCTTAATGCAAAATATTAGCACGTTTCATCTAGATATTTATGTTGTGTGATTTGGTATGTTAGTATGCCTATTGATATTTATTTTCCTATCCATAGTAGCATGAAGTGAGCATTGTTATTACTAGAAGAATTTGAATGTTGGCCTAGTTTTAGGATCTCTTACCATTATGCTTGGCTTTGATGGTAAATATTTTTGAAAATAGTCATGATTCATAGAACCGAGCTAGTACTCTTGCTTCTATGGTGACCTCTCAACTACATTTTGGTTACAGGATAAACTTAGATCATGTAAGCTCATTTAGAAAAATCAATCCAAAAAAAAAAAATGAAAGTTTGTTCAAGTTTGATACTTTGCAAACATAAAAAAAAAAAAGGAAAAAACAAGGGATAAAAAAATAGTTATCATGAGTGGAAACTAGCAATTCACCCCTTTGAGACCGAGTTAGGTTACTGGGGAAATGAATGATATGTTTCTCTTGATACTGAGTATTCCTTTGAGACCTTGTGTAGACGATGCATAGCATTTTTTAGGGGAACGAACCTTGCGTGTGGCAGGTAAGTTCCTATCGCTGGAAGTATGAGGAACACGGTTAAATGGAAAATTGACTAGGCTTAGAGGTTGACACTTAAAAAAGTTAAGCCACTTATTACACTGAGCACGGAGAACTTCTACTTAGGCCACACTCAAATAATTTTTGTATCATGCTCATCAATGAAACTATGTGATAGGTTTATATTGATTCATTAGGGATTATTACATGCCATCTACGCACATAAATCTAGATTGTGGGTTTTGCTTGAGGATAAGCAAAGGTTCAAGTCTGGGGTGGGATGTGCGTAGATCTTATGATCATTTATACATGTTTTGACGCACATTCACTTACTTTATTCACGTATATTCTATGCATGTTCACCTCTCTTAGCATATATTCAGCATAAGTACTCTTTTATTCGAAGATCTACTCTTTGTATGTTTTCTTGTTGACAGGACGCGATTTGGAGCAGAAACAAACATTAAGTGGAGTCTAGAGCTTCCAAGGTGTCGTCTCCAGGCCGTGTGAAATTTCTGCACTGCATACTAAAACCAAAATAGCCATAACTTTATGCTCAGTTAGAGTTTTGGGCTGTTGTTTATACTGAATTGTAAATAACTTCAAGATCTACAACTTTTATGAAGACCTCAACTCAAGAATACCACGTTAAGATGTGATAAAATGAACTACAAGTCCACACGGCCTTGATACACGGTCGTGTCAATTTTGCACGGTCATGCGGTGTAACCAGAGTAGAAGGAAGGCACGGCCGTGGCAATTCGCATGGTCGTGCGGTGTAACCAGAGTAGAAGGAAGGCACGGTCATGGCAATTCGCATGGCCGTGTGGTGTAACCAGAGTAGAAGGAAGGCACAACCATGCAGTGTAACCAAAGCAGAAGGAAGGCACGATCGTGTCAATTCGCACTGCCGTGTGGTGTAACCAGAGCAGAAAGAAGACATGGCCGTGCAGATCTCACACGACTGTGCCACTCAACCCAAAGGGAGGAGGCAGTTGGTCGTGCGGATCTTGCACGGCCGTGGCACGGGCCATGCGGCGCCCGTGCCCTAACTTATATAAGGGTCAAGAACCCTATTCTTGGGAGCATCTTTGGTTTTGAACATCGTCCATCTCCTTGGGAAAGGATTCTCCCCTTCGGAGGAAACCCTAGAGCTTCATCCACCGCCATCCCTTGACGTTCCGTCCATCTCCAGAGCAAGGAGACATCCCCAAGACATCGAAAACCTCGGCAAGCATCTCTTCTTCCCCTTCTTCTCACATCATGTGTTGTAAGTATTCTTTACTTTATGTTTTGGGGTTGTTCTTCCTCACAATGGAGCAGATATCCTCTTCTAGGATTAGGAAGTATTTGTAATATGATGGAGATGTAGAACTATGTAGATTCGTCATATTTCTATTCAATGACTTGGTAATGCCTTGTTCATGCTTGATGAATTGTGTGTGTGACATATTTATATTTCTTCGCATGATTTGTTGATTGATGTGGAGGATTGTTAATCACACAAAGGGGATACCCTAGAGCGTATTAACCAAGGTGCCTTAGTGACAGTGGTAACCCTTTCCGGATGTCTAGGACGTTCCCTTAAAAGGAGAAACAATCTCTTAGGAATTGATGCTCTCATAGAAAGAGTGCTCTAGATCGTATACCCGAGGGGCCCTAGTGACAAGGGTAATCCATTCACAGACGTCTAGGACATTCTCTTGAAATGAGAGGCAATTCCTCCATAAGGAAATAGGAAACCGTACCAAATCTCTACCCTTATCCTTATTGTTATTTACTAGACATGTATTCCTGTGATCTACCGAGACGCCCTCGTAATAGAGGTTAACTGTTACAGGATTTCACAGGAATCGTCTCTATTCGATACTTAGGGATATTGACCAATTTAACTTCCTGCAAAAGCATGGACATAGAGGGTAGAAACTAAGCAATCTATGTAATATCTCCTAGTATTATAATGAAACTGAAATCCTATAATCCATCTCCCAAAGTTCATTCCCTCCAAGATCAATTCTCTCTCTCTCTTCGTCTCAACCTTCTTTCCCTCTCTTTAATCACACTCATTAGTTTGTAAGCGTCAAAGCCAACTTTCGACCATCTAGATAACTTACTTTGTGATATTTTTAGTGCCTAATCAATAGTCCCTGTGGTTCAACAATCTTATATATTACTGACGACGAAACCATATACTTGCGGTTCGTAACACGAGACACTACCTGTAATTGTGCATCATTTGTGACATGTGTTACAGTTACTTGTGGTATCTCATCTTGTATCGTTAGTACTAAAGTAGAAGTGTCCTCTCTTATTTCCTCAAGAATAATTTTACTTATGGGCTTGTGGTTCATTACATAGCCCTCTTCTAAAAATCAGGCATTGGTACTAACAATGACCTTCTGATCTTTAGGACTATAAAACAAACCACCTTTCGTTCCTCTAGGATATCCCATGAACAAGCGAACTTCTGTACGTGATTCCAACTTATCAGCGTCTCCCTTCAGCACATGTGTTGGACTACCCCAAATCCAAATATATTTCAAACTAGGCTTACGCCTATTCCATAATTCTATGGGTGTAGAGGGTACTAACTTAGAAGGTACCAAGTTTAGAATGTACGCCGCTATTTCCAGAGCATATCCCTAAAATGAACTTGGTAATTCTAAATAACTCATCATTGATCTAACCATTTCCATAAGAGTCATATTCCTTCGTTCTGCCACGCCATTCTGTTGGGGTGTACCTTATGCAGACAATTGGGATTGAATCCCGGCCTCTGATAAGTAACTCCTAAACTATCCTAAGAGGTACTCTCCACCACGATCAAATCGTAGTGTCTTGATACTTTTATCATAGCGTTTCTCCACATCAGTCTTGTACTCTTTAAACTTATCAAAGCACTCAGACTTACGGTGCATCAAGTAAATGTACCCATATCTTGAATAGTCATCTATAAAAGAGACAAAATATTCGAAACCACCTCTTGCCTGGATAGTCATAGGCCCACACAAATCAGAATAAACCAATTCCAACACTTCTTTGGCTCTATACCCCTTTGCCTTAAAAGACCTCTTGGTCATTTTTCCTTCCAAGCAAGACTCACAGGTCAGAAAGTTTTCCACTACCAATGAATCCAAAGGTCCATCGGCTATTAACCTTTGAATCCTAGTCAAGTTAATATGACCCAACCTTAGATGCGAAAGATATGTTTGGTTCATTTCCGAAGGTTACTTTCTCTTATTAGAATTAGAAGATGTATTATTAATTTCTATTTATTGCATCATGGAAGTTATTGGACTAAGAGTATACAAATTGCCAACCAACGCACCAGAACAGATAACCACCCTATTTTTCTTGGCAACCACTTTGTCATCAAAAGAAATAGAATATCCATCCATAAATAATTTAGAAATTGAAATCAAGTTTTTTCTAAAACATGGTACGTAAAGATAATTTTTCAAAATCAAAGTTTTATTCCTATCAAAAGATAGATAAACAACTCTCACTGCAATAGCCGCCACACTCGTAGCATTGCCCATGTAGACGGTGATCTCCCCTTCATGTAATTGTCTAGTTTCCTAGAACCCCTGCAATGAATTGCAGACATGATCAGTAGCTCCAGTATCTACACACCAGGTACCGGTAGATAACACCACTAAACATGTGTCAACAACTAATGAATAAGATATACCTTTATTGCTCTCCTTTCTGCGATGACAGTCCACCTTCCAATGTCCAGACTTCTTGCATTGAAGCACTTGCCCTTCGGCTTCTTCACACCTACCTATGGCCCAGTCCCTTGAGGTCGAATCACTTTCTTTGCCGAACCAACTTGTTTATTCTTCTTCTTTCCACCTTTCGACTTAGAGGCAGAAACGTTTTCAGCAATGTGAACTTGAGAAATATGATGAAATAGCCCTTCTGCTGCTTGGAGTTCTGTCAGAAGCTTCGCCAACGAATACACCCTTTTGTTCATGTTGTAGTTTAGGTAGAACTGCTCAAAACTCTTGGCCAACGTTTGCATAATGATATCGACCTGGGTTTCCTCATCGATTTCAGCTCTAAGGACTTCCATCTCATTCAAATGAGCCATCATCTTGAGCATATGATCCCTTACGGGTGTCCCCTCAGTCATGGTGGTCTTCATTAAGTTTCTCATGTCCTCCTGCCTGGTAGCCTGATCCTGGTGTCCAAAGAGTTCCTTGAGATTGAGCATCATGTCATTGGTAGTGGGTATGGCCTGATGCTGATGTTGTAGCACATTTAACATAGAAGCCAAAATGTAACACCGCACCATCTCATCTACTTTGACTCATTTCCTATGTCTCTCTATCTCCTCTTCACTAGGATCATTATCAGACACGCTAGGACATACCTCAAGAAGTACGAACTTGTACTCTTCAACAGTTAAGACAATGTCCAAGTTTCATTTCTAATCAATATAATTTGGACCAATAAGTTTGTTTTCTTTTAAAATAACAGTAAGAGGATTGAAACCCATTTTAAAATCCTGAGAATCACAAAATAAAATATTTGATCAAAACTTTAGAATTTAAAATAATATTGATTCCTCAAATAATATAATTTAAATTCACCAACACCTCAAAACACCGTGAATTTCGTATGCTACGATAGTGTGGACGTATACTAATTCAAACATTTGTAAGAGGAGGTTTTACCCATTAATTTTATTATCTTGTCAACCTAACTTTATGATAAATAAAATTAATAGTTGGTTCATCTTCGACCACACAAATAATAGCAGTGACTCTGATGGAGAGGATACTATTAAATGCGCCTAAGTATATACCATTACTTGATACTTAATGCATTAATTAGGATTGTGCCCCTTCAAATGGAGAAGATCACACATACCTAAATAATTTCCTATAATCATCCATAGAGGAAGTTTGATCTAGTGATCCGCAAACAAAATCATTCGATATGGAGGAAGGCACTTAAAGCTAACGCGCAAGTTTTAATGCATCACTTACAAACCAGTAATGGAGACCGTGGAATTTATTTAAATAATCTCTCTCCTACTTAGTTATTTAAATTGAGGAATTTTAACATGCACACACATCACAGCACATAAAAACAACATATAAAAGCAATAAATATGAAAATAAAATTTCCAATTATTATGGCCTCATCCATCGTTGTCCTCCAATATGCCGCCAATGGATCAAGTTGTTGCGTCTATCTTGCTTCCTTCTTCGCTGCGCCTCTGGTCCTCAAAATAGCACCACGCATAGCAAGGATACAAGCCGCAACAAAAAGAAATAAAAATTTACATTTATCGATCTTATATTCCACAAAGGAATTTACATGTAATCTAGATCCAACAGAATGTAAAAAATAATGCAGTAACCGACAGTACTTAATTATTACAATCATGCACAACACAAAATAATCTCGACATGCTCAAGGGTTCAAATCATACATAAACACAAAAAGTCATAATAGTTGGACCTAAGATGCTTGCAACCACAGAGTTAATCTTTCTTGCACATCCTATTATTATCCTGCCTAAACTTATATATGAGCAGTGCATAATTTAACTGAAAAGCAATCACATAGAGCCAGAAAACCTTGTTCTGATACCAATTGAAGGCGTTGGAATTTCATTTTTTTTCAATTTCCCCTGTATAAAAATTGTACAAGTACAGAACTTTTTCTAGCAACTCGCATGTTCGATCAGACATGTGTTTGATCAATCAAGCAAGTTCTTGATGGATCAAAGCACACCTTGATTGAAATACAAGATTGCTAGCCTTTTGTGTTGGTATTCAGGATTAATACAAAGAAAACTAAACTAATTACATAGCGGAATCAAAGAACTAGTTGTACCTTTCTTTTGTAGCCAAAGACCTCTTGATCTTCTGTTGTATTCCTCTCCTCTTCTTAGACGTCGTGTGGACGACGATCTACCAAGATAACAAATACCCTTCCCTTCCTTGTTTCCAAACCGCCGACCACCAAGAGAAGCTCTAGGATGAGGCACCTTCTCCTCTTCTTCTTCTTTTCCAAGATGCCATCCACAAAGGATGTTAATTAAGGGGTGTCGGCCATAGCAAGGAAGAGGCGTCGGCCCTAGCAAAGGAGGAGGTGCCGGCCCTAGCAAGGAGAAGAGGCGTCGGCCCTAGCAAGGAGAAGAGGCGTCGGCCCTAGGAAGGAGGAGATTAACCAAAAATAAACATGGATGGGTGGATGCGAGACTTTATATAGAGGCTATAATAGGGACCTAGAGGAAGAATTGGTTTAGGCCTCCTGATGGGCTTGGGCTTTCTGTGTTCGGCCCGAACACTCAACTCAAGTCCATCAATAATAATCCATACCACTAAAAGGTTATTATTGAACTACCGCACCAATCTCATATTACAATATGGATTCCTTCTTATCATGAATGTGTTAATCTCCCTGTGTTTAAGATATCGTATGCCCGTTAATTAAATGAGTTACTAACAACTCAATTAATTAACATCTGATTCTAAGAGTAGTACCACTCAACTTTATTATCATGTCGGACTAAGTCCACCTACAGGGTTTACATGATAATCCTTATGAGCTCCTCAAGGGGACATCATTACCCTAAATAATTAAGACACAGATTCCTTCTATAATCAACAACACACCATATAAACAGTACTATTTCTCAACTCATCGGACCTATTGATTTAACGAATAAATCTCACCCATTGATAAGTTAAAAAAATAAATACTAAGTATATGTACTTGTTATTATATTGGGATTAAGAGGCCGCATATCCATAATAACAGAGATTTTATTCTTTTTTATAGTCAGTACAAATCAAACAACCTCAAACGGTCCTGCTCAATACACACATAGTGTACTAGTGTAATTTTATAGTCAAGACAGACTAATACCAAATTACACTACAATCGTTCCAATGGTTTGTCCCAATCCATCTTGGTTGTAAGCTACTATTTATAATTTATAAGGAACCGATAACATGATCTTCTGTGTGGCACCACACACCATGTTATCTACAATATAAATTAAATGGACAACTGCATTGATATATATATAAATATAAAATGTAAACATTTAATCAAAGTGATTCTCATTTCAAAATATTTTAAAACAGATGTTCATACAAAAGCTAGGCTTATAGTATACATCCCAACACCAAGGACCCCAAGGAGGCTAGAGGAGTATTGAAGGCATTCTAGATCCATCTACGCATCAAGGAGAGATTGTGAGCAACTAGGAGGAAGACTCAAGAGCAATCCTAAGCTTTTCTTCCTCTTCTCTAGTTTTTAGATTTGAATCTATTTGTTTGAGAATTGTTGATCATGTTTAGTGATTGTAACCCCTTATTTATGGGGTAATTTCTTGGATTCTAGGATTAGGAAGTAAGTTCCATGTGATGTATACACTATTTCTTTGATCTATGCATGTGTTCTTATCTTGTTTCTATGATGTATTAGATTGTGGTCTAGATCTATTGTGTTGACACAATCTCAATGGCAAAAGTACAAGATTTATATCTCACTAGGGTTTTGGGTGTGGGGGGGGGGGGGGGGGGGGCTTAAAGGGGAACCCAACCCTTTGACCCATAGAAAATTCAGATACGAAAGTGCAACCCGGTATGTCGTGAGGTACCCTAGACCATCATAGAGATTAATGGATCAAATATAATTCATCAACACACAGTAGGAAAAGTGGGAAATTAAAGGTCATGGGATCTAGTGATAGGGTCCCCCCCTAAGTTATGATCATTAGTGTTGAGCATCTTGGTCCAGATGTCAATCACCCCAAATTCACTTTCTTCGATTTCTACAAGATGTTAGTGCATAGAAAAAATAATAAAAGCAATAAGAAAGGAATGAAAACTCTAACATGTTTATTTAATGTGGTTTAGAGATGGTGCTCCTACTCCACGGTTGTCCGTAAGGTGGACGATCCTTATGATCCTTCAGAAGATTAAGCTCCGGTAACCTCCGGCTAGTACGAACTCCTTTTCAGTGGATTAAACCTTGCACAACCTTGATCAATACACCACACTCCAATCATAGCTTATGGTAGACTACTAACAAGGGTTTTCAACTCCTATTTTGTCACCTAAGCCAGCCACCTAGAGCTCCATTATATAGAGCTCAGGAGGAAACACACAAGCTATGTTTCCACTACCAATCGATTGCCAACTTCACTAGTCGACTAGTCTTTATGGAAATTTGACTGTTGTAATCTGACGACTCAATACCAGTTGACTGATCACTGTACCAGTCAACTGCTCCACATTAACTAAGCAAATAATGCCCTCTATTTGCTCCCACTAGTTGACTAATAAATCATAAACCTAGGATTTTACCCTGAGTACAATCTCTCATGCACTCATCCTCGCTCATACAATCTTGACCTTGCCTTCTGGCCTCTTCCATCAGACTTGTATCTCTCGTATGCTTCCCCATCCTTCATGCCTTGCCTTCAAGAGCTTCCTTCGGCCTTATCCTTTATTATCGGGTCTTCCATTGCCAAGAGACTCCTCACCTCTAAGACTTCACCTTGCCAAGATCTCCTTGTTGTGGGACTTCAACTTTGTCAAGTCACACTTGCACTTGCGTTGCCAAGACTACACACTTGGACTTACACCACCAAGCCTCCACTCTTGGACTTTGCCTTTGCCAAGATCACACTTGGACTTTGCCATTTTGTACCTGCATCTTGCACACTCACAAGCACATATTAAATAAAACAATAACCTAACTTATACCTGCCCAAGTATCAAAACTTAGGGTCACACTGATTGCTCCAATAATTAGTTATAATCCTTCCCAAAGTAGATAATGATTAGAGTTGATACACCATTATAGAAGAAAAAGTTTATATCGGTACCATAGGATGGTCTACCTACATAAGCCAATATTGAGGACAAGAATGGAGACATAGATCAAGTGTTTGTTGGTTGGTCCTAGGAAGATCGTACTGGTTCCACTGTACAAAAATTTTGTACAAGTGTCGAACCTTTCCTAAACAACCTATTGTGTTCTTTAGAAGTTAAATTAGGAATCTCAAACGGAACTTAACATTATTGATTCCAAATTTAACTTATCTGTTCTTAATGGTTTAGAATTGGAACGCAAGCGGAACTTAACACTATTGATCCAAATCAGCCAATGTTACAAATTCAATTAAATATCTATTTCAGAAATTGGTTCCCAGGATAAACATGGCGAGGCACATGGCCTTCTTGGGTATGGGAGCATCCACCACTACCTCGACAAAACCTCTTAACAAAATTCAATATTTAATTTCCTAAAATAACATTAGATTTAACCAAAAAGAACAATCGAATCACAAATTCAAAAAATAAAACAAAAGAAACATAAATTCGAAACAAATTTGAAAACTCTAGAATCATATGCCTCTTGTGTTTGGTATTTCCAAAAATAACTATATAAAGAAAACTAGTATGATGCGGAAAACAATTACTAGTTATACCTTTCTTTGTAAGCAAATAACCTCTTGATCTTCTACCGTATTCCTCTTCTAATCTCGGACATTGTGTAGGCAATGATCTTCCGAGATGAGAACCACCCAAGCCACCTTCTTCTCCAAGTAAGATTCGGCCACCACAATAACTCCATGAAAGGATGAGGTTCGGCCACCACCAAGCTCCAAGGGATGCTTCCTTTCTCTCCTTCTTCTCCAAGCTAGAATCCGGCCACCTTCAAGCTCCATGAGATGATGAGGTTCGGCCAATGTAGAAGAAAGAAAAGGAAGAAGATAAAACTTCTAGGGCCGGCCACACCAAGGAAGAGAGGGAGAGAAAAAGAATAGAGTTATTTTTATGAAGGCACCTCTACCCCCTCTTTTATAATCCTTGGTCTTGGAAAATAAGGAAATTTAAATAAAAACTTCCTTAATTCTTTTACCATGAAAAAGAAAATTTATTTAATTAAAAATAATTTCCTCTTCTCAATTATAATGGTCGGCCACCTCTAATTTTCCATCAAGGAAAGTTTTTATTCACAAGAATTAAAACTTCCTAATTTGTTTCCAAAAATTTATAAAAAATTTCTCCAATAATTTTTCTCTTCATGATGGTTTGTAAAAAGGAAATTTTATAAATTAAAATCTTTCTTTTAAACATGTGGATGGTTTCCAAAAAGGAAAGTTATCTAAAAATTAAAATCTCCTTTCAATCTACAAATATGGAAAGATATCAAATCTTTTCTTAATCTTTTGTAGAAACTTATAAAAGAAAATATTTAATTTTTAAACTCTCTTTTAAATCATGAACATGGTTACAAAAAAGAAAAGTTTTCTTAAAATTAAAATCCACCTTTCAATCTATAAATAAGGAAAGATTTCAAATCTTTTCTTAATCTTTTGTATAAAGCTATAAAAGGAAAGATTTAAATTTCAAACTCTCTTTTAAAACCATGATATCCACATAATAAATAATTTTAAATAAAAATCCTTTTTTATTTTCTAGTGGCCGGCCACCTAAGCTTGGGACCCAAGCTTTGGCCGGCCACCTAAAATTGGCTCCACCATTAGCTTTGGCCAACCCTAGCTTCGGTTCCAAGCTAGCTTGGCCGGCCACCTTAAGGTGGGTAGAAAGGTGGGTATCGGTGGGTATAATTCTCTATATACAAGAGGCTACGATAGGGACCGAGAGGAGGAATTTATTTTGGTCTCCCGATGAAATTAAGCTTCCCGTGTTCGCCCCGAACACCCAACTTAATTTCATCAATAATAATTCATACCACTAAAGAATTATTATTGAACTAACGCACCAATCCCAAATTACATTTTGGGCTCATTCTTATTGTGAGTGTGTTAGTCTCCCTGTGTTTAAGATGTTGAATATCCACTAATTAAATAAGTTACTGACAACTCACTTAATTAATATATTTGTCCAAGAGTAGTACCACTCAACCTTATCGTCATGTCGGACTAAGTCCACCTACAGCGTTTAACATGACAATCCTTATGAGCTCCTCTTGGGGACGTTCTCAATCTAGATTACTAGGATACAGTTTCCTTCTATAATCAACAACACACACTATAAGTAATATCATTTCCCAACTTATCGGGCTTATTGATTTATCGAGCTAAATCTCACCCATTGATAAGTCAAAGAAATAAATACTAAATATATGTGTTTGTTATTATATTAGGATTAAGAGCACATACTTCCATAATAACTAAGGTCTAGTTCTTTTATCAAGTCAGTATAAAAAGAACTTACCTAAAATGGTCCTACTCAATACACTTAGAGTGTACTAGTATAATTTATTAGTCAAGATAAACCAATACCTAATTATACTACGACTATTCCAATGGTTTGTTCCTTTCCATCTTAGTCGTGAGCAACTGTTTATAATTTATAAAGAACTGATAACATGATCTTCTGTGTGTGACACCACACACCATGTTATCTACAATATAAATTAATTGAACAACTACACATAACAAATAAATGTAGGTATTTGACCATTATGATTCTTTATTTCTAAATAAATGTTTATACAAAAGCTAGACTTTTAGTATACACTCTAATAGTGTTTACTAGCATAGAGGTGAAACTCAAATCCTAAGATCATTTTCTTTGACTATCTTACTTTTTCCTTGTCAACCTTCTCTGTCTCCTTGCTTTCTCTGACTATGCAATTTGAACACAATCTGCCTTCCTATTGTGATATCTCTTACTTCCTTCTCTCTCTCTCTCTCTCTCTCACCGTCTTCATTCTCTTTTCGCATCGAGATTTTAGTAATTGTGTTTGTGACACTTGACATTCTTGATTCGGTCTAGATAATTAAGTCTGATTAGTAAGTTAGTACTTTATCTCTAGTCCCCTAGATTTGATATTTATATTATTTGACGATACTTTCATACACTTTTGGATTTTTCCCACATCACGCACCAATTTGGAAAATGTAAAGGACATGATTAGATCATGCAGGGAAGGAAATCCTAGGGGTTTAGTCGATTAAAAACCTAGATTTCACAGGATCAATTAGATTTGATCTGTGCAAACAATGAACAAAGGATCAGTCTCTTGATCGACATTCAGTCGACTGATGGGATTAGTCTCTTGATCGACGTTCAGTCGACTGATGGGATCAGTTGACTGATCGATTTCTAATTGGCTGAAAGCAGCCTATAAAAGAAATCTTGATGTTTGAGCCTCAACATCAATTCTCCCTTTGACTCATTCTTCTCCTATTACTCAATTTGTGCAAGTACTGCTACTACGATGTTGATAGGCTCTCCAACAATATATGCTTAATCTTCTACTACTTTTTGTCAGTATACTTCTTTTATTACTTGCATTCATTTTAGGTGATAGTAGCTTTTTACCATCCACCTCTTTTCTTGTACGAGTTTACTTTTCTATGAAAGTTTTTGGAGAGAAAAAATTTAGTTGATTTCCCAATTCAGAAGTGATCAAGGATCGCAGGCATTGAAGTAGTAATTGATGGACTACAAACCAAGTAAAAAAATCAAATTGTGTTCTTGTTTGTTTTTCTTTATTTTGCTATGACTTTGATTCAATTTTAACAAAAGAAAAGAGAAGTTTTAAATGTGGGAGTTTCCCCCCCCCCCCCCCCCCTCTCTCATCTCTTTCGATCCAATAATTGGTATTAGAGCAAGTTTGCTCTAAAGATGCTTAATGATTTTTTGAGCATTTAAAAAATCATTTTCTTTTCTTTAAAAGTTTCTTTTCTTTATTCTCTACACTATTTTTTTTGTCTTGTTACTTTTCTTTCTATTGCACTACTTAACCCAAGATAGTCTTGAAAAATTTTTAGTCTATATTTTTTAACATGTAAATCAATGTCCCATCAAGAAAGATATAACACTATCCATCCATCACTCTTCAATGGAGAAGACTTCAACTATTATAAATGGAGAATGCAATGCTTCCTAAAATCTGACATTGAGATGTGGTTTAGCATCAAGAAAGGGTACACATCACCGGTGAACGAACTCAGAGAATAACTAGAGTAAGAAAAATGGAATTTGAAGAAGAAGAAACTCAAAATTGACTACATGAAGATGAACACACTATAATACATGCTTATGAAGGAAGAACTCAACTAGGTCAAACCATTCGAGAACTCTAAAGAATTATGGGACAAACTAGTCAAACTTCATGAAAGAATGAACAACTCAAAGGTAACAAACCTTGATTTATTATTAAATCAATTACTCAATTGTAAAATGCAGGAGCCAATAACTGCTTGTGCCATGGTCATGCCTCCAAGGTGCAACCATGATTTTTTATTCAGAGTCAGGGCCAACAACAGACTAAACTTTGAACAAGCATATTTTTAGCTTGGGTGATGTGCGTAGATTATATACACTTTTATACATATCTTAACGCATATCTACTTGTATTTCATGAGTATAATCTATGTTTATTGCACCCTATTTCATTATAATGTCGTACTTCCATTATATTTGGCTCGAAAATATACTCTTTGCTTGTTTTAATTAATACGACACGATTTGGAGTGAAAACGAAGCAAAAGATACACATTGGAGTAAATGTAGAGGAGATCAGCTCTGGCCATGTGAAACCATACGGTTGTGTGGCCTCTCCCATAGCAAAGAAAGCCCCAGCATTGTGAATCCACACGGCCATGTGAACTCCAGAAGAGAAGAAGACCATGGCCGTGAGAATTCATATGGCCATATGAACTTTCCAGAGCTGAAGCAGACCATGGCCATGTGAAGTCACACGATCGTGTGGCCTCATCAGAGAAGAAGCAAGGCATAGCGGTATGATCCCACACGGCCGTGTAACCTAGACCGAGACCAAGAAGGCTCCGGCTATGTGGATTCCACACGGCCATGGCACGGGTCATGCTAGGCTCGTGCCCTGCCCTATTTAAAGGATTTTATCCCCTTTTTTGGGAATCTTTGGCTTGGGGCTTGCCCCCATTCCTTGGAGAAGGGTTCTTCTCCTTGAGGGAACCCTAGATCTTCCACCTTCACCAATCCATCCATCTCCAGAGCAAGGGAGCGCTTCCAAGGATGCTACGCTTCAAGGATAAGCATCTCTTCTCTCTATTTCCATGTATTGAGTTATAGTTTGCTTCTTTCTTCATCTTTGGATCATAATCCCTTGTGATGGATTAGATCTTTAGATCTAAGATGTAGGAAATCGTTGTGATGTGATTGTGGATGTATGAACTATGTATTTGGATATTTTCTTATGCTATGAAGTGTTTATATCATGTTCTATGTGTGTTATGCCTTGTACGTGTTTGACGAAATGTGTGTGAGGACAATTCATGTAGATGTAGGGTTTTGATCACCATGTAGAGGAAGAGCCTTGGAATGTAAGACCATAGAACCTTGTGACAGAAGGTATCCCTTATTTTCTATGGTGTTTCCTTGAAACAAGGATCGATTCTCTAGTAGGGAGGTTAATTAGAGTTTGAACAGGTCTCCTAAATTAATGTTAAGAAGTTACTTGTGTAATTTAGAAATGTATGACCGAGAGGCCCTGTGATAGAGGGTAACCCTTTAACCAGATTTTATAGGTTACCTCTTCTACTTTATTACATTAATCTACCATTAGAAAGTAAATTGGTCAACTCTAGAATTGTATAACCGAGGGACCCTAGTGATAGGAGTATCCCGTTAACGGACTTTCTAGAGCTACTTCTTTACTTAATAGCGGTAGAACTTGGGTAGACTCTTCGGTGTGACTTCCACGGGCTTCTACCGGACTTTGTTAGAATCCCTACACGAGTATAAGCATGGAGTTAGGTAGATAAACAATGCATAGGGAACATTAACTAGCATTATAACGAAATCGAAATCCTAGAATCTATCATCCATCCCATTCCAAGATCATCCCTTACTCCTCTCTCTCTCTTTCTCCTTAGGCTTTCTCTTACTCTCTCTTTTCCAACCAAATTTCGATTGTCTAGATAGCTCACCGTGTGAAGTTAATTAGTGCTTAATCAACAGTCTCTATGGGTTTGATATCTTTTGTATTATTGATGACATAACCATGCACTTGCGGTGATGTAACAAGTTTTTAGCGTCGTTGCCGAGAACTATTTTTTATTAACATTAGTTGATTAGCATTTGAGTTATTTTAGACATTTTTCTTTTCACATTTTTCTTTTATTATCTTTAAATTTTGCATTTTTATTTTTGTTTACTTCCACATTTTCATCTTATTTTGACTATTATCTTTTAGATGGATAAGCCTTCTTTGAATGAAATGATGTATGCTTCAATTCAAAGGACCCTAAAAATGGCTACTGTGAATTCTACTAATGTCTATTGTCATAGTTGTGGTACAACAGGTCATTTGAAGGAGAATTGATCATTAAAGTATGACTGTTCACATAGACAATGGGGTTACCTCCCTACTTACAATACTTGGGTTGAACAACACTATGAAGCTTGTAAGGAGATAGATCATACAATTGGGAATTACATTAAGCTACACAAGTTGGAAGTAGCAATCAATGAACTTGACAAAAAACTCAATGTAATGGCCTCATCACATTCTCACACATATAGCCCTAGTTAGAGGAACCCTCAAAATTTTTTCAGAAATAATCAAAAGGAGAACAACTATGGACCACCATCTCAGCTGGAAAGAATGGAGAGAATGGCAGAGGACATCTTGGCCTTGCAAGTCCAAATGTGTCAAGAAATCAAACAGTTTGGATCCAGGCTCGAGAGAGGAGACTCTTCAATCACTAGAAATTCATTAACTCTTTCAACTTGGGAGAATCCCAACATGAGCAAGGATAGTGACGGAGATATCATATATGAAGAGGTCGAAGCCATTCAAATATCACTACCTTTAATGGTACCACCACCCAACATGCAAAATCCCAAGAATCACTACCTTTAATGGTACCACCACCCAAGCCCAAGCCTTCACCACCCACATCCGGAAACATGCTTGGCAATTTACTCTTTTTGGTGATTCGTAGTGGTAAGATTTTATTCAATATTTCTAAAGCTAATAATCAATATTTTTTTGAGCATGTTGGAGGCAGGACATCTTTTGCACAACAATCAATTAAGGAGTGACCTCGTTATGGGCCTTTAAAAGAGAGCGTTATGTTTGAGGAACTAAGAACCCTTTGTAAAAGGGTTCTAAAATTTCTGATGTCTCCGAGGTCATGATTTAAGTATCTAAATAAGACAGCCGAGCTAATGACCTAAAACAAGCGTTTCTTGGGAGACAACCCAAGTTCTTTCTTGTTATCTTTATGTCTTTAGTTCTTTTTAGTTTCATTTCTTTCTTCATAATAAACCTATATCCTCTACTTAATTTTTCTTATCTATCTTCTTTTATAGGACTCAAAGATTAGGAGGAGTCCAACTACATGATGGAGAAGTTAATGACATAGGCATTCGACACTCATCATTTGGTAACTTCTCTCACTTTAAATCTCCTCCACATTGTTTTTAATTTTCATTGGGACAATGAAAAGTTTAAGTCTGGGAGGATGCATTAGATGCTTTGGGGTTTGTTTAGCTTTTGTTATATTCTTTCTTTTTGCATAATAAAATTTTTGCTAGTTACATCATTCATCACATCATGATTGTTTATTCCTTAATGCAAAATACTAGCACGTTTGTTCTAGATTTCATGTAATTTATTGGCTACTTATGGTGCTAGTATGTTTATTGATTTGTCTATGATAGCATAAAATGAGCAATATTTTTATTGAAAGAGTTTAAGTATTGGCCTTGTTTTAGGATCTCTATACACTATGCCTAGTTTTGATAGTAGATAACTCTGAAGATAGTCATGATTCATAGAACTTGATTAGTACTAGTGTTTCTATGGTAATTTCTCAAACTACATTTTGGTTATTGGATGTGTCTCGAATCATGTCAGCTCATTTGGAAAAAATTAAATATTCCAACATTTGTATTTATATGCATTTGTGTTCAAGTGTTGCATCTTGTAATCACTAAAAAAAATTATGATAAAAAAATGAATGAATAAGGGATATAAAAATAATTGTTGTGAGTAGAGATTAGCAAGTTATCTCTTTGAGACTGAGTTGGATTACTGGGGAAATAATTACTATGTTTCTCTTGATATTGAGCACGCCTTTGAGACCATTGAGGATGAACCAAGTGTATGGCAGATAAGTGTCTATCACCAGAAGCATAAGGAACATAGTTTTATGATGACTTGACTAGACTTAGGGATTGAAACTTGAAAAACTTAGGCCACTATTGCACTAAGCACAGAGAACTACTACTTAGGTCGTACTCAAACAACTTTTGTATCTTGCTCACCAATGAAATCATTTGATAGGATTAGATTGACTAACTAGAGATTATGATGCACTATTTAACAACATGATTTTAGATGCAATTTTTACTTGAGAATAATCAAAGATTTAAGTCTAGGAGTGTGATATGCATAGATTATATACACTTTTATGCATGTCTTAACGCACATCTACTTATATTTCATGAGTATAACTATGTTTATTGCATCATATTTTATTATAATATCGTACTTCCATTATATTTAGTTCGTATAACTACTCTTTTCTTGTTTTGATTGATAGGACATGATTTGGAGTGAAAATAGAGCAAAAGATGCATATTGGAGAAAACATAGAGAAGATCAGCTCTGGCCATGTGAAACCACACGGTTGTGTGGCATCTCCCATAGTAAAGCAAGCTCTGATCATGTGAATCCATACGGCTGTGTGAACTCCAGAAGATAAGAAGACCATGGCCATGAGAATTCACATGGTCGTGTGGACTTTCTAGAGCAAAAGCAGACCATGGTCGTGTGAAGCCACACGACCGTGTGGCCTCACTAGAGAAGAAGTAAGGCACAATCGTGTGATCTCACATGACCGTGTCACCCAGACCGAGACCAAGAAGGCTTCGGCCGTTTGGATGCCACATGGTTGTGGCACGGACCATGCTAGGCCCGTGCCCTGCCCTATTTAAAGGGGTTTTCTCTCCTTTTTGAGGAATCTTTGGCCTGGGGCTCACCCCCATTCCTTTGAGAAGGGTTCTCCTCCTTGGGGGAACCCTAGATCTTCCACCTTCGCTGATCCATCCATCTCCGGAGCAAAGGAGTGCTTCCAAGGATGCTACGCTTCAAGGATAAGCATCTCTTCTCTCTATCTCCATGTATTAAGTTGTAGCTTGCTTCTTTCTTCGTCTTTGGATCATAATCCCTTGTGATGGAGCAGATCTCTAGATCTAGGATCTAGGAAGTAGTTATCTAGAGCAGAAGCAGACCATGGTCGTGTGAAGCCACACGACCGTGTGGCCTCACTAGAGAAGAAGCAAGGCACGATCATGTGATCTCACACGGCCGTGTCACCCAAACCGAGACCAAGAAGGCTTCCGCCATTTGGATGCCACATGGTTGTGGCACGGACCATGCCAGGCCCATGCCCTGCCCTATTTAAAGGGGGTTTCTCCCCTTTTTGAGGAATCTTTGGCCTAGGGCTCGCCCCCATTCCTTGGAGAAGGGTTCTCCTCCTTGGGGGAACCCTAGATCTTCCACCTTCGTTAATCCATCCATTCGGAGCAAAGGAGTTCTTTCAAGGATGCTACACTTCAAGAATAAACATCTCTTCTCTCCATCTCCATGTATTGAGTTATAGTTTGCTTCTTTCTTCATCTTTAGATCATAATCCCTTGCGATGGAGTAGATCTCTAGATCTAGGATGTAGGAAGTAGTTATGATGTGATTGTAGATGTATGAACTATGTATTTGGATATTTTCTTATACTATGAAGTGTTTATATCATGTTCTATGTGTGTTGTGCCTTGTATGTGTTTGACAAAATATGCGTGAAGTCAATTCATGTAGATGTAGGGTTTTTATCACCATGTAGAGGAAGAAACTTAGATTGTTAGACCATGGAACCTTGTGATAGAAGGTATCCCTCACTTTCTACAGTGTTTCCTTGAAACGGGGATCGATTCTCTACTAGGAAGGTTAATTAGAGTTTTGAGGGTTCTCCTAAATTAATATTAGGAAATGACTTGTGTAATCTAGGAACATATGACTAGGGGGCCCTGTGACAGAGGGTAGCCCTTTAACTAGAATTTCTAGGTTACCTCTTCTACTTAATTACATTAATCTACCTTTAGGAAGTAAATCGATTAACTCTAGGATTGTATGGCCGAGGGATCATAGTGAAAGGAGTATTCCGTTAACGAACTTTCTAGAGCTACTTCTTTACTTAATAGTGGTAGAACTTAGGTAGACTCTCTTATGCGACTTCCACGAGCTTGTACTGGACTCTAGTTAGAATCCCTACATGAGTATAAGCATGAAGTTAGGTAGATAAACAATGCATAGGGGCATTAACTAGCATCATAACAAAATTGAAATCATAGAATCTATCATCCATCCCATTCCAAGATCATCCCTTGCTCCTTCTCTCTCTCTTTCTCCTTAGTCTTTATCTTACTCTCTCTTTTCCAACTAACTTTCTGTTAGTATTAGCCCTAGTTCTAATTATGAGATGATTATAAAGGGCTCATTTTTGTATTATTTCATTATTAATAAAAAGAAAAGTTGGTTATTATATTTGTTTCAATTCAGTGCCGATTGAATAAGTATAATAATATCTTTGGGTAGTAGGTTCTTATCTACAGTATATCAATTGGTTGAATTGATAGTAAGATATTGTAGATATACATAGAATACTACTCTTAAATATTCATAGTCAAGCATTAATATACAAGAATAATATTAATGTGTTGAGACTAGCATGCAGGTCAACGGATGACTTAATCTCACAAGTCATGGATATGAGATATCAAGTTGACACATGGGTATATATTAGAGAATATATACTAAATGACCCGCCATGAGAATGTTTCATGGATCGTTATATGAGTGTCATAAACATTCTCATGTGACTATTGGTATGAATAGTCCTTAGACCTGAAGTCACTATGGTTCCCTACATAAAGAGTTGTGTACTTTGGTATCGACAAACATCACCTGTAACAAGGTGGACAATAAAGTTGATCATTGGGTATGCAATGAATTATACGGAGGGATGTGAGTGATGTAGATGAGATCTATCCCTTCCATATAACGGAAGCGATATCTATGGGCCCCTTGATTAGTAGGACACAAGAAAGCATGGTTATGCTCAAATAAGTCAATATGAGATATTGAGCTTATTTGATTGAGTGTGTCTACTTAGAGATCAAGAAACATAAAGGTTGATAATAGGATGATACAGTCTATGCCTCATTGATCAATCTAGATATAAAGGATAGAGGAACGAAGTCATACAAGATAATAGCCACGGGCAGGTTAGGTCGGATCTCGACTTTCTCATCACTTGGGTAGCAATGATGCCTTGCTAGATGCCACTCATTGCTTATGTATCTAAATGATGATTTGGGTGCATTGTCAACGTTACGAGAACCTATTGGGTCACACACAAAGAACAAGTAGATTTAGAGATGGGTTCATATGATGAATCATTGGATTAAGTCTAATCCGAATTGGACTTATTGAGTTAGACTCAATTGGATCTAATTATTGGATTAAGTCCAATTCAAATTAGACTCAAGGAGTCAATTCAAATTAATGAAATGTGATTCATTGAATTTGAAATTGCATGAGATTAATTGAGTAAGACTTGATTGAATTAAACTTGAGTTAGACTCAAGTGAATTAGACTTGAGTTAGACTCAAGTGAGGATTAATGGAGATATTAATTAAATTTCAAAATTCAATGAATCATTTCATTCAATTTTCAAAATTGAATATGAAATGAAGAGTTTTTAAGTGTGGTCCTTAATGGAGTGTAAATATTCATTAAGGCTCATTAATTGAATTAATGCTCATTAAGTGTTTTCAATGGATGAAAATACTTAAGCATTTTTCTCTTCATTTTTGGGAAGATCTTGATTCTCTCCTTCCTCTCTTCTCCTCTTGGCCGAACCCCCTTCTCTAGGTTGCTAGCACAACCTTAGGTGGTTTCCTTCTCCAACTTGTCAGTTTGTGAGACAAATGAAGGCAAGACTTGTTCGTTTGGATACCATAGAGGCGCGAATGTGTGATCGTGTTGTGATCCAAGCTATCTGAAGTACGTGTGCATGCACCAAAGGTATAACCTTTCATGCTCTTGTAGAAAACTTAGTATATTTTTCTTTTCCATTCGCATGGATCTCTTGGAGGAACTATATGGTTTCCGCTGCGCATAAGCGTGTTTAGCGCTCTAGTTCCTTTCACCTTCAATTGTCTAGATAGCTCATTGTGTGAAGTTAATTAGTGCTTAATCAATAGTCCCTATGAGTTTGATATCTTTTGTATTACTGGCGACATAACCATGCACTTGTGGTGACGTAACATCTGGTCAAGCCACAAGGTCTACGACCTTTCAAATTGAAGATAATTTTAAGATCTATGATTTGTTTTTAGGGTGGAACCCATAAAAAAACCTAGTCTAAGGATCAAACCCCTTATTTTTGTAGCACCCAGAAAATCTGACAGATTTGGAAGGCTTAGAGAAGCTATAAAAGAATCAATAGAACTCTTGTTAGGGCATCTTGGTCCAAGGGCTCCACCCGTTCCATGGAGGACAGTTTTCCCTATCTAGGGAAACTCAAGAGTAGTCATTTCAAGAGCCACCTGATGATTTGTTCGCTGATTGAAGTTTGGAGTTTCTTCAAAAAGATCGACAACCATCTCGATAAGCTTCCTTCTCTCCCCTTTCTTTGTTTGGGAATGTAAGATGTTTTCTTTCATGTCATTGGATTGTAACTCCATCTCCATGGAGTAGTCTTCTTTATTCTAGGATTAGGGAGTAGCCTGATGTAATTATTGATATTTAATTTCCATCCAAGTATTTGTTTATGTTTCTCTAGTGAATGTCATGTTTATTCCATGGTCTGACTTTATTGTGCATGCATGATTGTTACACTAACCTGCACTTTCGTATCGACTCATAAATGTCCGAGACATGGAGAGTCAATCATGAAATAGAGGAGATAACCTAGGAGATCATGGGGTTCTAGTGATAGGGGCTTTACTAAAAATGGTTATACTAGCAATGCCACATTAAACATAGGCTAATTTGCCTCGAGGGGATGTCATTCTTCCCTAGAAGGGAAACCATTGTCTATCACAAATCTTAATGGGTTTGCCTTGATTGGCATCACAAAATAGAGGAGATAATCTAGGAGAATCCTAGGGCTCTGTGATGGGAGCCCCTTTTTGAAAAGCGGTCATACTAGCAATGTCTCCTTGAAAGTAGGTGTCATACTTAGGTAGACACACACACACTTATATAATTTCAAAAGTCTTTATTGATATATCAAGATAGGTCCACCTACATGCGAATAAATATAGAAATAGAAAAGTAAATAATAATTGAGATGTCAACGACCATCATGGCGAAACTAAAATCCTAGGATGGTTTCTCCAATCTGGATTTCTCCCTTAACCATTTGCTTGCTCTTGGCCTCACGATTGCTCTTGACTTTCTCTCAACTCACTCTCTCTCTTTCTAACTCCTCTTAAACATAACCAACTTTCTAACTCCTCTTAAACTCAATCAAAACAAGTAAAAAGTAGATCTTCGAATCGAACATAATGGAAGTACGACATTCTAATGAAAGTCAATATTGGTTGAAAAAGTTATTTGGTTAATCTAGATTTCTTTTCTTTTCTAAAATTATGCAATTCCTTTATTTTTCTAAAATTTTGCTATTTATTTTCTTTTCTTCTTTTACTACTGCATATCTTTTTGCTTCCTAATTTTTCATGTTTGCAAGTGTTAGTTTTTGTGTTTCCTTTTCTAATTTTTCTATAGGATTATCACTTCATCAGTTATTCGATGAGAACTAACAATGAAGGCAAAGTTTCAAAAGATTTTGCTGCACCCATAACTGGAAAAGTAAGATCTCCCATCTTATGACCTCGTATGGGCACTGATAATTTTGAATTTAACCCAGTGTTAATTGCCTTGATACAACAGTAATATTTTGGAGGTGCACCCATGGACCCATATTTACACTTAGATCATTTTCTACATTATTGCAATACCATGTTTTATAAAGGCATTTCCATAGATGCTATTAGGCTATGAGGATTCCATTTCTCTCTGAATGATAAAACCAAGACTTAGTGGTATTCTCTTTCACAGAAAAGCATCTCAACATGGCAAGAGTTGGAGCTATGTTTTTTGAACAAGTACTTTCCACCTAGCAAGATAGTTTATCTGAGGAATAAAAAAACAAACTTTGCCTAGGCAGATTGAGTGTCATTATTTTGAGCATGGGATAAATTTAAAGGTTTATCGCAACATTGTCTTCAGCATGGTTTGAAAATGGATTAACCATTCATATATTCTACACGGGGATATCTTTATCGAATAAGACTTTATTAAATTTAGCTATACAACATTCTTTGATGAAGAAAATAGTGGATGAAGAATATGAATTTATTGACAATTTAGCACTGAATTTACATGAATGGTCAGATGAGTATTGGATGGTATCTCCCCAAGGAACATTTAAAGCCAAAGTGAGTATCGAACAAGAAAATTTCCATGAAACTCATGAAGATATGGCTGAAGATGACAAAGCTAGGATGTGTGGGACCCAAAAATAGGCGGTATCACCATTATTTGGAGATATGGAAAACTTGATAGAAAATATCATCAAGCTACAAAATGAGGGGTTCAAACAGTTAGATACTAAGATAGAAAGATTGACTTCATAATGCGTTGGACCTTCATCATAACTCTTAGGAATTCAAAGGAATGATGCGTGTGCTAATTAAGAAAATAACAAGATAGAGCTACAAAAAAACAAACCCACCACTCCAATTATGGTTTATAAGCCACCGGTATTGTTTCCTCGGCGATTGGTCATGACAAAACTATGGCAGTAAGCCATGATGGACACAATTGAATGGATCGATAGGGAGGGGAATGTTGGAAACTAAAGATTTGCAAGTTACTTATTCTTCAAGAGCTTCAGACAAACTTCCATATTGACCCAAGATAAACTCTATTGAATATTGTTATGCATTGGGGGAGTTTAAGATGAGCATGGAGGATGAAGTCACGGAGACATCACTTGAAAAAGCTAAAAATTCATTTGAGGCTGCAAACTTTGTTATAATTAAGATGGATGAGGAATATCATATTCTTGACCTTTTAGAAAATTTTTTCTTGAACATAAGAAGCGAAGGGTTAAAAGCTACTTAGACATTGCATGTAGAGGAGCTTTAGAAACATGAAATTGAGACTTTGAAAGAGGAAGGCATTGATTTAATTTAGTTACCTCTAACCCTCAAGAGTTTGGAGAAGTTTTCCTCAACCTCCATTGAGTCCATATTAACTGATGTTGAACTCATTTTGGTGGATAGTAAAGATGACATTTCATTTGATTTATCTAATGTTACTAACCAAATTTTTGTTGAGCATATTTGTTGTAGGAAAAATTGTTGGATCGAGAAGCGCTAGAGGGGGGTGAATAGCGCTCGTGGCTTTCACTTCGTTCGAATTCGTAAATCGTACGAAAAACTAACAGAGTAATAAATGCTGTGGAAATAAAAACACACAGAAAGACGCAAGGTGTTTACTTCGTTCAGAGTCTAGTTTGACTCCTACTCGAAGGCCCGCGGTCCTTAACCGCTTTCGGTGGGCAACAACTATAGAATCATCAATAGTACAACTATGAAATGAGTACAGAAAATCTAAGCGATACCGACAACAAAATTTACAGAAATCGGAGCATCGGGTTGTCGAAAACTTGTCGTAGCTTATCTGGAGCCTTTCGTTAGCAGCACGTTGTTGAAGGATCGCTTGGTACTTGTTGTTTAAAGCTGCTGGTCGAGACCCTCTTATAAAGGATGTTCAAGGCGCCTTGAAAGTCATCCAAGGCGCCTCCATGCTGGCCGAGTCACACGCTGAGATAGGAGCTGAACTGGTCGAACCTTATCAGGTTCAAGGCGCCTTCTTTGCTCTCCAAGGCGCCTTCATCCACCAGTCCAAGGCGCCTAGAGCTTCCTTCAAGGCGCCTCCAAGCCTGCTTCGCAGCCAGCTCATCTTTTGCACCTGAGGCGCCTCCAAGCTTCATAGAGGCGCCTAGGACACTGTTTATCCGAGGCTTAACCTTGTTCTTTCGTACCTGCAAGACATGTTAGATCCAAAACACAAACATATCCTGTAAAACAAAAGTTAGCACATATAATATCATAAATATGAAATTTGACATTCATCGGACTGTCCGGGTCTGACTTCGGATTTCCAACCGGAAACCCTAGGTCGACCCAACGCCTACTGTTCCCTCTACGGGGAACGCGTCCTCACCTACTCTGTTAGTTAGAGCCCTAGAGTCAATCATTTGATGATTGTATTATGGACTTGTTGTATCATATTCTTATATAAATAAAGGCATTTATTGTTTTGATTATTATACTTACTTGTATTGGTGCAAAATAAACTAAGTATAATAGCGTCCTTGAGTAGAAGGTTCTCACCTATATCAATCGGTTAGTTGAACCGATAGTGAGATGATATAGGGAACACTACTCTTAATCATTCCTAGTCAAGTATTAACATTCAGGGACAATGTTAATGCAATAAGACTAGCATGTAGGTCAACTCGATGACTTGATCTCACAAGTCATGGATATAGAGATATCAAGTTGACACATGGGTATGCATTGGAGAATGTATACTAAATGACCCGCCATGAGAAAGTATCATGGATCGTTATATGAGTGTCATATACTTTCTCATGTGGCTATTAGTATGACTACTAGTCCTTAGACCTGAAGTCACCATGGTTCCCTACATAAGGAGTTATGTACTTTGGTTTCGTCAAACGTCACCCGTAACAGGGTGGACTATAAAGGCGATTACTGGGTATGTAACGAATTATGCAGAGGGATGTGAGTGATGTAGATGGGATCTATCCCTCCTATATGACGGGAGAGACATCGATATTTTTGATAGAGTGAGACAACGAAGTGCATGGCCATGCCCAAATGAGTCAATATGAGATATTGAGTTCATTTGATTTAGTGAGTCTACTTGGAGTTCAAGATTTAGATTGATTAGAGGATGACACGGTCTATGCCTCACATTGATCAATCTAGATGTCTAGGATAGAAGGACACTTGTCATATATTGTGAGGAGTCACAATTAGTAGTCACAAGGTGATGTTGGATCTCAACATTCTTGTAACATTGGGTAGTAATGATGTGTTGCTAGATACCGCTCATACTTATGCCCCTAAATGGGTTTAGAGGCATTGCCAACGTTACAAGAACCTATAGGGTCGCACACTAAGGACAATTAGATGGAGATTAGGTTCATATGATGAACCAAGAGGATTAGATTCATTTGATGAATCAAATTGGATTAAGAGTAATCCTAATTGGGCTAATTGAGTTGGACTCAAGTTGATTCATGTGTTCAATGAGTCTAATTTAGATTATGACTCATTGAATTAATTTAATTAAATGAATTAGATTCATTATATTAAATTGGCTTGAATTAAATGGTTGGATTAGATCAACCACGAGAGAGATTAAGTCAAGTTTGACTTGACTTGAGAGGAAGATGAAGAGTCAAGTTTGACTTGACTTTATGCCACCTCATTGGTGAGTTGGCATTGAGTGGGCCAAAGATGATGCTCCACATCATCATGGTTGCTTAAGTGGGATGTCACCTCATGGGAGTTACCAAGAGTTGTGACTCTTGGCATTCTATGGAGGTTACACATCCTCTTAATGTGGTCGGCCACATCAATTGGATGAATAAGTTTCATTTTGTGAATTATTCTCATTGATTCCTTCATCTTCTTCCTTGCTCTCTCTTCTTGCTCTCCCTCTCCTCTCTTGGACGAACCTTACCAAGGTGCTAGCACACCTTTGTGTTAGGTTTTCTCCACCTAATAGTTCATGTGGATACTTCTAGAGGGTTGTACACTTGACAACCTTGAGATCCGGCATCACTTGGAAAAGCGGGATACGCGAAGGGCTTCGCATCAAGGGTAATTCCTTCTCCTTGTTTAGAACTAGCATAAAACTCGTACTCGTAATGTTTTTCGAAAGTTTTACTTCGCACGGATCCAGTGGCATGGGGGTTTCAGGGTTTCCGCGATGTGAAAAAGCGATTTTCGCAGCCCGAATGACCCAACTTTGTTTCCCTTTGTAGATCTACTGTAGATCGAGGTTTAGAAACTCATACTCGTAAGTTTTTAGAAAGTTTTTACTTCGCACGGATCCGTGGCTGGGGGTTTCGGGGTTTCCGTGACGCGAAAAGTAGTTTTCACGGCCCGAAGAACCCAACAATGGTATCAGAGCCACGTGCAAAGACTTGTACGAGTTTATTTTTGTTTTTTATGAAAAATATAGCTTCTATGATTTTCTGTAAATTTAATATTTTATGGATTTTTATGAGTAATTTTCTCGTAGAAGCGAAGCACAAGTGTTTCGACACTTGTAGGCTTCGACTACCGAGAAGATTTTTCTGAAACGGCAAGGTTTTGCCCCAAAACTTTTTGGGACAGCAGGCTAAGGCGCTGTAGGATCACTAAGGAACCCTCGCGATGGTTAGATTGCGGGTAGGGGCGCTGCCCCTGGCCCCGCAAGGGGATTCGTTCTGCGATTGCGCCCGAAAACCGCTAAACGGGACCGCCAGGAATTTTTTACTCGTAAAAATTGGTATTAAAATTGCAGAAAATTATAGAAAATACATAATTTAGAATTATGTATAATTTTTGATAGTCATGGCCCAAAAGACTCAATTGGATTGGAATAAATGTGTTGTAATTCATAATACGGCCTGTGTGCCGTGATGTGATGTGCGTGTTGTATTTTTATTCGCGACCTGCGCGTCGTGCCTTTCTCTATTTTATATTCTTGTTGTAAATTAGTTTAGACTCGAATGTAACTTGAGTTTCAAAATTATAATGTACAAAATTGGAGCGGTGGAAGGTCCACTCGAGACGGAGTTACGAGGAGGGCGCGAGCAACACAAGGTGGTCAAAGGGAGGAGCTTGAGAAGCTGTTGACCCTAGGTTGACCATCCAATCTTCTCATTGGCTTGAGAAGATCGTAGTAGGACCATGACTAATCACGAATTAATTTAATTAATTGCTTGTGTATATGTGATGCATGATTAAGTAATTAATTAGTGCCTAACGATTAGATTAGATCTAAGTCGTGCACATGATGTACCCTTTCGATTAGATTAGATCTATCGAGTATATGATACGCATCATCGTTTAGATTAGATCTAAATCACGTTAACTCTAATGCCTACCGTGTCGTGATACCTATCACTACCTCGATCACATGTGTTGTTGGATCTGCCAAAGCAGAGCAACACATATTATCTTGGTAGGGTACGAAGGGACAATCTTGGTCCCGCTTATCAACGCATGGGCGAATACAAACTCAATTAGATTGAGTATTCCTAGTTAACTCTGTTGGATCAAGTACAACTATAGGCATTCTTCCAATGGTTGGAAAGATAGAACATAAATCACATTTATATTAATTCTTGGGCGTATTAGCCAAAGCTAACTCAAGTTTTAATATAACTGCTGTCACGCCCCAGGTAGTCCCTGTCCGAAGAAATTTCGGCAGCATCTCCCCTGTACGGGTGACAATATGAATCCAGAATACATATATCTCTATACCTCGGCCACACACGGTCGGAATAATACAATACAAATAAGAAACAATCCACGCAGTTATATTCAACATTTCCACACAGATATAATATGAACAATCCACGCAGTTATATAAAGAAAGAACGATTTAGAATCATTGAAGATATATGTAAACATCCTACTCCACTACAACGAAGAAAGACAAAATCCACGAAGTAATGAAATAATATCCGCAGTGGAAAAACAAAAGTAGTAACCCAAGTGTTCGATATAAAGTCCACAATACAAAACCCACATCACAAGTATATAAGATGCAAAAGCAAAACAGATCCCGACAACAGGAAAGCCTCGCGATAAAGGGGCTAGCAACTCGAATCTCTCCTGACGGCCTCAACCTGAAAAATAGTAACAACGGGGTGAGTTCAAAGAACTCAGCAGGTAATCCAATAGATATGTATAGCAACATATAATCACCAGTAACATCCTATGGTATAGTACACTAAACCATAGAGCCTACAGTACAGTTTTCTAACAGTACAACCTACGGTACAGTCTCCTAACAGTATAACAGATATGCATAGCTGAAATAAACTGTAATAACCAGCAATAGGCATAAAGTACAGTCTATAGCAAGAATAATAAAAAAATGCATAACTGAAATAAACAGTACTCACCTGCGAGGCTTGGGCAAATGACTGTGGACATACACAGACAAAGATAGTCAGAGCAAATAAGCATGTATCCTATATGCATGTCAATCATATGCAGTCACCCAAGTGCATCATCCAATATGCAACAATCACAATAAATGCAATATGTGCATATGATGCAATATGACATGGTCACCACTGTCAGCCAGTCAGCCATCTCACACACAATGGTGAGACCGAGTAGGTAGGGTTGTGACACCGTGCACTCTGCCATCACTGCCCCTGAAGAGTGACCGAGTGGACGGGATGCTGTCGGAGTACACCTATCCTCCTACCTCAGACATAGTGAGGGAGCGCAATGCTCTCATCTCCCGGTACACAATGACGGGGAGGGACCCCGGCTGCAACCCAGTTGTATCGTGCTACCCGTGAGCACCCCGGCGGTGCACCACCGAGCAACCTACCATACACACCCTAAGTGCTGTGCCACTACCCATGCAGTGGTCACGTGTGTAGAGGTCCATGTAGCCGGCCGACGAGCTCAACAACAATGGAGTCGTCAATCGCCCAGCATGCAATCATGCGATATGGTGCGTGCGGCTACAGTATGTCATACCTGAATATATCCTCCTCCATATGCGTAGGTGCCAATAAAACAAACGCATATGTATAACAATGATATAAGCAACGCAAATCCAACAACATATAACAAGTATCTCCAGCAACTAATCCTGTGTAGATAAGCACTATAAATATCCATCTCTATAAACATACGTACACATGGTAAGCAGTAAAGGTATACCAGACGAAAGTATAGAAGATAACAATAGCAACATGTATCAAGTATCAAATAACAAAACCAGGGAGGTGCTAAAGCTACCAATACCACTAGTCATATATATATACTAGACTAACATATAGCAGACAACAGTAGCAACATGTATCAGGTATCAACTAAGCTAACACCAGGGAAATACTAAATCTACCAATCACTAGTAATTATATATAAGTTACACATATCATAAGACAATATCAAAAAGATAAGTCAAAGGGTACCCGCCTCAAATAGAAGGTACAATCCCAAATCCGAAGTCAACGTCGAGACGCCGTCTCGAATCAAAGTCCTGTGTCAAACCAACAATATATATAGATTTTATTTAGCTAAATCAAATGAATAGCTAAATAAAACCCCTAGAACTAAATTAGGGCAAAAACCCTAATCCATACAATCTCAACCTACGTAATTAAATCTAATGGTAAATTAGGATTAGTTACCTAATCCCTAATCACCAATTAGATTAGGAATCTAATGGTTGACTAGAGTTAATTACCCTAACCCTAACCATTCCATTAGATTAATTCTACACACAATCAACAACTAATTACAACATCTAATCAAACCTACACATAAATAACTAATCAATCACACTTAACCTAATCCATCTAGAACAAGATCATCAAACTAATATTCAATTTCGAAACATGATCTACAACAAGATCAATTATCCTATTCCTTACCTCAAAACCAAGGTGATCACCAATAGATCACAATCAAAGGTGTTGCTGCCGGTTAGGGAAAGCTGCTGGATACACCTCAAAGATCACAATTCCAGCATCACAGCAACAGAACCTCACTGGATGGGATTCACCTCCAGAATCACAGAAACTAACCTCACTGGATCAGTTCAAAGTGAGATCAAGAAATGGAGATCACATAATCCAAACAATGACCTAACAATTATACCCTAATAGCTCACTAATGGAAACAACTAGTGATGCTTACCGCGTGCAGAATGGAAGCTAGAACCCAACACAGTAGATCCAAGCCGACAATGAAGAGGAAGGTTACGGCTAGGGCTAGGATTTCCTTCTGGATCAGAGATCTGCTCATACGAAGCAGTGATCTGAAGGGGAAAGCACTGGCGATGAACCTAAGGCATAGTTCGGAGAGAATCCAGTGAAGAAGGATCAAGAATCGTCACACAAAATCCTCAACAGTCAATCAAACAAGATCCCTTACCTTCACATTATACCTAGGGCATAGCCTGTCGTCGTGTGGAAGGAAGCAAAAGACATCGGTGATGTAATCGGAAGAGAGGAAAAGCTCAAGAAGCCATCCTCTGTCATCGACGCACGCTCCCGGCTTCCGAATCCCGACGATCTTGGGCATGGATCCGCAAGGTAAAGGGTGAAGGCTAGGGTTCGAATCTCCTATCAACTCCACCGAGAGATTGCCCGCACAAAGGTGATGACCCGAAAGGAACCGCGACCTCCATGCTAGCATAATCGATGGAGAAATGGGGTGCTCAACCGCCGGCAATAACTTCCCCTGGTGGCGTCGTCGGCGTCAGAGAAGAGAAAGGAAATGGGCAGAGGAAAGGAGGCGCATGAGCAGAGGGGATCGGGGAGAAAGCAAAATAGAATCGACGTTAGGGAGAAGGAATAATAAAAGGGATTTATAAATAAATCTTTTTCTCACTTAAATGGGTATCCCAAACAGGCTTTATCCGTACCCGAAATTGATCCCCTCAAAACCCATCGTACGAGCTCCGAAAAATTCCCAGAAAATTTCTAAAAATTCCGGAAAAATTTTATAAGGCTATTTCCCAAATAACCTTATTTATTAAATTCTTCCGAGATCTCACATCCTCCCCTACTAATAAAAATTTGGTCCCCAAATTTTGCTATAACCAATAGCAAACCCTGAAATATAACCATGCAGTATAAATGCTGAAAGAACTCTAACCCACATACCTCAAGTAAACAAATGAGGGTATCGAGATCGGATCGTATCCTCTAGCTCCCAAGTAGCCTCCTCGTCAGAATGATGCTGCCATCCGACTTTAACCAGTCGGACCGTCTTGTTCCGCAGCTGACGCTCTCTACGGTCCAGAACCCGTACCGGAACCTCCTCGTAAGTAACGTCCGCCTGAATAGGAACTAATATATCCGACAGAACATGTGCTGGATCTGATACGTATCTCCTCAGCATAGATACATGGAATACATCATGAATGCCGGCTAGAGATGGTGGTAGCGCCAGACGGTAAGCTACTGCTCCAATCCTCTCCAAGATCTGGAATGGCCCAATATATCGTGGAGCTAGCTTACCTCAAAGACCAAATCGCTTCACCCCCTTCGTGGGTGAAACTCTCAGAAACACATGATCAATAATAGAGAACTCCAGGGGTCTCCATCGCCGATCAGCATAACTCTTCTGACGGTCCTGAGCCTCTGACACCCTCCGTCTGATAGTGTGAACTAACTCTGCATCCTGCTGGGCTCTCTGAGGTCGTAGCAGCTGAGCCTCCCCAACCTCCTCCCTGAGGGGGTGTCCGACAAGGTCTACCATACAATACCTCAAACGGTGCCATCTGGATAGCCGAATGATAGCTGTTGTTGTAGGCGAACTCCACTAATGGCAGGTGGTCCTCCCAACTGCCTCCGAAATCCATAACGCAAGACCTCAGCAAATCCTCCAAAGTCTGAATAGTCCGCTCTGACTGCTCATCTGTCTGCGGATGGAATGCCGTACTGAAACGAAGCTGTGTGCCCAAGGCCTGCTGCAGACTCTGCCAGAATCGGGACGTGAACTGTGGGTCTCTATCAGATATAATGCTCAACGGAACTCCATGCAATCTGATAATCTCTCGACCATATAACTCAGCTAATTGATCCAGAGAATCAGTCTTCCGGATCGCTAAAAAGTGTGCGGATTTGGTTAATCGGCCAACGATTACCCAAATCGCATCATTGCCTCGTCGAGTCCTAGGCAATCCTACCACAAAATCCATAGTAATATGCTCCCACTTCCACTCTGGAATAGGGATCCTCTAGCAGGTCTCGGTGTTCAGCCTTCACCTGCTGACAGACAAGACATCTAGCTACAAAATCTATAATGTCTTTCTTCATACCGCTCCACCAATAGGAACGCCTCAAATCACGATACATACGGGTCCCACCGGTGGATAGCAAATCTAGAACGATGATCCTCCTCAAGTAACTCCTCCATGACGGGTGAGACCGAGGTACATAATCTACCTCGAAATACACAATCCTCGTCATCTCGTAAACTCGATCAGTCCTAAGCTATCCGCCGCTAATGAATCAGAATGCCGATCTCCTACCGACCTCTCGAATCCTCATCCTGATCGACGACTGAGCAACCATGGTAACAAGAATACCCTGCTCTGTCCATCCCTGCTCCTCAAGGCCCAACTCGGAGAACCCCTGAATCAAGTCCATGACTAAAACTCGATGACAAGCTAAAGTCCCTCTGGACTTTCTGCTAAGTGCATCAGCAACCACATTAGCTTTACCCGGATGGTAGCTAATAGTACAATCATAGTCCTTCAGGAACTCCATCCATCTCCTCTGTCGGAGATTGAGTTCCTTCTGTGTGAAAATATATTTGAGACTCTTATGATCAGTAAGAATCTCAAAAGTAATACCATAAAGATGATGTCGCCAAATCTTCAAAGCAAAGATAATAGCGGCTAGCTCTAAATCATGTACTGGGTAGTTCTTCTCATGCTCCTTCAACTGACGAGAATCATAGGAGACTACCCTACCATGCTGCATCAAAACAGCGCCCAAGCCCTGAAGAGATGCGTCTGTGTAAAGTACGAATCCGTCATCACCAGAAGGTAAAACCAAAACTGGTGCTGATACCAATCTCTGCTTCAGCTCCTGGAAGCTGGTCTCGCAAGCCTTTGACCACGTGAACTTTACGTCTTTCCTAGTCAGACGTGTCAACGGCATAGCAATGCTGGAGAAATCCTCAACGAATCGTCGGTAATATCCAGCCAAGCCCAAGAAACTGTGAATCTCCTGGACTGACTTCGGCTGCTCCCAGCTGGTGATAGCCTCGATCTTCTATGGATCTACTGAAATACCTCGGCTTGACACCACGTGTCCCAGAAAACCAACCGAAGATAGCCAAAATGTACACTTGCTGAACTTCGCATACAGATGATGTCGTCGAAGAGTCTCCAAGACTATGCGAAGGTGCTGCGCATGTTCCTCCTCGGAACGTGAATAGATCAATATGTCATCGATAAACACAATAACAAACTGATCTAGGTACTCCAGAAAGATACGGTTCATCAGATCCATAAATACTGCGGGAGCATTGGTAAGCCCAAATGGCATTACCAACAACTCGTAATGTCCGTATCTAGTGCGAAATGTTGTCTTCTGAATATCAGAATCTCTAACTCTCAGCTGATGATATCCAGACCGCAGATTAAACTTAGAATACACTGATGTATCTCTAAGCTGATCAGATAAATCCTCAATCCGTGGTAAGGGGTACTTATTTATGATAGTCACTGCATTCAGCTGCCTATAATCGATGCACAACCTCAGAGTACCATCCTTCTTCTTGACGAATAGTACAGGATAATCCTAAGGCGGAATACCGTGGAGTTCTCCACAAGGACACCAGAATGCTCCTTACCGTGCATGCCATATGCAGCTGCTGCAGAAGGAGCTGTCCTCTGCTAACGATGCGAAGATTGGGCTCTCGGCCCTCCTCGCTGAGTCCCAGACTAAACTGTCCTCCCGGAACAGAAATCCCGGAAGCAACATGCTGAGCCTTCAGCTAATAGTCTCGGCTCACGTGCCCAGGCAGTTTACAATAATAGCAAACTGACTATCCAAGGTGCATGCAGAGATGATGTGATCTCGGGATCCACATCGGGTACAGTGAGGGTCACCGACGGACTGTTTCCGGTTCTGCTGAGAAGATCGGGAACGTCCTGATGAAGATCATCCTGACTTCTGGGGTCGGCCAGATGACCCAGAAGTACCCTGACCCGTTTGAGTACGACTGCTCTGCTGCTGTCCGGTAGCTTGTGGCTACTGGATTTGTCCGGAAGTCCGATTAGTCAGCTTTCTCTTCTTGTCTGCATTCACTCTCTGATGAGCAAACTCAATCATAAGAGCTCTACCCAGTGCCTCTGTATATGATGCAATACCAAGACCGGGAATCTTCACCTGAAGATGCCTGTCTAATCCTTGGACCAACTGAAGCATACAAGATCTATCCTCGACAACTAACTCAGGACAGAATCTGACCAACCGATTAAATTCGGCATTATACTCCATCACTGAGCGATTATTCTATCGAAGACTCAGGAAATCCTGCCGACGTGTCATCTGATACGCCGGGGGAAAAATACTGACTCTCGAATGCCTCCCTAAATCTCGTCCAGGTAATATACTGCTCGCCTATAATCGAGCGCTACGTGTCCCACCAGATCTCTGCCCCATCTCGTACCTCAAGTACGCAGTAGTAGGCACGACTGGAGGGTACCGGGTATACTAAAGGTGATACCACTAGTGGTACAGTCGAGGTATGTACCTCTGAAGTCGGAACTGTCGGGGTCTTATAATCCGACGTGCCTATAATATCCTGACGAGTCTGTCCCTGACGGGCAGGCTCGATCCTAGCAGATCTCTCTGGAGACTATCTCCGGAGAATCTATCGCCCTCTTACGGGGGCGATCACGTCTCGGTATCGGAATACGTGTATGTGTCATATCTGAAAACAAAATGTTACCCAGATATCACTACAGGTATAAGAACTGAAAAATTACCTCATTTACCTATTTGTCGTCTGGAGATGTCCTGTCGCTGCATAGCCCCCAAATAGATCCAATAAAACCTCATCAAAATACCTCGGAATTCCGAAACGAGTAAGTCGACGAAAATCCGTACAAATCCAAAAATACCGAGAAATGCTCACGAAAGTAAGTATCGTAAATCCGAAACCTGACAAGTAGGTATCGCAAAACTGCTCTAATACCAAATAAATTGGTATCAGATGAAATCCCAAAAATCCAGATACGCCGCAAACTCCAGGACACAAAAATCCGAAATCGGAGCCTAGCTCTGATACCAAATAAATTGGTATCAGATAAACCTCGAAAATCCAAAATGAAGAGCAAGTATCGTGAGCCTGGCTCTGATACCAAACAAATTGTCACGCCCCAGGTAGTCCCTGTCCGAAGAAATTTCGGCAGCATCTCCCCTGTACGGGTGACAATATGAATCCAGAATACATATATCTCTATACCTCGGCCACACACGACCGGAATAATACAATACAAATAAGAAACAATCCACGCAGTTATATTCAACATTTCCACACAGATATAATATGAACAATCCACGCAGTTATATAAAGAAAGAACGATTTAGAATCCTCGAAGATATATGTAAACATCCTACTCCACTACAACGAAGAAAGACAAAATCCACGAAGTAATGAAAATATATCCGCAGCGGAAAAACAAAAGTAGTAACCCAAGTGTTCGATATAAAGTCCACAATACAAAACCCACATCACAAGTATATAAGATGCAAAAGCAAAACAGATCCCGACAACAGGAAAGCCTCGCGATAAAGGGGCTAGCGACAGGAATCTCTCTTGATGGCCTCAACCTGAAAAATAGTAACAACAGGTTGAGTTCAAAGAACTCAACAGGTAATCCAATAGATATGTATAGCAACATATAATCACCAGTAACATCCTATGATACAGTACACTAAACCATAGAGCCTACAGTACAGTTTTCTAACAGTACAACCTACGGTACAGTCTCCTAACAGTATAACAGATATGCATAGCTGAAATAAACTATAATAACCAGCAATAGGCATAAAGTATAGTCTATAGCAAGAATAATAAGAAAATGCATAACTGAAATAAACTGTACTCACCTGCGAGGCTTGGGCAAATGACTGTGGACATACACAGACAAAGATAGTCAGAGCAAATAAGCATGTATCCTGTATGCATGTCAATCATATGCAGTCACCCAAGTGCATCATCCAATATGCAACAATCACAATAAATGCAATATGTGCATATGATGCAATATGACATGGTCACCCCTGTCAGCCAGTCAGCCATCTCACACACAATGGTGAGACCGAGTAGGTAGGGCTGTGACACTGTTCCTCAAGAGTGACCGAGTGGACGGGATGCTTGAGTACACCTATCCTCCTACCTCAGACATAGTGAGGAGCGCAATGCCTCATCTCCCGACACAATGACGGGAGGGACCCCACAACCCGCTTGTATCGTCTACCGTGAGCACCCCGGCGGTGCACCACCGAGCAACCTACCATACACACCCTAAGTGCTGTGCCACTACCCATGCAGTGGTCACGTGTGTAGAGGTCCATGTAGCCGGCCGACGAGCTCAACAACAATGGAGTCCTCAATCGCCCAGCATGCAATCATGCGATATGGTGCGTGCGGCTACAGTATGTCATACCTGAATATATCCTCCTCCATATGCGTAGGTGCCAATAAAACAAACGCATATGTATAACAATGATATAAGCAACGCAAATCCAACAACATATAACAAGTATCTCCAGCAACTAATCCTGTGTAGATAAGCACTATAAATATCCATCTCTATAAACATACTTACACATGGTAAGCAGTAAAGGTATACCAGATGAAAGTATAGCAGATAACAGTAGCAACATGTATCAAGTATCAAATAACAAAACCAGGGAGGTGCTAAAGCTACCAATACCACTAGTCATATATATATACTAGACTAACATATAGCAGATAACAGTAGCAACATGTATCAAGTATTAACTAAGCTAACACCAGGGAAATGCTAAATCTACCAATCACTAGTAATTATATATAAGTTACACATATCATAAGACAATATCAAAAAGATAAGTCAAAGGGTACCCGCCTCAAATAGAAGGTACAATCCCAAATCCGAAGTCAACGTCGAGACGCCGTCTCGAATCAGAGTCCTGTGTCAAACCAACAACATATATAGATTTTATTTAGCTAAATCAAATAAATAGCTAAATAAAACCCCTAGAACTAAATTAGGGCAAAAACCCTAATCCATACAATCTCAACCTGCGTAATTAAATCTAATGGTTAATTAGGATTAGTTACCTAATCCCTAATCACCAATTAGATTAGGAATCCAATGGTTGACTAGGGTTAATTACCCTAACCCTAACCATTCCATTAGATTAATTCTACACACAATCAACAACTAATTACAACATCCTATCAAACCTACACATAAATAACTAATCAATCACACTTAACCTAATCCATCTAGAACAAGATCATCAAACTAATATTCAATTTCGAAACATGATCTACAACAAGATCAATTATCCTATTCCTTACCTCAAATCCAAGGTGATCACCAATAGATCACAATCAAAGGAGTTGTTGCCGATTAGGGAAAGGTGCTGGATACACCTCAAAGATCACAATTCCAGCATCACAGCAACAGAACCTCACTGGATTGGATTCACCTCCAGAATCACAGAAACTAACCTCACTGGATCAGTTCAAAGTGAGATCAAGAAATGGAGATCACATAATCCAAACAATGACCTAACAATTATACCCTAATAGCTCACTAATGGAAACAACTAGGGATGCTTACCGCGTGCAGAATGGAAGCTAGAACCCAACACAGTAGATCCAAGCCGACAATGAAGAGGAAGGTTACGGCTAGGGCTAGGATTTCCTTCTGGATCAGAGATCTGCTCATACGAAGCAGTGATCTGAAGGGGAAAGCACTGGCGATGAACCTAGGGCACGGTTCGGAGAGAATCCAGTGAAGAAGGATCAAGAATCATCACATAAAATCCTCAACAGTCAATCAAACAAGATCCCTTACCTTCACATTATACCTAGGGCATAGCCTGTCGTCGTGTGGAAGGAAGCAAAAGACATCGGTGATGTAATCGGAAGAGAGGAAAAGCTCAAGAAACCATCCTCTGTCATCGACGCACGCCCCCGGCTTTCGAATCCCGACGATCTAGGGCACGGATCCGCAAGGTAAAGGGTGAAGGCTAGGGTTCGGATCTCCTATCAACTCCACCGAGAGATTGCCCGCACAAAGGCGATGACCCGGAAGGAACCGCGACCTCCAAGCTAGCACAATCGATGGAGAAATGGGGTGCTCAACCGCCGGCAATAACTTCCCCAGGTGGCGTCGTCGGCGTCAGAGAAGAGAAAGGAAATGGGCAGAGGAAAGAGGCGCGTGAGCAGAGGGGATCGGGGAGAAAGCAAATCGGAATCGGCGTTAGGGAGAAGGAATAATAAAAGGGATTTATAAATAAATCTTTTTCTCACTTAAATGGGTATCCCAAACAGGCTTTATCCGTACCCGAAATTGATCCCCTCAAAACCCATAGTACGAGCTCCGAAAAATTCCAAGAAAATTTCTAAAAATTCCGGAAAAATTTTATAAGGCTATTTCCCAAATAACCTTATTTATTAAATTCTTCCGAGATCTCACAACTGCGGATAATGATCCTATAAACAAGAGTTGCATAGAGATGTAATTGGTAAATAGTTACCTACCGATCATACTAAATCTTGGGCGTATTAGCCAAAGCTAACTCAAGGGTTAGTATGATGTGGATCTTGTCCCACATGAATTATAGAATTCTGTGGGAGCATCATTTAGTTAAAGGCTTAATTAAATGATTTAAAAGAATATAATATTTATTTTCTGCATTTTTATGTTGTAGATAACCATGACGTCGAATACGAATCCTTCTCCCTGCGTTCAGTCCTTGAGAAGGACAAGCTCAACGGAGCAAATTTCCTGTACTGGTACAGGAACTTGAGAATAGTTCTCACCCAGGAACTTAAACTGTATGTTCTGGAGCAGCTCATTCCGGAGGCTCCTCCTGCCAATGCCACGCATGCAGATAAAGATGCTTACAAGAAGCATCAAGATGATGCATTAGATGTGTCCTATCTAATGCTCGCGACCATGAACTCTGAGCTTCAGAAGCAACACGAGTTAATGGGCGCTTACGATATGGTTGAACATCTTCGTCAACTGTATCAAGGACAAGCGAGGCATGAGAGATTTGAGATCTCAAGGGTACTGTTTCAGTGCAAGATGTCATATGGGGCTCCCGTAGGCCCATATGTACTCAAAATGATTGGGTACATAGAAAACCTATAGAGGTTGGGATTCCCGCTTGGCCAAGAGCTGGCCTGACCTGATCTTGCAATCCTTGCCTGATAGCTATAGTCAGTTTGTTCTAAACTACAATATGAACGAAATTGACAAGCCACTGCCCGAGCTGCTTAGCATGTTAAGAATTGCTGAGCTGAACCTTAAGAACGCAAAGCCCCACTCTATTCTGATGGTTCAGAAACACAAAGGCAAGGGCAAGCCCAATGGCAAAGGAAAGTCCCAAGCCAAGGGCAAAGGCAAGGCACTGAAGCCTAAAGGAGGGATCGCCAAGGATGCTACCTGCTTCCACTGCGGTCAGACTGGGCACTGGAAGAGGAACTGCAAGGTGTACCTTGAAGATCTTAAGAAGAAGCGAAGTGAGACTTCCACTTCAGGTATATATGTTATAGAAGTCAATCTATCTATTTCTTCATCATGGGTATTAAATACCAGATGTGCATCTCACATTTGTACTAATGTGCAGGCGCTGAGAAATAGCAGGGCATTGGCGAAGGGCGAGGTGGACCTACGAGTAGGCAATGGAGCACGAGTTGCTGCTGTTGCTATAGAAACTTATCATCTATCTCTGCCCTCTGGGCTTGTATTAGAATTAGATAATTGTTGTTATGTGCCTGTATTAACAAAGAACATAATTTCAGTTTCTTGTTTGGACAAGAAAGGTTTCCCTTTTATAATTAAGGACAAATGTTGTTCTGTTTATTTAAAAGATATGTTCTATTATAGTGCACCTCTGATGAACGGACTCTACATTCTAGACCTTGAAAGCCCTATCTATAACATAAATACCAAGAGGTTCAAGTCAAATGACCTGAACCAAACCTATCTCTGGCACTGTCGCTTAGGTCATATAAATGACAAGCGCTTATCCCAACTCCATAAGGATGGTTTGCTGGACTCATTTGATTTTGAATCTTATGAGACGTGCGAGTCATGCCTACTAGGCAAGATGACCAAGACTCCCTTTAGTGGGCACAGCGAAAGAGTGACTGATTTGTTAGGACTCATACATAGTGATGTATGTGGCCCTTTCAATGTCACTGCTAGAGGCGGTTATAGGTACTTCATCACATTTACTGATGACTTTAGTAGATATGGTTATGTGTACTTGATGACACATAAGTCAGAATCCTTTGAAAAGTTCAAAGAATTCAAGAATGAAGTACAGAACCAGCTTGGCAAGAGTATTAAGATACTTCGATCAGATCGAGGTGGAGAATACCTTAGCCATGAGTTTCGTGACTATCTAGCTGAGTGTGGGATTCTATCCCAACTCACTCCTCCTGGAACACCACAGTGGAATGGTGTATCCGAAAGGAGGAATCGTACCCTATTAGATATGGTACGATCTATGATGAGTCACACAGATCTTCCTACATTCCTTTGGGGCTATGCTCTAGACACGGCAGCTTTTATACTCAACTGAGTTCCATCTAAGGCCGTGATAAAGACACCATATAAGATATGGACTGGGAGAGATGCCCAGGTGTCTTTCATGAGGATTTGGGGTTGTGAGGCTTACGTTCGACGTCAAGTCTCAGACAAGTTAGGACCCAAAGCCGACAAGTGCTACTTTATTGGATATCCCAAGGAAACTAAGGAATATTACTTCTACATTCCCAGTCAGCACAAGGTAGTTGTGGCAAAGACTGGGGTCATTCTAGAAAGGGACTTTATTTCTAGAAAGACTAGTGGGAGTACGTTCGATCTTGAAGAAGTTCAAGATGCGGACCATAGCACTGAAGCCTCGATGGAAGTTGAACTGGAACCACAAAGTGTTGTGGATGATGTTGTTTCACAAAGAGTTGAGGAACAACAACCAGTTCAAGTAGACATACCTCTTCTCAGGTCTGATAGGGTACGTCGTCAGCCTGAGAGATACTCATTTCTCTTGTCTGACCATGATGACATTGTGCTCATAGAGGATGAGCCTACCACCTATCAGGAAGCTGTGATGAGACCAGATTCTGAGAAATGGCTAGAGGCCATGAGATCCGAGATGGAATCCATGTACACCAACCAAGTATGGACTTTGGTTGATCCACCTGAAGGGGTAAAACCCATTGGGTGTAAGTGGGTCTTTAAGAGAAAGACTGACATGGATGGACTTATCTATAAGGGTTGCTTGGTAGCTAAAGGTTTCAAGCAAATTCATGGTATTGACTATGATGAAACCTTTTCTCCAGTAGTGATGTTTAAATCCATTCGGATCATGCTTGCTATTGCAGCTTACCATGACTATGAGATATGGCAGATGGATGTCAAAACCGCGTTTCTGAATGGAAACCTGCTCAAGGATGTGTACATGACACAACCTGAGGGTTTTGTAGATCCACAGCATACTAGCAGAGTATGCAAGCTGCATAGGTCCATTTATTGGCTAAAGCAAGCTTCTCGGAGCTAGAATCTTTGATTCGATGATGCAATCAAACAGTTTGGTTTCATCAAGAATGAAGATGAGCCTTGTGTCTACAAGAAGGTTGTAGGGGATATAGTTGTCTTCCTCATATTGTATGTGGATGACATACTACTCATTGGGAAGGGCATCCCTATGCTTCAGTCTGTCAAGACCTGGCTAGGGAGTTGCTTCTCAATGAAGGACTTAGGTGAGGCATCCAGCATTCTAGGGATACAGATCTATAGAGATAGATCTAAGAGATTGCTTGGCCTAAGTCAGAGTAGCTGATTCTACGACAAAGGCCGAGTACATTGCTACATCAGAGGTAGCAAAGGAGGCAGTTTGGATCCGCAAGTTCATCACTAAACTTGGGGTGGTTCCCAGTATCGCTGACCCTATTGAGCTCTATTGTGACAACAATGGAGCTATAACACAGGCGAAGGAACCTCGCTCACATCAGCGGACCAAACACATACTACGGTGCTTCCATCTCATTCGAGAGATTATTGAGAGAGGAGATATGAAGATATGCAGAGTACCTACAGAGGCTAACATCGCAGATCCCTTGACCAAGGCTTTGACACAGAGGAAGTATGATGGTCACACTAGGTCATTGGGGCTTAGAGCCTACACTGACTGGCACTAGTGCTAGTGGGAGATTATTAGTTAGAGCCCTAGAGCCAATCATTTGATGATTGTATTATGGACTTGTTGTATCATATTCTTATATAAATAAAGGCATTTATTGTTTTGGTTATTATACTTACTTGTATTGGTGCAAAATAAACTAAGTATAATAGCGTCCTTGAGTAGAAGGTTCTCACCTATATCAATCGGTTAGTTGAACCGATAGTGAGATGATATAGGGAACACTACTCTTAATCATTCCTAGTCGAGTATTAACATTCAGGGACAATGTTAATGTAATAAGACTAGCATATAGGTCAACTCGATGACTTGATCTCACAAGTCATGGATATAGAGATATCAAGTTGACACATGGGTATGCATTGGAAAATGTATACTAAATGACCCGCCATGAGAAAGTATCATGGATTGTTATATGAGTGTCATATACTTTCTCATGTGGCTATTAGTATGACTACTAGTCCTTAGACCTGAAGTCACCATGGTTCCCTACATAAGGAGTTATGTACTTTGGTTTCGTCAAACGTCACCCGTAACTGGGTGGACTATAAAGGCGATTACTGGGTATGTAACGAATTATGCAGAGGGATGTGAGTGATGTAGATGGGATCTATCCCTCCTATATGACGGGAGAGACATCGATATTCTTGATAGAGTGAGACCACGAAGTGCATGGCCATGCCCAAATGAGTCAATATGAGATATTGAGCTCATTTGATTTAGTGAGTCTACTTGGAGTTCAAGATTTAGATTGATTAGAGGATAACACGGTCTATGCCTCACATTGATCAATCTAGATGTCTAGGATAGAAGGACACTTGTCATATATTGTGAGGAGTCACAATTAGTAGTCACAAGGTGATGTTGGATCTCAACATTCTTGTAACATTGGGTAGTAATGATGTGTTGCTAGATACCGCTCATTACTTATGCCCCTAAATGGGTTTAGGGACATTGCCAACGTTACAAGAACCTATAGGGTCACACACTAAGGACAATTAGATGGAGATTAGGTTCATATGATGAACCAAGAGGATTAGATTCATTTGATGAATCAAATTGGATTAAGAGTAATCCTAATTGGGCTAATTGAGTTGGACTCAAGTTGATTCATGTGTTCAATGAGTCTAATTTAGATTATGACTCATTAAATCAATTTAATTAAATGAATTAAATTCATTATATTAAATTGGCTTGAATTAAATGGTTGGATTAGATCAACCACGAGAGAGATTAAGTCAAGTTTGACTTAACTTGAGAGGAAGATGAATAGTCAAGTTTGACTTGACTTTATGCCACCTCATTGGTGAGTTGGCATTGAGTGGGCCAATGATGATGCTCCACATCATCATGGTTGCTTAAGTGGGATGTCACCTCATGGGAGTTACCAAGAGTTGTGACTCTTGGCATTCCATGGAGATTACACATCCTCTTAATGTGGCCAGCCACATCAATTGGATGAATAAGTTTCATTTTATGAATTATTCTCATTGATTCCTTCATCTTCTTCTTTGCTCTCTCTTCTTGCTCTCCCTCTCCTCTCTTGGCCGAACCTTACCAAGGTGCTAGCACACCTTTGTGTTAGGTTTTCTCCACCTAATAGTTCGTGTGGATACTGCTAGAGGGTTGTACACTTGACAACCTCGAGATCCGGCATCACTTGAAAGAGCGGGATACGCGAAGGGCTTCGCATCAAGGGCAATTCCTTCTCCTAGTTTAGAACTAGCATAAAACTCGTACTTGTAATGTTTTTCGAAAGTTTTACTTCGTACGGATCCGGTGGCATGGGGGTTTCGGGGTTTTCGCGACGCGAAAAAGCTGTTTTCGCGGCCTGAAAGACCCAACTTTGTTTCCCTTGGTAGATCTATTGTAGATCAAGGTTTAGAAACTCATACTTGTAAGTTTTTCAAAAGTTTTTACTTCGCACGGATCCGTGGATGGGGGTTTCGGGGTTTTCGCGACACGAAAAGCGGTTTTCGCGGCCCGAAGAACCCAACATAATAATATCATAAATATGAAGTTTGGCAGTCATCGGACTGTCCGGGTCTGACTTTGGATTTCCAACTGGAAACCCTAGGTTGACCTGACGCCTACTGTTCCCTCTACGGGGAACGCGTCCTCACCTACTTCACTCAGGAGATTTACCTGTTGCCAGTGCGATCCTCCAGATCGACTGGATTTTTACTCGGTGCTCGATGCTTCCAGACTTTCTGCTGGACTTCCGCTTCCCGGCTGGTCCAGTCTTTCACCTGGTTCACGACACCAGGACTTTCCACCTAGGGTTACCCCCCCCCCCCTAGGACTTTTTCCTGAAGCACTCGACCAACCAAGACTTTCCGCATAGGGTTACCACCCCCTATGACCTAGGGTTACCACCCCTAGGGTTTTTACCTTGTCTAACCACAGTTAGGGCTTTTGCCTAAGTACACTTAGGACTTTCCTACAATCTCATTCAGACTGTTAGATCACCACACACCTTAACTTTGAATCCTTTGTCATTATCAAAACTCAGGTTCGATCGTCGGATGCTTCCCGCACCAACAATCTCCCCCTTTTTTATTATGGTAACCAAAATTCAAAGTTAAGTAAAACAAATGCATAAATATATTAAAAGGTTTTAAGTGAGCAAGCTTAAGTATATAAATTCAAATAAAAGCATAACTTAAGCTAACACTTAAACTTTGTGACGCTCCCCCTTAATACAGGGCTTCCTTTTTGAATTAGATTTTTTACTTTTGAATTTCCTACTCTCCCCCTTTGCCATTTATCAAAAAATAAGCCAGTTGAAAGCAAGTTTTAAGTTTCTAGAAAAAACAGATTAGGCTTTGAAAAAATGCTTGTGAAACACTTAACTTATAATTAAATTTTACTGAAAAAATTGTTAGTTAAGGGAGAAAGATGACTTAAAAAGGAATATTTTTCTCCTAAGTTAAAAAAAAGCTAATATATGGATGACTTCGAAGGTTGACTTTAGCCTCTTTTTAAACTTAGTTTGTTTTAGAAAAAAATATTTAACTAAGTTTAGAAAAACTTAGCTAGATTTTAAAGAATTTTGGAGCCAAATTATTTTGTGTAAAGAAATTTGAAGTCTCATTTTACTTAGCAAAAATCTTTTGAAAACCATGAGTTAAATTTTGCAAGTAAAGAAATATGTTTTTAATACTTTTAGCTAAGTATAGAATGAATCTAAGAGGGAACTTAGAAAAGTATTTTAGCACTTAGAGTTAAAATTTATAAAGGTGGCTAAGTTTGAGAAGGTGTGAAAGTTGCTATATGGGCCACTTAGCTAAGCTTTTTGCAAACATTTAAAATGTAGTTTTAGTTTAGAAAGGTACTTAGTTTGAAAAACTTAATTTTGAAAATTAGGAGTAAGTATTTTAGGACGAAGAGGCAGTAACTAAATATTTAATTTATGTTCAAGTTTTATTGGTTCTTAAGTCCAAGCATGAGTCAAGTTAAATAGAATCAAATTATCTAATTGGTTTTGATCATGTATCAGAGCCGTAAAGTACAAGCATGCTTAATCTTAATATCTCCATTTTCTTCACCAACTGTCTATCCTTTAGCTACTTGCTGATTGCCTAGAGGGCAGCAGCTTTCACTTGGTTAGTCAAGTCAAGTCATTTAGTCCAGTTAGATTTGTCTAAGGCTGGAAGACTTGACTTGATTACTGTTAATAAAGTATTTAACGCCCAGACTCATATTGATGCACGGAAATAAGCATTCTTGAGTCCAGGTTGTACCCTATGCATCTCACACCATTCTATGTTTTTCAAACACAAGCAAGGTATGCCTAGATGTTTGTGAGATGCTCTAGCTTAAATCTAGGGGAACAGGATTTCTAGGGTAGAGCCTAGGCTAAATGCAACTTTTGAAAATTCTAAGGAAATGGGATTTTAAAATCATTATTTTTCCTAGATTTTGAAAAGAATAAGAGAATGAGTTTTGAAGTAAGACAATGAATTTTGAAAATTAATATCTATTCTACCCAGCACATTCCTATTTATCTTCTAAGTGCACTGAACTCAAGTTCAGGAAAGGGTTTTGTGAAAATGTCAACTAGGTTTGATTTAGACTCAACATAGTTGAGTGCAAGTTCACCTTTAGCTACATGATCCCTTACAAAGTAGTGTTTTACCTCTATGTGTTTAGTCCTACAGTGGTGAATTGGATTTTTAGTTAGATTAATTGAGCTTATATTATCAATTAAGATTTTTGTATTTTTGTATTCTAATTCATAGTCTTTTAAGGTATGCACCATCCACAAAAGTTGAGAGGCACTCTCTCCTAGGGCTATGTATTCAGCTTCAGTGGTGGATAGAGCAACACAATGTTGCTTTCTGCTTGACCAACTTACTAGGCACTGACCTAGGATTTGGCAGCTACCACTTGTACTTTTTCTGTCTAATTTGCACCTGGCATAGTCTGAGTCAGAATAGCCAAATAGGTCAAAGGTGCTAGTTCTAGGGTACCAAAGTCCTATATTAAGGGTGCCTTTTATATATCTAAGTATTCTTTTAACATATGTTAAATGTGATTCTTTTGCACAAGATTGGTATCTTGCGCACATACCAACTGCAAATATTATATCTGGTCGACTTGCAGTTAGGTAGAGTATGCTTCCTATTATACTTCTATAGTACTTTGGGTCTACTGATTTACCTTCTGGGTTCGAGTCAATGTTGATGTTAGTGGCCATTGGGGTATTTATGATTTTAGAATGTTCCATGCCAAATTTTTTAATTAGTTCTTTAGCATATTTAGTTTGGTAAATGTAGATTCCATCTTTCATTTGTTTAATTTGTAAACCTAAGAAAAAATTTAGTTCTCCAACCATACTCATTTCAAACTCATTTTCCATTAATTTAACGAATTTGTTTAGAAATTTAGAGTTAGTTGAGTCGAAAATTATATCATCAACATAGATTTGGGCTATGAAGATGTCTTTTTCTATAGTTTTTACAAATAGAGTTGGATTTATGTGACCTTGGTTAAAGCCTTTGGATGTTAAGTAATTAGATAGTCGTTCATACCATGCTCTAGGAGCTTGTTTAAGTCCATATAAGGCCTTTTTCAATTTAAATATATGATTAGGATAGTCTAGGTCCTCAAATCCTGGGGGTTGGTTTACATAGACCTCTTCCTTAATGAATCCATTTAGGAATGTGGATTTTACATCCATTTGGTATAACTTAAACTCTTTATATGCTGCATAGGCTAACAACATTCTAATGGATTCAAGTCTAGCTACTGGTGCATAGGTTTCATCGTAGTCTAAACCCTCAATTTAACTAAATCCTTTGGTTACTAGTCTAGCCTTGTTTCTAACTATTTCACCTTGATCATCCAATTTGTTCCTAAATACCCATTTGGTGTCAATTATGGACTTATCTATGGGTTTAGGTACAAGTTCCCAGACTTGGTTTCTTTCGAATTGTGCTAGCTCTTCCTACATAGCAATGATCCATTCTGGGTCGGGTAGGGCATCTTCTATAGTCTTAGGATCAATCTTTGAAATAAGGGCAATCTGACTCAGGTTCCTATACGAGGATCTAGTTCTGACTCCTAGGTTTGGATCACCCAAAATTTGGTCAGGTGGGTGAGAGGTACTTGCTCTAGTTGGTCTTATATTTGGGTCAGAAATTGGTTCCTCTGGTTTATTAGTGTTGGGATGAATTTCATCGTCTTCAATAATTCTTGGATTAATGTCAACATTTTCATTTAAGTTAGGTAGATTATTTTCTTCATCAAATATTATATTAGTTGTTTCTTCAACTTTTAGGGTATTTTGGTTATAGACTCTATAGGCCCTACTGGTTGTGGAGTACCCTAAAAAGATTCCTTGGTTTGATTTGGGTGTAAATTTTCCTAAGTAATCTTTAGTATTTAAAATATGAACTTTACATCCAAAAACTTTTAAATAGTTTAGGTTGGGAATTTTATTATAATACATTTCATAAGGAGTTTTATTGTGATATTTGTTAATTAGAATTCTATTTTGAATATAATTTACTGTATTTATAGCTTCGGCCCAAAATTGATGATTTAAGTTATATTCATTTAGCATGGTTCTAGCGGCTTCTTGTAGGGTTCTATTTTTACGTTCCACTAGACCGTTTTGTTGGGGGTTCTAGAATATGAAAATTCATGTTGGTATCCATTGATTTTACAGAATTGGGTAAACCTATGATTTTCAAATTTCCCCCATGATCACTTCTTATTCTTTTAATTTTAGTATCTTTTTCATTTTCTGTTAATTTTCAAAAATTACTGAACTCTTCAAAAGTTTCATCTTTCATTTTTAGAAATTTTACCCAGGTGAACCTAGAGTAGTCATCAATTATAACTAAGCAATACTGGTTCTTGCTTAGTGACTTGGCTCCATGTGAATCAAATTGGTCAATATGAAGGAGCTCAAGTAAAGAGTTAGTTCTTTCTAGATTAGTTGATTTGTGCGTTGACTTGGTTTTTTTTCCTTGTTGACAAGCATTACAGATTGAGTTTTCAATAAATTTTAACTTGGGCAAACCTTTAACTAGTCCATTTTGACTCATTTTTTAAATGAGTCTAGTGTGAGTGTGACCCAGTCTTCTGTGCCACAACTCAGTTTCCTCTTCTTGTGTTAGAAAACACTTTATTGAGGAAGTGGGTAGATCAATTGAGTATATATTATTTTTCCTAAGCCCCTTAAGTGTGATTTCCATATTTTCAATATTTTTAACTAAACAACTAGATTTGTCAAAGGTAACTAAGTATCCACTATCACACAGTTGGCTTATACTTAGAAGATTAAAATTGAAGTTTTCAACTAATAGAACTTTTTGAATAATAAAATCGGAACTAAGTTCGATGTTACCTCTTCCGATTACCTTAAGTTTGTCGTCGTTGCCGAATGCAACAGACCCTAAATTCTTTAGTTTGAGCTTTGTGAACTTTAGTTTATCTCCAGTCATGTGTCTGGAGCATCCACTATCTAACATCCACTGATCCAATTCTTTATGTTCCTACACATAAATTGTTTGAATTGGACTCTATTTGACGAAAAGAAAGTGAAGTGATTAAGTTTGAGTTTGTATTTGTTGAAACAAAGATCTAACTTTAGGTTAATTTATTTTGAATATTTATTTTACGTTAAGTTGAAAAATAATTTTAAGTTAATTAATTTTTAAAAAAATGATTAAAAGACTTTTTCAGATTATGTTTTAAAAGATTTTTAAAATAATTTTGAAATTAAGTTTGAAAGGATTTTTAAAATGTTTTTTTAAAAGATTTTTCAAATAAGTTTTAAAAGAAATTAAGTTGTAAAAGATTTAAAATGATTTTTAAAAGATTTTTTCAAATAATTTTGAAAATAAGTTTTAAAAGATTTTTAAAATGTTTTTTAAAAGATTTTTCAAATAAGTTTTAAAAGATTTTAAAAATGGTTTTTAAAATATTTTTCAAATAATTTTGAAAATAAGTTTTAAAAGATTTTTAAAATAATTTTGAAATTGATTTTGAAAGGATTTTTGAAAGATTATGAATTATTTAATTTGATTTGTAATCCTTAGTCATCTCACCCGATCTAAATTTCAAATAAGGGAATCCTATAATTTTTGTGAGATGATTTATGGTTCAATTTTAGGGTTTGGTTTAACTTTGTGTTAGATTCAGGTTTAGCTTTGGGTTCAACAAGTAGGCATTCTTTGGATAAACTTCTGGGCTATGGTGAGTCACAAGGACATCATTAAAGTAACCATGCCTTCAAGGTTTTCCAAATAGTCCTACCCATTGAACTTAGTACAAAACCTTGGTCTAACTGGTTATGATCCACAAAAGGTAGCTTCGATCAGTTTCACTTAGCCAAATGTGTTGGTGCAACCTTAGGTCAAGGTTGACCTGGTTGACCCGACTCGAGGTGACTTGACTCGAGTTGTATTTTGATGTTTGACTTGGGAAGATTGTCGGTGCAACCTTAGGTCAAGGTTGACCTAGTTGAGTTGCATGTTAATGTTTGACACTCGTGAGAGAGTTCTATTCTTGATGTTTGACAAGAATAGGTGTTTGGGAGATTGTAGGTGCAACCTTAGGTCAAGGTTGACCTGGTTGACCTGATTCGGGAAAAGTCCCAGCAGGGAGCTTGGCACGCGAAAAGTCCAAGTATGGAGACTTGGCACTGGAAAAGTCCAAGCAGGGAGCTTGGCACGCGAGAAGTCCAAGTGTGGAGACTTGGCACGGGAAAAGTCCAAGTATGGAGACTTGGCACTGGAAAAGTCCAAGTATGGAGACTTGGCACGGAGAAGTCCAAGCAGGGAGCTTGGCACGAGGGAAAGACCTAACTGGGATGTTAGGCAGGTAGAAAGTCCTGGTGAGTGAAACCAGGCAGTGGGAAAGTCCTAACTGGGATGTTAGGCAGTGTGGAAAAGTCCTGGTGAGTGAAGCCAGGCAGTGGGAAAGTCCTAACTGGGATGTTAGGCAGTTGGAAAGTCCTGGTGAGTGAAGCCAGGCAGTGAGAAAGTCCTAACTGGGATGTTAGGCAGTGTGGAAATCCTGGTGAGTGAAGCCAGGTGGAAAGTCCTGGTGAGTGAAGCCGGGCAAGGGAAAATCCAGATAGATCAAGGATGATCGGACATCTGGTGTTGAGGAAAGTCCAAGTAGGTCAAAGGGATTGACCGGACACTTGGCGAGGAATTCTAGCAGGTCAAGGGAGTGACCAGATGCTAGGGATGAAGTACCAATAGGTCAAGGTTGACCGGATATTGGTTTGGAAGGTTTGGGACTTGGTTTGGGCAAAACCCAAGCTCTGGATCGGTCTGCAGGCCGATCCAGTGATACGTTTGTGTATCCGATCGATCGACGATATCATAAAATCTATAATAGTTTTTGAGGAAGACCAGGGTAGAGAGAGTAATGATATACAACTTGAAGGGTAATTGTCCGGTCTAGCTGATCTTCAAAAACTGCCCAGCCGAGACACATGTGAATTGCCGGTTCGTGAGGGCCCAAGTGTGCCGATTCGCTACCGATTGATTTTCGTCCTTGGTGAACCTTGCAACGGCTAGTTCTTGTCTTCTTCGCAGGTATAAAGGGGTCGAGGGTTGCTGCTGCGATATGACTTCTTCTTCCTTCCTGTTGCGAAGTGCTGTTGTGCTTGAGCTTTGTTGAGCTCCTCCTTGTCGAAGCTTCGCGTGAGCTTCATTCCACGACTGGATCAGCTGCTGCTGAGTTGCTTGTTGCATCTGTCCGTGAAGTTGTTACTTCATCCGGGGCCCCAGTCGACGAGAAGGCAAGCTACTGTGTTTACATTCCTGTTGTATTTTGTTCTTGCTATTCTCTTGTACTCTTAGCTTGCTGTTGCAAGTGATTGTGGCGAGGTTTCTCCACCCACAAGGAGTTTGATTTAGCCGGTTTTCCGGGGACTCATCCACCGACGGATTGATAGGGCTCGTCCACCTTACGGACACGCCGAGGAGTAGGAGTATCATCTCCGAACCTCGTTACATCCCTGCGTAGAGGTTTGATTTCTTCTCCTGTTTTCTTTCTGCATTTAGTTTCCGCTGCGTTAACCCTAGTTTGTAGAAAGAAACGCGAGCAATTGGGGTCGGCTATTCACACCCCCCCCCTCTAGCCGTACGAAGAGATCCTAACAAGTGGTATCAGAGCAAAGGTTTGCTCTTCATCGGATTAACACCCGGGGAGCACGAGCTAGAGGATGGATCTACTCGGAGAAGATGTCACCATTCCACCCTTCTACGAATGCGGTGACTTCGCGTATTGGAAGGTAAGGATGAAGTACTTTCTTATGACTAACATAATGAATTGGTTTTGTGTACAAGAAGGTTTTACTCCTCCGGTGGATAAGGAAGGAAAACCTCTTGAGAAGAAGGAGTGGACAAGAGAACAAATTCACAAATCCGAAATCAACGAAGAGGTAACGAGAATAATTGAATTTTCATTGCCTACTAACATCTTGTGTAAGATAGGTTACAACAATGCCAAGGAATTATGGGATAACTTGGCCAAGTACCATGAGGAGAGCTCCACTTCAAGCCATGAAGAGGAGCCTAGTGAGCCAAGTAGCTCACATCATGGAGGGAGCAAATTGGGAGTTGAGGGCTACTCAACATCCAAGGAAGAAGAGGAGGAGAGTTCCTCTTGTTCAAGATCGGAGCAAGATGAAGATTCTACCTCCGGAAGGGATGAAGAAGAAAGCTCATCTCCATCCACAAACCTAGGTAACTCAAACACTTTAATTTCGAGCAAATTACATATATTATGCTTTGAGTGTAGGGAGTATGGACATTACAAGAGCAAATGTCCAAAGAGAGTTAGGAAGACTCCACCGGCGCCTAAGGTCAAGGAAGCCGGAGGCCCGATATGCAAAGGCAAGGAGCACGTGGTGTGCTTCCAATGCAAGCGAAGGGGACACTATAGGAGCCAATGTCCGAAGGGGAGGAAACCTCACAAGGAAAAGGGATGCACATCGATAGGGGGAGCTAAGGCAAACCCTAAGGTATCTTTTAAGGCTCATTCGTGCAATTCTAGTAGGATACATGCTAGTAATTTTATTGCATTAGTCAATAATGATAAGCATGTTAACACTAAAAATCAATACATGTGCTTAGGTGCTAAACATGTCAACCTAGATAGGGATACTACTAGGAATGCTAATCCTAGGATTAACACTTCTAAGGTTAAGGAAAACCTAAGTAGAAACCCTAAATCAACTAGACACATGCCTAGGAACACCTCAAGAAAGAATGACAAATCAAAGCTTGAGGTATTAGAAAAGGAGAATCAAGTCTTGAGGTCAAGGCTTGATACCCTAGAAAAGGCCCTTAAAAATTTAGAGAAGTCAACTCTAGGGCCTAAGGGTCAAAAGTCCCAGGACAAGAAAGGTTTGGGTCACAAATCTAAGTCCCAAGTGGTCAAGCCCACTTACCACAATGTTCCATTCGATTATGGAACAAAACCTAGGGCTAGGAAGACCATTACCAAGGTTACAAGGGGAGTCACCCCTATAGTTGACCTTGATGAGACCCAAATGACCAAGGCTTCAAAGCCTAAGAGGGTCATTAGGAGGGTTGCTAGGGAAGTCATCCCTAGTGAATATTTAGTGAACCCAATGAGCTCAAATAGGTATTGGGTTCCTAGGAGCATCTTCTCTACCCCATAAATGGGTTAGAGAGTGTCAACTCCAATAAGAAGGGTAGTTAACCCAACTTTGAGGAAATTGACACTCAAGGAGCATTTTCAAGGTTTTGTGAACCTTTGAAAATGAAATGGAATTATCATTTACTCCTTTGAAGAGTTAAATGTGCCTAAAGATTGGAAATTTCATTTTTAATCTCAATTGGCACAATTTGGGAAAATCTAGAGAACTCTCGAGGAAAAATGAAACATGCCAAGTTTTGAGGATAAATTTGATCTTTAAGTGGCATGAATTAATCTAGAGTTCAAGAAGTGTCAAAATTAGGATTTTGGCATTTTAGGGCAATCAAGGGTTAAATTTTAGGTTAGCAAAGTGGTTAAGGATACTTAGATAGGTAATCTAGGTATATTTATTTATGCTAAATCTTGCCATGATTGTTTGCCCTCACATGTCATGACATCATGTTTAGTTTCATTATCATTTGAAATGTCATTATAATGCTTAGGCTAGTTTATATGTCATGCTTTATTTAAGTTTTCAAACTTTATGCTATGACATCATGACATTGGCACATGTTTTTACTTATGATATCATTATATGCCATGTCATCATCTCTTGCATTATAATCAATGAAATTGATTTAAGGAAAAACATATAATTTGATATTGAGATCAAATTGGTGTTTAGAAAATGCATGAGAACTTAGCCTAAGTTGACCTTAATCCATATCTTACATCAAATTGACTTGAATATGGTTTGATACACCTTAGATGTGTGTGAGATATTAGGATCATGAGTTAGGATCAAGGTGCATAGTCCTTGTACCTAGATGACCCTAATTCAAGAAATTAAGGATCATAGGGAAAGCTTGTGTACAAGTCATGTACATCTAGCCCTAAGATTATGGTCCTAAATTCAAATGGTTTTAAAAGCATTTTAAAATTGATTTGAAAAACCTTGATGAAGCTTTCCTAGTGATAGCATTCATCATTGAATATTGTGATACAAAGTTGAGTTAAACTTGAACTATTTCAAAGTTTTTGAACTTTGTATCAAGATTGAAAAATGGAAACTATTTTCATAGAAAACTATTTTTCCTTGATAGTGTATGATATGAGGAATGTATCCTCAAAATTTTACAATTTTTAAAATTTTCTGTGATTTTCTAGAGGTTTCTGAATTTCGGGAGAAGAAATCAGAAATGATATCAGACTTGTGGACCGATCAGGAGGTTGCCTGATCGGTCCAGGGGATGCTGGATCGGTCACTGTGACCGATCCAGGGAATCCCTGATCGGTCTAGTGACCGATCAGGGCGTGCCAAATGCTGATTTTTCGACTGTTTTGTCTGAAATTTCAGCTGGGAGTTGGTGTTTTGGATTTCTAAAGGGTTGAAACTCACCAAGACATTGTTGGTGCAATGGTCAAGGGGGAGTTAACCTTTAGGGGGAGTTTTACCTATTAGTCAAGGGGGAGTTGACTTTTAGGGGGAGTTTTTACTCCTTAAGACTTTTGAGGATTAGTGATATGGGACTATCACTAAGTTGATTGTTGAGTTTAGTGTCAAGGGGGAAATTAAGAGTTTCAATGAAAGGTATGGGACTTTCATTAGGAAGAAACTCTTGACCTTGATACCCTCCTTTTTCTTTTTGATGTGTGTCAAAAAGGGGAGAGTGTTCATTGGAGAATAATTGGAGAACCCAAGCTAGGGAAATAATGTCAAGGAATGTTTGAGGAAGAACATTAGAATTCTTTTTAATGTGTGTCAAAAAGGGGGAGAATTATTGGAGAACCCAAGTTAGGTTATCGGGTTAACCTAAGGGGAGAATGTCCAGAGAATGTTCAAGAAAACCTAAGTTAGGTTATCGGGTTAACCTAACTTGATTATGGGTTTTGTCAAACATCAAAAAGGGGGAGATTGTTGGTGCAACCTTAGGTCAAGGTTGACCTGGTTGACCCGACTCGAGGTGACTTGACTCGAGTTGTATTTTGATGTTTGACTTGGGAAGATTGTCGGCGCAACCTTAGGTCAAGGTTGACCTAGTTGAGTTGCATGTTAATGTTTGACACTCGTGAGAGAGTTCTATTCTTGATGTTTGACAAGAATAGGTGTTTGGGAGATTGTAGGTGCAACCTTAGGTCAAGGTTGACCTGGTTGACCTGAATCGGGAAAAGTCCCAGCAGGGAGCTTGGCACGCGAAAAGTCCAAGTATGGAGACTTGGCACTGGAAAAGTCCAAGCAGGGAGCTTGGCATGCGAGAAGTCCAAGTGTGGAGACTTGGCACGGGAAAAGTCCAAGTATGGAGACTTGGCACTGGAAAAGTCCAAGTATGGAGACTTGGCACGGAGAAGTCCAAGCAGGGAGCTTGGCACGAGGGAAAGACCTAACTGGGATGTTAGGCAGGTAGAAAGTCCTGGTGAGTGAAACCAGGCAGTGGGAAAGTCCTAACTGGGATGTTAGGCAGTGTGGAAAGTCCTGGTGAGTGAAGCCAGGCAGTGGGAAAGTCCTAACTGGGATGTTAGGCAGTTGGAAAGTCCTGGTGAGTGAAGCCAGGCAGTGAGAAAGTCCTAACTGGGATGTTAGGCAGTGTGGAAATCCTGGTGAGTGAAGCCAGGTGGAAAGTCCTGGTGAGTGAAGCCGGGCAAGGGAAAATCCAGATAGATCAAGGATGATCGGACATCTGGTGTTGAGGAAAGTCCAAGTAGGTCAAAGGGATTGACCGGACACTTGGGGAGGAATTCTAGCAGGTCAAGGGAGTGACCAGATGCTAGGGATGAAGTACCAATAGGTCAAGGTTGACCGGATATTGGTTTGGAAGGTTTGGGACTTGGTTTGGGCAAAAACCAAGCTCTGGATCGGTCTGCAGACCGATCCAGTGATACGTTTGTGTATCTGATCGATCTGGTGACCGATCAGATAACAAACAGAAGGCAAAGCGCAGTTCTGTGAGCTTACTGATCGGTCCGGGGACCGATCAGCATGAAGCCTGATCGGTCCCACGACCGATCAGAGACGCACAGAGAATTGGGCAACTCTCTGTGAAGCCTTCTGATCGGTCTGGGGACCGATCAGCACAAGGCCTGATCGGTCCCCGCGACCGATCAGGCAAGCCCCAGACCGATCAGGCTTCAGCCTGATCGGTCCAGGTTCTAGCCGTTGCGTAGCAACGGCTAGTTTCTGCTGTATCTTCTTCGCATGTATAAAGGGGTCGAGGGCTGCTGCTGCGATATGACTTCTTCTTCCTTCCTGTTGCGAAGTGCTGTTGTGCTTGAGCTTTGTTGAACTCCTCCTTGTCGAAGCTTTGCGTGAGCTTCATTCCACGACTGGATCAGCTGCTGCTGAGTTGCTTGTTGCATCTGTCCGTGAAGTTGCTACTTCATCCGGGACCCCAGTCGACGAGAAGGCAAGCTACTGTGTTTACATTCCTGTTGTATTTTGTTCTTGCTATTCTCTTGTACTCTTAGCTTGCTGTTGCAAGTGATTGTGGCGAGGTTTCTCCACCCACAAGGAGTTTGATTTAGCCGGTTTTCCGGGGACTCATCCACCGACGGATTGATAGGGCTCGTCCACCTTACGGACACGCCGAGGAGTAGGAGTATCATCTCCGAACCTCGTTACATCCCTGCGTAGAGGATTGATTTCTTCTCCTGTTTTCTTTCTGCATTTAGTTTCCGCTGCGCTAACCCTAGTTTGTAGAAAGAAACGCGAGCAATTGGGGTCGGCTATTCACACCCCCCCCTCTAGCCGTACGAAGAGATCCTAACAAAATGCACCAGGTCGAAGCCATATCTTCCTTGACATGCGATGACTAAGTTTCCCCAACGTACTATCATCCAATACTTCACCAGTACCGTGGGTCAAGTTAAACCTAACTCCTTTTAATCTAACCTTAATTACCCTGCCGGGTAGTCTACTCTTGTTTACCCATTTCGGGTAGATTAAGTTGGGTTACCCAGTCGGGTAGTTTAGTTGGGGGTGCCAGCTATTCTGGATCCTCCTTCTAATTTTTTATTATTTGATTTAAGTTTAATTTGAATTAATTTCGAATTGAATTTAATTGAATTTTGAATTTTAAATTTTAATTTAATTTCAAATTTTTAATTGAATTTTGAATTTTGAATTTTGAATTTTAATTTAATTTTGAATTTTTAATTTAATTATGAATTTTAATTTAATTTTGAATTTTTAATGAATTTTGAATTTTAATTTAATTTCAAATTTTTAATTAATTTTGAATTTTGAATTTTGAATTTTAATTTTGAATTTTTAATTTAATTTTTAATTAAGTTCGTTTTATTAATTTCGTTTTTCTTTTTGCTCCCCCTGGATCATAGCCTCGATATGGTCTGTCGAGGTAGTGTTTTTGATCCTTCGGGATCCAATATTGACCAAATCCAACTTGATTAATCAATTTGGACTTGGGGACCTATGCTTGGACTATTTTTCTATTTGTTCTTTCTACAAGAGATAAGTAAGATTTATATTTCCTTTTTGGTTTAAATCCTAGACCAGTTCTATTGTAAACGGCTCTTTGTGTCCCAAGAATTAGGTCAAGATTCTTGGAACCTAAAGAAAACCGTTCTAGTGTTTTGTCCAGATCCTTGACTTGAGTTTTCAGGCTAGAATTCTCTTCCTCAAGTTTTTGGGCTTGAGTTAAGTTTCCAGTCTGAACTGGTTCAGTCAAAGATTCGGAGTTAGTCACTTCTTTAAGGACAGCTACTTCCTTTACAAGTGACTTAATTTTAAGATTCGATTTAGCTAACTTTCGCAATAAATAATTAACTAGATTATTAAGTCTAGAAATACTCACAGCGGGGTCTGGCCCTTCGAAAACGGATACGGATCCGTGGCTTCGCTCAGACTCGGCCTCAGACTCGCTCTCGCTCTCGGACACGTCGATCTGGTCCCGGGCCATCAGTGCGAGGAGACTCGCCTGATCAAGTTCGTCGTCGGTATCTTCTTCTGAGGATTCGTCCCACGTCGCCTTTAGGGCCTTCTTCTTTCGCTTCTTTGCATCCTTTAGACTTGGGCAGTTGGTCTTGATGTGCCCCTTCTGGTTGCACCCGTAGCAGATAACCTCGAACTTACCCTTCGAACTCGGTTGAACCTCCTTGGATTGTGCTGCCTTCTTTAGATCTCTCTTGTTGAAGCCCTTCTTTTTCTTGTAGAGTTTCTTTACGAGGTTTACGAGCTCGGTTGTTAATTCATCGTCTTCATCGTCTAAGTCGGGTTCTTCTTCCGACTCCGGTTCAGTTCTTCGTCGTGATCTCGGTTCACGTGTTCGACTGGTACCTGCAACCAAAGCAACCCCCTTCTCGATTAGCTGTGCATTAGTCTGCTCGTGAAGTTCGAATTCTGAAAACAATTCATCTAATTTAATACAAGATAGATCCTTAGAAACTTTGTAGGCATCTACCATTGATGCCCACAATGTACTCCTTGGAAACGAGTTAAGAGCGTACCTTATGATATCCCTATTTTCTACCTTCTGCCCGATTCCGTGGAGGGAGTTGAGGATGTCTTGAATTCTTGCGTGCAGTGAACTCGCCGTCTCACCTTCCTGCATCTTTAGATTATACAATTTATTAAGCAATAGATCTCTCTTACTTACCTTAGTGTCGGAGGTGCCCTCGTGGAGTTCGATCAGCTTCTCCCAGAGCTCCTTTGCTGATGTGAACGGGCCAACTCGATTGAGCTGCTCCTTGGTCAGTCTGCACTGGAGGGTGCAGGTCGCTTTGGCATCAGCTTCCACCTTCTTGATTATGGTCGGTTCCCATTTTTTGCAAGGTGTCGGCTTACCGTCTTCGTCGGATGGGAGTTGTAGTCTAGTCTTGACGATCATCCATGTCTTGAACTGGGTTTTGAGGAATGTTTCCATTCGCCCCTTCCAGTACCCGAAGTCTTCTCCGGTGAAGAGCGAGGGACGAACGGTGCTATAACCCTCTTGATGGGCCATTTGAACTTCCGCACGACAAAAACAACAAAAATATGTTCCAAGACTAAGTCTTGGATTAGTAGTGCGGGAATAATTTAAAAGAAAACGTACTTGAGTGGTGTTGCACCAACTTCGAGCAAAAACCAATTCGAGAAAAGAATTAGAATATAGCTATAAAGCTAAATTCTAATTGACTCCGAAAAATATGAAAATACCACGAAAATTTATTTTGAAAGGTGGTTGCACCGATTCAAAACGACCCCGCTCTGATACCAATTATTGGATCAAGAAGCGCTAGAGGGGGGTGAATAGCGCTCGTGGCTTTCACTTCGTTCGAATTCATAAATCGTACGAAAAACTAACAGAGTAATAAATGCAGCGGAAATAAAAACACACAGAAAGACGCAAGGTGTTTACTTCGTTCGGAGTCTAGTTCGACTCCTACTCGAAGGCTCGCGGTCGTTGACCACTTTCGGTGGGCAACAACTATAGAATCGTCAATAGTACAAGTATGAAATGAGTATAGAAAATCTAAGCGATACTGACAATAAAATTTACAGAAATCAGAGCGTCGGGTTGTCGGAAACTTGTCGCAGCTTATCTGGAGCCTTTCGTTAGCAGCACGTTGTTGATGGATCGCTTGGTACTTGTTGTTTAAAGCTGCTGGTCGAGACCCTCTTATAAAGGGTGTTCAAGGCACCTTGAAAGTCATCCAAGGCGCCTCCATGCTAGCCGAGTCACACACTGAGATAGGGGCTGAACTAGTCGAACCTTATCAGGTTCAAGGCACCTTCTTTGCTCTCCAAGGCACCTTCATCCACCAGTCTAAGGCGCCTAGAGCTTCCTTCAAGGTGCCTCCAAGCCTGCTTCGCAACCAGCTCATCTTTTACACCCGAGGCGCCTCTAAGCTCAATGGAGGTGCCTCGGACACTGTTTATCGAGGCTTAACCTTGTTCTTTCGTACCTGCAAGACATGTTAGATCCAAAACACAAACATATCCTGCAAAACAAAAGTTAGCACATATAATATCATAAATATGAAGTTTGATAGTCATCGGACTGTCCGGGTCTGACTTCGGATTTCCAACCGGAAACCCTAGGTCGACCCGACGCCTACTGTTCCCTCTACGGGGAACGCGTCCTCACCTACTCCACTCAGGAGATTTACCTGTTGCTAGTGCGATCCTCCAGATCGACTGGACTTTTGCTCGGTGCTCGATGCTTCCGGACTTTCTGCTGGACTTCCGCTTCCCCGCTGGTCCAGTCTTTCACCTAGTTCACGACACCAGGACTTTCCACCTAGGGTTACCCCCCCTAGGACTTTTGCCTGAAGCACTCGACCCACCAAGACTTTTCGCATAGGGTTACCACCCCCTATGACCTAGGGTTACCACCCCCTAGGGTTTTCACCTTGCCTAACGACAGTTAGGGTTTTTGCCTAAGTACACTTAGGACTTTCCTGCAATCTCATTCAGACTATTAGATCACCACACACCTTAACTTTGAATCCTTTGCCATTATCAAAACTCAGGTTCGATCGTCAGATACTTCCCGCACCAACAAAAATTCCATAGTGGATGGCGATAGAAGGATCACATGGATGACCTCCTGATGACTAAATGAAGTTAACCATATTCAATCAATGATGAAGGCACAGTGCAAGCAAGTACCTAAGTCTTACATGAGCAAGGTTTAAGAGATGTGGCAAGCTAAAGAAGACGTGAAAATCTGATTAAAGGCCAAGAACCCTTGGCAAGAAAGTCCGGAAATATATTACTTCGACACAAGGAAGGTTTAAAAGACACTTCATTGATGTACCTAATAAGTGAAGAGGGGAGTGCGACCACCTCAATCAATCTCCCAATTGAGACTTATAGGGGTTGAGCTTATGACCATAAACAAGCTCTTCTTGGAAGGTAACCCAAGTTTTTTTCTTTCTTTATTTTCATTTAAGTTTATCTTTTACTTCATAGTCTTAGCTTATAGTTTAACTCATTTTAGGGCTAGGATAAAATATGGAGTAATTAAGCATTAGAACATGGATGAGAAGCAAGGAGCATGCTCTATTCATGTCCCAAGATATGTGTGTGTTCCTATGGACAAATTTAGCTAAAGTATGGAGCAAAAGATGGAGTTTCTTGACTTGGCAGACATGGTCGTGCCTCTAAGGCATGGTTGTACCTTTTCACAAAGATGAGAAACTTCCCATACATAGTTGTGCCTCAAAAACATGGCTATGCCTCTCAGATACGGTTGTGCCTCTCAGGCACGACTATGCTTTTCTCTCCAGAGTAGCAGCCGAATCTGACATGGCCATGCCTCCCAGGCATGGCCATTCTTTTCTCCACTGAGACAAACAGCAGAATCTGACATGGTTGATGTGTGTAAATTATCTATACTTTTATGCATATTTTGAAGCATATTCACGTACTTTATTTGCACTTGATCTATGCACTTTTATACCTCTTATCATATTTTTATGATAATTATTCTTTTTTATTAGAGATCTACTCTTTGTGTGTTTTCTTGTTGATAGGACGTGCTTTTGGAGTAAAAATAAAACTTATAGATGACTCGAAGAACAAACGAAGAAAAAGGACTCGGCTGTGTGGAATCCACATGGTCGTGTCATATGCCAGAGGAGGAGAAGGCACCGACTATGTGAACCTACATGGTCATGCCACAAAACAAAGCCAAAGCAAGCCTTGGCCATGTGGAATCCACATGGCCATATCAATGAAATAGAGGAGCAGAACCCGATAGTGTGAATCACAAGGCCATGTGAAATTTTAAGAGTCGAAGAAGACTATGGTCATGTGGAATCCACACGACTGTGCCACTGGACCAGAGCCAGGGCAATATCCAGCTGTGTGGATCTCACATAGTCATGGCACGGCCCGTGCTTGGCCCATACCCAGCTCTATTTAAGGGGATTTCTTCCCCTTCTTAAGGGGAGGAAGGTTCTCCCCTTGGGGAGATCCAACTTGGACTAGATCTGGACTTCTTCAGCGCTTTCTTAAATTATCCAAAGCTGAATTCAGTGTCTCCATCTCTCCAAAAGTTTGGATTAGATACGAAAACCACTTTCGTATAGGATAAGCCTTCTTCCTGTCTCTTTCTTGAGTTTTGATGATTTTGACTTAAATCTCTATGTCTTTGGATTTTTTTTCTCTCCTAATTATAGAGTAGATCTCTTATTCTAGGATTAAGAGAGTAATTATGATGTAAATTGATGTGAAACTCATGGATTTGCCAATTTCTTATCTATATGACATTGCTATGCCTTGTATCTATTTATTCTTATGTGTGTGTATTGTGTTTGAGCTTAATTTCTATGTTTGATTAAATATTTATATAGAATTATTAATCCCGTAGAGGGAATTCCCTATATCGTATGATCGACGGGCCATAATGACAAGGGTATCCCATTTTCGGACATCTAGGGAATTACCTTGAAAAGGGAAGTAATCCTCCACAAGGAAGTAGGGAATTAGACACAATTGTTATTTCTATTTCTATGTTATTGAGTGTTAGTGTGTTCTTGTGATTTATGACCGAGAGGCCCTAATGGCAGGGGTATCTCATTACTAGACTTCATAGGAATCACTTTTATTTAGTAACATAGGATATTAGTTTAGATAGCATTCTGGCTTGACCTCCATGGGAAAGAGTAGTAATGAATCTAACTTCCTACAGGTGCATAGGAATAGAGGATAGGTCATAGGTGATCCATGATACATTGATTAGCATCACAATGAAATCAAACCACTTGAACATTTCCCAAACCAAGTTTCTTAACACTCTTTATCTTTCTCTCTTTCACCTAGTTACTTCCCGTACATTTGTGTTTGCAATCTTAAATCTTTCAATAGTTTAGCTAGTTCACCGTGCTTAGATTCTAGTACTTATATCCAGTTCTTATGGGATTGATGTTTTTATTACTTGATATATAACACTCATATACTTGCTAGCTTACATCAAGTTTTTAGCGTCGTTGTCGGAGACTACGTATATAACGTTAGTTGATAAACACCTGAGTTAGTCTAAGCTTATTTTCTTTCATATTTTATAAATATTTCTACAATTCTATTTTTATAGATATATCTTGCGTTTGCGTACTTTTATTTCTACAATTTAAATTCTACACTTTGAATTTTATATAATTTATTTTTTGTTTCTATATTTGAAAACCTTGTTTTCTCTACATTCAAAATATGCCATTGGAATTCATGTAATCTTATTCTTGCATGTGAAGATTTAATCTTTCAAGAGATTTATTTCCACTTGATCTTGAAATTGATAGAACTTATCAAAGAAGAAGAACCCTGTAAAGATAACAAGAAGAACAAGCATCATCAGAAATGGAAAACAAACCTCTTAAGGAGTACACAACATCATATGCTCATGGGCTTCAGTCTAGCATCATCAGGCCATCCATTGAAGAAAATAATTTTGAGATAAATCCTTTAGTGATTCACATGGTGCAGCAAAATCAATTTGGGGTGGACCACATGAAGACTCAAACCAGCACCTAGAGGTATTTTATGAGATATGTGGGACAATGAAAATAAACGGAGTCTCGGTTAAAGCAGTGAGGTTATTATTGTTTGGTTTTTCTTTGAGGGATAGAGCCAATTTATGGCTCACTTCTATGCCACAAATAGTATCACATCATGGGAGCAGTGCGAACAATTATTCCTTGACAAATTCTATCCTCCAAGAAAAATTGTGCACATGCAAAATTTGATTGCTAGTTTTAGACAAGCTGACACAGAATCTCTATATGAAGCTTGGGATAGATTTAAGAATATGCTCAGACTTTTCCCTCACCATAAATTAAAAAAATGGTTAGACATCCACATATTTTATAACTACATCAACTACCACATCAAAGTGTCCCTCAACTCTGCTGCTGGAGGGGCATTAATGAACAAAGGTCTAGATGAAGCTAAAAAAATTATTGAGAGTATGACACTTAACCACCATCAGTGGGCGTCTAAAAGAAGTGGAATCTCATTTTCTAGAAACCCAACTAAAGCATCAAGGAAATTTGATGTGGACGCAGTAATACTTATGTCAGCAAGGATTGATGCCTTGACAAAGAAGTTAGAATCATTGGGAATTGACACAGTGAATGTCATTGTATGAGTGTGATGCATGTGGAAGTGCAGAGCATGTCCAAGAAGCTTGCCCACTTAAGGACCTATCTTCTCAACTTGAGAATTTCGAGCAATGTGATGTCACAGCAAGCTTCAACCTCAAGCAGGGAAATCTGTACTCGAACACTTACAATCCGGGATAGAGGAATCACCCAAATTTTTCCTACAAGAATAACCAAGACCAAGGCCAACCCATTAATCAAAGGTAAAGTTACCAACCGGGTAAGTCACAAGGCTATTTTCAACAACAACAGCAACATCCAACATAAGGCTATCAACAGTCAATAATCGAAAAGTTGCTTGAAGAGGTTCAGACAACTCAAATGGAAATGAAGAATGATCTCAAGCAACTTAATCAAAGAATAGAAAATTATAAAAAACATCAAAAAATTTTGGTTAGCTAAATAGCCCATATGGCTTCTTCATCTACAAGAGCACCCAGGGGTTTTCTAGAAAAAATAGATGTGAATCAAGTTTAACATTGTAACAAAATTGAGATATGACGTGAATGGACCTTGGGAGATCCCCAAGTGGTTGCTCCCAAAGGGATTGATACTCTAGAAGAGCTCTCTCCACCCTCACCTAACCTAACTGCAATTCAAGTTGAAGAGGAGATTACCAAGAAGTTTGAAGAGGTCTTCCACCACCACCCCAGAGTCAAATAGTCTCTTTCCCTGAAAGATTAGCCATGACCAAAAAGGATGAAGAATTCAACAAATTTTTAGAGAAAATTAAAGAGCTTTGCATCGAGGTTCCATTGATAGATACAATGCATCAAATGCCAAAGTTTTAAGTTTTTGAAAGAGATCACTACAACTCGAAGAAAGAAAGAAGGATATGAGACCCTAGCATTAACAGAGGAATATAGCACATTGATTCTGAATATGGTACCACCCAAGCTACAAGATTTTGGAAGCTTCTCCATCACTTGCAAGATAGAGACTACTACATTTGAAAAGGCTTTCTGTGATTTAGGACAAGTATTAGCCTCATTTCCTATTCTATGTGTAGTGAGCTAGGTCTGAAAATTATTCTATTTATAATAAGTTAGGAATGAAAAACTTTAAGCTCACCACCATGGCATTAAAATTAGCTAATCACTTATGCAGGTACCCTATGGGTATAATTGAAGACATGCCAATAGAAGTGAGTCATTGCATCATACCCACTGATTTAGTGGTGCTTGATATGGAGGAAGATTCTAAAATCGCAATCATATTGGGACAACCATTCCTTGCCACTACAGGAGCTGTAATTGATGTTAAAAATCACAGACTATCTTTGGTGATAGGTGAGTAAAGGTTAGAATTTAAATTTTCTGAATCTTCTAACCATGTTAAAAATAGGGTGGATGCACACCAACTTGAGGAATGAAATTTCTGTTGGAACCCCAAGGTTATTTTGGTGTGATCAACAAGTTAAGTTAGGTTCTATGTATTTTTAACCTTGTGTCTAAGTGTGCAGGAGCTTAGGAGCACAGGTAGTCGAGCGGAAGACACAGCTAGCGAGAAGGACGGCACGCGGTGCGTCCGAGGGACGAGGCACTACGAAAGAGTACACCGGCGGATGAGAAGGAAGCGTGCGGTGGTTCCGAGGGACGAGAAGTCAGAGCGAAAGACTGCTCGAGGAGCAAGAGACGTAGCTAGTGAGAAGGTCGGCATAGGGTGCGACCGAGGGACGAAGACTACGGATGAGTACGCTGGCGGACGAGAAGGAAGCACACGGCGATTCCAAGAGACGAGAAGCCAGAGCGGAAGCCTGCTCAAGAAGATCGGAAGTTGGGTTTGGGTGAGCCCTATTCCGAATAGCAGAGATCACCCAAGCGAGCGAAAGACTCGGTCTAAGGCAAACGGAGCCGAAGCAGAAGACCCTGGCTGGGAAAAGTCAACATGGTTGACTTTCCCCTCCGGGGTGCTCGGAAATCTTCCGGGCGCTCGAAGTTGACTTTTAGACCAGATCACGTCAAACATGATATGAACGTTGGGGGATAAACTTTTATCTCCCACAGGGCACCCGGAATCCCTTCGAGGCACCCCGATCAAGGCTATAAATACAGTCTTGGTCCAGAAGCTTTTTAACAACTCAAGCAATTCATTCTTTCTACACTTATACGCTTTCTCTGTAGTTAAGCTTCTATTTTTTGCGCTTCATCGTCGTAAGAGGCTTCTTCGCCTGAAGGAGTTTTTAATGCGATCATCTTCCTTGGATTAACAACCTCTCCGGTTATAACCAAGTCAAATTCGATGCCACGTCCTTTCTATTTTATTTACTTACTCTTTATATGCAAGTGTTAGTTTAAGAAGTCGAGAAGGGTTGTGCTTTTTGTTTTTGTAGGCTATTCAACCCCCCTTCTAGCCAGCCACTACGGTCCTACAAGTGGTATCAGAGCCAAGGCGCTTCAGGAGGACTAACCGCCAATCGAAGCAAAGATAATGGCCTGACTAAGTATCTACCCGTCGAAATTCGAAGGGGATTTCACTATCTGGAAAAAGCGAATGTAGGTATTTTTTACAACATATTTCGAGTTAATTCTAATAATGGAATTTGGTTTTGTAGCTCCAGAGGGCAAAGAAGAATATCAATGGATGAAAAAAGAGTAGGCCAACTACGTGGTGAACGGAAAAGCATAATACCATCTGCAAAGCATTCTTCTGCCACAAGAAGTCAACCGAATCGGCAACTACAACTCCGCCAAGAAACTTTGGGAGAAGTTCCTCGAGCTGCACGAAGGGACGTCCGAAGCCAAGCTCGCTAGACGAGATCTACTTCGCAATCAGCTCACCAGCCTGCGACTTGGGGAAGACGAGACAGTTGCACATATGCACTCGAGAATTAAAGAAATCATCACCGAAATTTCGAATCTCGGAGAAAAGGTAAGTAACTGAGATTCACTCAGGTACGCATTAAATTCTTTCCCGAGAAATTCAAAATGGGCGTCACTAGTAAATGCCTTTTACATTTTGAAATATTTAGAGAAAATTTTATTAGAAGAATTCTTTTCTACATTTGAAGTACACCAATCAAGATGTGCAGGTACGAAGAAGCCCAAGAACAACATCACCCTCAAAGCATCGAGAGACGAACCTGAGTTGGAGTCTTCTCTCCACGACGAGGAAATGGTAATGATGGTAAGACGGTTTAAGAATCTTTGTAAATGTAGGAAATCTAACCATCCGCAGGGGAAAAAGAAAAGGATCATCCGCTGCTACCACTACGACGAAGAAGGGCACGTTAAGGACAACTGCCCCAAGCTAAAGAATAAGGATAAAGGTAAGAAGCCTGTCCAAAAGCACAAGGCCCTAAAGGCGATGTGGGATGATACGTCGTCCAAATCGAAAGTCGAGGCGTTCTCTGGGCTTGCATTAATGGTGAGTCATCAAGACGACGACTGCGATTCAAACTCTTCCGAATTGAGCATCGAGTGCATCGATGAAGGGGGAGTTACGTCGGAAGAAAGCAGCACTTCATGGGGAGACACACACAACGAGATCGACAAGGTAAGTCAGGTACGATCTCTTCCTCCCGATAAACTCATTAAATTTGTTAAATTGTTAACAAAAGATTGCTGCAAATTAGAAAAAGAAAATAAAAGTTTAAAAATAATACTAGCTAAATCTTGCCCTCTAGAAGATTTAAACAAATCAAAATTAGAAAATAAAGAATTGAAATTAATTCTAGATAAATCTTGTCTAGTAGAAGATTTTAAAAAATTAGAATTAGAAATTGAGAAATTAAAATTAGAAAATAATAATTTGAAAATGCAAATAGATAGTCTAAAAAATCATGCATGTTCAAATAAAACATACTTTAGAAAATATAATTTAAATTGGTATTTTCGATATCATAAGGGACAGATTAGAAATATTTCAAAGAAATATGTCCCTAAGAAATTCCTAGTTAATTCAGTAGGTCGGAACCTATATTGGATTCCTAAGTCTTGTTTAACTTGAATTTTTAATCGGATTTAACGCTTTCGGTGAGAAAATTAAACAGTGAATTTCTTTATGAGGCTTTGTCTAAGGAAGTGGTTGTTGCTCCAATAACCAAGAAGCCCTAGTGCCTCACCATGACCTGGAAGCTAAAATATTGAAATAAAATGTTTAATTAACTTTCTGATAAAAGCATTAAGGTGGAAACTTAATAATGCTTTAAAAAGTTTTCTAAACATTTTTTAAAATTTTCAAATTTTTTTACTTAGAAATTTTTTTTTAATAAAACTTTTACATAAAAGTTAAAAGTTCTTTTTAAAATTTCTGCTTAAAATCTTTACTTAGAAATTTTTGAAAATTTTTTAAGTCAAAATTTTTTTAAAAAAAAATCTCTTACTTAAAATTTTACTTAGAAATTGTTTAACTTAGAATATTTTTTTACCTAAGTTAAAAAATTCTTCTGAAAACTATAAATTATTTCAAAAATATTTTTTTGCAAATTCTCTAACTTAGAGCTTATTCAACTTAGAAGTTTTTAAGAAAGTTAGAAAAAAAAAAATTTAACCTTAGACTTTTTTCGGAAACCCCATTTTTTTGTGATCAAAGGGGGAGAAGGAAAAGTATAAGTCTAGGTGAAGGTAGACAAAATTTTTTTTATCTTTTTGCACTTAATTGCAAAGTTAGTTAGTTTATTTTTTATGTCTATTTACCCTAACTTAACTTTGGTTGCTCACATCAAAAAGGGGGAGATTGTTGGAACCCCAAGGTTATTTTGGTGTGATCAACAAGTTAGGTCCTGTGTGTTTTTAACCTCGTGTCTAAGTATGCAGGAGCTTAGGAGCATAGGTAGTCAAGCGGAAGACGCAGCTAGCGAGAAGGTCGGCACGCGGTGCGTCCAAGGGACGAGGCACTACAGAAGAGTACACCGACGGACAAGAAGGAAGCGTGCGGTGGTTCCGAGCGACGAGAAGCCGGAGCGGAAGATTGCTCAAGGAGCAAGAGACGCAGCTAGTGAGAAGGTCGGCACGGGGTGTGACCGAGGGACGAAGACTGCGGATGAGTACGCTGGCGGGCGAGAAGGAAGCACGTGGTGATTCCGAGGGATGAGAAGTCAGAGCGGAAGCCTACTCGAGAAGACCGGAAGTTGGGTTCGGGTGAGCCCTATTCCGGATGGCAGAAATCATCCAAGCGAGCGAAATACTCGGTCTGAGGCAAACGGAGATGGAGCAGAAGACCCGGGCTCAAAAAATTCAATGAGGTTGATTTTTCCCTCCGAGGCGCCCGGAACAGTCCAGAGCACCCAGAACTGTCCGGAGTGCTTGGACCCCTCCGAGGCGCCTGGAATCCCTTCGGGCACCCCGACCAAGGCTATAAATATAGCCTTGGTCCAGAAGCTTTTCAACAACTCAAGCAATTAATTCTTTATACACTTGTACACTTTCTCTGTAGTTAAGCTTCTATTTTCCGTGCTTCATCGTTGTAAGAGGCTTCTCCGCCTGAAGGATTTTTAGTACAATCATCTTCCTTGGATTAACAACCTCCCCGGTTGTAACCAAGTCAAATTCGGTGTCTCGTCCTTTCTGTTTTATTTACTTACTCTTTATATGCCAGTGTTAGTTTAAGAAGTCGAGAAGGGTTGTGTTTTTTGTTTTTGCTGGCTATTCAACCCCCCTTCTAGCCAGCCGTCGCGGTCCTACAAGTGGTATCAAAGCCAAGGCGCTTCAGGAGAACTAACCACCAATCGAAGCAAAGATAATGGTCGGACCATGTATCTACCCTCTGAAATTCGAAGGGGATTTCGCTACCTGGAAAAAGCGAATGCAGGTATTTTTACAATAGATTTTGAGTTAATTCTAATAATGGAATTTGGTTTTGTAGCTCCAGAGGGAAAAGAAAAATATCAATGGATGAAAAAGGAGCAGGCCACTACGTGAAGAATGGAAAAAAAGAATACCATCTGCTAAGCGTTCTTCCACCACAAGAAGTCAACCAAATTGGCAACTACAACTATGCGAAGGAACTTTGGAAGAAGTTCCTCGAGCTACACGAAGGGACGTCCGAAGCCAAGCTCGCTAGACGAGATCTACTTCGTAATTAGCTCACCAGCTTACGAATTGGGGAAGATGAGACAGTTGCACATCTGCACTCGAGATTTAAAGAAATCATCACTAGACTTTCGAATCTCGGAGAAAAGGTAAGTAACCGAGATTCACTCAGGTACGCGTTAAATTCTTTCCTGAGAAATTTAAAATGGGCGTCACTAGTAGATGCCTTTTACATTTTGAAAGATTTAGAGAAAATTTCATTAGAAGAATTCTTTTCTACATTTGAAGTGCACAAATCAAGATGTGTAGGTACGAAGGAGCCCAAGATCAACGTCGCCCTCAAAGCATCGAGAGACGAACCTGAGTTGGAGTCTTCTCTCGACGACGAGGAAATGGTAATGATGGTAAGACGATTTAAGAATCTTTGTAAATCTAGGAAATCTAACCATCCACAGGGGAAAAAGAAAAGGACCATCCGCTGCTACCACTACGACGAAGAAGGGCACGTTACGGACAACTGCCCCAAGCTAAAGAACAAGGATAAAGGTAAAAATCCTGTCCAAAAGCGTAAGGCCCTAAAGGCGATGTGGGACGATACGTCGTCCAAATCGGAAGTCGAGGCGTTCTCTGAGCTAGCATTAATGGCGAGTCATCAAGACGACGACTGTGATTCAAGCTCTTCTGAAATGAGCATCAAGAGCATCGATAAAGGGGGAGCTACGTCGGAAGAAAGCAGCACTTCAGGGGGAGACACAGACAACGAGATCGACACGGTATGTCAGGTACGATCTCTTCCTCCCGATAAACTCTTTAAATTTGTTAAATTGTTAACAAAAGATTGCTGTAAATTAGAAAAAGAAAATAAAAGTTTAAAAATAATACTAGCTAAATCTTGCCCTCTAGAAGATTTAGACAAATCAAAATTAGAAAATAAAAATTGAAATTAATTCTAGATAAATTTTGTCTGATAGAAGACTTTCAAAAATTAGAATTAGATATTGAGAAATTAAAATTAGAAAACAATAATTTGAAAATGCAAATAGATAGTCTAAAATATCATGCATGTTCAAATAAAACATACTTTAAAAAATACAATTTAAATTGGTATTTTCGATATCATAAGGGACAGATTACGAATATTTCAAAGAAATATGTCCCTAAGAAATTCCTAGTTAATCCAGTATGTCGGAACCTATATTGGATTCCTAAGTCTTGTTTAACTTGAATTTTTAATCGGATTTAGCGCTTTCAGTGAGAAAATTAAATAGTGAATTTCTTTATGAGGCTTTGTCTAAGGAAGTGGTTGTTGCTCCAATAACCAAGAAGTTCTAGTGCCTCGCCACGACCTGGAAGTTAAAATATTGAAATAAAATGTTTAATTAACTTTCTGATAAAAGCATTAAGGTGGAAACTTAATAATGCTTTAAAAAAAATTTTAAACATTTTTTAAAATTTTTTTTTGCATAAAAGTTAAAAGTTTTTTCTAAAATTTCTGCTTAAAATCTTTACTTAGAAAATTTTTAAGCCAAATTTTTTTAAAAAAAAATCTCTTACTTAAAATTTTACTTAGAAATTGTTTAACTTAGAATATTTTTTTCCTAAGTTAAAAAATTATTCTAAAAACTATAAATTGTTTTGAAAATCTTTTTTGGTTAGAATTTTTTTTTCAAAAATATTTTTTTGCAAATTCTCTAACTTAGAGCTTATTCAACTTAGAAGATTTTTAAAAAGTTAGAAATTTTTTTTTAACCTTAGACTTTTTTCGGAAACCCCATTTTTTTAGTGAATACAGGGGGAGAGGAAAAGTATAAGTCTAGGAGAAGATAGACAAATTTTTTTTATCTTTTCGCACTTAATTACAAAGTTAGTTAGTTTATTTTTTTATGTCTATTTACCCTACCTTAACTTGGGTTGCTCACATCAAAAAGGGAGAGATTGTTGGAACCCTAAGGTTGTTTTGGTGTGATCAACAAGTTAAGTTAGGTCCTATATATTTTTAACCTTGTGTCTAAGTGTGCAGGAGCTTAGGAGTACAGGTTGTCAAGCGGAAGACACAGATAGCGAGAAGGGCGACACGCGGTGCGTCCGAGGGATGAGGCGGTGCGGAAGAGTACACCGTTGGATGAGAAGGAAGCGTGCGGTGGTTCCGAGGGATAAGAAGCCGGAGCGGAAGACTGCTCGAGGAGCAAGAGATGCAGCTAGCGAGAAGGTCAGCACGGGATGCGACCGAGGGACGAAGACTGCGGATGAGTACGCTGGCAGGCGAGAAGGAGCACGCGGCTATTCCGAGGGATGAGAAGCCGGAGCAGAATCCTGCTCGAGAAGACCGGAAGTTGGATTCGGGTGAGTCCTATTCCGGATGGCAGAAATCACCCAAGCGAGCGGAAGACTCAGTCTGATGCAAACGGAGCTGGAGCAGAAGACTTGAGCTGGAAAAAGTCAACAAGGTTGACTTTTTCCTCCGAGGCACCCGGAACAGTCCGAAGCGCCCGGAACTGTCCGGAGCGCCCAGAACTGTCCGGAGCGCCCAGAACTGTCCGGAGCGCCCGGACCCCTCCAGGATGACCGAAACCCTTCCGGGCGCCCGTAATCCCTTCGGGGCACCCCGACCAAGGCTATAAATACAGCATTGGTCCAGAAGCTTTTCAACAACTCAAGCAATTCATTCTTTCTACACTTGTACGCTTTCTCTGTAGTTAAGCTTGTTAGGATGTATACTAAAAGCCTAGCTTTTGGTATAAACATTTATCTAGAAATAAGAATCACATTAGTCAAATGTCTACATTTATGATAAATGTAGTTGCTCAATTAATTTATATTGAAGATAGCATGGTGTGTGGTGTCATACACAGAAGATCATGTTATCGGTTCCTTATAAATTATAAACAGTAGCTCACGACCAAGATGGAAAGGAACAAACCATTGGAAGGTCGCAGTGTAATTAGGTATTAGTTTATCTTAACTATATAATTACACTAGTACACTTAGAGTGTATTGAGTAGGACCATTTGAGTTCATTCCTTTTATACTGACTTTATAAAGGAACAAAGACCTCAGTTATTATGGAAGTGTGTGCTCTTAATCCTAATATAATAACAAGCACATATATTTGATATTTATTTCTTTAATTTATCAATGGGTGAGATTTAGTTCAATTAATCAATAAGCCCAATAAGTTGGGAAATGATATCACTTATAGTGTGTGTTGTTGATTATAGAAGGAAACTGTGTCCTAGAGATACTAGGTTGAGAATGTCCCCAAGAGGAGCTCAAAAGAATTGTCATGTTAAACACTGCAGGTGGACTTAGTCCGACATGACGATGAAGTCGAGTGGTACTACTCTTGGAGCTAGATATTAATTAAGTGAGTTGACAGTAACTTATTTAATTAGTGAACATTTGTTATCTTAAACACAGGGAGACTAATACACTCATAATAAGAAGGAGCCCAAAAATATAATTTGGGATTGGTGCGGTAGTTCAATAATAATTCTCTAGTGGAATGAATTATTATTGATAAAATTAAGTTGTGTGTTCGGGGTGAACACGGGATGCTTAATTTTATCGGGAGACCAAAACCAATTCCTCCTCTCGGTCCCTATCGTAGCCTCTTAATTATAGAGTACTATACCCACCTATACCCACCTTCTTACCCATCCTATAAGGGGCCGGCCAAGCTAGCTTGGAGACCAAGCTAGGGCCGGCCATGTTTTGGTTCATGGGTGAATTCATGTGGCCGGCCCTAGCTTGAACTCAAGCTTAGGTGGCTGGCCCTATTAAAATAAAAAGGAATTTTATTTTTAAAATTTTTCTTATGTGGATAACATGATTTAAAAGAGAGTTTAAAAATTTAAATCTTTCCTTTTATAAGATTCTACAAAAGATTAAGAGAAGAGTTAAATCTCTTTCCTTATTTGTAGATTAAAAGGTTGATTTTAATTTTGGTAAAAACTTTCCTTTTAATCATGTTCATGATTTAAAAGAGAGTTTAAAAATTAAATATCTCTTTTATAAAGCTTCTACAAAGATTAAGAAAAGATTAGATATCTTTCCTTATTTGTAGATTGGAAGAGATTTTAATTTTTTAAAGATAACTTTCTTTTTATCCACATGTTTAAAAGAAATATTTTAATTTATAAAATTTCCTTTTTATTGACCATCATGAAGGGAAAAATTATTAGAGAAATTTTTTATAAAATTTCCGGAAACAAATTAGGAAAGTTTTAATTCTTGATTGAATTAAATTTCCTTTGCTTGGTTTAAAGTGGCCGGCCACATTGTTGATGAGAAAAAAATTATTTTTAATTAAATAAATTTTCCTTATCAATGGCAAAAGAATTAAGGAAATTTTTATTTAAATTTCCTTATTTGCCAAGGCCAAGGATTATAAAAGAGAGGGTAGAGGTGCCTTCATGGCTAATAACTCTATTATTTTTCCTCTCTCTTTTTCTTCCTTGGTGTGGCCGGCCATCCTCTTCTCCTTTCTTCTCTTTGATGGCTGAACCTCATCCTTCTTGTGGAGACTCATATGGTGGTCGGATCAAGTTTAGAGAAGAAGAAGAAGAAGGAGAGAAAGAAAGCTTTGTTTCTATCATCCCTTGGAGCATGGTGGTGGTGGCTGAACCTCTTCATCCTAGAAGATGTTTTGATGGCCGAAACTTGCAAGGAAGAAGAAGGTGCTTGGTGGTTCTTATCTCGGAAGATCGTTGCCCACACAACGTCCGAGGTTAGAAGAGGAATACGATAGAAGATCAAGAGGTCTTTCTAAAAGGTATAACTAGTATTTTTCCTTTCCGCATCATACTAGTTATTTTTGGAAATAATACTAAATACAATAGGCATACGATTCTAGAGTTTCGAATTTGTTTTCGATATAGTGTTCTTTTGTTTTTCTTTTCCTTGTGATTTGATTATTCTTTTCGGTTAACCTAAAGTTATTTTAGGAAATTAAATATTAGCTTTCCATAAAAGGTTTTGTCTAGTCGGTGGTGGTTGCTCCCATATCCAAGAAGGTCATGTGCCTCGCCACGTCAGTACTGGGAACCAATTATGGAAATTAATATTTAATGGAATTAATAACTTAAGGTGACTTGGGCCGAACGTGTTAAGTTCCGCAGGAGATCCAAGTCAAAACCTTAAAGAACAAATAGATTAAGTTTTGGATCAAACGTGTTAAGTTCCGCAGGCGATCCAAAATTTAATTTAAAAGAACACATGGTAGCTAGGAAAAGGTTCAGATCTTTGTACAAAATTTTTTTACAGTGGAACCTCTAGGCTTCTGAGTAGCAACCAACAAAGCTTCTATTTTCTGCACTTCATCGTTGTAAGAGGCTTCTCTACCTGAAGGAGTTTTTAGTACGACCATCTTCCTTGGATTAACAACCTCCCCGGTTGTAACCAAGTCAAATTAGGTGTCTCGTCCTTTCTGTTTTATTTACTTACTCTTTATATGCAATTGTTAGTTTAAGAAGTCGAGAAGGATTTTGCTTTTTGTTTTTGCTGGCTATTTGATCCCCCTTCTAGCCGACCGCCGCGGTCCTACAAGTTGTATCAAAGCCAAGGCACTTTAGGAGGACTAACCACCAATCGAAGCAAAGATAATGGTCGAACCAAGTATCTACCCGCCGAAATTCGAAGGGGATTTCGCTACCTGGAAAAAGCGAATGCAGGTATTTTTTACAACATATTTTGAGTTAATTCTAATAATGGAATTTGGTTTTGCATCTCCAGAGGGCAAAGAAGAATATCAATGGATGAAAAAAGAGCAGGCTAACTACGTGGCAAACGGAAAAGCAGAATATCATCTCCTATGCGTTCTTCCACCACAAGAAGTCAACCGAATCGGCAACTACAACTCCGCCAAGAAACTTTGGGAGAAGTTCCTCGAGCTGCACAAAGGGATGTCCGAAGCCAAGCTCGCTAGACGAGATCTACTTCGCAATCAGCTCACTAGCTTGTGACTTGAGGAAGACGAGACAGTTGCACATCTACACTCGAAAATTAAAGAAATCGTCACCGGACTTTCGAATCTCGGAGAAAAGGTAAGTAACCGAGATTCACTTAGGTACGTGTTAAATTCTTTCCCGAGAAATTCAAAATGGGCGTCACTAGTAGATGCCTTTTACATTTCAAAATATTTAGAGAAAATTTCATTAGAAGAATTCTTTTCTACATTTGAAGTGCACGAATCAAGATGTGCAGGTACGAAGGAGCCCAAGAACAACATCGCCCTCAAAGCATCGAGAGACGAACCTGAGTCGGAGTCTTCTCTCGACGACGAGGAAATGGTAATGATGGTAAGACGGTTTAAGAATCTTTGTAAATCTAGGAAATCTAACCATCCGCAGGGGGAAAAGAAAAGGACCATCCGCTGCTACCACTACGACCAAGAAGGGTACGTCAAGGACAACTGCCCCAAGCTAAAGAACAAGGACAAGGATAAAGGTAAGAAGCCTGACCAAAAGCGCAAGGCCCTAAAGGCGACGTGGGACGATACGTCATCTGAATCGGAAGTCGAGGCATTCTCTGGGCTTGCATTAATGGCGAGTCATCAAGACGACAACTGCAATTCAAGCTCTTCCGAAATGAGCATCGATGAAGGGGGAGCTACGTCGGAAGAAAGTAGCACTTAAGGGGGAGACACGTGTTGGAGTGTATACTAAAAGCCTAGCTTTTGTATAAACATTTATAAGAATCACATTGGTCAAGTGTCTATATTTATATATACCAAATGTAGATGTTCAATTAATTTATATTATAGATAATATAGTGTGTGGTGTCACACACAGAAGATCGTGTTATCAGTTCTTTATAAATTATAAACAGTAGCTCACGACTAAGATGGAAAGGAACAAACCATTGGAATAGTCGTAGTGTAATTAGGCATTAGTTTATCTTGACTAATAGATTACACTAGTACACTCTAAGTGTATTGAGCAGGACCATTTAAGGTAAGTTCTTTTTATACTGATTTAATAAAAGAACTAGACCTTAGTTATTATGGAAGTGTGTTCTCTTAATCCTAATATAATAACAAGCACATATATTTAATATTTATTTCTTTGACTTATCAAAGGGTGAGATTTAGCTCGATAAATCAAAATGCCTGATAAGTTGGGAAATGATGTTACTTATAGTGTGACTTGTTGATTATAGAAGGAAACTGTGTCCTAGTAATTTAGGTTGATAATGTTCCCAAAAGAAGCTCATAAAGATTGTCATGTTAAACCCTGCAGGTGGACTTAGTCCGACATGACGATAAGGTTGAATGGTACTACTCTTGGACTAAGATATTAATTAAATGAGTTGTCAGTAACTCACTTAATTAGTGAGCATTCGACATCTTAAACATAGGGAGACTAACACACTCATAATAAGAAGGAGCCCAAAAATGTAATTTGGGATTGGTGCGGTAGTTCAATAAATAATTCTTTAGTGGTATGAATTATTATTGATGAAGTTAAGTTGTGTGTTCGGGGCGAACACGGAAAGCTTAATTTCATCGAGAGACCAAAACCAATTCCTCCTCTCGGTCCCTATCGTAGCCTCTTGTATATAGAGATTTATACCCACCACATACCCACCTTCTTACCCATCCTAATGGGGCCGGCCAAGCTAGCTTGGAACTCAAGCTAGGGCCGGCCAAGACCAAGTGGATGAGCCAAGTTGGTGGCCGGCCAAAGCTTGGGTCCCAAGCTTAGGTGGTCGGCCACTAGAAAATTAAAAGGAATTTTTATTAAAATTATTTCTTATGTGGATATCATGGTTTTAAAAGAGAGTTTAAAATTTAAATCTTTCCTTTTATAGCTTTCTACAAAAGATTAAGAAAAGATTTGAAATCTTTCTTTATTTGTAGATTGAAAGGAGATTTTAATTTTAAGAAAATTTTCCCTTTTTAACCATGTTCATGATTTAAAAGAGAGTTTAAAAATTAAAGTTTCTACAAGAGATTAAGAAAAGATTTGATATCTTTCCTTATTTGTAGATTGAAAGGAGATTTTAATTTATTTTTTTTAAAGATAACTTTCCTTTTTGGAAATTATCCACATGTTTAAAAGAAAGATTTTAATTTATAAAATTTCCTTTTTACTAACCAATCATGAAGGGATTAAAATTATTAAAATTTTTATAGATTTCTGGAAACAAATTAGGAAGTTTTAATTCTTGTTTTAATTAAAACTTTCCTTGTTTTGGGGAGAAGGTGGCCGGCCAAGAAAATTGGAAAAAGAAAATTAATTTTTAATTAATTAATTTTTCTTTTTCATGGCAAAAGAATTAAGGAAGTTTTTATTAAAATTTCTTTATTTGCCAAGACCAAGGATTATAAAAGAGGGGATAGAGGTGCCTTAATGGCTAACGACTCTATTCTTTTCTTCCTCTCTTTGCTTCCTTGGTGTGGTCGGCCCTAGGGTCTCCTCTTCTTCTTCTTTTCTCTTCCTCCTTTGTGGCCGGCGGCATCAACTTAAGGGAAGTCCATGGTGGCCGGTTCTAGCTAGGAGAAGAAGGAGAGAAAGAAGGCTTCGTTTCTAGCATCCCTTGGAGCTTGGTGGTGGTGACCGGATCTTTACCTCTCATGAAGAATTAATGGTGGCCGAATCTAGCTTGGAGAAGAAGGAGCTTGGTGGTTCTCGTCTCGGAAGATCGTTGCCCACACAACGTCCGAGATAAGAAGAGGAATACGGTAGAAGATCAAGAGGTTATTTTTGCTTACAAAGAAAGGTATAACTAGTAATTGTTTTCCGCATCATACTAGTTTTCTTTGTATAGTTATTTATGGAAATACCAAACACAAGAGGCATATGATTCTAGAGTTTTCAAAATAGTTTTTTCGAGTTTGTGTTTTCTTATTTTTTGAATTTGTGATTCGATTGTTCTTTTTGGTTAACCTAGAGTTATTTAAGGAAATAAATATTAGCTTTCCTTAAAAGGCTTTGCCTAGGCGGTGGTGGTTGCTCCCATATCCAAGAAGGTCATGTGCCTCGCCATGCAGTCCTGGAAGCCAATTTTGAAAATTAATATTTATGGAATTAATAACTTAGGTAGATTTGAATCAATAGTGTTAAGTTCCGCTTGCGATTCAAATCTAAACCATTAAGAACAGATAAGTTAAATTTGGAATCAATGATGTTAAGTTCCGTCTGTAATTCCTAATTTAACTTCTAAAGAACACAATAGGTTATTTAAGGAAAGGTTCGACACTTGTACAAAAAAAATTTATACAGTGGAACCGGTACGTTTTCCTAGGACTAACCAACAACACGGACAATGAGATCGACAAGGTAAGTCAGGTACGATCTCTTCCTCCCGATAAACTCTTTAAATTTGTTAAATTGTTAACAAAAGATTGCTGCAAATTAGAAAAAGAAAATAAAAGTTTAAAAATAATACTAGCTAAATCTTGCCCTCTAGAAGATTTAGACAAATCAAAATTAGAAAATAAAGAATTGAAATTAATTCTAGATAAATCTTGTCTGGTAGAAGATTTTAAAAAATTAAAATTAGAAAATAATAATTTGAAAATGCAAATAGATAGTCTAAAAAATCATGCATATTCAAATAAAACATACTTTAGAAAATATAATTTAAATTGGTATTTTCGATATCATAAGGGACAGATTAGAAATATTTCAAAGAAATATGTCCCTAAGAAATTCCTAATTAATCCAGTAGGTCGGAACCTATATTGGATTCCTAAGTCTTGTTTAACTTGAATTTTTAATTGGATTTAGCGCTTTCGGCGAGGTCGACATTTGACGGAGGATATTTACAGTCACGACTATGAGAGTTCTAGAAATACACTCTTGATAGGTAGACTCTTAGTTAGGAGGTTGAGTGAACCATTAGATATAGTCTCTGTAGTGGTACAACATAGACGTGCAATGTTGAGTCATGGTGAGTATTTCTTTCTTGGCCTCTATTTGTTTGTTTGAACTTAGAGCATGGTTATTATTGGATGATTAGGCTTCCATACCTTGGATTGTCTATGATTATTATTTTTCCTTCTTGATACTTATGCTTGATTTTAGAGGTATACCACTAACCCATGAGAGTAGGTAGCATAGGGTTTTGTTTGGTTGATTGGGTTAATATGTTGATTATGCATATCTATGTTGTGTGTACACATGATTGGTATATGTTGTAGGAGTCCTATGATAGACTGTCAATTTGCAGGTGGTGTGTGTATACATGTCCAGTTAGGGTTACTATAGGTTTCTTATGGATTATACCTATGTGGTTAGGTGTACGTGTCTGATTGAATTATTGGAGGTGTCTTGTCGATTTAATCTGTATTGTAGTATGTGCGCATTTGTTTAGTATATTATTGGAGGTATCTTGTCTATTAAATTTGTGTTGTGATATGTTTACATGCGTTTGGTGTATTATGGGAGGTATCTTTTCGATTATATTTGTTCTGTGTGTACACTCATGTCTATTATAATTTATTGGAAGTATTACGTTGATTATACTCTTGGCGTATGTGTATATATGTTAGGTGAGTATTATTGGAGGAGTATTTGTTGGTTGCTACTCGAAATATCGTACCGGTTCCCCTATACAAAAATTTTGTAAAAGTCCTAAATAATTCCTGATAACCTATTGTGTTTTTTAGAAATTAAATTTGGAATCGTAAACGGAACTTAACATTATTAATTCCAAATTCAACTTATCTGTTCTTAGTGGTTTAGACTTGGATCGCAAACGATGTTTAACATTATTGATCCAAATCCACCCATGTTACAAATTCAATTAAATATTAATTTCAGAGATTGGCTTCCAGGTTAAACATGGCAAGGCACTAGGCCTTCTTGGGTATGGGAGCATCCACCACTTCCTAGATAAAGCCTTTCAATGAAATTTAATATTTAATTTCCTTACAGTAACTCTAGGTTTAACCAAAAAGAACAATCGAATCACAAGTTCGAAAAATAAAAGAAACACAAAATCGAAAACATAAATTTGATAACCTAGATTCATTAGCCTCTTGTGTTTGGTATTTCAAGATCTAAATAAAAGGATGAACTAGTTATGATGAGGAAACTAATAACTAGTTATACCTTTTATAGCTTATAGACCTCACGATCTTCTGCCGTATTCCTCTTCTTATCTCAGACGTCGTGTGGGCGACGATCTACCAAAACGAGAATCAACCCAAGCCTCCTTCTCCTTGCAAGTTTTGGCCACCAAGAAACTTCTTGAGATGAAAAACTTTGGCCACCAACAAAGCTCCAAGGGATGCAAAGAAACAAAGCCTCCTTTCTCTACTTCTTCTCCAAGCAAAATCCGGCCACCAAGGACTCCCCAAGAGTTGATGCCGTCGGCCACTAAAGAAGAAGAAAAGGAGATGAAGAAGGATGAGGGTCGGCCACCACCAAGGAGGAGAGGAATAATAGAAGTATTGTTATGAGGTGAGGCACCTCTATCCTCTCTTTTATATTCCTTGATCTTAACAAATAAGGAAAGTTTTAATAAAAACTTTCTTATTTTCCTTGTCATAGAAAGGAAAATTTAATTAATTAAAAAAAATCCTTTTCTCTATCAATGTGTCCGGCCACCACAATTCCTCCCAACAAGGAAAGTTTTAAACACAAAATTAAAACATCCTAATTTATTTCCGAAAATTTTAAAAATAAAAATTTCTCTTTAAAAATTCCCTTCATGGTTGGTTATAAAAGGAAACTTTTATAAATTAAAATCTCTCTATTAAAACATGTGGATGATTACAATAAGGAAAGTTTTATCAAAAATTAAAATCTTCCTTTTAACTACAAATAAGGAAAGATATCAAACCTTTCTCTTAATCTTTTGTAGAAAACTATAAAAGGAAAGATTTAAATTTTAAACTCTCTTTTAAAACCATGGCTTCCACATAAGAAATATTTTAAAAAAATAAAATCCTTTTAATTTATTGTGGCCGGCCACCTAAGCTTGGGTTCAAGCTAGGGTCGGCCACACTTCAACCCATCCAAGTCATGTCTTGGCTAGCCCTTGCTTGGGCTCCAAGCTTGGCTTGGCCGGCCACCTAAGGATGGGTAAGAAGGTGGGTATAGGTAGGTATAAGACTTTATAAATAAGAGGCTATGACAGAGACCGAGAGGAGGAATTGGTTTTGGTCTCCCGATGAACTTGAGCTTCCCGTGTTCGCCCCGAACACCCAACTCGAGTTCATCAATAATATCTCATTCCACTAAAGAGTTATTATTGAACTACCACACCAATTCCATATTACTATATGGGCTCCTTCTTATCATGAGTGTGTTAATCTCCCTGTGTTTAAGATATAGAATGTTCACTAATTAAATGAGTTACTGACAACTCACTTAATTAATATCTAGCTCCAAGAGTAGTACCACTCAACTTCATCGTCATGTCAGACTAAGTCCACCTGTAGGGTTTACATGACAATCCTTATGAGCTCCTCTTGGGGGCATCATCAACCTAGATTACTAGGACACAGTTTCATTCTATAATCAACAATACACCATATAAATAATATCATTTCCCAACTTATCAGGACTATTGATTTATCGAACTAAATCGCACCCTTTGATAAATTAAAGAAATGAATATTAAGTATATGTGCTTGTTATTATATCATGATTAAGAGCACACACTTCCATAATAACAAAGGTCTTGTTCTTTTATGCAGTCAGTATAAAAAGAACTTACCTTAAATGGTCCTACTCAATACCCTCAGAGTGTACTAGTGTAATTTTATAGTTAAGATAAATTAATACCAAATTACACTACGACTATTCCAATGGTTTGTTCCTTTCATTCTTAGTCATGAGCTACTGTTTATAATTTATAAGGAATTGATAGCATGATCTTCTGTATGTGACACCACACACTATGTTATCTACAGTATAAATTAATTGAACAACTACACTTAGCATATAAATGTAGACATTTGGCCAATGTGATTCTTTATTTCAAAATAAATATTTATAAAAAGGTAGGCTTTTAGTATACACTCTAACAATCTCCCACTTATACTAAAAGACTATGTTGTTATAAACACTGCCATACATCTGATTCCCATTCCTTCAACATGTCGATCAAAAGCTTTCACCGGAAGGGCCTTAGTGAAAGGATCTGCCAGGTTATCTGCTGATGCAATCTTGGAGACAACAACTTCTCCTCGCTTTACGATGTCTTGTATCAGGTGGTACTTGCGCTCTATGTGTTTACTCGCCTTATGGGCTCGTGGTTCTTTCGAGTTTGCTACTGCACCACTATTATCACAATAAATTGTGATGATTTTGGGCAAACCAGAAATCACATTTAAGTTCATTAGGAAGTTCCTAAGCCATACAGCTTCTTTGGCTGCCTCAGAGGCTGCCACATACTCAGCTTCCATGGTTGAGTTTGAAACGTATTTTTACTTAACACTCCTCTATGCAATGGATCCACTTCCTAAAGTAAACACATAGCCTGATGTAAACTTACTATTGTCCCTATCTGATTGGAAGTCAGAATCCGTGTAACCCATAGGGAGCAAATCATCTGCTTGGTAAACCAGCATATAATCTCTAGTCCTTCTCAGGTACTTCAATATATGCTTTACAGTAGTCCAATGTCCTTGTCTAGGGTTACTTTGATATTTGCTAACCATGCCCACGGTAAAATAGATATCTGGCCACGTGCACAACATAGCTAACATTAGGCTTTCGACAACCGAAGCATAAGGAACTACCTTCATGTCCTCTATCTCCTTTGATGTCTTCGGAGACATCTCTTTGGATAAAGCTACTCCATGCCTAAAAGGTAGAAAACCTTTCTTGGAGTCTTGCATGCTAAAATGAGCAAGGATTGTATCGATATATGAAGCTTGGGACAAGCACAACATCCTTTTCTTGTGATCCCTTATTACTTTAATCTCAAGAATATATGCACAATCTCCTAAGTCCTTCATATTGAATTGCTTGGACAACCATACTCTTACTTCCGAAAACACTTTGATATTGTTTCCAACTAACAAAATGTCATCTACGTATAGTACAAGAAATACCACCACGTTTCCATTACACTTCTTGTATACACAAGACTCATCCGGACACTGAATAAATCCATATAATTGGATTACTTCATTAAACCGGATATTCCAAGATCTTGAAGCTTGCTTCAGTCCATAAATCGACCGATTGAGCTTACACACTAGATGCTCTTTGCCTTTTTCAATAAATCCCTCTGGTTGCTTCATATGGATGTTTTCTTCAAGACTTCTGTTAAGGAAAGTTGTCTTGACATCCATTTGCCAAACCTCATAATCCATATGAGTGGCAATGGATAAGAGTATCCGGATAGACTTAAGCATGGCCACTGGCGAAAAAGTTTCCTCATAATCGATTCCCTCTTTCTGAGTGTACTCTTTCGCAACAAGTCTTGCTTTGAAGGTTTCCACCTTCCCATCTATCCCTCTTTTCCTTTTGTAGATCCACTTACATCCAACGGCTTTTACATCATTTGATGGTTCTACAAGCTCCTAGACCTTATTAGAATACATAGATTCTATTTCTGAATTTATTACTCTTTGCCAAGATTTTACATCTATATCTTGGAGTGCTTCGTCATATGTTCGAGGATCAGGTTCATGTTTACCTGGGACTAAGTCTGACAACTCTCCCAAAAACATGAATCTTTTAGGTTGCCTAACAACTCTCCCACTACGATGAGGCACTGTCTGTTGTTGTGTATCATTTGTGATACGTGTTGTAGTTTTTTCTGATATTTCATCTTGCACTTTTGGTACTAAAGTAGGCGTGTCCTCTCGCATTTCTTCTAGAACAATTTCACTGATGGGCTTATGGTTTATTACATAATCTTCCTCTAAAAATCGAGCATTGGTGCTAACAATGATCTTCTGATTTTTAGGATTATAAAACAAACCACCTTTCGTTCCCTTAGGATATCCTAGAAACAGACAAACTTCTGTACGTGATTCTAACTTGTCAGTATCTCCCTTCAGCACATGTGCTGGACTATCCCATATCTGAATTTGACTCAGACTAGGCTTACGCCCATTCCATAATTCCATGGGAGTATAGGGTACCGATTTAGAAGGTACCATATTCAGAATGTACACTGCTGTTTCCAGAGCATATCCCCAAAACGAATCTGGTAATTCTGAATAACTCATCATCGATCAAACCATTTCTATAAGAGTCATATTCCTTCGTTCTGCCACACTATTCTGTTGGGGTGTACTAGGTACAGACAATTGGGATTGAATCCCAACCTCTGATAAGTAATTCCTAAACTCTCCAAAGAGGTATTCGCCACCACGATCAGACCGCAATTGCCCATGTAGACGGTTATCTCTCCCTCATATAGTCGTCGAGTTTCCTGGAACCCCTGCAATATATTACAGACATGATCAGTGGCTCCTATATGTACACACCAGGTACTGGTAGATAACGTCGCTAAACATGTTTCAACTACTAGAGAATAAGATATACCTTTATTGTTCTCTCTCCTACGAGGACAGTCTACCTTCCAATATCCCGACTGCTTGCAGATGAAGCACTTGCCCTTTAGCTTCTTCACTCCAGCTTTAGGTCCAGTACCTAGAGATCTTTTCACCTTCTTTGCTGAGCCAGCCTGTTTCTTCTTCTTCTTGTCTTTCAACTTAGAAGTAGAAATATTTTTAGCAAAGTGAATCTGAGAACTATGACGAAATATACCTTCTGCTGCCTGAAGTTCTATCAGAAGTTCCGCCAATGTATAAGCCCTTTTATTCATGTTATAGTTCAGGTGGAACTGCTCAAAACTTCTGGGTAGCGTTTGGAGAATAATATCGATATGGGGTTCCCCATCGATTTCAGCTCCAAGGATCTATATTTCGTTCAAATAAGCCATCATCTTTAGGGTATAATCCCTTACGGGTGTCTCTTCTGACATGGTGGCTGCCATTAATTTTCTCATTGCCTCTTGCCTAGCAGCTCAATTCTGGTGTACGAAGAGTTCTTTGAGATTGTTCATCATATCATAAGCAGTTGGTAAGTCTTGATGCTGATGTTGCAACAAATTTGACATTGAATCCAAAATGTAATACCGCGCCATCTCATCTGCTTTTACCCATTTCTCATGATATTCAATCTCCTCTTCACTAGAATCGCTATTAGGTGCATCAGGACATATCTCGAACAATACAAACTTATAGCCTTCAGTAGTTAGGACAATGTCCAGGTTTCTTTTCCAATCTATATAGTTGGGACCAGTAAGTTTGTTCTCTTTTAGTATAATAGCCAGTGGATTGAAAGTCATCTTAAGAATCACAAAATAAACTTTTGGTCAAGACTCTAAATTTAGAATAATATTGATTCCTCAAACAATACTATTTAAATTTACCAACACCTCAAAACACTGTGAAATTTGCATGCCATGTTAGTGTGGACGTATACAAATTCAACATTTGTAAGTGGAGGTTTTACCCATTAATTTTATTATCTTGTCATCCTAACTTTATGACAAATAAAATTAATAGTTGGTATCCCTTTGGTCACACAAATAATAGTAGTGGCACCGTTAGGGAGGATACTATTAAATGTGTTTAAGTGTATATCATTACGTGATACTTAGTCCATTAAATAGGATTGTGCCCCTTCAGTTGGAGAAGATCACACGCTCCTAAATAATTTCCTATAACCATCCATAAAGGAAGTTTGACCTAGTGATCCGTAAACAAACTCATCCGTTATGGAGGGAGGCACTCAGAGCCAACATGCAAGTTTGTTGCATCACTTACAAACCAGTAATGGAGACCGTGGAATTTTTTTTACTAATTCCTTTCCCACTTAGTTATTTAAGGTGAGAAATTTTAACGATGCACACACACATCACAGCAAATAAAGCAATAAATATGGAAATTAATTTTCCAACGATTACGGCTTGTTCCATTACTGTCCTTCGTGTGCTGCCAACCCTAGCTGCTGCCATCTTTAGCCACCGTAATCAGGTCTAGTCACCGCATCTATCTTGCTTCTTTTTTTGATGCGCCTCTGGTCCACAAATAGTACCACGCCTCGCAAGGATATGATCTGCGACAAAAATAGAATTTTACATATATCGATCCTATATTCCACAAAGGAATATACATGTAATCAAGATCGAAACAAAAATGTAAAATCCTAAAGTTAATACAGCTCCTACTGTATTTAATACATACAATCATGCACACACATAAAATACCCTTAACATGTCCAAGGGTCCAATCACACACAATATTTATAAGTCATAATAGTTGGAGCCTGCAACCACAGAGTTAGCACATCCTACTATTATCCTGCCTAAATTATGTATGACATGTGTATAATTAAACTGAAAACCAAACACATAGAGGCAAACTCTAGCTTTCATACCAATTGTTGGTTGCTACTCGGAATATCATATCGGTTCCCCTGTACAAAAATTTGTACAAGTCCTGAACCATTCCTAATAATCTATTGTGTTCTTTAGAAATTAAATTTAGAATCGCAAATGGAACTTAACATTATTGATTCCAAATTCAACTTATTTGTTCTTAGTGGTTTAGACTTGGATCGCAAACGATGCTTAATATTATTGATCCAAATTCACCCATATTACAAATTCAATTAAATATTAATTTCAGAGCTTGGCTTCCAGGTTAAACATGGCGAGACACTAGGCCTTCTTGGGTATGGGAGCATCCACCACTTCTTAGACAAAGCCTTTCAACGAAATTTAATATTTAATTTCCTTATAGTAACCCTAGGTTTAACCAAAAAGAACAATCAAATCACAAGTTCAAAAAACAAAAGAAACACAAAATCAAAAATATAAATTCAATTACCTAGAATCGTAAGCCTCTTGTGTTTGGTATTTCTAAATCCATACAAAGAAAACTAGTATGGTGTGGAATAAAATTACTAGTTATACCTTTCTTTGTAAGCAACAACCTTTTGATCTTCTATTGTATTCCTCTTCTTTTCTTGGATGTCGTGTGGGTAACGATCTACCAATAAGAAAACCACCAAAGCCCTCCTTGCTTCCAAGTTTTGGCCACCACCACAATGCTCCAAGGGATGCTAGAAAACAATGCCTCCTTCCTCTACTTCTTCACCTCCAAGCTACCGGCCACCAAGTGCTCCACCAAGGAAGATGTCACCGGCCACAATGAAGAAGAGAAGGAGAAGAGGTAGGGTCGGCCACCAAGGATGGAGGAGAGGAATAATAGAATAGGTTGTGTATTATAGTGACTCCGTTGGTGTAACACCCCAAATTTCATGATTTGGAGTCCTAAAAGATCTTATTAAAATCTAGAAATGTTTTGGAAAAATTCTAGAGATTTTTAGGAATTTATAGAGTATTTTTATGCAATTTTTGGAGTTCGGTTGGTATTTTTACCAAGAGGAAGAAGTTTTAAAAAAAAAAAAGAAATAAAAGTGTTAAAACTGGAGTTTTGAACCCAAGACCTCGGGCTTGACCGAGTCTTAACCGAAGTCAGCCAACCAACTGAGCTAAGCAAGTTTTGTTAAATATATGGTGCGAAATATTCTTAAGCAGTAGTTAGAAACCTTTAAAATAAAAGGGGAATAAAAAGGTTGCGGCAGGATTCGAACCCGTGACTTCAATCACGAGCCAAGTTGTGGCTAACCAGGTGTGCTGCGGATGTTTTGTAAACAAATTTACAATGACTTGGTCTTAAGCCATAACCCTAGGTTATAAAAGGATAGGTAAGAGAGGGGTTAAGTTATATTCTTTTCTCTCTTTTCCTCTTCTCCTCTCTCGCGTCGGCGACTCCTCTCGGGCGAAAAACGCAGCCGAGCTTTAGGGCGTCTCCGGTGGCCGGCCAAAGGCTTCTTCATCTCCTTGCGTTCCTCTCGTCGAGGAGGAGCCGTGAGCACAAGGAGGGATCGAAAGCTCGAGTTCTCCGAAGCCCTAGAATGGTTCTCGCCGGTTGTAAGTCCAAGGAACCGAGGTAAGTCGCTACTCACCTGCAGTAGGATAGCTCCGAGGTTTAATCTTTGATTCTCTCCTTGTTCCCGAAGCTTTGCATGAGTTTCCTTGCTTTCTCTATTTTCGGATTTAAGTTAGCTTCTTGTTTGGATTTCGATCCTATTTTTCTGATTCTATGGATCATAGTGTGTTTTCATTGGTGGTTTCCTGTCCTCCGGAATAGCAGAAGGGTAGGGATGGATTGAAGTTTGATTTGATATGGTTTTGTTCCTTTCTATGGTTGAGATGTTCTGGACAGAATTGAAGCCCTATAGAAGTATAATCTTTACATAGGTATCAAGCTTTACCTAAGTTTTAAATTCCAGCAGATTCTAGCATTCCATCATCTTTATGTAGCAATTTCTGTCATAGTAATAGCATTTTTACCTTATGCCTTGCTTTGCTGGAAACGATTCAGAACCTGTAGACCTACTGAATGCATGTTTTAGTATAATCCTTGAAGCACTAGGTCTAGTATAGCAAGTTTTAGTTGCAATTTATCAGTTTCCTCATGCTTTGCTTTGATTGGAAACAGTTTAGAAATGTAGACCTATTAAGTGCAGATTTTTGCATATTATAGCAATACAAAGCTTTGCATATTATAGCAGTACAAATTTAAGTTTCTTTGTTAGCACAATATGCAGATTTCTGTTAGCTAAATATGCAGATTTAAATTCAGTTCCCTGGCATTGATAAGCATGAACAGCCGTAGCTATTAGTATGCAGTTAGAGGCGTGTTATTACAAGAACAGTCCATAGATCATGAACATAAGCTTTACATAGTTTCTGTACATGTATTATGAGCATGCAGCTTTGCTTCTAGTTAGTATATATGCAGATTTCTATTTAAGTTTCAAGGCAGGTTCTGTTAAAGCTTATAGTATGTAGAATTTTGTAGCGTAGTATACAGAACTTTAGTGCAGTTTAGATCTCTTGGTTGTGCAGTTTAGTACTTCAATGTTAGGAATTGTTTTAAACATCTCAGTGTCTTTTTAAGAAGCATTCTTTTATAAGAAAAGTATAAGAAAGATAAAGAAAAGAAAAGAAAAGGCCGAGGCCTTAAGTAGATCCCAAAGTCGAGACTTTAGGGATTTTTGGCACACAAGGTGTCTATTAAAATGCCAAGGCATTTAAAGAAGAAGTAAATAAGCTAAAAAGTATTTTACTTTTAAGAAGAGGCTAGTACCCGACATCCAAGAGCTTGTCGTTAAACAAATCCAGGTGTCCAATTCCGAGGTCTTGGCCCTGGTAGACCGAGGTCTGCTCTTTTAGGATTGGTGGCTCGCTACCCCAACCTATTAGGGAACGCGCATAAGATGGTACTATGCCTGGGCCCAAGAAGAAGTTGATTATTATTTTGAAGTATTATAAGTATAAGCTTTTGAACTAATAAAACAATGTGTTTACAAAAGTTTACAAGTATTAAAGAATAAGTTTTAAATAAGTGAAATAAAAGAATAAGTTTTTAAGTAAGTTTAATAAGAATCAGAAAGTGTTTAGAATTCAGTAAGTTAAATTCTTTATGCTAGCATGATAGTATAGACTTGTCTTACATGTTTAGCCTTTCAGTATGTTTCTTTACTATTAGAAGAGCATGAGTTAGCTTACTGTTATTTGCTATTTATGAGCATGAGTAGCTTTACATGTTAGCATTCAGTTTTAGCATGTTTTTATTTATATACATGCACATCGAGATTTTGTGAGTTAGATAGCGCTTACTAAGCAAATTTTGCTTATAGACTACACTTCCTCTTACTGCAGATACAGGAAAGGAAAAGATATAGAAAGGAAGGCGACAAGGAGGTGTTCGAGGGATGTGTGATGCCAGGACTATGGAAGCCTTGGGACTTAGTTTAAGAATGTATTAAGAATGTATTAGATGAGTCATTTAGTCTTCCGCTGTTAGTTAACTGTATGTTTTTATTTTGTTTCCGCTATTTATTACTTGCATGCTTTGATTTCATTAAACTGCGTGGTGATGTTATTCCTTTTGGTTGTGAAAATATATGTTCCAGCCGCCTGTGGCTGAGTATAGTTTGTTTGTATTGTTGATTTGGTCACCGGTACAGGGGAGGCTCTGCCGGAATTTTTCGGTAGGGTTTCCATGTGATTTTTTAATCATACCGGTTAAGTAGAGTTAGTAGTTAAGTAACGGTCATCCTTAGAGAGTAGTAGTAGTAAGAAGGGTGGTCGTTACAGTTGGGGATGATACTATTAAATGTGTCTAAGTGTATACCATTACTTGATACTTAGTCCATTAAATAGGACTGTGCCCCTTCAGTTGGAGAAGATCACACGCTCCTAAATAATTTCCTATAATCATCCATAAAGGAAGTTTGACCTAGTGATCCGCAAACAAACTCATCCGTTATGGAGGGAGGCACTCAGAGCCAACATGCAAGTTTATTGCATCACTTACAAACCAGTAATGGAGACCATGGAATTTATTTTCTAATCTCTCCCACTTAGTTATTTAAGGTGAGGAATTTTAACCATGCACACACACATCACAGTAAATAAAGTAATAAATATAGAAATTAATTTTCCAACTATTATGTCTTGTTCTATTACTGTCCTCCGTGTGCTGCCAACCCTAGCTGCTGCCATCTTTAGCCACTGCAATCAAGTCTAGTCGCCGTATTTATCTTACTTCTTTTTCTGCTGCGCCTCTGGTCCATAAATAGTACCACGCCTCGCAAGGATACGATCTGCGACAAAAATAGAAGTTTACATATATCGATCCTATATTTCACAAAGGAATGTACCTGTAATCTAGATCGAAACAAAAATGTAAAATCCTAAAACTAATACAGCTCCTGTTGTATTTAATACATACAATCATGCACACACATAAAATGCCCTTGACATGTCCAAGGGTCCAATCACACACAATATCTATAAGTCATAATAGTTGGAGCCTGCAACCACAGAGTTAGCACATCCTACTATTATCCTGCCTAAATTATGTATGACATGTGCATAATTAAACTGAAAACCAAACACACAAAGGCAAACCCTAGCTCTAATACCAATTGTTGGTTGCTACTAGGAATATCGTACCGGTTCCCCTGTACAAAAATTTGTACAAGTCCTGAACCATTCCTAACAACCTATTATGTTCTTTAGAAATTAAATTTGGAATCGCCAACGGAACTTAACATTATTGATTCCAAATTCAACTTATCTGTTCTTAGTGGTTTAGACTTGGATCACAAATGATGTTTAACATTATTGATCTAAATCCACCCATGTTACAAATTTAATTAAATATTAATTTCAGAGATTGGCTTCCAGGTTAAACATGGCGAGACACTAGGACTTCTTGGGTATGGGAGCATCCACCACTTTCTAGACAAAACCTTTCAACGAAATTTAATATTTAATTTCCTTATAGTAACCCTAGGTTTAACCAAAAAGAACAATCGAATCACAAGTTCGAAAAGCAAAAGAAACATAAAATCGAAAACATAAATTCGATAACCTAGAATCGTAAGCCTCTTGTGTTTGGTATTTCTAAATCCATACAAAGAAAACTAGTATGATGTGAAATAAAACTACTAGTTATACCTTTCTTTGTAAGCAACAACCTTTTGATCTTCTATTTGATTCCTCTTCTTTTCTTGGACATCGTGTGGGCGACGATCTACCAAGAAGAAAACCACCAAAGCCCTCCTTGCTTCCAAGTTTTGGCCACCACCACAATGCTCTAAGGGATTCTAGAAAACAATGTCTCCTTCCTCTACTTCTTCACCTCCAAGCTACCAGCCACCAAGTGCTCCACCAAGGAAGATGTCGCCGGCCACCAAGGATGGAGGAGAGGAATAATAGAATAGGTTATGTATCTCATGAAGGCACCCTCTCCCCCTCTTTTATATTCCTTGGTGAATCCAAAAAAGGAAAGTTTTATAACAAAAATAAAACTTCCTTTTATTCCTTTATATTGGTCGGCCACCTCTTGTAAAACCAAACAAGGAAAGATTTTAAACAAAAATTAAAATCTCTCTTTTATAAATCCCTTTTGTGATTGGCTATAAAAGAAACGTTTTATAAATTAAAATCTCTCTCTTTTAAATCCTTTTATGGATATCTATAAAAGATAAGAAATAAAAAAATAAAACTCCTTTTATATCATGGTTACAAAAAAGAAAGTTTTGTCAAAAAATTTAAATCTTTCTTTCACATTATAGATAACTACAAATAAGGAAAGACATCTAATTTCTCTTTTAATCCTTTATAGAAAATCTATAAAAGGAAAGATTTTAAAATTTAAAACTCTCTTTTAAAACCATGTGGATGAAAACATAAAAGGAAAGATTTTATCAAAATTTTATTTTTAATAAAATCCCTCTTCCCTTTTCACACTTGGTCGGCCCCTTGCTTGGGCACCAAGCAAGGCTTGGCCGGCCCTAGCTCAAGCACTAAGCTTGGCTTGGCCGGCCCCTTGCTTGGGCTCCAAGCAAGGATAGAGGTCGGCCCCTAGCCTGGCTAAGAGGCTAGGCTTTGGGTGGATATAAGGCTATATATAAGAGGCTACAATAGAGACCGAGAGGAGAAATTGGTTATGGTCTCCCGATGAACTTGAACTTCCCGTGTTCGCCCCGAACACCCAACTTAAGTTCATCAATAATAACTCATACCACTAAAGAGCTATTATTGAACTACCGCACCAATCCCAAATTACATTTTGGGCTCCTTTTTATCATGAGTGTGTTAATCTCCCTGTGTTTAAAATATAGAATGTCCACTAATTAAATGAGTTACTGACAAAACACTTAATTAATATCTAGCTCCAAGAGTAATACCACACAACTTCATTATCATGTCGGACTAAGTCCACCTGCAGGGTTTACATGATAATCCTTATGAGCTCCTCTTGGGGACATCATCAACCTAGATTACTTGGACACAGTTTCATTTTATAATCAACAACACACCATATAAATAATATCATTTCCTAACTTATCGGGCCTATTGATTTATCGAATTAAATCGTACCCTTTGATAAATTAAAGAAATGAATATTGAGTATATGTGCTTGTTATTATATCATGATTAAGAGCACACACTTCTATAATAACAAAGGTCTTGTTCTTTTATGCAGTCAGTATAAAAAGAACTTACCTTAAATGGTCCTGCTCAATACACTCAGAGTGTACTAGTCTAATTTTATAGTTAAGATAAACTAATACCAATTGCACTACAACTATTCTAATGGTTTGTTCCTTTCCATCTTAGTCGTGAGCTACTGTTTATAATTTATAAGGAATTGATAACATGATCTTCTGTATGTGACACCACACACCATGTCATCTATAATATAAATTAATTGAACAACTACACTTAGAATATAAATGTAGACATTTGACCAATATGATTCTTTATTTCAAAATAAATGTTTACAAAAGGCTAGGCTTTTAGTATACACTCTAACACATGTTTATGTAATTATGTGGTTGAGTGTGATCAGTGCCCTTAGCCCGGGAGCTCACCAATTTTACGTCGTCGAGTGTGACTGATGTCCTTAGCCCAGGAGCTCACCAAATTTACGTGATCGAGTGTGACTGGTGTCCTTAGCTTGGGAGCTCACCAAATTTTACATGGTCGAGTGTGACCAGTGTCCTTAGCCCAGGAGCTCATCAAATTTTACATGGTCGAGTGTGACCAATGTCCTTAGCCCAGGAACTCATCAAATTTACGTGGTCTAGTGTGACCGGTGTCCTCAGCCCGAGGACTCACTAAATCTACGTGATCGAGAGTGACCGGTGTCCTCAGCCCAGGAGCTCACCAAATCTATGTGGTTGAGTGTAGCCGGTGTCCTCAACCTAGGAGCTCACCAAAATTCTAAGTGGTTGAGCGTGACCGGTGTCCTTAGCCCAGGAGCTCACCAAACTATGTAGTTGAGTGTGACCAGTGACCTTAGCCCGGGAGCTCACTACTCTATGTGATTATGATCTTTTCCATGTTTAGCTTATTTATATGCTTATGCTTCTATTTATCCATAGTATGTATGTTTATGTCAGCTAGTATGCTTATGCCTATGTTTATATATATGCTCATGATTATATCTATTTCATGCTTAGTTTAATTACATGCTTATGCTTATGCTTCTGTTCATCCATAGTATGTGTGTTTATGCCAGCTAGTATGCTTATGCCTATGTTTATATACATGCTCCTGGTTGTGTCTATTTTATGCTTAGCTTACGTACATGCTTAGGCTTATGTTTATGCTTGTATGCCTATGTAGACGTCTATGTTCATGTCCATGATGTGTCAGTAGGTAAGACCTAAGCTACCTAGTATGTGTTTCCCTTAGTACACTAGATTATAGACGCTAACTAATGCATAACAGTATTTTGAACATGCTGAGTCTCTCGACTCATAGTTTATATCTTTTTTTTCAGACAACGAGACGAATGAGACAGGAGGTATTGACCAGTGAGCCAGCTTGAAACAAGGGCAGTACAACCCGAAGACCATCCAGTTTAAATTCTGCATTTAGTTATGTTTTCTTTTGAACTGTCTATGTAATTTTATTTGAACTAAGAATCCATTATGGAAGTATGAGTATGTGGTGTCCGTAGTTATATTTATAAATTGTAAAAACAAAACTAGGGATGTTACACTTGGGTTGGCCCGTGGGTTGAGAAACACATGTAAGCTAAGTTTTATGCCAATTTATTATTTTTCTTTGTTATAATTTTGAAATAAAAATAGTACTTTTCATCTCACATAAGTACTCATTCGTGTTCATTTATATTAAAATACATGTTTATGGATACATTTGATTGATGAAACCTTTCTGAAGTAAAATGTTGAAGATAATTTTTTAAAAAATTTGATAGGCCCACGGGTTGGCCCGCCAAACCCACAACCCACCTTGGATTGGGTTGGGTTGGAAATTTCCCAATCAGCCAAGTTGATGGGTCGGCCCGCTCCGCCATGGGTTGGCCCGTCTAATAGCTCTACCCTAGACACATGTCAGAACCTCCAATCCTCATAAATTATCCACCCTTCAACTCTTGACACATATCAGAATCTCCTCCTTTAAATCCTCCTCTCACACTTCATTTTCAGTCACTCTTTAGCCACACCTCCCTCTGCTGCTATCTCCCTCTCAGCCTCTCCTTCTCTCTTCCTAGAACATAGTTATCTTCTTAGCCATTACTTTTCTTAATTCATAAAATAAGATTATGGATGACTATTTGAGTTTATTTTCAGGTAGTTGGTCAATTGAGAATGATATTCCTAGTGGAGAGAGTATCTTCAACAACAGCCGCAATTATACAGCTATATTTACAACAGATCAGATTAGTTATTATCATTGTTTTATGTATATTCGTTATTTATTTTATAAGTAGAGAAATTATGTTAAGATTACATAATGTCATACTTATACATCTTTGTTATATTTTTTTATATAGATATTTGAAAGTAGAAAAGATATGATAAATTGGGTGAAGACAGTTGGGCTGAAAAATGGTATTGTAGTAGTTATTAAAAATTTTGCTAATTTACAATGTGGTAAACTGCCAAAGTGTCATCTTATGTGTGAAAGAAGTGAAAAGTACAAATAGCCACAATATCTAGTTGATGGACAATCCTTAAAAAAATACAGGGACTAAAAAATGTGAATGTCATTTGAGCTACGAGATATATCAATACCTCCAGATTGTGTGATATGGGGTTTAAGGGTTGTCTGTGATTTTCATAATCATCAATTAGTAGAATATATTGATGACCATGAGTACCCGTGTAGGTTAAAACCAATATAGAAAGAATTTGTACTCGACATGGCCTACAGCACCATACCTCATGAAATTCTTAGTATTTTGAAGGAAAGAGACTCATCTAATACTACGGGGATCAAAAGCATTTACAATGTCATTTTCACAAACAAATCCGCTAAATATGGTGGCCTAAATTCTGTTCAGTATGTCTTGGAGTAATTAATCAAGAAATAATACCTCCATAATTATCGTATAAATCCAAACACCAATGAAATCATAGATATTCTTTCGGTTCATCCAAAAAGTCTAAAGTTGTCTGTCAACTTTTCGTCTGTGTTGATCATTGATGCCACATACAAGACCAATAAGTATCAGATACAACTATTGAAGGTTGTGGGTATCACATCCATAATGTGAACTTACTCACTTATATTCACATATCATAGTAATGAGAGGACAGAGCAATTGACATGGGCATTAGGTATCTTAAAGAAATGGATGGTTGAAAAGGAGGCACCATTACCATTAGTGTTTGTTTTAGATCGGGATTTGGCGCTTATTAATGTCATTGAAATATGTTTTCCTAATACATGTCATATCCTTTGTATTTGGCACATACACTAGTGCGTAATGAAGAAATGTGCCCCTATGCTTGGTCTAGAGTGGCAACATTTTTGTGCGTCATGACACTCACTCATTAATTCATCGACATAGTGGTCTTACCAGCAGAAGTGAAATGTCATGAATGAGGAGTATCAACGATTCGAGGGTGTTCTAAATTACCTTTGGGAGACATGGTTACACCCTTACAAAGAGCAGTTTGTTTCAGCATGGGTTGATACATGTATGCACCTCGGGAGCAATTCAAGTCAAAGTATAGTCACTTTATAGCTTTATTATTTCACCTTTGTTTATTATTATACTTTTTCAATTCTTTTCATTATTAAAACACAATGCATTTTTTATTATAGGGAAAAGTCTGCACATACGAGATTGAAGTTATATTTGGGAGATACCATGTCATCCCTACAAACATCTTTTGAAAAAATACATAAAATGTTGAGAATTCAGTTTAGGGATATTAAGAAGTCGTTCGAGAGATCTCTCCACATTTCACGCCATCAACATTTACATAATGACATTTTCAGTCAAATAAGGTGTTGAATTTCATTAGAGGTAGTGGAGTTGATTTCTGGTCAGCTAAAATGATTTGAGGAAGCATCTCACCAGCTAGCTGGCAGATGCAACTGTTCTATCAAAATTGTATATGGATTGTCATGCGAGCACGATCTTGCACATTACCATTACTTTTCTATTCCAATTTCGCTACAGATTGGAGGAGATTGTCTATGCACGTACATTGGTTTAATGACGAGGGAGACGACCCAACAGGGCATCCCACATTATTGAGATATTAGATGGGATGGATCAACATATGAGAGAGTATATGATAGACAAGTTTCTCGATATGATAGATCCATCTCAAAGTACAGTTCGAGCTCCTTCGTACAACACAGAACATAGAGGTTGATATACAGGTAAAGATGAGCAAAGTAGACGTCGCATACCTTCTTTTGCAAATGCATCCACTTTAGGATCTAAGGTCTCTCAACCAACTACAATATCTCGAGGGAGAGGAAGACGTGGAAGGAGGTCAAAGGTTCGAAATACTCAAACGACCCTTGATCACTCTCCAATTCCACCAATCCATGATACTTATATTGAGAAATTACTTGTGCCTCTGCAGCGTTATATTTCTCACACTGTTGACGTTCAACCTGACGATCATTATGGATTCAGGGCAATAGCTGCACTAATTGGGTATGGTGAAGAAGGTTGGTTTCAAGTATGACTCGAGCTTTTAGAAGAGATTCAACAAAATAAGGATCTATATAATCAACTTTATCTAGATCAAAATTTGGTATACAATCTATTATTCTCATTGAATTGGTTCAAGCCGTGGGCACTAGAAATGTATTGGATGGACTCTATGCCTTTGGGAATTGTCATCGCATCAAGGTACAATCTTGTACTTCATACATTTAGTGAGAATGTTGAGAGTTGTTTTACTGACTTACCATTAAGAACCCCTCCAGTTCCAAACCAAGAGCATCGGCGGTGGCAACATTGCCCATGTTGATAATCACTTCGTGCAAGTTTTCTTACACTCTCATTATCCTATACCACTCATTCTAACGTGGTGGTGGCAACATTCATCGTACGAAGCTAAAGGATGGATTACTCATTATAGGACACGTGTTCATTTATGGTACGAAGTAATAGGTACACCACCAAACACATCTGGAGCATAATTTGGAGGCAATATTGATTAAAATGTCTATTTTTATATATTTTTCATATTTTTTTTATGTATTATTGTTGGTGCAATCGACCTAGGTTTTGATCGGTACGATCATAGTTTTGATGTGTGTCAAAGAGTTTAAGTTAAGTTCACCCTTGTATTTGATATGTGTATTTGAGTTGTGCAGGTTTGCAGGATACACATGCGACTCGGGTTGATGGCTTCGGGTCCGGTGAAGGATGAAGCATCCGAGGGACCGTGGACAAGGCAGCGAGGACAAGGGCCGAGGGAAGCGACTTCGAGGCATACATGAAGGATGGCATTGGGGGCGAGTCGCGGGCTTGAATGCATCCGAGGAACGAGAGTCAAAGGAAGTAGGCTTAAAGGCAAGAGGTTAAAGCTGTAAAGGAAGCGTCAAATGAGTCGTAAGGGTGAGGGTACGAGTGCATGAGAAATTGTGCTCAGAGTAAAATCCTAGTTTTAGGGGGTTACTGTAGCAGCACTGTAGCGTTACTGTAACAGTACTGTAGCAGTCGACTGCATGTTTTAGCAGTCGACTGGTGCATTCGACCGCGCAGTCGACTGGGTGCGAACAGAATGGTTCTGTTCGTTCGGTCAGTATAGATCAATCGACTGCATGTTTTAGCAGTCAACTACACCAGTCAACTGCATGTTTTAGTAGTCGACTGGTAAATGACCGTTGGCATACTGTTGGTGCTGCGAAGTAGCCGTTGGCTACCTCCAATGGTAACACCAGTCGACTGATGATTTTTACAGTCGACTGGTTCTAAGATGAGTTGATATGATGATCAACTCTCTCCTCTTATTTATAGGAAGCTTTAGGGCTTGAAGGAGGTGACTGATTATTGTTGAATCACTCCTTGTCATTGCCCAAAGCTTCCAAGTCTACTCTTTACCTCTAAACCTAAGTTCATCTTGTAAGAGGAAGAGAACCTTGTGAGAGATTGTACTCCACCGAGAAGGAATAAGCTCTAGCCGGAGATTATCGGGGATTGATCCACCGAAGGATCAAGGGATCGTCCACCTCAAGGACACGCCGTGGAGTAGGAGCAAGCAATCTCCGAACCACGTAAAGGAATCGTGTTAGCGTTTGTGCTCTTACTTGTTTATTTTCATTACTTTATTTTCGTATTCCGCTTGCGTAACTAACCTTGTAGAGAAGAATCGAAATTGGGGGTGACCTAGATATCCAACCCCCCTTCTAGCAGGCCACCGAACCCTCACAATTATTAGATGTACTCTTCATTTAAAAATAATATTTATTCGTAAGCTATAAATGTGTTTACTATTAATTGTTATTATTTTTGTTAGTTTCATAGGTATAATTTTTATTTTGATCCATATTTTTTATACTTTTTAAATTTTTTACAAATAATAACTTTTAAAATCTACAATAAAAAATTATAAACATATAATAAAAAAATTATTCAAAAAGAATAAAACTAATAAAAAATTGATAAAAAACTTATTAATAAAAAAAATAAAACCAATAAAACAAAGAAACAAAACTTAAAAAAAACCGTGGATGAGAGAATAAGGAAAGGATATAAGGGTAAAAAAATAGATGAGGCCGAGAGGTGAAGGTGTCAGGGGAGTGGAAAAAGTAGCTCTCTTGACCGAACAGTTTGACTTCCTATTTTCAATTTGTTTTTTTTTTCAGTTCTCATCCTTCTTTCAAAGTCAATACATATGGCCCCCTCTATATATTTGTCTCGGTGGTTATAATTTTTAATTATCCAATTATTTAGTTCTCCAAATTCATTAATTGTGATCAATCCTATAAAAATTGTGTTGGATCAAGAAAGCGCTAGAGGGGTGAATAGTGCTCGTGGTTTTCACTTATTATAATCGAAAGATCAACGAGTTAAACACAACGGAATAAGTAAACAATCACAGAAAAACCCAAGTGTTTTACTTGATTCAGAGCCTTAGGTGACTCCTACACCAAGGTCCGCGCTCGTTGAGCGTTTACTTTGGGCAATTCACTATAAGATCGTAAAGTTACAAATATGTATTACAAAACAATAACAATAAAGCTATACCGACAACAGAAATACTGAAATTGAAGCTCTGGGTCGTCGGGGTGCTGCTGCATCACTTCTGGAACGTCTCTTGAGCAGCACACAGGAGAATGATCACTTGGGAATTGATTGAATTAAGCTGTTGGTCGAATACCCCTTATAAAGTCTACTGAGGGTGCCTTCAACCTCCTTGAAGGCGCCTCCAATCACCGAGTCAACCGCGCAGATCAGATCAGAAGTGGTCGCAGCATATCCTCTTGAAGGCGCCTTCATTCTACTTGAGGGTGCCTTCAAGTCTGTCCGAGGCGCCTCCAGCTCCTTTGAGGGTGCCTCCAGTCTTGCTACGCATGCTTCTTCTGCTTTACACCCGAGACGCCTCCAAGCTCCATGAGGGCGTCTCGGGTACTGTTCATCCGAGGCATAATGTGCTCTTTTGTCCCTGCAAAATATATTAGTCCACAAAACAACCATATATCCTACAAAACAAAGTTAGCACATAATAAATATAGTAATAGAAATGTTTTGACAGACTTCGGACTGTCCGGTTCTAACTTCGAATTTCCGACCGGAAACCCTAGGTCGAACCGACGCCTACTGTTCCCTCCGCGGGAAACGCGCCCTCACCTACTCCACTCAGGAGAACATACCTGATGTCAGTCCGGCCCTTCAGACCGACTGGACTTTCTGCCTAGGGTTATCACTCCCTAGGACCTAGGATTACCACCCCCTAGAGTTTTTCGCCACCTGAGGTTACCTCCCCTAGGACCTAAGGTTAACCCCCCCCTTTATGATTTTCCTCCACCTAGGATTACCACCCCCTATGACCTAAGGTTGTCACCCCTTAGGATTTTCCTCCACCTAGGGTTACCACCCCCCGCCCTTAGGGTTTTCCACCACCTAGGATTACCACCCCCTAGGATTTTTCACCTACCTAACCGCAGCTAGGACTTTTACCTAAAAACACTTAGGACTTTCCTGCAAAGTTCATTCAAGTATATTAAATAATAAAACAACTTAACTTGAACCCTTTGACATAATCAAAATATAGATTCAATCGTCGGATGCTTCCTGCACCAACAAATTGTGTATTGACCATGAAAATAAATAAATTTATCTAAACGGTCAACATTCTTATAATTATCATTTAGATATGGTAATTTTCTCTAAATCCAACAGAAAATCCGATCCAAATGAACAAAGAAGATATGGAAAGATTATCGATATCCAATCTGAATATCCGATTAAATAATTTATAATATATATTAAAAAAATTAAATCCTACCAACTATTTTTTTATGTTAGAAGTATGTTATATAGATATTTAATTTTTTCAATGCGATATTAATTCTAATATACTTTGATTGAATGATGATAGTTAAATAGGAAAAAGAAACATTATTAATATGAAGGATATCAAATCCTTAAATGTGTATGAGTATAGGGACAAATACATGATTATGAAGACATAGAATATAAAATCTGAGTTGAATTCGACTCATTAGTATTTCTAATATTATCTCACCTAAGGAGAATCCATACATTGTACAACAATTATTATTCAACTCTTAAATGACGGATTAATCACTTAAAAGATCGAAATGTTTTTTTATATATAAATTAAAAGATCAAAATGTTTTTTATATATAATTAAAATATCTAGCTATTCAAATCGATTAATTTGACTAATTTTTTAATTGGTTATCACACTAAAAAAAACCTTACAGTGCGCGTCAAGATTCAATTTTTAAATACCTAATTAAGATTTTTAAATACCTAATTAATCGATTGAAAGACCTTGCACTGTTACCCTGGTTCATTTTCGTAAGAAATAAATTCCTCCCATTTTAAAAGGAATAAATTCCTCGTATCTAAATAATTATTAATACAATTATGTCATTGGCGTAGGTGAACTTCGACCCCACCATTGCCAAAATAAATGACTTCCAGCTGTCACCAGCAAATTATTATTTTATGTGAGCGTGATGCAGGATTTTATTGCATCTAAGAAGTGCCGCATTAAGATTTAACGGCGCAATTTCCTGCGAAATAAATGAAACGAAATTATGATATCGATAATAAAAACAACTACGAACGCAAAGCATGATTTACCTGAATGTAATAAAAATAAACACGCAGATGACGGCTATGACGTCAGTTAGATGGAGTCGACGGAATCCGATTGGTGTAGCAAGGACGACGCCTCACGGTAAGCCCCAGATCGCATCGTACTATAACATCACAACCTGCTGCAACACAACCGAATGATCAGCGTTACATTCCAGGTTGTCGATATTGATTAAGATAATTGATCGTAGAATTAATTAGTTTTCAAGATGTTTAATATCTTTGGTGTTCTGATATGTCGTCCTCAATTCTATTCCGATGTGCTTGTTCATTAGGCAGCATCGACGGCAGCAGAAAAGCATATACAAATGGACGGAGCAGATCAGCCTGCTGTTTTTGGTACAATTTTTTATTTAATGGGAAAAATCAGCAAAAAAAAACTCCAACCTTCCTCTCCGATCAGCATCGGCCGGTCGATGAAGAATCTCTGGTGAAAGATTAGAACGGATTTTTATTTTTCCAATTTTTTTAACGAACCTGATTTGAGATCTGTCGATCTACGGATCGCCGGCTTTGGACATGCGGGAGAGGGGGCTGGGGCGAGGTAGGAAGTCACACCGGCGGCGCTGCTGGTGGGATGAAGGGCGAATGAGGGCGGAGAGCGCACGCTTCACCCAATCGCCCTCGACGGCTCCGATACGGACCAGTGAGTTTTTCATGGCAGAACGGCAAGCGTTGAGACGGTTCGCCTGAGAGGCAAAGGAAGCGGTTTGGTATCGGTTGCCCTTGTGGAGGCTGCAGCGAAAGGATCCAGGGTGGGTGGTGGGGGAGCAAAGACAGGTGCGGCGTACAGGGGAGGCGGCAGCCGAAGGGGAACGCTTGTCGAGAACGGAGAGGGAACGACCAGGAGAAGTGGAACGATCGAGGGAGAAGCGTACCGCAGGAGGATGGGGAGGGGAGGCGCCGTAGAGATGCACGCGGGTTGGTGAGGCGGCACGATGGCGCTGATAGTGGCGGTCGAACAAGGTAGCAGTGGCTCGGGAAGTAAAACTGGAGGAAGAGGAGGCGAAGGCGGAGGAGCCACCACCCGGCGAGGTAGATCTCCGGGAAGAGAGCACCGATCCGCTAGTTCTCCTGGATGATGACGCCAGCGTGTGAGAGAGACGGATAAAGGATAGAGAGGAAAAGGAGTCGGCGGCTCGCTAATTGGACAAACCTAGCTCTTCTCCGGCGTGGCATATATAGAATGGGAAGGAGGGCTTAGTTACGTGACTTGACTAGGGTTGAGACGGTGAGGTTGGTTCAGAAAAGAGAAGAAAAAGAAATTGGGCTGGCAGTGGATTCCATGGAGCGGATCTAACCTATCTTTCACCGCCACGCGTCCAGATAGGTATAGGTGCTCTAAGCAAGACGTTACTTAACGCCGTGTGAGTTCTACGTCTGCCCCGCTGGGAGGGCCGGCAAAAGACAATATTTTTTTTTCCTTCTTTAATTGTTTTTTAAGGGTTTAGTTGGCTCTTCCATCGCGATTCCAAAAAATAGTCGTAAATCATAAGATTTTAAAAGTATAATCGGCAAGTTTTAATATTGATTATTATTTTCCTGAAAACTTTTTATTTTACCTTTTTTCCAAAATATTTATATCCTCTAAAAATAAAATAAACTAAACTAAAATATAATATAAAATATAAAATATAATGAAAAAAATTATACTAATCCAAGTAATAAAAATAAGAATCATATCATTTAATTAATTAGGAACATAAATTAAGATAAATTTTTAGAAAAGGAATGTGTCACGCTCCAAAAAAATCCTAACCGGTGAAAATCTAATAGCATTTCTCTTGTACTAGTGACAATATAAATCTGGAAATACATAGCCTTCAGGGTCTCACAATCCTCAACCAACACGACCGGAACATATACCATAAAGTAAATAAAACATTCCACATAGTTTAATAAAGACAGCTTCCGGCTAACAACATAATACGACAAGAAGTGAAACGGTATTAAAACATCGTAAATATATATAACCTACTCTACTACAACGAGGGAAACACAACCCACCGAGAGAAACATTCGCAGCGGAAAAACGTGGGTAGCATACCCCAAAACTCAATATTAAAATCCACAAATGCAAAACTACACATCACGAGTCTGTAGATCACATAGCAAGGAAACAAATGACCAAAAATAGTAACTGCCGCGACGTGAAGAGGGGACTAGCAGCTGGAACCTCCTGACAGCGTCAACCTGAAATAGATATAAATCAACGGAGTGAGTTTAATAAAACTCAGCGGGTATCTAGCTAACATGCATAGTTATATAACTATCAGTAATAATCATGCAATACAGTCTCCTGAACAATAATAGGTAAAGCAAACTGAACAACGGAAGAATTGTATTCACTAATACCTCCTAGCCTGACATAAGGGTGAGAACCATACAAACAGATGTAGGATCGTCAGGCCAAATACATAATGTCTTCTGTATGCATGTCAATCATATGTAGTCATCGAAATGTAGCATCCAAAATGCAGCAATCATACACAAATAAATGCAATATATGCATATGGTGCAAATGACATGGTCACCCTTGACGTCAGTCAGCCACCGTCATCGCGATGATGAGGTCGAGTGGGTAGGGCTATGACAACTGTGCACTCTTCCATCACTACTCCTGAGTGACCGAGTGGACAGGATGCTGTCGGAGTACACCTATCCTCCTACCCCAACTAAATAGGGGAGTCAAAGCTCTCATCTCCTTGTGTCATAGTAAAAGAGGAGGGATCCCTGCCCGCTACCATGCCGCATCACCACTATCCATAAGCGGTCGAGCGGAGCCTTGACAGACCAACTGCACACACCCTACCTGATGTACCACTACCCCATGAGTGGTTGTGTGTGCAGATCATGTAATTGGTGATGTGCTCAACTACAAAGTAGCCGACAATCTCTCAGCATGCAATCATGCAAGATGGTGCATGACACTAAAGCATGTGACACCTGACAATAAACACCTCCATTAAATATGTACCAAAAAGAATAATGAATCTATAACAATAAACTAGGTATCATAATTGTTGGGACCGATGTGCCCGCTAGAAGAGGGTGAATAGCGTCTCGTTGTGTGCTCGTCGATTGTGTCTTGATGAGGATATGCAGCGGAAATAAAATACAAGACAAACCAAAATGCTAACACCTAAGATTTACTTGGTATCTACCTTAAGAAGAGGTGATTAATCCAAGGATCTACACACGACACACTCCTCCACTAAGAAAACCCTCCTTCTCGGTTGCAGCCAAAGGCGGAGAAGCCTTGTACAAACTCTCACACACACAAACACAAATACAAGAAGAAACTATGAGAATACAAGTGAATACACCTTTCTTCTTGCTATTTGTTGTTGCCTCTTGAACCTTGAAGATGCTCCTCAAGTGCTTTCAAGAATTGGCGTGAGTGCTAGAGAAATCGCCGTGAGGATCGGAGGAGAATCGCAGGAAAAAGCTCGCAAAGAACTGGCGAAGAAAACGCTCCGCCCAGACTATATACAGTGTCTCCAATCGATTGAAATCAACCCCAATCGATTACCACGTCAACACCGCTCCATCGCAGCCGTCCATCACCTACATCCTGCGCAACGGTCGCATCCCAATCGATCGACTGATCGATTGGGACTGCCTGAATCGATCGCTCAATCGATTCAGAGCCTTTCTGTGCTCTCGCGTCCGCGTGAGAGCTTCTGCTGCCCAATCGATCGACCGATCGATTGGCAACTCTCAATCGATAGCCTGATCGATTGGGAAAGTCTCTGTGCTCACGATTTCATATCACAATTGATCGGTCGATTGATTGGGCCTTCCCACAATCACAGCACAGTCCAAATCGATCAACCGATCGATTTGGATCTTGTTCAATCGATCGCCCGATCAATTGAACACTCTGAACTTGACTCAAACTCAAGTCCAAAGTCCCAAACCCAATTTCCAATCAACCGTGACCTGTTGGGTCTCTATGCCTAGCATTTGGCCACACCCGACCAACCTCGAACTAGCCTTCTAGCCTCCTCCATTAACCTTACGTCCTTCGGATATCTCCCCATCCTTCACGCCTTGCCTTCAGGAGCTTCCTTCGGCCTCATCCTAGTTGTTGGGTCTTCCTTGCCAAGTCATACCAGGACTTACCTTGCCAAGACCACATGCTTGGAGTTACACCCTTTGCCAAGATCACACTTGGACTTTCCAATTGCCTAGATCCTCACCAGGACTTTCTCCTTTGCCAAGATCACACTTGGACTTTCCAATTGCCTGACTCCTCACCAAGACTTTCCACTTGCCTGACTCCTCACCAGGACTTTCTCCTTTGCCAATATCACACTTGAACTTTCCAACTGTCTGGCTCCTCACAAGGACTTTCCACTTGCCTGGCTCCTCACCAGGACTTTCCAATTGCCTGGCTCCTCACAAGGACTTTCCACTTGCCTGTCTCCTCACCAGGACTTTCCAATTGCCTGGCTCCTCACCAGGACTTTCTCCTGCCTAGCTCCTCACTAGGACTTTCCCGTTGTCTGGCTCCTCACCAGGACTTTCTCCTGCCTAGCTCCACACTAGGACTTTCCCATTGCCTAACATCCAGTTAGGACTTTCCCAGTCAAGTCTCCTATCAACCTTGACCTACTTGGCTTGTATTCTCATCAACCTGGTCAATCCTTTGACTATCTTCACAACCGGACGATTGCTCCAGCAATCTCCTTATATTGTCAAACATCAAAACTCAAATCCTGACTCAAGCTTGACTCAACTCAAGCTTAGTCAAACTGGTCAAACTTGACCTAGGGAAATTGTCCCAACAATCTCCCCCTTTTTGATATTTGACAATACCTCTAAGTTAGTCTAAATCTCATAGCCTTAACCTCTTCTTTATCACAAGGCTAAATCTCATATCCTTAACCTCTTCTTTATACCAAGGCTAAATCTCATAGCCTTAACCTCTTCTTTATCACAAGGCTAAATCTCATAGCCTTAACCCTTCCATGACAAGGCATGAATGAAGGTTTCCTTCATTCTCTCCCTTTCCTAGAGGGTAAACTTCCTAACTTAACCTTTCATTCTCCCCCTTTGTCACACATCAAAAACTGAAAACAAACTCTTCTCCATAAGAGTTAACTCTCCATTGTTTACAACCTCATATATTGTTAACAACCCCACAATGAAGATATCATATTCTTCATTGCCGCCTAGCTCCCCCTTGAGCTCTAATTTACTTCAAAATGCTCATCCTAGAGCATGCATCAACTTCCCAATGAAACTCTCATTCATTGTATTCAATGCTCCCCCTTGAGCAGTAATCTTTTTCATAATGCTCATCCGAGAGTATTTTCCACTTTACCAATAAAGGTCCAATCCCCTTCATTAATCCAATGCTCCCCCTTGAGCAGTAACCTACTCCACAATGCTCATCTGAGAGCATTTATCATCCTAGCAATGAAGATAATCAATCTTCCATTGTTCCCCAATACTCGGCCCTGAGTATTATCCATCACGAAGGTTAACCCCTTCCAAGGTCCTTGAAAGTAAATTTTCATGCACTCAAGGAGTAACTCCCCCTAAAAACATGATCAAACTTCTGTCATTGCACCAACAATGACTTGGAGTTCCTAAACAATTAGGAAAACCAAAACTTGAAGTTTTGAGGTTCAAAATTCAAAAATGAAACTAAACCTCAACCTAAACTTCACCTAAGTCTACCTTAACCAATCCATACTTGCTTTCATCATGAAAACTCCCCTTAAATATATACAAATGTATTCAAAGGGATTTAGAATGGTTATTAGAACTTGAAGTGGCTTAAAGTGCTAAAATCAGACTTTTCAGGCCAAAATCAGAATTCCCAATCGATTGAAGTTGGGACTCAATCGATTGAAGCTACTTCAATCGATCCATTGATCGATTCCGTAAGCTACTGCTCACAGAAATTCCCTCTGAATCGATCGGCTGATTGATCCAGCCTGGGTCAATCGATCGGCTGATCGATTCACTAACCTTCTGTTCACGGGAGTTGGCTTCCCAATCGATCAACTGATCGATTAAAACCATCCCAATCGATCGGCTGATCGATTGGGTTTCTGATTTCTCTGAAATTCAATTTCAGCAGACTTCAGAAACTCTCCAAAAATTCTACAAAATTACAAAAATCATGAAAATTCATGTAGATACTCTTTAGGGTATACTCTATCAAGGAAAAATAGTTTTCTATAAAAATACTTCCTATTTTCAAAGAGTTACACAAATTTGAAAACTCTTGAAAACTTCAATGTTTTCTCCTAGTTTGTGTCTAACTTTTCAATGATGAATACTATCAAAAGATAGTCTTCACTAAGGTTTTCCAAAAGCCTTTTAAAATCATTTTCAAAACCAATATCCAACCATGTTCCTTGGGCTTAATGTGTTAGCTAGAGCCCTAGAGTCAATCATTTGATGATTGTATTATGGACTTATTGTATCATATTTTTATATTAATAAAGGTATTTGTTTGGTTATTATACTTACTTGTATTGGTGTCAAGTAAACTAAATATAATAATGTCCTTGAGTAGAAGGTTCTTACCTATATCAATCGATTGGTTGAATCGATAGTGAGATGATATAGGGAACACTACTCTTAATCATTCCTAGTCGAGTATTAACATTCAGGGACAATGTTAATGCAATAAGACTAGCATGTAGGTCAACTCGATGACTTGATCTCACAAGTCATGGATATAGAGATATCAAGTTGACACATGGGTATACATTAGAGAATGTATATATGACCCGCCATGAGAAAGTATCATGGATCGTTATATGAGTGTCATATACTTTCTCATGTGGCTATTAGTATGACTACTAGTCCTTAGACCTGAAGTCACCATAGATCCCTACATAAGGAGTTATGTACTTTGGTTTCGTCAAACGTCACCCGTAACTGGGTGGACTATAAAGGCGATTACTGGGTATATAACAAATTATGCAGAGGGATGTGAGTGATGTAGATGGGATCTATCCCTCCTATATGACGGGAGAGACATCGGTATTCTTGATAGAGTGAGACCACGAAGTGCATGGTCATGCCCAAATGAGTCAATATAGGATATTGAGCTCATTTGATTTAGTGAGTCTACTTGGAGTTCAAGATTTAGATTGGTCAGAGGATGACACAGTCTATGCCTCACATTGACCAATCTAGATGTCTAGGATAGAAGGACACTTGTCATATATTGTGAGGAGTCACAATTAGTAGTCACAAGGTGATGTTGGATCTCAACATTCTTGTAACTTGGGTAGTAATGATGTGTTGCTAGATACCGCTCATTACTTATGCTCCTAAATGAGTTTAGGGCATTTCCAACGTTACAAGAACCTATAGGGTCACACACTTAGGACAATTAGATGGAGATTAGGTTCATATGATGAACCAAGAGGATTAGATTCATTTGATGAATCAAATTGGATTAAGAGTAATCCTAATTGAGCTAACTTGAGTTGGACTCAAGTGGATTCATGTATTCAATGAGTCTAATTTAGATTATGACTCATTAAATCAGCTTAATTTAATGAATTAGATTCATTATATTAAGTTGGCTTGAATCAAATGGTTAGATTAGATCAACCATGGAAGAGATTTGGTCAAGTTTGACTTGACTTGAGAGGAAGATTAAAAGTCAAGTTTGACTTGACTTTATGCCACCTCATTGTGAGTTGGCATTGATGTGGACCAATGATGTTACTCCACATCATCATGGGTGCCACCTCATGGAAGTTATAAAGCCATTTTCTTTAATAGCTTCACATTAATTGCACTTAATGTAATTTTTGGGAGTTACACAACTTGAAAGTGGCCGGCCACTTTTGAATGGGAATCAAATTGATTTTCCTCATTCAAGTGCATTATTCCTTCTTCTTCCTCTTGGAGCTCTCTTCTTCTCCCTCTCCTCTTCTTGCCGTGACCTATCAAGGTGCTAGCACACCTTTGTTTAGGTCTTCTCCACCTAAGTTGTCCGTGTGGATACTTCTAGAGGAGTATCTATCTTGATACTCTTGAGATCTGGCACCGTTTGGACGAGCGGGAACGCGAAGGGCTTCGCTTCAAAGGTATAACTCTTTTCATGTAGATCTAGGTGTAGATCTAAGGAGAAACTCGTACTCGTAATTTTTTTTTTTAAATCTTTTCTTCGCACGAGATCCGTTGGCTAGGGTGATTCGGGGTTTTCGTGACGCGAAAACGCGGTTTTCGCGGCCCGAAAAACCCAACACAATGCACATGACTTGTACATTAGCTTTCTCAATGATTGGAAAACACATAACTATGTGTTTTGATGAACCTAAAACTCAACAAGATGCACTAAATCAACATCTTGAGTTTTGTTCACCATCCTACCATCTCACTTGTATCTAATGTGTACTAAAATACATACAAGTCACCTTATGATTCTTTGTGAGATGTATATTTGGTTTTGCCCTAAACTAAGGGATCATGCATATCTATCTAGGCATTATGAAATTTATGATCATCCACCTAGGATGTCACTAGGTATACTCCCACTTGTTGGAATATTTACCATTCATAATAGATGTCATTTGTCCTTAATAGCAAGGAGTTAAACATGATTCATGATATGTTATGACATACATCAAAAAGAAATAATTTTCGAAAGAAAATTTTCTATAACTACATGATGTATGTATGATATGACATGGTATTTTTTTATTTTTCATAATAATCATGAATGCAAAAATAAATATGATGTCATGACATATGATGGACAAACAAAGCATGACAAATTAGCATAAATAAGATATCTAGATTACCTATCTAAGTGTCCTTAAACCTTAGCTAATCTTAAAATTAAATCTTAGATTGCCCAATTTCATCAAGAAAGTGCCAACCCCCCAACTTGATATTTATTTAATCTCTTGATTTATTTATGCCAATTAAAATTAAGCACATTCCTCAAATTTTGGCATATTTATCCTTCCAAAGGAGTAATCACCTTATATGTTAAGCCCAAATTTGCCCTTGACTCCCTAAGAATATACCAAAATCTCAACTTGGTAGTTCATATGATTCTCTAAATTGTGCCAATTTAATTCAAACATAATTCCTTAAGATTTGACACATGTTACTCTTTCCAAGAGTGACAATTTGGATTAAGGTTTACATTTCCCTTAATTCTATAAGAAAATGTCGAATTTCAAATTTGGCATTATGTTTCTCTCAAGTGTGTCAATTTAAATTAGATTCAACTCCTCAAATTTTGACATATTTTACTCTTTCAAAGAGTAACACTAATAATCCTTTTCATTTTCAAAGGTTAACAATAACCTTGAAAATGCTCTCAAGTGTCAAATTTACCAAGGTTGGGTTAACTACCTTTCCAATTGGAGTTGACACTCTCTAAACCCATCTAGGGTGTAGAGAATATGTTTCTAGGAACCCAATACCTATTGGTGCTCCTTGGATACTCTAGGTACTCACTCGGGATAACTTCCCTAGATACCTTTCTAAGGACCTTTCTAGGCTTCTTAGAAACCTTGATCACTTCTACTAGGTCACTCCTAGGGATAACTTTCCTTGTAACCTTCTTTGTGACTTTGTCAGACTTCTTAGAAGTCTTAGTCACATTGGTCTTGCCAAAAGAACCTTTAGGGATTCCTTCCCTAGTATCCTTGACTTGACTTTTACACCTAGGGTTGGTCTCATAGCTATATGGAACCCTATAAAATGAAGTCACATCCTTTTTGACTTTAGGTTTGTATCCCAAACCTCTATAGCCATTGGATGACTCTTGTCTAGCTTTTCCTAGGTTATGCTCATTTTGACCCCTAAGCATGTTTTCCATTCTTGCTAGAGTCCTTTCTAAATTATCAAGTCTTGACCTCAAGACTTAGTTCTCACTCCAAAAATCCTTATATTTTGGTTTTTAATTGAATCCTTGAGCATTTCTATTCTTAGGCATATATCTATAATTCTTAGAGTTATTGCCTAAGATACTATCTACCTTCCTAAACTTAGGTGTGGTAGTTCTAGCATAAGGAGGAATGTGTTTTCCCTTAACGCTATCATGCTTCCTACTTTCATGATAATTAGCATTAAGATGATAATAATTATTTCTAGCATGTTTTTTATCATGTGTCAAAGGAATGGATTCATTAAATGATACCTTGATTTTTACCTTGGAAGCTCCCCCTAGACTTGTGCTTCCTCCTTTGACTTTGGTTGTTTTCTTCCCTTTTGACCATTGGCTTCGATAATATCCATTTTAGTTGCACAAGAAACACATAATGTGTTCATTGCTCTTCTTTGTTGTGGGGATTGCCTCCTTGGGCTTCTCCTTGTCTTTGGATACTACTTGGCCCTTTTTCTTGGTCAATTTTGGACACTTGCTCTTATAGTGTCCATGTTCCCTACACTCAAAGCAAATGATATGGTTTTTATTATTTACAATCGAAATTTCTAAATCTTTCTGTTGGATCGAGAAGCGTTAGAGGGGGGGTGAATAGCGCTCGTGGCTATTTGTTCGATTATCGGAAAACTATCGGAGTAATTAAGCAGCGGAATAAAACAAAGTAAGCACACAGAGACAGGAGGATTTTTACTTCGTTCGGAACCTTGATCGACTCCTACTCGAAGGCCCGCGATCCTTGATCGCTTCCGGTGGGCAACAACTATAAGCTCGTTAAAAGATTACAATTATGAGTACAAATAAAAGCTATAAATATTATACCGACAACAAGAAATGCTAATTCTGAAGCTTCGGGTCGTCGGGCACTTGTAGCAGCACTTCGGAGCGTCTTTTGGAGCAGCACGTTGATGAAAGATCACTTGGAATTCGTTGATTTGAAGTGCTGGTCGAAACCCCCTTATAAAGGGTGTTCAAGGCGCCTTGAAGGCTATTCAAGGCGCCTCCATGCTGCCTGGTCTTCCGCGTGGATCAAACCTGACCTGGTCGAATTTCATCCATTCAAGGCGCCTTATATCCTTCTCAAGGCGCCTCCCAAGGCGCCTTCTGCCTTCTCCAAGGCGCATCCAATGGTGCTTCGCAGCCAGCTCAGCCTTTGCACCCGAGACGCCTCCAAGCTCCATGGAGGTGCCTCGGACACTGTTCATCCGAGGCTTTAGGTTGCTCCTTTGCTCCTGCAAGATGCGTTAGTCCCAAACACTATCCTGCAACACAAAGTTAGCACAATAAACATTATAAAAGAAGTATAGACAGTCTCCGGACTGTCCGAGTCTGACTTCAGGTTTCCAACCAGAAACCCTAGGTCGACCCGACGCCTACTGTTCCCTCTACGGGGAACGCGTCCTCACCTACTCCACTCAGGAGATTTACCTGTTGCCAGTCGATCCTCCAGATCGACTGGACTTTTGCTCAGCACTCGATGCTTCCGGACTTTCTGCTGGACATCCGCTTCCCCGGCTAGTCCAGTCTTTCACCTGGTTCACGACACCAGGACTTTTCACCTAAGGTTACCACCCCCTAGGACTTTTGCCTGAAGCCATCGACCTGCCAAGACTTTCTGCATAGGGTTACCACCCCCTATGACCTAGGGTTACCGCCCCCTAGGGTTTTCCCTTTGCCTAACCTCAGCTAGGACTTTCCTGAAATCCTCAAGTAGACTTGTTAGACTACAAAACATCTTAACTTTTGCTCCCCCTTAACTTTTGCTCCCCCTTAATTTTTAACTTGAATTTTATGTTTACATTTTTGCTACTCTCCCCCTTTGCCATAACTCAAAAATGGGCAATAATATGTGTTTGAATGAATTGTACATGATTAAGGTTAGCAATGTTCAACAGGGTTTGAAAGTTAAGGTTAATTGGATTAATATTTTAAGTTTTTTAGACAAGATTATTCATTTAAGTTCAGTTAGTCCTTAAGTCCAAGCACAAGTCATGTTCACTAGATTGATATATTAGGTATCAGAGCCATAGAGAACAAAATATTCTTAACAAAAAAAATCGAGTATCTTTTGCCAACTGTCTAACCTTTAGTTACTTGCTGATTGTCTATAGGACAATAGCTTTTACTAGGTTAGTCAAATTAAGTTATTTTGGTCCAGATAGACTTGACTAGAGCTGGAGAACTTAACTTGATTAATGTTTATTGCATATTTAACGCCCAGACTCATATTGATGCACAGATATAAGCATTCTTGGGTCCAGGCTATACCCTATGCATCTCACGTCGTTCTATGTTTTTCAATCACAATCAAGGTAAATCTAGATGCTTGTGAGATACTCTGGCTTAATTCTAGGGGAACATGATATCTAGGGGGAAAACCTAGGCTAATTCCAGAAAATTTTAAGAGTATAGCAAAATTGGAGTTTTGAAAACTGTTTTTCCTATAATTTGAAAAAAAAAACAATAAAACCTATGCTCATAAAATATAACACATAAAACTGAGTAATAATATGTCTAATCAATTTAAAACATCCAAGATATACATCAAAAGCTGAGTAATAGAAAGATCCCAGATGTCAATAATATGTCACGGCAAGTGAAAAGATAGAATCAAGCAGGTGGATCGTTGGCTGGAGGATCGGCTAGGTGCTGCTCAGGTGGCGGCTGAGGTTGTCCCTGACGCCGAAGCTCGCCTCGAAGAGATGCGAATCCAGCAACTATCTCAGATCGCATAGTCCGAAGAAAACGATGACTGTCTAACACAGCTCGTTGCGTCTGTGTGGACTGGATCTCAAGTCGAGTGAGTCTATCCTCGACAGAGAGTGGTGTTGAAGATGACGGCCCGGCTGAGGAGGAGGGTCCGGCAGAGGTGGAAGGATCTGCGAAGAAGTCCTCTGCCAGAAAATCTGGCCACTCCTCATCTGCATCAGGTGCGCCCTCGGCTTCTGGAGCACCAGGGGCAGCAGCTGGTGATGGTCGGCCTTTCCAGGCCAGAATCCCCTCGGCAGTGATCTCTTCCCCTGCTAATCTAAGGCTACGCTGACCGACCTCGTCATAGAGGGTAAGTGGGATAAGAACCCCTCTAGTAATGTCTATCCTAGAGCTGGAGAATATCTGGGTCAGGATATGACAATAAGGTATATGAATTACTCCAGATGTGATTGTGTTAGATGCAAGGATAATATTATGAAACATATGGAGGGCTATGTCTATATCCAGGTGCTGGGTGAGGGCGTACAAGAAAAACGAGTGGGACGGTCGCATCGTCGAGACATCCCGAGTTGATAAGGGTAGAATACAGGCTGTCAAGACTCTGTACATAGCATAATCCTGAACTCGAAGAAGAGTGGATCTGAACTCAGTCAGGCCTAAGGGTCTCTCCTCCCCATAGAAATGCATGTAAATGTCGTCTAATGTAACGTGGGAATAGGGGGCACCAAAAGGTAGGGGCCTACTCGGATAACATAAAAATGTACACTCAGACTCCCTAATCTCTAGGCTGGTGCGAAGTAGTGATGGAGTGAACTGAATGTCAGTACCTCCTACCCTGGTGGTATAAGTTCTATCATCAACCTTTTCAAGGTTGTGATAGAACTGGGCACATAGGTCTTGATTGACAGTCGTGGTGCAATCAACCAGTTTATCTAAATGATAATGGGTTATCATTTAGATAGTGGGTTGACAATTTTGTGACAAAAACTCCCTACCAATATATCTAGGTTTGATTGACTCAAAGGTAAACCTAGAGAAATCTATCCTATGCTGTTCCGAGGGGAATCTCGGGTCCGTGGAAGGGGCCCTTGCTGGTGTGGTATCCACAATACGACGCTTCCTATTTTTGACATAACGCAAGAAAAATTGCAAAACTAGCAAGAATATAGGATTTAAGCAATTGAAGAAGGATTTAGATTGTACCTAGGAGGCATAGCTAGGAATGAAAGGGAAGAAAAGAGGTAGAAGGCGCCTTGGTTGGGAAGAATCCGAAGTAATCGGCGGCTTGCGGCGAAACACGAACGGAAGCAACAATGCTTCTGTTCGTGACAAAAGCAAGATTTTAAGGCGCCTCCTGATCCCTTTAGGGCACCTTCGGAGGCGCCTTAAGGGCTTCTTAAGGCGCCTTAAGTGGGCGGCGGGAAATTTCCCGCCGCTGATTGAGGGCGCCTCCTCTTAGATGGAGGCGCCTTCGGATTCTATGTGTCCAAATTTATTTTTTTTAATTAACAAATTTCTTATAGATTAGTTTTTGAAATAATTTTGAAATTTAAAATAATTTTGAAATTTTAGTTTTTGAAATACTTTTGAAATTTAAGTTTAAAATAATTTTGAAATTTAAGTTTAAAATAGTTTTGAAATTTAAGTTTAAAATAATTTTGAAAGTTAAGTTTAAAATAATTTTGAAATTTAAGTTTTTAAAATAATTTTGAAATTTAAGTTTTTAAAATAATTTTGAAAGTTAAGTTTAAAATAATTTTGAAATTTAAGTTTTTGAAATTCAAGTTTTAAAATAATTTTGAAATTTAAGTTTTTAAAATAATTTTGAAATTTAAGTTTTTAAAATAATTTTGAAATTTAAGTTTTTAAAATAATTTTGAAATTTAAGTTTTTAAAATAATTTTGAAATTTAAGTTTAAAATAGTTTTGAAATTCAAGTTTTCAAAATAATTTTGAAATTTAAGTTTTTAAAATAATTTTGAAATTTAAGTTTTTGAAATAATTTTGAAATTTAAGTTTTTGAAATAATTTTGAAATTTAAGTTTAAAATAATTTTGAAATTTAAGTTTTAAAATAATTTTGAAATTTAAGTTTTTAAAATAATTTTGAAATTTAAGTTTAAAATAATTTGAAATTTAAGTTTTTAAAATAATTTTGAAATTTAAGTTTAAAATAATTTTGAAATTTAAGTTTTAAAATAATTTTGAAATTTAAGTTTTTAAAATAATTTTGAAATTTAAGTTTAAAATAATTTTGAAATTTAAGTTTAAAATAATTTTGAAATTTAAGTTTTTAAAATAATTTTGAAATTTAAGTTTTTAAAATAATTTTGAAATTTAAGTTTAAAATAATTTTGAAATTTAAGTTTAAAATAATTTTGAAATTTAAGTTTAAAATAATTTTGAAATTTAAGTTTAAAATAATTTTAAAATTTAAGTTTTTGAAATTTAAATTAATTATCAATTTGGTTTTAATTACTTAGTCATCTCACCCGATCTAAATTCTCAATCAGGGAATCCTATAATTTTTTGAGATGAATTGAGGTTCAATTTAAGGGTTTGGTTTAGTCTTGTGTTAGATTCAGGTTTAGCTTTGGGTTCAACAAGTAAGTATTCTTTGGATAAACTTCTGGGGTATGGTGAGTCACAAGGAGCTCATTAAAGTAACCATGCCTTCGAGATTTTCCAAATAGTCCTACCCATAGAACTTAATACTAAAACTTGGTCTAACTAGTTAGGATCCATTTAAGGGTAGCTTCGGTCAGTTCCACTTGGCCTAATGCACCAGGTCGAAGCCATATCTTCCTAGACATGCAATGCCCAAGCTTCTCTAACGTACTATCATCCAAAAACTTCACCAGTAATGTGGTTCAAGTTAAACTTATCCCGTTTTAATCTAACCTTAATTACCCTGCCGGGTAATCTATTCTTGTTTTACCCATTCCGGGTAAATTAGGTTCAGTTACCCTGTCGGGTAGTTCAGTTGGAGGTGCCAGCTAGTTTGGATCCTCCATCTATTTTTTTTTTTTATAATTTCGACTTGTTGAATTTTGAATTTGTAATTTAATTTTGAATTTGTAATTTAATTTTGAATTTTTAATTTAATTTCGAATTTAAAATTTTGAATTTGATTTTTAATTTTTAATTTTTAATTTTTAATTTAATTTCGACTTTTAAATTTTGAATTTGATTTTTAATTTTGAATTTTTATTTTTAATTCGAATTTTAAATTTTGAATTTGATTTTTAATTTTGAATTTTTAATTTAATTCGAATTTTAAATTTTGAATTTGATTTTAAATTTTGAAATTTTTAATTTAATTTTGAATTTTAAATTAAGATCGTTTTCATTTTAGCTTTCCCTGGATCACGGCCTCGATATGGTCTGTCGAGGTAGTATATGTGATCCTTCGGAACCCAGTATTGGCCAAGTCCAATTTGATTGATCAATTTGGACTTGGGGACCCATGCTTGGACTGATTTACTACTTTGTTTGTTTATTAAGGATAAATAAGATTTATATTTCTTTTTACTTTTATATCCTAGCCCAGTTCTATTGTAGACGACTCTTTGTGTCCCAAGAATTAGATCCAAATTCTTGGAGCCCAGAGAGAACTTTTCTAAAGTAATTTTTAAATCTTTTAACTGATTTTTCAGATTTGAATTTTCTTTCTCAAGTTGTTGTACTTGAGTTGAATCTTCAGTTTGAACTTGATTAGGTAAAGATTTTGAGTTAGTTACTCCTTTAAGAATGGTTACTTCTTTTAGAAGTGACTTAATTTTCAAATTTGATTTGGCTAATTTGCGAAGTAAATAATTGACTAAGTTATTAAGCCTAGGAATACTTACAGCGGAGTCTAACCTTTCGGAAACGGATGCGGATCCGTGGCTTTGCTCGGAGTCGGCTTCTGATTCGCTCTCGGATTCGATGATCTGGTCCCGGGCCATCAATGCGAGTAAACTCGTTTGGTCGAGTTCGTCATCTTCGTCCTCCGAAGAAGATTCGTCCCAGGTTGCCTTTAGGGCCTTCTTTCTTCTTTGCTTCTTGGCTTCCTTTTGAGTGGGGCAGTTGGCTTTTATATGCCCCTTCTGGTTGCACCCGTAGCAAGTGACTTCGAACTTTGTCTTTGAGTTCTGTTGAGCCTCCTTGGATTGAACTACCTTCTTTAGATCTTTCTTATTGAATCCCTTCTTCTTATTGTAGAGCTTCTTCACGAGATTCACTAGTTCGCTAGTCAGTTCATCCTCTGAATCTTCTGAGTCGGGTTCATCTTCTGATTCCGATTCAATCTTTCGCCGTACTCTTGATTCCCTTGTTCGACTTGTACCTGCAACCAAAGCAATGCCCTTCTCGGATGGCTGTGCATTAGTTTGTTCATGGAGTTCAAATTCACTAAATAATTCGTCTAACTTTAAGGAAGACAAATCCTTAGAGACTTTGTAGGCATCTACCATTGATGCCCACAATGAGCTCCTAGGAAATGAGTTAAGAGCATACCTTATTATATCTCTGTTTTCTACCTTCTGCCCGATTCCATGTAGAGAATTCAGGATATCTTGAATTCGGGCGTGCAAAGAGCTTGTCGTCTCGCCTTCCTGCATTTTCAAATTGTATAGTTTATTTAGCAACAAATCACGCTTACTTACCTTGGTTTCCGAGGTGCCTTCGTGAAGTTCGATCAGTTTCTCCCATAGCTCTTTTGCGGAGGAGAATGGACCGACTCTGTTGAGCTCTTCTTTGGTAAGACCACACTGAATGGTGCAGGTGGCTTTGGCGTCTGCTTCTACTTTTTTGATAAATGCGGGCTCCCAGTTCTCACAGGATGTAGGCTTACCGTCTGTACCAGTTGGTAGTTGCAGTCCTGTTTTGACGATCATCCAGGTGTCGAACTGGATCTTTAGATAAATCTCCATTCGCCCCTTCCAATATCCGAAGTCTTCTCCAGAAAATAATGGGGGACGAACGGTGCTAAATCCTTCTTGTTGGGCCATTTAGATCTACAAAAAAAACAGAAACAACAAGATCTATTCCAAGACTAAGTCTTGGATTAGTAGTGCGGGAGGAAGGAAAAAATAACAGGCTCAAGTGGTATTGACCAACTTTGAGCAGAAAATCGATTCGTAAAAAGAAATTAGAATATAGCTATGAAGCTAAATTCTAATCGACTCCGAACAAAACCACGAAAAAATTATCTCGAATAGTGGTTGCACTGATTCAAGACGACCCCGCTCTGATACCAATTGTTGGATCGAGAAGCGCTAGAGGGGGGGGTGAATAGCGCTCGTGGCTATTTGTTCGATTATCGGAAAACTATCGGAGTAATTAAGCAGCGGAATAAAACAAAGTAAGCACACAGAGACAGGAGGATTTTTACTTCGTTCGGAGCCTTGATCGACTCCTACTCGAAGGCATGCGATCCTTGATCGCTTCCGGTGGGCAACAACTATAAGCTCGTTAAAAGATTACAATTATGAGTACAAATAAAAGCTATAAATATTATACCGACAACAAGAAATGCTAATTCTGAAGCTTCGGGTCGTCGGGCACTTGTAGCAGCACTTCGGAGCGTCTTTTGGAGCAGCACGTTAATGAAAGATCACTTGGAATTCGTTGATTTGAAGTGCTGGTCGAAACCCCCTTATAAAGGGTGTTCAAGGCGCCTTGAAGGCAGTTCAAGGCGCCTCCATGCTGCCTGGTCTTCCGTATGGATCAAACCTGACCTGGTCGAATTTCATCCATTCAAGGCGCCTTATATCCTTCTCAAGGCGCCTTCTGCCTTCTCCAAGGCGCCTCCAATGGTGCTTCGCAGCCAGCTCAGCCTTTGCACCCAAGGCGCCTCCAAGCTCCATGGAGGCGCCTCGGACACTGTTCATCCGAGGCTTTAGGTTGCTCCTTTGCTCCTGCAAGATGCGTTAGTCCCAAACACTATCCTGCAACACAATGTTAGCACAATAAACATTATAAAAGAAGTATAGACAGTCTCCGGACTGTCCGAGTCTGACTTCAGGTTTCCAACCGGAAACCCTAGGTCGACCCGACGCCTACTGTTCCCTCTACGGGGAACGCGTCCTCACCTACTCCACTCAGGAGATTTACCTGTTGCCAGTCGATCCTCCAGATCGACTGGACTTTTGCTCAGCACTCGATGCTTCCGGACTTTCTGCTGGACATCCGCTTCCCCGGCTAGTCCAGTCTTTCACCTGGTTCGCGACACCAGGACTTTTCACCTAGGGTTACCACCCCCTAGGACTTTTGCCTGAAGCCATCGACCTGCCAAGACTTTCCGCATAGGGTTACCACCCCCTATGACCTAGGGTTACCACCCCCTAGGGTTTTCCCTTTGCCTAACCGCAGCTAGGACTTTCCTGAAATCCTCAAGTAGACTTGTTAGACTACAAAACATCTTTACTTTGAATTCTTTGTCGTTTATCAAAACACGAGTTCGATCGTCGGATGCTTCCCGCACCAACATTTTCTTGTAGGGGTGGCACTTGATCCTCCATTTGATTTATCTTGCATTGTGGAGGTTGCATTATCTTCTTCTTCTTCTCCGCTTGAGGGTGTGGGTGCTTCCACCTCTTCAACTCTTGAGGATGTGGATACTTCTACCTCTTCCTCTCTTGAAGATGTATAAGATCTCTCATCTTCTTCCTTCTCCTTCTCTTCCTTCTTCTCCTCGAATGTTGACCTTATGTCAACATCGGATTGGTCCTTCTCTTCTTGGACCAATGAGCCCTTCTCCTTAGGCTCATCCACTCCTTGAAATTGAGTGAGGTTCTCATGATAGGCAATGATCTTTTTCCAAAGATCACTTGCACTCGTGCATTCACCTACACTCAAAATTATGTTAGAGGGTAATACATTTAACAAAATTTTTGTTAACTCCTTATCCGCCTCCGTTTGTTCCCTTTCTTCTTCGGTCCAATGTCGAGGTCAGAGGCGCTTACCCTTCTTGTCCGTTGGAGCTTCAAATGGGTTATCCAAAATAACCCATTGGTTCCAATCCATTTGGAACCATGTCTCCAACCGAGTTCTCCAAAAATTGAAGCTCTCTTTGTCATACGGTGGTGGAATCCGAATGCCCCATCCGAGTGGTCCTTCGGACTCCATCTTCTTCTTCCTCTAGCTTCTTGCTCTCTTGGCGGTTAGTCCGTAGAAGAGCGACCTCACTCTGATACTAATTGTTGGGACCAATGTTCCCGCTAGAAGGGGGTGAATAGCGTCTTGTCGCGCGCTCATCGGTTGCGTCTTGATTATGATATGCAGTGGAAATAAAATACAAGACAAACCAAAACACTAACACCTAGGATTTACTTGGTATCCACCTCAAGAAGAGGTGACTAATCCAAGGATCCACACACGACACGCTCCTCCACTAAGAAAACCCTCCTTCTCGGTCGCAGCCGAAGGCGGAGAAGCCTTGTACAAACTCTCACACACACAAACACAAATACAAGAAGAAACTATGAGAATACAAGTGAATACACCTTTTTTTTTTGCTACTTGTTGTTGCCTCTTAAACCTTGAAGATGCTCCTCAAGTGCTTTCAAGAACTGGCATGAGTGCTGGAGAAATCGCCGTGAGGATCGGAGAAGAATTGTAGGAAAAAGCTCGCAAAGAACTGACGAAGAAAACGCTCCGCCCAGGCTATATACAGTGACTCCAATCGATTGAAATTAACCCCAATCGATTGCCACGTCAATACTGCTCCATCGCAGCCATCCATCACCTGCATCTTGCACAACGGTCACTTCCCAATCGATCGACCGATCGATTGGGACTGCCTGAATCTATCGCTCGATCGATTCAGTGCCTTTCTGTGCTCTTGCGTCCGCGTGAGAGGTTCTGCTGCCTAATCGATCAATCGATCTATTGGCAGCTCCCAATCGATCGCTCGATCGATTGGGAAAGTCTCTGTGCTCGCAATTTCATATCTCAATCGATTGACCGATCGATTGGGTCTTCCCACAATCGTAGCACAGTCCAAATCGATCGACCAATCGATTTGGATCCTGTTCAATCGATCGCCCGATTGATTGAACACTCTGAACTTGACTCAAACTCAACTTCCAGTCAACCGTGACCTGTTGGGTCTCCATGCCTAGCATTTGGCCACACCTGACCAATCTCGAACTAGCCTTCTAGCCTCCTCCATCAGCCTTGTGCCCCTCGGATATCTCCCCATCCTTCACGCCTTGCCTTCAGGAGCTTCCTTCGGCCTCATCCTAGTTGTTGGGTCTTCCTTGCCAAGTCATACCAGGACTTCCCTTGCCAAGACCACATGCTTAGACTTACACCCTTTGCCAAGATCACACTTGGACTTTCCAATTACCTGGCTCCTCACCAGGACTTTCTCCTTTGCCAAGATCACACTTGGACTTTCCAACTGCCTGACTCCTCACCAAGACTTTCCACTTGCCTGGCTCCTCACCAGGACTTTCTCCTTTGCTAAAATCACACTTGGACTTTCCAACTGCTTGGCTCCTCACCAAGACTTTCCACTTGCATGGCTCCTCACCAGGACTTTCCAATTGCCTGGCTCCTTGATAACCATGATTTAGCTATATTATTTTAATTCATAATGCATGCTTTTGATGGTTTATTCATAGTCTAATCTCACATTTGCAATACATTTCATAAATTGCATGTGATCTTGGACTTAATTGCAATTTAGCATATTTTCATGGGATTTGATGCTAATATTTGTTTATTATTTTGTAGGCATCAAAAGGGTCATGGACTCGATTAAATCAGACCACATTTGGGCTCAAATTAAGGGCTAAACGAGGCAATCAAAGCTTGGAACATTATGGACCATTCGTTGAAGATCAGAGAGATCTGAGCCATCCGTTGAGAATCTGGTCCATCCGACCTAATGAGGAGCAGATCTCATCCATTGATGAATATCCAGAAGTTTTGATCCAGATCTGAACTCATCCAGTCGTTGATCAAGCCCCGAATTGTTCTGGACCGTCCGATCAAGTTTGAGGAGATTTAAAAGGGATGAGAAACTACAGTGTTCGCTAGGCTCGGCTTCCTTGCGACTTCTCCACTGTAGCATCTTCTTCTCCGCGAGCGCCGCAGCTTCCATTCTGATTTCCAGATCCGAGAGCTTACCTCTTCAACAACCACGATCATCAGCTGCCGACGTTCATCTTCCGGTGATCAGAGAGCGATCGAGGGAGGTTTCCAGATCGTGATTTGGGTTCTGTTCTGCCACCGCCACTTGATCGAGGGAGGTTTCCAGATTAAGTGATCTTCGCATCCACCAGAGCTTGAAGGGAGGTTTTCGCAAGTCTCTGGTCGTTTTCCGATCTCCATACCACAGCGAGGTTAAGTCGATCTGATCAATTGGATTAGCTTCGCCAATCACAGGATCTTTCCTCTGTTTCTTCGGATGGTGAGTTTATCAGTCGAATGTGAGCTTCGAGGGAGGTCTCCAGGAGCTGTGAGCATTCCCTGGTAATAGAAGGAGCTTGGTTGATTGTAGTTGGAGCTTGAAGGGAGGTTTCCAATGGCATCACTGTCCACAGCAGGTTGAGGGGAGTTTGAGCTTGGATCCGGATTGTGGAATGTTTTAGGTTTTGGTTTTTCTTTGTCTTTGATTTGGTTTATCCTTGAATTTGCTCAGATCTGAAGATCTGATAGATAGTTTGCATATGATTCCTTGTTTAGCAATTCTTATTTCATTTTCACTTTTCATTCAAGTTTCTACAATCCGAATCTTGTGCAGCTACTTAATTGTTGCAATTTATGTTCAGTTTGAATCTGAAATTCTATTCACCGCTAGATAGTTAGTTTGTCTATTTAGTTAGAAATTTCTTGCTCTGTATAAAATTGATCTAGTGACTGTTAACTTGTTAGTGTGATGAATGCTCAACTTGTGATTTAAATTGCTACTGTGATTGAGAGCTTTGAATGTTTGAATGCTTTGTACTGTGAATTTGAATGAATGGTATATTCATTGACTCATTTTATTAGATGAAGTTTAATAATGAATTTACTTGTGGATAATTTGATGAAGTGAAATTTAATCATGTTCAGATGAGAATGACTTTCTTTGTTATTAATTCTGATTGAAGAAGGATTTAATTTGCAATGTGAGTCAAATGGAGAAGTTTCATTGATCTTGTTAAGGTAAGAATTTGATTGGAACCACTTCTACAATTAACACACATTCACTAGTTAACCTTGGAAAAATACAACTTGGGACTCCTTACTACACGTGTTATCTTTAATTAATTGAGTTCCTATTCTTTATTAATTTGATGTGCCACGTGACATGAAAATGGCTACCACCACTCCTCACCAGGACTTTCTCCTGCCTAGCTCCTCACTAGGACTTTCCCGTTGCCTGGCTCCTCACCAGGACTTTCTCCTGCCTAGCTCCACACTAGGACTTTTTGTTGCCTAACATCCAGTTAGGACTTTCCCAGTCAAGTCTCCTGTCAAGCTTGACCTACTTGACTTGTATTCTCATCAACCTGGTCAATCCTTTGACCATCTCCATAACCGGACGATTACTCCAGCAATCTCCTTATATTGTCAAACATCAAAACTCAAATCCTGACTCAAGCTTGACTCAACTCAAGCTTAGTTAAATTGGTCAAACTTGACCTAGGGAAATTGCCCCAACAATAATGTCTAGGTACACATGCCAGATATAACTAGTAGCTAGTCCTGAACCCAGTAATGCATTGTGTATCACTACTTCTATGAACATAAGTACACAGGGCAAGAATCAAGATGATATAGGCCTAAACACATATCAGATAAAATAAAGGTATACCACAGGTATCAAGTAGTGACCTACCAACGCAAATATAAACATAACAATTACTGCTAGCTATAACATACTATGCATATCATAATGACCATATCAAAAGAAGATAAGTCAAAGGTATCCGCCTTTATCTGTCGATCGTGGTAAACCAATTCCTCGTCGAGACACTCGTCTCGAATCAAAGTCTTGCAATACATGATATATAGATTTAGCTAATTACATATACGTTAATTAGCTAAACGAAATCCCCAAGCCTATTTAAGGTAACCCTAATCGAAATACGATCATTGATTAACTACCTAACACTAGAGGTAAACCAATTTCAATCCTCATCAATCCACAATCCAAATACACAACTCAATTACATCTCAAAAATTCTCGAATACCACAATCATCCTTTAGTTTTAATCATAGTACAAGAACTATCTGCTCAAACTAACCATCAACCACTGATCCACATATTTCAAACCAATACAACCCCTACTGAATCCAACACTATCAGCTAGGGATAGAGTAACCAACACATTAATCTAGTCAGATTCAGTTTATTACCCAAATTAGTAGCTCTTAGCTCTATCGGCGATGGTGAATCTATCCAGCAATCCTCACCACCTCAGGGATCGCCAATCTACGATGGTGGCACGAATCCAGCACGACATGGGGTCACCACAGCTACAGATATGCAACCCAGAATGTGCCGATCTAATGATAAGCTGTAATGATCGTTTGACGGGAAGAAGAATAGGGATACAAAACACCTCATACCTTCTTGTGGCCGACCGGGTGGCTACGACAGTAGGGCACCGACTCAAAGGTAAACGGAGAAGGAGAGGAAGGATCGACTTTGATTGGTAACCAAGGCATCAACGGTTGGAAATCGGAGGTAGAAAGAGCTCAAAGCAGTCGGAAGAAAGGAAGAGGACTCAACAACAAATGGTCTGAATTGGGAGACAAGCGGTGACACTACCGCTGCTAGGAGTTGCATTGGAGACGGGCGACGGGCGACGAGTGGCACGGTATCGGGCGACGGCGATGTCGACAAAGGCGGTAGAGAAGGGGGAATCAACGAAGCTTGGGTTGGGAAGAATGAAGAGGAGACGGAAGAGGAATGAGGGAATAAAGGAAAACCTAGGTTTTCCCTTTTATACTTTAGGTTTAATCAATTAAACCTTAAGTTTATTCCTTAATCAACCCCCACTTAAGTGGGTACTCCAAATAGGCTTTTCCCAAGCCTATAAATTCATCCCCTCAAAATACGTCATATGAGCTCCGAAAAATTTCGAGAAAATTTCTAAAAATTCTGTTAAGGTTATTCATCTATTAAACCTTATTATTTTATTATTAATTTGTGATGATATTTATAGAAGGTATCAAATCCTAACTTAAATTTAAATTTCAAATCTTTTGTATATAATTTAAATATATAATTATCTATTTGTAATTATATTTTAATCTAATAGAAGAAATGTAAAAATACGACAACAAATAATAATAAAATAATAAGGTTCAATAAGAAAATATTGATAACGGATTTTTTTAAAATTTTCAGGGAATTTTTCGGAGCTCGTATGACATAGGTTAAGGGGATAAGTATTGGGTCAGGGAAAAGCTTGTTTAGAAATACCCAAAAGTAGGAGTTGATTTAGGAAAATACTTAGGGTTTGATTAAACCAAACCTAAGTTTCCTAATTAATTTATTTTCCTTTTATTTTCTTCTACCCGTGCCCTAACCTTTTTCCCTTCTCCCATCTTCGCCGATTTCCTCTCACGCCGACCTCACATTTCCTCCCCCTCTCGAATTCCTTTTCTTCTCCGACACCGACTCCACAAGGGAACCGGTCGTGGCAGCCGACTCTTTCCTTTTTGCCCTAGCTTTCTCCATTTTGTCTTCTTTTCCGTTGAGCTAGCGCCGCCGACCCCTACTATCTCTCCATCGTCGGCACTTGCGCACCGCCCGATCGCCACCACCACAGCTCGGCGGTAGCGTTGCCGGAGAGGAAGGAGCCAGCGTAAGGGGGCGAGGCTACCACCAGTAAGGTCTCCACTCGTTTCCTCCTCCTCATCCCTAGCGCGGGCCATCTTCTTCCTCTGCCCTAGCGTCGGCAACCGAGCCTTCCTCCTTGATTCTTTTTGTTGTCGTCGTCGGTGTAGCCCTAGCCGGTACCAACCGCCACTAGACCCAGCCGCCGGAGAGGGAACTGCTGGTTGGTAGCTTCGTAAGAAGCTCAGGCCATAGAGCTCCGGCAGTGGGCACCTTCAATTAGCGATTTTTCCGACAGGTGAGGTTGTGCCCCGTGGATTTAGATTTGTGGAGTATTCGACTGTTTAATCTCAAGTTGTGGTGTTTTTTCTTGGTTTCAAGCAGCAGCTTCTCTTTCTGGCAGCACTCTCCTTGGCTGTGGATCAGTAGAAGAAGCTGTGAGTTTGAGGTGAGGTGTAGAGAATTTGATCTTGCTGTAGATCATGGAATTATTTGTATATTGGAAATGATAAGTTCATATTTGGGAGAGTTTAAGTTCATTTAGGTATAGATTTAAACCTAATTGAATAGTGGAATGATTAGGGTTAAGGATGTTGGTGCAAGCTGCACCAGAATCAAACCTGAGTTTTGATGTTGTCAAAGGTTCAAGTTAAGTCTTGTTATGATCTAACAAGTTGACTGAGTGTGCAGGATGTTTACTCAACCGGGAAAGCCCTAGCTAGAGGCTAGGCAGAAAAGTCTTAGCAGATTGTGGAACCCAGGTGCAAATCTAAGGAGGTCAAGGGGACTCAATGCTTGGTGGTATGATCGAGAGGTCTGGAGGGCCGAAGATCGAAGGAAAGTCCTGGGGAGCCAATCAAGGCTAAGTGAAAAGTCCAAACTAGATCTGGAGGATCAGAGTTTGGCAGGTGGGTTGAGGTAAACAAACTGGAAGAGTGACAGTGAGGTCGGGTTCCCGAAGGGAATAACCTTAGGTCGCTGATCCAACTGAAGAAACCGGGAAGGTTTCCAAGTTGAGATCAAGACAGTTCTACTGTCTATATTACTCATTCATTATATTACTGTGCTAACACTTGTTTTACAGGAATATTGTTTAAACTCTGTTTTACAGATTCGGCCTGATCGGTCGACCGAACAGGAGGATTGGTCTACCGAATCAGCTTAACTCATACCAGAGATCAGTTCAGATTAAACTGAGTCCAAGTCAGATCAAAGCTTGATCGGTCGACCGAACCGTAAGATTGGTCGACCGAAACATGATGACTCAGCCTAGCCAGTTCATCAGCACCGATCAGCAGCAAAGGAAAGAAGGACTGATCGGTCGACCGAACTCAGGGATTGGTCGACCGATCCAATCATAATTAATTGCACCATTAATGAAGATTTCTGCAGATTTCGACGAACAGGGAAATTGACTGTTCGGTCGACCGAACCATTAAAGACCAGTAAATGTAAAAGATTGAGGCAGCTTCGAACTTCAGCCAGGAAGGAAGGGAGCGGGTTCGGTCGACCGAACAGAGGGATCGGTCGACCGAACCTCCAGTACACCTATAAATTCAGACTCGAAGACAGAGGCCTATACAGAACTTTCTGATCAATATTTCTGGTGCTCTTCTGCAAGCTGCTCACGCCTACGATCTCAGCAAGCAACTTCATTCGTGCCGATCGAGCTTCAACTTTAAATTTTCATTGTCGGTATATTTCTTTTTGTATTGTACTTAATTCTATAAGATAGTAGAGTGTTACTATCTTACATTCTTGTAACTGTACAATCCACTTCTTTCCGAAGGTTTCGGAAAGAAGTGTCATAGTGATTTGCCCATCGGTGCGGTCAAGGACCGCGGGCCTTCGAGTAGGAGTCGAGCTAGGCTCCGAACGAAGTAAATCAACGTGTCTCTCTCTCTTTACTTTCCGCTGCACATTTCTGATTTGAATTTGAAAATAAAAGTTTTTTTTAAAAGGCGCGATATTCACCCCCCCCCCCCCTCTATCGCTCCAAACGATCCATCAATTGGTATCAGAGCGGGTTAGCTCTGAAATTTCTTAACCGTTTTTCAAAGCATTTTTTTTTAAAAAAAAAAACTTTTTCTCTTTTCTTCAATTTATTTTCTTTTAGAATATTTTTCTCTTCAAACACTACTAATCCCAAGACGAAAGTCTTGGAAATATTTTTGTTCTTTAACTTTTTTTTGCAAGGATGTCGAACTCATATCAAGAAGGCTATAGTACGGTTCGACCTCCACTATTCAAAGGAGAGCATTTCAGTTACTGGAAGAATAGGATGGAGTGCTACTTAAAGTCCGACATTGAGCTCTGGTTCACGGTCTTGAAAGGCTATACTCCTCCAATGAAGGACGGAACAATCCTAGAACCAGAAGAATGGACACCTCAGATGATCAAGAAGGCACAACTGAACTACAAAGCAATCAATACCATTCAGTACAGACTCACGATGGAGGAGTTGAATAGAGTTGGTCCCTACGACAACGCCAAAGAATTATGGGATTCGATTGTCAAACTACACGAAGGAACGAACGAATCGAAGGTAAACAAACAAGATCTACTTTTAAATAATTTGTTAAATATAAAAATGTTTCCTGGAGAAACCGCCTCGCAACTACACGCTCGACTGAAGGACATCCTCAACGGTCTTCACCTGATCGGACACAATCTTGAAAATCACGACACAATAAGGTATGCTCTGAACACCTTTCCAAGGAATACTTTGTGGGCATCAATTGTAGATGCTTACAAGGTTTCTAAGGATCTTTCAATTATTAAGTTAGATGAGTTATTCTGTGAATTAGAACTACACGAGCAATCTAACATGAGCCATGGCGAGAAAGGTGTTGCTTTGTATGTAGGATCAAGCAAGGAAACAAAATCTAAAAAGAAAATCGAGTCTGAAAGCGAACCAGACTCAGACTCAACAAATGATGAAGAATTAGTCAACATGGTCCGAAGGTTGTTGACTAAAAAGAAGTTTAGAAGAAACACCAAAAAGACCCCTCCAAATCAGATCCAAAATAAATCAGAAGTAACCTGTTATGGCTGCAACAAGAAGGGGCATTTCAAAAATGAATGCCCAAATCGGAAAGAAGAAAGACCCAAATCAACAAGACGGAAGAAGGCTCTTCAAGCGACATGGGACGAAACTTCTTCAGACGAATCCGACGTGGAGCAAACGAAGCACTCGAGTCACCTTGCATTTATGGCAAGAAACGAAGATTCCGAGTCCGAGTCCGAGTCCGAGTCCGACGAAGAATACGAGTCCGAGATCGACCTCGATTCCGAGAGAAGCCCCGGATCGGAAGATCCGAATATGGTAACGATTTATTCAAAGTCAAATTTACTTAAAGTAGTTAAATGTTTGTTTAAAAAATTAGCAAAATCGGAAAAACAAAATAACTTGTTACTTAAGGAAATAGACCACCTTAAGAAACAAGTTAACTTGAGTAACTCGACTAACCAAGTTCAAGTCGGAACTTCAACCCAAGTTGAAAAACTTGAGGAAGAAAATTCTGATTTGAAAGGTCAAGTCGAGCGACTCAAGAAAACGTTGGAAAAGTTTGAAATGGGATCTAAGTGTCTAAATATGGTACTTGGATCGCAACGAGCCGTGTACAACAAATCGGGACTCGGTTACAAACCAAAACAAACAAACAAATCATACTTATCCTTAATCAGTCAAAATACTAGAAGGCAAGTCCAAGCATGGGTTCAAACAAAACAGTTAATCAAACCAATTAAACCAAATTTCTACTTGGTTCCCAAGAGTCAAGTCCATTACTTAGATAGACCTTATCTAAGCTATGACTCAGGGGGAGCAACTAGAAAAACAATCCAACCAACTTAATTAAAACAAACTCAATACTTGGGATTAGGATTATTAGAACGGTTAGATGAAAAAGGTTTACCAAACCCTATAACATAGCACCGGAATGGATTGGGATGATAGTACGTCAAGGAAACTCTGTCGAAGGCATGTCTAGGTTGAATATAGAATTCAACCTGGTGCACTAGACTTAGTGGATCTGACCGAAGCTACCCCAGTCAAACATGGGCTAGTTAGACCAAAATTTAATATTAAGTTTTTTGGGCATGAACAGTTTGGAAAGTCTTCAGCAAGTGGTCTAATGATATTCAAGTAGGCCATATGCCTCGCCACTGAACTGAAACTTATCCTTAGGACGCCTGCTTGATTAACCCAAAGCTAAGTTTGAATCTAACATGGGTTCAATAACCTCTTTCAATAAAATTAATTCTAATTCAAACTAAATTAATTCTAATTCAAATCTAATTCAATTTCTAACCTAATTCAAATCTGATTTAAACTAAATTAATTTAAATTTTCTTAAACTTATTTTAAAAAATTATTTTAAAACTTATTAAAAAATTATTTTATTAAAAATTATCTTATTAAAAAATTATTTTAAAACTTATTAAAAAATTTATTTTAAACTTATTAAAAATTATTTCAAACTTATTGAAAATTTATTTTAAACTTATTAAAAATTATTTTAAAACTTATTAAAAAAATATTTTATTAAAAATTATTTTAAACTTATTAAAAATTATTTCAAAATTATTAAAAAAAAATATTTTAAACTTATTAAAAAAATATATTTTAAACTTATTAAAAAAATCATTTTAAACTTATTAAAAATTATTTTAAACTTATTAAAAATTATTTCAAACTTATTAAAAAATTATTTTAAACTTATTAAAATTTATTAAAAAATTATTTTATTAAAAATTATTTTAAACTTATTAAAAATTATTTTAAATTACTTTAGAACTTATTAAAAATTATTTTAAACTTATTTTAAACCTTTTAAAAATTATTTTAAAACATAATTAAACTTATTTTAAAACTTTATTAAAAACTTAATTAAAATTATTTAATAAAAAAAAATTATTTAAAAGTTCCGTCGACCGAACAATTGGTTCGGTCGACCGAACCCTGTTTATGCCACATAAAGACTGATTCAATTATTCGGTCGACCGAACCGGTTTTTCGGTCGACCGAACCGGTTTATCGGTCGACCGAAAACATAAAATCTCATCCGTTCAACTACCCTTCACCTTCCCTCTATTTGTGCCAAAATTAAAGTATCGGTCGACCAAACTATTTTATCGGTCGACCGAACGTCTGCTCACTGGTCAAAAGGATGAGAGATTTAAGGGATCGGTCGACCGAACCCTTGATCGGTCGACCGATCATCTTCTATATAAGCAGAAGCGAGAAACCCTCACAACTCATCCAAATCCATTCCTCTACTCTTCTATCTCTTATACTATTCGCCGATTCCAGCCTCTTCCCATCCGACAATGCCTCGGTAACTTCCTTTTATTCTATTCCTTTTAATATTTTTTGCGCAACTTACTTATTGCATTTTATTTTTTATAGTGAGAAAAGTAGAGCTATTGCACAAAGAGAGGCTAGCTCTCTTAATCCTAGCCAAAATCCTAGGTTCTCTACCGAAGAATTGCGTCTATCCTTTCCTAATAAAAAATTTAAGGTTATAGGTACTTGTTGTTTGGATCTCCAATTCTATCAAACGTTTTGTCCTGAGGTCATAGAGATCAATCAACACTATCAACTTGATAGCATCATCTTTTGTAGACATGCATACAATCCTATTCTCTGTTCGGAATTTTACCACAACTTGTGCGAACTTAATCCCCATCATTTTAGGACTAGAGTTGCTACTCGAGATATGTTGTTTGATCTTGACATGTTTCTTCGATTTCTACGGATCCGACCGTCAGTTAACCGTATCTTTTTTAGTAAGTCTCTTCCTGATCCGTTACCTGCTCCTTTCTCTCATCTGACTCTAGACCTCATGTATGCTGACTTCTTTGAGGGACCTCGTCCTAAAAAGATGTCAACTGTACCCCTTAGTCCAAGAGACAACGCTTTTTATAAGATGATCGTGTCTTGCATTTATCCTTTATCATCTGGAGATCAGGGCGTTTTGCGTCCAATTCATCTTTTTCTGATGTACGCCCTTAGACATAGACTAGACTTTGACCTAGGCTACTAGGTATTTAGATCTATCATTTACTATTCAGGGTACAACACTTCATTTAAGGTTCATATGATTCAGTGTCATGTTCTCACTACTTATATTGCCAATCTGGGTGTGGGAGTTCATCGGGGTGAGTTGATTGAGTTATCGGACTTTGATCTTGTCGAGGTTAGGCAGTTGTCCTTGGCTGGGATTAAGACTAGCGCTGCGGGGCTTGTGTACAAACGAACTCATCCACAATACATCCCACCAACTGTCGACGATCCTATTGCTGAAGATAATCCGATTCTAGTTCCTGCGCCTTCTCCTGTATTTATTGATCCTGGATTCGCCATGACGCCTTGCTTTGATTTTGCTCAGAGCAGTTCACATGCTCCTCCTCCTCCGACTAGTGATTTCTTTACTCGTCTTCGTGATGATATTTTTAGTCGATTTGACTCCTTAGAGACAAAGATGGATGATCAGTACAGCTCTCTTCAGGGACAAATTACAGATTTTCGTCAAGAGATGATCGATCGTACTGATGCTTTAGGGAAGGAGCAGCAGATGCTATTTGACTATTATCGTGATGATGAGGATGATGAGTGACTTTAGGATTTATTATTTCTGACTTATTGTATTTATTGACTTAGACTATGACTATGTTTAATATTAAGTACTTTTCGTTATTTATGTCTTTTGGTAAATTTTTGAAGAATAGGTTCTTTGATTTTAAAAAAATTACTACTTAGTTTATTTTTCAAATTTATTTTTGTAAAAATCCCCATTTCAAATTTTTGTTTCAAAATTCTTTGAAATTATTTTTCATTTTCTTGGATAGCCTAGGTCTTACCGTAGAATTGCATGATCCTATAGTTCTAGGAGCCAGCATCTCACAAGCACAGTAGGATCCCTTGTTTGATAACTTAGAATGGGTGATATGTTTAGGTCCTAGCCCTAGATTTCATATGCTTATGTCAGTGCATCGCTATAAATCTGGGCTTTAAATAACAAACATTGATCAATTTGAGTTGACTAGTAAGTAAAACCTTGCTAATTATAAATGTTCAAATTGACCAACCTGAGTCAAATTGCTACTATCTTGTGATAGCTAGCCTTAGACAAGGGTTGGGCATTTCATCATAAGGACAATTTTTCCTTAGTTTTTCTATACCCATGCTTGAACTTTAGGATTTTGTCAATTTTAGGGGGAGCTTCAAACAAGATTTTTAAGCTTATATTATTTATACTTAGTAATCATTTTCAAAATCTATTCTTTTCAAAATATTTTAAAATGTTATTCAAAATTCAAATTTTTATGTTTTTCAAAATTCATTCTTTTTCAAAATATTAAAAAAAAATCTCTTTTTCAAAATTTTATTTTCAAACTATTTTAAAATGTTATTTTCAAAATATTTTTTTAAAAAAAAAACATTAGTAAATGTTTTTCAATACATTTTAAATTGTTTTTCAATATTCAAAGTATAATTTTTCATAATGTTGTTTAAATATAAAATGTTTTAATTTTAAATATCTTTCAAATTTAAAACATTAGTAAATCTTTTCAATTTCTTGACTTAGTATATTTTTAGTAATGTTTTTCCATTTATTAGTAAATTCTTTGATAAGTCTATTCAAAATTTACTTGGTTTTTGGTTCTGCCCCTATTTTTGATGTGTGTCAAAGGGGGAGAGATAGTGAATTCAGGGGGAGAGTTAGTTAATTCAAAGGGTGAATTAAAAGTTATATTTCTTGTTTATTTACTTGTTGCATATTTTTATGCTTGTTTATTTACTTGTTGCATACTTTTATAAACTATTTTAAACTTAACTTTGAACCTTGGTTGCCAAACATCAAAAAGGGAGAGATTGTTGGTGCAAGCTGCACCAGAATCAAACCTGAGTTTTGATGTTGTCAAAGGTTCAAGTTAAGTCTTGTTATGATCTAACAAGTTGACTGAGTGTGCAGGATGTTTACTCAACCGGGAAAGCCCTAGCTGGAGGCTAGGCAGAAAAGTCTTAGCAGATTGTGGAACCCAGGTGCAAATCCAAGCAGGTCAAGGGGACTCAATGCTTGGTGGTATGATCGAGAGGTCTGGAGGGCCGAAGATCGAAGGAAAGTCCTGGGGAGCCAATCAAGGCTAAGTGAAAAGTCCAAACTAGATCTGGAGGATCAGAGTTTGGCAGGTGGGTTGAGGTAAACAAACTGGACCTTGGTTGCCAAACATCAAAAAGGGAGAGATTGTTGGTGCAAGCTGCACCAGAATCAAACCTGAGTTTTGATGTTGTCAAAGGTTCAAGTTAAGTCTTGTTATGATCTAACAAGTTGACTGAGTGTGCAGGATGTTTACTCAACCGGGAAAGCCCTAGCTGGAGGCTAGGCAGAAAAGTCTTAGCAGATTGTGGAACCCAGGTGCAAATCCAAGCAGGTCAAGGGGACTCAATGCTTGGTGGTATGATCGAGAGGTCTGGAGGGCCGAAGATCGAAGGAAAGTCCTGGGGAGCCAATCAAGGATGTAAGCCTGGAGATCATCTCACTTGGTTACCAGGATTCATAAACTCTAATACTTAAGCCTGGAGGTTTAGAGTTCGAATCCCGGGGGAGGCAAAAGTCCACTGGCCAGGGGTGGAAAGTCCTAGTGAGTAACGGCACGGCCAAAGGGTCGTCGGTCGACGACATGAGAGGTCGCCAAATGGGCCGATGACATAAGGGCCGCCAGTCGGGCCGCCACAAGGGTCGCCCAAGAGGCCAAAGGGTCGGGTCGTTACAATAAAAAGGCGCCTTTTTATTGTAACGGCACGGCCAAAGGGTCGTCGGTCGACGACATGAGAGGTCGCCAAATAGGCCGACGACATAAGGGCCGCCAGTCGGGCCGCCACAAGGGTCGCCCAAGAGGCCAAAGGGTCGGGTCGTTACATGAATTGATCCATGGATCGATCCAACAGCTTGCAATCGATCGAGTTCAATCTGGATCGATTGGGGAAGTTGGGTTTCGACCAAGAGACCTAGTCATTCAGCTTCCTGACCATAGGGGATGTAGGATATGCCATGTATACCTTAGATTGCATCCCTTAGCACATGTAGGACCAAGAACCTGTAATAGATTAGCAAAGTTTTAAATTGGTACAGTTTTTCCGCACCTAGGTTTAGTAATGGTCATGGATATAGCTTAGCACAACATAATGTGACGGTCCGGCCTTACAGCCTAGCCACTAGACGGTGGGTCGTTACAGGCAATTTGCTCTATCAGTGCTCTGTTGGTCCACTCATGAGTAGCGTGACGCAGCGTGGTAACACGTCAGGGATCCCTCCTCTGGACTGTTTCAGGGAGATGAGAGCATTGCGCTCCCCCACTTTGTTTGGGGTAGGAGGATAGGTGTACTCCAACAGCATCCTATCCACTCGGTCATTCAGGAACAGTGATGTCAGAGTGTACAGTTGTCATAGCCCTACCCACTCGGTCTCACCATTGCGTGTGAAATGGTTGACTGTCATCAGGGGTGACACATGTCATTTTGCATCATTTTACATGATTACATTTATTGCTTGTGATTGATGCATATTGGTTGTTACATTTTGGTGTTTGCATATGTTTGGCATGCATTCAGGTGACATGTTATATCTGGTCTGACTACCCTTATGTTCAGATAGGACGTCCTAGTAAGTACAGTTTTCTTCAGCCCTTTCCAGTCTGCATTTCCTACTTTTATTCAGGAAACTGTAACGCATGATTATTACTATTAGTTATAACTTATTATGTCTGTCTATCTGGTATCTGCTAAGTTGTTGAACTCACACCGTTGATATATTGTTATTTCAGGCTTCAGGTAGATATTTATGGAGTTACTTGGAGTATCCTGTCTGCAGATCCTACGTCACATCCGAAAACCTATTTTCTGGTTTCTTTAGTACTTTATTTGGTTTATGTATTCGGTGTACTTAGCTTTGTATATTCCGGATTTGTTTTTGGATTGTTGTGATGTGGTGTCTTGTATTGTTTTGTTGTGTGGTGTAAGCCTATACAGCTAGCAATCTTATTTTTGGTTTGTAATGGTTTTCTATCATTTTCCACTATGTTTTTGGTTTTTAGTACATCCGAGTGGGCTATTTAATATATATATATATATATAACTACGTGGTTGTGATATTTTGATCCAGCCGAGTGGGCTGAGTATATAACTGCGTAGTTGTCTATATTTTCCAACTGTGTGTGGTTGATGTATACTTGTGGTTGTATTAATGATTCAGATTGTCACATGTACAGGGGAGATGTTGTCGGATTTTTCCTCTGGCTAAGACTCCCCCGAGGCGTGACAAGAAATAAATATAGAAAAACAACCTAAGAACAGTAAATATATACCTAGGTAACCTAGATCTAGATACATACGAGCCAAGAAAGAGAGTTGTAATTAAGGAATATATATATAGTTCTGATATGATGTCCGACGCTACAGTACGCAATTGTACGCATCACGCAACATATCAGCTTTCTCTTTTTTTTAATTATTTTTTTTTAAGATTTTGAATTTAAAAAATTCAATATTTTCTTATATAAATCTCTAATATATAGATATATCCCTTAAATACATTACAATACTCTGTAAATACTTAAATTTATTTTATTTTTAATTTTTCTTTTAATTAAAAACTATAACCCAATTGAAAAGTCTCAACCCTAAGGTAAAATCTTTTAAAAAAAACTTAAAAATTATAACCAAATTGGCCTAACCTAGAAATAAAATATTTAAAAAATATTTTAATTAATTTTTTTAATTCAAAATTTAAAAAACAATATCTATTATTTTTTTAGATTTTGAATTAAAAAAATCAACATTTCCTTATATAAATCCAATATCTATCCCCTAAATACATTACAATACTCCGTAAATACTTAAATTTATTTCATTTTAATTTTTTCTTTTAACTAAACACTATAACCCAATTGAGAAGTCTAAATCATAGGGATACAAATCTTAAAAACCCCAATTGGGAAGTCTGAACCTAGAAATAAAATCTTAAAAAAATATTTTAATTAATTTTTTAATTTAAAATTTTAAAAACAATATATATTATTTTTTTAATTTTGAATTTAAAAAAAATCAACATTTCCTTATATAAATCCCTAATACATTAATATATCCCTTAAACATATTACAATACTCCGTAAATACTTAAATTTGTTTCATTTTTAATTTTTTTCTTTAACTAAGCACTATAATCCAATTGAGAAACATAAACTTTAATTAAAAATAAAAAAAAACAATATCTAGGATTTTTTTTAGATTTTGAATTAAAAAAATTAACATTTCCTTATATAAATCCCTAATACATTAATATATCCCCTAAACACATTACAATACTCCATAAATATTTATATTTATTTCATTTTTAATTTTTCCTTTAACCAAACACTATAATCCAATTGGGAAGTCTAAACCCTAGAGGTAAATTTAAAAAAAAAAAGCTTAAAAATTATAACTCAATTGAGAAGTCTAAACCTAGAAATAAAATATTAAAAAAATGTTTTAATTAATTTTTTTTAATTCAAAATTTAAAAAATACTATCTATTATTTTTTTTAGATTTTGAATTAAAAAAAATCAACATTTCCTTATATAAATCCCTAATACATTAATATATCCCCTAAACACATTACAATACTCCATAAATACTTAAATTTATTTCATTTTTAATTTTTCTTTTAACTAAACAATATAATCTAATTGGGAAGCATAAACCCTAGAGATAAAATCTTTAAAAAAATTAGCTTAAAAATTATAACCCAATTAAGAAGCTTCAACCCTACAAATAAAATCTTAAAAAAATATTTTAATTATTTTTTAATTCAAAATTAAAAAAAATTTAAAAAAAAAACAAAAAAGCTATGCTACTAGAAGACATGCTAAAAAAGGATTGACCGAGTTTGGTATATAAACATTTATCATCAAAAAGAATGTATAATCATATGTTAGGATAACATTTGATTTTGATACATATCAACCATCTAGGTTTGGAAATGTCAAGAAAACATTTGGAACTGGGAGGAGTTGGCGCAAGCAAAATATGACAAAAGTTTAAAATTAATTTTTATGTTGGACTAATATATTTTATAAAGTAAGTAGGGGTAAGTTATTTTGATATTAGTATTGCATATGCAATAAGAAAGACCAATTGGAGTTATTAGAAATTCAAATGGGTCAAAGTCGATGAGAAATTTGATAGGTGAAATCATAGGTATAGGTAGGAATTTGAAGTCGAATAGGTGTTGCCAGTAGACCTAAATAAAAAAAATTAATTAGATAGAGTAGCGTTAAGTCTAGAGTGATCGGTTTGGCCTTATAAAAGTCTTTTATTGTTCATTAAGGAAAATCAGGAAGTACTTGTGACGAACGGCCCAGAAGTTCAACATCTCTTAGTTGCAAGTCTCATTTAAAGGAAAAATTTTATAAATACGTCGTAACTGAAAATCAAACTGTAAATACCTAGGAGACAACTGAGCGTCCTTACCACTGCACTATAGCCCCGGGAGCCAGTAGACCAAAATAGATTACATACCAGGTAGATTAGAAGAATTAATATATCGAGAATAATAAAATATCAAGTAAAGGTAAAGTCTCTAAGATGAACATCTAATAGGTGACATATAAGGCAGCGACTTGCAACTAAGGGTAGCCCAGTATCATCTAGTTGCAAGTCTCATTTAGAGAAATTTTTTTTATAAATACGTCATAACTGGAAATCAAACCGTGGATATCTAGAAAACAACTGAGCGTCTTTACTGCTGCACTATAGCCCCGAGGACCAGTAGACCAAAATAGATTACATAGAAGGTAGATTAGAAGAATTAATAGATCGAGAATAATAAAATATCAAATAAAGGTAAAGTCCAAAAGATGAACATCTAATAGGTGAGATATGAGGCAGCGACTTGCTATATGGGCGAGGGTAGCTTTTTCAATGAAAGAGATTTTAGTGAACAAAATTAAAGCATGATGAGATGATTATGTTAGTGCAATTAACTTCTATAGTTTTGATATTTATCTGACAATATATTTAATGGAGTCTAGTAAAAAAAAGGTTGATCGGATGACTAATGGAGAAGCCAAGTTCAACACTACCCTGGCTATAGCCCGGGGACCCGATGGCAGTTAGAAAGGAACAAACCTAGATTTACCATGGGAGAAAGAAAGAAAACACGAAAAAAAGAGGAAGCAGCCCGAGTGACGGTGTCGTTGTAGCCCATAGCACGGGTAGATCACCTGGGTTGGCTCTGTCAATGCGGATAACTAGCAAGGCTGAGAAATCTACTGAGTGATTAGTCCTAACTGGAGGTTAAGCAAGTTAGAAGTCCTAACTCAAGATTAGGTAAGGGAAAATCTTAAGGGAAGGTAATCCTAGGTATGAAAAGTCTTAGAATAGTGAACTTTAAGCAAGGAAAAATCCTAGGGGAGTGAACCCTAAGTAATGGGAACTCTTAGAGGAGCGAACTCTAAATAAGGGAAAACCCTAGGGGAGTGAACATTAGATAATGAGAAGTTTTAGAGAAATAAACTTTAAACAAGAAAAACCCCTAGGGGAGTGAACCCAAGGTAATGAGAAGTCTTTGAGGAGTGAACTCCAAGCAAGTGTATGTTGGGTATCACTATGCGCATTTTTAAAATTTATTTTAGAAAAACATGCAGCAGAAGCATAATAATTTCCTAAATTATTACAAAACACATCATACACATATATAGAAACACACATACGTAGACATAAACTATAGAAAACTCTGTTTAGAGATTATACCTAATGGATGACGTTTAACCAAAACGGCATCAACTAGAAACCCTCACAAGGATTGCCTCTATTCGTATCCACGCCAAGATATCTTCAAAACAACTTCATGAGTAACAAGCTATCTCCACTTCGATACTAGCCAAAGGAAGGAGACGACGTGATTCAAGAGTGATGTGCATAGATTATATATGTATTTATGCACTCTTTGATGTACATCTACTTCTATTTCATGAGTGCAATTTATGTTTATTGCACCCTATTTTATTATTATGTCATACTTCCATTATATTTGTTTGAAGATCTACTCTTTGCATATTTTTATTGATAGAATGAAAATTGGAGCGAAAATAGAGCAAAAACACACATTGAAGCAACTTGTGAAGATCATCAACGAGGGTTGTGCCAAAAGGCATAGTCGTGTACTCTCTTCCGAGGCAAAGCATGTTAGTAGTAGCCCTAGTACCAATTATGAGATAATTATAAAGGGCTTATTTTGTATCATATTTCATTATTAATAAAAGGTAAAGTTGGTTATTATATTTATTTCAATTCAGTGTCGAATGAATAAGTTTAATAATATGTCCTAGAGTAGGAGGTTATAATCTACAACATATCAATTGGTTGGATTGATAGTGAGATATTGTAGATATACATAGAACACTACTCTTAACTTGTAACGACCCAACTCCTAGGTACTAAGCTGTGAGCCGGATCACTACATTAACTACTGATGCTACTGTGCGGAAACTGGGTAAAATAAAATTTCACTAGTTGACTCTGTTAAACTGACAACCGGTACACCCATGCTGTTATAAGGAAAGGTTCAAGACCTTTCCGGTTGGGGTATATGTGCTAAGGAGGATACTTGACCTCCCATCTGAGCTAGAACTCGAATCTAACTTCCCAGCTAGCTGCTGTTCGATCCACGGATCGATCAAACTTGTCCTTCTTCTGTGCCCTGCTGGATCGGTCTGCAGACCGATCCAGGCACCTGGAGACGCTGGGATACCTTCTGTTCGATGCTGGATCGGTCGGCTGACCGATCCAGGGAGATATAGTAGGCTACTGTATCCATCTGGATCGGTCGGCTGACCGATCCAGGAGAAGGAATGGCACTGGATCGGTCTGCTGACCGATCCAGGTTCTGATAGTCTGAAACGAAATCAGAATTTCTGATTTCCAGCACTGATTCGTGCCAAAACCTCACACTACCACTATCTAATGCATAATAAACATTCTAGCAACATGTAGTAACAATTCTAAACTTAAGCTAAAGCAAGGTTTACTAGTTCATGGCATTTTAACAACTTAAAGTGCATGAAGGTATGAATTTCTAAAAGTTCTAATTGCTTAAAACATGAAACTAAACTAATAAACTGAAAAGTGTTAAAGTAAATGCTAAATCCCCATAGGGTCTTTTATTCCAGTTCCTTCCACACACATCCTCATCTGCATTGACCTCCAGCCTCCACTGCTAATCCATTTTCTTTTTTCCTGTATCTGCAGTATAAGGAAAATAGTATCTGTAAGCTTTAAGCTTAGTAAGAAACCATCTACCTCACAAAAACATGCAACGATGCATTTCATGACTTTTAAAACATGCTATTTGAAAACCGAGCTGAGCATGACAACATGGCATGGCATATAAAAGCATAAACTGGAACTGAAACATGGCATAGCATATAAATTAAACATGCTTTAAACTGAACATGGCATACTTATAAACTGAGCATGAAACTGAGCTAGTCATGCATATATCTAAATCTGTACATGAACTCAAATCATGTAAACTGAACCTGAACTGAACCGAAAGCTAAATTAGTGTTCTCATCACTGGTTTCAAATTTGAAAACTATACATATAATAGATGAAAATACTAAACATCTGTTGGGGCCAACTGTACTTACTGTGTGCGCATCCCTACGAGACCCGGGATTGCAAGTTCCGAATCCAGCAGGGTTACTAGGTTATCTGAACCTAGGGACGACTATGGGAGTCCAGCCCATGGATATCTGATCCAAATACATTGCCAACTGAATAAAAGTAAAATACTGAATACTGTTTTATTTTACTTCGCTGTTCTAGGTTATCTGAACCTAGAGGCTACTGTGGGAGCCCACCCAATGGATATCTGATCCATATAGCTGTAATAACTGATAATAAACTGAATAAAATGTTTCTAATACATTTTACATGCTGTTAGGACGCCTACTGGTGCATCCTTCTGAACTGGGCATTCTACCGAATGCTTGGTGTGCACTGAGAGCACACCTTATAACTGAAAACTGTAAAACTACTGAACTAACGCCGAAACTAACAAGCGAGAGCAATTATACTGCAGGTGAGGGGTTTCTTACCTCAATCGCAAGGTTTTCTTACGATTCTATCTGCTAGGTTTTTCCGGAAAACTGCTTCGTTCGACGAACCGCTTACGTCCTCGCGTTCCTCTCGCGGAGAAGAACCTTTTTCGTGTTGGAGTCGTCGCTGGAAGATGTTCCCTTGACCCTTGGCTTGGTGTGCCGTGCGTGAGGAAGAGGAGAAGAAGAGAGGTGCGGCGGTTTTAGGTTTCGGGTGAGGAAAAACTACGGTGAGAAATAATCTAAAACTTCTCACTTAAATCCTTATTTATATTTACTAATTAATTCATCCAAAAATCAATTATAAATATAATTGATTCCCTCTTCTTTCAGCACGGCCCTGCTGGGTTCAACTGGTTACTAGCATTATCCCTTACACCATAGGTCTCGGGTTCGATTCCCGCCTAAGCTATTTTGCGGTTCTAATTATTTTTGCTACTTCCGCTACTCGGAAAAATTCCGAAAAAATATCTAAAAATTCCAGAAAAATCATAGAATAATTCTAATGCAAGTTTGAGAATTTTCGGGCGTTACATAACTATTCCTAGTCAAACATTAATATGCAAAGACAATATTAATATGTTGATATTAGTATATAGATCAACGGATGATTTAATCTCACAAGTCATGGATATGAGAAATTAGGTTGACACATGGGTATATATTAGAGAATATATACTGAATGACCTGCCATGAGAATATTGCATGGATCGTTATATGAGTGCCATAAATATTCTCATATGATTATTGATATGAATAGTCTTTAGACCTGAAGTCACTACGGTTCCCTACATAAGGTGTTGTATACTTTGGTATCGAAAAACGTCACCTGTAATAGGGTAGACTATAAAGTCGATCACTGAGTATACAATAACTTATGCGGAGAGATGTGAGTGATGTAAATGGGATCTATCCCTTCCATATAACGGAAGTGATATCTGTGGGTCCCTTGATTAGTAGGACACAAGAAAGCATGGACATGCACAAATATGTCAATATGAGATATTGAGCTTATTTGATTGAGTGTGCCTACTTAGAGATCAAGAAACACAAAGGTTGATAATAGGATGACACGGTCTATGCCTCATTGATCAATCTAGATATCAAGGATAGAGGGACCAAGTCATACAAAATAATAGTCACGGAAAGGTTAAGTCGGATCTCGACATTTTCGTCACTTGGGTAGTAATGATGTCTTGCTAGATGTCACTCATTGCTTATGTATCTAAATATTGATTTGGATACATTGCCAATATTATGAGAACCTATTGAGTCACGCACAAAGAACAAGTTAATTTAGAGATAGATTCATATGATGGATTATTAGATTAAATCTAATCCAAATTAGACACATTGAGTTAGACTCAATTGAATCCAATTATTGGATTGAGTCTAATTTGAATTAGATTCATGAAGCCAATTTGGATTGATGTTCATGGAGTCAATTTAGATTGATATGGTTCAATGATTTAGACTCATTGGGTGATGGTTCAATGAGTTAGACTCATTGGGTGATGGTTCAATGATTTAGACTCATTGGGTGAACTTGAGTTCACCAAAGAAGATGAATAGTCATCAAGGAAGATGAATAGTCAATTTTGAACCATTGGATTGAATGATCAATTTTGAGCCATTAGATTGGAAGATGAAAAAGCAAAACCCATTGGTATTCATGAGATGGATATAAATGAAAATTATGAATGATAATTTTCATTAATTAGATGAAAAAAATCTTCTTTTTCTTCTTCCTTCTTCCTCATCTTGGCCGAAACTCACCTTCTTGGTTGCTAGCATAACCTAAGGTAGTTTTCTTCTCCACTTTGAGAGTTTGTGAGACAAATGGAGACACTTGTTCGTGTGGATACCGAAAGAGGTGCGGACGCTTGATCGTGCTGAGATTCTAGCTGTTGGGAGGTCCTGTGCACGCACTAAAGGTATAACTATCATGAAACTTAGTATAGGTTGTTTATTTTTTCCCTTCGCATGGATCCTCTTGATAAGAAACTAGATGTTTTCCGCTGTGTTTTCGTATGTTTAGCACCCTAGTTCCTTACAAAACAAAATTATTATTTTCTAAGCATTTGAAGATATTGGTAGAAAAACTTTTTTTTTTCAAAAATATTTTTAACATAAGAAATAGATTTTTCAGGTTTTTAAACATATTTGTAAGAAAAAAACCTTCAAAGTATAAAGACTTTGAAATTATGATTAAGATTTTTTAAGTAATAAAAATTCAAGCATAGAATGAATTTTCAAAGATATTTGTAACTCAACAATAATTTTTGGAAAAAAAAATTAGCTTAAAAAGACATATTCGAATTTTGGAAGAAAAAAACTTTGCACTTAAAAACCTATTCAAAAGACATAGAATTTTAAGCATGGTAAAAAAAAAATTAATGCTTGCAATTAATTAAAAAGGTAAATCCAAGAGTCCAAGCATTTGATTTTGCGTAATTTAATATTGAAAGTATAATATTTGAAAATAAATTATCTATTAATTTGTCCTTTAGTTCTGAATAATTTAATTTCATTAAATTTGACTTGTTGTTGAATATTAATTTTAGATTAACTATATTTATTCTAATTAGCTTAAAATTGTTGATTTCAGATTAATTGACTTAGATTTGGTATTAGATTTGGAATGATTAAACTTTTACTTTGAATTATTTTGTGAGTACGCCAATTAAAAATAAATAAGGGTTAATCATTATGGAAACTTCTGGGGATATTTAGAAGAACCCGAATGACATTAAAAAGGGAAGAATATGGATTAACTATGTTTAAAATTAAACCCTAAGTATTTCAAATACATATAAATACCTTTAGATTATGGGGAAATTGTTCTAAAATCCCCATGCAAACCTAAACACTTGGATTTAAAGGCAATTTCCTATTAATAAATTTCCAAAAAAAATTCAAATTTTGCTCATTTGCCAATAGACCAAATAACTAGCATATTAGTGATTTTGCTTGATTTGATGAAAGCAAAAGAATAACTATTCCCTTTGTAAGAGCCAAATAATGGTTGTAAAAATCAGTAGTGTGATGTTCTTAAAATAGGTACAGGACGAGGAAAAAAAAAAGAGAGAACTCTATGCATAATATAATGTCACTTTTCCAGTTTTTGTCCCCTTTAGAAGCTTCCCCACCTTCGTCTTCATTATGTCAAGAAAATGGGATAGTAAAAAGATTTCAAGCTCAAGATTATACTTTCATCAAACAGAAAAAAAAAATCTAGATCAAAACTCTATGATTGGCATCCACATATGTTCCTTGGAGCTTCATCTTCACACTGTATGCAATTTATCTGACTAAAATAATTTACAATGTCTTATAAACAAACTCTCAGGCATCAAAACTGAATATTGATCCAACTGGATAACCAGAAGCACTATTTGTTATATGTTAGCATCTACAAATACAAATATGTGCATCTCTTTTTCTCTTGATCCAGATTAAGGACATCATTAAACATACACAAATTTGGACAAATAAGGCAACTCAACTGAGACAGCAATATCATTGGACTTTTGAAATCTTCTCCTCTTACAAAGGCATATGTGGCGGACCGGACTGAGCTATGAACTGCTTGCTGTATATCCGGTGTCGCCTCTCCCTCGCGTAAATGACCCAAAAAATCAAAGACAGCATAACGGCAGTAGATACCATCACAAGACCAATATAGGTCCATGCACTGTATAGTTCGAGGCCAGGACAATTGTTCTCACTTAATGAACTAAAGGTATCGCGCACAAAAGTGCAATCTGCTAGCTGAAGGAGGAAAGGTCCATATAAGTAAAGTCCTTTGCTTACATTTGTTGCTGCTGTCATTTGATTGTAGATGCTTGGAGTAAGTCGACCAACCGTAGTGCAAACATCATTTCCGTTTACTGATGTGATTTCACAAATGTAGCTTTTCCACACCTACATCAGGAATTATGAACACAAATGTATGTGGTCATTTGGTCTTTCTGAATTAAAAACCATAACAGCTATATTGTCCTGCATTACTTCAAGAAGCATAGACATATACTCCACTTAACTTAGATGTTTACTTACCGTGGATGAGTTAAGGAAGTTGACCTCCCCTTTGGCACACGCACGAGTACTCATGTCGGCGTTGAATGGATTGCAGAGTGCGGGCACCAGTGGACCAGATTGATTGTAATAGAGAGGTGCTAGAACAGGAGGGAAGTTTCCGTTGGAAACATTGCTGATGACCTGATTGACAACATTCACAATCTGGAAGGTAACTTCCTTGCTTCTGTACATTGATTCATTGGCAGTAGTAGCATCAACACAGGGAAGAATGTCATCTAGAGCTGTGTGTGAATGTGGATGATCAACCCATTGATCCATCGCGACACATGCATCTCCAACTACACTGCCAAACAAACAGTTGGTATTGGATCCAAATTGAAGTTTTGACTTCAACGCAAGATAAACCAGTGAGTAATGACTACATTTCAGATATCAAGACATCAGTATAATTCTCTACTTACTTGTGCAGAAGAAGAAAAACACCACATAAAATAAATGTGCCTGCTACAAGGATCCATCCAACAAGTACTAACCTGCATAGTTTTTACAAAAAAAAAACAAAAAAATTCAAGTCCCTGTTCCAATAGCAACTTGGCCGAAAGATGATATAACACGAACAACATGGTGAAGAATTACTTTCACATACATTGACACGAGGAATTGCAGCCCAAATATGGAGAAAACTGCATGTTAGACATAGGAAAAGTGGTAATTTAGTGATCCAAAAGAAGGAAGAATTATAGACTAAAGCTTCACAATTATAGGTTAAAGTGCTTACGGAATCCAAGGAATGCCAAACCTAGCATGACTGCAGCAATTATAATCAGATCCAATCTCCTGCAATGCACAAGATCTCAGTACACATGATTTGGATTAAACATTGTTGTGCAAGGAGACTGTTAGACGCACACTGTATCGAGCACAATCTGAATTTTTTTTGAATTCTCCATCGTCTTACTAGAGAGTTCGTTTGCTGATGAGTTGAGTTTCCTCTGAATAGTATCGATCTTCATCTGGACGTCAGCTGGCAGGAAGACCTGATCCACTCCAACCTTCTTCGCAGCAGCCAAACTGCTCGAGAACTTGTGGAGATTATCAGCTGTCAAGTTAGCTTGACCGACCACATATTCCAGAGTTTTTGAAGTGCTATTGTGGAACATTCCCTGGCCTTTATACAACACGCCGGATCCAATGCTGAGTTCATTGTATGAGTTGAGTTAGATGGAATGCGACGACAAGTCTAAGCAAGAAGCAATGTTGGGTTTAAGAAGTTGGATTGTACATGGCAGCGCAGGTAAACAAGATGAGGAGAATAAGAGAGAGCGCGTAGGCAACGCGAGAATACGAATGGTTTCTTCGTCGGCAGAAGCAGAGACAGCAACAGATGAAGAACAAAACCAAGCCAAATCCGAGAAACCAAGCTATGGAAATGGCGAAGAGCGGAGCGGCAGTAAAACCAACGGACTGCAAATTCAAGCAAGAACTTTTCAAGGAAGATTCAAACGACAACGCATGAGGAAAAAAAGTAGAACTGACAGCCCAGTAATGCTGATCGCTGATGTTCCAGCCACCGGTGTAATGCTTGTATCCATTCAAAGGGTCTTTCCTATATGTCTTTTCGGCAGCCAATATGAAGGTGCTGTTCTCCACCGTACCGTTCTTGGTCACCGGAGCTTCGGCGACCAACCTTCTCCATGGACCCAACCCTTTCTCTTGTCCTTTACCTGATTGCCGATGCAAATTTCCCAACCAAGCGTTATTTTTCTTTTCTGCTCATCAAATTCCCATCTTTGCACAAAGTTTCAAAAGTTTTTGCATGAAAGAATCACGTTTTTCTACCAAAATGCAATTTTTTTCCCCTTCCAATTCACAAAAGAAAGGAGAGGATCACCTGATGCGGATGCTTGGGCAATGGAGGAGGGAAGGAAGAAGAGCCCGAGAAGCGTAACAGAAAGGAAAGCGCCAGGTAATGATGCCATGCCTGTCCGGGGCGGGCTGCTCTGTTCCCGGAGAGGCATTGGGTTGGGGAAAATGTAGAAGAAGAAAAAACAAGGAGGATCGCAAACGACGACGTCTGGATTCCAAAGGCAGCCGATCTTTTGTTGCCTTATATAAGTAATAATTTCTGGCGTTATTGATGCGATGGTCGCCATGTCTTCCGGGTGCGTGTTAAAGAATCTGTGGCTTTAATGTCTCGCTCTTTCAATTCCATCCATCGTCGTTTCCTTGTTTAGTGACTGCCGAAAACTGGAAAGGAGAGGCAGAAATGGAAGAGCAACCTTAAATTCTTCCACAATCTCTAAGCTCGTGCTGCGCTTTATTTTATCTTCCCTAATATTTTGTGAATGGAATTATTGTGAGTTCAAATCATCACTTTCCAATCAGACACTCTGAAAATGGTTACATTAGTAATTTTGATTGTATTTATGTTATTACCTTTGAATTATAATTTACAGCTTATTTATGAAATATTTTAAAATGCAAAAAGATGTTATGTTCTGGATATATGTAATCACTTCATGATCTGAGTGAATAGTTTGTTTCTGCAAAAATAATTGCTTACGTACATTTCTTAGATTACTCATTTTCTTAATTTATCCTATATCCAGACTAGTCACATCTTTCTGCCGATACTAACATTATCACCTGGGTAGCCTCCTCTTTCCATCAATGTTAACCCGGGTTATCCTTCTTTTTCTTTTCATTTTTTTCCTTTCCTCTCACGTAAATTGGGTCCTCATACATAGATGGCTACACCCTTGATCCCAATAAGAAATGTTTCAGGGTATAAGTGTTTCGTATATTTCTTCTAAATTTTTTCGGTCCCATTATTTTTAGAGATGGACAACTTAGTCTCACTGATCGACCACCAGTCAAATTCTGAAGCACGAGCAACTCCTCATCTAACAATCAACATCTCAGATTTTTTTTGTCTTGTAGGAAAAAATATCATATAATACGTCATAATTAAAGTTCAAACTATGAATATTTAATAAATTATTTGAATTTTTATCATCCTGGGAGCCCTATATTCCTTCTCAAGTACTATTTGCTAATCAACTTGGCAAAATATCGTATTTATCGTTGGAATATGCCCCAAATTCATAATTAATCAGGTTTGTACCTAGTACTTGCCAACGGGTAGCTAGATAGATTTATCTTGAATATTTCCGGATCAACTTGACAAGACACTTTATTTATTGTTGGGATATACCTCAAATTCATAATTAAGTATGTTTGTAACTGCTAATCCACTAGGATTTTGATTGTATCCTTGTCCTTGTGGTCGTGAATTCTTTCCTTCGCTGGATGGACATAAGCACCAATGCCAAACTAGGTAAGTTCTTTCTTTTCTTGACTTTTGTTTTTTGTTTGGTTCTCGCATTACTGTCTCTTTAGTGGAATTTTCACTTTCTCTCAACAAACTAGCAACTTACAAATACGGCAATTTTCCCAAAGTTTATGATGGCCCAAAAGATTCTCCAGATTTTAAAATATCTGAGAAGGTGCATGTCGTTTGCTATTTTATCCTAATATGGTAAAAGTTAACTTTTTCTTCTCTTTTAACAAACAACCCCCCCCCCCCCCCCCCCCCCCCTCCCCTCTCTTTTAATTAAATTAAAATTTTCTCTCTTTTGTATGCATGTAGCAAGTGCTATGGTGCTTATTTCGAAAAAAATCAGCATTGTCATAGTATTGCTGCATTAAACTGTGGCATTAATTTTTTAAAACAATAAAGAATAACATATTTAGATTTTGGAGCATGATAAAAATTCATAGGAATTATAATGAATTTAATCGAAGCTATCTAAGTTCGTTCATCAATGGGGTTTGATCGAAATTTATTGTAGATCTAAGGGATTTGAATTTTTAAAAAAATTGATATGTAATAGAAAAGGGTAATGCAGTGAAGATATTTATAGTGTTCATACCTAATTCTGACATCCCTAGGATAAATTATGTATATGTATCAATTATCTTAAAGTTATAAATTTTGAAAACTTTCTAATCACTGTTGTTATTGACTTCGAGCTGATATCTCTGAACACATATAGACTCTGGAGTACTTCAAAAACCTATAGCATTTTGAATAAGTAGAATCGGAGCGTTCTAAATCCATCAATAGGTTTTGATCGAAATTCATTGATGGACATAAGAGAATTGGATTTTTTAAAGTGGACATATAATGGAAGAGGGTAGTAAGTGAAGGTATTTTATGGTGTCTATGTCTAGTTTTGACATCTCTATAATAAGTTATTTATACGTATCAATTATCTTAAAGTCATAAACTTTGAAAACCTTCTAATCACTGATGTTAATAAATTCGAGCTGATATCTCTAGACACATATAGATTCTTAAGCACTTCAAAAAATCGTAGTACTTGGATGGTTCCTATCGAAGCTCTCTAGCTCCATTAATGAGTTTTGACTGAAACCTATTGATATATCTAGGAGATTTAAATTTCTAAAAAGTTGGCATGTAATAGAAGAAGGTAATGCAATGAAGGTATTTATGATGCCCATGTCTGGTTTTGACATCCCTACGATAAATTATATGTATGTGTCAATTTCCTACTTTCGAAGGTCATAACTTTTAACTCGGGTATCAAAATAAGACATATTTTTTTTAATCGAAATTCATTTAAAGATTTACATTTGTTACCAAGTGGAACTCGTAACAACCCAGTTCCGAACCCAAAAATTATCATTTAAAGTATTTTCAGGTCTATCAAGGGGTTTCAGTCAAAACTCATTGATTGACTTAGAGAGTTCCAATCGAATCCATTCCAAATGCTACAAATTTTTGAAGTACACCAGTGTCTCTATGTGCCTAGAGATATAATTTTAAAGTCATTAACAACAGTGATCAAAAGGTTTTCAAAAGACAATTAACACATACACAACTTATCGTAGGAGAGAATTTAATTTAATTTAAGAGGAGAGAGAAGGAAAAAAAAATTATTACAGGCAAAGGCAAAGGAAAAAGGAAAAAGGAAAAAGAAGAAGAAATCACCTTTGTTAGAGGGGTAAAATAGGGGGAAAAAATATGTGCCTTTTGGCCATTTTCAAAACCTGGGATGCCTTTTGGGCAATTCCATATTTTGGGTGCATCATTTAAAAAATTGTCGAATATAAAAAGATCGATGATCATCATGTGCTTTTTTTTTGTGAATTTTATAAAAGGGTAAAAAGAACTATGATTTCTTGTAACGAGAAATATCTCTATGGCCTAAAATAATCTGGAAATGGTAGAGGCTTCATTCACTCATTGTTAGTCATGGCTTCTTAAGAAGTAGGCATTTTTTAGTTGTGTTTATTTTAGGAAGCTTATAGATGATTTTTTTATTTTTTTTTTGTTATATGCGGATAATATGTTAATTGTTGTTAGACAACTATTTAATGTTTAGGAACTGAAAGCATAGTTAAGCCCAAGTTTGAGATGAAAGACTTGTGAGCAACAAAGAAAACAAAGGAAATACATTGAAAAGGTACTTCACCACTTTGGTATAAAGGATGTCAAACATATTAGTACTCCTAGCTATTTGTAGAAACGATATAGATGGTCTAGTCTAGCTAGAGGACAAGGGGTGAATAGATGGTGAGCCCAATGCATCTAACCCAAAACAAACAACAAAGGTTAGTAGTTGAGTAGACTCATGTGTGTTAGGTTATCATTTTAAGAATGATTGTAGTGAATAAAAATAATACGAAAACATAATCTTAACTCAGATATATAACATGGTTCGTAGATTCACATTCAATGGATTACTCTTGCATATCCACTAATAAACCACCCCTTTAAAAGAGGTATGGTGCAAGCTTCTACACAACCAAGGGTTGTTTACAATAAGCTCGATCTCCTTTCTCAAAAAAATTAAGAAATGTTATGAGAAGGGAAAAAGAGATTCTAAGTGTTCAGGTGCATGCCACTTAACCGGTTAAGTTTCAGTGGATTAGGAAGACCTAATACTAGGTTGGATCAGATAATATGTTAAATACAGCATTTAAAAAGATATATATTAAATATATTTATATACTTAGGATGATAAAAATTAAATTTGAACTAATTGAATTTATTTAGAAAAATAATGATAAAATAATTAAATAATTAATAAAGAAATAACTTTATATGAATATATAGAATCTCATTAGATTTTTTAGAATTTAAAATGATTTTTATACATACATTTTAATAGGATAAATCGATTAGGATTTAAAAAAAGTTTGTTTGAGAGTTTTAATTAAATTTCCTTATCTGTAGCTTCCTCCCCCACGTACACATTGATGCCACCTGTGCTCCACCATTGCTGCCTCCTAACCAAGAACCGCTGATGTCCAAGAGAGGTATCTCGGTGTATAATTGAGGCCTTCATATAGGGGCTTACACGTGGCACAATCAAATCGATCAGAAGTTAAGTTGATTGGTCAAAAGTCAAGTAGAGTTGTAAGTCAAAAAGAAAAGGAGGTTAGCTCTAGTCAAGGAAGATCTAAGGTAGGGCAAACTCCTTCCGCTCAGTTGCTCCCAACTCCTCCATCTCAATCACACCCGACCACTTCAACTTAGCCACTCCCGACTCCTACAACTCAGCCACTCCCGACTCCTTTAGCTTAGCCACTCTTGGCTGCTCCAGCTTAATTGCGCCGACCCCTTCAGCTGAGTGATGTGTGTATTTCTTATGTATTTTTTTAGCATTGTTTAGTATGTATTTTATGATATTTCTGTTGGTGTAATTTGTACTAACGGTCTAACGTAGATTTTGATGAATGACAAATGAGTTAAGTTAGGTGTATTTGTATTCTAAGTGTTTTACCAAACGTGTAGGAATTGATGAGTTTGGAGGATCAGACGCCAGGCTGAAATCCAGCTAGGTTCACAGGACCGGATAGCTAGTGTAAAGTCTAAATAGGTCAACGGGTGGACCTGATATCTAGCGGGAAGTCCGATTAGGTTTGTGGGACCTGACAATCGGCAAAAGTCCAATTGGGTCTGCAGACCTGACAATTGGCATGAAGACCTGGTGGGTCAAGAGGCTAGTCAAGCCGACTGCAAGTTGATAAGTAAAGGTAAGTCACTGAAGGAGAGTGACTCAGTGAGAACACGTCCCGGTTACGAGACAATAGACGTTGATCCAGTTTAGGTCTATTTTAGATCCCTAAACTGAGATCTTGATTAGATCCTGGTCTCAGAAGAGACATGTTCTAATTACTACTTAGTATCTTTACGCTAACACTTGTTTTGCAGGTTATTATTTAGTCTATGGGGCTAACATGTTTTGCAGGACAAGAAAAGCAAAAAAGCCTCAGGTGAACCATACCCAAAGCACCTTCCAAGGGATGGAAGGCGCCTTTAAGCAGTGGAAGGCGCCTTAGCACTGTTCATAGAAGGCACCTTCAATATATGGAAGGCGTCTTCCGCATGATAATAATCAGACCTCGTCGCGAATAAGGGCCATCAGGATCAAATTTGTCGGGTTGGAGGCGACTTCAATGCCTTTGAAGGTGCCTTCCACAACCTTTATAAGGGCTTCTCGACCTAAGCTTCGGCAACAACTTCCATACAAGCTTCTACGCGTCTATTTGAGGTTCTGACTATTTCGGCTTCCTGTTGTGACTCTGCTACAATGTTATTGCATCTGACTACTACTGAGGAGCTGACTGACACCAAGCCTAAGATGACAATCTTTGAAGGTGTTGGGTAACGAACTTGTAATTTTTGTACTTAATTATTTGTAAAAGGACAAGTATAGTGTGTTGTAATTGTTTTCAGTCTTCTGTGTACTTGATTCCCTTTTCTGGAGGTTTCGAAAAAGGTATTTTAGTGAATTACCCATCAATAGGTCCACGGGACCTGAGTCTTGGAGTAGGAGCCGTCGAAGGCTCCGAACTAAGTAAACCGATAGAGTTTGCATATTTGTTTGCTTGTTCTTTTACTTCACTTTCTAACTTCCTTTCTCCGCTGCGTACTTTGCTTTTCAATTTGAAAAGACAAGACAAGTTTTAAGAATCACGTGATTCACTCCCCTTTCACGTGTGACTCGATCCAACAATTTCATCAACATATTTCGCATTCTTGCATCTTCATTTTTTGTTGTTTTACTCTTTTTCCTCTTTTAGTTTGAGGAACTATTCTATGCTTGTTTTCATTGATAGAACACGTTTGTGGAGCAAAAACGAAGCATCTAGGACCGTGCTTTTTGTTGCAAAACTATATGTAAGTAGGTCATGCCTCCCAAGTGTTGAATCATAGTAGATGATATTGGTGCAATATCCGTAGGTCAATGTTGACCTGGTTGACTGAGCTTAAGTTAGCTCAACCTTGAGTCTTGATGTTTGGGTTTCGATATTTGACAATACATGGAGATTGTAGATGCAATCGTATAATTGGGGAGATTGTTGATACAATTCCTCTATGGTCAAGGACTAACCAGTTAGATGTGAAGAAGAGTCAAGTAGGTCAAAGGATTGACTAGATACTTGACTAGGAAAATCCTAATTGGAGGTTAGGCAGGTGAAAGTCCTGGTGACTGAAGCTAGGAAGTTGAAAAATCCTGGTGAGTGAGGCCAGGTGAAAGACCTAGTGAGTGAAGTTAGGCAGTTGAAAAATCCTGGAGAGTGAAGCCAGGTGAAAGACCTAGTGAGTAAAGCTAGGCAGGTGAAAGTCCCGGTGAGTGAAGCCGGGCAGTGGGAAAATCCTAGTGAGTGAAGCTAGGTGAAAGTCTTGGTGAGTGAAGTCAGGCGGATGGAAAGTCCTGGTGAGTGAACCCAAGCAGATGGAAAGCCCTAGTGAGTGAAACTAGGCAGAAGGAAAGACCTGGTGAGTGAAGCCAAGCACGTGGAAATCCAGGTGGGTCAAGGTTGACCAAACACTTGGCGTTGGGAAGCCCAAGTAGGTCAAAGAATTGACCAGATACTTGGCACAAGGAAATCCAGATGGGTCAAGGGTGATTGGACATCTGGTGGAAGCCCAAGTAGGTCAAAGGATTGACCAGATACTTGACACGAGAAAATTCATATGGGTCAAGGGTGACCGGACATCTGTTGGAAGTCCAAGTGAGTCATGGAGGACCGGACACTTGGCACGAGACATAAGTCCAAGTGGGTCAAGGTTGACCGGACACTTGGCACGAGGAGAAAAGTTCAAGTGGGTCAAAGAATTGACCGGACACTTGGTGAAGAAGTCCTGGCAGCTCAAGGTTCACCAGATGCTAGGTATGAGGAGATCCAACAGGTCACGGTTGACCAGATGTTGGATTTGGGGGCGCTAGACTTGAGTTAAACAAGTCAAAGGGAGGTCAATCGATCAACTGATCGATTGATCGATCCGTTGATCTATTGGAGGTGGTTGTGAGTGAAGGCTGGCCCAATCGACGAGGCGATCGATTGGGAGCCTGAATCATGACTACAGAAACTTACTCAATCAATCAGTCGATCGATTGGGCACCGCCAATCGATCGCGCGAGTCGTGATAAAGGCTGAATCGATCGGGCGATCGATTCAAGCCTTCTCTAGCAGAGCACAGAGGCACTCTGAATCGATCGATCGATCGATTGAAGCCTCCCTAATTGATTGTTCCATCGATTGGGATATGACCCTTGCATAGAATGCAGATTTTGGATGGATGAGATCGCTGAGATCTGACGTGACAATCGATTGGGAGGAGCCCCAATCGATTGGAAGCCCTAGAAGCGCAGATATAAAGGCGACAAAGCGTTCAAACACTGCAACCTTTTCTTCTTCAGCTCACACGATCCTTCACTGCTACTGTTCGCCGGACTTCGAATGTGGAAGACAAGTGTTGTTCAACTTTCCAGCTAGTCCAGAGGCGTCTTCATCAACAAGGTCAAGAAAGAAGAAGGTTTTCCATTTCCATTCTTGTATTTTCTTCTTGCGTGTGTTGTATCTTGTTGTGTGAGTGTTGTATGAGGTTTCTCCACCTCCGATAGTTACCGAGAAGGAGTATTTTTCTCAGTGGAGAGAGTCGTGTATGTGGATCCTTGAATTAGTCACCTCATCTTGAGATGGATACCAACTAAATCTACTTGTTAGCGTTGTATTATTGTTTCATGTTCTTTCCGCTGCACATCATCATCACAAAGCAAGCAACCGAAGCACGACGAGCTATTCCCCCCTCTAGCTACAAATCAATCCTAATAAGTGGTATCAGAGCCAGGTCGCTCTTCACCGGAATCATCACCGGAAAGGGCAACAAGCTAAAGGGAGAAGAAGTTGAAGCAAGATCATCAAAGTCAAAGACTTCAAAAAGAGTTCAACTTCAAATGGAGTTCTAAGATGGACTTGGATATGACACAAGGGTGCCTCCACCATTCATATCAATAAACTTCGATTCTTAGAAATCAAGGATTGAAAATTTCTTCGTGATGGAGATAGAGCAATGGTTTTCTCTAGTGGAAGGCTCTGAAGCTCTAACAAGTAGCAAAGGCTAAATTCTCAAGAGGAGCAAGTGGAGCCAAGAGCAATTCCAAAGATGTGAGGTCAATGATAAAGTGATCAAGATATTAGTCAATCTATTACCTAGCAACATCTTGAAGCAAGTGGGAGAATTTAAAGATGTCAAGGAGGTTTGGAGTAAATTGGCAAAGATCCATGAAATTCTCTCCACTGCACCAAACTAAGAAAAATCTAAAAAGGGTCACTCATTGGATCAAGATCAAGAGGAAGAGGACTTTGAAGTTAAGAGATGCTCAACTTCCGAAGAAGAAGTCCAAGAAACTTCATCCTCAAAGGAGTACATCCAAAAGAGAAAAGAGGGAGCATACTCATTGTTTAATGTGCAAGAGAATGAAGATGAAGAGGCCTCCACCTCTAGTGGCAAGAAGAAGCTTCTACTTCCGGGTCAAGTGAAGAAGAAGAAGAAGAAGATGGGGCATCTTTTAAAAATCAAGAGACATCAAATGGAGGATCAAGTGTCATCCCTACACCTAAAGGTATAAGTAGTTTAATTAATAATAAAAATCATATTATTTGCTTTGAATGTAGGGAACATGGACACTACAAGAGTAAGTGCCTAAAATTGACCAAGAATAAGGAAGCGGCATCCAAGGCTAAGGAGAAGCCTAAGAAGGTTGGCCCCGTGATAAGGAAGAACAAGGAACACATTGTGTGTTTCTTGTGTAAGCAAATAGACATTATCGAAGCCAATGTCCAAAGGGAAAGAAGTCAACCAAGCTCAAGGGAGGAAGTTCAAATCAAGGGGGAGCTCTCAAAAGCAAACCCAAGGTATCATTTATTAAGCCAATTACTTTGAATCATGATAAAAAAGCATGCTAGTTCTAACTTATATCATTTTAATACTATTTATCATGAAAATATGAAGCATGATAGAATTAAGGAAAATCATGTGGCCCATCATGCTAAGACTACCACACCTAAGGCTAGGATGGTAGAAAACAATTTAGGAAATAACTCTAAAGATTCTAGATTTTGCCTAAGAAAAAGAAAAATCAAGGCTTTAGTGAAGAATCTAAGGTTGAGGTGTTATGGAAGAAAAATCAAGTCTTAAGGTCAAGACTTAATAAATTAGAGAGAGCTCCTAGAAAAATCACACTTGAGAAACAAGGGTCCAATAATAATAACCTAGGATTAGATAAACAAGAGTCATTCTATAGCCATAGAGGGTTGGGATACAAATCTAAGGCTAAGAAGAATGTAGCTTCGTATCATAGGGTTCCATATACCTATGGAACCAATCCTAGATCTAGGAGTCAAGTCAAGGATACAAGGGAAGTTATCCCTATGAGTATCTTTGCAACAACAAATGTGACTAAGACTTCTAAGAAGTCAAAGAAAGTCACCAAGAATGTCACAAGGGAAGCTATCCCTAGAGTTGACCTGGAGAAAGTGACCAAGGCTTCTAAGAAGCCTAGAAAAGTCATTAGGAAGCTATCTAGGGAGGTTATCCCTAGTGAGTACCTAGAGCATCCAAGGAACACCAATAGGTTTTGGGTTCTGAGGAGCATATTCTCTACACCCTAGATGCGTTTAGAGAGTGTCAACTCCAAATGGGAAGGGTGGTTAACCCAACCATGATAAAGTTGACATTTGGAGGTATTTTCAAGCTTTTTGTTAACCTTTGAAAATGAAAAGGATAAATTGATTAATCTTTGGAAGAGTAAAATGTGCCAAAATTTGAGGAATTGGACTTAATTTTATTTGGCACAATAAATCAAGACGCAAAAGAAATGTCAAGTTAGATTTTGACATTTTCTTAAGAAAATAAGGACAATCTAGGATCAATTTTGGTTTAGCTAAGGATTTAAGGATACTTAGATAGGTTATGTAGGTATATTTTATTTATACTAATTGTCATGATTGTTTGCCCATCATATGCCATGACATCATATTTTGCATTCATGTTTATTATGAAAAATAAAAAAAATCATGTCATGTCATACATACATCATGTAGCTATAGTATGTTTTCTTTTGAAAATTATTTCTTTTTGATGTATGTCATAACTCATCATGTATTATTTTAATTTCCTTGTAATTAAGGACAATGACATTTACTAACAAGTGACATCCTAGGTGAATGTTCAAAATTTCTAAAATGCCTAGATAGATATGCATGATCCCTAGTGATGCAGTGATGATGAAGGGCCCCACCCCGTGGCCATGGTGGAGGTCAAAGTCAAGGCGGTCAACATGTAGATGGCATCAACCGGTCGGGCGAAGCATTCCCCGACCGGTGAGAAGGCTCCGACTCGCCATCACCTTCGACACGGAGAGCATTCAAACAACCGATGCTCAAGGGAGAATAATGTGCAGAAGTCAAGCCGAGCGGCTACCCCACTCGGCTAGACAGCAAAGCCCAACATCGACAGAGTTCAACTTCAACCGAGCGGCTACCTTGCTCGACCTGACAGCAGGACTCGACAGTGATAAAGTAGAACTTCGTTCAAATAAACAAGGAATATCGAGGTTCTGGCCGTTCAGACAGGCACCAGAGCGGCGAATAGATGGCCTAGCGGCCAACTTGCTCAGCCTGGTGGTACAGTACATTGATATCCCTCAACATCCTTTTGGAAATTGGTGTCGCCGCCACCGGGCATGGGCTGCCAGAAGATCATACGGTGGAAGGTTCCACTGTCACTTCAGAGATATGCTCGACCCGTTAAGGTACTGTGTCAGGGACACTTTACTGACAAGTTTTTCAGGGAAAGCTTTAGGATGCATGCTCACCTTGAGAGGTGTGCACGTGCGCTTCCGGAGTTCTATATAAAGGGGGGTCCAAGCATCAACGGAGGTATGTAATATTCACTATTTGTGCTACAGTTCTTGTTGCTCCGCTTCATTCCTCATCGCCGGTGACTAATTTGAGTGTCGGAGGGCCAACGCAGGGGACCCCTTCCTTGGCTCGGTACTGATATAGTCCGTGTTGTAGGTCCACGCGGAGTCCACAAGAGGTTAGCGTGAGCGCCACACCCCCATCTTTCCCTCTCTTTGACTTTCGGACAAGATCATATTTGGCGCCATCTGTGGGAATGTCACCTGAATCCGAGCCGAGAAGATGAAGGGCGTTGAATGACTCACCACCATGACGCTCACTCAGGAGGAGCTTGAGATGCTCATTCAGGTCTGAGCAGCAAAAATGATCAAGCAACAACAACAATAAGTGCCAGCTGATCGGCTAGCGCCGCAGCTTGCAACATCGGCGGCCGACAGCTAGCGGGGCAAGAAGACTGAGCGGAGCAACTCTCCATGTGGGGGTAGAACAGAAGGCTGATCGGCACGTAAGGAGAAGCGCCGCCCACGCCTATCCACTTCCATCGAACTTTGTTCCAAACCCCCTCGGAGATAGCCCAAGCGCATCAGGAGCGGGGATCATCTTCGGATGATGCTCCCATTCGGGACACACATAAAGGCAAGGCGCCCCAAGCAATGCGCCTCCCAAATAGATCAACCGACAGTTCACAAAGGAGATCTTACAAGACCCTCTGCCCAGATACTACACACCGTTGGCAATCGGGACGTACAATGGGTCGATCGATCCAGATGATCACATGGATCGGTTCGACAATGAAGCCACACTGCACTAATATACAAATGGAGTGAAGTGTCTAGTCTTCCTCAAGACTCTCTTCAGATCGGTGCAGCACTGGTTCCGAAGGTTGTCGGACGGCTCAACACAGAGCTTCAAAGACTTCTGAGCCGCGTTCTAGCACCATTTCACCAGCAGCCGACGCTACCAGAAAACGAGCGTCAGCCTCTTCACCCTAAAGCAAGGGTCCAAGGAAGCGCTATGAGTGTACATTTAGTGCTTCAACCAAGTGACCATGAGCATCCCTTTGGTCTCGTCTAAGACAATGATGAACGCCTTCACTTAAGAGTTTGTTGAAGGAGATTTTTTCCAGTCACTCATCAGGAAGCCGCGCCGGGACTTTGACCACTTACTCAAGAAAGATAATGAATACATCAATGTGGAAGAAGCCCAGGTAGCCAGAAGAAAGAAGGCGTCGATCGAACATTTGGCGTCGACCGAGCACCGACCCTCAAGTAGCCATTAGCCACCCAAGGGGCCAAGGGCTGAAGGAGCGCAATCGTACCAGGAGACCAGGGCACATGCCGTACAGTATGTGACGTCTGGTCGGCTGAAGGTGTTGAAGGGCAAGGTTTGGATGCCTATGTTTTGTTCGTTCCACCAGTCGGTGACTCACAACACGCGGGATTATCATGAACTGACACCGATAGTCAGCCGACCGGCGCTAAGAGGATACCGTCGCCAACCGCCTTCTCCCGACCGACGACAAAGACATAGATTCGTTGAGCGGTGGGAGGATGACAAAAGAGCGCCCGAGTGGCACCACCAACATCAGCGGAGGGAGGGCACCGATCCCTCCCGAGCCCCGACAGAGCGAAATAGACCATCCGCTCGGGAAGAGAAAAGTAGAAATAATGCTTCCTGAGGAGATATAGGCATGATAGCCAGAGGACCGATCGGCGACGACTCCAACAGAGCCAAAAAAGTCGTACGCTCTACGCTTGGAGATCCACGCCATAGGATGCAGCAAGGAGAAGGTCGGAGGGCCCCAGATCAACTTTGGCCCCAGTGACTTGGAAGGGGTGGAGATCCCCCATGAAGACGCGTTGATCATCCGAGCGATAATTGCTAACTACACAATTCACCGAACTTTTGTTGATACAGGAAGTTCGGTGAATATTATTTTCAAGAAGGTATTCGATCAGCTGTAAATTGATTGGAGTGAGTTGTTGCCTATGACGACTCTGCTGTTTGGTTTCACGGGGAACGAAGTACTGTCGCTCAAACAAGTCTGCTTGGCAATCTCGCTCAGAGAAGAGCCATTGAGGAGAACTAGGACCACCAACTTCATCATGGTGGACGTGTCGTCGGCCTACAATGTCATACTGGGCCGACTCACCCTCAACAAGTTCCGGGCGGTAGTATCGACATATTACTAGAAAATCAAATTCCTGGTGGACGACCGGGTGGGTGAAGTCAAAGGTGATTAGCTGGCCGCCCGACGATGCTACTTGGTGATGATCAAGTCCAAGGCTAGGAGCGCTTGGAAGACCCCGCGACTGGAGGTAAATGCGATCACAGAAAAACCCCCTACCTTGGTATATGAAGAAAAGGAGGAGGTCTAGATCCACCCCAGCTGAGCGGAAGCAACAAGCTTCATCGTCGTCGACCTGGAGGAGGAGAAGAAGGCAGAGTTGATCGCCTACCTTAAACAAAATCACGACGTATTCACATGGTCGACCCATGAGCTTCCTGGCATCTCCCCGAGCGTGGCTCAGCATGAGCTTCATGTCCAACCGGACGCTCAGCCGGTGAAGCAAAGAAAACGGGACTTTAGCGTGGAGAAGAATGTGATCATCCGGGTAGAGATAGAGAAGCTGTTGGAGGTCGTCCATATCAGGGAAGTTCAATTCCTGAGCTGGTTAGCCAATGTCGTGCTGGTCTCCAAGCCGGGTAACAAATGGTGGGTCTGTATCGACTTTCGTGATCTGAACAAGGCGTGCCTGAAGGACTTTTATCCCCTGCCCAAGATAGACCAGATGGTGGACTTGACGGCGGGCTGCGAGCTGATCTGCATGCTTAACGTGTATCAAGGGTACCACCAAGTGTCACTCACCTAGGAAGACCAGGAGAAGGTCAGCTTTATTACGGCCAATGAAATGTACTGCTACAACGTCATGTCGTTCAGACTCAAGAACGTCAAAGCCACCTACCAGAGGATGATGAATAAAGTGTTCCGACGGCAGATCAGCCGTAATATGGAGTTATATATTAACGACATATTAATTAAATCCCTCCAAGCTGCTGACCTATGCCAGATATCAACAAGACTTGCCAGACACTGAGGACTTATGGGATAAAACTGAATCCCGACAAGTGTCTGTTCGGCGTAAAGAGTGGTCACTTCTTAGGCTACATCGTCACCGAGCGGGGCATTGAAGTTAATCTGAGCAAGGTCAAAGCTTTGCAAGACATGCCACCACCTCGAAACTTGAAGGAAGCTCAACGGTTGATCGATCGGATCATGGCACTATCCGGATTTATATCCAAATCATTCGACTGGAGCCAGCCATTCTTCAAGGTGCTTTGTCAAGCCACAAAATTCCATTGGGATGCTGAGTGCGATTGGGCATTGGAAGAGCTCAAGGAATATCTAAATTCCTTGCATGTACTAGCCAAGCCAATTATTGGTGAGCCGCTCTGGATCTATTTATCATCCAATGAGCATGCGGTCGGAACGACCCTAGTTAGGTAGAACGGCCTTTTTTGAGTCATATATTGAAGGATGCTGAATCTCGCTACACCGGTCCCGAAAAGCTAGCATATGCTTTGATTATCGCCGCTCGAAGGTTGCATCCATACTTCTTAGCACACATAATCATCGTACTAACTAATAATGCCTTGGGATAAGTCCTTCTTAACCTGGAAGCATCGGAAAGGCTAATCAAATGGACGACCGAGCTGAGCAAGTTTGACATTCAGTATCAACCCCGAGCAGCAATCAAGGCTCAGGCCTTGGTAGATTTCATCATAGAAGTCCAGAGTGATGAGCCGGCGGCAACATGGAAGATATATGTGGGCGGCTTGTCTACTCGACAAGGCAACGGAATCGACATATTACTTATCTCACCTCGGGAGGACCAGATGTAGTTGTCCGTTCGACTGAACTATCGAGCCACTAATAACGAGACAGAGTATGAGACACTGATAGTCGGCCTGTAGGCAGCTCAGCATATTGGAGGAATTAAAGTTCTCATCCACTCGGGCTCCCAGGTTGCTGCCCAGCAACTATCCGGGACATTCGAGATAAGCAACGCTCGGCTAAGGCTCTATGCAAAGGTGTTTGAGAAGATGAACGCCAACTTCCAGGAGGTCATTATACAGAAGATCCCCCTATCGGAGAACCAGACGGTGGATGAGTTAGCGAAACTAGCTAGTTCGCTGACACCGATTGTTATAGGTCAGCAGATCGAGCAAGTCTTGCTTGTGATGCATATCGACCGAATGGAAGGAATAACCTTCTCGAATGACTGGAGGACAACTCTGACAGAGTTTTTGTGTTCGGGAGCTACACCTTCTGATCCGGAAGAAGCCCGTTTATTGAAGAAGAGGGTTAGGCGATTTACCTTGATCGGGGATCAACTTTACAAGAGAGCCTTCTCCAGGCCCCTTCTCAAGTGCGTCAGATCAGAGGACACCGAGTACATCCTGTGGGAGGTGCACCAAGGCTCTTGCGGAGATCATCCGGGTGGTCGTGCATTAGCCCAAAAGATACTCCTGGCCAGATATTTTTGGTCGACCCTCCAAGAGGACGCCGCTCAGACGGTGGCCACTTGCCTGTCCTGCTAGAAGTATCACAACATGCCGCACCAACCAACCGAGGGAATGAAAGCGTACATTGTATCATGCCCATTCGACCAATGGGGCATGGATATCGTTGGGTCATTCCCAATGACGATTGATCAGCGAAAGTTTTTGCTCGTCGCAATCGACTACTTCTCTAAGTGGGTGGAAATTGAGCCTTTTGCGAGAGTCACCGAGCAGATGATCATCAAATTTATTTAGCAGAACATCATTTGTCGGTTCGGCATCCCATGCCGACTCGTATCTGACAATGGAAGGCAATTCGCTGGTCAGAGGCTCAGAGAGTTGTGCGAGGGCTATGACATCCAACAAGCCTTCACCTCTATAGCTCACCCCCAGGGCAACGGGCAATCCAAAGTCACCAATCGGGAGATCCTCATAGTCTTACGTGCTCGACTCGACTACGTTGGAGGCAGCTGGGTCGATGAACTCCCCAGCATGTTATGGGCCCTCTGCACGACCCCGAAGGAGGTGACCAGCGTAACACCCTTCCATTTGGTATACGGTGGAGAAGTAGTTGTCCTCGTAGAGGTCAGAGTAGAATTCGATCGGATACAGCTCTACGACAAAGGAAACGATGAATGGAGGCTGATGGAGCTCGACTTGGTGGATGGAGCGTGGGCAAAAGCAGCGATCTGGCTAACGACGTACCGACAATGGATGAAACAGAACTAGAAACGGAGAGTGATCCTGAGATCCTTCCAGGTTGGTAATCTCGTCTGGAAGAAAGTGAAGCTGGTCGGTGACATCACCAAGCTCGAAGCCCCATGGACAGGGCCTTTCAATGTCATGCAGAAGCTCCATTCGGGTGCTTATTATCTGGAGGATGAAGAGGGAAGACAGCTCGAGAGGCCATGGAGCATAAATCATCTTCAACCTTACAGGGCTGGATGAGAGGTGCACGAGTGAATACTGTACCTTGTATTTTTTGTATGTCTTCCGAGCGCAGGGCAAAATTTGAATAAAAAGCAAAGGCCTCTTAAGTGCATCTCCCTCAATGGTCGAGCAGCGACTAGAAACCCGAGCAAACGTCAATGATCGAGCGACGACCTTAAACTCGGGTCTACATCTAGTTTACATCAATGGTCGAGCGGCGACCTTAAACCTGGGTCTACATCTAGTTTACATCAATAGTCGAGCGGCGACCCTAAATGCGTATCTCCACCAATGGTCGAGCGGCGACCTTAAACCCTTGTCTCCATCGATGGTCGAGCGACGACCTTAAACGTGTGTCTCCACCAATGGTTGAGCGACGACTTTAAATCTTTGTCTCCATCGACGGTCGAGCGGCGACCTTAAATCCTTGTCTCCATCGACGATCGAGCGGCGACCTTAAACTCGAGTCTACGCATATTCTTCATCGACGGTCGAGCGACGATCTTAAATTTGGGATCACATCAACATTCGAGCGGTGACCTTAAACTCGAGTCTACGCTCGTCACTGGTCTTAGACCAGCATATTGGCTCTCCCAGCTCCCTCATTCGGGGTTGAGCGGGTCTTCAAAAAAAATGAAATCTTTTGAATATAGTGACCATCTGTCACTATTCTTCGGAATGCTCCTAGGGCTGATCAGAATCATAATGGAACTCCGGATGCAAGAGGAGCGGTTGGCTGGATAGATTAATTATGGATGATCGGAGTAATGAGGCCACGAGTTTGCATAATGCTCAAGGGGAGTCAAAGAAACATTCAAAGAGATAAAACTCATCCGAGCAGACGAGCTTTCATTAAGACTTCAAAAAAAATTATATTTTACAAGAACACTCGACCTCACTCAAGATAGTCTAAAACTTCGTCTGGCAGGGCAGTAGTCGGCCGAGCAAAAGGCGAAGGGTCGAGCCTTCTGCTATATCGGCGGTGCAGTCGGCCGAGCAGGTCGGCACTTCGACTCCAGCTCCTCTTTCAGAAATTGTGGAGGCTTCCTCGTCCGATCGGATGCCCTCCCTGGCCGAGCTACCGCGGGGGGTCGTCGCTGCATCACCCGTGGCCTTTATGCCGTCGCCACCGAAACCCTTGAAGGTTAAGCGGTCTGGCATTTTACCAGCTTCCGATCGGGAGGCCTCAGCTCACTCGGCCCCGAGCGGCCGATGATCTGTCACAACGATCCTCCATCTACCAACGGAAGACTATAGCGAGCCGAGCGCTCAGTCCTGGACCCCCGAGCACCAAATCATCATCCGGGGGCTGCTCGTCAAAGTTTGGGAGGATGTCCGAGCCCTTGCGGCATACTACCTCCAGGTGCCCTCGCCAACAGTCACACCCAAATGGCCACCGACATAAGTATCTCAATGTAAATCCATGGCTTACCTCCGTTTTGGCGCTAACCTTTTCTCATTTATTCGCAGTACTGTGTGGAGAGTCTGTCGATATGCCACAGGCTCGCCTTCTTGGAGGATGAGTTCAAGAAGCTCCAAGTCTCGAGTGGCCCATCCTTCCCCACTCAGAAGAAGACGGACGCCGAGGTGGCAAGGTTCCAGGCCACCCTAGAGAAGAGCGAGAAGCTGCTCGAGGCCGAACGGGCCAAGAGTGCCGGCCAAGCCACCATGCTGGACCGACATAACAAACAAGTCACCACTTTTGACAACAAGATCGAGTCAGTGAACATGAGGAAGAATCGGGCCATCGCCGATTTGGACAAGAAGAATAAGGAGGCCCGAACCCTCGCCTAGAAGCTGAAGGAGGCTGAAGACTTCCTGGTCACCGAGCGGGACAACCGTTCGGCCGAACATAAGTCCCTTCGCGATCAAATCAGCACCGCCAAGGATGAGCTGGAGGGCTCTTGGGTGACATTTAAGATTTATCAGGATGCTAAAGGGAGTAGGTTTGAGACCATGAAGCAAGCCTACATCCGTTTGGACTCATTCTGCGATAAAGTCACCAACCGAGCCCTTCGATTATTTGACTTGGTGATCGAAGGGATGATCGATCAACTTTGCGAGGGAGGCCACCTGCTGGCCACTCTGACTAGCAGAGTCATCAGCCGGGACAAGCTCACCGTCTCTTTGCCGGACGATGTCCTAGACTATCTTGAGTGAGGCTGAGAGCTTTATCTTTGTAATCTTCCTCTTGTAAATTTTGAAGTATCAATGCATGTTTGGCCATTCGGTGGGGCTATTTCTTACTATATTTTCTTTTTGGTTTTCCTTTGGTTGTATTGTAGCCCCATAATTCCTCTGATCGGCAGTGGTTTGTATGCGCACCCATTCGATTCGCTTTGCTTTCCAAATATTTTGGTCTATTCTCCCAAACGAGCCATGCATCTACAGATTTGGGGGCTTTGGGGCAACCCTTATTCGTAGTCAGCCGTTCGACAGCCCGCGTAGACTTGGGTCTATTATTGCCGCTTGACTATTTGATGAAGCCTCGAGTTTAACATCGTCGCTCGATGATTCAAAGCAGGCCCACGTTTAACGTCGCCGCTCGACGATTTGGTGAAGACTTGAGTTTAAGGTCGTCGCTCGACCATTGTTGGAGACAAGGTTTTAATGTCGCCGCTCGATGATTTGTCGAAGACTTGGGTTTAAGGTCGCTGCTCGACCGCTGATGGAGACAAGAGTTTAACGTCGTCGCTCGACGGTTTGATGAAGACTTAGGTTTAAGGTCGCCGCTCGACCGTTGATGGAGATAAGAGTTTAACGTCACCACTTGACGATTTGACAAAGACTTGGGTTTAAGGTTGCCGCTCGACTGCTGATGCATACAAGAGTTTAACGTCGCCGCTCGACGGTTTGACGAAGACTTAGGTTTAAGGTCGCCGCTCGATCGCTGATGAAGACAAGAGTTTAACGTCGCTGCTCGACAGTTTGACAAAGACTTGGGTTTAAGATCGTCGCTCGACCATTGATGAAGACAAGAGTTTAACATCACTACTTGACGGTTTGACAAAGACTTGGGTTTAAGGTTGTCGCTCGACCACTGATGGAGACCAGAGTTTAACGTCGTCGTTCAACGGTTTGACGGAGACTTGGGTTTAAGGTCGCTGCTCGATAGTTTGTTGTAGACTCGCGTTTAACGTCACCGCTCGAGGGTTTGTTGTAAATTTGTACACCTGAGTTTAAGGTCGTCGTTCGACCATTGAGGGGAATGCACTTTAAAGAGGTCTTTTTCTTTTTTATTCAAACTTGGCCCTGCATTCGGTAAACATACAACAGCTACGAAGTACAGGATTCACTTGTGCACCTCTCATCCAACTCTATAGGGTTGAAGATGGTTTGCGTTCCATGGCCTCTCGAGCTGCCTCCCTTCTTCATCCTCTAAATAGTAGGTGCCCGAACAGAGCTTCTGCACAACCTTGAACGATCCCGCCCATGGTGCCTCAAGCTTGACGACATCATCGACTGACTTCACTTTCTTTCAAATGAGATCGCTGACCTAGAAGGATCTCGGGATCACTCGCCGATTGTAATTCTGCTTCATTTGTTGTCGGTAGGTCGTTAGCCAAACGATGGCTTTTGCCCTTGCTTCGTCCATCAGGTCGAGCTCCATCAACCTCCATTCGGCGTTCCCATCGTCGTAGCGCTGCACCTGATTGGACTATGTTCCGACTTCCACGGGGACAATCGCTTCGTTGTCGTACACTAACAGAAATGGGGTTACGCTGGTCGACTCTTTCAGAGTCATGCGTAGGGCCCACGGCACACTAGGGAGCTCGTCGACCCAGCTACCTCCCATGTGGTCGAGTTGAGCGTGCAAGACTCTAAGGATCTCCCGATTGACGACTTCTTCTTGCTCGTTGCTTTGAGGGTAGACTACTGAAGTGAAGGATTGTTGGACGTCATAGCCTTCACACCATTCTCTGAGCTCCCGACCGATGAACTGTCTTCCATTGTCAGATACGAGCTGGCGTGGAATTCTGAACCGACAGATAATGTTCTACCAACTAAATTTGGTGACCATATGCTCGGTGATTCTTGTAAGCGGCTCGACTTCTACCCATTTTGAGAAGTAGTCCACCGCTATTAGTAGAAATTTTCGTTGACCAGGTTGCCATAGGGAAAGGCCCAATGATGTCCATGCCCCATTGGTCAAACTGGCACACTACTGTAGACGCTTTCATTTCTTTAGTCGGTCGGTGTGACATGCTGTGATACTTCTGGTAGGACAAGCAAGTCGCTACCATCCGAGCGACATCCTCCTGGAGGGTTAGCCAGAAATATCCGGCCAGAAGTATTTTTCAGGCTAATGCGCGGTCGCCCAGATGACCTCCACAAGAGCCTTGGTGCACCTCCGTTAGGATATACTTGACATCTTCTTATCCGACGCACTTGAGGAGGGGCCGGGAGAAGGCCCTCTTGTAGAGCTAGTCGCCTATCAGTGTGAACCGTCCGATCCTCTTCTTTATCAAGCGAGCTTCTTTCGGATCGACTGGTGCGGTTCCTGAACGTAAGAACTCCGTCAGGGCCATCCTCCAGTCCTTCAGGAAGGTGACTCCCTCCATACGGTCGATGTGGCCCACCAGTGAGACTTGCTCGATCGGCTGACCTATGACGATGGGCGTTAACAAACTGGCTAGCTTCGCTAATTCATCCGCCACCTAGTTCTCCGATCGGGGGATATTATGGAAAACAACCTCTTGGAAGCTAGCTCTCAGCTTCTCAAAAGCCTTTTCATAGAGCCTCAGCTGTGTGTTGCTTATTTCGAAGGTCCTGAATAATTGCTGGGCGACGAGTTGGGAGTCCGAGTAAATGAGGACTTTAACTGCTCCCACGTGCCGAGCTGCCTACAGGCTGACTATCAATGCCTCATACTCTGCTTCGTTATTAGTAGCTCGGTAGTCTAGTCGGACGGACAGCTGCATCTGGTCTTCCCGAGGTGAGATGAGGACTAAGCCGATCCCACTGCCCTGCCGAGTGGACAAGCCATCCACATATATCCTCCATGTTCCCGCCGGCTCGTCACTCTGGACTTCTGTGACGAAATCTGCAAGGGTTTGGGCCTTAATCGCCGACTGGGGTTGATACTGAATGTCGAACTCACTGAGCTCTGTCGTCCACTTAATCAGCCATCCAGGCGCTTTCTGGATTGAGGAGGACTCTTTCCAAAGCGCTGTTGGTCATCACTATTATTGAGTGCGCTAGGAAGTACAAGCAAAGCCTCCACGCGGCGAGTACTAACGCATAAGCCAATTTTTCGAGACTATTGTAGCGGGACTCAGCATCTTTTAATATGTGGCTCAAAAAATACACAGGCTGTTGCTCCGGGCCGTTCTGCCTAACAAGAGCTAACTCGACCGCATGCTCATTGGATGATAAGTAAATCCAGAGTGGCTCACCCGCGATTGGCTTGGCTAAACAAGTAGTGAGTTCAGATACTCCTTCAGCTCCTCCAGCGCTTGGTCACACTCGGCGTCCCATTGGAATTTTATAGCTCAGCGTAGTATCTTGAAGAATGGAAAGCTCCGATAGAATAACTTAGATATGAACCGGGACAGTACCGTGATCTGACCGGTCAGTCTCTAAGCTTCCTTCAAATTTTGAGGAGGAGGCATGTTTTGCAAAGCTTGGACTTTGCTCGGATTGGCTTCGATGCCTCGCTCAGTGACGATATAGCCTAGGAAGCAACCACTCTTTGTGCCAAACAGACACTTGCTCAGGTTCAGCTTTATCCCGTATGCCCTTAGCATCCGCAAGTCTCATTGATATCTGCACATAGGTCACCAGCTCGGAGAGATTTGATGAGTATGCCATCGACGTATACCTCTATATTACGACCAATCTACTGTTGGAACACTTTATTCATTAGCCTCTGGTAGGTGGCTCCAGCGTTCTTCAGTCTGAACGACATGACGTTGTAGCAATATATTCCATCGGCTGTGATAAAGCTGACCTTCTTTTGATCCCCACGGGCGAGCAGCACTTGATGGTATCCTTGATATGCATCGAGCATGCAGATCAGCTTGCAGTCTGTCATCAAGTCCACCATTTGATCTATTTTGGACAATGAATAGAAGTCCTTCGGGCACACCTTGTTCAAATCATGAAAGTCGATGCAGACTTACCACTTGTTGTCTGGCTTGGAGACTAGCACAACATTGGCTAGCCAACTCGGGAATTGGACTTCCCTAATATAGTCGGCCTCCAGTAGCTTCTCTATCTCCGCCCAAATGATCACATTCTGCTCCGTGCTAAAATCCCTTTTTCTCTGTTTGATTGGATAAGCGTCCGGTCGGACGTGAAGCTCGTGCCAGGCCACGCTTGGGGAGATACTGGGCAACTTATGTGTCGACCAAGCGAATACATCGTGATTTCGTTTGAGGCAGGCGATCAACTCTGCCTTCTTCTCTTCCTCCAGGTCGGCGGCAGCGAAGGTCGTGACTTCCGACCGGCTCGGGTGGATCTGAACCTCTTCCTTTTCTTCATATACTAAAGTGGGAGGTTTTTCGGTGATAGCATTTATCTCTAACTGTGGAGTCTTCCAAGCGGCCTTGGCCTCAGTCTTGACCACTTCCACATAGCAGCGTGGAGCAGCCAATTGGTCGCCCTTGACTTCGTCCACCTGATCGTCCACTGGGAACTTCACCTTCTGGCAGTAGGTCGATACTACTGCTCAGAACTCGTTGATTGTCGGTCGGCTTAAGATGACGTTGCAAGCCGATGGCGCGTTTACTACTATGAAGTTAGTAGTCTGAGTTCTCCTCAATGGTTCTTCTTTCACTGAGATGGTCAATCTTACTTGGCCGATCGGCAAAACCTCATTGCCTGTGAATCCGTAAAGTAGGGTCGTCATGGGCAGTAGCTCACTGCGATAAATCTGCAGCTAATTGAATGTCATCTTAAAAATGATGTTCACTGAACTCCCTGTGTCGACGAAGGTATGGTGAATGATGTAGTTGGCGATCACCGCTCGGATGATCAAAGCATCATCGTGAGGGATTTCGACACCCTCCAAATCGCTGGGCCCGAAGCTGATTTGAGGCCCTTCGGCCTTCTCCTTGCTGCACCCTACGACATGGATCTCCAATCGCTGAGCGTATGATTTCCTGGCACAGTTGGAGTCACCACCGGTCGGCCCTCTGGCGATCATGCCTATCTCTCCCCGGGAAGCATTGTTCTTGTTTTCCTCTTCTTGGGCAGACAACCTATTTTGCTCAGCCGAGATTCTAGAGGGATCGGTTTCCTCCCTCCGCTGATGGTGATGGCGCTCGGGCTCCCTTCTTTCTTCTTGCCGCTCAATCGAGCAGTGACGATCTCGTCGATCAAGAGATGGGGAGTGACGGTGATATCCCCTAGGGGCCGATCGGTTGACGATTGGCGTCAGTCCTCTGCAGTCCCGTGTATTGTGCATCGTCGACTGGTGGAATGAATAAAACATAGGCGTCCATACCTTGCCCTTCGACGCCTTAAGCCGACCGGACGCCACATGCTGTACGACGTGTGCCTTGGTCTCCTGGTATGGTCGTACTCCTTCAGTCCTTGGCCCTTTAGGCGGCTGATGGCTGCTTAAAGGTCGGCGCTCGGGCGACGTCAAGTGCTTAGTCGATGCTTCTTTCCTTCTTGCCGCCCGAGCCACCTCCACGTTGATATATTCGTTGACCTTTTTCAGCATGTGGTCCCGGGGCGACTTCCTAATGAGTGACCGAAAAAAGTCCCCTTCGGTGAGCCCCTGGGTGAATGCATTCATCATGGTCTCGGACGAGACCGAGGGGATGCCCATGACCACTTGATTGAAGCGCTGGATGTACGCTCGAAGTACTTCCTTGGGCCCTTGTTTCAAGGCGAAGAAGCTGACGCTCGTCTTTTGGTAGCGTCAGCTACTGTTGAAGTGGTGCTGGAAGGCGGCTCGAAAGTCTTTGAAGCTTCGTATAGAGTCGTCCGACAGTCTTCTGAACCAGCGCTGCGTCGACCCGAAATGAGTCATGAGAAAGACTCTGCACTTTACTCCATCCGTGTACCGGTGTAGCATAGCCTCATTGTCGAATCAATCCAGATGATCATTTGGGTCGGTCGACCCGTTGTATGTCCCGATTGCTAACGGGGTGTAGTGTCGAGGCAAAGGGTCTTGTAAGATCTCCTTTGAGAACTGCCTGTTGATCCATTTGGGGGGTGCGACGCTTTTCCTTTCCGCATATCCCGAATGGGCACCTCATTGAAAGAAGATCTCCGCTCCTGATGCGCTTAGACTATCTCCGAGGGGGTTTGGAACAGAGCTCGATGGAAGGGGATCGGCGCGGGCGACGCTTCCTCTTGGGTGCCGGTCGGCCTTCGGTTCTGCCCCTATACGGAGAGTTGCTCCACTCGGTCTTCTTGCCCCCGCTCGCCTATCGACCATCGATGTTGCAGGTTGCTGCGCTGGTCGATTGGCTAGCGCTTATTGTTGTTGTTGCTCCATCATTTTTGCTACTCGTGCTTGCACGAGATTCTCCAGCTCCTCTTGAGTGAGCGTCACAGTGGTTAGTCATCCAGCGTCTTCTATCTTCTCGGCTCGGATTCAAGTGACGTTCCCACAGATGCCGCCAAATATGATCTTGTCCGAAAGTCGAAGAGACGGATGCTGGGGACATGACGCTCCTGCTGACCTCCGGTGGACTTCACTCTCGCCTGCAACACAAGCAACGGCAGTGCCGAGCCAGGGAAGGGGTCCCCGGTGATGGCCCTCCGACGCTTAAGGCAATCTCCGGCGAAGCAAGGAGAAGCGAAGAGAACTGTAGCGCAACAGTAGAAATCACGAGAAAAACATACCTCCTCCGATACCTGGACCCTCCTTTATATAGGGTTCCTGTAGTGTGTGTGCATGCTTCTTAAAGCGGGTATGCTTTCCCAAGCTTCCCCCCGAAAAGACACGCCAGTAAAGTATCCCTGACACAATACCTTAACGGGTCGAGCATATCTCTGAAGTGACAGTGGAAGCTTCCGCTGTACGATCCTCTGTCTGACCATGCCACCTGTCAGTGACACTGGTTCCCAAGAGGATGTTGAAGGATATTCCGCTGTGTCTATTGCTTGGTCGAGCGGAATGGCCGCTCGAGCAGAATTCTGATATCCCTGCATTATCTGCTGCCACGCCGAGCGAGATAACCATTCGGCTGAAAGTCCATTGTCGCGCCGAACGGGAGAGCCGCTCGACTGAAAAGTCCTGTGTCGCGCCGAGTGGGAGAGCCGCTCGGCTAAAAGTCCTCTGTACATGTCGTCCGCCGTCGTGCCGAGCGGGATAGCCGCTTAACATGAAGTCCCCCATCCATATGCTCGGCGAGTATCTCACTGTCAGCGTGCCCAGCTGATCAAGTCTACTATTAGGCCGTGCGGGGGGAGCCGCTCGGCTCGGCTTCTACGAGTCCCTTGAGTGCCGGTTTGATTACTCCATATGCCCAAGATGATGGGTCAGTGCTCAACCTCCGATCGACGTATAATTCGCCCGATCGGCCAGCAAATCTACCCGTTGACTATCTTGACTCTGACCTCCACGCAGCAGTAGGGTGAGGCCCCGCCTATATATATATATATATAGTTTTGTTAAAATGCGGACTTCTGCATGCGGACTCATCCGCGACCTATAGATTTTGCTTTTTTTTTTTTTTACCTTCCTCGTTCTCCTCTCTCTCGTCGTCGTGTGCATGTGCCAGCCTCGCAGGCCTCCTCGCCGCTGGCCGGCCGGGCACCACCCACCGGTCACCCCGCCTCCTCGCCTCCAGCCGCCCACCACCCGCCGACCACTCGTCGGCAGCCAGAATCCCAGCCGAAATTCGGCCGCGATTGCGGTCGCTAGCGTGGCAGCCAGATCGCGGCCGGATTTCTGCCGGATTCCGGTTGAAATCCGGCCGGGAATCGGATGGAGTCTGGCAGCGACCGGATTTCGGCCACGTTGGCGCTGGATTTCGGCCGCGATGGCGCTATCGTCATCGCGACCGCACCTGCCTCCGTCGCGATCGCGTCCGGACGCGCCTGCGTTAGGATTCTGACGAAGGCGCGTCTGGATTCCGGATGCGACCGCGCCAGAATCCAGTCGCCTGCCCAACACTGTCGGAATCGCCTGTATCGCGGTTGGAATAGAGATGTGGCCGGAATCCATGTCGCGATTCCCGACGGGTTCACCCCATGGGCTATAGTGTGGGTGGGTCCAGGCGGTCGGAGGCCGCTGGCGGTGGGCAGATGGCCGACGTCAGGGCGGGTGGCGGGCTCGCGACGTGAGCTGCTTCTCGGTGAAACACGCTGAGAACGAACGAAGCAGGAGAAAAAAAATAAAGAAGAAAGAGAAATTTTTTTATAAAAAATTAATAAAAAAATAACATGATATTAAGTCCGTAGCAATCCATAAATAATGGTCCGTAGCTTATCATTTCTCTCTATATATATATATAATTTTATTCTTTTAAAAAATCCTTTTTAATTTTTTAAAAATATATTAACTTTAAACCTACAATATTCTCTTTGACCTACATTAAACGGAGCATAATCCCATATTTTCAAAATTATATATATAATGAAATAAAAATATATCTTATTAAAATTTTAAATCGATAAAATAAATTGTTGAATATGAAATGTGAAAATTGAGTTAAACTGAATAGGAGTTGGATTTAATCATCTCATAGCTACATAAATAAAGAGCATATGATTTAATTTTCTCAGGGCGGTGCGATCCTTGAAACATGAGCCTATATAAAATTTTGAAATTTGATGTGTCTGAGTATACTTTTCTTATATTTTATCATTTATATTAATAGTTGATAATCCTAGTTTATCTCTTTTGTATATCTCTTTTGTATTAATAGAAATATTGAATGAGTGAGGGAATTATCTTTTGCCATACGTAAATCTGGTTAGATTTTGATTTGATTTTTTAAATTAGATAAATTGGTTCAACCAATTTAAAACGAACTGGGTATTTTGTGGAACGGGCACACCCCTTTCACGCGCCGCCCCGACCGCTTCTCCCTTCTCCCTTTTCTTCGTTCTCCTTCCTCCCCATTTCTCTTCCTTTTTCTTCCAGCCACCCTTTCTCCCCTTTTCCTTTACTTCCAGCAGCCAGCAACTTGCTGTTTTTTTCCAGCCACGGATCGGCAACTCTTTTTTATTTTTTTTCAGCCGCCGGCAATCTTTTTCTTCTCTAACCCCCTAATAAATCAGCAAGAGCAGGAACTCCAGTCACCAACAACAAGCCACCAATAACAGAAGTTTCCTTTGCATCACGGCAGCAGTTGCTGGAGCCCACCGGAGCTAGCCAAAGCCGCCGGCAAAGAGGGTAAGGTCTCCCTCTTTCATTCCTTTTCCTTTCTCCTCTTTCCAGCCATCAACAACGGCCAATAACAGCTCTCTTTCTTCTTTTCCTATTTTTTTTCCCCCCAGCAACAAGAGCAAAGAGGTTCTGTTCTTTTTCTTTCCAACAACAGCAGCCCTCCCAGCAAGCTAGCACCATCATTGCTGTTTTTTCTTTCTCCCAACCACCTGCCCTTCTTTTGTTTTTTCGCTGTTTATTTAGTGGAGCTGAGAGAGTCAACTACTCGACTTTCTCCATTTTCAATCTTCGTTCAACGAGGTTAACATTTCCACGATGGCTAAGTAAAGGTAAAATTGGTGCGGATTTGGATGTAAATGATAATGGAGAAATAATTGATTCGTTTAACTAATCACAATATTTATTTAGGTTTAATTGATTCGACTGTTCGTATCAAATAAATCTCTCCCTCATTTCGTTGGTCGAGCGAGGTAAGTTTTCTATTAGATTTCTAATTCAAGTTGGTACACCTAGTTTACAATTGGAAGTTGTTAGATAAATTATTGTTCGATTGTAGTATTAGACGCTGAGCAGGAATTAAAATTATATCGAGGTAGCGGGACCAAAATTTGATCCATCGACTTCAAATTTTAGTCAATTTTCATATTTTTGTGTTATTATCATTGTTGGATAATATTTCATATTTTTTGAGTTATTTTCATATTATACTTGTAGATATGAGTTCAAGTAGGCTTAGTGATTCACTAACACTTGAAGCTTTTGCTATATATAGAGGTGGGTACATCTATCCTTGACTTCTCCATATTCCCTTGTGTATAAATAAATAGATGAATGAATTATTTATGTTTGTATAATTATTTTCAAAAAGAAGATTAAAATAATATTTAAAATAGTGAAACGAATTTTAAAATAATTAAACCACTAGAGGGTAAATAGTTAATATTACTTTATATTTTATATGTGAATTAAGATGAAAATGGTTGTTTAAAAAATTAAAATGAATATTTTGAATTACTCTTCAGTTAATACCTTTGTCTTTATATTGCTTGACCTCCCATACCTTTAAATACCCTTTAAATTAATTAGGTTGCATTAACTTGCATGCCTGTGACACATTTTTCTTTCTTGATTCTTCCTCTCCCCTAGAAAATGAACATCAACCTCCCTTAGTTCATTGCAAACTTATTTCACTGATTTTTTCTTGCATGACTCTTCCTCTCCCTAAAAAATCAGCATCAGCCTCCTCTCCTCTCCCCTCCATCCTCAAACGTGAACTCTTCTCTTGCCTACAACATCAACATCGGTCTTCTAGATTTGGTTACACTTTCTTGCTTTTCTCCTTTTGTTTCGTCATAAAGGTATCCTTGCAGATTTAAGTTCATAAGTTTTCTTATCAGCTTTATTTTTTTTCTCACACATCAGGATTTGCATTCTAATGATTTTGTTTTTTCGTTCCTCACAAATTCAAATTGTAAATTAGTTTAGAATTTTCATTGATTTTGATTTTTCTTTAATTTGAAGTTTGATTTTGATTATGAAAATAAACTATTTCAATATTTGAATGTTAGTGAATTTTATATTTAAATTATTGTTTAATAGTTTGTGAAATATTTGAATTTTGTTAGTGAAATATTTTGGCTGAAATTTCCTATATATGTTTGAATTGTAAAAATTTATACTTAAAGCGCTATACTTCGGTAAGGAGTGCACCTCACCTTGCGCCTAGTGCCTCAGACCCCACAACACCTATGCGTTTTGGCACCTCATGCCTCAAATAACTATGATGATTGTGTTAAAAGTTGATTTTGGTTGGTCATTTAGACTAACCAATAAGTTATGAACTCATAATTAAACAATTATGATAAAAAGAGTGAAAGTAAAATAATAAAGATGTTAAATGGGGAATACTAAAAAGTGAAAACTTTGAGTTTAACCTTATATCATAGTATTTGCCCATCCATAGTACGTGTGGTAGCGAGTAGTCTGTGGTTAGGATTTACTTACGAGCTGATACTATATTGTTGTAAATCACTAGTAAGGGCTTTTAGCTCGTACGTACGTATGACATTATTGCACATTATTACACTTTAAGCACACTAGTTTAGTAATTCACTTTTTAGTGGATTTGATGATAGATGATTTTGTTAGTATCCCGGGATAGTTTTGATGTGGTCAACCAAGTTTAGTTAGGTCCTTTTGTATTTGCTCCTTGTATCTAAGTGTCCAGGAGCTTAGGAACACAAGAAGTCGAGCGGAAGACACAGCTAGCGAGAAGGATGGTACGAGAAAGGAGTTGACGGGCTCGGTGTATTTGAAAAACGAGATGCTGCGGAAGAGTACACCGGCAGGTTCGAGGGACGAGAAGCCGAGAAGGAAGCATGCTCGAGGAGAAGGTTGGAGTTGGGTTCAGGTGAACTCAACTTTGGTTAGTCGGAGAATCACCTACGCGAAGTGATCAGCTTTGAGCTGAGTTGCCATGTGGAAGGCGCCTTCCATGGCTAGAAGGGCCTTCGATAAATAGTACGAAGGCGCCTTCCAGCCTTTGAAGGCGCCTTCCGATAGCCGTTAGCCGCGGATAGAGTTTTATCCGCAGCGGATAAAACTTATTTGATGGAAGGTGCCTTGGACCATCTTGGAGGTGCCTTCAAGCTGCGGATAGAGTTTTCCAAGAGCTATAACAAGATCCCTGGACCTAGGAAATAATCAACAACTCCTATATTCATTTCTTAGCTTATTTTTGAGTGTTCAAAGAATGTAAGAGGCTTCTTCACCTTCAACGAAGGAGACTTTTTTAGTGCTTTCATTTGTCTTGAATTAACAACCACCTAGGTTGTAATCAAGTAATTTCTTAGCCTCTTTTATTTGTAGGTGTTCAATTTCTTTTGTTATAATTGTGCTACTAATCTAAGTTGGAAGATCGGGAAAGGTTAATTTTTGTTATATTGGCAATTCACTCCCCTCTTGCCAGTCCCGCTCGCCAACAAGTGGTATCAGAGCCCAACCACTTCAGAAGGACTCACCGCCTATTGAAGTACAAAGACGATGGTCGGACCGAGCATTTATCCGTCGAAGTTCGAGGGAGACTTCCAGCAATGGAAACGTCGGATGGAGGTATTTTTTAAAATGGATTTTGAAATTCTTTTAATTATGAAATATGATTTTGTAGCCCCCACGGACCAACAAGGACCTGAGAAAGAGAAGTAGTCATGGACAAAGAAAGAATAAGCAGACTTTGTAGCTAACGGACAAGCCGAATTCCATCTGCTGAACGTGCTACCTCCGCAGGAGGTTAGCAGAATCAGTGCCTACGAATCAGTAAAAGATTTTTGGGAGAAGTTCTTGGAGCTACACAAAGGAACGTCTGAAGCAAAGCTTGCGAAATTGGACCTCCTCCGGAACCAAATCAGCAACCTCCGGATGGTAGAAGGCGAATCAGTTGCTCATTTACATGGAAGAATAAAGAAGCTAATCATCGGATTAACGAACCTCGGAGAAACGGTAACTAATCGGAACGCGTAAAGATATGCTTTAAATGCGTTCCCAAGAACACTGGAATGAACATCTATAGTAGACTCCTACTATATCTCCAAAGATCTCGAGGTAAATACATTAGAAAATCTTTTTTCCACTTTCGAATTACACGAGTCGGTGTGCAGGACAAAGAAAGGGACCAAGTCAAAACCTAGCACTGCAAGCCCAGAAAGGCAGACTAGATTTAGACTTCGAAGCATCCACTGACGCAGATGAAGTAGCATTATTGGTAAGGGAATATAATAGATTTATTACATCTAATGAATTCAAGTCATAGACGAAAAAGGACTTTCGGAGCAAAAGTAAGATTCGATGCTACAATTGCCAAGAAGAAGGACACATGAAGGATGACTGTCCCAAACTAAAAAAGGAGAAAGACAAGGGAAAAAGACCAACAAGATCGAAGCTGAATAATTTAAAGGCAGCATGAGATGAATTTTCTTCCTCCGAGTATGAGATCGAGGCCTACGCCGAACTAGTCCTACTGACTGACCACCAAAAAGAAGATAGAAAGCAGTTTAGAGATGTGCATTGATGAAGGGGGAGGATTTTCAGAAGAAAGCTGCGATAAAGGAGGAGCATCAGAATACGAGGTAAGTAAGATACGTGCCTTATCTCCTGAAAAGTCATTTCAAATTATTAAGGCACTCTCCAAGGATTTAGTAAAACTAGAAAGAGAAAATGCTAAGATAAAACTAACCTTAGCTAATTCATGCCCTATAATAATGTATGATAATCTAAGAATAGAAAATGATAAATTGAAAGCATAAATAGAAAAATTAGAAAATGACTGCATATTTGAATTCGAATAGTTGTCGAAAATCAAAATTTAGAAATTATGGTAGAATCAACTAGTACATCAGAAATCACTAGGGGCAAATCACCTCTAAAATTTTTAATAAATCCAGTAGGTAAGAACCTATATTTAGTTCCAAAATCTTTTTATATTAAATTCCATTTTTTTAATAGAAATTGTCAATATTACAAAAATATTTTTTTCTGTTCGTATTTCAAATTAAATTTTTTTATATACTATCTAATGATTTAATCTACAAACAAATATTTTTTCAATTTTTTTTACCGTTGAGTTATTTTTTTTATAAAATTATTAATGAAAACATACTTTGAAATTTAAAATTTTTTTGCAGACTTAAAATTTGAAATCTTATTTTTCTGTGATAAAATATAATATAATTTGTTAAAAGAAAAATATTTGAATTTTTTTTTTACTGTTAAGTTATTTTCTATGAATTTATTAATGAAAACGGTATATTGAAAATTAATAATAATTTCAGGTTTATTTTTGAAAATTTTTATTATTTTGTGATGAAACATGATATTCTTTGTCCTTACAAACTTTTTTTGAATATTATCTGAATTATTACAAATTACTTTGCGAAAATCATATTTTTGAAATAAAAAATTTAAAATAAATAGAAATTTGTGAACTTTTATTTTTTGCCATTAAACTATGTGTTTTTCACATCTTAGAAAATTAGCAAAATTTTCAGAGTAGAAAAAATATTTCTTAAACAATTATTATAAAAAATTAGTTGCATTACAGAAATAAATCATTTCTCTTAAATTACATAATATCTTTCTATGAAAATTTTTATTTTGATCAAACATTATCTGTTTAACTTCGGCAAAAAGTTTTAGGATTTTTAGAACCTATAAACCAATTTCCAAATTAATTTTTTCAAAATAGAAGATTAATTTTTAAAAATAAAAAATGTATGACAATTATTTCTGAAAATTGTTGTTATATACCCCTAAAAATTTATATCAAAATTTTCTAATTGTTTATGCTATTTTTCCTTTTTTTTTTTATGTGATCAAAGGGGGAGAAATAGCTACAAGTTAAGAGAGAGTAAGGACATTCTTTTGTTTTTTACAAAGTTTGCAATTTTTATTAACTAATTTAATTCATTGCTTTACTATATTATTTCATTGTATTTTTAACCCTAACTTGAACTTAGTTGATGTACATCGGGAGATTGTTAGTATCTCGGGTAGTTTTGATGTGGTCAACCAAGTTCAGTTAGGTTCTATTGTGTTTGATCCTTGTGTTTACGTGTGCAGAAGTTTAGGAATACAAGAAGTCGAGCGAAAGACGCAGCTAGCGAGAAGGATGACACGGGAAGGGAGTTGACGGGCTCGGTGCATCCAAAGGATGAGATGCTGGGGAAGAGTACACCGGTGGACGAGAAGGATGTGTGTGGCGTTCGAGGGACGAGAAGCTGGGAAGGAAGCATGCTCGAGGAGAAGGTCAGAGTTGGGTTCAGGTGAGCTCAACTCCGGTTAACTGAAGAATCACCTACGCGAAGATATCATCTTTGAGCTGAGTTGCCACGCCTTTCATGGTTGGAAGACGCCTTCGATGAACAGTACGAAGGCGCCTTCTGATAGCCGTTAGTCGCGGAGAGTTTTATTCGCAGCGGATAAAATTTATCTACTGGAAGGTGCCTTGGACCATCTTGGAGGCGCCTTTAAGCTGCGGATAGAGTTTTCCAGGGGCTATAACATGACCCTTGGACCTAGGAAATAATCAACAACTCCTGTATTCATTTCCTAGCTTATTTCGGAGCGTTCAAAGAGTGTAAGAGGCTTCTCCGTCTTCAATGAAGAAGACTTTTTTAGTGCTTTCATTTACCTTGGATTAACAACCGCCTAGGTTGTAACCAAATAATTTCTTAGCCTCTTTTATTTTTAGTTGTTCAATTTCTTTTATTATAATTGTACTACTAATTTAAGTTGGAAGATCGGGAAAAGTTAATTTTTGTTATATAAGCAATTCATCTCCCTCTTGCCGGCCTCGCTGCGCCAACAGACTTATCACACTTATGTCATTAGATAGTTATATCATTGGATACTTATATCTGTTAACAAGACAAGAGGAACGTAAGACACTAAACAAAGACTTCTACTTTGCATAAAAGATTTTATTACATATTCAGAAAGAAGAACCAGAGCCTATTTATAGGCTTTTACAGTAGAATATTTCATCCACTATCTCCTAATTAATAGGATCACACTAAAACTAATCGATAAGCAAAAGACTCAAACAAAACCAAAAGACTCGGACAAATGATAAAATTTTTTTAATCTTATCACCCTCCCTTAAACTAAATGTTTTTAAAAAAACATTTGGTTTAAGAATTATCAAATGGGCATACTCCAATCAGCCCCCTTAACCTTTGAAATGTAGATAACTTCAATGGCTTGGTCATAATATCAGCAATTTGATCTTCACTTGTGCAGAAGTAAAGATCAATTACTCCATCCTTCGTCAAGTCTCTTAAAAAGTGAAACCTCACATCTATGTGCTTGCTTCTTCCATGCATGACGGGATTTTTAGAGAGTTTAATAGTTGAACTATTATCACAATAAATTTTAACAGCACCTTCTTGCTTGAAATATAACTCTTCAAGTATGTTCTTTAGCCAAATTACTTGAGAAGCACAAACTGTTGTAGCTACAAATTCTGCTTCTGTTGTGGATTAAGTCACAATTGGTTGCTTCTTTGAACACCATGAAATAGCTGCTGAACTCATCATAAAAATATATCCAGAAGTACTTTTTCTATCATCGAGATCACCTGCATAATCACTATCAGTAAAACCAATTAAGTCTGATTTTTCATTCTTCTTGTAGAACAAACCATATTTAATGGTTCCTTTTAAGTATCTAAAAATTCTCTTCGCGGCTTGAAGATGTATCTCCTTTGGACTTTCCATGTATCTGCTGATAAGACTTACAGCATGCATAATATCAGGTCTTGTAGCTGTTAAGTACATCAAACTCCCAACAATTTGCTTATAAATTGTGCTGTCAATCTTCCTGCCTTCAGGATTTCGAATTAGCTTCAATCCTGCTTCAGCAGGAGTGTTAACAGAGTTACAATTTTTCATTTGAAACCTGTCCAGATTTTCTTGTGCATACTTCTTTTGGGAAATGAAAATTCCAGCTACTGATTGAACTACTTCAATGCCCAAAAAATAATGCATCTTTCCAAGATCAGACATATCAAATTCAACCATCATAGATCTTTTAAATTTTGCAATCATGGCAATATCATTTCCAGTAAAAATAAGATCATCCACATATAAGCAAACTATAAGCAGTTTTCTTCCATCTTCAATCTTTGTAAAAAGTGTATGTTCATATGGACATTTTTTAAATCCCTCCTTTGAAAAATATGCATCTATGCGACTATACCAAGCACGCGGAGCTTGTTTTAGTCCATATAATGCCTTTTTGAGTCTATAAACTTTATTTTCACAACCAGATTTTATATAACCAGGTGGTTGATCAATAAATACCTTTTCTTGAAGTTCACCATGCAGGAATGCTGATTTAACATCCAACTGGAAGATAGGCCACGATCTTTGTGCTGCCAATGCTATCACCAATCTAATTGTGTCAAGTCTTGCAACTGGTGCAAAGACTTCTTTGTAATCCACACCAAATTCTTGCTTGTAGCCTTCTGCAACTAAGCGTGCCTTGTGCTTGTCAATTTCACCATTTTCTTTCAATTTTGTCTTGTATATCCACTTGACCCCAATAGTTTTATGCCCTTTTGGAAGATCAGTTAACTCCCATGTATTGTTCCGTTCAATGACTTTAATTTCTTCATCCATAGCCTTTCGCCATTTTGATTCCTTGACAGCTTCTTCAAAAACTGTAGGATCACAATCGGAAAATAGGGCAAAGTATGTAAGTGGATCATCAGATTGACCAATTCCAGTTACCTCATAGTCTGTCATCCAAGCAGGTCTTCTTCTAGTGCGTCGAGGTAGTTCTTCACTTTCTACTATTGTTGGCAAGCTTGGAGCATCTACTTCATTTGATGAAAGTTGTTGATTATTTTCTGTTGTTGATTGTCGTTCTTCATCAACTCCATCAAAGCTCGTAGGTATTAGTTCTTCAGTAGAGTTGTTGTTCCATTGCCAAAATTTTCCTTCTTCAAAAACCACATCTCGGCTGATAATAATTTTCTTGGTGATAGGATTATAAAGCTTATAAGCTTTTGATTGATCACTAACACCAAGAAATATACATTTTTCTCCCTTGTCATCAAGTTTGATCCTCTTCTGATCTGGAATATGAGCATAAGCAATACATCCAAAAATTCTGAGATAATCTACCTTTGGTTTTTGATTGCTCCATGCTTCTTCTGGTGTCATATTCTGAACTGCAAGTGTAGGACTTCTGTTTAATATATGGATACTCCAGTTGACTGCTTCAGGCCAAAAAGCTTTTGAAATGCCGCATTTTGCCAAAAGACTTCGCACCATATTCAAAATAGTACGGTTTTTCCGCTCACAAACGCCATTCTGTTGAGGAGTATAAGCCGCAGTTAGTTGTCTTTTGATTCCATGATTTTCACAAAAATTTGAAAATTCTTGTGAGAGATATTCTCCACCACGATCTGTGCGTAGAACTTTGATTGGATTGCCTGTTTCTTTCTCAACTAGCGCTTTATAGCTCTTAAAAGCTGTAAATGCTTCAGATTTTTCTTGCAAAAAATATACCCATGATTTCCTACTAAAATCATCAATGAAGGTGATTATATATCTCTTACCTCCATTAGAATATGGATTAATTGGGCCACACAAGTCGGAATGCACCAACTCCAAAGCTTTCTTTGCTCTCCATGATTTTCCTTTTGGAAAATAGTTTCTATGTTGTTTGCTAACAACACATTCTTCACAAACTTCAGAAAGAGCAATAATTTGAGGAAGTCCAGTTACCATATTTTTTTGCTGCAAAGTCTTCAATCCACTAAAGTTTAGGCGGCCATAACGAAAATGCCATAGCCATGAAACATCATTCACTTTTGCTGAAAAACATGAATGAGTAGTATTGTTCAAGTAGAGTGGGAACATGCGATTTGCTGTCATGTTAACTTGAGCAATTAAACAAATCTTTGCATCTTGAATTTGGCACACTCCATCTTTAATAGAAATCTCATACCCTTTTTCTTGCAGCTGACCAATACTAAGGAGATTGGTCTTTAGATCTGGGACAAAAAGAACATTAGATATTGTATGAGAAGAATTTCTTTTGGTTTGGATAGTTACCATTCCTTTTCCCATAACAGAAATGGTAGAGTTATCACCAAACTTGACTGTGTTCCGGAATGATTCATCCAGTTCAGAAAATGCCATTTTATCTCCACACATGTGATTGTCGCAACCAGTATCCAGATACCACATATTTTGCTGAGTTTCTTCATTTACATGGCACACCATTAGGAGAGAGACCTCTTCTTCCTTTTCAACAAGGTTAGATCTTTCTTCATATTGCTTATTCAGATTAGTATGACATTCTGATTGATAATGACCATACTTATGACATCTATAACATTCAATATTGGACTTATCTGCTGGTTTATGTTTATAAGTTGTTGAGTGATTACCTCCTCTTCCTCTTCCACGAGATTGATTTTCTTGGTAATGGTGGCGTTGTTGTTGGCTATCACGATAATTACTTCCTCTTGCTTTGAATTTTCCTCTTCCTTGCCTTCTATCTCCTCTTTGTGTTGACTGATTTTCTGTTGAAACTTTCAATGCTTGCTCCTCTTTGTCTTGTTGGGTGAGTTTTTGTTCATGAACCAACAATGAACTCTGCAACTCATCAATTGTAAGTTTATCAATATCTTTTGACTCTTCTATTGAACAAACAACAAAATTAAATTTTGGTGTCATTGATCGAAGAATCTTCTCAACAATGGTGACGTCTTGCATTTTTTCACCATATATCCTCATTTTGTTGGCAATTGTCATGGTTCTTGCAAAAAAATCTAAAACAGATTCCCCAGACTTCATGCGTAAAGTCTCGAATTCTGTCCGAAGACCTTGAAGCTGCACCCTCTTAGCCTTGGCATTCCCTTTATACTTCTTCTTCATGCAATCCCAAATATCCTTGGATGTTTCTTTGCTAAGAATTGTCTCCAAGGTTGCTCGATCTATGGCTTGGAAAAAATAGTTCTTTGCCTTGAGATCCTTCAGCTTCAATGCATCTAATTCCGTTTTTTGTGCACTTGTTAGTACTTCTCCAGCTGCTGGTTCTGCTACTCCAGATTCAACAACCTGCCAATACTCCTTGGATCTCAAAAAATTCTCCATTAACATGCTCCAATGGTCATAGTGACCATCAAAGCGAGGAATTGCTGGTTGAACAAAGTTGTCAGACATCATAATAATATACTGCTGCTGCAGAAAAAACTCAAACTCAACCCTTTTTTTTTCTCACAAAAATATTCACACAACTCAACCTCTCTTTTTTTAATGGCGGACCAGTTCTCCAACCTGGCTCTGATACTAGTGTTAACAAGACAAGAGGAACGTAAGACACTAAACAAAGACTTCTACTTTGCATAAAAGATTTTATTACATATTTAGAAAGAAGAACCAGAGCCTATTTATAGGCTTTTACAGTAGAATATTTCATCCACTATCTCCTAATTAATAGGATCACACTAAAACTAATCGATAAGCAAAAGACTCAAACAAAACCAAAAGACTCGGACAAATGATAAATTTTTTTTAATCTTATCAATATCAACCGTGATATTTATCGACGAGGACTTCCAGATGACTTATGATATTTTTATACTTTGAGGATACTTGTTCAGTGATTTATGCATTTGCTGATACATGATTTATCAAACTTGTATATTTGTATTATTGGTGATATTTATTCATGTTGATATTTATGTTATTGATGACATTTATATGATTGATGTTATTTATACATTTCATTAAATAATAATAATTAAAAGTTATCTTAATTGGTAAAGAGGATGATAATTTAAAAATGATATATTCAAAATATTAATAAATAACTAAACTAAAAATAATAAATGTTTATAGATATATTTATATATCTAGATATGTTTAAGCTAAAGAACTTAAAAAATAATTTATTGTAATATGAAATTGTGAGCTACTTTAGTTCCTTATCTCCTAAACAAGAGTATGTTCATACAGATTGTTTTGGATAACCACTTAGTAATTTGTGCTTACTATATGTTTTGTTTTTGACCTTCAGTTTTGTAGGCACAATCACTGTTTTGATTTTATAGTTGGTTTCAACTTGTATATAGAGTTGCTCAAAGACCTCGACAGGCTGATTCCTAGTTTAGTTTAGTTTTCGTTTCATTGTATTTTTGAAAAATGTTTTTAAAATTTAAAAATACTTTCAAGAACATCTTCAAAATTATTAAAAATATTCTTCGAGAACCTCTTCCAAATAATTAAAAATATTTTTCAAAAATGGTTAAAATATTTTTTGAAATTTTTTAAAAGATTTTAAAAATATTTTTAAAAAATAGTTTTTGAATTTTTTATATATTTTCAAAAATAGATTTCAATTTTTTAAAAAAGAATTTACAAAAATAGTTTTCAAATATTTTAAAAATATTTTCAAAAATAATTTTCAAAATTCTTAAAATATTTCTCCATTTTTTTTTAAATTTAAAAATTTTCAAAATGGATTTTTCGAAAGAAATTTTTAAAAGTTTTAGATGCTTCTTTTAAAAATATTTTTAGAGAACTTAAAATTTTCATTTAAATTTTAATCAATGTATATAATAATAAATAAGCAAGATAAGAGAATGTAAAAATAATCTTAAATGACGAATAGATATAGAATTTAAAATATGAAAGCAATTTAAGCAAATAGCCAAGCACTAAGTTATTGAGCATAACTAAAAATTTGACCTAAATAAATCTAGGAAACTATTTATTATCATCGAGTAGTATTGACTACCACTTAGAGATATGACTCCATGGGTGCCAAACAAGTCTAAGTGCAAAAGTCCAAGTATTGAAGTGGTTCTGGTTTCAATTAGATCTGATTTGCTTGCCTTCCTAGTATGCATCACATATCTTATTCTCGAAGTAACCTAACTTAGGTAATCCCCTAAATAAACTATTTTTTTGCTACTTTTGAATATGTCTTGAATGAGTCAGTCTCTTGTGCCACAATTATATTTTTGCTTGTTGTGCCAAAAGACACTTACGCAAAGACTTGGGAATGCAAACTTTCATGGTTTTAATACTGTAATGATTTTGTTTATTCACTAAGGAAATATATGACTTTTGTTTAAACATTTAAATCCATGTCCAGCCTTGTTGCACATGGCTGTTGAGACCCGAGTATCATATTTAGATACTTGGAACCCAAGCTTTTCAATGTTAACTTTAGTTTCTCAACTTGAATTTTCAATGAGGAATTCTCTTCCTCAAGTTATTTGACTTGACTTGAGGTTCTTCCTTGATCTTGCTTAGTTGAGGAGCTAGAGTTGATCTCCCCTTTAAAGTCTTTTGCCTCTTTAAGAAGTGACCTGACTCATTCTTTAATTTAGTCAGTTTAAACTTGCAATAATTTGATAAAGCTTTTCAATAAATGGATTTGTTATCTCATGAGTTAACACATCTGAAAACTACTCTATAAAGGTAATTTTTTTAATCAAAACCACTACATCTAACAATTTTGCTACATATATGATCCAAATTACTACACGATCAATTCTGCTACACGTAATTACTACATGATCTTTTTTAAGCTATTTAGTTACATTGAAAGCATAGATGGACTTTGATTGCCTCTTATAGTGCATCCATATATTATGATTCAAGTTTTGAATAGAAAATGACCATATAATGGGTTTGATTAAAATTATTATATATTTATTTTTGAATTATTTGGTTAATTTTTGAAAGATGATCCAACTATAATTGCCTCCTAAAGTGTATTTATAAAAATTTAAATTTTAAGTAGAAAATGACCATATAGTAGTTTTGATAAAATTGTTATATATTTTTTTTTGAGTCATTTTATCTTTTCAAAAACTTAGTTAGACACATATATACAAGAGTGATATGCTAGGCTCCTTTTATGCATGCCCAACATACGCGACCCGGGGGGGGGGCACGTGGGCCCCCTCTGTGGCATATGCTGGCGTGCACGAGAGGCGCCCAACATATCACAACTCTCTCTCTCTATAGTAATTTTGATTATTGTGGGTAATTTTAAATTTATCTTGTTTTGAAAAATTTTATATTCAATAATTTTTCAATTTATAATTTACATAATAATTTTTAAAAAATATAATATAATTTACGCCACTTTATTTTCTACATATATTAAAAAAATTATATATTTTTTAATAATCTTTTGATTTTCTTAAATTATAATAATTTCAACCAAACAATTAACAAATAGCTTTTTTTTTTTAAAGTTTGTGAGACGGATGAACAATGATCTAATAGTTAGGTATATTTGTAGCATAACAATTTAGAAAAATAACCAATATGACGATTCCATGCAATGTTTGAAAAAACAAAAAAGAATTTGAGGACTCGTAGAAAGGAAACAGGTAAGGAGAAACTATGATAGAACCACACCTGATCATAAAAGAGGAAGCAAGTTTTGTAGAGAAGGATAGCGAGGATGTCGCCATGGTGTAGGGAGTTTAAGTCCAAAAATTGCGGAGGAGGATTAGAGGGAGTTCACCATGTCCAATACTAGGAGTCTCGGTGGCAAATTATGAGATCAGTCATTTGCGGATGGCTCGATGTCACGTAAAATTGATCCGTTAGGGGCTTTGCTCGCCAGGCTCTCAATACCCTAGGTAGCCCTTCTTACTTCGGCAACAATTTAGTACAACTTCAAGATATTTTGTGTACATTCAGCAACTGAAATTAAGAATAATCTCTTGCATCATATTTCTGGTAACTTGATTACTTTTTTTAACATTACAATTGTCAATCTAGGAGATCTATTTATTCGGGCAATGATTTGTAAGCTGAAGTCCTACTATATGTTACTGAGAGAAATCTTGGAGTGTTGCTTTCCAAAGGTGGAGCTTTGTTTCATAGCATCCGATGAGTTAATTGGCGCCTAATATGAAGTAGTAGACAAGTGCCACTGGCAATGCTATTATCATGCCGACAATTATCCTGCAATTCAAAAAGAAGTCATTAAAGGGGCTGATAGGTATATATCCTTGTATGAGATGTGTGGAATATTGTTACCCAGTACTCATAATATCTGGATGCACGCCATACTCTCTAGCAAAAACAAATGGTACGATTCCTTGTGGAAGAGATGCCTACAAGCCCACAAATTAATTATAGCAGAACTAGGTGCTTAGTAAAAGTTGTTTTCTGTGTAATTGTTGTATATACTATGTTTTCTCTAACAGGTAATTAAAAGCTCAAGGTACATGTTTATCTATTTTTGAAATCACAATGATTCTAGAGTGGCTGGTTAACTACATACCTGAACTATTGCAACATTAAACAATGTATGTCGTATTCCAATGGTGTAGGATGGAATTGCCATGAGAGCTGGTCCTATGATAAACCTTAATCCAATAGATAAGAGCATCAACCGAGTACCACATGCTATTATATTAGTCTGTGATGCGATAAAAAGACCTGCCATTTCCCAAATTGCAGTGTTTTAGGCCATGGAATTGAACCATATAGTTTGCATTTACTATTTTTACCTATGCTGAACATTGCCATGCCAAGTCCACCATCTGACATTATTCCAATGGAATTCCTAATTATTGGTGGTAGTTCTAGTTTCCACCTGCAGAAATTGTCATCATTTTAAGCAATCGTAAGTGCATTTACATGCACAAACAAAAGAAGAATCTTCTTTGTCTTGACCTAAAGCTGATTAATGCCCAAGTGAGTCCAGCTAAAGTTGCACAGGTATTAGGGTTGGCTATAAGCTTCCTCCCAACAGTTAGTAGGATTGCTTGACTCATAACATATCTTGCAGAGGAGTCTCTTGTTTCCTCTTCTTCATGTTTGATTTGTACTTCAAGAACTTCTTGTTCTCCTTGAAAACCAACAAAAATTTCAATGTCTTCTCCTGTTGGAAACTTGTGACAAGAAAGAAAATGAAGCAAAGTTGAAGTCAATAGAAGAGGTTGCAACTTTGAACCAGTTACAATGTGCCAAGCTTCCAGCAACTTCTGTCTTTTTTGGCAAAGAACTGATGATGCACTCAATGCATAAGGTTTTCTGTTCTTTAATAATATATTCCTCTCAAAAGCATGAAACTCAATTGGACAAAACAAGGGGTCTAGAGCATGATAAAAATGAATCAGTTAGGTAGATGAGATGAAGTCATTGTACCACATTGTACTTTAATTAAGCCACTTCTCTAATACCTCCTTCCCTCTCCCTTTTCTACATTGGAAGGAAAGCCAATTTGGCAATTTGGTCATCTCTTACATTTTTTTTACCTTGATTTTTGCTTGACACCGTTCATAATTCAATTTGTTGCGTCCTCCATACTACTAGTTGGACCTTGCATATTTTCTTAATATCATTATGCAGGCTATTGAATGTGTGCATATCTGGATTACCACATCATCATGCACTGTAAGTTTGCTGAACATGGTTATGTCAGGATTACAAGTTCTTAGATATTATTTGATGAGATTAGGAACTGCTAGGTCATTGCTTGGTATAATTCTCCTTTTTTTTAAGCTAGCACTAGGTATCCAACTCTTCGGGCCGATTAATTCTGGAGATGATCCGCCTGACCCACGAAAGTTTTTCATCGGCTATCAGGATAAATTCGGAAGTGGTAGCCCAATATCCTAGGTTTGCCATCCCACTGAAGGAAAATGCCCCGTAGTGCGCCGTAATTAGGAATCAAACCGTGGGGGTTTGGGAGACTGCATGGGCATTCTGCCGCTGCACCACAGCCTAGGGGCGGTATAATTCCCTATCTCAAACATATACTTGTAGATTCAAATCTAGCGCCTCTAGAATGCATAATCACCTCCACCATAAGGCGGTGGTTTGGAATTTTCATCTCCTAGTGTAGAATAACATAAATATGCAAAAAGGAAGAAGAGAAATTCAATGAGATTTCATATAAGCCTACTCCAAGAAGAGAATCCAAGTCCATATAATACAAGATTTTTTAAATAAAATTCACAAGGCCTATTGCTCACCCCTTGTACAAAATTTCTATAAAATAACTTTAAATTCATAACATTAATAGAGAAACAATGAAGAAACTCACCTATATTGCTTCTTGTGCACCAACAACCTTCACATGCACTATCAAGTCATAGATGCATGACTTCAAGACCTAACAACCTTGGTTTCAAAACTAGTTTTGGGGTCACAATGGCCTTTGATAACACTTGATGGAGTTGGACACTACTCTAACACTTCTAGCTAGACTTCACTTTCTCAAACTACAAATTCTAGATCCAAATGTGATACCTCTATAATACAAAGTTACTTGTATTATAAAGCCACTTGGGAATCATCTTTGTTAGTAGAATATCACAAACATAAAAAATAAAAACAAAAGAGCTAATTTACATGGTTCAACTTTTAATCCTACTTCAGAGAGAATCCAAGCCTATAAACTATAAGAAATATTATAACAATCAGAGAACCAACTCCACACTCTCTACAAAAATCTCTCTATCAACCCTAGACTCCTCTTAACATCAATGAAGAAATTATAGAGAACCTTATTTGTAGTGCTTCATACACATCAAAAGATTTCTTCAAGAAGAGAAATCTCTTCTCTTCAAGTAATATAGTTTACCACAACCTCCACACCTATAATGAATTCCTTGATACACTGATCGAAGATATGACAACCTTGTACCAAGTAATTGTTAGTCTCTCATGAGTTTTGGCTGGTGATAAAGGAGGTACCAGCTCAAAGTGAGTAGTTTAGGTTTAATGAGTTGATTAAGTGTATACATTGACTTGGTTCAAGCTAGGATGATGGATGTGTTAATTCGACCAAAAAGTTGTGATCTCGAAGGGATGCACTTGAAGTGGATATGAATAACTAAAGGCCAGGGTAGAATGTGATTGAATGTAAGTATCTACTTAGGTAGGAGTCTAGTTCATGGTTTGAGGTGCCGAGTCGTTGTCGATTAGCATGGGTTGAATTTACCATTTTGCTTGTCGACCAACACTTAGACACTTTGGCTCTATAAAGGCTCACTATGAAACAAAGAAATCATGAAAGAATCACGACTAACAGACACCTCGACACCCATGTCTCAACAAAAATAGAGAGAAAATCACGACAGAGAGAATATATAGTGACTGGAGAGGAGAGACTTGTGGGAATGACAGGAAGAGCAGCTACAAGTGGTTACTGGAATGATTGCGCAGACACATTTGTGATGGTGGAAGGTGAACTAGGTGGTAGGTGGAAGGTGAGCGTGGTTGTAGGTGCAGTTGTGGGAGTGGTTGCGGGTGATTGCAACAATGAGCATGGGAGAAAATAAGCATCAACAGAAGGGAGAGTGAAAATGTGACCCTAATTAAATATATTTTAATTTTTAAAAATTAATTTTAAATTAGATGAACTAAATTAAAAATGGGTTGAACTTAATTGTGTCAATTCAAGGAGCATCACTTAACCCTAAATCAACATTTGCCTAATATCAAAATTAAAAAAAAATTGAATTACAAAATTTAAATAGGATAAAATTAATTATTAAACATTAGTGAAATTTTTTAGTGTTGTTAACTTTTATAATGTCAAAAGAAACCCAGAGAAATTGTGGTCAATTGAAGAGAAAACTAAAATTCCATCGTGTTGAGCTCTCCCATATGTATCTTCTAAACTTAAAAATTTATTTAATTAATTTAAGAAAAATGTTAATTTATTTTAATGTTGGAATAGGTGTATATTAATCATATTAAATTATTTAAAAAAAATTCAAGCCAATTAAATTTGAAAGTAAAACAAAATTAAATCTTAAATCTAAAATTTTTCAAATGTGATTGAGATTGAATTTAATTTTTAATTTTTTTAAATTTATATTCTTATAAAATTAATAAAGTTACTAGTTATTTTAAAGTTTAATTTAAACTTAAAATATACATGAAAGACTTTTACAGACTACAACTAAAGTAGCAATTTTTTTTGTTAAAATTAATTAATAAATATAATAGAAAGCCAAACATGTATTATATATTAATAATCTAATTAATTATTATAAAACAAATAATTAAAATTTAATATTATTAATAATAATTTAATGAAATAAGTATCGAAATCAAACTCCTTATCATTCCGGCTGATGACTCAAATTTTGGCATGACTTAAAATTTTAAATCTTAGTATAGTTACCTAGGGAGCCTATGTTGAAAACCCAATCACACTTGTCCTTGAAGTTTCAGGTATCAAATATTGAGAGATTTGCATATTCAAGTTAGGAAATTCTAGATTGATAGGTTTAAGCTTGGTGCATTCAATAATTTTACTAATTCAAATGGTTGAAGAAAGAAAAAAAAAGAAGAATCACGCCATTTGCTTCACATGCCACAAGAGACCTACCATACAAAGTGCCCGAACAAGAAGATACTAATCATCATTGAAAATATGCGTTTAACAATTGTTGGTGCATCGTTTTGATGTATGTCAAAGGAGGAGAACCTTTGAGATAAGGCAAGACTTTTGAAGCCTCATCTCTTTAGAAAAATTCCTAGCTTTAGGGGAGCTTCAGTGTAAGGGGAGCATTGTTTTAGGTTTTGTGTTGTATTTATTGGTGCAAACCAATGCCTGGTGATCGAATAAGGTTTGATGTAGATGACAAAGGTTTAAAGCTAGTTTCATATTGGATTAATATTTATGTAAGTGTGCAGAGATGTAGGTTAGCTTAACATTTTCATTACGGGTACAATGTGAAAGACTAACAAGAGTTGAGTTGACAAAAGTTCAAATAGGTCAAGGTGACTAGATATTTGTAAGGTAAGTCTTGTAGGTGTATCTAGAAATCAAAAGTGCAACAAGTGTTGGCAAACAAAGTCCTGATACGTCAAGATGGATTGAATATAAGAAGTTTTGATAGGTTGAGGATGATCGTGTACTAGCAAGGTAGAATCCATGTTTTCATTTTCTTTTGTACAATGTTTGCAAATTATATTTCTATTGTAAACTTGATTTTGTAAATATTTCTCCACCTTTGGAAGGTTTCCAAAAAGAGAAAATATAGTGGTTTCCTAGGAGTGACTCGCTAGCGAGTCATAGGTCATGGAATAGGAACTTATATTTTTAAACCACGCAAGTCTTTTGAAAAATAATTATTTTTCAACTATAATTTAAATTGATATGATCTTCTGAAACTAAATAAAAAATAAATCTGTTTTGTTGCATATTTCAATCAATGTTTAAATTAACTTTAAAAATGTTATTCACCACCCTTTAGCTTCTTTTTGTTGTAAGAGTATGTTGATTTTTCTAACTTACATATATTGTCAAATATAAAAAGGGGAGATTGCTAGTGTAATCTTGCTCTAAATCATCGTACTCAATCATTGGTTTTGATCAATGTTGTAAATGGTGGTAGACGATGGCGAGGCGGTCAATGACCGCCTACCGCCTCGGTAGTGTCTAGGTGGTTGATTTTTTTACTATTATATATATAATATTATAAATAGTCATTATTCTTATATATACATTTAATAAAATATATTAATTAACAATAAAAAATTAATCTAAATATTTAAAAATAAAAAATAAAAAAAATTATATATATATATATATATATATATATATATATATATAATTAATGTGATAATTTTATTAGGCTCTAATTAAATCTATTCAAATTATCCCAATCATAGTTAGAATTTATTAAAATTATTAACCTAAAGTTTAATTAAATCGCATATTCTGTTTCAGTCAGGCGACGAGTTTGATGCATCGCCAGGACTCGTTGTTGGGCTCGGACGACAGGTCTAGGCTTGTGCGATGCATCCGAACTCATCGTCGGACTAGGCGACGGGTTCGTACGTGCCGCGGTGGTGAAATGGCGACAATGGTGGTAGTTTCAGGTGTTGGTGGTGGAAGGAGGTGAGTTTCCGCTTAAAACATCGCCTTTGCTTGAGGCGGTGCGATTGATGCCCGCCTCCCACCTAGGCGGTCACCTCAGCCGTGATTTAGAACGCTGGTTTTGATGTTTAATCAAAGAAAGTTAGACCTTGTATGTGTATTTGATTTGTGTGCTAAGCTATATAAGAACTTGTTAGAATGCACAGCTCATGGAGTTAGTGACTTAATAAGGTCAAGTGTGGATGATGATTTGGCATGACCAAGGCAACATGCTCAATGATTTGGTGGTCCAATGGAGGTTGGAGAAGATTGCAGAAGACATTTGTGAGATCACAGGACGAGAAACATTAAGGTGGTGTTGAATGACTCGTGGCACCCAATGACTTGGAGGTCTGGTAGAGTTTGGAGAAGGATGCATGAGATATTTTATATAGGATGAAAAACATTATAGTGGTGTTGGAGTAGCTAATGAAACTTGATTTGATATAACCAATTGGTAGGTTTAGTGGCTTGAGGTCCGTTGGAGATCAGAGAAGGATGAACTAAGACATACAAGGAATCACAGGATGAGAAGTATCAAGGCGTAACATTGATGGTAGCTTGAAGAAGGTGAACTACGCATATAAAGAGTAAAGGATGACATAGTGAGCCAAAGGTTAGGTGTGTTCAAAGGATAAATAACCTAGAAGGAGATAATTTTGGTGACGAAGTCAAGTTGCACAAAGGTAAGTTCATGAGTGAGTTGTGAGAGTTGATAGATTTATAATTTTACGAGAAGGTGGTTCTCAATTTTAGTAAAGGCTTGATAATGATCATAAACGAGGCTCGATTGGTAGGTGTTTCCAATCTACTAGTGAGTCAACTTAGGCTTGATGGCTTATGTAAAAAATATTTTTATCTGGAGCCTAGTTGATTGTGTCGGTGAAATTAGTCCGATCAAAATTGATCAACTTGGTCAAAGGTTAACAATGGTCTTAGGTTTTAAGGTTTTAATGTTTTAATGCTTGAGGAATATTAAGTGGTTGTTGGAAGTCTTGACAGGTCATACACTCAATGGTACTAAATTTTAGGTAGGTGTAGAAGTCTTGGAAGAGTGACTTGAGGCTTGGCAAGTAGAAGTCCTAGTGATGAGGTTGGGCAAGTGAAAGTCCTATTAGTTGTAAGTACTTCGGGTTAGTTTTGATGTGGTCAACTAGGTTAAGTTAGGTCCTGCGATTTTGATGCCTTATGTTTGAGTGTGTAGGAGCTTAGAAACACAAGAAGTTGAGCAGAAGACGCAGTAAGTGAGAATGATGACATGGGAAGGGAGCCGACAGACTCGGTGCATCCGAAGGACGAGAAGCTACGGAAGAGTACACCGGTGGACGAGAAGGACATGCGTGACGTTCGAGGGACGAGAAGCTGGGGAGGAAGCCTACTCGAGGAGAAGGTCAGAGTTGGTTCGGGTGAGCTCAACTCCGGATGGTCGGAGCATCACCTAAAGAAGAGTTCAGAAGAGTTAACTAGTTTTGAAGGTTAACTGGTCGAATTGCCTGGTGGAAGGTGCCTCCAAGTTGGAGGCGCCCTCACGCCTTTTGGTGGAAGGCGTTGGACCTCCAACCATGTTGGAGGCGCCCTCGTGCCTCTAATGGACGCGCCTTGAGTTGCCGTGACCATTGCTATGACCGTTGCGAAGAGGATAATTTTATCCATTGGAGGCGCCCTGGAAGTCATTGGAGGCGCCTCCAACCCACGGAAACTAACGGTAACATCTGCCCAGAATGCTATAAATATCATCCTGGAGCTAGGAGTTAATAACAATAACTTGTAATCAAATTCTACTCCTTACTGAGCTGTCAACGATTGTAAGAGGCTTCTCCGCCTTCAACGAAGGAGAGTCTTAAAGCGCTTTTATTTGCTTTGGATTAACAATCATCTAGGCTGTAATAAGTAAATCCTGTCGCTTTTCTTTTATATTGTTGATTAATTAATTTATAATTGTTTAACTATTTATCCTTGCTAGTTTGAAAAGCAAGAGATTTTTCTAACTATATTTTTAAGACTATTCACCCTACTTTGACCGGTCCTACGTGGACCTTCATTTGTGAGGCTGGGTAAGAAGAAACCTTAATAGTGAGGCCGAGCAAGTGGAAGTCCTGGTGATGAGGCTAGGTAATAGGTGAAGTCTTAGAAACAAAGAATCTCTTGACACGAGAAGTCCTAGTAGATTGAGATACTAAGAAAGGATAAAGTCCTAGTGGGTCCAAGTTGATTGATGGAAGAATTGGTTAAATGATATGTTTGAAAATTATATCCATTTGAGTAATAAGTTATCTAGCTCTGTTGGTACAAAGTAAGGCTCTTAATCTTGTGGTCGCATGATAAAGTCTTACAATGTGAAAATATATTAAAAGTATTTTATCAAGAAGGAGAGCTTTGGCACAACAATAAAATTGTTGACGTGTAATCTAGAGGCTACAAGTTAGAGTTGCAAAAATAACCTTTTGTATGGTAGGATAAGGCTGTATAAAATAGACCTAATATGGTTTGACCCTTCCCTGATATCCGTCATTGGCGATAGCTTTGTGCACTGTCCTTTATCAAGAATCAAAATTCTATTTAGCTAAAAAAAACATTCTAGTCGACTAAAATTGACATTCTTGTCAATTAAAAATGACATTCTAGTCGGCTTAGATCGTTAGTCGATTAAAAATAAGACTCTAATTGACTAAAATGATTAGCCGACTAGTGACTTAGTCAATAGAAGATCCGGTCTCAAATTTTATCTAGTCTAGTACACTAAAGTGACATTTTAGTCGAATAAAGGACAATCAGTGGAAGAACAAGTTCACGTCTAGATAAGGCGGTCTACGTGGCAAAAGTAAGTCGACCAAGAGACAGATGTAGTCGACTTGACTATAAAAAAAATTATAGTTGACTAAAGTAAGAAGAAATCTTATATACGCCCTATCTCATAGAGATTTCGATACAATAGTTCGTGATTGGCTCCAAGGAGTGTTACTCTATTCCAAGGCCATCTTGAGTAACCTATGGAGATCCAAAGCGATCAAACAACAAGAAACAAGTTTCTTTTCAATTTTGATTATGTAATTTTCATTTCATAATTTAGTTTTTTGCTTTTGTTTTTGTATTCTTGTATTTCTTTTGTATTGTTGTAAGAATAAGGATCGTAATAGATTTATCCTAGGGCTGTAAATGAACCAAACATTTATGATGAAGCTTGGTATTCAGCTTGTTAAGAGCTTGTTTATTTTTACTCAATATACACAAGGTCAATTAAATGGATAAGCTTGAATAATTCATTTAACTAAAGAACAAACTTTTCAACTTGTTAATTCTCATCAACAAAGATTGTGATATGTTCATGAATAATGTTCATGAACAAAACTTACGAACCATGCTCATCAATAAATCTTTTATTAAACTTATAAATAAATAGAAAAACTCTCATAACAAACAAACAAGCTTGTTAGAGTCACTAATCAGTCAAACAAGCTTAAAAATATAAAAGTTTTAATTGATTAGATTAGCTTGAATAAGAGCACGATAACATCCAAATGAACCAAGCTCAAGTTAAGATCAAAAACCATGCTCAAGCTTGGAAAAAAGAAACCAAACATAGCTTGAACAATCCTTTCAATGTTTCATTTTAGACTTTGTTTGTCTTAAGTACTTATTAAACAACTTGAACAACACAAAACTTGCCTCACTTGACTCATTTACAACATTGGTTTCTCCACCTTTAGAAGGTTCAAAAAAAAAGAAGCAATGTTATTGAGATTGCCCCACCAAAGTGTCATAGACCATGGAGTAAGAATTAAGTGTTTTGGACTATGTAAAATTTGTGGTATTATTGTCTCCATTTCCATGTTTACTATTTCTTTATTATTATGTAAACTAACAGAGTGTAGAAACAAACATCGAACGAATGCCAAATTAGAGATGCGTCTATTCACCCCTTCTAGTTACATTACATATTCTACAATTGATATTAGAGCAAGTGACTCCGAAGAGGTTTAACAGTCTTTCAAACACGAGACTAGAAGAAAAAGGATCCAATTGAGTTTGAAGATGGACTTAGTTATAACATTCAAGTTTCACTATCATTCGGATTTGGAGACTTCAACTATTGGAGATCAAGGATGAAGATTCTCTTGCATATGAATATTGAGGAATCATTCTCTTTGGCGAAGGGCTTTGAAGCACCTAAGGACAAGAAAGGAAGAATCCTAGATGACCAAAAGTGGACCGAGGAGCAACTTTAGAGTTTTGAGGCAAACAACAAGGTAAATGAAATTATTAGTACATATTTTGCCTAATGATATATGAAGCAGGATAGGTGAGTACAAAAGTGCACATGAATATGGGCTAAGCTAATCAATCTTCATGAAAATTCATCATTAACACAAAAGAATAAGCCCAAGAAAAGAACCCATCCATCCAATAACAAGTCAATTTGGAGGTTGAGAGATGATCAAGATGGGAGACAAGGATTCATTGACCTTATCATTCTAAAATGAGGAGTAAGAGAACCCATTGAGATTAGAGCAACTAGAAGCTTCAACCTCCAGAGCCAAAGACAAGAGAGTGCACTCCCTTGGAAAATGCGCTCCCTTGGAGCATTGAAGATCTCTCACTAGAAGGTATAAAATTTTTAAATAATAATAAAGACTACATTGTATGCTTTAAGTGCATGGAAAAATGACACTATAAGAGTAGGTATCTTACATTGAGGAAGGTGCCTAAGAGATCCACACCCATAGTACGAAAGAGGAAAGAACATAAAGTGTGCTTCATGTTGAAGCAAAATGGTATTATTGAAATTAGTGTCCATGAAGGAGATTCAAGAAGGACATGAGAAGAAGCTTAAACAAGGAGAGGTGCCTAGTGCTAAGGTAAATCGCAAGGTACCTCCATTTAATTTTTGTGCAATTTACAATAATGCTCTTTATAATTATGATAGAGAACATGCTAGTGTAGATATTTTTGATTTTGATGAGAAGCATGCTAGTGAATTAGAAAAAAATATTTTTTAAAATTTAAATGCTTTAAATGATACTCATTGCATAGATTCCAGATAATTAGAATTTTTTTTTAATTTCATAAAGAATTGACACTAGAAAATTGTTTATTTTTGTTTATATCATTGATATATGTTTTTCATGACTTGTATGCTTTTGATTTATGACATGCTAGTTTAGGTTACCCACGGTTTGTTTACATATTATTCATGCTATGATTTATACGCTTTTTAGCCATGTTAATGCAATTAAGGACAACTAACACCTTTTGACATTCTAGATTAGAGGGTCAATAAAAGTCATAGATAGATATGCATAACCACTTAATATGGCCGGAACATTGATACATCTAAAACCTCCAGGGCATAGCCAAGTTGGTTATTACATGGTAGATTTTCAGAAATGGACAAGGGTCGATTTCCGACGTGGCTGGTGGAAATACCCTCCCATGTGGTGGTTTGCTCGGTTTCCTGATTTACCTCTCTATAGATGGATGTGGGGCTAGCCGTGTGGGGTGTCCGGGGTAAGACCTTTTTTTTCGCAAAAACATTGATACATCGAAATCTTAGAGTTACCTTGTATTATGTATTAATACATATAAGAACCAGTGAGATGCTAGGATACATGGTTAGATATTGGTTTGAAAATCATTTTAAAATTAATTTTTAAAAATCTTGGTGTTAGCTATCAATGATAGAGGCTACCATGACAATTTTTAAATAAAATTTTAGTAAATCATTAATTAAATTTTATAAAAATATTTTATCTTGATAGTTTTTGACATAGATAATATAATGCATACATGATTTGTTATGAATTTTTAAAATATATAAAATTATTTATAATTTTCTAATTTTAGACTGCTAAGAATTATATAAGTGGAAATCTTTAACTTTATAATATAGTTATGTATAACAAGGAGTTTGCTTGTGCAAATAAAAGGGAAAAAGGGGTGAGAGAGTAAACATTAGACCAAGGAGCTTAAAGGTTGAACCTAAACCTCATAAACCCAAAATTGAATGGGAATTGCTAATGATCAGAAATTTTGAGAGAAATATTGGGGAGATTATTGATAATGAATATTGTTGAAATAGATAATTGTTGGTGCAATCATTATAGGAGAGACTCTAAACTTGGAAGTATGCTTTACGGGGGAGGTTTTTTCTTAAAGCTACTTGATTGACCTATGGTTTGGGAGGTGCATTTTCTTAAAAAAGGGGGGGGGGGGGTGGGGCTTTCCTAGGTTAAGAAAAACACTTAAAAGATGATTGGAACAAGGGGGAGGGACCTGCCTTGATGAAATGGTAAAATCAAGGTTGAGTTTTTGATAAATTGACAAAAAGAGATATAAGGCCTTTGATAACGACAATTGGTATAGAAAGTGAGGAATGGAAGGCCAAGGAATCTTAATCAAGATTTTAGTTTGAATCTAAATTGGTATCATGTTAATACCTAACCCCTAGAAAATTACCAATGGGGGGGGGGGGGGATAAAAGGTAGGAAACTTCATATAAATTTTAGCTTGAATGTTAGTTTTTAAATCAAGAAGGTTATGGAGAACCTTTTTGATGTTTGCCAAAGTGGAAGAATGAGTCGTTTAAATTAGGAAACTATTTTCATGTTTTTACATAGAATATGAAAAGATGGACTAATGGTTAAACCTAACTTAAATATATTGTTAAACATAAAAAAGAGGAGATTATTAATGCAATTCACCCTTGATCAAAGTTGTAACCCAATCAAAGCTTGACCATGGTCTAGAGTTTTGATGTTTGAGTAATATGTTAAGTGGTTATTGGAAGTCCTCACAAATCACAGATTAAATGTTAGGTAGTTGGTGTCCTAGAGGAGAAAACTCTAAGCCGATGTGAAAGTTCTATAAGAGTGAACTCTATGCTGAGCAAGTGGAAGCCCTGGTAGTGAGGTTGGGCAAGACTATGTCATAATAGTGAGGTTGAGCAAACGGAAGTCCTAGTGATGAGGTTGGCAATAGGTGTAAGTCCTAGAGACAAGGAGTCTCTTGGCATAAGAAGTTTTAGTAGGTTGAGATACTAGGCAACGTTAAACTCTCAGCAAGTTAAATTGGCATTGTTGGTAATTACATGGATGGTTGTTCCAATAGGTCTTAGGGTCAATTCTCAGTGGGTGCAAAATGCCTCATTGGGTGCCTGACCTCCCATGCACAGGGTCGTTTCTCGTGATTTATCTGTCTGTATCTAGTCGGGGGACCGGCGACACTGAGTGCTTGAGGTGAGCGTTATCATCTTATACTCTAAAAGGTTAAAGTCTTAGCAAGTTAAAGTTAACTTCTGGCATAATTGGTTGAATGATATTTTGAGCAATACGTTATATAGCTTTGTTAAATGTAAGACTTTTAACCTTGTGTTGCAGTTCCGATTCTCATAGTGTGAAAATATATTAAAAATATTTTGTCTAGAATCAGAGTTTAGGCTAAATGAGGGTTCTAGTTGACTAAAATTAACATTCTACTCGACTACAAATAATATTCTAGTTTACTAAGATGTTTAGTCAACTAAAAATGACATTCTAGTCGTGTAAGATGGTTGGTTGACTTAAATGGTTAGTGATCAAAAGTGACTTTCTAGTCAACTAGAGACTTAGTCAACTCAAGATTTGGTCTTAAATTTTATCTAGTCTAGTAGATTAAAGTGACATTTTAATCGACTCAAACACAATCAGTGGAAGAACAGGTTCAGATCTAGACGAGGCGCTATACGTGACAAAAGCTAGCCGATTAGAAGCACTATTAATGATTAACTTGGTCAGGTAACGTCGAACCTGGGGCGACCGGTCCGGCCCCACGAGAGTTTCCCATCGGCCGCCGGGGTAAATCGGGGAAATGCATATGAAGATCCATTCTGACAGCCAACATTCTCAAGTCCGCTATCCATTAAGGAGAAAAATTCTCAATAATACGCTGTAGTCGAGTCTCGAACTCTAGATCTCTGATATATCACTCGAGGGCCTAACCATGACACCTTGCCCCCCTCAGCTCACTATTAATGGACTAAGGCAACTAGTTGATTAAAAAGTAGATTGTAATCAACTAAAGTAGGAAAATAGCTTATATAAGTTGATCTCATGGAGATTTTGATACGTGATTGGTTTCAAGGAGAGAGTTGTTGCATTTTAGGACTATCTTGAGCAACCTACAACGAGCAATAAAAAAGGAAGCAACAAGTGTTTTTTTTTTAAATTTTAGTTCTCTAATTTTCATTTCAGACTGTAGTTTTTTCTTTTGTTTTTGTTTTTGTATTCTTATATTTCTTGTGTTGCGATAAAAATACGAATTATAAGCGGTTTATTTGCCATGAGAAGGTATTCAAAAGGGAGAAAAGACACTAATGTTATCAGGGTGGATCATAGGTCGTGGAGTAGGAACTGGAGTTTCGAACTAAGTAAAATCGGTGTTATTGTTGTCTTTATTTCAATGTATTATTTCTTTTATGTATTTATGTTGCACAAACTAACAAAGTGTAGTGACAAACAATCAAACAAATGTCAAATTTAAGATGTGACTTTTCACCCATCTAGTTGTACAATACAATCCTATAAATTGGGTAGTCGATTGAGTTAGCGAGTAAACTAGTAGTAGTTAATTTGACACAAAAGTTGCAATGGATGAATGACCTAGGGTTTATTAGAGAATAGTCAACTGATGGTGGAAGAGTTGACTAAGGTAATAGTTGACAAACTGAAGATTGTCAACTAATGATGGATCTAATCGACTTATCAATGACATTAGTGATAGAATAGCATTAGAAAGTTAAAGTTGAAGATGTAGAAGGCTGCAAATGGAGATTAAGAGGAGCATTCAAAACCTGGTGAAATAATGATTATGAAAATCTCTTGAGCCTTTCTATTATACTCATGGCCTATATCTTCTTAGCTCTTACTTGTCTTGATCTTGTAATATCATTGTTGTAAGAGGTATGTTCACCTCCAAAAGGTATCCAAGAAGGAGAAAGATAATGAATGAGTGACTCACTTTATAGGTCGTGGAGTAGGAATGGACATTATGAACCACATTACATTGTTGTGTAAGTGTTGATATGCGCTAATATGTAGTTATGTTTTAATTCTACTACATAATTTTGTGTTTGTATGACCTAACTAATACATTAGTAAGAGTAAAAGTTTTATTTACAAGCCAACTATTATTCACCCACTCTAGCCATCTAGGCCAATTTCCTCACAATCCTAACATTTCTTCCTTTTATGCAAATTAAGCTCCTTTTAGTAACTTCTTTCCTTACATCGTGCTTCATTTTACATTATTTAGGGCAGGATTAGGGTTTTCAATTTTTGTTTTTCTCTTCAATACTTAATTTTCTATTTTTTCAAGGAGAGAAGTTCATTTCCTATAAACATAGAGATATGTCAAACATCAATTATTTATATTTTTTTTATATTAGTCATGAATGAAATCATTGGATACATCAAAGACATGTTACCATGGTGCATGTTGTTTGCAGATTGTTTTGATCGGTGAGACACGTGAAGGAAGAAATACTAAGCTCGAATCTTGGCAGGAAATACTAGAAGTAAAAGTTTTAGACTTAGTAGGGTAAAAACATAATACATGAAGTTTAAGTTTATTAACATTAGACATAGTAAAATAATTGTTAATATAGACAAGTTAGCTCTATAATTGTTATTTGAAAAGGATAGAGGAGTTAATAAAGATGTTTTACATAGGATACAAGTGGATAATTGAAATGGAAGAGGGCGTCAGTTGTTCTTTGTGATTGTAAAGTACTTTAAAAGTTTAAAGGAAAATTTTACAAAATAACAGCTACATTTGTTATATTATATGAAGTTAAATGTTGGCTATGAATCAAGCACACAAATGAAAGATGAGAGTCATAAAAATGAGGATGTTGAGATGGATGTGCAAACATATGAGAATGGTGATAAAAAGAGAGAAAATTAGAGAAAAAGTCAGGGTTGTGCCTATTAAGAGAAAATTCTGATAGATACGTTTAAGATGTGTACTTAGGCAACTAATAGATACACTAATTAGGCGATATGAGACCATGATAAATATGCATATTAATTGAGGAAGAGAGATCAAAGAAGACTTAGTTAGCAACGATAAAATAAGATAAAATTAATTTAAATATAGATAAGGACCAGGGGATCGAGCTTAATGGCGTAAGAGGATCCATATTGCAAAGGATAAAGAAGGCTTGGTTGTTGTGGTCATATATCTTAAATTGATTTAGAAGTTGTAATCCTTTAAGCCTAATCTTGAGATTGTTGATCTTAATATTGAGTAAATTGTTTAGAAGTTGTCATCCTCTAAGCACAATCGTGAGGATTTATTATCTATTTTCAAAAGCAATCCAAAGATCTAGATATGCTTATCTTGTAAAGACTAACGTTGTCCAATCTCTTATATAGTAAAATTTTCCTTTGGGAAAGTATCACACTAATACAATATGGACTATGAAGTAAAAAAAGTCTTTGAACAATGCTAAGTTTGTCTGTTTAACATTGTTTTATTTCTATTCTTTATTTTTCACTTCTAATATTGTAAGTACGCTAGCAATCTTTTTTTTTTTTATTGCAAGTATCTTAGTTTTACTTTTTGCTACATTTTCCCATACTAATCTCATATCAAGCTCATGTACCAATCTCTAACATTTTTCTTGAGTTTTGTGATTGTTTATTAAGAATTTTTGTGAATTATCTATTCACCTCTCTCTAAATGATCCTTTTGATCTGATCATTAGTAATTTGTAATATGACAAGTGCTTTTGATACCACTTGATCTTTTGAAAACCATATCAATGTTGGCCAAAATTCTCTTTATCATACCACCACATGTAGATCTAAACTTTGTGTCTTTAGAATGCAAAATTGCCTCCGCCACATGGTTGAATGGTAGATTTTCTTCATCTCCCTTGGTAGAATAGCACAATCACAAAAAAGAAGAGAAATGTAACGTGGATCGATGTAAAGCCTATCTATAGTGAGAATCCAATTCTAATATGATAAAAAGGTATAATGATAACTGAGACAGATAGTGCGCTCCCACCTCTTGTATAAGAGATCTATCAATAAACCTATTCCTTTTAATACCAATTACAAAAATGACAGAGAACATCGTCTTTCCTGAATGACCAATTCTCCGGTCTCTTCTCACTATGGTCTCTTATAGCCTCTACATGCACCGATGGCATCTCATAAGTTTTAGAATGCTTCACAAGTCTAGATGAAAAATATCCTTAGTCATCTTATATTTGATAGACTTTTTCAATTCTAAATTTGTTTAGCCATTTTCTTTAGTTTTCTAATTTAGCTTTGCATTTATCCCAATATTGTGATAATCAACCGCACACATCACCATAAATTTGGAAATGATGGCCAAGCTCCTTTGCTGCCCATCATCATCTTTTAAGGCCCCATCAGTACTGATCCTGACCAACATTACCAACTTTAAGGACATTGTCTAAATGTGCAATGCTAATCCTTAAACTTGGTTACTGCGGCGGCCAAGCTCAAGCATTGGGGAGCTCTTCTGCTGATGATAACCTATCTTAAACTTCGTCAAGTTCCAACATTCCAATAACTTTAAACTAGGATTTCTAGATGATTTGGCTAGTTGGGCCTTTAACTAGATTGCTCCCCATAGGTGGAAACCAAACAATTGAATTAATGGAAGAGTTGGCTAGTTGGGCCTTTAATGCTTAACAGTGTATTTAACAATGATTTTCAGCTCTCTAAATTGAGTAAGTTTGATATTGGAAATGGAAAATGAGGCCCTTTGACCCTATTATCTATATATATATATATATATATATATATATATATATTACCGTATCTGTATATATTAATTATACCTAATTATAGTTTACTAAGGTTGATTATATAAATATGGTTCACTTTTCAATAAAGTTATTATGAATTCTTTTTTATCTTAAACATGGTATCATAGCAGAAGAAGAGCTGTCCACGTATGAAAAAGCCGCCCATTCTTCTTCGTCAACACATCACGCGAATCTCCTTGCGTTCGCTGCCCAACTGTTCACTTCTCGCGTGCGGCATGGGACTTGGTGTTGGTCTTCTTCTCGCTCTCGCTCTCGACGCGATGCTAGGTCTCCGTTGTCTCCTCGCTCTCGATGCAGTGCTAGGTCTTCGTCTTCTTCTCACGTTCAACTCGGTGCCATGTTTCGATCTTCTCGCGCTTGTAGTTGCGCTCGTCACTGATTTAGACAGAAGATCTGGCCACCTCAATCATTTCTTCTCCTTCGATTTCCTTCAAGATCCGGGTTTTGCAATCTTCCTAGATTGTCTTTCCTGCCGCGCCCCTTCTCTTGGATTTGCCGTCACCTACGACGACAACAATGACAGGCATGTGGTGATATAGTTACGAAGGGCACGAGCCTCTGAAAGTCGTCTCGTCAACGACCTTGGTCTCAACAATGAATTTTGGTTGCAAAAGTGTTCGTGTTAACAACTCCACGATCGTTTTCTATTTCTTCCTTTGCTGTTGCCTCACACCGCCACCTCTAGCCCTAACGCAGGCAAGAGAAAAATAGAGAAGTCTAAGAATTCTGCTCTGAGTAGCCATTGCATTTTGATCTTCCTTTGATAGAAATCAGAGAATTCTTCCTTCGTCTCTTATTTGACTTCCTTTGGGATAAAAGCTTATGGCTGAAAATAAGCCCTCTATTATGGCTGAAAATAAGCCCTCTATTGTGACAGATGTGGTGCCAGTGATGCCTAAAATCACGAACTATAAGTTAAATGGTTCAAACTATTTGGATTGGAGTAAGATTGTTCATCTTTGTCTATAAAGTATTGACAAAGATGGTCATTTGACTGATAACCCTCCTTAAGATGATTTGAAGTAGACATGGCTTAAGTGAGGATGCTCAGTTTTTCCTTCAAATTCAATGGTAGCAAAAGGTGGAATCCGCCACCCCAGCAGCCCCACACGGTCGGTGCCACGACCATCCATGAGGAGGTAAATCGGGAAGCTGTAGTTGGCCAGTGTGGAGGAGGGCTTTTTTTCCTTGACTTTGCCGAGATTCGAACCCTTATCCTATGGTAGTAACTCTGCTCCGCACTAGCCAACTCAACCTTGCTCCGGGGGCTATTCCTTCAGATTCAAAATTGTATTGATAGCGTGGTAATTGGTTTGATCAAACTAATGGATTACTTGAAATTCTATACTTTGGAAAAGGGAATCTCTCTCGTATGTATGAAGTTTGCAAAGCATTTTACCATGTGGAAAAACAAGATGGGCCTCTAATCAATTATTTTATGGCATTCAAGAAAACATATAAGAAACTTAATATGCTATTATCCTCCAGCCCTGATGTGAAGGTTCGACAACATTAACGAGAGTAGATGACTATCATGAGCTTCCTCGCTGGCCTATCTCTTGACTTTGAGTCAGCTAAGTCAGAAGTTCCCTCTGGCTCTGAGGTCTCCTCTTTACAAGATATATTTAGTCGCATTATCTGTACAAAAAGTATTGCATCTGTTCCCCTTAGTGATGCTTTAGTAAGTCGTAATACTAATTATGTGCCTAGTAGTCATAATGGAAACAAAGGAGGAGGTTCCCAGGACTTTCAAACTCGAATGCCAAATTCTGATGGTATTGTGTGCAATTACTGTCGTAAGCTAGAGCTTCAGTAAAAAATCAGCAAAAACACTTGGCCCATATTGCATCCACTAATGATGTCTCCGATAAATTGGTTCTTTTCTATGCGGATGGATTTGCCAAGTTCTCATTATATCAGGAATCACTCAAGTCTTCATCTTCCTTTGTCACTGCTATTGCTGATTCAAGTAAACGCAACGCATGTCTTGTTTCCTTATCCTCCAAATAGGTCATTGATTTTGGTGTCACAGATCATATGATAGATAATTCTAGTCTCTTTTCTATTTTTCAATTCAAAGCTAACACTGCTATTGTTACTTTAGCTGATGGGTCTCTATCTTGTGTTTGTAGGTCTGACACAATCAATTCTACCCCTTTGCTTCCTTTGTCCTTTATCTTATATTTACCTAATTTATCCTTTAATTTTCTCTCTGTTTGTCAAATAACTCATAATATTAACGGTTGCATCACATTTTTTCCTTGAACATTGCTTATTTTAGGATCTTTTGACGAAGAAGATTATTGGTAAAGGACATAAGTCTGGAGGCCTCTACATCCTTGATACACCACTCCAAATTATTTTGCTTGCTCAAGTATTACTTCTTTTGAGGCTCATTATAGGTTGAGACATCCATCTCTTCCTTTTCTCAAAAACTGTCCACAATATGATAAAATGTTTTATTAGATTGTGAGTCGTGTCAGTTTGCAAAACATCACTGTCTTAGTTCAAGTCCTAGAATAAATAACATTCTACTATTCCTTTTGAATTAGTACATTCTGATATTTGGGGTCCTTATCCTATTTTGTCTAAACCTGGTTTTAGGTATTTTGTTACTTTTGTGGATTATTGTTCTCATGTAACTTGGTTAGATTTATGAAAAATTATTCTGAGTTATTTCCTCTATTTTGTGCATTTTGTGCTGAGATTAAAACTCAGTTCAATGCTGTCCATCTGTATTTTACGAAGTGATAATGCTAAAGAATATACGCCCAGTTCCTTCTAGTCTTATACGAGTCAGAATGACATGCTTCATGAAGCTTCTTGTGTTGATACTTCATCCCAAAATGGTGTGGCTGAACATAAAAACAAGTATCTTCTTGAAACTGCATGAGCCCTTTTATTTCAAATCAATGTTCCCAAACATTTTTTTTGAGCTGATACAGTTTGTACATCATATTTTCTTATTAACTGCATGCCATCCTCTGTTCTTCATGGTGAGATCCCTTACAAAATCTTTTTTCCCAATAAATCGTTATATCCTATTAACCCTAGGATAATTGGCAGACTTGTTTTTTCAAGATGTTCGTCGACATGTTACTAAATTATATCTCAAGTCTTTGAAGTGTATCTTTCTTGGTTATTCTTGTTTTTAGAAAGGTTATAGATATTATTGTCCAATATTAACAAATATCTTGTCTTAATTGATGTTACTTTCATGGAAGCCACCTTATTTCTCATCCTCACCTATCCTGACTCATCAAAGGGAGGATGATGATTTATTGATATATTCTATCACATCCTTCGTACTCGTCCCGGAATCGGCTCCTGTCAAATGTCCTATTATTCAAGTCTACTTTAGGCGTCAACCTCTTGATTCATGTCCTGCATCTACTACTTCACCACCGGATCGATTCCCGAGTGATGATCTTCCTATTGCAATACGCAAAGGTAAACACTAGTGTACTTATCCTACTTCTTTGGTTTCTTATAATGACTTGTCATCTTCCTCTTGTTCTTTTATTACTTCACTTGATTCTATCTCTATTCCTAAAATTGTTCGTGAGGCCATAACTCATCCTGGTTGGAAAGATGTAATAATAGAGGAGATGAATGCTTTAGATGACAATGACACTTAGGACTTGATTGATCTACCTTCAGAAGAATGTGCTATTGGATGCAAATGAGTATTCCTAGATCAGTTGCCAGATTAAAATCCCGTCTTGTTGCTAAAGGCTATGCTCAAACCTATGGTGTAGATTATTCTGACACTTTTTCTCCTGTTACAAAGTTGACATCTGTTTGCTGCTACTCATATTTAACCTTTACATCAACTTGATATTTTCCTGATTTTGTTGCTTAGGGGGATTCAGGGCGAGTTTATTGTCTTCGAAAAGTTTTGTATGGTTTGAAATAGAGTTCTCGTGCTTGGTTTGGAAAATTTAGTCAAGCTGTTGAAAAATTTGGTATGATGAAAAACAAGTCTAACCATTTTGTGTTCTACAAGTAGTCAATAGTGGGTATCATTCTATTAGTTGTGTATGTAGATATTGTTATCACTAGAAGTGATATTATGAGAATCTCATCTCTTAAATCTTTCATTCATACTCAGTTTCATACGAAAGACTTAGGGGTACTAAAATATTTCTTGGGTGTTGAGGTTATGAGGAATAAAAAACATATATTTCTATCTCAGAGAAAATATGTCCTTGACTTACTAACTGAGACAGGAAAATTGGGTACAAAGCTTTGTAGTGCTCTAATGACTCAGAACATGCACCTCACATGAGATAGGAAACTATTTGAACATCCTGAGAGATATCAAAGGTTGGTTGGGAAGTTGAATTACCTTATTGTAACTCGTCCAGATATTGCATATTCGTTAGTGTTGTCAGTCATTTCATATCATCTCTAACTGTTCATCATTAGACAATATTAGAACAAATTTTGTGTTACTTAAAGGGAGCACCCAGACAGGGTATCGTATATAAAAATCATGGGCATGATCATATTGAATGTTTTTCAGATATAGATTGAGTAGGTTCTTAAATGGATAGAAGATCTACTTTAAGCTATTGTATCTTTGTTGGAGGAAATTTAGTCTCATGGAAGAGTAAGAAGCAAAACATTGTATCACGATCCAGTGCTGAGTCAGAATATAGGGCTATGATATAGTCTGTGTGAGATAATGTGATATATCAACTCTTGACTGAAGTAGGACTAAAAATTTCACTACTAGCAAAGCTATGATGTGACAACCAAGCAACTCTTCATATTGCATCGAACCTTATGTTTCAAGAGCGAATTAAGCACATTGAAATTAATTGTCATTTTGTTCGTGAGAAAATTCATCAAAACTTGATTTCTACACGATATTTGAAGACTGAAGAACAACTCAGAGATATCTTCACAAAAGCTTTAAATGAAGTTCGAGTCGATTATCTTTATAACAAGTTAGGTATGATTAATATCTATGCTCCAATTTGAAGAGGAATATTATATATATATTTTACCATATTTGTATATATATAAGTTGCTATATTATTTGTATATATTAGGTAATATATCTATCAATTAGGTAAGTTGTCAATTAGCCTAATTACCTAATTATAGTTTCTGATTGATTCCTTTTTTATCTTAAAGTAACAGACCCAAATATCTTACTAATGCCTGATGACTTTAAGGACAGGCTCTTTAGGAAAGCATAATTTATCCTAGAATCTTATTGTATGCATAAAAACATTTATTCACGAATCCAAAATACAGACCACATAGGCTCTCAGGTAGTTTTCAAACTTTACACATCCCCAAGTAAATACTTCCAAATTACTTCACACTTATATTTAATTGTTTTCATTCAACTTAGCATCATCCAATGACCTATAATACATTTTAGAATTTCAAATATAGGTAATCGAAATCTGCTGGCTCAAACTTGTCAAACGTCAAAATGACATGATATAATGAATCACAATAGAGAAACGAAGATTCTTCAACTACTAACTCATGCAAACACATGATACACTAGTCGATATGAGAACAATCTTGTTCCAACTAATTGTTAGAACTTTGACATAAAACAAGATTGCAAACCTTGATTACATTTGACAAAAATAGTGAAAATAGATTGTTTAACTAAACTTTAGATCTTGAACTATTCTTGCTGAAGTAATTTAGTTTCTAAGAGGTATTTCTACTGTATTTAAATTGCATCAGGGTGCTAGTTAAGACAAGTTATATTGCCAACTAAAGACAGAGAATTGTAGCAATCAAGATTTCACCATGCAAAATTATTGGAAACATTGGAATATGTTATTAGGTCGAAACTATGCTTGTGTCAACTTGTTGCCGTAGGAAATTTATTTAGTTTTATATTACAAGGAAGTTGCTTCTATTGTTTTTTCACTTCATTCTTTGAATAATGTTCCATTTTTTTTGTTTTAGATTCATTATTGTAGAACTAATAGCACTGATATTCAACTTCTTATGATAGTGCCATATAATATTAATTATTTTCTAAAAAAAATCTAAGACAATTAATTATATACTTGGCCAGTTTTGATCAAGAGAAACAAATCTAATAAAAACATTATGATAAAGTTTTTAGAGGAATAGAACTAGGTGGCAAGCAAAAAATTGATTGTCCCAATGATTCAACCGTTTCACTTGGGTTGATTCTAGTCTTTTGAGCCAAACATATAACTGATGTTTCTCTACAATCAGCACGTTAGTGCAGAGGATTTATGTAAACCCTTTCTATGTTGAGCATCCTTAATGAAAGACTTGCAAATATGGTTGAACAAAAAATTAAGGGAGAACACTTAAAGAAGTTTCCTTTCCTCCTGATTTAGACTTTTAATGGTGCATGGAACCAATAGAATGGTTTCTTTTTCATGGTTGCAAATGCATCTTTAATGTACCCATTGAATTAAGGTTGTTCCTTTTCAAGAGCAGTGCCCTTTTAATAATAAATAATTTGGAAATAAATCATTATTTAAAATTAAGAGTTAAATGGATACGTGATTGTGAATATCATAAATCAGATAACACCAACACTATATTTATGAATGTATGAATATAAGATGATTACTATTTATTGAATAGTAGCATTGTGGAGACATTTCTTTTTATCTTTCATGCCCACCTTTTGTAATTTGGGGGGCATTTGGAGGATGTGAAGAAATTTCTTCTTACCACCTTGAATAACTTGTGTGTCTAAGATATGCTCAACTGTACATAATAAGATGCAGTTTAATATCTTTTACTTTTTAGTTCATTTACGACAACTTGTTGAGTTAAAGGTACCAGACACTCATAAGCTACAGTCTATTAGAGACATTCATCCTTAATTTGAAAGTAACAAACCATTTAACCATTTAACTGAGAAAATAATTCAAAGATGGTTATAACTAATGGAATGAAATAGCTTTCAGATAAGTTCTCACACGCACAACAAAGTACTATATTTATATGGATTAATGACAAGTTATCTGCCTTTTACATGTTTACAGTGATGCGTGGAGAACTTCATAAAAGAATATATGGGTTCTTAACTTTAGTTAGAGCAGTACTATATTTATGCCTACACACCCGATTCCCGAAAATAGTTTTGTTCTCAGTTATATACTGAAATTTTTGTTATTTAGTAGGCATCTTAATTGCTCATTTGATTTTCAATGCAAGAAGATGCAACAAATCTTTGACGCGAAAACCAATTGAAAATCAAATTATTTGCTCATACCTGTGTTTGTAGGTGGACTTGAAATGATTTGGTTGGCAGCCCTGAACTCAAAAAGAAATAATAAAAGAGTATACCAAAGTAAACTTTGTAACACAATTATCTGACCCATGAAGTTTGCAGCTTCGTCACCATACATGCTGTTCAATAATGGGATCCCTACAATCAAGGTGTTGGGTAGTGTGGATAAAGAGAATGCAGTGATCAGCCAATCAAAATTCCCTCTAGACCATACACTGCATAGGATTGTAGATAGGAACATGGCTAACAACTTCTGTAATATGTCCGCAGATATAAGTTTAACATCCATTTGATAGGGATTGTTGGTTGAGATGACATGGAAGGAAAGCAGAGGAATTGAGAATCTTGACACAAATTTGTTAATTCCAGAGCACTGCTCAGGTGTGAATAATTTCCACAGCTTAATAGAGAGATAAGCCAAGATCATTGCAGCATACAATGGTACTATCGCCTCGACGACGTGGTAGGCATTTGTCCAAGTGATCATATTGGCTATAAGTTTTTCAACAATGGCAGATGATTAAATGTTCCTGTGCATGTGCAACACTTTATAAAGACGGTAGGTTTTGCTGTTGACATGCTTTTTTGTGTATCTTACTTTTGATCAAATATTCAATATATTGGTAAAGGTAATCGTGAATTTTTGTGGCTGCAACAAATTTTTAGTTGATACAGATGATTACATTCTTTTCTAGGTAATTTTTTTTTCATATCTTTTCATATTGTTTGTAATCTACCATAAGAAGTTTATATAGAGGATAGTCCAGTCCACGAAACTTCTGTCAATGCGGATCCTGGGAAAGGGTCGGACCACATTGAGTATATTGTACGTAGCCTTATCTTGTATTGCAAGAAGTTCATTATTGAGGCAAGAGGAAAATTTTCTTGGAGAAATACAGTTAATGGAATACAATGTCTGTACTGTGCCTTTTCTTTTGCACTCTTAACATAGAATTTACTTTTTCAGAACTTTGAAAGTAAAATTCCCTAATGTTCCTAGCTATACATTAGGGCTGATCATCACAACACAAATTCCAGAGCTTACATAGGGAACATCAGGAAGCTTGAATGATAACATTTACCTACTTGTACAATGAGGGGTTGTAAATGCCTGTATACAATTGCTGCATGTGCTTCAACGATGGCAAATGGCAAGAATCTTTCTTTGCACTGCTAACTCACTTTCATGTATGCTAGATGACCTGCAAATCACTTTGAACTTTTAAGATACTGAAGTACAATGTGACATGTTTATTTATATTTTAGACTGTTTTCATCTTTTACGTGACAGTGGCCTTTATATATTTTTTACTTCCAGTATTTTGTCATTCGGATCATGTTAAGCTGTATTATTTGCTCCATCCTCTGTTATCAGTCTTTTTCCCTCTATCATCTTGTGATGATGCCAGAAAAGTAGAACCAAAGTGGACTATTTCACTCTTATCAGTCAATTCGTCACTCACTGTGTGATGGTTCCATATACCTGATTGGATAGTTTTTTCTTATTTTTCGAACTGCTCAATTATAGTTTATTTATCAGGTTTACAGGGATTAAGGCAAGAAGAATAAAGAAGTGAATTGCAGACGAAGAAAGGGAGTGATATGTTACCTCACTGTACAAGTTATTGATGATGGCAAATAAGGTAAAAGGAGGAGAATAAGTGCAACATTAAGCTTGCTTTACATGGCTGAACATCTATCCAAAATTGATAGATCCTTCTTTTCTAAAGCCTTTCACTTGCAGTTTTGTTTGTTTCTCCATAATGATGTCATGGGCCATAGACTTTATTCTTCTGCTTCATACACCTATAATGGCAGACCAGCTGATTATGACTACAGGATCTGTGAGGACTTCAGCTCAAAAATTAACCCAATTTAAGTTATAAGTTGGGCCAAGTATCATTTTGCCATAGAACTGTCAAAGTATCAGTTTACCTATAGTACCATTGGTAATAACGCTGTGTCCATGCTATACCTCTTAAGAAATGTATGAATTCTAGAAGAATAGTGTTATTTTGCCTTCGCGTAGAATTTTATTAAGAGTTATATTTTGACAGATTCTAATATTAGATCATTCCTAATAAATATGTAATATTGGAACATCATTTAAAATATTATTAATATAAAGGAATGGAAAGTAACTGCGCTTCCACTTACCTTGTACTCTAGTTATTTTACTAAAAGCCAAACTGTTTTTTTTAATCTTTATTTTGCTAAAAGCCATACTCTTCGATGGTTTTGTCCAAATGAAGATTTTAGCTTTGAGAGGCTGTCTATAAATGTAAATCGGTTTCAACAGGTTAAAATAAATTATAATATTTTTCATCTTTTCCTTTCGTTTTTTCTCTATGTCTCATTAGGGCTATAAATGAATTGAGCCAAGTTTTAAGGTGTTCAAATTTGTTTGATAAAGTAATCCAGTTGAGCCAAGCCTAAAATGAATCAAGTTTTTAAAATGATTATTCAAGTTTGGCTTGATTTAATTTTTATGAGCTTGAGCTTATTTGAAATTTTACTTAAGCTTGTTTTAAGCTTGGTTCGTTTAGATGTTATCGAGCTCTTGATTGTTTGAAATATTTACTTGTTTAATTGATTATTAAGTTTGATAATTTAAATTTAATTATTTTATTTTATTTTATTTATTTAGTATATTGATAAAATTTTTATTAATGAATATGGTTCATGAACATTGTTTACGAACATTATTCACGAATATTGTTTATGAATATTAACGAGCTAAACACATATGTGTTTAAGCTTATTTAGTTAGTTTAACGAGCTATTCAAGTTTATTTATTTAATTGATTTTATATATATATTGAACGAACATAAATAAATTTTTATCAAGTTAAATACCAAATTTATTTATGAACGTTTAGCTCATTTATAGTCCTACATCTTTGTGTCATTGCCATAATGGCCCATCCCTTTTCTCTTTTTCCTCCAAACAAATTTTTTAAAATATTTTGAAATTCAAAACAAAATTTTTCAAAATTCAAAAATATTTTAAAATTCTAAACATATTTTTTCATGTTCTAAAAACATTTTTTTTTTAAATTAACATTTTCAAGTAATATTTAACAATATTAAAAATTATAAAACTTGAACACTTAAAAATTATATCAATACTTTCAAGCTAAACTTAATTAAAATTAAGCAATTAAAACTAAGCAAGCTACAGATATGCAGTTTAAAGCTAAACAATTAGGCATGATTAGGTAAATCTTTAGAGTCCAAACATCCCATTTTGAATTTAATCATTGTAAAGAATTATTAGTTGACTATAGATTAAAAAAATATAATATTTAGAAATAAATAATCTAATAATAAATTGTACTAAAAAGAATGTCATAGTTTTTTTTTTCATTGACTCAAATAATATTAAATGATCATTAAGTCTAATTGGAAGTTAGTCATCCAATTGATCAATTTATATTGATACTTCTTGATTGATGTTGATTGTAGTAAAAGATGGAATCTATCATCTCAGCGGCCTCATACGGTCGGTCCCATGACCATCTATGAGGAGGTAAATCGACAAGCTATAATTTTTTCGGTTTTGCTGAGATTCAAATCCTTGTCTTATTATAGTAACTTTACCCCACACTAGCGAACTCAACCTTGCCCCGGGGGCCTTTGATTCATGTTGCTGCACTTAGTTAACATATGGAATCAAGAATCAAGTCCTAACATCTCACACCCATCTACGTATCTTAGTAGACAATCAAGTGAAACCTATGTGTTGTGAGATGCAGTAACTCCTTAAAACTATAGATGCATGATTTCTAAGGTAAGATCTAGGCTAGATCCATTTTGCAAGTAAATAAGTAAACTGTAAATACATAAATTTATAAAAAAAACTTATTCTACTAAACATATTCCTAATTGACATTCTAAGTATGCTAAACTTATCCTTTGGGAGGGATTTTATGAAATTGTCAGTTAGATTTGACTTGGACTCAACATAGTCAAGTACAATTTCTCTCCTAACTACATGATCCCTTACGAAATGGTGTTTGACTTTTATATGTTTTGTTCTTGAGTGATGTATAAAATTTTGGTTAAGTTAATTGAACTTATGTTGTCAAATAATATTTCAGTATTTTTATAGTTTAGTTCAAAGTCTTTTAGTGTGTGCATCATCCATAATAATTGAGCTATATATTCTCCCATTGCTATATTCTACTTCAATAGTTGATAGTGCAACATAATGTTGCTTTTTATTAGCCCAACTGACTAGACTTTGACTTAACAATTGACAGTTGTCACTTATATTTTTTCTATCTAGTTTATAACCAACATAGTTTGAGTCAATGTATCCTACTAAGTTAAAGTTATTGATCCTAGCATACCAAATTTCTATATTAAGTGTTTCTTTAATGTATCTAAGTATTTTTTTTATAATTGTTAAGTGTGTTTCTTGTTGGTGCGGGAAGCATCCGACGATCGAACTCGTGTTTTGATAACGACAAAGAATTCAAAGTTAAGATGTTTTTTAGTCTAGCAAGTCTACCTGAGGATTTCAGGAAAGTCCTAGCTGCGGTTAGGCAAAGGGAAAACCCTAGGGGGCGGTAACCCTAGGTCATAGGGGGTGGTAACCCTATGCGTAAAGTCTTGGCAGGTCGATGACTTCAGGCAAAAGTCCTAGGGGGTGGTAACCCTAGGTGAAAAGTCCTGGTGTCGCGAACCAGGTGAAAGACTGGACTAGCCGGGGAAGCGGATGTTCAGCAGAAAGTCCGGAAGCATCGAGTGCTGAGCAAAAGTCCAGTCGATCTGGAGGATCGACTGGCAACAGGTAAATCTCCTGAGTGGAGTAGGTGAGGACGCGTTCCCCGCAGAGGGAACAGTAGACGTCGAGTCGACCTAGGACTTCCGGCTGGAAATCCAAAGTCAGACTCGGACAGTCCGAAGACTGTCAATTATTACTTAATGTGTTTTATCAGATTCTAACATTGTCTTGCAGGGTATTTTGCTCGGACTAACCTTTGTTTGCAGGTGAAGAACTTGCTGGAAAAAGGCTGTCCGGGCGCTCGGGATGGATCCGGGCGCTCGGAGGTCCGGGCGCTCGGGACCAAATTCTATCCCCTGCGCGACTTCGCCACGTGGAGCATCCTAGTTGGTTGGCCACGTCACACTCCAGGCGCCCGGAAGGGATCCAGGCGCCCGGAACCGCATATAAAAGGAGGGTTGAGGTGCAGCTTCAAGGAACAACGAATTCTAAGTGATCTTTCATCAACACGTTGCTCCAAAAGACACTCCGAAGTGCTACTACAAGTGCCCGACGTCAGAATTAGCATTTCTTGTTGTCGGTATAATTTTTGATAGTTTTTATTTGTACTCATAATTGTAATCTTTTAACGAGCTTATAGTTGTTGCCCACCGGAAGCGATCAAGGATCGCGGGCCTTCGAGTAGGAGTCGACTTAGGCTCCGAACGAAGTAAAATCGACCTGTCTCTTTGTGTTGTCTCTTTATTTTATTTTCGCTTATTCCGCTGCACGTTTTAACTCCGATAGTTTTCCGATAATCGAACGAAATAGCCACGAGCGTTATTCACCCCCCTTCTAGCGCTTCTCGATCCAACAATTGGTATCAGAGCGGGGTCGTCTTGAATCAGTGCATCCACTATTCGAGACAATTTTTTCGTGGTTTTGTTCGGAGTCGATTAGAATTTAGCCTTATAGCTATACTCTAATTTCTTTTCACGAATCGATTTTCTGCTCAAAGTTGGTCAATACCACTTGAGCCTGTTATTTTTTTTTTTCCCTTCCTCCCGCACTACTAATCCAAGACTTAGTCTTGGAATAGATCTTG